>NC_044036.1:62089297-63455729 GCF_901765095.1 Microcaecilia unicolor | reverse complement strand
GGACGCGCGAGGTCGACTTTCCGGGGCTCGACACGGCGAAAACACGACCCTACCGAGTGCGGACAAAAGAAGACTGGCCGGCTCGAGCCGGTTTCGGGCGGGAAGACGGCCGCGCATGCGCGGTGCGCGCGGGCGCGCGAGGGCTAGCAAAGGACTTTGCTAGTGAAGATTCCGATTGGAGGGGCTGCCGTGGACGTCACCCATCAGTGAGAACAAGCAGCCTGCTTGTCCTCGGAGAATATAATAATATATAACATAATAATATATAGCATTTCCCTGGGCAGCATCTAGAGGTGTGATGCTATCCATTTACAAAGAATGCATTTCGACCCATTTTAGATAGAATATAAAAGTTGAATTGATATGTCCAGTTTGGAATATGTACAGTTAAAGTAGTATTTTAGTAAAGGATCTTCCAACATAGAGCCTTTTCTAAAAATGCATGCAGAAATGCAACAGGAGCAAACATTTTACAACCGTCAACATCTGAACATAAACCAGAGGTAACTAAGCAATGTGAACATATAAGTGTTGGCACTTACACATACAAGTTTTAAAACCTTAAAGTGTAAGTGCCAACACTTAGACCTGTATATCTGCTTCACAGTCATTTGGCTCTATGGATTTGAGGGGAGATTGGAGAGAAGAAACACTGGAGGATTAAGGAGTCAGCCTCCCCTAATCCCTCCTGTAGAGCGCTGCACAAAACGACTACCTTACAAAACCTATATGTACCCAAAAGGAACTGTAAATCCTGATGCTAATCTCTGAGATCATAGATGTGCATTCCCTTTCTGAAATGAGAACTAACATGTATTTTTTGGCCCAAAAAATCATATCCTCTTGCCATATGCCCATATTGCAGATTTATGTTTTGAAATTCCAGCTTTCTAAAATTAGGTTATCTATGTTATAAATCATGAATAGGGCTTCTGAAATAAGGGCCTTTTGTGTTTTTTTGTGGGGATGGGTGAAACGCTTCCAGCTTGGTTCAAATCAAGTTTCATGTCTTCAAACTTTTGACCTCAATTTACTCAGAGAATTACATTTGCTTCAAGCAATTTAAATCTTAACTGTGATTTACTTACAACTTAAGATTTACTTAAATCTGTGTCTGAATATTCACAGAAGCAGTGCATTCAAAAGATAGTGCAAATATTCAAATGCCATTGAATTAAAGCATGCGTGTGTAAATAATAACATCCAAATCAGGTCAAAAAGATCCAAGGGTCTGATTCATCAATGTCTTTTCCTATAGACACAGAATGAAGGGAAAGCCTTAGTGAATTGGCCTTAAATGGTTGAATGTGGGAATTCAAGCTGAGCCACAAATGGCTGAGATACAGCTGAGTCAAGTCACAACTTCTCCTGAGCCAGCTCCAGTTATTCAAACCTCCTGGTTCAGGTGGGGTTTAGATTTAGTCCAAATCATTCACCCATCTGTTGTATATTTGCATATCATTATCCTATATTTTTAAGTGACTGTCTGAAGAGATGCAGCTCTAGCCATACATCTGATTATGCCGAGAGTACAGTGCATGTGAAGTCTGGGTGATGAAATAAATAATTTAGTATCTGGCACCTTAAGTGTTCTCATTGTTAAGAGAATTAGGCTAATCAAATTCTGTTTTCTCTTTTTATAGGGTAACACTGGTCCTGTTGGTCCAGCTGGCATTATAGGCCCAACAGGCAAACTTGTAAGTGAAACTTATTCTTTGCTGCGGGTAATCCATTTTTGTAATTCTGTTTTATGTTCTTAAATCTCCTTTTCTTAATTATACATGTAAAGCACTGCATTTGCATTTCAAACTTAAAAGAAAAATTGCTTCTCTTCTGACTTTGTGTTTTACACACTGTCCCATAACTTTAAAGGACCCAAGTGTACCAAAACATCATAATCATGATAGTGGTACTAGTTTCACAGGTCGGTTAAAGAGTCCCTTAGTTTGATTCTTATGACAAAGGATCATCTGGCAACCCTATGAAACCACCATCTATATTACTCCTGGAGGAATTCTGCACAACTATACAATGTAGAATATGTGCAGAATTCCCGTCCACGCAGAACACACAGAATTCTGCAAAGCTGCTGTGCCCCTACAGAGATTGCATGGCAGCAGGAGGAGGAAGAAGTAAACCCCTACACATCGGGTCACTTCCTCCTCCTCTGCTGACTTAGACCCTATATTGTGTATGAACCATGCAGTTCATATACACAGTCGAAACTAAGTCGGCAGAGGAGGAGGAAGTGACCCAGTGTGCAAGAGTTTACTTCCTTCTCCAGCCAAGCGATTTTTGCAGGGGAGGGGAAGAGAACAGCAGATGCCAGCTGAATGGGCCATGGGGAGGGTGGGAAGGGGCATAGCTAACTGAATGTGCCATGGGGGAGGGCATACTGCAAACTGAGTGTGCCATGGGGAGTTGGGGGGTGGCAGGCAGAGCAAACTGAATGTGCCATGGGAAAGGGAGGAGGCAGACAGAACAAACCGAGTATGACTTGTGGGAGATGAGCAGAGCAAACTGAGCACACCATATGGGGAGGGCGAGTGTTCCATGGGGAAGGTGGGATGGGGAGCAGAGCAAGATCAGAGTGTGCCATGAGGAGGGTGGCAGTGGCATAGGTAAAAGTTCATTTTTGGGGAGGACCCAGAAGTAGAATGAGGGGGCCTTGTATTCCCCCTCCCCACCTCTATTGCATTATCTCCTGCATTAAGCCATATCTAAGAGATCTCCTGCACGAGTCCTTGCATGTGCAGCCAGAGCAGTGCTTAAGTCGGCGGCATGCATCAGCCACCCATGCCAACATTTTCGTACATGCTCAGTTCAGTGTCCTTGAACTGAGCATGTGCAAGAGTTCCTGCATCAGCAGCTGATGCACGCTGGATGGCTTAAGCGCTCCTTAGACAGCATGGGGAGGGGCTCTCACAGGAGATTACTTTGGCTTTTCAGGGCTATTAAAGCAGAGGGGACTTGAGCCCAAAGTGGGGGGACAAGGCCTCCAAGAACCCTGCTGGCTACGCCCCTAGGGGTGCGAGGGATTTTGCCATGGGGGTGGGAGCAGAAGAAAGTGAGACTGTGCCATTGGTGGGAAGGGGGGAATCAAGCTTGAGGGTGTGCCATGGAGAGGATGGAAGAGATAGAATGATAGCTGCGGAGAGGAGGAGAAAGAATTAGAAGTGAGGGTTAGTGCTTGGGGAAAGGAAGAATGAGAGATAAAAATAATAATGCAGAATTTAAAAAAAATATTGTGCATATAATTTTCAAAAAATGCATAGAATTCCCCCAGGAGTACTGCATACACAGTATATACAAATACATTTTTTGACAACTAGGAACAATTCAGCAATAATTTATTGTTATAATGATTTCAAGGCAATATTTCCATGAGAAAAGAGCATCTGTTCCAATAGACATATATTGAAAAGGTTTTACAAAATCCATACTCTAGTGCTTCAAATAAATATTTCCCTCTGATAATCGTTTTAAGATGATACTTTGGGTCCTTAGGGGTACAACTTGTTTATTTTTCATTTGTATCATCAGGGATTGGTTACCCTGTAGGGTACTTTATTCTTTTGAATAGTTCTGCTCTACTGTTGCGATTCTATAATGATGGGGTTTGTATTTGAAAACAATTTTAAAACCCTTAAAAGAAATACAACTGAATTTACGTAACAACTGAGGCATTTCACGAGACAGCACATTTGGAAGTACAGTACACTAAGGCACCGATGCACAAAAGTCCCCGTTAAAAAAATCCATTGCCTTTAGATACCTGGTAAAAGTTAACGAGTTTGAAATAGCGAGCAATGCTCAATGGAAATCTCATGCAAATCAGCTGCTCACAATTACAGCAAACAGCTTTTTAGAGAAAGCACCAGCGCATGCGTAGAACAGCCACCCGCTAAGCTGCGCATGAGTAGGACAGTCACTCATAAAAACATAAGCGTTGCCATACTGGGACAGATCGAAGGTCCTTCAAGCCCAGCATCCTGTTTCCAACAGTGGTCAATCCAGATCACAAGTACCTGGCAAGATCCCAGAACAGTAAAACAGATTTTATGCTGCTTATCCTAGAAATACACAACAAACTGCAGGAGGAGCAGCTATTACTCAATACACCTTGTACTGTTTACTAAGGGGACGTCTCATACGGTCACATTGGCATTCAATATCATGCCTTTATTGAGCCTCTGCTTTTGTGACTCTTTATAATCATAGACTGCCCCCAGCCTCCGAAAGTGCACTCAACGTGCTTACTATAAATGTCCTTTAGTGTATAAACTTATCTGTGCAACAATTCATTTATGTTTTTCTTTTTTATATATTTTTATATTTTTATAGTGCACTGTCGCTTAAATTCTGAGCTGCAGACAAACTGCAGCACTGGTGTAATGAGCTTAATCTCCTGCAGAAGCAATTGACTTATCTTTGTCTTGCTGAAAGCATCTAGCTTCTTTGAAGTCATTAGATCATGCTGTGACTTTAAACATCCTGCACTTCAAGGATCTCGCTTGTCCGTATTCCGTTGAATCTCCAGTATCCGTCTTATCCCGACAGGAGCCTGTTTCGCATTATACCGCTTTGTCAAGGGAAGACTTATATATAAGACAGAAAAGCGTCACAAAAGCAGAGGCTCAATAGAGGCATGATATAGAATGCCAATGTGATGGTATGAGATGTCCCCTTAGTAAACAGTACAAGGTATATTGAGTAATAGCTGCTCCTCCTACAGTTTGTTGTGTATTTTTCAATTATAATAAGGTGGAGCACTGCCATTTTTGTGTTATTTTTTTTATTGTTATCCTAGAAATAAGCAGTAGATTTTCCCAAATCCATCTTAATAATAGCTTAAGGACTTTTAGGAAATTATGTAAACCTTTTTGAACCTCGCTAAGCTAACTGCTTGTACCATGTTCTCTGGCAATGAATAGAAGAAGTGGGGGGGGGGGGGGGGGTCCAATGCTTCCACAAACAAACCAGAAGAATAAAAAAAACAAAGGTGGAAGAACACCAGCAAGTCCAAAAATAACCACTTCCATATCATCGAGCTGATCAATCCATAGACTGGTGGGTTGTGTCCATCTACCAGCAGGTGGAGATAGAGAGCAAACTTTTGCCTCCCTATATGTGGTCATGTGCTGCCGGAAACTCCTCAGTATGTTCTCTATCTCAGCAGGTGGTGGTCACACACAGCAGCAGCTCTGGCTAGGCCTCCAAGCCTAATCCTTAGGTTTTGTTGAGGCCTGGGGTTGAGGGCTCTTTTGAGCAAGTGCAAACCTGGTGGTGCCAGGTCCCTCCTTTTCTCCCCCCTCCCGCTGGCTCCGTTTAAAAAAAAAAAAAAAATTTTTAAACGTCTTTAAAGGCGTTTAATTCGACGTTTCTTTAAACGTTCATTGCAGCTACTCACTGGGACACCAGTTCGTTACAGCTCGGAGCGGCAAGCAGGTAATTTTACCTTTTTATAGCGGGCAGGGGGTTCCCCGATTCTTCTCCTCGTGGCAATGGCGTCGGAGGGCGAGGGCGCAAAGGCTCGCTCCCCGGATCGCTGGAGCGCTTCTAGAGGGGATGCGGGGGTTTTACAACCTGATTCGCCCTTGATGGGTGATAGTTTAGTGACCGATGAATGTCCCGGTCGTTCCTCCGGCGTGGCGGTTTTTCCCGCCATAAACGCCCATCCCCCGCTCCTCGCCTCCGCCATCTTGGCCGGCCACGCGGCTCGGACGGCTTCTTCGGGGCCGCCCTTGAGGTTGGAGACATTAATGCCATGAACGCCCTTAATTTGGGCGACGGCACAAAAGCGGCTAAAGTTAAGCGCCGTTCTTCCCGCGCGGCTCCTTCACGGAGTTTCGCGCCGGACGCCATTTTGGATGCGCAGCATGTCTCTCCCCCGCTATTGCGAGCGCCGGTTGAGAGTGCGTCTAGGGCTGTTGCCCAGCCTGCGGAAGTGCACAGTCTGGGGGGTTTCTCCCCCGAGTTTGTTTTGCTGCTGCATCAGGCTTTCCTCATGCAAAACGCTGCCCCTGCTCCCTCTTCTGATAAAGAGGTTGAGGTTCCCAGAGGTAAACGCCCTCGGGTTGATTTCCAGGCCTTGGAGGACTTTTGTCTCCTCCGATGTAGATGAGGGCAGCGTGTCTGAGGTCTCCCAACGATCCTTTGCGGATTCCTTGGAGGAGATAGATCCCCGCTCGGATGGAGCAGATGACCCCTCTGCAGCGCGGCTTTTTAGCCCAGAGGATTTGCCCAACCTGTTGTTACAGGCCATGGACACTTTGAAGATTTCCTCTCCGGAGGACGTCTCTCCCTCAGCCCCTGTTGGCTCTGCCATTATGCTGGGGACGAAGCGCCCGCCTAGAACCTTCCACGTGCATGATGCCATGCACACCTTAATTGCGGCTCAATGGGATGTCCTGGAAACGAGCCTTAAAGTGGCTAGGGCTATGTCCCGCCTCTATCCTTTGGCTGTGAGTGAACGTGAGGCCTCTCTGTGGCCTACCGTGGATTCTTTAATCACTGCGGTGACTAAGAAAACGGCGTTGCCGGTGGAAGGTGGCACGGCCCTAAAGGACGCCCAAGACAGAAGATTGGAGGCGGCCTTAAGGTCGTCCTTGGAGGCAGCTGCTTTAAGTTTGCAGGCCTCAGTTTGCGGCTCCTATGTGGCCAGGGCGTGCCGGACTATGGTGCAGCGGGCTTCCCCCTCGGTTCATTCCTTGAGGGCTGATTGGCCGGCCCTGGAATCGGGCTTAGCCTATTTGGCAGACTTGCTGTATGATGTCTGGAGAGCCTCAGCTAAAGGCATGGCTCAGACAGTCTCTGCGCGGCGGTGGCTTTGGCTGAAACATTGGTCTGCTGACCACGCCTCTAAATCCCGCCTGGCTAGATTGCCTTTTAAAGGCAAGCTGCTCTTTGGGGTCGAGCTGGACAAAATCGTGACCGTTCTCGGCACGTCTAAGGGCAAGAAATTACCAGAGGTCAGGGCTCGGGTTAGTACTCGTCCCGATACCTCCATACCGCCCGGGCAAGTCGGGTTCCTCTGCCCCCTCTTCCTTCAAGAGGAATTTCTCCCCCAAGCAGCATTCCTTTCGCAGAGACCGCCGTCCCGGAGGTGCTCCCTCCGGTCCTCCCCCAGGGTCTCGTACCCAATGACGGGGCCTTGGTCCACGCCCCAGTGCAGATTGGAGGACGGCTGTCCTCGTTTCTGGGCGAGTGGACCACTATAACTTCAGACGCGTGGGTGCTGGAAGTCATCAGAGACGGCTACAAGCTAGAGTTCTGCCAACCCTTAAGAGACGGGTTTGTACTCTCTCCCTGCAAGTCTCCGGTCAAGCTGTGGTAGTGCAGCAGACCTTGGACAACCTGATCCGCCTGGGTGCGGTCGTTCCGGTGCCAAAAAATCAGATTGGCAAGGGACGTTACTCCATTTACTTTGTGGTTCCAAAGAAAGGAGGTTCTGTCCGGCCTATCCTCGACCTCAAAGGGGTCAATCGGGCCTGGAAAGTGAGGCACTTTCGCATGGAGACTCTCCGCTCTGTTATAGCGGCAGTGAAGGCAGGAGAGTTCTTGGCTTCCTTGGACATCAAGGAAGCGTACCTGCATATTCCCATCTGGCCTCCTCTCCAACGCTTTCTGCGTTTTACAGTCCTGAGACGACACTTCCAGTTCAGAGCCCTCCCTTTCGGGTTGGCTACTGCTCCGCGGACCTTTTCCAAAGTAATGGGGGTCATAGCGGCCTTCCTGCTAAAGGAAGGAGTACAAGTCCATCCTTATCTGGACGACTGGTTGATCCGAGCCCCCTCTTATGCAGAGTGCGGCAAAGCTATGGACCGGGTAGTTGCTCTTTTGAGCTCCCTGGGATGGATCATCAACTGGAAGAAGAGCCAGCTGCGCCCGACTCAGTCCCTGGTGTATCTGGGAGTTCGATTCGACACCCAAGTGGGCAGAGTGTTCCTGCCAGCAGGCTCAGGTGGACTAGTTCCTAGTAGCCTCTCCTATTCGGGCTTGGGACTACGTGCAGCTGTTGGGCTCTATGACGGCCACGATGGAAGTAGTGCCCTGGGCCAGGGCTCATATGAGACCACTACAGCTATCTCTGCTGCTGCGCTGGACTCCGATGTCGGAGGATTATGCTGTGCGCCTTCCCGTGGACCCAACAGTGCGCAAGGCGCTGAGCTGGTGGACGCAGACAGACAAGTTGTCTGCAGGATTGCCTCTGGTGACCCCGGAGTGGATTGTCGTCACGACAGACGCCTCTTTGATGGGCTGGGGAGCCCACTGCTTGGGAAGGACAGCGCAGGGGCTCTAGTCTCCTGCAGAGGCAAGTGGTCTATCAACCTCCTGGAACTCAGAGCCATTCGCTTGGTGTTATTGGAGTTCATCCCGGTACTCGTGTTGAAGCCTGTACGGGTCCTGTCGGACAATGCCACGGCTGTGGCCTATATCAACCGCCAGGGAGGTACCAGAGCGCCCCTCTAGCCAAGGAGGCTATGAGTCTTTGCCAGTGGGCGGAAGCGAACCTGGAGCAGCTTTCAGCGGCCCACATTGCCGGAGTCATGAATGTCAAGACGGACTTTCTCAGTCGCCATACCTTGGAGCCCGGAGAGTGGCAACTATCTGCTCAGGCGTTCTTGGACATCACGAAGCGCTGGGGCCAGCCGAGCCTAGATCTGATGGCGTCATCGGCCAATGGCCAAGTGCCGCGCTTTTTCAGCAGAGGACGGGACCCTCGATCCCTGGGAGTAGATGCTCTTCTCCAACAGTGGCCGACACAAGAGCTCCTCTATGTGTTCCCGCCCTGGCCCATGTTGGGCAGGGTGCTAGACCGGGTGGCAAAGCATCCCGGCAGGGTAATCCTGGTGGGTCCGGATTGGCCCAGACGTCCCTGGTATGCGGACTTGTTCAGGCTCTCAGTCGACGATCCTCTGCGGCTGTCAGTGGAGCAGGGCCTGTTATATCAGGGTCCCGTGGTGATGGAGGATCCCTCTCCCTTTGGTCTTACGGCCTGGCTATTGAGCGGCAGCGTCTGAGGAAGAAGGGCTTCTCAGACAAGGTCATCGCCACTATGCTGAGAGCGAGGAAGCGCTCTACTTCTACTGCTTACGCCAGGGTTTGGCGTATCTTTGCAGCATGGTGTGAAGCAGGCTCACTTTCTCCCTTCACTGCTCCAATTTCTTCAGTGTTGGCGTTCCTGCAAGAAGGTCTGGAGAAAGGCCTGTCGCTCAGTTCCCTTAAAGTCCAGGTAGCGGCTCTGGCTTGCTTCAGGGGCCGCCTGAAGGGTGCTTCCCTGGCTTCGCAGCCAGATGTGGTGCGCTTTCTCAAGGGAGTTAATCACCTGCGCCCTCCTCTGCACTCAGTGGTGCCTGCGTGGAATCTCAACCTGGTGCTAAGAGCATTGCAGAAGCCGCCTTTGGAACCCTTGTCGAGGGCATCTCTGAAAGACCTGACGTTGAAAGCAGTCTTTTTGGTGGCTATCACTTCAGACAGAAGAGTGTCCGAGCTCCAGGCGCTCTCATGTCCAGAGCCTTTTCTGCAGTGCACTGAGGCAGGAGTGACTATTCGCACAGTGCCTTCCTTCCTGCCCAAGATTGGTTCTCGCTTCCATGTGAATCAGCAGCTCTGTCTCCCTTCCTTTCGTAGGGAGGACTACCCAGAGGAGTACTCCGCTCTTGAATATCTGGATGTGAGACGAGTCATCATCAGATACTTGGAAGTGACCAATGATTTCCGGAAATCGGATCATCTGTTTGTCCTGTTTGCAGGTCCTCGTAAGGGTCTGCAGGCTGCTAAGCCTACAGTGGCAAGATGGGTCAAGGAAGCAATTGCAGCGGCTTATGTGGCCGCGGGGAAGGTGCCGCCTATCCAGCTGAAGGCTCACTCCACGAGAGCTCAGGCGGCCTCGATGGCAGAGGCCGGATCCGTCTCCTTGGAAGAGATATGCAAGGCGGCAACGTGGGCTTCGGCTCATACATTCTCCAAGCATTACCGTTTGACTGTGGCTGCACGGGCGGAGGCCCGGTTTGGAGCTTCAGTGTTGAGGTCAGGGATTTCTATGTCCCGCCCTGGGTGAGTACTGCTTCGGTACATCCCACCAGTCTATGGATTGATCAGCTTGATGATATGGAAGGTAAAATTATGTATAATCATACCTGATAATTTTCTTTCCATTAATCATAGCTGATCAATCCATAGCCCCTCCCAGATATCTGTACTGTTTATATTCTGGTTGAATTTTAGGTTCAAGTTTAGCCTTCAGTTACTTCAGGAGGACTTCGTGTTCAAGTTCTTCTTTCACTTGGATTCTTCAAGAGTTGAGACGACTTTGTGTTACAGTGAGCTGCTGCATTCCTCTCCCCTCCGTTTTACGGGGCTGGATTGAGACATAAATTCTGCCGGCACTCCCTCCCGCTTCGTGCGGCTGTAGGGCAGCTTTGTACCCCTCCCGCTTCGGCGGTGTTAGGGTCAGTCAGCTCCTCCCGCGGTTGCGGTTGCAGGATAAGCCAGATCCCCCCGCATCGGCGGGTGTGGTGTCCCTCCCCCGCTCCGCGGGGATGAGCTGGACGGATTCCCCTCCCCCACTTGTGTGGGGATGAGCTGGGTTAATTCCCCTCCCCCGTTTCGGCGGTGGTGAGCTGGGCAGAGTGTCCCTTCGTGGGTGTAATTCTCTAAGTGCTGAGTCCTGCGGATGGAGCTTTGATATCGACATACTGAGGAGTTTCCGGCAGCACATGACCACATATAGGGAGGCAAAAGTTTGCTCTCTATCTCCACCTGCTGGTAGATGGACACAACCCACCAGTCTATGGATTGATCAGCTATGATTAATGGAAAGAAAATTATCAGGTATGATTATACATAATTTTACCTTTTGAAACCACAGTAGTAAGAGCATCAAATGAAAGTTTATTGGGACCTTACACGGTCCGTGTTTCGGCTAGACAACCTTCATCAGGGGTCTAAAAACATAAAACTAATTAATTTAAAACATCAAAAAACAAAACATAAAAGTTATATTACATATATAAATGGTGAGATGAGACGAATATAAAGCTTTAAAATTTAAAGATATAAATATGAATTAAAATAAAATAATATCATAATGTCAATTGTGAAGCGCTGCGTATGACTGGTAGCACTATAGAAATGATTTGTAGTAGTAGTAGTAGTAGTAATCATACATACAAATCATAAAACTTAATCGCAGTGTTAATACATTACACAGAAAATACATTGTAATGTTTTGTAATTAGAGCAATTAAATATATGTATATGTATATACCCATACTTTCATATGTATATTTTGTATAAATATGGATTATAGTAAGATGTAATATATTGCCCAGGACATAACCCTAACCCCAATTAGATATACGTGAATATATGTCTATATATCTATATATATCAGCACATTTGTACAAACACACATTTGTAAATACTACAGTGTTTTAACAAATAAAAATTCTAGAAATAGATGTAAACATATATGACCTTATATGTAAATATATATGTTCTAAAAGATCACATATGAGCACCTGAGATAGTTAAAAGTTTACGTACCAACAGCTTGACGTACTGTATACAGATTGGCTTCTCGATCTCTCAAGTTGAAGATAAATATAACTATAAAAGATGTAAAAAGATTGTAATAAACCATGGAAATGTTTGAAAAAACAATAAATATTTGAAAAAAGAAAAATTATAAAGAAAAATTGTGAGGAATGAAAATTCAAAAGAAAAAGAAAAAATGATTATAAGAATGGAAATGAAAAATAAAAATGAAAATGAGAATAAAAATAAAAATGGACAATGTTCATGTAGTGAAGTTTCGCACCTGAAGCAGGTATTCTCTGAGGACAGCAGGCTGGATATTATCACCATTGGCCCCCGGAGGATTTTTAGTAAAAATCTACAAAAGTCTCTTCTGGAGCGATCTACCGTGTGAGGCGACCGCACTGTGCATGTGCGTGCACGATTTCCCGCCCGTCGCGTGGTCAGGCTCCTCAGTTGAATCCAGTAGATGAAAAGAAATCAACTCCAAAGGGGAGGAGGGAGGGTTTGTGAGAATATCCAGCCTGCTGTCCTCGAAGAATACCAGCTTCAGGTAAGAAACTTTGCTTTCTCCGAGGACAAGCAGGCTGATATTCTCACGTGTGGGGTATCCCTAGCCCCCAGGCTCACTCAACACAACAAACATTGGACAATTGGACCTCGCAACAGCGAGGGCATAACAAAGATTGACCTGAAACAAGAAAAACCTAACTGAGAGTGCAGCCTGGAACAGAATAAAAATGGGCCTAGGAGAGTTGGAGTTGGATTCTAAACCCCAAACAGATTCTGCAGCACCGACTGCCCAAACCGACTGACGCGTCGACTATCCTGCTGAAGGCAGTAGTGAGATGTGAATGTGTGGACCAATGACCACGTCGCAGCCTTGCAGATCTCTTCAATAGTGGCTGACCTCAGATGAGCCACTGACGCAGCCATGGCTCTAACATTATGAGCCATGACATGGCCCTCTAAAGTCAGCCCAGCTTGGGCATAAGTGAAGGAAATGCAATCTGCTAGCCAATTAGATATGGTGCGTTTCCCGACAGCAACTCCCCTCTTGTTGGGATTAAAAGAAATAAACAACTGGGCGGGACTGTCTGTGGGGGTTTGACCGCTCCACGTAACAGGCCAATGCTCTTTTGCAGTCCAAAGTGTGCAGCTTGCTTTCGCCAGGACTTGTATGAGAGCGAGGAAAAAATGTTGGCAAGACAATTGACTGGTTCAGATGGAACTCCGACACCACCTTTGGCAAGAACTTAGGGTGCGTGCGTGTTATATGAAATTTATGGTAAGGAGCATGAACCACTAGAGCCTGAAGCTCACTGACCCTACGAGCTGAAGTAACAGCCACCAAGAAAATGACCTTCCAGGTCAAGTACTTCAGATGGCAGGAATTCAGTGGCTCGAAAGGGGGTTTCATCAGCTGAGTGAGACCGACATTGAGATCCCATGACACTGGAGGAGGTTTGACAGGGGGCTTTGACAAAAGCAAACCTCTCATGAAGCGAACAACTAAAGGCTGTCCAATGGTAGGCTGACCTTCTACACGTTGGTGGTAAGCACTAATCGCACTAAGGTGAACTCTTAAGGAGTTGGTCTTGAGACCAGACTCTGATAAATGCAGAAGGTATTCAAGCAGGGTCTATGTAGGACAAGAAAAAGGACCTAGGGCCCTGCTGTCACACCAGACGGCAAACCTCTTCCATTTAAAAGAGTAACATCTTTTAGTGGAATCTTTCCTGGAAGCAAGCAAGACTCGGGAGACACCCTCAGAAAGACCCAAGGAGTCAGATTCTAAGCTCTCAACATCCAGGCCGTGAGAGCCAGAGACTGGAGGTTGATATGTAGAAGCGCCCCCTCGTTCTGAGTAATGAGAGTTGGAAAACACTCCAATCTCCACGGTTCTTCGGAGGACAACTCCAGAAGAAGAGGGAACCAGATCTGACGCGGCCAGAAGGGAGCGATCAGAATCATGGTTCCACGATCTTGCTTGAGTTCCAGCAAAGTCTTCCCCACCAGAGGTATGGGAGGATACGCATACAGAAGGCCTGTCCCCCAATGAAGGAGGAAGGCATCCGACTCTAGCCTGCCGTGGGCCTGAAGTCTGGAACAGAACTGAGGGACCTTGTGATTGAGTGGCAAAAAGATCCACCGAAGGGTGCCCCACTCTCGGAAAATCTTTCTGGCTACAGCCATGTTCAGCGACCACTCGTGAGGCTGCATTATCCTGCTCAACCTGTCGGCCAGACTGTTGTTTACGCCGGCTAGATAAATGGCTTGGAGAAACATGCCGTGTTGGCGAGCCCAAAGCCACATCTGCACGGCCTCCTGACACAGAGGGCGTGATCCGGTACCCCCTTGCTTGTTTGTGTAGTACATCGCAACCTGATTGTCTGTTTGTATCAGAATAATTTGGTTGGATAGCCGATCTCTAAAAGCCTTTAGAGCGTTCCAGATCGCTCGCAACTCCAGGAGGTTGATCTGAAGACGCTTTTCCTGAAGGGACCAAGCTCCTTGAGTATGAAGCCCATCTACATACGCTCCCCACCCTAGGAGGGATGCATCTGTCGTCAGCACCTTTTATGGACCCCATACACACACCCGTGCCTCCCAACCTCCCTCCGATACAACTCCCTAGTAGACTTGTGGACCCCGCATCCCCTGTGATTGATGACCCCCCCCCCCCCCAAAAAAAAAAACAATTCCCTGGTGGTCCAGTGGACCCGGGCTGTCCCCTGCACCTTCCACCCTCAAAGCAGAGATTTACCCTGGTGGTTTCTAGTCACGCCTTCCCCTCTCTTTCCTGTATCTTAAAAAAGTTGGAGGCAGGAGAGCAGGAGCAACACTTCCTCTCTTCTGCCTCAGGTGCCACCTCTTCCAAAATAACGGCACCCAGCCCCTGCCTGGTGCATTCTGCGTAGTACTGGGCAGGGCTGTGGCGCTTAGCCCCACCCAGTGCATCCCAAAATGCATCAGTCAGAGGCTGGGCACTGCCATTTTGGAAGAGGTGTTGCTTCTGCCTCCAACTTTAAGGTACAGGAAAAGAAGGGCGGGGGGGGGGGTGGTCACTAGACCACCAGGGTAAATCTCTGCTTGGGGGGTGGGGGGGTGGCCCGGGTCCACTGGACCACTAGGGAATTTTGATTGGGGAGTGCAGGGGGGTTCGCCGGTAGGGGAGTGGTAGGGAGCACAAACAAGCAGCCTTTAAAGCTGTCTGCTTGTGCTTCCCTTCTGTCTGACAGCTCCAGAGCAGCCGTAAAATCTAACGGCTGCTCTGGAGCTGTGCATTGCCTGGAATGCTCATTAGGATAGTAATGAGTTGCTTGTAATACATTTGCATGGGGTTCTCAGTAGCTGCTAACAGCGCACATTAAAGCCACGGGAAACCCCTTTGTGCATTACTCACTGAATAACTTTTGCTTTAGACTGGCTACAACCAGTCTAAAGCAAACATTAACAGCACGGTAAGCTTTGTGCATCAGGGCCTTAAACTGGATGGCTACACAGATAGCGGCTAAATATCACCACAGTCTGTTGAGTTAGCTAAGATCACCGCTATCTATGTATATGCAGTACCACTTGCTATCTGGATAGCAGCACTAGATAAACAGAATAGATTTAAATTCTGCAGGCAGCATTTCAAAGAAACACTGGCCACAGTGTTTGAATATTGAGCTGAGTATTTATGTTTTAATTGTAAATCACTTCATATCCTTTTTGGATATGTGTTACAAATCAAATGATTAAGTAAATATACTTTGTTAATATGCCTTCCCTCCCTCACTGGCCTGAGTACAATCCCGTCCATAGTGTCCCCAGGCCCAGACAACCAGGGGATCTGAATCTAAATCCACACGCTGCCATGTACAGTGCTACAACCTAAACCCTGGTCTAGTGCCTTCATATGCAGGTTTGCAAATATTTATCAATCTGTGTAACATTGGCTAACCTGGATAACAGATTCTGTAAATTTATTTTATTTTCTTATACTATATCTTTAAAAAAATGCCCCATTACATTTCCCAACAATATTTCATTCCCTTAACAGAATGTAAATAATTAAATTATGTATATTATTGTTTTCCAGGGATCCAAAGGTGAAAAGGGTGCTAAAGGTGAAATGGTAAGTTAAATATAATGATGTAAACATACTTCTTAACCTTGTAAATATATTATTTCTTACATTAAATTTTAATATTCACTATGGGAGGCAATTTTAAAACTACCTGCAATGATGCAGAGTCCACAAGAACATTTTACTCAAGGTCTTGCTGCACTTTAGAAAGTAAAAATACATATATTTTCACATTGAAGCTTGCCAAAGGTAAAAGTGTCTGCAGAGATTGCTCTTATGTTTACTGCAGATATTTTTTTCAGCCAAAAACTAGACACATACCCTTAGATTCTTTATATTGCTTTTTGAATTGTGTGAGCAAATTCGGATGTGTGTCCAGTTTGTGCATGCAACATAATTGAATAACGAGCCAATCAGTACCGATAATTGGGCAATTTTCAGTACTAATTGGCAGCACTTAGAATTTACACATGGATCTTTTTAGGCATATTCTAGAAAGAGGTGCATGTAAATTCTAGTATGCGAATCTGAAATGGGGGTATTGTCATGGGAGGAGCACCCCATAATAGCATTCTATAATTTATGTGCATTGTTATAGAATTAGGGTGATCGCTTAATTTACTTGTGGGGATTTACACCAGGTTTTCATTGGTGTAAACGGTCATGCCTAAATATTTTGGCAGTTCCCGGCGCTATTCTAAACTGTGCCGAACTGTAGCATGGTTTATAGAATAGCACCAAGCATTTTGTAAACGCCATTTATAGAATCTAGTCCATAGAAGATAACTTTGTAAGAATCGTGTAGGTCAGCAAACAGATATTTAGTTCCGTGTGTTCAAAACAATGTTAGTATGGAGCCTTTTATAAAATATATGTAGTACCACCAAAGAAGCAGATATATTTGGCACCATGCCCAACATTCAATAAGAGAGCAGCTTACAAGAAGGCTTAGATGTGAGCAGTGGAGTGGAGAGTAGCCTAATGGTTAGTGCAATGGCCTGAGAACCTGGAGAACCTGATTCCCACTGCAATTCCTTGTGCCTCTAGGCAAGTCAAGTCACATAATCCTCCTTTGCCCCAGGTACAAAATAAGTACCTGTATATTGTATGTAAACCAAGTTGATATATCAAATCCCATCCTCCTTTCCTTATACATGTAAGTGATTAAAAGCAGAACTAGTAGATTTTGTAAACCTGCACGTCCATGGGAAGCTAATTAAGGAACCAAACTCTCAAACTCAAAGTTGTTTTCAACATCAGAGAGATGTGCATGATTCTCCTCTCAAGAACTCCTCCAATCCCCAGGGGGTTATGCATTACTTGGAGCAGATATTTATTTATTTATTTATTTATAGCATTTATACCCTGCTCTTTCCCACTCGATAGCAGGTTCAATGCGGCTTACAATGTATGAGTACAGAGTATTATATAAATGCTGATGGGGAAATTTTCAGAGGTATACATGTATTTCCATTCTAAATCCATAGCCCAAAGAGTTAAAGCAATTTATACATTAAGGGGAGAATTCATCAAACGGATTTATGGCGTTAATCCGCATTAAAGGAATTAGCGCTTGCTAAGTGCTAAATGTCCATTCTATACCTAGGGCTTTTAACATTTACCCCAAGTCTATATAGCGCACCTAGCGTTCCATGCCAAAATTCAGGCGTATTCTATAATAGTTCATGTAATTTGATTGGCTTAAGCTAATCAGCATTATTAACAGCAATGAACAAGCAATATTGGCAATAATTAGATTTTATGCACACAACTTGCTAAGCGTATTCTATAATGCCGTGTGCCCTAATTTCTAATGTGTGCACGCAGGCAAAAAGAGGCATGATTATTGGCGGGGAAATGGGCGTTTTGTGGGCATTCCAAAATTTATGCGCATTGTTATAGAATATGACCATCTCCAATCTACGTTCCAGGATTTATGCCATGTTTTCGTTGGTATAAATGGAGGCATGTACTTTTAGGTGCTGGGTTATCAACTAAGCATATTCTATATACCGAGCCTAAATCTAGGCACTGCTTATAAAGTACACAGGCAGAAATGTTTTCCACATGGATTTTTTAGGCACCATATATAGAATCTGGCCCTTAGCATGCACTAATTCCCTTAAGGTGCATTAAGGCCATAATGCTGCTTGATGAGTTCCCCCTAAGTGTTGTACAAAACAAGTAGCAAAAGTGAATATCCTGAAATATTTATATCTGGATATTGATTTTAGGAATGAAAAACTGTCCATATTCAGTTGGAATGTGGTTTACCACGTTTTCATGGTGAACCTGATGTACTCAATTAATCTAGAGTTTATTTTGATCATTTCAAGGCAATTTATTATCCAGGAATATGGGATGCTATCAAAGGTTTTCTTATAATCAATCCTATGCTCAGTGGCATAGCTATTGGGGGCCACGAAGGCTTGGGCCCCCACAAATTGACTCTGGGGCCCCCAGTTTGGCTGAAGTATTTGTCCCACACTGGTCTCGCCATATGCCTACTCTTTTCTTCTCAGTTGCACCGTGCATACTCGTTTTATTGAAACTCAGCATGCGCGACACTTCGCACGTGCTCAGTTTCATTAAAATGAAAGTGGATAGCATAGAAATCACTAAGTGCTCCCTTGTTAAATACTAGCAATTACTACATGCTAATGACTACATTAGCGCACAGCCTGCATAAAACATGCCCTCAAAAAGAAAATAGTGTTAGATTTGCAGTTAACATGTGCTAAAATCCGTGTTAACTTCAAATCCTAACCCTTTAGTAAACATGCCTCTTAAAGAGCACAGCAACACTAATCAGTGAATTCTCTACTTTCATTATCACTGAACTTCTCTAGAATTACAGTTTCTTCATTGTTTAATTTCTGAAATCAAGAAGTTTAAAGAGATTTGTAGTAGCAATCCTGTGCATTCCAGAGGAACGCTGCAATTTTTCAATTAATAAAATCATTAAATCCTATACTCCACTCCTCTTGTTCATAAAAAGAAAAAAATGTTATTTTATAAACATTATGTTGTGGGGTTTTTCTTATTCTAGGGCCCTCGGGGACCAAGAGGTCATCCTGGTCTACCTGTAAGTAATAAAAATATATTTGTATGAAACTTGTTTACAGTTTTAGAAAACTAGAGTGTTTAATGTGAAATTGTTCTCCTTTTTATCTAGGGACCACCCGGGATTCCTGGCCCAAGAGTAAGTTTTAAATTGATAAAGGCTAAGGGGTCCTTTTACTAAGCTGCAGAAAGCACTAGCGCATGCTTACCATGGATTAAAAAGGCACTACCAAGGGACGTGCTCAGGCATCCTGTGGTAATTTTGGAATACTAGATTTTATTTTTTAGTGCAGGGGCGTGTTTGGAGGAGGAGAATAGGCATGCCCTGCGCTAATCGGTTAATGCATGGACATTGGTGTGCATTGACCGATTAGTGTAGGATTAGCATGGGACCACTACAAAATAGGTGGTGGTAAGGGCTCCCACGCTAATGTCCACGATCTAATTGGAAAATTAACATATGGCCATTAATGGAAAAAAAGAAATTGCAGCCATTTTACAGCCACGGTAAAAGTGGCCTCAGTGCATAGGAAACCCACATTCTAAAAATAGCATAGGTCACTTTTTAGCGCAGCTTATTAAAAGGGCTCCTAAATTTGCTTTAAAAATTTCAAAAGCATGTTTATAAATCTCAGATTAGTCCATCATTTAACTATGAAGCATTTTTCGTGAATACTTTCTTTTTTATATATTTATTGATTTTAAATTCTTTTAACAAGAGTATACTTGTCAATTGAAATACAACAAGGTAATACAAGAAAACTTTTAAACCACAATTTTTCCGCTTTCTTAGACCACAATGAGTGAGGGCGTTAATGAATTAGAGAAGATTACAAGGAAAAATAGTTGTAACTTAATTAAGGCTATGTGCAATCCTCCAGCTCAATTTAAACAGACGTTATTTTAGCTTTTTTAAATCTAGAAAGGATTTCAGTTGATCAGGACAAAAGAAAACATATTTCGTCTGACCCAACCGAACAATACATTTACAAGGGTAAGCGAGAAAAAAGGATCCCCCCACTTCCACCGTCCTCTGTTTCATAGCCAAAAAGGCTCTTCTGCTGGGTCAATTTTGTTACGTCAGGGTATATCCATATTTTCCCACCTCCAAAATGAGAGTTGGTGTTCTTAAAATAAAGTCTCAAGATAGAGTTAAGATCCTGTTCAAAAACAAAGGAGACTAAGAGTGTAGCCCTCTCTGTTACATTTTCCAAAGACTGTGAGTATGGCAGATACATTGTTCACATCAAAGTTCACATTTTCTGCGCCCCTTATTTCTCCTTCTTCCCACCTGGGGCTACTAGGTAGACAGAAAATCTTATTTACTGGCGGTATAGCTTGAATACTTTTAAGAACAAATTGTACTCTTCTTACTAGGGAATACGGCGCATAGTGGTGTGCACTATTTCCACGCTGAGTTTTCAGCATGGAAAAGCGTTATAAGGGAAGCAAGGTGCCAAACTGGCCCAAAAACAGCAAATGGAAGTGGAACTACACTCGTATACTCAGTTATAGAATATCACCTAAGTATTTCTGTGCAGATCTGAAAAGGAGGCATAACGATTGTAGGGACATGACCGGGTCAGGGACGTTCTCTTATTATTATTATTATTTATTGCATTTGTATCCCACATTCCCCCACCTATTTGCAGGCTCAATGTGGCTTACATAGACTTGATAACATTGTCATAATAGGCTATCGGATACAATTAGTAATGTGTAGTGCTTAGGAAGGGGTGAGGGAAGAGGGAAGAAAGTTGTTAGGGTAATTATAGGAGGTGTGCGCTCATAGTGAGGTTATAAGTTCTCATTGTAGGCCTTGTTGAAGAAGAATGTTTTCAGAGATTTCCGAAAGATAGATGTTTCTTTGATTGCTTTCAGGTCTTAAGATGTGCGCAGTATTATAGAATTCGGGGGAGCCGCACCTAACTTGTGTGCCAGGATTTACATCTGGGTTCAGTTGGTGTAAATCCTTGCAGCCAAAGTTCAGCATAGATTCCGGCACTATGCACTATTCTATAAAGGATGCCCATCCCGGAGCGCCCTTTATGGAATACCGTTCAGCACCAATTTTTCAACACCATATACTAAATCCAGCCCTTAACAGCTGATACATACTACTGGATTCAAAGATGTAACCAGAACAAAATGATTCTCTAAGACAAAAGAAATCTGAAAATGATGAATAAAGCTGTATGTCTACTCCTAACTACTTAACCATCTACTTAAAAGCGAAGTTTCTTACCTGAAGCAGGTATTCTCCGAGGACAGCAGGCTGGATATTCTCACATGTGGGTGACGTCACATCGGCCTCCGGAGGATTTTTAGTAAAAATCTACAAAAGTCTCTTCTGGAGCATTTCACCGCGCATTCGCGCACGTAGTTTCCCGCCCGTCGCACGGTCATGCTCCTCAGTTGAATCCAATAGATGAAAAGAAATCAACCCCAAAGGGGAGGAGGGAGGGTTTGTGAGAATATGCAGCCTGCTGTCCTCGAAGAATACCTGCTTCAGGTAAGAAACTTTGCTTTCTCTGAGGACAAGCAGGCTGATATTCTCACATGTGGGGTATCCCTAGCCCCCAGGCTCACTCAACACAACAAACACTGGTCAATTGGACCTCGCAACGGCGAGGGCAAAACAAGGATTCACCTGAAACAAGAAACATCTAACTGAGAGTGCATCCTGGAACAGAATAAAAATGGGCCTAGGAGAGTTGGAGTTGGATTCTAAACCCCATACAAATTCTGCAGCACTGACTGCCCAAACCGACTGTCGCGTCGACTGTCCTGCTGAAGGCAGTAATGAGATGTGAATGTGTGGACTGATGACCACGTCGCAGTCTTGCAGATCTCTTCGATAGTGGCTGACCTCAGATGAGCCACTGACACAGCCATGGCTCTAACATTATGAGCCGTGACATGGCCCTCTAAAGTCAGCCCAGCTTGGGCATAAGTGAAGGAAATGCAATCTGCTAGCCAATTAGATATGGTGCGTTTCCCGACAGCAACTCCCCTCTTGTTGGGATTAAAAGAAATAAACAACTGGGCGGACTGTCTGTGGGGGTTTGACCGCTCCACGTAACAGGCCAATGCTCTTTTGCAGTCCAAAGTGTGCAGTTTGCTTTCGCCAGGACTTGTATGAGAGCGAGGAAAAAATGTTGGCAAGACAATTGACTGGTTCAGATGGAACTCCGACACCACCTTTGGCAAGAACTTAGGCTGCGTGCGTGTTATGATGAAATTTAAGGTAAGGAGCATGAACCACTAGAGCCTGAAGCTCACTGACCCTACGAGCTGAAGTAACAGCCACCAAGAAAATGACCTTCCAGGTCAAGTACTTCAGATGGCAGGAATTCAGTGGCTCGAAAGAGGGTTTCATCAGCTGAGTGAGACCGACATTGAGATCCCATGACACTGGAGGAGGTTTGACAGGGGGCTTTGACAAAAGCAAACCTCTCATGAAGTGAACAACTAAAGGCTGTCCAATGGTAGGCTGACCTTCTACACGTTGGTGGTAAGCACTAATCGCACTAAGGTGAAAAGGAGTTGGTCTTGAGACCAGACTCTGATAAATGCAGAAGGTATTCAAGCAGGGTCTGTGTAGGACAAGAAAAAGGACCTAGGGCCCTGCTGTCACACCAGACGGCAAACCTCTTCCATTTAAAAGAGTAACATCTTTTAGTGGAATCTTTCCTGGAAGCAAGCAAGACTCGGGAGACACCCTCAGAAAGACCCAAGGAGGCAGATTCTAAGCTCTTAACATCCAGGCCGTGAGAGCCAGAGACTGGAGGTTGATATGTAGAAGCGCCCCCTCGTTCTGAGTAATGAGAGTTGGAAAACACTCCAATCTCCACGGTTCTTCGGAGGACAACTCCAGAAGAAGAGGGAACCAGATCTGACGCGGCCAGAAGGGAGCGATCAGAATCATGGTTCCATGATCTTGCTTGAGTTTCAGCAAAGTCTTCCCCACCAGAGGTATGGGAGGATACGCATACAGAAGGCCTGTCCCCCAATGAAGGAGGAAGGCATCCGACTCTAGCCTGCCGTGGGCCTGAAGTCTGGAACAGAACTGAGGGACCTTGTGATTGAGTGGCAAAAAGATCCACCGAAGGGGTGCCCCACTCTCGGAAAATCTTTCTGGCTACAGCCATGTTCAGCGACCACTCGTGAGGCTGCATTATCCTGCTCAACCTGTCGGCCAGACTGTTGTTTACGCCGGCTAGATAAATGGCTTGGAGAAACATGCCGTGTTGGCGAGCCCAAAGCCACATCTGCACGGCCTCCTGACACAGAGGGCGAGATCCGGTACCCCCTTGCTTGTTTGTGTAGTACATCGCAACCTGATTGTCTGTTTGTATCAGAATAATTTGGTTGGATAGCCGATCTCTGAAAGCCTTTAGAGCGTTCCAGATCGCTCGCAACTCCAGGAGGTTGATCTGAAGATGCTTTTCCTGAAGGGACCAAGCTCCTTAAGTATGAAGCCCATCTACATGCGCTCCCCACCCTAGGAGGGATGCATCCATCGTCAGCACTTTTTGTGGCTGAGGAATTTGGAATGGGCGCCCCAAAACCAGATTGGATCAAATTGTCCATCACTGAAGAGAATTCCGAAAGTCGGTGGACAGGTGGATCACATCCTCCAGATCCCCTGTAGCTTGATACCACTGGGAAGCTAGGGTCCACTGAGCTGATCTCATGTGAAGACGTGCCATGGGAGTTACATGAACTGTGGAAGCCATGTGCCCCAGAAGTCTCAACATCTGCCAAGCTGTGATCTGTTGAACCTAGGAAACCAGAGACCAAAGGTTGTCTGCTCTTGGCTCGGGAAGATAGGCACAAGCTGTCTTCATGCACAACAGAGCCCCTATGAATTCCAATTTTTCAACTGGGTGGAGATGGGACTTTGGGTAATTGATGACAAACCCTAGTAGCTCCAGCACTTGAATAGTCATCTGCATGGACTGCAAAGCTCCTTCCTGGGAGGTGTTCTTCACTAGCCAATCGTCGAGATAAGGGAACACATGCACTCCCAGTCTGCGTAGAGACGCTGCAACAACTGTCAGGCACATGGTAAATACCCTGGGCGCAGAGGCGAGCCCGAAGGGTAGCACACAGTACTGGAAGTGACGTGTGTCCAGCTGCAATCGCAGATACTGTCTGTGAGCTGGCAGTATCGGGATGTGCGTGTAGGCGTCCTTCAAGTCCAGAGAGCATAGCCAATCATTTTCCTGAATCATGGGAAGAAGGGTGCCCAGGGAAAGCATCCTGAACTTTTCTCGAACCAGATATTTGTTCAGGCCCCTTAGGTCTAGGATGGGACGCATCCCCCTTGTCTTCTTTTCCACAAGAAAGTACCTGGAATAGAATCCCATCCCTTCTTGCCCTGGTGGAACAGGCTCGACCGCATTGGCGCTGAGAAGGGCGGAGAGTTCCTCTGAGTACTTGCTTGTGTTGGGAGCTGAAGGACTGAGCTCCCGGTGGGCAATTTGGAGGCTTGGTTTCAAGATTGAGGGTGTATCCTAACCGGACTATTTGAAGAACCCACCGGTCGGAGGTTATCAGAGGCCATCTTTGGTGAAAAAACTTTAACCTCCCCCCGACAGGCAGATCGCCCGGCACGGACACATTTATGGTGGCTATGCTCAACTGGAGCCAGTCAAAAACCCATCCCTGGTTTTTGCTGGGGAGCTGCAGGGGCCTGTTTAGGCGCACGCTGTTGACGAGAACGAGTGTGCTGTGGCAGAGCCTGAACCGGCTGTCGAGAAGTAGGAGTGTACTTACGGCCACTAGAGGTGTAAGGCGCACTTCTCTTCCCTTTAAAAAAACTTCCTAGATGAGGAAGCAGATGCACAAGGCGCCCGGTGGGAGAGAGAGTCCATAGCATTATCACGCTGATAGAGATAATCAATCAACTCTTTGACCTTTTCACCGAAAAGATGATCCCCCCGGCAAGGGATATCCGCAATTTTCTGCTGAGTTTGTTCCTCCAGGTTAGAGGCACGCAGCCATGAAAGACTGCGCATCACTATACCCATAGCAGAAAATCTGGATGTCACATCGCAAGTATCGTAAATGCCCCTGGACAGGAACTTGCGACACACCTTCTGCTGCCTGACCACTTGGCGAAAAGGCTCGGCCTGCTCCGGTTGGGAGTGCATCAACCAAGCTCTCAAGCTGCCACACTGAGTTCCGCAAATGAATGCTTGTGAAGAGCTGGTACGACTGAATTTTGGAAGCAAGCATGCCATTCTGATACGCCTTCCTCCCAAAAGAATCCAAGGTTCTATGTCCTCGCCCCAGGGGCGCCGAGGCAAAGTTCCTAGAACTTTTAGCTGTTCTGAGAGTGGAATCCACCACCGCAGAGTCATGAGGCAACTCTGGCCGGACGAAACTGGGTTCCCCGTGGATCCAATACTGGGATTCAGCCGGCTGCAAAGAACAAACTATCAAAAAACTCCAAACAGCCTAGAATACAGCCGCCAGACTCATATTTGGAAAAAATAAATATGAAAGTGCTAAACCCTTAAGAGAGAAACTCCATTGGCTCCCACTCAAAGAACGTGTTGAGTTCAAGGTCTGCACGATAGTACACAAACTTATACACGCAGACGCCCCAATCTACATGCTAAACCTTGTGGACCTGCCTCCCAGAAACGCTGTAAGATCATCCCGCAAATACCTCAATCTGCACTTCCCCAGCTGCAAAGGACTGACACATGCCACCACCTTCTCCTACTTGAGCACGCAGCTATGGAATGATCTACCTACAGACCAGAAAGCTATTGACGAATTAAATAACTTCCGCAAATCTCTGAAAACTCATCTCTTCCAAAAGGCCTACAAGGAAAATACATAGCCTACAAACTACTTCAACAAATCACACAATTACCACAGCTCACCTCTAACTTACCTAACACTTCCTGTCTATCCTTCCCCACCCAATATTTAAACAGCTAGAATTGTACTTGACATCATGAAACGACAATGCTTATCTTCTCTTACCAGCATTCAAACTATAAGAAATGTACCTGTTAACACGAAATGATTATGTCATAACCACACTCTGTAAGCCACTTTCAGCCTACAAATAGGTGGGAAAAGGTGGGATACAAATGCAATAAATAAATAATAAATACATTTTCTTTTATATGACTGTTTTATATTTTGTATGTTGTATTTTTTGTCATCTTATTATTATTTTTAGGGGTTTTTTTGTAGTGATGTTTTATTTTTGCTATTCATTGTGCCCCCATCTGAACTTGGTAATAGTAGGGGAATATAAATGCTTGAAATGAAATTATTGTCATTTGGACAACACTAACGGCATTGAATCTCCAGGTTTTATTTGGCTGCTAAAAAGTTAACTGGCTATGCCGATATTCAGCACTAACCAGTTAACTTCTTAGCAGTCAAAGATAGGCCTGCTATTTAAGTGGCCTTTTTTGACTGCTCAACATAGTCGGTTTGGTGCTGAATATCAGTCACTAACCAGGATATTTAGCGGGAGATAATTGGATTCTCTCTCGCTGAATATCCGCAGTTAGGTGCTTAAACACTAACCAGCCAGGAGCCGTTCCTGCCGGTTAAATAGTTTTGAATATCGAGGGGTATAATTTTAACATGCATCTCACTTAGCAAGAGGGAGTGCACAGGGGGTGGGCCATGGGTATGTCCAACATTTAATGTTGTAACTTACATAATATTAGTTACATATAGCGCCACATTTAGGCGCACGCATTTACACCTTTTGATAAGTTATAAGTGGGCGCATCTGAATGTAGACATGAAGAATACTGACTTTTGCTAGTATTCTATAATGGGTTCTGGGCATCCAGATGCCGTTATAGAATTAGAGCTCAGAACACTGTATCTAAGCACAGGATTTGTGGTGACCAGTTAAAGAATTTTCCCTTACAGTTTTAATCTTGTTGATAATTTGCTTAAATTAAGGCAACTTCATGTCTAGTTTATTTTGCTTTGACAGCCTACAGTACCTCTCAAAACTAGTTGCAAATATTTGAATTTAATGCAGCAAAAATTTATCACCTAGAACTGATCTGTAGACCTTCATTTCTTTTTTTTTCCATAGAAGGAAATGGACATCAATGCTGCTATTCAAGCCTTGATTGTATCTAATGCTGCACTACAGATAGAGGTAATGTACCATGGCTTGGCTTGTACATACTGCAGACAATGCTGCTGCCAAAATGCAACTCAACCACAGTGACTGACAATAAAGATGGGTTTGGAAATCAAACTTATAAATTTGTTATATGCCTAATATAAATTTACCATGTTATTTTATAAAGTTATGTTACCTATGAAACCAGACATCATACAATTATTATTTCTTTTGACTTAATTTAGGAGCCCTTTTACTAAGTTGTGCTAAGAAATGGGCTTAGCTTGCCTATATGCAGGTCTTTCCCATGCACTAAGCTCATTTATTGCACAGCCATAAAACATCCTCTTTTCTATTTGTTTTATTTATGGCGATGAGCTAATGTTACCATTAGCACACAACCATTAAAAAGGATTACCATGGGGAGCACGTACCACCTCCTATTTAGGAGGCAGTAAGGGTTCCTATGTTAACCCTGCAGTAAACAACACACACCAATGTGCACACACTAACTGGTTATTGCTTCCATGCCCACTCTCTGCCCATTCCACACCCATACAATACCCCCTCCCAAAAAAATTTAAAAAAATAAATACCTCACACTTAGTGTGCACAGATAACAAAACTAACACAAGATGCTTTAGCATGTCCTCCATTAGGCCATTAACGCTGCATTAGGTATGCGTTAGCACCTAACGCAGCTTAGTAAAAGGGCCCCTTTATTTTAAGTACGTCAGTATGGTACCCTAATCCTAATGCCTAGCTCATTCTGTGCTATGTATATCCTGTGTAACTGTGCAGTTTCTTCTTTGACCTAATTAAGGAAGCCTAGTTCTCAATAGCTAATCAAAAAAATTGAGGCCACGAAGGGAGGCCTCTAAATGTGACTTGTTGCTGGAGAATAAAAACAGTTATACTAGTCAGAAACCAACACTGTAAGACTTTGGGAACAGTTTTGTACAATGAACTAATTGGTGGTTTTCTTTTTTTGTTTGTTTAAATATATTTTTATTAATCGGTGGTTTTCTTGTCTTTCTCTTTATATGTTGTGTTTCTTGTCAATATATTATAACAATATTTTTGCATGATTATAATCTTGCTGTATGGTTGCTGTAATAAATTTAATAAACAATTTCTACTAATATCCACATGCTTTTTTAATTTCATCTGAACTTTTTATTGACTCACAAAACAAAAATGGCTGCATGCGCTTGTGATCTCTGATGGGCAATTGTCTTTAACTGCATGTCTGTGGCTGTGGGTTGGCTTTCTGGTAACAATATATCCAATGGGAATTTCGCAGAGCTACCAAAATACTGAGGTAGCTTTATTAGACCATAGTGCAGAGATATTCAAAACACTACACTACCTGACCAGTTTAATGCACAGTATCAAGAACCCACTTGGCACTCGGGATAACCCAGCACGCATATGCAGGGACCTGCTGAACTGTGAACGCAAAGTGTCAGATGGTAAGTGTGCTCGATTTCCTTCTTACCATTTTATGCAACTTTACACCTGTGGTCTGTTATTTGCTTAATTGACAATTTATCTTTAAAATATTTACTTCAGTCTTTTAATATGCCTAACATTGGTTTCTTAAAACATTTTCAAAGGATCTGTAATGTGTATGTAAGGTTCACTATTTAGATATTTTCCATAACCAATTTTTTTCCACTAATAACCTTAGGCAAGTGGTGTTATAAACGTGATACCAATGTATTCAATAGAAGTGAAATTCAAATGTAATTCAACTAGACTATTACTCTCTCATGTCTACCTGCATATCATTTTTTTGTGACAATGTATTTTTTGTGTATGAAATATGCATATTTCTATGTTAACTCTCTGGAGATTGGAGAATAATGTGGTTAATTTTAATCCCTTTAACACAAAAAATAACAAATTGGTAGAAGTGGCAGAAGATCATATGCATATATTATCTCAGATAACTATATTCTTCCACAATGCCTGGAGAATAGACATACCAGTATAAATACAGAGTTCCTCATTGGAACCAATTATATTTTTATTTCATTTAATTTATTAGCACGATAACTCACCTTTCTCTAACCACTAGGGATAGAACTAAAGATGTAACCAGAAGTCTGGGAGTTTCTGCTAGATTCACAATTATAGATGAAATGAAACCAGTAACAAAGAAATACATAGAAAAAGACCCATATATATATCAATTTGTACCATAAAATAATGTATAAACCTTGCTGTACCACCCCTAGTATCCAAACAGTATTTATTTGAAATAACTTGGCTCCATTCACATAGAGAATGCTTGTACATACAGCCCTATTTCATCTTTATTCCAGAACTGTAAATAGATAGGTTGCAGTCACACATCACAGTGTACACTGTTCCAAAGTATGGGTGCCACACAGCTGAATGGTGATTTCTTCATCATTGATAATTGTTCGGGTTTCAAAGACAAACCACGTATAGGCTCTGCTGAGAGGATGTAAGGTTCCTCTCTGGAACATATTGCACCAACAAATCCACTAGATAAGTTCACATAGCTCAATATTGCTCCAAGTACAAAATAAGTACCTGTATGTAAACCGCTTTGATTGTAACCACAGAAAGGCGGTATATCAAGTCCCATCCCTTTTCCCTTGTGAGAACTAATATTTTAAATGCTGTACAATGCTCCACCAGGAACCAATGAAGTACCTTTAAAATGGGTGTTATATGATCAATATTCGTAACCCACATCAGAAGCCTGGCCAGTTATACACTACAATTACAATCTTTTGAAATGCAGTTTGAGCATACCCTAATAACATGAATTACAACAAATCAGGCCCATAACCAATGGATAAATAATGCTGGCTACATCTTTTACACAATACATGAACTTACTGTCAAGATTTGATATAACTGACAAAACATGTTTTGTACCACTGCTGAAATCTGATTTTTGCATCTATAACTTTGGAACTTTGTAAGTCTAAGTGCTTTGAAAATACACCTCCAAGTCATTCTGACTGAATCTTTAAGAACATAGTAACGTAGTAGATGATGGCAGATAAAGACCTGTATGGTCCATCCAGTCTGCCCAACAAGATAAACTCCTACCCCTGTAATGATGGGATAAGTAGGGGCATTTCCATACATATTTAAGGACAAAGACTCTGATTTTGGAAATAAAAGGATTTGTGAAGCATGTTGTAGATATGTTGGTTGTCTTGATGACTGCCCTTGAAAGTCAGTTCAGCACAGATAAACTAAACTAGTCAGTGAGTTTCTGGTGTGGAGACAACTTAGCTAACATGTTGGGCCAACATTTATTCCCGTGCCTAAATATAACCTCAGCACTAATTTGTAGATTGTGTCTAACAGTGGGTGAAAAAAATACAGTACTTTATATTTCAATTATGGGGTCAGATCTTCCAGATTTGGGATGTGCATCAGTGGATGAATATCAAATTTAAGAGTTGGAATTGTTTATATTCCAAAAGAATAATATACAGTCATGATTTCCCCAGTGTACCTAGGGAGGAATGATCATTTTCTGCAAATAAAACAATGTGTTTTTTATTAGGAATATTGTTGCTTGCATTATTAGGAAAATACTGGATTGACCCAAACCTTGGATGTACTTCTGATGCTATTGAAGTTTTTTGCAATTTCAGTGCTGGTGGCCAGACATGTTTAACACCACTTACCGTGGCAAAGGTATTGTGGAATATTTATTTTATTTATTTATTGCATTTGTATCCCACATTTTCCCACCTATTTGCAGGCTCAATGTGGCTTACAGAGTTTTGTTATGACATAGTCATTCCAGGATATCAGATACAATTAGTAATATACAGAGATTAAGAAAGGGAAGAGAGAAGGAAGGTGTTGGGCAGGATAGTATAGATGATGGATTTTAATAACTGGGTGGGTTGGTGAGGTAGTTTTGTATATATACTTTATTCATAAGTTTAAAATTATTTCTCTGTTATGGAGGTAATTTTATAAAAGAAATTGGTGCATGTAAAGCCTGTTTTACACTCAGAAAAGGGTTTCTATAAAATTGTGCATCTGCATGCACATGTAAATGAAACTACAAATGTGTACTATTCAATAGGATATCAGTCTTCAAACCAATATAGCAAATATATATATATATTTTCTATTGTGGGATTTCTTATATTTGCTTTATTGGTTTTACACTTGTAAATAGCACACACATGGAAAGGGTGTGGCTACTGTTATGTAATTTGCATGTAAGCTTTCCTGAGGGTGTGGTTTGGGTAGAGTGAAGACAAAGTTGCAATATATATGTGTATTTTATAAATATGAGGGTAATTTCATAAAGAACGTACCAATATTTAGGCATCCAGAGTACCTAAATGCAATGACAATGTAATTTGAAGGTGGGCATGAACATGGGCGGGGTGCACAGTTACATACATAAATTATAGAATAGTATAATTTATGCATGTTTTCCTACAATCTAAGCATGAGCATTTACACCAGGCATAAATGCTCACACCTAAAATATAGGCATGAATTTGATCTGTTAAGTTTGTATTCTGTAAAGAAAAGCAAGTGCTACTCTTCTTTATAGAAAGGCTCTCAATAGTCACTTCTACATCCTTAGTATTGGCACCTCTTTATAACAGCGCCCTCTATGCCTGTACATATATACATTTACAGGCACCCTGACAAAATAGCCCTTCACAAAAATAAGAACTATTGTAAAACTTTATTAAATGGCATAATCAAATACCATCTACCATCATCATTCATTCATTTCATACTCTACATATAGTTTAATTCATGATAAACTATACACCTATTAATAGAATATGAGCCACGCTTTTAAGGAAGGTAATAATATCATCGGCATTATACGTTGGAACAAGTGCCTGTAAACGTTTCTCAAGTTGTATGTAATTGGACTTCGACATTCTAGCTGTCGAATGCCTGCATGATAACAAGACAGTTCTATTTCAGTGCAATCTTGTTCTTTCCTAAAAAGATTAACAAGTTTAAATATAGAGGGATTGTGACAGTCGATGGGTTGCTGAAATGATTGGTGCCATGCTTCTAAAGAGTTGTTTGTATGAGGTAAACCATCCAGCACACAGTTGCGTACGTTTTTGCCGCTGCCGTGCAATGAAAGGGCCCTCCTAGTAATCAGATACTGGCGTTATCTCAGGAGGACAGGTTTCAACAGCGTTCTCAACCCCCGCTGTGACATTGTCGATCAGTAGGAAACTCAATGCAAGCAGCATCTTTGTTAATCCAGATAACTTCATTGTCTCTGTAAGCATCTAATAAACCACTATCCTGCATCTTCCTCCAAAGACACTGCCCTAAATGAAATAAACATGCAGTTAAAGGAAAGGATGGAAACACTTTTGACACCGTATTCTGACTTGCTTTCTCAAGGTCAGGTAGCACATTAACGGGGTTCAAATTGGGATTTAACTCCAGAAGGATTTGAAACACGCACATGTAGGTCTCTTTCTTTTTGCCCCTCAACAGAACATAAATTAATTGTTTTGCAGTTTTGTCAATTAAAGCATGAACTGAAAAAACTTGAAAAAATAGTTCCAGGGTGACTTTAAACATCCCATCAAAGAACCAGTGAGGGTTTTTCTTGAGAAGACGTAGATTTGTACTCATTCCAAACATTAATATTCGATTGTCATCACCAACACCTGAATCCCATAGCAGGACGTTAGAATTTCTGGATGTCAGTCGAAGTCCACTATGGATATCAATCTCAGGAACAGTCCAATGATTGGAATAAAGATGATGAGCATGCTTACATTTACGCTGTATGGCCCATTGTGAAGCTACATATGCAGGAAGATGAACAGCCGAATCCAGAGAAATTCCACTGGTGCACTGTTGTATTATCTGCCTTGGCTTTTGCATTCCTTGTTCAGCTCGTCTCTTTATCTCAACCACACAATGAACTGCTTCATTCTTAGAAACATCAGATGCATGGTTATATTCAGTAATAGTTGTTGCTCTTTGGCCTCATACTTTAAGACATCCATTACAAAATGTTATTAGACAACGCCATGACCATACTCATATCAACATTGGTCTGTGCCTTCCAGTAATTATATCCATCTTTCAGCAACAAGTCAATCTCCATTCGAATTGACCTACAGAAAATAGGCAAAACACTAAAAACAAACATATGCAAAAATGAGGATTCAAAGAGAAACAGCCTTATCTGTGAAAGGGCAGCACTATTATTATAAATGACCTAGAGATGGGAATAACTAGTGAGGTAATTAAATTCGCCGATGACACAAAATTATTCAGGGTCGTCAAGTCGCAGGAGGAATGTGAACGATTACAGGAGGACCTTGCGAGACTGGGAGAATGGGCGTGCAAGTGGCAGATGAAGTTCAATGTTGACAAGTGCAAAGTGATGCATGTGGGTAAGAGGAATCCGAATTATAGCTACGTCTTGCAAGGTTCCGCGTTAGGAGTTACGGATCAAGAAAGGGATCTGGGTGTCGTCGTCGATGATACGCTGAAACCTTCTGCTCAGTGTGCTGCTGCGGCTAGGAAAGCGAATAGAATGTTGGGTGTTATTAGGAAGGGTATGGAGTCCAGGTGTGCGGATGTTATAATGCCGTTGTATCGCTCCATGGTGCGACCGCACCTGGAGTATTGTGTTCAGTACTGGTCTCCGTATCTCAAAAAAGATATAGTAGAATTGGAAAAGGTACAGCGAAGGGCGACGAAAATGATAGTGGGGATGGGACGACTTTCCTATGAAGAGAGGCTGAGAAGGCTAGGGCTTTTCAGCTTGGAGAAGAGACGGCTGAGGGGAGATATGATAGAAGTGTATAAAATAATGAGTGGAATGGATCGGGTGGATGTGAAGCGACTGTTCACGCTATCCAAAAATACTAGGACTAGAGGGCATGAGTTGAAGCTACAGTGTGGTAAATTTAAAACGAATCGGAGAAAATTTTTCTTCACCCAACGTGTAATTAGACTCTGGAATTCATTGCCGGAGAACGTGGTACGGGCGGTTAGCTTGACGGAGTTTAAAAAGGGGTTAGATAGATTCCTAAAGGACAAGTCCATAGACCGCTATTAAATGGACTGGAAAAATTCCTCATTTTTAGGTATAACTTGTCTGGAATGTTTTTACGTTTGGGGAGCGTGCCAGGTGCCCTTGACCTGGATTGGCCACTGTCGGTGACAGGATGCTGGGCTAGATGGACCTTTGGTCTTTCCCAGTATGGCACTACTTATGTACTTATGTACTTATATCCACAGAGGAAGCAGAGCACAAGGAACTGCTACAGATCTGTACACAGAAACTACAAACATGAAATGAAAAATCAGACCAGAATATTCAAAAATCAAACTGTTCACATCAAAAAAGAAATCTTTACACAATTATATGCTAAATCAAAATCCAAAATAGAATTATTCTGAAAGACAGTTGCCCAAATTAAATGACAACAGACTTTGGGGAGGAGCCAGCTGTCTTGGTACATGTGGGTACCAATGACATAGGAAAATGTGGGAGAGAGGTTCTGGAAGCCAAATTTAGGCTGTTAGGTATAAAGCTCCAAATCAAGTGCTACCCGTTCCACATGCAGGGCCCAAGAGACAGGCAGAGCTCCAGAGTCTCAATGTGTGGATGAGGCGAAAGTGCAGAGAGGAGGGTTTTAGATTTGTAAGGAACTGGGTAACATTCTGGGAAAGGAGGAGCCTATTCCAGAAGGATGGGCTCCACCTTAACCAAGGTGGGACCAGGCTGCTGGCATCGGCATTTAAAAAGGAGATACAGCAGCTTGTAAACTAGAACCTGGGGGGAAGGTCGACAGTCATTTGAAAGCATATGGTCCGGAACAAGGTATCTGTCAAAGATATCACCAAAACAGGGAAAATAGGGTATCTCGATAGTGAGGTTGCAAAAGAGACCATTGTAGATCAGGCATTCTTAAATAAAAAATCAGACAAAAGATTGCAAATTAATGCTGTCAAGTACTGAGCAAGATGTAACTAGGAACAACAAACATAGTTTGAAATGTCTATATGCAAATGCCAGAAGCCTAAGAAATAAGATGGGAGAGTTAGAATACATTGCACTAAATGAAAAATTAGATATAATAGGCATCTCTGAGACCTGGCGGAAGGAGGATAACCAGTGGGACACTGTTATACCAGGGTACAAATTATATCGTAATGATAGGGTGGATCGAATTGTTGGAGGGGGTAGCGTTGTATGTTAAGGAGGGCCTTGAATCAAATAGATTGAAAATTCTGCATAAAACAAAACACATCTTGGAATCCCTATGGATTGAAATTTCATGTGTAAAGGGAAAAAGGATAGTGATTGGAGTGTACTACTGTTCAACTTGCCAGGATGAACAGACAGATGTAGAAATGTTATAGGAAATTAGGGAGGCTATCAAACTGGGCAACACAACAATAATTGGTGATTTCAATTACCCTGAATGTTCTCGGAATAAGTATTATATATTATCAAAATTTCACCCACAATTCTACTCAATGTACAGTGTGTTTCTGGGTAACTGTGGCAGGAAATAATGAAACACATTTTTCATTATTTCCTGCCACAGTTACCCAGAAACACATTGTACATTGAGTAGAATTGTGGGTGAAATTTTGATTTCAATTACCCCAATGATGACTGGGTAAATGTAGCATCAGGGCATGCTAGGGAGGTAAAATTCCTTGACAAAGTCGAGGACTGCTTTATGGAGCAGCTGGTACAGGAGCCGACAAGAGAAGGAAAAATTCTAGACCTAGTCCTTAGTGGAGTGCCTGAGCTGGTGCGGGAGGTACTGGTGCTAGGGCCACTTGATAACAGTGATCATAATATGATTAGATTTGATATTGGCTTTGGAGTAAGTATACAAAGGAAATCCAATACATTAGCGTTTAACTTTCAAAAAGGAGACTGTGATAAAATTAGAAGAACGGTAAGAAAAAAAACTTGAGGAGCAGCTGTGAAGGTGAAAAATTTACATCAGGTGTGAGTGCTGTTCAAAAATACCATCCTGGAAGCCCAGGCCAAATATATTCCGTGTATTAAAAAAAGGAGGAAGGAAGACCAAACGACAGCCGGCATGGTTAAAAAGTGAGGTGAAGGAAGCTATTAGAGCTAAGAAAATTCTTCAGAAAATGGAAGAAGGAACCAACTGAAAATAATAAGAAACAGCATAAGGAATGCCAAGTCAAATGCAAAGCACTGATAAGGAAAGCAAAGAGGGACTTTGAAAAAAATCTTGCCATATTATCAGACTCTCTCTGTTTAAGTCCACCCAGGTAGGCAATTTGTCCCACTTCTAACTCTTTAAGAACTTATCAAAACTTTCACATTAAACCAGTGTTATTCTTTGCAAGGCCCAGCAGCTACATAGGCCGATGCCAGAACTTCTTTCTGCTGTGGCCCGCCCCTTTCTAACATAGGTTCCTGCTTCTGCAAGGGCGTTCCACGGCAGAGACAAGTGTCAGTGGCAGAGAGCCTATCTAGCTGCTGGTGCCCCTGCACTGGAGAAAAGGATGTTTTGAGATACGGGGGGGGGGGGGGGGATAGAGGGGGCGTGCCAGGCCCACAAAAAGAGGGGGAAGAGGGAGAGATGTTGGCCTCTGGAAGCTGTTGTTGGATCCAGGTTTGAAGGGAGAGAGAAGGAGGTGGACATGGAGGGAGAGGGGTATAGATGGTAGAGTCAAAGATGCAGATATGCAGGAGGCAGAAATGGTGGAGTCGAGGGGCAGAGGGGAGGTGTAGAGATGGTGGATGCGGGGATCAGTGGGCAAAGATGGTAGACTGGGGAGAGGAAGGGAGAGTGGAAATGATGATGGACCTGAGGGGAAGAGGGAAAGAGATGTTGATCTAGGAGTGGAAAGAGGGAGAGATATTGAATTTGGGGGGATGGAAGGGGAGAGAGATGTTAGATAGGGGGGAGGGAAAGACTTTGGACTCAGGGAGGGGGGGAGAGGAAGACTGAGAGAGAGAGATGTGAGACCCGGAGGTGGACGGGAGGGAGAAAGAGGGGAAGAGATGTGGGACCTGGAGGCAGAAGGGAGGTTTTGTATTATTTTACAATGTGGTTTGTAGTGGAGAGATTTATGTTGCCATTGCTCGGATGACACAAGAATCAGAAATTTTTTTTTTTTTTTTTTGGTATAGTGACGTCAATGGAGAAATTTCCTAGTTGTGATCTGCATCTATTGATGTGGGGAAACTGGATTTTTGTGGATGCAGAGCATATTACATTTAAATCATAAGACCTGCTATGCTGTGTGAGATCAAATGGCTGTGAGGGTCATGTCTGCAGTTTGTCACATATGTGAGCATTGACCATCAGGTGTGTTCCAACTGAAAAAAAGATGGAGAACAACTGTCCCAGAGCCTTAGGAGCACTTACAAAGCAAAAGAACATGCACTGCATTCCAAATGTGTACCCCAGATGCACTACTAGCATAATTTAATGACTTTGTACATTTCTACATTAGGGGTTTGTCTAAAGTGAGTTAGAAATATTACAACAGATGCTGAACCAGTAATCTCTATCGGATGGGATGGTTGGGAGGGGCCCATGACCCTTATTGCCCAGGGACCCAGATTCCTGTCAGTCTGCCCATGCCCACAACCTCTTCAGCTGGTCCTGATTGAAGTCCCCTGGCACCACAGCCCAAGTAAGGGCTGTTTCTAATTGGAAGCCAAAGAAAAGAAAAAAAGTGCCATTAGTAGCCAAACTGTGAGAACCAGTGAGTGAGCCAAATAGCAGAGTGGGTGTGAAGATACCAGAGAGAAAGGAAGAACTGTTCCATATATCTCACCTTTTGTAAACAAGTAGATCATGGGGGTCCCTGCCTGCCCATTCTCAAAGCCATCCCATAAATCAGGATTTGGGAGCATGATTATTAAGTGCACTAAGCAGCATTCAGGATTTAGCGCACGCCAATCATTAGTGTGGTCTCTTGGCTCACTAAAAATCCCATGTTAACTGCATAGCACATTAGGATTTGGGTTATGGGTGTAGTGTCGTGTGGTGTGGACTGCACATTGCAGTTAATGTACAGTATTTACTGCATACTGTCACTTATGCAGTTAACATGGGTGCAGTCAATGCCTCCTCAAGAGGAGACATTGAGTATCTGTGCTAGTTGTGAATAAATTGAACACATGGTAAAGAACATGTCATGGCAGTGCTGTAACTGCAGAAGCCATGCTGGACATACATCGAACAGTTAACACACAGCCTCTGTATTTACCACACATTACTTTTAAAACATGGTAAGCCTAATGATTAGACAAGTGAACTGGACACCAGGGAAGTCCAGTTCAAAAATCCCACTGTGGCTAATTGTGATCTTGGCCAAGTCACTTAACCAGTATTCCCTCTAAGCGGGGCACATGAGCAATTTAGGATCGTCGCTCACAGGTTTTACATGGTTGTTTTTTTGTGCTATGTATAGAAATGCATTGCTAATACTGGCGCTCAAAATTTGTTAATTTTTAAAACTTGTTGCTCTCACACAAAAAATTTGCGCACCCCATAGCCGGTCGGTGGCCCAACTGTTTGGGGAGGCTAAAGGGGGCGGAGTTATGGGTGGTGCCAAGGGTGGGGCTTATCTCTAAAATTGTCTGACAACACAGAAAAAAATAAATACGTAAAAGTAAAATAGTCAAAATTACTACCTTTTATTAAATGTAGATATTACATATATATCTTATGTCAAACAATATTTTTATTTTAACTTATAGAACCTCTCTCTCTGCCCCAATCCAACATTGCCCCTTTGTCTTGCCCCTCACCACTATCCAACATTGCCCCTATGTCCTCCCCATCTCTCTCTCCTCCAACATCCAGCATCATCACCCCGTCCCCTCACCAGTTTCCTGTTCAACAAAGCAATGAGACCCAAATACTCCTTACCGCTTGCTTGCTCGATCCGCTGACTCCCTCCCTGGCTTGGTCAGTGTCAGTCACTGATTGAAAAGAGCCGCCCCGTGCTGCAACACTCAGGCTCCGCCACTCCTGCTGCTCGCTCCTCTTCTTCCTGGCACCCCCCGCACCAGCCCTTTAAAAAGAAATGTCCGACGCGGTGGTGAGGCGCAGTGCCTCGCATTTGCATGTAAAAGAAGCGGATCATCTCATCGGGCCTTGCCTCACTGTCCCGCCCTTGCGGAAATAGGAAGTTGCGTCAGAGGAGAGCGGGACAGAATGAGGGAAGGCCCAATGAGATGATCCGCTTCTTTTACTTGCAGACACGAGGTGCTGCGCCTCGCCACCGCGTCGGACATTTCTTTTTAAAGGGCTGGTGCGGGGGGTGCCAGGAAGAAGAGGAGCGAGCAGCGGGAGCGGCGGAGCACCCCTCCCCCCTTGTGCTGACACCCTGCAGCCAGTAAGAAAAGAAATTAGTGGAGCGGGGCGGGCACCGGTGCTGGCGGGGAGAGGAAAATACAATTTTGTTCCTGCTCTGAATTCAGGAAGGCAGGGGAAGCGATAGGTCACGGTTGGGCTGGGAAGGCTTAGCCTCCCCAAGCCTCTTATATGGGGCGCCTATGGCACACACAGTCCTTAGAGGAAACACTGCACTTAACTCTCCATTGCCACAGTTACAAAACTTAGGTTATGAGCCTCCCAGGGACAGGGAAATACCTATTATGCCTGAATTTAACTCACCTTGAGCTGCAACTTACAAAGGAATGGAACTAAATCTAAATAAATATATACATTTAAGTATGAGCCCGCTTACCAATTACATTTTAACTCTATAAACTCATGGTCTAGTTACTGGAATCAGTTAAGTTTGAGAGAGATGAGACATTCTGATGGCATGAATTAAAGCTACGTAGATAGCACCAGTATTCACTGTATAGTTAACATGGACCACATAAATGGCAGTCTTAATGTTGTGAGTCTGTATTATGAAGTTCTCCTCATTACTTTTATCATGTCTTGTGCCGAACATTGTGGATAATAAAGGCAATTCTGTAGACTAGGCACTCACATATACGTGCAGTGTTTAGAATAAAGATGTAAGCGGGCAACCTGCACATATACGCCCCTAAATACCAATATTCTGCCTAAGTACAAATACCCACTTCAATTTGCATAGCTCATATTTACAAGGGGGTGTATACAGGCACAGAGCAGGGGTGAGACATTGACTTTTACGTGTAACTTACAGAATACTGTAAGTTATGTCTAAGTACAACCCTGCCACATTTAGGTGCCCACACAACAGCTCCATAGCCAGGGTAAATACCGATGCGTAAATATTAGGCAAACCAATAATGGGTTACTCTAGTATTCTACAATGGAACCTAGGCACCAAGGTTCTGTTAAGGAATAAGCTACTACCACATTGCTCAGGCATAGAATTTTATAGAGAGTACTTAAATGGAGGCCAGTTATAGAACTGCCCCCAATATCAAGTATTCTGTGATAAATGTTTGTCCTATTTATATACGTTTCAGATATCTACAGCTATCCCTTTGAATTCATCTTAGATGCAGCAAAATACCTTGATTCCCAAAAAAAAGAATATATATCCTCCACTACATGCCTATCTTTGAGAAACCTGGTAGCAGTGGTGGATTGGACATATTGTCTTACTGCTCCATGAATATACTCCATGCTCTTACATGGACATCTGCATAAAATTCTTACTGTAATGTTTGAGTTTTAGTTACAGGTAGATAAGATGACTGTCAGCCCTACCTTTGCAATACATTGGACTTTGGTGTGTTGGACACTGGTGAGCTACGTAGGTATGATGATGTTGATAATGCAGAAATACGCTTGACATGATGTGGTTTCTGTTTTACCAGTTGGAGTTTGGCATTGGCAAAGTGCAGATGAACTTTCTTCACTTATTGAGCTCAGAAGCAATCCACACCATCACTATTCATTGCTTGAACACACCTATTTGGAGCATCAATTGGACGGAGACCCAGAAAACATCTCTGCGTTTCAAAGGATGGAATGGTTACTTGTTCCAAACAAACAAACTACTTGAACCAATTGTTCTTATAGATGAATGCAAGGTAATAAATGAAATACTCTATTTAAAGGTGTGCTAGTTGTAGGTCAAAGCTTACAGAAGGCTAATTTCCTTAGCATCAGCAGCAGATGAAACCAGAGACCTGTGGATTGTGTTCATCTACCAGCAGGTGGAAATAGAGAGCACTGATTTGCTCTGCACATATAGGATGTGATGCTGCCTGACCACTCGGTATTCTCTATCTCCAGCAGTCATATGGACATGTTTCACAGGTCTCCTGGCTTCTTCTGTGGTGGCTCCTGTTCTGGCTTGGCTAGTTCAGTGGAGCTGGGTGTGTTCTGGCTAAACGACGCCAGCTTTAGGGGGTACACATGGTCACCCCAGGTCCCTTCCCCACCCCGTTCTCCTCTCCATGAGTCCTTTCTGCCAGCCCTTCCTTCCTCACAGTGCTGCCTCTGATTGCAAAAAAAAAAAAGGAACTAGTGTACTTGCACTGCTGTGCTATGGCTGTTTGAGGAGAGTGAGTGTGCTGCAACCTTGTTCCTCTTTGGTGAGAGATACCTTCTGCCATTCTACTGCTGAGGTTAGTCCCTTTCTTTCCTTTCTGAAAAAAAAAGGGCACCGTAGGAGGGCCCTGCATGCAGGGAAACAGTGAGTCCAGCTTTAAGCAGGGGTTAAGACTGCAGAGTTAGACAGACGCTGCTCCCGCTGAGGGAAGCAGCGTCAGGTCTGTGCTCGGCAGGGTGTTCAGACCTTGACTCTGTGGAAGACTCCAGCAGCGAATTTCAGGCTGGAGTTTCCCATGCACAGGGGTCACACTCTTCTCCTCGCTCTGATGATTCAGTGGCGGTCACAACTGTGGTCATTACTCCTCTTTTACTCACCTTATTTCCCGATGTTCAGCCTCCAAGATGGCTCCTGTCTGTCCAGCTTCCAAGATGGCTTCTGTCTGTCTTTCATGTGTGCTCACTTCCTGTGTGTTCCAAGCCTCTCTTTGGTGTCAGTGTGTTCCCTGCTCCTGTCCGCAGGAGGTAACATCATCAATGAGAGTCTTTATAAGGAAGGGGTGTACTTGCATTCAGGGCCTTTGCATTGCCAAGAATCATCAGGTTAGTCGGTGTGTTGTTGCACGGTTTACCTTGCCTTGTTCTGTGGGCTCTTGCCCTTCTGCTTTGTCTTGCTCTTGTTTGTGGGCTTCCAGTCCTTCTGTTTGCCTTGTTCACTGTCTGTGGTCCCTATTTGTGGTGGTTTGTCAGCCTTCAGTCTTGGTTCTGTTCTGTTGCCAATGTGTGGAGCAATGGTCTGTCATTCTGAGTGTCTGCAGTAGCCAGCATTGTCCTAATTAGCTCTCTGCTGTGCAGGTGGTCTGCTCCTGTTCTACCATGTCTGCTTTCAGCTTTCTTCCCTCTGTTTGGGACCCCTGCTTCTGCCAAGCTTGTGTGTATATCCTGGACCCTGCTTCTGCCTAGCTTGTGTGTGTATCCTGAACCCTGCTTCTGCCCAGCTTCTGTGTATATCTTGAACCCTGCTTCTGCCAAGCTTGTATGTACGCCCTGTCTGCCTAGTCTGTAAGTCCTGCAGGCCGCCCGCACCCAGGGGCTCAACCTCTGGGGAACGGTGGTCAGTGCAGGTGAAAACCGGAGCTGCTCCAGTCCTGTTTACCTCCTTTTATCCCAGTCCTGTGGTTCCAGCATTTGTCTGCCTACAGCCGCAGTTCCAGTCCTGTCATTCTGGCCAAGTCCATTCCAGATTCCAGCTCCAGCCTCGCTTGTTTGCCCAGTCCCAGCTGGGGGTCTTGCCTGCCGCTGCCGCTCCTAGGCAGTGGTCCAAGGGCTCACATTCTAGTGACTGTTTGTTTTGAATCTGAGATTGTAACAGTGGCCATCTTGCACCGGGGCAGTTTCCGCGGTTACCGTAGACCCATGGTGTTCAGCATCAGCTGCTCTCACTACTTTATCGGGTGGCTCTAGTGATGGTGAGGAAGCTCTGGGTGGCTCTTCCGTGGGAGGGGTGCACCTGCCCATCTTCCCAGAGTTTGTTTTGCTTATGCACCTCATTTTCTTATTAAAACAGGCTGCTGTGGGCTCTGAGAGCCTTGCTCCTCTCACGGGTCCTGTTTCTCAGGCAGAACTCGTCTCTTCTGATTTAGTGGCCCCATCATCGAAGCAGGGGTGTTGGGGAGCTGACTGAAGGGGATCTGAAAGGTCCCTGGTTCCCCAGTTCCTTTTGATAGGGGTGGAGTTTCAGTATCCCTGGAGGCAGCAGACTTGGAAGGCCTGCAGGACTCGGACCTTCAGGTGTTGGAGTCAGATGACCCAACTGCTGTCTGGGTCTTCTATAGGGAGGAATTATCCTCCTTTATCTCCAAAGCCCTGCAGGATTTAAATATCTCTTCTCCTGAGGCAGCTCTTCCAGGAGCGCTGGCAAGCCCCCTGCTTTGCCCCGACCTTCACAATGATGGAGCACAGGCCCACTCCTTGTTCTCAGCAGGGGGGCAGTTGTCCCGCTTTTTCAAGGAATGGCCACGCTAACTTTGGATCGGTGGGTCTTAGATCTTATTTGCAACAGCTACAAGCTCCAGTTCACCTCTCCCGTCAAAGAATTTTTCTTGGTATCTCCATGTGCTGCTCCTCAAAAGAAGCAGTCTGTTTCCTCCATTCTGATGGAACTTTTGCAGCTCGGGGCGGTGGTTCCTATGCCTTTGCATAAACATGGGCGGGGACGTTATTCCATCTATTTTGTGGTCCCCAGGAGGGGAGGATCCTTTCATCCGATCCTGTATCTCCATCAGGTGAACTGGTCTCTGCAGGTGTATCATTTTCGCATGGAGACTGTACACTTGATCATCGCAGTGGTTCAGCCAAGGGAGTTTCTGACAGCATTGGACTGCAAGGAGGTTTACTTGCACATTCCCATCTGGCATCCTCATCAGAGGTTTCTCTGCTTTGCTGTACTGGTGTCAGGACTGTGGTCGTGACCCCTCTTTGACTCTACTACTACTACTACTAACTAGCATTTCTAAAGCGCTACTAGGGTTACGCAGCGCTGTACAATTTAGACATAGAAGGACGGTCCCTGCTCAAAGAGCTTACAATCTAAAAGACAAGAGAACAATCTAAAGACAAGTGAACAATCTAGAGGACGAGTGAACAGTTAATCTGATAGAGTGGATAGATAGGGGCATTCTGTCTATCTAGAGCGGTTAGGTGCTGAAGGCAGCATAGAAGAGGTGAGTTTTAAGCAGAGATTTGAAGATGGGTAGGGAGGGGGCATGGCGTATGGGTAAAGGAAGATTGTTCCAGGCATAGGGTGAAGCAAGGCAGAATGAGCGGAGCCTGGAGTTGACTCACCTTATTTCCCGATGGTCAGCTTCTGAGCTGGTTCCTGTCTGTTCTTTCACCTTGCATTGTTGTTTCTTTCCTGTAGTGTTTCCACTTCCTGTGTGTTTCAAGCCTCGCTTTGGTGTTCAGTGTGTTTCCTGCCTCTGTCCTGTAGTTGTGACATCATTAGAGAGTGCCTTTATAAGGAAATGGTGGATTTTCATTCAGGGCCTTTGCAATGCCAAAGATCTCCAGGTTAGTCCGTGTGCAGTGAAGCACTTCTGCCTTGTTCATAGTCTGTGTGCCCGTGGGCACTTCTGTCTTGATTTCTTGTTTAGGGTGCCTGTGTGCACGTCTGCTTCTGTTCTTCTCTGTTTGTTTGTGTGCTAGGATCAGCCTTCAGCCTTTGTTCTGTTGTTTGTCTGTGTGGGTCAGCTTTTTGTTCTGCCTAGTCTGCCTTGCTTGCTCTAGTCCCCTGTACCTTCAGCTTCAGCTCCAGTCCTGTTGTTCCAGTCCTGTCCCAGCATTGCCTGCTTAAAGCTTCAGCTCCAGTCCTGTTGTTCCAGTCCTGTCTGTTCCAGCACTGCCTGCCTACAGCTTCAGCTCCATTCTTGCTTGTTAGTCCAGTGCTGGTTGGGGGGGGTTTTGCCTCCTGCTACCGCTCGACAACAATAGGCCAAGGGCTCACGTTCCAGAGTCCGTGACTGTTTGTTTAGAGCCTGAGACCGTGACAACTGGATTGGCACTTCCAGTTTCAGGCTCTGCCTTTTGGCCTGGCCACTGCCCTGTGCACCTTTTCAAAGGTAATGGTGGTAGTGGTGGCCACATTGCACTGAAAGGGTATACAGGTTCATCCTTATTTAGACGATTGGCTGATTCAAGCAGCCTCAGTCCAGGACAGTTTACAGGCCATGTCTCTTGTGGTGGACCTCCTGCAATCCCAAGAAACGGTCCACCTCAGCAACATGCACTCGAGTCTGGCGAGTTTTCAAAGCCTGGTACTTCAAGCAGGCCCTTTCTCCCTTTCAGTCTTCTTTATCGCAGATCTTAGCTTTTCTGCAATCTGGTCTTCAGAAGAGTTTAGTGGCCAGCTTGCTGGGAGTACAGGCCATGGCCTTAGCCTTCTATCGGGGTCACATTGCTTGACTTCCCCTTGCTTCTCATCCTGATGTGGTATGCTCAAAGGAGCGACACGTCTTCGGCCTCCACTTATCCGGCTTTGTCTGAATTGGAATCTGAATCTTGTTCTGCGAGTTGAACCAATCCATGCAGCCACGATGAAAGATGTCACGCTGAAGACAGTTCTCTGGTATCCATTTTGTCAGCCCCCATGGTTTCTGAGCTACAAGCTCTCTCTTGTAGGGAGCCCTTTCACCATTTTTCGGAAACAGGGGTAACAGTTCAAATGGAGTGGAGGAGTGGCCTAGTGGTTAGGGTGGTGGACTTTGGTCCTGAGGAACTGAGTTCAATTCCCACTTCAGGCACAGGCAGCTCCTTGTGACTCTGGGTAAGTCACTTAACCCTCCACTGCCCCATGTAAGCCGCATTGAGCCTGCCATGAGTGGGAAAGCGCGGGGTACAAATGTAACTAAAAAAAAATATATATATATATATATACTGTTCCTTTGTTCCTCCCTAAGGTGGTTTCTTCCTTTCATCTTAATCGCTGTTGTTTCTGCCTACCTTTCGTGCGAATCAGTACTGGAAGAATTTACACCACTTGTGCCTTCTGGATGTGTGTTGTGCTGTTCTGCCTTACTTGGACATTACTAATGACATTTGGCAGTCGGATCATCTTTTTGTCCATTTTGCAGGTCCTAAGAAAGGTGAAGCCACTTCTAAGCCCACCATCACTCACTGGTTGCAGGAGGCTATTTCTTTGGCCTATGTTTTGGCTGGCCATTCATCTCCTGATCAGCTGAAGGCTCATTCTACGCATGCTTTGGCTTCTTCTTGGGCGGAGGCATGGTTAGTGAACCTGGAAGAATGTTGTAGGGTGGATACATGGTCATCCATGCACACATTTAGCAGACATTATCAGGTATACGTTTCTGCCCAGGTGGATTCAGCTTTTGGAATCACAGTTATTTTGGCCGGGCTTGCTTCTGCCCACCCTGTTTAGATATTACTTCGCTATATCCCACAGGTCTCTGGATTTATCTGCTTCTGACGCTAAGGAATGAAAAATTATGTCTTACCTGATAATTTTCTTTCCTTTAGTCTTAGCAGATGAATCCAGAGTCCAGCCCTGTGCTTTCTGCTTATACCGTATTCTGGCAGAAGGTTTCTGTCCTGTTTAAAAATAAAATGTTTTTTTATTTTGCCTCATGGTTCAGGGAGGAGTTTGTTTTTTTGTGTGTTTCTGTTTTGTTTTAGATATTCGGTATGACACTAATTCATGAGAGGCATGTCTGTGAGGAAGGAGGTTGTTGGATTCTATCCTTTGCTTTGTTAAGAGATGTACCAAGTGGCCAGGCAGCATCATGTCCTATATGTGCAGGACAAACCAGTGCTCTCTATCTCCACCTGCTGATAGACGGACACAACCCACAGGTCTCTGGATTCATCTGTTGCAACTAAAGGAAAGAACATTATCAGGTAAGACATAATTTTTCATTCAAAACCACTTCTGCAGGTAAATGCTAATTTATATGGGAAACTGCCTTCCTTACAGCAGGGTTCACAGTGCCCATATTTTAAGCTGCATTAAAAAAAATAAAAAAGAAAGAAGGATTATTCCTCAAGCATATTTAAATCTGAAGAGAAAAGCAGCACACGTACCTGGCATTTCAAAAGTATGTGTATGAGAGGTCATGGCAGCCATTTTGTGAGGTTGGCCACTAGGGGCAGGAGTGAGGGGGCTGTGCTCCTGTCCCCAATGACTCTCTGGACCACCAGGGAGTAGAAGGTAGGCCTGGTGGTGGGGCCTGTCTAGAGTGCTCGGGTTGGTGTTGGGGAGGTCGATGTTGTAGGGGGTGGTTTAGACACGGGAAGGGGGGAAGGAAGGAGGAGGCCAGGAGGGGGATTGTGGCAGTTTATGTTTTTTAAAGTTATGCAGGTGCTGGCCTGATATTCAATGCCGGCACCCGCAACGCTAAGTGAGCAAATTTATGACAACTTTTGAACTCTCTTAAATTAGGCCACTTATGGGCTCATTTTCGAAAGAGAAGGACGCCCATCTTTCGACACAAATTGGAAGATGGGCGTCCTCACAGGGTTTCCCAAATCGGCATAATCAAAAGCCGATTTTGGGCGTCCCCAACTGCTTTCCGTTGCGTGGACGACAAAAGTTCATGGGGGCGTGTCAGAGGCGTAGTGAAGGCGGGACTTGGGCGTGCCTAATACATGGGCGTCCTCGACCCATAATGGAAAAAAAAGGGAGTCCCTGACGAGCACTTGGACGACTTTACCTGGTCCTGTTTTTCTTACGACCAAGCCACAAAAAGGTGACCTCCCCTGACTCCTCCAGTGGTCACTAACCCCCTCCTACCCTCAAAAAACATCTTTAAAAATATTGTGTGCCAGCCTCAAATATCATACTCAGGTCCATCACAGTACTATACAGGTCCCTGGAGCAGTTTTAGTGGGTGCAGTGCACTTCAGGCAGGCAGACCCAGGCCCATCCCCCTCTACCTGTTACACTTGTGGTGGTAAATGTGAGCCCTCCAAAACCCACCACAAACCCACTGTACCCACATCTAGGTGCCCCCTTCACCCGTAAGGGCTATGGTAGTGGTGTACAGTTGTGGGTTTTATGGGGGGGGTGTTGGGGGGCTCAGCACACAAGGTAAGAAAGCTATGTACTTGGGAGCAATTTATGAAGTCCACTGTAGTGCCCCCTAGGGTGCCCGGTGGTGTCCTGGTCTGTCAGGGGGACCAGTGCACTACGAATGCTGGCTCCTCCCATGACCAAAGGGCTTGCATTTGGTCGTTTCTGAGATGGGTGTCCTTGGTTTCCATTATCGCCGAAAATCAGAAACGACCAAGTCTAGGGACGACCATCTCTAAGGACAACCTAAATGTCAAGATTGTTTCGATAATACGGGTCCATCTTGTTTCGATAATACAGGTTTCCCTGCCCCTCCACTAGGACGTTTTGCGTGGACGTCCTCAGCAAAACTTGGGCATCCCTTTCAATTATGCCCCTCTTAGTGATGCGGGTGCTGGCACCTGTATAACACCGCCCCTGACCTTCCCACTTTTTTTGTGAGCAGTCAGAGGCGTTATTCAGTGGCACTGCCCGGTTTAGACCACTGAATATCGGGGGTTGAGTTGCCACAGGGAATTTATTCAGACAGGAGCCTCTCCTGTCCGCTTAAAGTTTTTTTTTAACTTATACATGCCTTTGAGCTGATTTTAAGCCCAACGTGGAAATTTTTCCCCATACACACATATTCACTTTGTAAAATGGAGAATACGTGTGTAGATTTTTTTTTCCCTCCCAAGCTACACCTGCTTGAAATCTCTGCAATGGTGTGGATCTCCATGTGTAAATAGCAGCTTTCTGAAATCAGTATTTACACACGTATGTGATATGCCCATGTCAATAGTGCTGTATACACATGGAAATATTTCTAAAGTAATGGCCTGTGTGTGTTAAAACCACCTGTGTAATTTGCAGTTATGTGTGAAAATTGTCCTCAAAACGATCATACTTGGTGCTTAGAAGCCTGCAAAAGTAGCAAATATTTTTAGTAGCTGAAACCACGTCCTTTGGCATCTCAGTTCAGCAAAATACTTATGCAAAAACAAGGAGAATTTGGAGGTAGGATGTTTTTGGGAATTTGAATTTTTATGTGCCCCTAGAGATACTCATTTGGCATTTTCTATATTTTGCTTGTGTCATTTTCATTTTTTTATTGTGATACTCTTGAGGCTGTATGGATAAAACATATAATCAAATTTGTGGAAAATAAAAATGTGAATCCTAGCTTCCACCATCTCAGCTCAGCAGAACAAGGAACTTTAATGAAATTTCATTTGATTTCATTTCAGCTCCACAAAATGTCTGTTTCAGGGAATTTAAAAAGGTATTTAAAACACCAAAAAAACATAATTTTAGGCTTCTTGTACTGCTCCCAGGAATAAGCTCTTTTTCTGTTGGCTCATTTTTTTCTTCGTATTCATTCATTTTACCCCCTTAATGTGTATAAACATATACAGAATTACCTTTGGACATATATCATATTCTCTGTATTAACCCCCCCCCCCCCCCATTTCAGGACCCCAAAAACCCTGGAAAACTCATTTTTAAAACCAAATCAAGATTCATCCAATAATGCCCCCACACACACACACACACACTTGGCATTGCTCTCCTCTACCCTTCATCCCACCCCCGAGATGAACAGATCTCTCCTCTGAAGGTTATGGTACTGAGCCGATGCAGGACCTTGATCATGCGCAGATGCAGGGCAGTGTGGAGGGTGGAAGAGAACAATGCCAGTTACTGCAAGAGGCAGGATGGAGGACAGAAAAGGTGGTTATCGTGGGGGGGCAGAGTGGAGAAGAGAAATGGTCATTGCGGGGGGGGGAGGGCTGAAGGAGAGAAATGGTCATTAACAGGAGGAGAGTCGAAAGAGAAGACGTCATCACGGGAAGGAGGGCTGGAGGAAATAATGCCTCCATTAATAGCCCACCCTAGATGTCAGAAAACTCGATATTTCTAATAATAGTCCAGGCGGTTATTAGAGAGAATATGGTACTTATTCCTATACATCAGAGAACAAATCAAAAGGAAAAGAACATTTATGACATGGGGCTCATTTTCAAAGCACTTAGACACACAAAGTAGCATAGGTTACTATCTTGCTTATTTTCAAACGAGAAGGCCGGCCATCTTCCAACACAAATCGAGAGATGGCCGCCCATCTCCTAACCCCGGCCAAATCGGTATAATCGAAAGCCAGTTTTGCCGGCTTCAACTGCTTTCCATCGCAGAGCCAGCCAAACTTCAAGGGGGCGTATCAGCAGGGTACAGAAGGCGGGACGTGGGCGTGGTTACGAGATGGCCGGCTTCGCCCTATAATGGAAAAAAGAAAGCCGGCCCTGACGAGCATTTGGTCGACCTCGCTTGGTCCCTTTTTGTTCACGACCAAGCCTCAAAAAGGTGCCCAAACTGACCAGATGACCATCGGAGGGAATTGGGGATGACCTCCCCAAGCGGTCACCAACCCCCTCCCACCCTAAAAAAAATTAGAAAATATTTTTTTGCCAGCCTCTATGCCAGCCTCAAATGTCATACCCAGCTCCCTGACAGCAGTATGCAGGTCCCTGGAGCAGTTTTAGTGGGTGCAGTGCACTTCAGGCAGGTGGACCCAGGCCCATCCCCCACCCTACCTGTTACACTTGTGGTGGTAAATGTGAGCCCTCCAAAACCCACCACAAACCCACTGTACCCACATGTAGGTGCCCCCCTTCATCCCTAAGGGCTATGGTAGTGGTGTACAGTTGTGGGGAGTGGGTTTGGGGGGGGGGGGGGCTCAGTATCCTGTGTCGCTGTTAAGTGTTTCCATCTTGAGTTACATAAGGAAAGGCACAATGAGAACAGGATGGAGAATGCCCAGAAAAATCAAAAACAAGAGCATGGTAAAATTTCACCCACAAATACAGCTTTTTAGAGTTCTCACACATTTCTACTTGTACAGTGCTGTTGAATAGGTTAATCATGATCAGATAACATGATAAATTATGTTTTAATTACCACTTACCTCATTTCATGTTACTCTAGTTCCATTAAGAGATAAAAGAACCCTTAAGTTAATAAACAAACTGGTCAGATGGAACTCTAAGCTTGTTTTCACTGTATTGAATCAGTACTTAGTTTCTTAATTAGTACGAAACCCAGAATCATGCATACAAAAGGATCACCATCAAAATTCAGGTACTCAATGTCAGAGACCATCAACCAGCTAAAGGAACCCAGTCCCATAAACATTAAAATGAAAACTACTTTCATTTTCAGTCGCTTACAATTTTTTTTAGGCAATGCCAGCACTGTCTGCTTCAGCCAATCCCGGAGACCTTCTTTCAGTTTCTTCCCCCCCCCCCCCCCCCCCCCCCCCCCCCCCCCCCCCCCCCGTTATGGCTTTAAAAAAAATTAATCGCAACAGAAGAAAAGGTACCAATTGCAGGGGGGTAGGACAAAGAGGAAGAGAGCGGAGAGGTGCTGCATCAGGGTGGCTGGGGAGAGAAGATGCCCAAGCTACAGGGGAGGACGACGCCAGGAGGGGACCTGAGCCCACATTTTGGAAGCTGGTTGTTAAAATAGCTATTTTAACAACAGCTCCCAAATGGCTCTCGCTAGCCAGTGAGAGCCAGCTCCAGCACACCACTGCTATACTCTATGTGTTACTAATTTATTTATCTTAAAATTCAATAAAAAAAATTTTTGACTAAAAAAAAAGAAAACTGTCACAAAGTCCACTAGTAAAAAAAATTACTTGAGGACTTTGCAGATATGCAGACAGTTTGAAAATTGTCATGAGGGAAGATAATTTTCAAAAGCATGAGAGTTACCTTATATGCATACTGCCATGTGTATAGGTTTACCTGGACTGAGCTGAGGTGTTCTGTGGGGTAGGAAGGGGGTTGTAAGTACGCACATACATTTGAAATTTCAACCACACATATGTGAATTAATCCTGAAAATGTATGGAGGAGTGGCCTAGTGGTTAAGGTGGTGGACTTTGGTCCTGAGGAACTGAGTTCGATTCCTGGCACAGGCAGCTCCTTGTGACTCTGGGCAAGTCACTTAACTCTCCATTGCCTGCCGCATTGAGCCTGCCATGAGTGGGAAAGCGCGGGGTACAAATGTAACTAAAATAAAAATTCAAAGAGCAAGTGTTAGTTTGAATGTGTATCTAACCCTAGTCCCCCCCCCCCCCCCCCCCCAGGGGACTACACATGCTTTCCTTTGAGTGATTTTCAAAGTAGAAGTATGCATGTACTTTCACTATAGAAATATGGCCATGTCTGCCCAGAGAAAAATATTCATGTGCGAGTATTTGATATAGGTTCAAGTGGTTGTAAAATTATGTTCATAACTTCTACTGTTACATTGTTAGAATTCATTCTCAAACCTGTAAGTTTCTAGCAGACGAAAACCTATTTCTCTGACTAGGCGTTGTGAGTTTGATTTCTAGGGATACTAATGGTGTGTATTTCTTTGCATTTTCTGCATTCCAGATTCAAGATGGCAGCTGGCATAAGACACAGTTCCTTTTTCACACTCAGGATCCTAACCAGCTTCCAATTGTTGAAATACAAAAATTCCCTCATCTCAAAGCAGGACAGCAGCATTACATAGAGAGCGGGCTGGTGTGCTTTCTTTGAATCTTCTAGTCTTGATGCTTTGGTGACATTTTTTATACCACTGAGGATTTAATAAATAAAATAAGTATCTGTTGTGTCTTTTAAAGAAAAATGTGTTTTGAAGATCATCAAAAAAAAAAAAACATGGAAGAAACCTACAAGCAAAAGTGTTGATTATAGCCTAAAGAATCTCAGGAAGAAAAGACTTCCTCCTAAGAAGGAGAACTGTCATTAAAAAAAAAAAATAGGAACATGACATTGACAAAGTATTTAATTTTTTTTTAATATTGATGGTGCTTTCTTGTATAATTTCCTTAAATGGAGAACTGTATATGAAATGGACTCCTTATCGGCCACCAGAGTTCTTAACCTATTCAACAGCACTGTACAAGACACCCCATTGAAAGCTGGAGACATGCAAAGGAGCAATACTGGCTAGTGCTCCTAAATGTGCAATAGCTTATATCTGAGAGTGACTTATGCCACACTTCAGCAATGTCTTCCTTTTCTTCTAACACAACTAGTCCGATGAGGACACATACATCTTAACAGATGGTACGCTACCTCTTACATGTTGCCTGTTTTTGTGTTGCCTGGTGCTCTTTATAACACAAGGTGCTAGTGGCTTTAGTAGAGATTATTTGATTACTTATTTTCCTTCGAGACTGTATGTACTGGTTACATCAAGATATAATTCTCTTGTAGAAGTACTTATTTGAATGTGTTTGGTCATATAGTTCATTACAAGTAAAAATGTTATTTATGAGAAACCCTTTTCAAGTGTAAAATGTTGGTTTATTTTTTGTGGAAGTGATATGCAAGTCAGTACAATGTAATTACTGCTGTCGGGCAGAACACTTTCTTAGTTCTTGTAAAGACTGCTAGAGAATGACTACAAGAGTTTGATAATTTCTAAAATTTAGTTTATTTTTCAACACCCATTGGCATCCCAAAAATGATGTAATATGTATATATTTTGTAACTCATAAAAAGGTAAATACAGCTGTTAAATTATAATCTGTTCACATTTTAGAAAATCCATGGTTTTCAATATTACTAGGCCATTTCACTTTACTTTCTATTTAAGTCATTAGAGGCTAAAAGTATTAAACCCTATTATTATTAAGAATAATGTTGAAAACACTTTTTTTCCTATTTAAAATGTTGTTTAGTGGATTATTTGACCACACCTGTTGTGAAGACATTCAAATTCTTACATATAACACTGTGCCTCTCTGTATTTGGAAAAAATGTTCGTAAGGTCCATCAAAACCACTTTTAGCCACAGTGAAACACATTTACCATCCTATAATAAAAGTGTGCTTCAAAAGCATATTTTGACTTCTATTGATTTTCTATTTGTTGTTTATTCAAAATTTCCATCAGTTGTCCAGTAACACACTTAGGGGCCCTTTTTACTAAACCACGTTAGAATCTGAGGTTAATGCATTTTTTTAACATGGTTCTTTCTCACGCGCTAAGCCCAGATTCAATGTGCCAGTTTTTTTTGGCTTTTTTTCTTTTCTTTTTTTTTTTTGCAGGTCCCATGCAAAGTTTTCCAGTAGCATGTGGGACTTGAAAAAATTTAACATGGGATCACTTACAGCCTCCTATTTAGGAGGCAGTAAATGCGCTGCGTTAACTTAATGTTACCGCACGTGCTAGCTGGATAATGTAGGAATTCCCACTCTGCAACCAGGGCCTAACCCCTGGTAAGCCTTTCCTCAGCTGAGAGGTGCCCAGCTCTACCACCGGCTGCCCTTCAGGTGCTGTGGAGGACTTGCAGCTCATCTGCATATCCTTACAGCCTTCTCCGGGGTGACACCCAGGTCCACTCCGATCCACTCAGGGCCTGGCATGTTTCTCTTTATGTCTAATCTTTTTCCAGTTGCTAAAGTACCTCAATCGTTTATGGCCCCTATTCACATTCTCTTCCTAGCTCTGTCTCTTCCTAATCTTTTCCCTCACCCCCTACCTCTCTCCGCTAAAGGAACTCACTGCCCATCCATTGACTTCATCACCTCACCTTCTCTCCTACCCTCTTCCTCCCTCTTGGCTTTTAATCTCCGTCTCTTTCTTCCCTCCATTTTGCCTTCCCCATTCCACCTAAATACCTCTCGCCTTCGACGCCTTCGTGGCCACACCTCTCCTACTCTCCTCCGCTCTCTTTTACTCCTTCTCTTACTCTCAGCCGGTGACATCAATCCCAATCCTGGCCCTCCTCACCAACTATTATCCAAACTCTACAGATCTCACCGTGACCTCTCTAACCTCATCTCTATTCCTCTACTCCCTTCCTCTTCTCTGCCCTTCTCTTGCGCCCTATGGAATGCCCGCTCTATCTGTAACAAACGCCCCTATATCCATGACCTCTTTATCTCGCGTCACCTCCATCTGCTCGCCATAACAGAAACCTGGCTGTGCCCTGATGACTCTGCTTCAGTCGCAGCCCTCTGCCATGGCGGTTATTTTTTTTCACATACTCCTCGCCCTGCTGGTCGCGGGGGCGGTGTTAGACTACTTCTCTCTCCCTCCTCCAGATTTCAACCCCTTCTTCCACCTCAATCTCACTGTTTTTCCTCCTTTGAAGTCCACTCTATCTGCCTTTTCTCTCCTCTGCCTCTTCGAATAGCGGTCATTTATCGTCCCCCTGATAAGTCCCTTTCATCCTTCCTCAGTGACTTTGATGCCTGGCTTGCCTTCTTCCATGATCCTTCCTCCCCCTCTCTCATCCTTGGTGACTTTAATATTCCTGCTAATGATCCTTCCAACTCTTATATTTCCAAGTTACTCGCTTTAACATCCTCCTTTAATCTCCAACTATGCTCCACCTCCCCCACTCATCAAAATGGTCACTGTCTTGATCTCATCTTCTCCTCCAACTGTTCACCCTCTAGTTTCCTTGCCTCTGATCTTCCCCTCTCTGATCACCATCTTATAACTTTCACACTTAAATATCCTCCCTCCCAGTCCCGTCCTATCTTATCTAATTTATCTAGGAATCTTCACGATATTGACCCTTCATCTCTATCCTCCCATGTTTCAAACCTCCTCTCTACAGTGGCTCCATCCACATCTGTCAACGAGGCTGTTTCTTCTTACAACAATACTCTATCCTCTGCCTTAGACACTCTTGCACCTTTGATGACCCGCCCTATAAGGCATACAAAACCCCAGCCTTGGCTAACTTCTAATATCCTCTACCTACGTTCCTGTACCCGCTCCGCCGAACGCCTCTGGCAGAAATCTCGGGCCCTTGCTGATTTCTTACACTTTAAGTTCATGCTGACCTCCTTCCAATCTGCTCTTTTACGCGCCAAACAGGATTATTATATCCAACTGACCAACTCTCTTGGCTCTAACCCTTGACTTCTCTTCACCACATTGAACTCTCTCCTCAAGGTGCCCCTCCCCCAACTCCCCCTTCATTATCTCCTCAGACCCTTGCTGAATTCTTTCACGACAAGATTCAAAAGATAAACCTTGCATTCTCTACCTCGCCACCTCTCCCTCCACTAGTCTGTTCCCCTCTCTCTCCTCCCCCTCATTCCCTTTCCTCCTTTCCTGAAGTTACTATTGAGGAAACTACACTTCTCCTTTCTTCCTCAAAATGTACCACCTGTTCCTCTGATCCCATTCCCACCCACCTTCTTAATGCCATCTCTCCTGATCTTATTTCTTTTATCTGTCACATGCTCAACCTCTCACTTTCCACTGTGACTGTCCCTGCTGTCTTTAAACATGCTGTGGTCACACCTCTCCTTAAGAAGCCTTCACTCGACCCTACTTGTCCCTCTAATTACCGACCCATCTCCCTCCTTCCCTTTCTGTCCAAATTACTTGAGCGTGCTGTTCACCGCCACTGCCTTGATTTTCTGTCCTCACATGCTATTCTTGACCCACTACAATCTGTTTTTTGCCCTCTCCACTCAACCGAAACTGCGCTTACTAAAGTCTCCAATGACCTATTACTGGCTAAATCCAGAGGTCTCTATTCCATCCTCATTCTTCTTGATCTTTCCGCTGCTTTTGACACTGTCGATCACAGCATACTCCTCGATACCCTGTCCTCACTTGGATTCCAGGGCTCTGTCCTTTCCTGGTTCTCTTCCTACCTCTCCCTCTGCACCTTCAGTGTTCACTCTGGTGGATCCTCTTCTACTTCTATCCCTCTGCCTGTCGGCGTACCTCAGGGTTTTGTTCTTGGTCCCCTCCTCTTTTCTATCTACACTTCTTCCCTTGGTTCATTAATCTCATCCCATGGCTTTTCCTACCATCTTTATACTGATGACTCCCAAATCTACCTTTCTACCCCTGATATCTCACCTTGCATCCAAACCAAAGTTTCAGCGTGCTTGTCTGACATTGCTGTCTGGATGTCTCAACGCCACCTGAAATTAAACATGACCAAAACCAAGCTTCTCATTTTTCCCCCCAAACCCACCTCCCCACTCCCCCCGTTTTCTATTTCTGTTGATGGCTCTCTCATTCTCCCTGTCTCCTCAGCTCGAAACCTTGGGGTCATCTTTGACTCTTTTCTCTCCTTCTCTGATCATATCCAGCAGATCGCCAAGACCTGTCGTTTCTTTCTTTACAACATCCTTAAAATCCGCCCCTTTCTTTCCGAGCACTCTACCAAAACCCTCATCCACACCCTTGTCACCTCTCGTTTAGACTACTGCAATCTGCTTCTTGCTGGCCTCCCACTTAGTCACCTCTCCCCTCTCCAATCGGTTCAAAACTCTGCTGCCCGTCTCGTCTTCCGCCAGGGTCGATTTACTCATACTACCCCTCTCCTCAAGTCGCTTCACTGGCTCCCTATCCGTTTTCGTATCCTGTTCAAGCTTCTTCTACTAACCTATAAATGTACTCACTCTGCTGCTCCCCAGTATCTCTCCACACTCGTCCTTCCCTACACCCCTTCCCGTGCACTCCGCTCCATGGATAAATCCTTCTTATCTGTTCCCTTCTCCACTACTGCCAACTCCAGACTTCGCGCCTTCTGTCTCGCTGCACCCTACGCCTGGAATAAACTTCCTGAGCCCCTACGTCTTGCCCCATCCTTGGCCACCTTTAAATCTAGACTGAAAGCCCACCTCTTTAACATTGCTTTTGACTCGTAACCACTTGTAACCACTCACCTCCACCTACCCTCCTCTCCTCCTTCCTGTACACATTAATTGATTTGATTTGCTTACTTTATTTTTTGTCTATTAGACTGTAAGGTCTTTGAGCAGGGACTGTCTTTCTTCTATGTTTGTGCAGTGCTGCGTACGCCTTGTAGCACTATAGAAATGCTAAATAGTAGTAGTAGTAATGACACGCCCTCTGTATAAAACTTTTTTTTTTTATAATTATGCATGGGTCTGCTCTAAGCCCTATTCTGTAACATGCACATATAAATTTCATAATGTGCAACTCAAAACCAGGCATGGCTGTGGGAGGGGCATGGGCAGGTCAGGGGCATTTCTAGAAATTAGGCATGATTTTATAGAATACCTGGATTTGTGCACCTGTCATTAGTTGGGCATAAGCATTTACACCAGCTTTTGACAGTCGTAAATGTTCGCGCCCAAATTAGAAGTGTGCCAAGTTAGTGTTCTGTAAAGAATGGTTTGTGCAGAGCACCCTTTACAGAATAAGTGCTGGGCAAGACTTCTACAATCTGTGCTTGATCGTGGCTGAATAAATTTGGATGAGCTGCATTTATCTAGTTGGGCAGACTGGATGGACCATACAGGTCTTTATCTGTCATCAGTGGAGGAGTGGCCTAGTGGTTAGGGTGATGGACTTTAGTCCTGGGGAACTGAGTTTGATTCCTGGCACAGGCAGCTCCTTGTGACTCTGGGCAAGTCACTTAACCCTCCATTGCCTGCCGCATTGAGCCTGGGAAAGCGCGGGGTACAAATGTAACTAAAATAAATAAAATAAAATCATCTATTATGTTATATATGTTACTATCTTAGCATGGGGCATAATCGAAAGGGGCGCCCAAGTTTTCCTGAGGATGTCCTTGCAGGATGTCCTGGTGAAGGGGCGGAGAAACCTGTATTATCAAAACAAGATGGGCGTCCATCTTTCGTTTCGATAATACAATCGTGGACGCCCAAATCGTGAAATTTAGCTCGACCTTAGAGATGGTCGTCCGCAGAGATGGTTGTCCCTGATTTTCCCCGATAATGGAAACTGAGGACGCCCATCTCAGAAACGACCAAATCCAAGCCATTTGGTCGTGGGAGGAGCCAGCATTCGTAGTGCACTGGTCTCCCTCACATGCCAATACACCAACTGGGCACCCTAGGGGGCACTGCAGTGGACTTCAGAAATTGCTCCCAGGTGCATAGCTCCCTTACCTTGGGTGCTGAGCCCCCCAACCCCCCCCCCTAAAACCCACTCCCCACAACTGTACACCACTAGCATAGTCCTAAGGGGTGAAGGGGGGCACCCACATGTGGGTACAGTGGGTTTCTGGTGAGTTTTGAAGGGCTCCCATTTACCACCACAAGTGTAACAGGTAGGGGGGGATGGGCCTGGGTCCACCTGCCTGAAGTGCACTGCACCCACTAAAATTGCTCCAGGGGCCTGCAGACTCTTGTCAGGGAGCTGAGTATGACATTTGAGGCTTGCAAAAAATATTTTTAAAGTTGTTTTTTTAGGGTGGGAGGGGGTTAGTGACCACTGTGGGAGTAAAGGGAGGTCATCCCTGATTCCGGTGGTCATCTGGTCAGTTCATGCACCTTTTTGAGGCTTGGTCGTAAGAAAAAATGGACCAAGTAAAGTCGCCCAAGTGCTCGTCAGGGACGCCCTTTTTTTTTTCCAATATCGGTCGAGGACACCCATGTGTTAGGCATGCCCCAGTCCCGCCTTTGCTATGCTTCCGACACGCCCCCGGGAAGTTTGGTTGTCCCCGCAGCGGAAAGCAGTTGAGGACGCCCAAAATCGCCTTTCGATTATGCTGATTTGGGCGACCCTGGGAGAAGGACACCCATTTCCCGATTTGTGTCAAAAGATGGGCACCATTCTCCTTCAAAAATAAGCCTGAATGGCACCTGTTAGGATGCCATTTACTGAATCTGGCCCTATGTGTATAAATATGGGTTACATTTTGCGCCCTTTTTTTTTTTTGGATGTCGCTTTATTCGTTATTTTTCTTTATTCTTTCTATGAGTTTCTTACAATCCTCTTCCCTTATTATATTTTTCTTTTGTCTTCTTCTTTGCATGATTTTATAGTCAGCAAATGCTGTATTCAGTGTGGTATAGATGTGTAGCTTTTCATTTCTGGTCTAAGAGGCCATTTTACTAAAGGGTGTTAAACCCTAATGTGCACTTCGCAAAGTTAGAAAATGCTTACCGTAAAATGTGTTAGTGTTGCGGTATTTTCTCCTTTTACATCCATACTTTAACTACATATTGACTCCTAATTACTGCCAATTAAGTGCTTGTTAACGCCAATAATTGATTGTTATCCCTTGATTAATTAGTTTACTTGCAGATCTAGGATCACTGCCCAAATTTGGGTGTCCTATTCAGAAATTGGGGGGATAGAATCAATTCTATAACTGGGCATCACAAATTTGGTACCTAGATACAGTGTGCTGAGTGCTAATTCTATAACGGCATCTGGCCTGCCTTGGTAATACTTACCGAGTTGCAGACAGTAACCAATGCGCAAAGGGGATTGCATGCAACTGAGATGCACAGATTCCCCCTTTGTGCATCAGTTGCTGTTGGCGACTCAAAACTGTCAAATGCATGTGGCAGCTTGCACAATCCCTTGTGGTCCAGTGGACTGCCTCCCAACCCCCCCCGTGCTTCCCTGCACCCCTGACCCACAACACAAAAGGTCCCTGGTTGTCCAGTGGACCCCACCCCCCCACCCCCAAGCTTGAGACTTTCCTGTGGTGGTGGGGTCTGGTGAACCCTCCAACTTCCCCTCTCCAAAGTATACCCTAGTGGTCCAGTGGACCCTGCACCCCCTCCCAACTGCCACACTCCAGCAAAGATCTACACTGGTGGTTGTGACCCCCTTCTCCTACCTTACCTTGCCTGTACCTTCAAAAGTTGGAGGCAGGCGCAACCTCTCCTGCTTCGGACCCTGCCACTTCCAAAATGGTGGCACCCAGCCCCTGCGCAGTGCATTCTGGGATGCACTGGGCGAGGCCAAACACCATATATGAAGACTGAACTAGGCCCTGCAGTGCCTTCTAGAAGCTATCTGTTAATGCTGTAGGCTGTGGCAGAAAGTTCAAATTTTAAAACTATGGGGAAAACGATATGGAAACTAATTGTTTGCTTTTTCGATTGTCTTTATCAATAAACCTACAATTCTTCTTTTAAACCCCAATCTTTAAATCACCAAAGTACAGAGCAAAAATAAGGTTCACTTACCCAGAGAAATGTCCTCTTCTCTCAGAACTTCTCAGAAAGAAGGTTAGCTGGGACCTTTCCTTTCTATATAGTTTTGATTCTAAGGGGACTGCTTCAAACAGACCCTTTGAAGCTAATACAGTAGTCAGGTTGCCCTAGTAACCTTTGCAGCTATTCTACCTTCCTCACAGTACCTTAACATCTAATTCAGGTCAGTAGTACTGCTACCTCTCCTGCAGCCAAAGAACAGAAAATCATTTTCTTGTAAGAAAAGGTTTGAGCCCTGCTACCATCCTTTTTAATGCTCTTGGCTGTTACAGACACTGGTACTTTTGTACTGGGGGTGCCCTCATTCAGGGACTCTTTTACTAAGCTGCATAGGTGCCTATGCGCGCCAAATGCATGTCAATTTTGAGTTACCACCCAGATACCTTGTGGCCCTTGCAGTTTCATTTTTGACATGTGTCTGCTAAGTATGCCGGTGTCAAGTTTACAAAGCTGGACACTGGGTTTGTGAGCCCTTGGGCCACTGCCGAGAAGTGGCAGTGGCAGGCAAAACCACCCCACGCTAGAGACAGAGCAGATCTCTGACAAACAGTTAGGCTTCATCTGCACCTGGCCACTATCCACCAAGAGTTGAGCTCAAGGCTTCAGGTGGCCAGCAGGACTTACAAGACAGGGCAGGACTGGCTAACAGCTAGGCAGCACAGGGCCAGCAAGGCAGGGAAAGGATAGGCTAAAGAACAGGACTGAAAGCTGCGAGCAGCCACTGAAACAGGGAACAAACACGGCTAGACAAGAGAATGAACTGAAAGCTGCAAGCAGCCACTGAAGCAGGGAACAAACACAGATAAACCCAGAACTAGACAAAGACCTACAAACAAGACACAAGACTGGGAAACAAGCAATACAGTAAACAAGCAATACCCTAAACTAAACATAGACTAACTAAAACAGGCAAGACTTCAGGCAAGAACAAGAGCAAGGAAACAAACTCAGGCTGAAGTGCAACAAGCACCAACATACCAGGGCCTTAAACGCAATGCAAAGGCAAAGCAGCAAGGTTTCAGAATGGCTAATAAGCCCAACAGCACCTGGAGCTCAGCTGCAACAATCACCAGGAAACCACGGGTGCTGTGTAGGTTCAATCCAAGCAAGCAAGTCTGGCAGCCCAGAAGATCCGGACCGGACTGGGCTGAAATCTGGAACGGATGACAGTCCACAGCATCCACCGGTTCTGGCCACTAGAGGGCAAGGTGAGCACAGACGTAACAGCCGGAAAATAATCTCTTTTTTTGTGGCGCGTGACAAAAATTGGGCGGTAATTGTCATTCTATACGTGTAGACAATTACCGCACAGTTACCACGTGAGACTTTACCGCTAGATCAATGGCTGGCGGTAAGGTCTCAGACCCATAATGGATGTGCAGCTCCCTCTGCCCCGGAACAGGTTACTTCCTGTTCCGGGGGCGGGCAGAGAGAGCTGCAGTGAACGAACGAAGTTTAGTGAACTGGGAGGAGCAGGCACGCACCGCGGCACCCCCCCCCCCCAGCGGCGTGCACCCAGGGGAGGTGTCATCTAGCGGGGGGGGGCACATCGGCACTCCGCCCCGGGTGCCATCCAGGCCAGAAACGCCACTGCTAAGGGCACCCATCTCTGAGGACGGCGCAGCAAAAGGGCAGGGCCAACCAAATCTTGACCTAAATGCTGAGATCACCGGATTTAGAGATGGGCGCCCTCAGTTTTCCCCCATAATGGAAACCTATGGTGCCCATCCCAAAAATAAACCAATCCAAGGCATTTGGTCATGGGAGGGGCCAGGATTCGTAGTGCACTGGCCCCCCTCACATGCCAGGGCACCAACCGGGCACACTAGGGGGCACTACAGTGGACTTGGCAAATTGGTCCCAGTTGCATAGCTCCTTTACCTTGGGTGCTGAGCCCCCCCAAAACCCACTCCCCACAACTGTACACCACTACCATAGCCCTAAGGGGTGAAGGGGGGCACCCACATGTGGGTACAGTGGGTTTCTGGTGGGTTTTGAAGGGCTCACATTTACCACCACAAGTGTAATAGGTAGGGGGAGGATAGGCCTGTGTCCACCTGCCTGAAGTGCACTGCACCCACTAAAACTGCTCCAGGGACCTGCATACTGCTGTCATGAACCAGAGTATGACATTTGAGGCTGGTAAAAAAAGTTCTTAAAGTTATTTTTTTGAGGGTGGGAGGGGGTTAGTGACCACTGGGTGAGTCAGGGGAGGTCATCCCCGATTCCCTCCAGTGGTCATCTGGGCAGTTTGGCACTTTTTTGGTACTTGGACCTAAAAACAAAGGGACCAAAAAAAGCAGACCAAATTCTCACCAGGGACGCCCATTTCTTTTCCATTATTGGCCGAAGCCGGCCATCTCTTAACCATGCCCCGGCACGCCCCTGTCCCGCCTTCGCTACCCTTCCGACATGCCCCAGGGAACTTTCGACCGTCCTGGCGACGGAATGCAGTTGGGGACGCCCAAAATCGGCTTTCGATTATGCCGATTCTGGCACCCCTGACAGAAGGGCGCCCATCTCCCGATTTGTGTTGAAAGATGGGCACCCTTCTCTTTCGAAAATGAGCAGGTTATTGTACTTGAATGTAACTTATTGAGCAAGTATTAGAAAAAGGCGTGAACTAAAATCCCAAATCTGCCCCCACCCACCATGTACAAACCCACCACCCTGCCATTTGACTACTATAACCAAGAGGCAAACAGTAAGGAAGGGTAGAAAGCAGTGCAGGTGGTATTGTTCCCAGGGGTGTGATGCAGAGCTGCCAAGTTACCCAGTTCTAGAGGGTTGTGTGGGGTGGCAGGCGGGGACTTTTTTTGCCAGTCCTGGTTTTGAACTCACATCTCCAATAAGACATATAATCTTCCTGCTAGAATTGGATAACTTGGAAATTCTGGTGATAGGGTTTCTTACTACTTAGATTCACATAATGCATCAAGATGTGGTTGTAAAAAATCCAGGTCTGGCATATAATCTTCCTGCTAGAATTGGATAACTTGGAAATTCTGGCGATGGGGTTTCTTACTACTTAGAAATACTGGGCCTGATATTCAAAATTATTTCAATGGCCAGGAGAGGCTAACCGGCCATTTTCAGTGGTGCTCAACTGGATAGTGCTTTTTTAAGTGCCAGTTTTCAGCATTTAACTGGCTAGGATAACCGTGTAAATAGGAACACATAAAACACAGTCCCATCTTTATGCGATTCTTCACAGCCAGTTAAGTTCCAAATATTGCACTTAACCGGCTATGTTTTAGTCATTTCCATATACCCAGAAATTCAATGCTGGAGACTGGACATGGGCCAGCATTGAATTTCTAAGTATAAAGTCAGTGGTGCTCAACAAAATACTGATCACCATTGGCTGACTATCAGGCCCATAAAACTGACATCTCTAGGAACCCTGCCTCACCCAGAGATGCCAAGGGTGATCCATCCCAAAGCTAGAGATTTGCCACTGCTATGCTGGACTTTTACCATGTTAATTCTCACTACTCACAAAATGGGCAACTCTATCCATAATTTGAGGTCATGTGATTTCGCTACCAAGCCACCTCCTCCTCTTCACCCTTTAACCCACTCCCTCAACCAACCAACCCAAGCTTCCTTCTCCTCTTTTCCTGATATCACCGAAGAGGAAACAGCCCAACTTCTCTCCTCCTCGAAATGCACCACTTGTTCCTCTGATCCCATCCCCACCAACTTACTAAACACCATCTCTCCTACTGTCACCCCCCCCCCCCATCTGCCACATCCTCAACCTCTCTCTCCACTGCAACTGTCCCTGACTCCTTCAAGCATGCTGTTGTCACACCACTCCTCAAAAAACCTTCACTAGACCCTACCTGTCCTTCCAACTACCGCCCCATCTCCCTCCTACGCTTCCTCTCCAAGATCACAGCATACTTGGATACCCTGTCCTCACTTGGATTCCAGGGCTCTATCCTTTCCTGGTTCTCTTCCTACCTCTCCCTCCGCACCTTTAGTGTTCACTCTGGTGGATCCTCTTCTACTTCTATCCCTCTGCCTGTCGGCGTACCTCAGGGTTCTGTTCTTGGTCCCCTCCTCTTTTCTATCTACACTTCTTCCCTTGGTTCATTAATCTCATCCCATGGCTTTTCCTACCATCTCTATGCTGATGACTCCCAAATCTACCTTTCTACCCCTGATATCTCACCTTGCATCCAAACCAAAGTTTCAGCGTGCTTGTCTGACATTGCTGCCTGGATGTCTCAACGCCACCTGAAATTAAATATGACCAAAACTGAGCTTCTCATTTTCCCCCCCAAACCCACCTCCCCGCTCCCCCCCGTTTTCTATTTCTGTTGATGGCTCTCTCATTCTCCCTGTCTCCTCAGCTCGAAACCTTGGGGTCATCTTTAACTCTTCTCTCTCCTTCTCTGCTCATATCCAGCAGACCGCCAAGACCTGTCGTTTCTTTCTTTACAACATCCGTAAAATCCGCCCCTTTCTTTCCGAGCACTCTACCAAAACCCTCATCCACACCCTTGTCACCTCTCGACTACTGCAATCTGCTTCTTGCTGGCCTCCCACTTAGTCACCTCTCCCCTCTCCAGTCGGTTCAAAACTCTGCTGCCCGTCTCATCTTCCGCCAGGGTCGTTTTACTCATACTACCCCTCTCCTCAAGACCCTTCACTGGCTCCCTATCCGTTTTCGCATCCTGTTCAAACTTCTTCTACTAACCTATAAATGTATTCACTCTGCTGCTCCCCAGTATCTCTCCACACTCGTCCTTCCCTACACCCCTTCCCGTGCACTCCGCTCCATGGATAAATCCTTCTTATCTGTTCCCTTCTCCACTACTGACAACTCCAGACTTCGCGCCTTCTGTCTCGCTGCACCCTACGCCTGGAATAAACTTCCTGAGCCCCTACGTCTTGCCCCATGCTTGGCCACCTTTAAATCTAGACTGAAAGCCCACCTCTTTAACATTGCTTTTGACTCGTAACCACTTGTAACCACTCGCCTCCACCTACCCTCCTCTCTTCCTTCCCGTTCACATTAATTGATTTGATTTGCTTACTTTATTTATTTTTTGTCTATTAGATTGTAAGCTCCTTGAGCAGGGACTGTCTTTCTTCTATGTTTGTGCAGCGCTGCGTACGCCTTGTAGCGCTATAGAAATGCTAAATAGTAGTAGTAGTAGTAGTATACTTGAACACGCCGTTCACAGCCGCTGCCTTGATTTTCTCTCCTCTCATGCCATCCTCGACCCGCTTCAATCCGGTTTTCACCCTGTATACTCAACAGAAACGGCACTCACTAAAGCGAATGCTACATACCTGTAGAAGGTATTCTCCGAGGACAGCAGGCTGATTGTTCTCACTGATGGGTGACGTCCACGGCAGCCCCTCCAATCGGAACACTTCCTAGCAAAGTCCTTTGCTAGTCCTCGCGCGCCGATGTGCACCGCGCATGCGCGGCCGTCTTCCCGCCCGAACCGGCTCGTGCCGGCCAGTCTCATATGTAGCAAGACAAAGAGAAGGGAAGACACAACTCCAAAGGGGAGACGGGCGGGTTTGTGAGAACAATCAGCATGCTGTCCTTGGAGAATACCTTCTACAGGTATGTAGCATTCGCTTTCTCCGAGGACAAGCAGGCTGCTTGTTCTCACTGATGGGGTATCCAGGCTCACTCAAAACAACAACCATGGTCAATTTGGCCTCACAACGGCGAGGACATAACTGAGATTGACCTAAAAAATTTACCAACTAACTGAGAGTGCAGCCTGGAACAGAACAAACATGGGCCTAGGGGGGTGGAGTTGGATTCTAAACCCCGAACAGATTCTGAAGCACTGACTGCCCGAACCGACTGTCGCGTCGGGTATCCTGCTGCAGGCAGTAATGAGATGTGAATGTGTGGACAGATGACCACGTCGCAGCTTTGCAAATCTCTTCAATAGTGGCTGACTTCAAGTGGGCTACCGACGCTGCCATGGCTCTAACATTATGAGCCGTGACATGACCCTCAAGAGCCAGCCCAGCCTGGGCGTAAGTGAAGGAAATGCAATCTGCTAGCCAATTGGATATGGTGCATTTTCCTACAGCCACTCCCCTCCTGTTGGGATCAAAAGAAACAAACAATTGGGCGGACTGTCTGTTGGGCTGTGTCCGCTCCAGGTAGAAGGCCAATGCTCTCTTGCAGTCCAATGTGTGCAACTGACGTTCAGCAGGGCAGGAATGAGGACGGGGAAAGAATGTTGGCAAGACAATTGACTGGTTCAGATGGAACTCCGACACAACCTTTGGCAAGAACTTAGGGTGAGTGCGGAGGACTACTCTGTTATGATGAAATTTGGTGTAAAGGGCCTGGGCTACCAGGGCCTGAAGCTCACTGACTCTACGAGCTGAAGTAACTGCCACCAAGAAAATGACCTTCCAGGTCAAGTACTTCAGATGGCAGGAGTTCAGTGGCTCAAAAGGAGGTTTCATCAGCTGGGTGAGAACGACATTGAGATCCCATGACACTGTAGGAGGCTTGACAGGGGGCTTTGACAAAAGCAAACCTCTCATGAAGCGAACAACAAAAGGCTGTGCTGAGATCGGCTTACCTTTCACACGGTAATGGTATGCACTGATTGCACTAAAGTGAACTCTTACAGAGTTGGTCTTGAGACCAGACTCAGACAAGTGCAGAAGGTATTCAAGCAGGGTCTGTGTAGGACAAGAGCGAGGATCTAGGGCCTTGCTGTCACACCAGACGGCAAACCTCCTCCATAGAAAGAAGTAACTCCTCTTAGTGGAATCTTTCCTGGAAGCAAGCAAGATGCGGGAGACACCCTCTGACAGACCCAAAGAGGCAAAGTCTACGCTCTCAACATCCAGGCCGTGAGAGCCAGGGACCGGAGGTTGGGATGCAGAAGCGCCCCTTCGTCCTGTGTGATGAGGGTCGGAAAACACTCCAATCTCCACGGTTCTTCGGAGGACAACTCCAGAAGAAGAGGGAACCAGATCTGACGCGGCCAAAAAGGAGCAATCAGAATCATGGTGCCTCGGTCTTGCTTGAGTTTCAACAAAGTCTTCCCCACCAGAGGTATGGGAGGATAAGCATACAGCAGACCCTCCCCCCAGTCCAGGAGGAAGGCATCCGATGCCAGTCTGCCGTGGGCCTGAAGCCTGGAACAGAACTGAGAGACTTTGTGGTTGGCTCGAGATGCGAAGAGATCTACCAAGGGGGTGCCCCACACCTGGAAGATCTGTCGCACTACACGGGAATTGAGCGACCACTCGAGAGGTTGCATAATCCTGCTCAACCTGTCGGCCAGACTGTTGTTTACGCCTGCCAGATATGTGGCTTGGAGCACCATGCCGTGACGGCGAGCCCAGAGCCACATGCTGACGGCTTCCTGACACAGGGGGCGAGATCCGGTGCCCCCCTGCTTGTTGATGTAATACATGGCAACCTGGTTGTCTGTCTGAATTTGGATAATTTGGTGGGACAGCCGATCTCTGAAAGCCTTCAGAGCGTTCCAGATCGCTCGTAACTCCAGGAGATTGATCTGCAGATCGCGTTCCTGGAGGGACCAGCTTCCTTGGGTGTGAAGCCCATCGACATGAGCTCCCCATCCCAGGAGAGACGCATCCGTGGTCAGCACTTTTTGTGGCTGAGGAATTTGGAAAGGACGTCCCAGAGTCAAATTGGACCAAATTGTCCACCAATACAGGGATTCGAGAAAACTCGTGGACAGGTGGATCACGTCTTCTAGATCCCCAGCAGCCTGAAACCACTGGGAAGCTAGGGTCCATTGAGCAGATCTCATGTGAAGGCGGGCCATGGCAGTCACATGAACTGTGGAGGCCATGTGGCCCAGCAATCTCAACATCTGCCGAGCTGTGATCTGCTGGGACGCTCGTACCCGCGAGACGAGGGACAACAAGTTGCTGGCTCTCGTCTCTGGGAGATAGGTGCGAGCCGTCCGAGAATCCAGCAGAGCTCCTATGAATTCGAGTTTCTGCACTGGGAGAAGATGGGACTTTGGGTAATTTATCACAAACCCCAGTAGCTCCAGGAGGAGAATAGTCATCTGCATGGACTGCAGGGCTCCTGCCTCGGATGTGTTCTTCACCAGCCAATCGTCGAGATATGGGAACACGTGTACCCCCAGTCTGCGAAGTGCCGCTGCTACTACAGCCAAGCACTTGGTGAACACTCTGGGCGCAGAGGCGAGCCCAAAGGGTAGCACACAGTACTGGAAGTGACGTGTGCCCAGCTGAAATCGCAGATACTGTCTGTGAGCTGGCAGTATCGGGATGTGCGTGTAGGCGTCCTTCAAGTCCAGAGAGCATAGCCAATCGTTTTCCTGAATCATGGGGAGAAGGGTGCCCAGGGAAAGCATCCTGAACTTTTCTTTGACCAGATATTTGTTCAGGGCCCTTAGGTCTAGGATGGGACGCATCCCCCCTGTTTTCTTTTCCACAAGAAAGTACCTGGAATAGAATCCCAGCCCTTCTTGCCCGGATGGCATGGGCTCGACCGCATTGGCGCTGAGAAGTACATAAGTACATAAGTACATAAGTAGTGCCATACTGGGAAAGACCAAAGGTCCATCTAGCCCAGCATCCTGTCACCGACAGTGGCCAATCCAGGTCAAGGGCACCTGGCACGCTCCCCAAACGTAAAAACATTCCAGACAAGTTATACCTAAAAATGCGGAATTTTTCCAAGTCCATTTAATAGCGGTCTATGGACTTGTCCTTTAGGAATCTATCTAACCCCTTTTTAAACTCCGTCAAGCTAACCGCCCGTACCACGTTCTCCGGCAACGAATTCCAGAGTCTAATTACACGTTGGGTGAAGAAAAATTTTCTCCGATTCGTTTTAAATTTACCACACTGTAGCTTCAACTCATGCCCTCTAGTCCTAGTATTTTTGGATAGCGTGAACAGTCGCTTCACATCCACCCGATCCATTCCACTCATTATTTTATACACTTCTATCATATCTCCCCTCAGCCGTCTCTTCTCCAAGCTGAAAAGCCCTAGCCTTCTCAGCCTCTCTTTATAGGAAAGTCGTCCCATCCCCACTATCATTTTCGTCGCCCTTCGCTGTACCTTTTCCAATTCTACTATATCTTTTTTGAGATACGGAGACCAGTACTGAACACAATACTCCAGGTGCGGTCGCACCATGGAGCGATACAACGGCATTATAACATCCGCACACCTGGACTCCATACCCTTCCTAATAACACCCAACATTCTATTCGCTTTCCTAGCCGCAGCAGCACACTGAGCAGAAGGTTTCAGCGTATCATCGACGACGACACCCAGATCCCTTTCTTGATCCGTAACTCCTAACGCGGAACCTTGCAAGACGTAGCTATAATTCGGGTTCCTCTTACCCACATGCATCACTTTGCACTTGTCAACATTGAACTTCATCTGCCACTTGCACGCCCATTCTCCCAGTCTCGCAAGGTCCTCCTGTAATTGTTCACATTCCTCCTGCGACTTGACGACCCTGAATAATTTTGTGTCATCGGCGAATTTAATTACCTCACTAGTTATTCCCATCTCTAGGTCATTTATAAATACATTAAAAAGCAACGGACCCAGCACAGACCCCTGCGGGACCCCACTAACTACCCTCCTCCACTGAGAATACTGGCCACGCAATCCTACTCTCTGCTTCCTATCTTTCAACCAGTTCTTAATCCATAATAATACCCTACCTCCGATTCCATGACTCTGCAATTTCTTCAGGAGTCTTTCGTGCGGCACTTTGTCAAACGCCTTCTGAAAATCCAGATATACAATATCAACCGGCTCCCCATTGTCCACATGTTTGCTTACCCCCTCAAAAAAATGCATTAGATTGGTGAGGCAAGACTTCCCTTCACTAAATCCGTGCTGACTTTGTCTCATCAGTCCATGTTTTTGTATATGCTCTGCAATTTTATTCTTAATAATAGCCTCCACCATCTTGCCCGGCACCGACGTCAGACTCACCGGTCTATAATTTCCCGGATCTCCTCTGGAACCCTTCTTAAAAATCGGAGTAACATTGGCTACCCTCCAGTCTTCCGGTACTACACTCGATTTTAGGGACAGATTGCATATTTCTAACAGTAGCTCCGCAAGTTCATTTTTTAGTTCTATTAATACTCTGGGATGAATACCATCAGGTCCCGGTGATTTACTACTCTTCAGCTTGCTGAACTGACCCATTACATCCTCCAAGGTTACAGAGAATTTGTTTAGTTTCTCCGACTCCCCCGCTTCAAATATTCTTTCCGGCACCGGTGTCCCCCCCAAATCCTCCTCGGTGAAGACCGAAGCAAAGAATTCATTTAATTTCTCCGCTACGGCTTTGTCCTCCTTGATCGCCCCTTTAACACCATTTTCGTCCAGCGGCCCAACCGACTCTTTCGCCGGTTTCCTGCTTTTAATGTATCTAAAAAAAATTTTACTATGTATTTTTGGAGAGTTCCTCTGCAAGTACCTGCTTGTGCTGGAAGCTGTAAGACTGAGCTCCCGGTGGACAATTTGGAGGTTTTGAGGCCAAATTGAGGGTGTATCCTTGCCGGACTATTTGGAGAACCCACTGATCGAAGGTTATGAGAGGCCACCTTAGGTGAAAAGCTTTCAACCTCCCTCTGACTGGTAGGTCGCCCGGCACTGACACTTGGATGTCGGCTATGCTCTGCTGGAGCCAGTCAAAAGCTCGTCCCTTGCTTTTGCTGGGGAGCCGAGAGGCCTTGCTGAGGCGCACGCTGCTGACGAGAGCGAGCGCGCTGGGGCTTAGCCTGGGCCGCAGGCTGTCGAGAAGGAGGATTGTACCTACGCTTGCCAGAAGAGTAGGGAACAGTCTTCCTTCCCCCAAAAAATCTTCTACCTGTAGAGGTAGAGGCTGAAGGCTGCCGGCGGGAGAACTTGTCGAATGCGGTGTCCCGCTGGTGGAGTTGCTCTACCACCTGTTCGACTTTCTCTCCAAAAATATTATCCGCACGGCAAGGCGAGTCCGCAATCCGCTGCTGGATTCTATTCTCCAGGTCGGAGGCACGCAGCCATGAGAGTCTGCGCATCACCACACCTTGAGCAGTGGCCCTGGACGCAACATCAAAGGTGTCATACACCCCTCTGGCCAGGAATTTTCTGCACGCCTTCAGCTGCCTGACCACCTCCTGAAATGGCTTGGCTTGCTCAGGGGGGAGCTTATCCACCAAGCCCGCCAACTGCCGCACATTGTTCCGCATGTGTATGCTCGTGTAGAGCTGGTAGGACTGAATCTTGGCCAAGAGCATAGAAGAATGGTAGGCCTTCCTCCCAAAGGAGTCCAAGGTTCTAGAGTCCTTGCCCGGGGGCGCCGAAGCATGCTCCCTAGAACTCTTGGCCTTCTTTAGGGCCAAATCCACAACTCCAGAGTCGTGAGGCAACTGAGTGCGCATCAGCTCTGGGTCCCCATGGATTCGGTACTGGGACTCAATCTTCTTGGGGATGTGGGGATTACTTAATGGCTTGCTCCAGTTCGCCAGCAATGTCTTTTTGAGGACATGATGCATGGGTACTGTGGACGCTTCCTTAGGTGGAGAAGGATAGTCCAGGAGCTCAAACATTTCAGCCCTGGGCTCGTCCTCCACAACCACCGGGAAGGGGATGGCCGTAGACATCTCCCGGACAAAGGAAGCGAAAGACAGACTCTCGGGGGGAGAAAGCTGTCTTTCAGGAGAGGGAGTGGGATCAGAAGGGAGACCCTCAGACTCCTCGTCAGAGAAATATCTGATGTCTTCTTCTTCTTCTCACGAGGCCTCACCATCGGTGTCAGACACAAGTTCACGGACCTGTGTCTGCAACCGTGCCCGGTTCGACTCCGTGGAACCACGGCCACGGTGGGAGCGTCGAGAGGTAGACTCCCTCGCCCGCACCGGCGAAGCTCCCTCCGCCAACGTAGTCGGGGAGCCTTCCTGGGAGGCTACCGCACGCGGCACCGACGCCGGAGACCTCACCCCGGGCAATGGGCCAGCCGGCGCCTCGCTCGACGGTACCGGATGCGCAAGCACCCCCGGTACCGGAGGGGTAGGCAACAGCTCTCCCAGGATCTCTGGGAGAACGGCCCGGAGACTCTCGTTCAGAGCGGCTGTAGAAAAAGGCATGGAAGCCGATGCAGGCGTCGATGTCAGAGTCTGTTCCGGGTGTGGAGGCTGTTCCGGGCTGTCCAAAGGGGAGCGCATCGACACCTCTTGAACAGAGGGCGAGCGGTCCTCTCGGTGCCGATGCCTACTGGGTGCCGACTCCCTCAGCGACCCAGAGCTCTCGGTGCCGACACAGGGAAGGGGACCGGTGACGATGCTTCTTCGACTTCTTGTGACGAAGCATGTCACCGGAGCTTCCCGGCACCGACGAGGAGGACGTAGAATCCAGCCGTCGCTTCCTCGGGGCCGAGACCGAAGGAGGTCGGTCTCGGGGGGGGGGCTGTACCGCAGGAGCCCTCGGGATGGGGGGAGACCCACCCGAAGGCTCACCGCCACCAGCAGGGGAATGGACAGCCCTCACCTGCACTCCAGACGAAGCACCACCGTCCGACGATATCAGCAGACGGGGAGGTCTCGATACCACCGACGCCGACGCAGCCTTCCGATGTCGCCCCGATGCAGAGGGCCGATGCCTCGATGCACTCGATGCAATCGGGGGCGAAGATGAAGGTCCAGGCGCCGACGACATCGAAGCAGTCGATACTCCCGGTGCCGATGCCGACGAAGAGCCCGAGAACAAAATGTTCCACTGGGCTAATCTCGCTACCTGAGTCCGCTTTTGTAAAAGGGAACACAGACTACAGGCCTGAGGGCGGTGCCCAGCCCCCAGACACTGAAAACACGACGCGTGCCTGTCAGTGAGCGAGATTACCCGGGCGCACTGGGTGCACTTCTTGAAGCCGCTGGAAGACTTCGATGTCATGGGCGGAAAAATCGCGCCAGCGAGATCAAAACTCGAAATGGCGAAAATGGCACCGCAAAAATAGGGGGAAGAAAAACTTCGACCGAGGCCTAAATAGGGCCTACCCCGACGACGAAAGAAAACTTACCGGGGCAAAGACTGGAAGTACGGGAAGGGAGAAAACCATAAAGGTCTCCTTCCGACACCTTTTTTTATTTTTTATTTTTTTAGAACGAAGTCGATAAACGACGCGCGAGGTCAACTTTGGGGCACGAACGGCGAAACACGACCATACCGAGCGCAGACAAAAGAAGACTGGCCGGCACGAGCCAGTTCGGGCGGGAAGACGGCCGCGTATGCGCGGTGCGCATCGGCGCGTGAGGACTAGCAAAGGACTTTGCTAGGAAGTGTTCCGATTGGAGGGGCTGCCGTGGACGTTACCCATCAGTGAGAACAAGCAGCCTGCTTGTCCTCGGAGAAAGTCTGTAATGACCTGTTCCTTGCCAAATCCAAAGGTCACTACTCCATCCTCATCCTCCTTGACCTATCCGCCGCTTTTGATACTGTTAATCATAATCTACTTCTTGATACACTATCCTCATTTGGGTTCCAGATCTCTGCCCTTTCCTGGTTCTCCTCATATCTCTCCCACTGTACCTTCAGAGTACACTCTCATGGATCTTCCTCCACCCCCATCCCGCTCTCTGTTGGGGTTCCTCAAGGATCTGTCCTTGGACCCCTTCTTTTCTCAATCTACACCTCCTCCCTGGGCTCACTGATCTCATCTCATGGTTTCCAATATCATCTTTATGCCGATGACACTCAGCTTTATCTCTCCACACCAGACATCACTGCGGAAACCCAGGCCAAAGTATCGGCCTGCTTATCCGACATTGCTGCCTGGATGTCCAACCGCCACCTGAAACTGAACATGGCCAAGACTGAGCTCATTGTCTTTCCTCCAAAACCCACTTCTCCTCTCCCTCCACTCTCTATCTCAGTCGATGGCACCCTCATCCTCCCCGTCTCATCTGCCCGCAACCTTGGAGTCATCTTCAACTCCTCCCTCTCCTTCTCTGCCCATATCCAGCAGACAGCCAAGACCTGTCGCTTCTTTCTCTACAACATCAGCAAAATTCGCCCTTTCCTCTCTGAACACACCACCCGAACTCTCATCCACGCTCTCATTACCTCTCGCCTTGACTACTGCAACCTACTCCTCACTGGCCTCCCACTTAACCATCTACCCCCCCCCCCTTCAATCCATTCAGAACTCGGCTGCGCGGCTTATCTTCCGCCAAAACCGATATGCTCAGATCACCCCTCTCCTCAAGTCACTTCACTGGCTTCCGATCAGGTACTGCATACAATTCAAGCTTCTCCTACTAACCTACAAATGCTCTCAATCTGCAGTCCCTCACTATCTCTCTACCTATCCGTAACCTCCGATCACAGGGCAAATCCCTCCTCTCAGTGCCCTTCTCCACTACCGCCAACTCCAGGCTCCGCCCTTTCTGCCTCGCCTCACCCTATGCCTGGAATAAACTCCACAAGCCCATATACCAAGCACCCTCCCTATCCATCTTCAAATCCTTACTCAAAGCCCACCTCTTCAATGTCGCTTTTGGAACCTAACCATTGTACCTCTACCCAGGTAATCTAGACTGTTCTAATTTTTGATTGTCTGCACTCCTTGTCCTTTTGTCCTTCTTGTCCTTTAGATTGTAAACTCCTTTGAGCAGGGACTGTCCTTGTTTATTGTACAGTGCTGTATAACCCTGGTAGCGCTCTGGAAATGTTAAATAGTAGTAGTAGTAGGCCATGTGATTTTGATGGAATTGTAATGCCCAGTTATGTGGACGATGACACTCTGTGAAGCACATTCAATCCTGCAGGCAAAGTTCAGCATGACTCTAGCATGAAAAGCTCAGATTTGTTCCTATAGCCCAACACCGCCCCAAATTCCTCCACTAAAGACATCAGTGCCATCTCTGACATATCTAATTGTGAAAGAAAGACCAGAACATCATTGGTATGAATGGATCTAACCTAATCTCATTCTATTCTTTCCCCCTAAACCTGCCTCTGCCTTTCCCCCATTCTTTATCTTTGTGGATAACACTCATTCTCCCTGTCTCATCAGCTCATGACTTTGGGGTCATAGTAGAATAGTAAGTGATGGCAAATAAAGACCAGAATGGTCCATGCAGTCTGCCCAACTGTCACACTCATTATCAGCTCATGATTATATCAACAATGAATGTGATGTAAAATACTTGATCATAATTTTTCTTTAGCGTTTCTGGGACATAGACCATAGAAGTCCGCCTGGCCCTGTCCTTATGTTCCAACTACTGTAGTTGCTTTTGAGGCCCGCTCCAGCCTATCTGTCTTGTCATTTGTGGGACACAGACCATAAAAGTCTGCCCAGCAACTTCCTCTGGTTCCAGCCACTGAAGTTGCTGTTGAAGCTCTTTCCAGCCCATCTAAACCGGACTGCCATATAGGGACACAGACCATACAAATCTGACTGTCAGTGGTCCTAGCTCATCACAGACAGAGTCGAAATATAAGCATCATTCAACACATCCACACGCATGCAAACATTTAAGTTTAGGGTTTTTTTTTAATACCATTCATTTTCTAAGAGATCCTCTGTGTTTATCCCACGCCATTTTGAATTCTGTCACAGTTTTTGTCACTATCACCTCCCTCGGGAGGGCATTCCAGGCTTCGACCACCCTCTCTGTGAAAAAGAATTTCATGACATTACTCCTAAGTCTACCACCCCGCAACCTCAATTCATGTCCTCTAGTTTTACCATTTCCCCTTCTCTGGAAAAGATTTGTTTCTATATTAATACCTTTCAAGTATTTACACATCTGTATCACATCTCTCTTGTCTTTTCTTTCCTCTAGGGTATACATATTCAGGTCTTCCAGTCTCTTCTCATATGTCTTTTGGCACAAGCCCCATACCATTTTTGTTGCCTTCCTCTTGAACGCTTCAAGTCTTTTTACATCCTTAGCAAGATATGGCCTCCAAAACTGAACACAATACTGCAGGTGGGGCCTCACCAACAACTTGTGCAGGGGCATCATCACATCCTTTCTTGATGCAGCCTAGCTTCCTTTCTGGCAATGGCCACCACCTTAAGGGGCATTTTCAATATGACATCTAAGTCTGAATTTGGACGTTTTACAAAAACGTCCAAAATCTGAACAGGAAAGAACGTCATTTTCAACAAACAAAAACATCTATCTTTTCCTTTTGAAAATACTTTTTGGAAAAACGCCTTGTGATTTGGACGTTTTATTTTTTGGTCCATTTTCAAACAAAAAATGTCCAAATGAAAAAACGTACAAAATACACAAGAAAATCCACAATAGCGTGAAACCATTCACATGTTCTAAGTGTGATAAAAGATTTGGTTGTAATGTAAATCTCAAAGTGCAGAAGAGAAACCATTTGCATGTATAGAGTGTGGTAAAAGCTTTGGTCAGAAGGTAACCCACACAATGCACCAGAGAATACACACAGGAGTAAATCCATTTACATGTTCTGAGTGTGTTAAAAGCTTTGGTTGGAAAGACTCACACAGCATCAGAGAATCCACACAGGGATGAAACCATTTACATGCACTGAGGAAGTAAAAGCTTCGGTTGCATTGGGACAGATAATTAGGGAATGTACACTCTTGCTATGAAGTATGGAAAAATAGCATTCTGGTATTAAGATATATGTAATGAGACCTCCTTTTTATCTACAGATCTGAATTCAAAGCCCAAATCTACAGATAAACAATAGACAGAAGGCTCAGATGTTATTAAAAAAAATAGAAAGCTTGGCATCAGGTAGAATAGTGGAAAAGTGACATCCCAGGAAAGCAATAGGGCATCCTTGGGGGCACTGCAGTGGACTTTATAAAATGCTCCCAGGAACACATCTCACCATTGCTCCCTTACCTTGTCTGCTGAGCCCCCCCCAAAACCCACTACCCCCAACTGTACACCACTACCATAGCCCTTACAGGTGAAGGGAGCACAAATATGTGGGTACAGTGGGTTTCTGGTGGGTTTTAGAGGGCTCACAGTTTCCTCCACAAGTGGCACTTCAGTGTAACAGGTAGGGGGGAGGTAGAAGCCTGGGTCCACCTGTCTGCAGTCCACTGCACCACTACTAGATTACTCCAGGGACCTGCATGCTATTCTAATGGACCTGAGTGTAACATCTGAGGCTGACAAGTAATATTTTTAATCACATTTTGGGGGTGGGGATGGGAGGGGGTTAGTGACCACTGGGAGAGTAAGGGGAGGTGATCCCTGATTCCCTCCAGTTGTCAGTGGTCATTTGGGGCACCTTTTGTGTGGAGTGGATCAAGGTGAGTTACATTTAGGTATACTGGGTATTTCTCTGTTCCTGAAGCAATATAGTTACTTTATGATCCTCCAACACCATCACACCAAGGTCCCTCTCCCTGTATGTGCATATCAGACCACATCTGCTCTTAAATCCGGAGGGCCCTTTCCCATCTCCAAGGATTTATTAAACAAGTCCTTAAGAGGACCCGCCAGAACCTCTCCAAGCTCCCTCAATATCCTGGGATAGATCCCGTCTGATCCCATGGCTTTTTCCATCTTCAATTTTTCCAGTTGTTTATAAACTTTCTTTCGTAAATGGTATAATATCTACTCCATTGTCGTATGACACATTTTGTATGCTTTATAGACAACGGATAGCTAGAAAATTGACTCTTTAATAGGTCAATTATCATTACTGGGAGCCCCCTGATGCAGGCATTGAGTGCCGAAACACGGTCAATTATGTAGAGCATCAATTTACACTACTAATTCTGGTCGCTGCATCTCAAAAAAGATATAGTGGAATTAGAAAAGGTGCAGAGAAGGGCGATGAAAATGATAAAGGGGATGGGACGACTTCTCTGTGAGGAAAGGCTAAAGCGGCTAGGGCTCTTCAGCTTGGAGAAAAGGCGGCTGAGGGGAGATATGATAGAGGTCTAGAAAATAATGAGTGCAGTGGAACGGGTAGATGTAAAGGTAAAATTATGTATCATACCTGATAATTTTCTTTCCATTAATCATAGCTGATCAATCCATAGACTGGTGGGTTGTGTCCATCTACCAGCAGGTGGAGATAGAGAGCAATCCTTTTGCCTCCCTATATGTGGTCATGTGCTGCCGGAAACTCCTCAGTATGTCGATATCCAAGCTCCATCCGCAGGACTCAGCACTTAAGAGAATTACACCCACGAAGGGACACTCTGCCCAGCTCACCACCGCCGAAACGGGGGAGGGGAATTAACCCAGCTCATCCCCACACAAGTGGGGGAGGGGAATCTGTCCAGCTCATCCCCGCGGAGCGGGGGAGGGACACCACACCCGCCGATGCGGGGAGATCTGGCTTATCCTGCAACCGCAACCGCGGGAGGAGCTGACTGACCCTAACACCGCCGAAGCGGGAGGGGTACAAAACTGCCCTACTGCCGCACGAAGCGGGAGGGAGCGCCGGCAGAATTTAAGTCTCAATCCAGCCCCGTAAAACGGAGGGGAGAGGAATGCAGCAGCTCACTGTAACACAAATTCGTCTCAACTCTTGAAGAATTCATTGAAAAACTTGAACACGAAGTCCTCCTGAACAGGAACTGAAGACTAAACTTGAACATGAAATGCAACCAGAATATAAACAGTACAGATATCTGGGAGGGGCTATGGATTGATCAGCTATGATTAATGGAAAGAAAATTATCAGGTATGATACATAATTTTACCTTCCATATCATCATGCTGATCAATCCATAGACTGGTGGGATGTACCGAAGCAGTACTCACCCAGGGCGGGACATTGAAATCCCTGACCGCAACACTGAAGCTCCAAACCGGGCCTCCGCCCGAGCAGTCACAGTCAAGCAGTAATGCCTGGAGAAGGTATGGGCCGAAGCCCAAGTTGCCACCTTGCAAATCTCTTCCAAGGAGACGGACCCGGCCTCTGCCATCGAGGCCGCCTGAGCTCTAGTGGAGTGAGCCTTCAGCTGGATAGGCGGCACCTTCCCCGCGGCCACATAAGCCGCTGCAATGGCTTCCTTGACCCATCTTGCCACTGTAGGCTTAGCAGCCTGCTTACCCTTACGAGGACCTGCAAACAGGACAAACAGATGGTCCGATTTCCGGATATCATTGGTCACTTCCAAGTATCTGATGATGACCCGTCTCACATCCAGATATTTGAGAGCAGAGTATTCCTCTGGGTAGTCCTCCCTACGAAAGGAAGGGAGACAGAGCTGCTGATTCACATGGAAGTGAGAAACAATCTTGGGCAGGAAGGAAGGCACTGTGCGAATAGTCACTCCTGCCTCAGTGAACTGCAGAAAAGGCTCTCTACATGAGAGCGCCTGGAGCTCGGAAACTCTTCTGGCTGAAATGATAGCCACCAAAAAAACTGCTTTCAACGTCAGGTCTTTCAGAGATGCCCTCGACAAGGGTTCAAAAGGCGGCTTCTGCAATGCTCTTAGCACCAGGTTGAGATTCCACGCAGGCACCACTGAGTGCAGAGGAGGGCGCAGGTGATTAACTCCCTTGAGAAAGCGCACCACATCTGGCTGCGAAGCCAGGGAAACACCCTTCAGGCGGCCCCTGAAGCAAGCCAGAGCCGCTACCTGGACTTTAAGGGAACTGAGCAACAGGCCTTTCTCCAGACCTTCTTGCAGGAACGCCAACACTGAAGAAATTGGAGCAGTGAAGGGAGAAAGTGAGCCTGCTTCACACCACGCTGCAAAGATACGCCAAACCCTGGCGTAAGCAGTAGAAGTAGAGCGCTTCCTCGCTCTCAGCATAGTGGCGATGACCTTGTCTGAGAAGCCCTTCTTTCTCAGACGCTGCCGCTCAATAGCCAGGCCGTAAGACCAAAGGGGGAGGGATCCTCCATCACCACGGGACCCTGATGTAACAGGCCCTGCTCCACTGGCAGCCGCAGAGGATCGTCGACTGAGAGCCTCATCAAGTCCGCATACCAGGGACGTCTGGGCCAGTCCGGACCCACCAGGATTATCCGGCCCGGATGCTTTGCCACCCGGTCTAGCACCCTGCCCAACATGGGCCAGGGCGGGAACACATAGAGAAGCTCTTGTGTCGGCCACTGTTGGAGAAGAGCATCTACTCCCAGGGATCGAGGGTCCCGTCCTCTGCTGAAAAAGCGCGGCACTTGGCCGATGACGCCATCAGATCTAGGCTCGGCTGGCCCCAGCGCTTCGTGATGTCCAAGAACGCCTGAGCAGATAGCTGCCACTCTCCGGGCTCCAAGGTATGGCGACTGAGAAAGTCCGCCTTGACAATCATGACTCCGGCAATGTGGGCCGCTGACAACTGTTCCAGGTTCGCTTCCGCCCACTGGCATAGATTCATGGCCTCCTTGTCTAGAGGGGCGCTCTTGGTACCTCCCTGGCGGTTGACATAGGCCACAGCCGTGGCATTGTCCGACAGGACCCGTACTGGCTTCAACGCCAGTACCGGGATGAACTCCAAAAGCGCCAACCGAATGGCCCTGAGTTCCAGGAGGTTGATAGACCACTTTGCCTCTGCAGGAGACCAGAGCCCCTGCGCTGTCCTTCCCAAGCAGTGGGCTCCCCAGCCCGACAAAGAGGCGTCCGTCGTGACGACAATCCACTCCGGGGTCACCAGAGGCATTCCTGCAGACAACTTGTCTGTCTGCATCCACCAGCTCAGCGCCTTGCGCACTGCTGGGTCCAAGGGAAGGCGCACAGCATAATCCTCTGACATCGGAGTCCAGCGCTGCAGCAGAGAGTGTTGTAGTGGTCTCATATGAGCCCTGGCCCAGGGCACTACTTCCATCATGGCCGTCATAGAGCCCAACAGCTGCACATAGTCCCAAGCCCGAAGAGGAGAGGCTACTAGGAACTGGTCCACCTGAGCCTGAAGCTTGACAATCCGATTGTCTGGCAGGAACACTCTGCCCACTTGGGTGTCAAATCGAACTCCCAAATACTCCAGGGACTGAGTCGGGCGCAGCTGGCTCTTCTCCCAGTTGATGATCCACCCCAGGGAGCTCAAAAGAGCAACCACCCGGTCCACAGCTTTGCCGCACTCTGCATAAGAGGGGGCTCGGATCAACCAATCGTCCAGATAAGGATGGACTTGTACTCCTTCCTTTCGCAGGAAGGCCGCAATGACCACCATTACTTTGGAGAAGGTCCGCGAAGCAGTAGCCAACCCGAAAGGGAGGGCTCTGAACTGGAAGTGTCGGCCCAGGACTGCAAAACGCAGTAAGCGTTGATGAGGAGGCCAGATGGGAATATGCAGGTACGCTTCCTTGATGTCCAAGGAAGCCAAGAACTCTCCTGCCTTCACTGCCGCTATAACAGAGCGGAGAGTCGCCATGCGAAAGTGCCGCACTTTCAAGGCCCGATTGACCCCTTTGAGGTCGAGGATAGGCCGGACAGAACCTCCTTTCTTTGGTACCACAAAGTAAATGGAGTAACGTCCCTTGCCAGTCTGATTTTCTGGCACCGGAACGACCGCACCCAGGCGGATCAAGTTGTCCAAGGTCTGCTGCACTGCCACAGCTTTGACCGGAGACTTGCAGGGAGAGAGTACAAACCCGTCTCTTAAGGGTCGGCAGAACTCTAACTTGTAGCCGTCTCTGATGACTTCCAGCACCCAAGCGTCTGAAGTTACTTTGGTCCACTCGCCCAGAAACGAGGACAGGCGTCCTCCAATCTGCACTGGGCCATGGACCAGGACCCCGTCATTGGGTACGAGACCCTGGGGGAGGACCGGAGGGCGTACCTCTGGGACGGCGGTCTCTGCGAAAGGAATGCTGCTTGGGGGAGAAGTTCCTTTTGAAGGAAGAGGGGGCAGAGGAGCCCGACTTGCCCGGGCGGTACCGACGGGCTTCTTGAAACCGTCCTCTGGAGATACCGGGGCGAGCACTGGCCCAAGCCCTGACCTCTGGTAACCTCTTGCCCTTAGACGTGCCGAGATCGGTCACAATTTTGTCCAGCTTGACCCCAAAGAGCAGCTTGCCTTTAAAAGGCAACTTAGCCAGGCGGGACTTAAAGGCGTGGTCCGCAGACCAATGTTTCAGCCAAAGCCAGCGCCGCGCAGAGACTGTCTGAGCCATGCCTTTAGCCGAGGCTCTCAAGACATCATACAGTAAGTCTGCCAAATAAGCCAAGCCCGATTCCAGGGCCGGCCAGTCAGCCCTCAAGGAAGGATCCGAGGGGGAAGCCCGCTGCACCATCGTCAGGCACGCCCTGGCCACACAGGAGCCGCAAACTGAGGCCTGCAAACTTAAGGCAGCCGCCTCGAAGGACGACCTTAAAGCCGCTTCCAATCTTCTGTCTTGGGCGTCCTTTAGGACCGTGCCACCTTCCACCGGCAACGCCGTCTTCTTAGTCACCGCAGTGATTAAAGAATCCACGGTAGGCCAAAGAAAGGCCTCACGTTCACTTTCAGGCAAAGGATAGAGGCGGGACATAGCCCTAGCCACTTTGAGGCTCGCTTCCGGGACATCCCGTTGAGCCGAAATTAAGGTGTGCATGGCATCATGCACGTGGAAGATTCTAGGCGGGCGCTTCGTCCCCAGCATAATGGCAGAGCCAACAGGGGCTGAGGGAGAGACGTCCTCTGGCGAGGAAATCTTCAAAATGCTCATGGCCTGCAGTAACAGGTTGGGCAAATCCTCTGAGCGAAAGATCCGCGCTGCAGAGGGGTCATCCGCTCCATCCGAGCGGGAATCCGTCTCCTCCAAGGAATCCCCAAAGGACCGTTGGGAGAACTCAGATACGCTGCCCTCATCTACATCAGAGGAAACAGCGTCCTCTAAGGCCTGGGAATCCACCCGAGGGCGTTTACTTCCGGGGGCCTCAACCCCGTTATCGGACAAGGGAGAAGGGGCAGCGTTTTGCATAAGGAAAGCCTGATGCAGCAGCAAAATAAACTCGGGGGAGAAACCCCCCAGACTGTGTATTTCAGCAGCCTGGGCCACAGCCCTAGACGCACCCTCAACCGGCGCTCGCAAGAGCGGGGGAGCCACATGCTGCGCATCCAAGATGGCGTCCGGCGCGACACTCCGCGAAGGAGCCACGCGGGAAGAACGGCACTTAACTTTAGCCGCTTTTTTGCCGTCGCCCAAATCAAGGGCGGCCATGGCATGAACGTCTCCCAGCTCAAGGGCGGCCCAAGAAGAAGCCGTCCGAGCAGAGTGGCCGGCCAAGATGGCGGAGGCGAGCAGCGAGGGATGGGCGTTTATGGCGGGAAAAACCGCCGCGCCGGAGGAAGACCCGGGACACTGACCGGCCTCCAAACTGACACCCAACAAGGGCGAATCAGACTTTAAAACCCCCGCATCCCCGCTAGAAGCTCACACGCGGTCCGGGGAGCGATTCTTCGCGCCCTCACCCTCCGACGCCATAGGCCACGTGGAGATCAATCGGGGAACCCCCTGCCCGCTATAAAAAGGTAAAAATTACCTGCTTCTCGCTCCGAGCTGTAACAACCTGGTGTCCCAGTGAGTAGCTGCAATAAACGTTTAAATAAACGTCGAAATAAACGCCCTTAAGGACGTCCCAAATTTTTTTTTTTTTTTTAACGGAGCCAGCGGGAGGGGGGAGAAAAGGAGGGACCTGGCGCTACCAGGTTTGCACTTGCTCAAAAGAGCCCTCAACCCCAGGCACTCAACAAAACCTAAAAATTAGGCTTGGAGGCCTAGCCAGAGCTGCTGCTGTGTGTGACCACCACCTGCTGAGATAGAGAACATACTGAGGAGTTTCCGGCAGCACATGACCACATATAGGGAGGCAAAAGGATTGCTCTCTATCTCCACCTGCTGGTAGATGGACACAACCCACCAGTCTATGGATTGATCAGCATGATGATATGGAAGCATCTGTTTACGCTTTCCAAAAATACTAGGACTAGGGGGCATGCGATGAAGCTACAATGTAGTAAATTTAAAACGAATCGGAGAAAGTTTTTCTTCACTCAACGTGTTATTAAACTCTGGAATTCGTTTGCCAGAGAATGTGGTAAAGGCGGTTAGCTTGGCGGAGTTTAAAAAAGGTTTGGACTGCTTCCTAAAGGAAAAGTCCATAGACCATTATTAAATGGGGAAAATCCACTATTTCTGGGATAAGCAGTATAAAACGTTTTGTACTTTTTGGGGATCTTGCCAGGTATTTGTGACCTGGATTGGCCACTGTTGGAAACAGCATGCTGGGCTTGATGGACCTTTGGTCTTTCCCAGTATGGCAATACTTATCTACTTGATTTGTTCCAGTTTTGAAGACCCTGGTGTTTTGTGGCTTTGTATATGTATCTTTGCCAGCTGATTGTGGTCCTTCGCCAGAATTTTCTTCTGTGAACAGAGAAGTATTTGTTTAGCTGTTTGCTTTTTCCTCATGGCTCTCCACATAGCGGTCTACAGTATCTTTCAGTCTCACAATTCAATTTTTAGCCTTCCCCTTTTCATTAATATACCTAAAAAATTCTTGTTTCCTCTCCTTATATTTCTAGCCATTTGTTCCTCTGCCTGTGCTTTCGCCGTATATCTTTCTCGGCATCTTTCAGTCTCATCCGGTATTCTTTTCTGTGTTACTCTTTTTGAGTTTTTCTGTATTTCATGAACGCCAACTCTTTTGCCTTTATTTTCTCAGTCACTTGTTTGGAGAACCATATCGGTTTCCTTTTTTTCTTGCTTCTATTTACTCTCCTCACATAAAGATCAGTAGCCATATTTAGAGCTCCTTTCAGCCTGGACCATTGTCTTTCCATTTCTCGTATGTCCTCCCATCCCATCAGCTGTTTCTCAGGTACACCCCCATTTTACTAAAGTCAGCATGTTTGAAATCCAGGACTTTGAGATTTGAGTGGCTGCCCTCTGCTTTAGCTGTTATATCAAACCAAACCATTTGATGATTACTACTACTACTTATCATTTCTATAGCGCTACTGGATGTACGCAGCACTTTACAGACACACTTTCCTCATTTGTGAGCACCTTCCCTCATGGGTTCCATCACCATTTGTCTGAACACAGCACTTTGAAAGGCATCCACAATTTCTCTACTTCTTTCCAAATCCGCAGATGGAACTTTCCAGTCTGCATCTATCAGGTTGAAATCTCTCAGTAACAAGTGCTTCCCCTTTTTTTCCAACTTTTGGACATCTACAACCAGATCTTTATCAAGCTGCTGTGGTTGTGTCTGAGGTCTGTAGACAACACCAAATAGTCCCAATAAATATTGCTGTTTCTTTAATGTAATCTGTAACTGCAAATTTAACCAGCTGCAAGACTATAGCTACTCTGACCTAGGACTGGCAATTAAAAATAAACCTTGCAGAGTTTGTCTACAGTTACTAGCCAAAAGGTAAGAAAATCCAGCAAGAGTTAATATGAATCATCTTTCTCTGCAATTATCCAACAGATTGCTAAAACCTGTTATTTATTTCTCTAAATCATTACCAAAATTTGTCCCTTCCTTTCTGAGCACACTATCAAAACCCTTATCCATCACCTCACGCTTAGACTGTTGCAACTTTCTTCTCACAGGTCTCCCACTAAGCCATCTCGTTCCCCTTCGATCCATTCAACATTCTGCTGCATGACTTATATTCTGAGAGTCACTACACTCATATTAGCCCTCTTCCTGAAGTCACTTCATTGGCTCCCTATCCAGTTCCACGTACAGTTCAAACTCCTCTTATTGACTTACAAGTGCATCACTCTGCAGCTCCTCAGTACCTCTCCACTCTTCTCTCCCTACATGCCTCCTCAGCCAATCCATTTAATGGGTAAACCACTCTTATCTGTACCCTTCTCCTCCACTGCCAACTCCAGATTCCATTCCTTTAATTTTGCTGCACAGTACGCCTGGATTAGACTTCCTGAGTTAGTACATCAAGCGCCATCTCTGGCCATATTCAAATCTAGGATAAAAGTCCACCTTTTTGAAGCTGCTTTTAACTCCTAACTCCTATTTACTTGTTCAGTACCCATGTCTATTTTTCATCCCTAAGGGGTCCTTTTACAAAGGTGCGCTGAAAAATGGGTTGCGCTAGTGTGTGTGTGTTTTGGTGCACGCAGATTTCAGTGCGGCTGTAAAAAAAAGGCCTTTTTAAAATTTTTGCAAAAAATGGACATGCGACAAAATAAAAATTGGTGCATGTCCATTTTGGGTCTAAGACCTTACTGCCAGCCATTGATTTAGCGGTAAGGTCTCATGCAGTAACCATGCAGTAATCGTCTACATGCATAGAATGACGATTACTACCTGGTTTCCACCGCGCACAGGAATAGGTTTGGGAAACACATGCTATATACATTCCAAAAACTGAAACATTCTAATCCATAAATAAATAATAATAAACAAATTCCTGATGGACTTCAAGTGTCTGATTGCTCTCTGCAACTCCCCCGTTGATTTACTGCCCATCTCACTGAACCGAGGGCATCCCCATAGTGTCAAATTCACAACAGCTGCAGTGACGGAAGCTCTTGGAGGAAATGCCCAAACAGCTAAAGCTGTGAGCAGGTCCCTCTATTAAAGAGATTTATGACTCCACTACCTAAAGATGGCGGGAAGGGCGGAAGTGCAAGCCCGGGGGAACCGGCCTCACTCAGATTACACCAGGGGTTGGTGATAGAAGGTGGAATGGAGTAATGAGAACAAGGTTGGTGTGTGCACCAGAGTCTGTTTAAAACTTTTCTTTCTACTGATTTCATCAGAACACTTACTAGGAGGAGAAATCATAAACCAAACTGCATACCGTCAGTATTCTGGTCTAAAGATGCAGCGCTGCAAACACCACTGTTATCGCCAAAGAGAAATTTGGGAGCACTTTTAATCCCAGATTTTAGGTGGGATTTTTCATGTTTGTGTGACTATTAAGGCAGTGCCACTCCACTTTAAGAGGAGAACCTAGGATTCAATTTGAAGTTCCAACAGTAGTGGTGTTGTAAGAATTATTATTATAGGACCTTTTTGCGACCCCTGATGCAGATGCTTGGTCGTCGAAACATGGCCTGTGTCGGGTCTTTGCTTGCAATAATGTCTCCCTTTGTCCTGTTCATGGAGGTCCATTTGTGCTTTTTGGCTTGCAGAGGTTGTATTGGACACCTGCTAGGCAGGCAAGGGTCTCCTGAGCAGCAGCAGGGGGGCCTTTGCTGGAGGCACTGCAGGGGGGGGGGGGGTTGAACATATATGGTGTTCCTTTCCTAATGTTCAGCAATACTGGTGTACTATATGGAAATATCTGGTTGCCTGGCTTGCTGTACCTTGGAAGCTGAACACTAACTTTGTCTGTTTGGGATGTTTGGGGAAGATGCACTGCGCACTGACCTTGAAAAACTGGTGTTGTTTCTGTTGGAAACCAAGATGGCTTTGGCTTGCGCATGGAGATCGGATGTCGCACCTACTATGGGGGGCTGGATGTTGGTCTGTGGGAAGCTGCATAGACAGGATAAGATTGTGTCCTTAAGAGGAAGGAAAAGTCAGCATGAGGGTTTGTGGGCTCCGGTTTCTCTAGCCATAGACCTCTCTAATTTTATTTATTTATTTATTGCACTTGTATCCCACATTTTCCCACCTATTTGCAGGCTCAATGTGGCTTACAAAGACCTGTTGTGGCATTGCCACAACAGGGTAATGAGTACAGTTGGTGTTACAAATAAATCAATGCAAACAGAAGGATCTGGTCAAGTAGATATAGAAAGAGACATTCTGAGTAAAGGTGGGTAGATGTTGTGTTATAGTTAGTTATGGGTTATCGTGATAGGCCTTGTTGAAGAGGTAGGTTTTCAGCGATTTGCGGAAGGTAGATAATTCGTTGATTGTTTTCAAGTGAATTGGTAGTGCATTCCATAGCTGCGTGTTCATGAAGGAGAAGCTGGTCGCGTGTGTTAGTTTGTATTTCAGTCCTTTATAGCTGGGGAAGTGTAGGAGGTCCACAAGGTCTAGCATGTAGGTCGGAGCATTTCCATAAATGATTTTATGAACAGTCATGCAGATCTTGAATGTGATACGTTCTTTAAGAGGGAGCCAGTGTAATTTCTTTCTTAGGGGTTTTGCACTTTCATATTTTGTTTTTCCAAATACGAGTCTGGCTGCTGTATTCTGGGCTATCTGCTTTATAGTCTCGCTTTGTACCTGTATCTGTGTTGCCCTTTGGTTTTTGTATTGGGTATATAGGAGGTGGGTAGACCTGTGTGGGTTGGGGGGCGGGGTGGTGGGCTTTTGGGGGTGCGCTCAATTTATATTTCCTTTTGGGGGGGTTATATGAAACGGGTTTCTATACAAAAATTTGTACTTATTTTGCTGAGATTTGGATTCTAAAATTGTTGATGGTTGAAAAAAGATTATTTAAAAAAAATTCCTTTTTCTACCTTTGCTGGGGGTTTTTTTTTTAAAATCGTGTTGGACACAGTCTCTGGTTTCTGTTTTCCTCTGTTTTCTCTTAACTCACTGGCCAGAATCTCCTTGTGCATTTGGCATTTCTTCTCTCTCCACACCCATCATTTATCTTTCTGCCTTCCTACCCATCCTTTCCAGTATCTCCCGTTAGTGTCCCTGCTTCTATCCTCCTACTATGTTGAGCATCTCCCTTCTCTGTCTCCTTATTCTTGCCCTGTTCAGCATCTCCCCTGTGTCCCTATCCCTCTCCCTTTGTCCAGCACTACCCCTCAGTGTCCCTATCCCTCCCCCTCCCCTTATCCAGCTTCTCCCCTCACTCCTCCTGCAACCTCCTCCCCCGCGCCTGCATCTCTCAATCACTCTGCCTTTCTCTCCTGCTCTCTCCCTGGGGACTTGCATCTCTCTTTCTTCCTTCTGTCCCCTGGGATCCAGCATCTCTTTTTGTTCTTCCTGTCTCCCCTCCCCACTGGGATCCAGCATCTCTCTTCTTCCTTTTTAACCCATCTCCCAAGGGCCAGTATCTCTCCCTCTTCCTCCTCCCCCCTAAGTCCCAATATCTCTTTCTACTACTACTACTACTATTTAGCATTTCTATAGCGCTATAAGGCATACGCAGCGCTGCACAAACATAGAAGAAAGACAGTCCCTGCTCAAAGAGCTTACAATCTAATAGACAAAAAATAAATAAAATAAGCAAATCAAATCAATTAATGTGAACGGGAAGGAAGAGAGGAGGGTAGGTGGAGGCGAGTGGTTACAAGTGGTTATGAGTCAAAAGCAATGTTATGAGTCAAAAGCAATGTTAAAGAGGTGGGCTTTCTCTCATTCCCCATTGCAGGTCTATCACTGCTCTGCTTCCTACCCCTGAAAGTCTTGACATTTCTTCCCTGCTGTCCATGGTCCAGCATCTCTCACTCTCCATGCCTCTTCTCCCCCCACCCAAGCGGTCCACAAACCTTGACAATATGGCTACTAGCGTTGAAGCCATGCTGCCTTGGCACAGGTCCCCTTCTCTGATGCAACTTCCTGATGATGATAGCAGAGGAAAGGGGGCCTGTATTTACATCATTGGCACCCATTACAGGTAAGGTTTGCTGCAGTCAGCTGGGGAGGGGGATGATGGAGAGAGATGTTGAGCCAGAGGGGGAAAATTAAAGGGGGCAAGAGCCATGCTAGACAGGGAGGGGGAGGCAGCCGGCAGTCAATGCGTGTGAAAAGTGCATTTAGGTGTGTGAGCTGGAGATGGGACCCAAAGGAATATAACTTTGCTGTTCTGGTCACCTTTTGTTAGCATGTGGCCAAACTTCAAAGGGAGGGAGGGGGTGCCTTCCCGGCTTTCAGCGACTTGAAATAGCATGTGTGACCCTTCGTCTAAAACGTTGGACAACCCCTGCCTCAGAGATGCCAAGTTACTCAATTCCAGGACCGAGACTTTTTCGATAAGAGCGGTTTTAAATTTACAGCCCAAAGCAGTGTAATATAATTTGTGGATCCTAATCTACCTATTGAAATAAATGGTGCAGTGCAGGTCCTATAATACATTAAGGATGAGGCTGGCAGAAATCCAGGACTGGTCTAGTATCGCCCTTCTGAAACTGGATAACTTAGAAGCTCTGCTACCTTCCGTGCCCAAATCAAAGATGGCCACGGATCAGCAACACTCCTTGCGTCAGGAGGAAGTAGCGACGCTCTAGCAAACTCGTTCGCTGATTCGATAGTCACGTACAAAATAAATCCTGCTCCCCCCTTATGTAGTATTTGGTCGCAAAGTAAGTCGCGCTAGTCCAGCTGGATTTCGGCACTTCTAACACGTGTTTGGCTGGGAACGGGAAGTGGAATTTTTAAGCGCTAGGGAAAGAGGTACCTCCAAGGAAGAGAGCGAGAGTTGTTTCTGGGGGATGGAGGCGGAACGGGAGCGCCATGAAGAGAACTGTGTACTATCCCCGGGCACGAAGTCAGAGCTCTGTAAGGACAGTGACTGCTGGTCGGAGGAAGAAGGTGCTGTAGTCCTTAAGCGTAAGATGTCCCTGCACAGGTGAGGAGAGTGCAACCAACCGTCAGAGCCATACTTCTCCACCTTAGGTCAACGGCTCGCTCATTTTGCACTTTGTAAATTGTATCATTCTATTCTTCTATTTTGACTTCTCCATAGTTTGTCAGCTCATTCATGAGTGCAGATCAGGAGTTATCGACTAATATGATAGATACTGCTCAGGCTTGTGTTTTGAGATTTGGGTTTAGTTTACGCTTTTTCCGTAGCAGTTATATTTGGGTTACCCGAGGCAATGGAGGGTTAAGTGACTTGCCTAAGATCACAAGAGACGTCAATTCAAAAACATAATTTTAACCCAGCTTTCCCTCAGCCTGATGCGCTTACCATCTGACTGCCCCTACAGCATCCTGTTTTCAAAAGTGGCCAATCCAGGTCACAAATACCTGGCAAGATCCCCCAAAAAGTACAAAACATTTTCTCCATCTATACTTCCTCCCATGGTGCTCTGATCTCATTCCACGGTTTTCAGTATCATCTTTACGCTGATGACTCCCAGATCTACTTCTCCACACCAGAAATCTCGGCAGAAATCCAGACTAAGGTATCTGCCTGCCTGTCTGACATTGCTACCTGGATGTCTCACCGCCACCTGAAACTCAATATGTCCAATACTGAGCTCCTTATCTTCCCACCTAAACCAACCTCTCCCCTTCCCTCATTCTCTATTTCTGTGGACAACACACTCATTCTTCCTGTCTCATCTGCTCGTAACCTTGGGGTCATCTTCCACTCCTCCCTCTCCTTCTCTGCACATATTCAGCAGATTGCTAAAACTTGTCGTTTTTTCTGCTATAATATCGCCAAAATTCGCCCTTTCCTTTCTGAGCACGCTACCAGAACCCTCATCCACACTCTCATCACCTCTCGCTTGGACTACTGCAACTTGCTTCTCACAGGTCTTCCACTTAGCCATCTCTCTCCTCTTCAATCTGTTCAAAGTTCTGCTGTACGACTAATATTCCGCCAAAGTCGCTATGCTCATATTAGCCCTCATCTAAAGTTACTTCATTGGCTCCCTATCTGTTTCCGTATACAATTCAAGCTCCTCTAATTAACCTATAAGTGCATTCACATGTTCAATTGTAAAGCGCTGTGTACGACTGGTAGCGCTATAGAAATGATTTGTAGTAGTAGTAGTACGCTGCTTATCCCAGAAATATTTTCTCCAAAAGCAAAGGTTCCTCCTTGTCATCAACAGCAGATGAATCCATTAACTGATGGGTTGTATCCACCTACCAGCACGTGGAGATAGAGAACACTGAAAGCACATGGTGTTCCAGGACGCCCAACCCCCTCTGCCTTCAGTATATCTCTCTCTCCCAGCAGGTGTGGACGTCGCTTCTCAGCTCCTGGATTTTTGCCTGGGGTGGCTCCTGTGCTTTGCCAGTAGAGCAGGGGGTGTTGTGGCTGACAGCGCTCTGTGCGGGGTAAGTTTTGGCGGGAAGGCGCCATTTTGTTTTCTGTATTTGATGGCTGCTGAAGGGGTTAAGCGCTGCTCCCACTCTGGGAAATGCAGATCAGCAGCGGGGCTTTGCAGCACAGGCTGCCTAGATGCTAATGCTGGCATGAGCATGGCGGGCAGTGATTCTTCCTGCCCGCCGGAGTTGGCAGAGGCCGCCATCTTGGAGGCGCCGCGTGACTCAACCCTCGCGGTTGCGGAGGGGTCTGAGTGCAGGGGGATGCCTCGTTTTGAGGTTTCTAGGGAAGCTTTTGCCTCCGCTTCCCCCAATGTGGGGGCGGATGTACAGGGTGAGTTTTTCTCCCCTCAATTTGTGCTGCTGATGCATAAGGCTTTTATGTTAAAAAGAGCACTTCCTGAGGCTCCTGACAATTCCTGTCGGTCTGGGTTGCCTCCGGTTCTTGATAGCCCAGAGTGTGCTGGAGACTTTTTTTCTTCCCCTGAGCTTTAAGCTAAGCGTAGATGAGTGAGTACCCCGTGAGTGAGTGAGTACCCCGTGAGTGAGTGAGTACTCTGTTCTCCCCCGTGGTCTAGTTTCGGGGAGTCTGAGGGGTCTGGCAGGCCCTCGCGGACTGATGATCCAGATGAGTGACTGCTTGCCACAGGAGTTGGATGACCCTAAAGCGGTTCGGATTTTCCACCGTGACGAGCTGTCAGCTCTCATTTCTGGTGCCTTACAGGCCCTTTGTATTGAAGATCCTGACGAGGGCGCTGCCCCTTCTATTAATCCTAGGATGGCTAGCACTAAGCCTTCTTGGGCTTTTCCCGTGCATGCTTCCATCCAAGAGCTTATTTCAGCTCAATGGTACAACCGTGAAGGGTCCCTTGAAGGTGGCCAGGGCTATGTGTCACCTTTACCCCCTGAGGGAAAGTCAGTTGACCCTCTTTGGGATGCCTAAAGTGGATGCTTTAGTCACAGCTGTGACTAAAACGACTACTCTCCTGTGTAGGGAGAGGTTGCTTTGAAAGATATGCAGGACCAGCGGCTGGAATCCGCGCTGAAGTGGCCCTTTGATATCTCAGGCCTTTCCTTACGGGTGGCTATTTGCAGTTCCTATGCAGCCCGGGCCTGCCTTTCCTGGTTGCAGCAAGCGGTTGAGCAGCCCACCGATGGAGCGGGTTATCCTCGCTGAGGTCGGCCCGTGTATGGAGTCTGCCCTGTCTTTTTTGGCTAATGCCCTTTATGATCTGGTCAGAGCTTCGGCTAAGCAGATGTCTGTGGCGGTTGCTGCCCACCACCTTCTTTGGCTCTGGCATTGGCGGCTGACATAGCCTCTAAACAAAGGCTGGTGAGGTTACCCTTTTGGGGCCTTCTTTTATTTGGGGAGGATTTGGAGACGTTTGTTAAGGACCTACCTAGGGGACTCAGTTGCCTGAGGATAGGCCGAGGCCTTCTTCCAAAAGTCCTTCTTTTCCCTCCTCTTCCAGGCCACGTTTTAGCGAAGCTCGCAGGTATCGCCCGGGGCGCTCTGCAGGGTTTGGTCAACATACCCGTTTCCAGCAGAGGAACTCCTTTTGTTCGGACAAATGCGCGGCAGCTTCCGGGCAACGTCCAGGAGTTCAGGGGCGTCCTCCACAATGATGGGGCGCCGGTCCACTCGTCGGTTCCCGCAGTAGGGTGTCGCCTCTTCCTCTTTTTTGAGGAGTGGACCAGGATTACTTCGGATCAGTGGGTCCTAGACCTGATCAGAGAAGGTTACCGGCTAGAATTTGCCGTCCCAGTAGAAGACGCGTTTTTGGAGTCCCGATACGGCACTGCTGTGAAGCAGGTGGAAGTATACAAGACGCAGGTGTTGTTGAAGCTCGGAGCGTTGGTTCCGGTTCCTCCCGCCGAACGCGGCTGCGGTCGTTACTCCATCTATTTTGTGGTGCCTCGAAAAGGCGGGTCGTTCAGACCTATCCTTGACTTACGCAGAGTCAACGAGACCTTAGGAGTGCGACACTTCCGCATGGAAACCCTGCGCTCCGTCATTGCGGCGGTACAGCCAGGAGAGTTTCTCGCGTCTCTGGATCTCAAGGAAGCATACTTGCATATTCCCATCTGGCCGCCACATCAGCGGTTTCTCTGGTTTGCGGTATTCAGCCAACATTTCCAGTTTCGCGCCTTGCCTTTCGGCCTGGCAACTGCCCCTCGGACTTTTTCCAAGGTTATGGTGGTAGTGGCTGCCTTTCTCAGGCGAGAGGGTATCAGAGTTCACCCTTATCTCGACGACTGGCTCATTAGAGCGGATTCGGCAGACGAGAGTCTACTTGCCACAGCCAGAGTTGTTACAGTTCTTCAGACTCTGGGCTGGGTAGTCAATATGCCCAAAAGTCACCTGACACCCTGTCAGTCTCTCGAGTATTTGGGGATCCGGTTCGACACGGCTTTGGGGTTCGTTTTTCTTCCCGACAGCAGGCGGCTCAAGCTTCAGAATCAGGTCCGCCTGCTCCTGCGGATGCCTTGCCCTCGAGCTTGGGACTTTGTTCAGCTCCTGGGATCGATGACGGCCACCATAAAGGTGGTTCCCTGGGCGAGAGCTCACATGAGACCGCTGCAGCTTGCTCTGCTTTAGCAATGGTCTCCGATTTCCCAGGAATACCAACGCAGATTACGGTGGCTTCCTGCGGCCCAGCGCAGTATGGATTGGTGGCTTTCCGACAGCATGCTTTGGCAGGAGATGCCACTGGCTCTTTCTTTTTGGTGTCTGGTGATAACGGATGCCAGCCTTTTGGGCTGGGGAGCTCATTGCCGGGGACGCTATGCTCAGGGTCTGTGGTCCGCCGCGGAAGCGGGATGGTCCATCAATCGCTTGGAACTGAGAGCAATATTTCAGGCTCTTCTGGCCTTCCACAGGACGCTGAAGGGTCTTCCTGTCCGAGTTCTGTCGGATAACACGACAGCAGTGGCCTACATCAATCGCCAGGGCGGCACTCAGTGCAGGGCCCTGGCTGCGGAGGCGTCTCAGATCTGCAACTGGGCCGAGCGCCACCTAGAGCTGCTGTCCGTGGCTCACATAGCCAGTCAGAGCAACGTGCAAGCCGATTTCCTCAGCAGACATCAAATCGACCCAGCAGAATGGGAACTGGCAGACAAAGTTTTTCTTCAGATTTGTGCTAAATGGGGAACTCCAGGCTTGGATCTCATAGCATCAAGCGTAAACGCCAAAGTCCCTCACTTTTTCAGCAAGAGATCCTCGCTCGGCGGGGTTGGATGCTCTGGCTCAACCTTGGCCCTCCGGCCTCCTGTATGTGTTCCCTCCTTGGCCCTTGATAGGGCGAGTTCTACTTCGGATTCGTCTGCACCGAGGATTGGTGATTCTCATCGCCCCGGATTGGCCAAGGCGTCCGTGGTATGTGGATCTTCGGCGGATGCTGGTGGACGCGCCTCTTCCTTTGCCTCGGGTTCCGAACCTGTTAGTTCAGGGTCCGGTGACTATAGAAGATCCTTGCCGCTTTGGTCTTACGGCCTGGCTCTTGAGAGGGCGCAATTGAGGTCAAGGGCTATTCTAATAAGGTTATTGCCACGCTCTTGCAGGCTCGCATGCTGTCTACCTCTGCGACTTATGCTCGGATCTGGCGCACTTTTGAGGCGTGGTGTACGCCAAAGTCTATGTCGCCGACTCTGGCGACAGTCTCGCTCTTGCTGGACTTTTTGCAGGATGAGCTACAAAAGGGCCTGGCCTACAATTCCCTTAGAGTTCAAGTGGCAGCGTTGGCCTGCTTCCGGGGGAAAGTCTCCGATTGTCCCTTGCTGCTCATCCAGATATTCTCCGTTTTCTCAGAGGGGCGCTTCATCTCTGTCCTCCTTTGCGGTCGCCTTGTCCGGCTTGGAACCTGAGGCTCGTGTTTAAGGCGTGCCAGTGATCTCCGTTTGAGCCTTTTAAACGGGTTTCTGAGAAGGATGTGACTCTCAAGACAGTTTTTTTTAGTGGCAATGACGTCGGCTAGAAGAGTGTCTGAGCTTCAGGCTCTTTCCTGTCGGGATCCTTTTCTGCAGTTCTCGGAATCTAGGGTAACTGTTCGTACAGTGCCTTCTGTTCTGCCTAAGGTGGTTTCAGCTTTTCACCTCAACCAGCCCATCTTTCTTTCTTCCTTCCTTCTCTAAGGAGGAGTTGCCAGACTCCTTTGGGCAATTGTGCCTTTTGGATGTCCGCAGGGCTCTGTGGCAGTATCTGCAGATGTCAAATGATTTTAGGAATTTTGATCATTTATTTATTCTGTTGGCAGGTCCCCGACGGGGGTTTCCGGCGTCTAAGGTCACTATAGCCCGGTGGCTTAAGGAACTTATTTTTTCGGCTTATCTGCTTTCAGGGCGGTCGCTGCCTGAAGCGTTTAAAGCACACTCTACGAGGGCAATGTGCTCTTCGTGGGCTGAAATGGGTGTTTTTTCTCTTCAGGAGATTTTATTTATTTATTTTGTTACATTTGTACCCCGCGCTTTCCCACTCATGGCAGGCTCAATGCGGCTTACATGGGGCAATGGAGGGTTGTGACTTGCCGAGAGTCACAAGGAGCTTCCTGTGCCGAGAATCGAACTCAGTTCCTCAGTTCCCCAGGTCCAACGTCCACCACCCTAACCACTAGGCCACTCCGAGATCTGTCGTGCGGCTACCTGGGCTTCTCAGCTCTCTTTCGTGCGGCATTACAGACTGGATGTGGCAGCGCGGCAGGATGCGCATTTTGGAGCGCAAGTGCTTGTTCGCGGAGTTGCCTGTTCCCACCCTACTTAGGGAGTGCTTTGGTACATCCCATCAGTTAATGGATTCATCTGCTGTTGATGACAAGGTGTGAGGATGTTATAATGCCGTTGTATCGCTCCATGGTGCGACCGCACCTTGAGTATTGTGTTCAATTCTGGTCGCCGCATCTCAAGAAAGATATAGTAGAATTGGAAAAGGTGCAGCGAAGGGCGACTAAAATGATAGCGGGGATGGGACGACTTCCCTATGAACATAGTAACATAGTGGTTGACGGCAGAAAAAGACCTGCACGGTCCATCCAGTCTGCCCAGCAAGATAAACTCGTATGTGCCACTTTTTGTGTATACCTTACTTTGATTTGTACCTGTCTTTTTCAGGGCACAAACCGTATAAGTCTGCCCAGCACTATCCCCGCCTCCAGCCCCGGCACAGACTGTAAGTCTGCCCAGCACTATCCCCGCCTCCCAACCACCAGCCCCGCCTCCCACCACTAGCTCTGGCACAAACCGTATAAGTCTGCCCAGCACTATCCCCGCCTCCCAACCACCAGCCCCGCCTCCCACCACCGGCTCTGCCACCCAATCTATTTTCTGAGTAAGGAACATATGTTTCAGTTATAATGGGAATCAAGGAGAGGAAAGATTGGGTACTGTCCATTACAAGCTTTGGTTATGTTGTGTTGCAGAGTGCAGGCATTTATGTTGGGTCGGCGGGGTATGTCTTTTTGAACAGGTAGGTCTTTAATGATTTCCTGAAGTTTAGGTGGTTGTAGGTTGTCTTCACAACTTTTGGCAGTGCGTTCCATAATTGTGTGCTTATATAGGAGAAGCTGGACGCATAGGTTGTTTTATATTTAATTCTTTTGCAGTTTGGGTAGTGGAGGTTGAGGTATGTTCGAGATGATCTGGTTATGTTTCTGAGTGGTAGGTCTATAAGTTCTGTCATATAGCCTGGGACTTGGCCATAGATAATTTTGTGGACCAGGGTGCAGATTTTGAAAGTAATACATTCTTTGATTGGCAGCCAATGCAGTTTTTCTCGCATCGCAATTTGCCAAATATTACTCTGGCTGCTGTATTCTGAGCGGTCTGGAGTTTCTTTGTGAGTTGTTCTTTGCATCCAGCGTAATTTCCGTTGCAATAGTCTGCATGACATAGCACCATTGATTTTATTAGGTTACGAAATATTTCCAGAAAGACTAAGGAGGCTAGGACTTTTCAGCTTGGAGAAGAGACGGCTGAGGGGAGACATGATAGAGGTGTATAAATTTAATGAGTGGAGTGGAACAGGTGGCTGTGACACGTCTGTTCATGCTTTCCAAAAATACTAGGACTAGGGGGCATGCGATGAAACTACTGTGTAGTAAATTTAAAACAAATCGGAGAAAATGTTACCCAACGCATAATTTAAACTCTGGAATTCGTTGCCGTAGAACATAATGAAGGTGGTTAGCTTGGCAGGGTTTAAAAAGGGGTTAGACGGTTTCCTAAAGGACAAGTCCATAAACCACTACTAAATGGACTTGGAAAAAATCCACAATTCCAGGAATAACATGTATAGAATGTTTGTACGTTTGGGAAGCTTGCCAGGTGCCCTTGGCCTGGATTGGCCGCTGTCGTGGACAGGATGCTGGGCTCGATGAACCCTTGGTCTTTTCCCAGTGTGGCATTACTTATGTACTTAAGGAAGGGAAAATTAGGTTCTTACCTTGATAATTTTCTTTCCTTTAGTCACACCAGATGAATCCATGATCCCTCCCTGACTGACTTTAGTTTTTGTACAGATGTTGCATACAGACATTGTGCCTCATCAGGAGTACTTGAAGACAAGTTATCAGAGTTTCTACATGCAGTTTTTATTGCAGGAGGTTGATATCGTCCCTTCTTTGTTTGGTTATTGCCCCAGTTCTGGGACGTTTGTTCTCTGTGAGGAAAGTTTGTTATATTGCCTTTTTTATTCACTCTGCTTTGGAAATTTCATATACTGAAGGCAGAGGGGGTTGGGCGTCCTGGAACACCATGTGCTTTCAGTGTTCTCTATCTCCACCTGCTGGTAGGTGGATACAACCCATCAGTTAATCGATTCATCTGCTGCGACTAAAGGAAAGAAAATTATCAAGGTAAGAACCTAATTTTCCCATTCTGCTACTCAGTTGACATGCGGGTAGAAAGGAAGGAGAGGCACTGGGAGCAGATGCTGAGAGAAGAAGAGAGGCCCTGAGGGCAAATGCTGTAGGAAGGAGAGGCTCATAAGTATTGCCATACTGGGACAGACCAAAGGTCCATCAAGCCCAGTATCCTGTTTCCAACAGTGGCCAATCCAGGTCACAAATACCTAGCAAGATCCCCAAAAACTACAAGACATTTTATATTGCTTATCCCCAGAAATAGTGGATTTTCCCCAAGTCCAATTTAATAATGGTCTATGGACTTTTCCTTTAGGAAGTCGTCCAAACCATTTTTAAAGTCTGCTAAGGCTAACCGCCTTTACCACATTTTCTGGCAACGAATTCCAGAGTTGAATTACACGTTAAGAAAAATGTTCTCTGATTCGTTTTAAATTTACTACTTTGTAGCGTCATCGCATGCCCCCTAATCCTAGTATTTTTGGAAAGCGTAAACAGACGCTTCACGTTTACCCGTTCCACTGCACTCATTATTTTATAGACCTCTATCATATCTCCCCACAGCCGTCTTTTCTCCAAGCTGAAGATCACTGTGTAGAAGAAGCAATGGACAAACAGAGTATTAAATATTATCCTAATGCTAGATAATCAATGTTCAAAAAGTAACAGTGATACAGAATCCGATCTCTTGACATTACAGTATATGTAAAATTCATTGCTATGTTTTGTACAGGTTGATGTCGTTTTACCAGATTAAGAGGGAAGATAAGCTAAGAGAGAGAATTAACAGTAATCTAACCAGGTTAGAACAAAAGCCTTAAGCAGGGTCTTAATGAAATGATGTTCCTTAAGGGCTATGAAAGATTTCTTGGTCACTTGAGAATTGTATAGTATAGGGACCAAAAGATAGAGAGCTGTTCAAGAGAACACCAAGCAAAGAAATAGAATCCTTAAAGGGAACAAATTCCCTTAGTACACTTCTGATCGGATAGATTTTCATAATCTTATTAAGGCCAAGGATAAGATTGTCCTAAAAGGCTTGATTCTAACAGTCATGGGCAATAAGAAGTTAAATATTGTCCGAATAGAGGTTTGCTCTGAAACTCAAATCCTGAATGAGTGTAGCTGAGAAGCCAAAAAATATTGAGCAAGGATTAAGTCCTGCAGGATTCCACAGGTTGAGGGTACAGGGAAAAAGAAGGTATTAATGGAGATCTGAAAGGTTTGAGTGGAGGAGTGGCCTAGTGGTTAGGGTGGTGGACTTTGGTCCTGGGGAACTGAGGAACTGAGTTCGATTCCTGGCACAGGCAGCTCCTTGTGACTCTGGGCAAGTCACTTAACCCTCCATTGCCTGCCGCATTGAGCCTGCCATGGGTGGGAAAGCGCGGGGTACAAATGTAACAAAACAAAAAAAGACAAATTAAGATCTAAACCAATTTAAGATGATTCCTTGGAGGCCTTATTGCCTATAACCACTCCAGAAGAAGTGAATGATCCACAACATCAGAGGCAGCACTGAGATCCAGTTGGATCACCAGAGCATCCTTCTGAACCTCCAGATGCGGACATTCATTTAGCATTGCTACATAGGTAATCACAGTGACCAGTGTGAAAACCTGATTGTCTAGGGTGGAAGGAGTGGCTAGCATTCCAGAAACTAAATGCTTGCTAGCCCAATGCCTTTATTACAAGTTTAGCAAGAAAAAGTAGATTAGAAATTGGACAAAAATTCTGGGGCAAGTGAGGTTTTTGTCTACACCGGTCTAAGTATGGTTTATTTTCATGTTACGGAGACAACCTCCAGAGTCAAGCTGGAATTAACACTGTACAGAAGGATAGGCGATAAAAGACCAGTATTCCTTAAGTAACCAAGGGGGAACAGTGTCAGACAAGGCCTCTGATGGTCTTATGGATGTAATGATCTTTCCAAAACTAAAACGTGACAAAGGGGAAAAATTGGTAAAAACACTTCTGGAATGTGATGTGGAAGACAACCTGAAAGGGCTGTGAGGGGAGATAAGGTGGCAGGTCTACAGGGTTCTTCCATTATCAACAAGTGTGAAACTATTGCATGGCAACAGAGTTCTATTTACCCATTCCATTCCACTCTGGATTATATAGCCCTCTATCTCAGTGTTTCACAGGTCAGTCCTAGAGTGTACCCCCTTTGTCAGGTTTTCAGGATTTCCAAAATGAATATGCATGAAAGAGATTTGTATATAATGGAGGCAGTGTATGTAAATCAACTTCATGTATATTCACTGTGGATATCTTGAAAACCTGACTGGCAAGGGGCAGGACCGACTTGGGAAGCATTGCTCTAATCTCATCTCAAAGCTGAAGAACCTTTTCTTCATAGGGGAGTCATTCCATGCCCTTTATCATTTTGGTTGTCCTTCTCTGTACCTTTTTTAATTCTGCTGGATCTTTTTTGAGAGGTGCAGCTCCTCATTACCTCTCTACCCTCATCTCCCCTTACGTCCCTACCCGAAACCTCCGCTCATAGGACAAATCCCTCCTCTCAGCACCCTTCTCCTCCACAGCCAACTCCAGGCTCCGCCCTTTCTGCCTCGCCTCAACCTATGCTTAGAATAAACTCCCTGAGCCCATACGCCAAGCCCCCTCCCTGCCCATCTTCAAATTCTTGCTCAAAGCCCACCTCTTCAATGTCGCCTTCGGCACCTAACCATTGTACCTCTATCCAGGAAATCTAGACTGCCCACCTTGACATTTCATTCTTTAGATTGTAAGCTTGTTTGAGCAGGGACTGTCCTTCTTTGTTAAACTGTACAGCGTTGCGTAACCCTAGTAGCGCTTTAGAAATGTTAAGTAGTAGTAAGTAGTAGAATTGCACTCAATTCTCAGAGTGCCATCCCACTGTGGACTAGTACAGAAGCATTGTGATATTCTTGCTTAATCTTCATGTCCTATCATTATGTTTGCTTTTTAGTCTGCAGCTGCACACTGAGTAGAAATTTCAGAGTATTGTCCACAACGATGCCTACCTAGATCCTTTTCCTGGGTAGTGATTCCCAATGTGGCATTTAATGTTTGTGCAGCTCCGATTGGGTTTTTTTTTTTTTTTCTAAAAATGGCAGATGGAATTGTGCAAAGTTGGATGCTTAGTCTTAGAATTCCACTTCTGATTTAACAACTCTGAATAATTTGTCATTTTCAGATATGATTACCTCACTCATTCTCATTTCAAGATCATTCATAAGTATGTAAAAAAAAAAAACACCTGTCCCAATACAGGTTCCTGGAGCAATCCACTATTCACTTTTTGCCATTGAGAAAATCTAGCCCTATTGTTTTCTACATTTTAACCCAGTTTCTGATCCACAGAAGAACAGTGGGGTTCTTTTACTAAGCTGTAGCAATAAGTGGCCTTCACGCATCCTTGTGTGGGGTTTTCCCAGTGCTAAGGTCATAAAAATGGCCGCCTTGTATTTTTTGTAGTATTGGCCATGTTCTACTATTCCTATGAACACAGCCATTAAAAAAAACTTTGCTGCATGAGCACTTACCACGCCCATTTTGTAGGTGCTAAGGGCTCATGTAGTATTCCTATGCTAACCAGTTAATGCACAATAATGTAGCTGTGCTAATTGATTGGCGCAGGAATGCCCACTCTCCCCTGACATGCCCCTCACAAAAGAATTATATTTTTTAGTGTGCAGTTAGTGCTAATTTGGCATGTCCCACGGTGTTCCGTTTTAAGTTGTGTTAGGTGCTCTTTTACTAATGCAGCTTAGTAAAAGAGCCCCATTGAGGGACACTTTCGATAAGACATTTAAGTTGGACTTTGGATGTTTTGTGCTAAATGTAAAGAAATCCGAATAGGAAATACCTATATGAAACCACAAAAAAATGTTTTAATATTGTTTGTAACAAGGTTTTGTGCTACATGCATTTATTTTTTTCAGGCCATTTAAAAAAAAAAAAAAAAAAAGTACAGTGTAAAACAGAGAAATTCAAGTCACTGGGATATAGGAGGGGCCAGCATATTTAGCAGACTGGTCCACCAGATACACCAGGAGAGCAAAGGGGCATCCAAGGGGGGCACTGCTGTGGACTTCTTATAAATGCTTCCAGGTACACATCTCACTGTTGCTCCCTTATCTTGCAGCTGAGCCCTCCTAAACCCACTTAAAACCCACTACCCCCAACCGTACACCACTACAATAGCCCTTATGGGCGAAGGGGCCATCTATATGTGGGTACAGTGGGTTTCTGGTGAGTTTTGGAGGGCTTACAGTTTCCACTACAAGTGTAACAGGTAAGGGGAGGTATGGGCCTGGGTTCACCTCTCTGCAGTGCTCTGCATCAACCTATAGACCAGAGACCTGCATGCTTCTCTAATGGACCTGGCTATAATATCTGAGGCTGTCAGAGAGGCTGAAGAGTACTATTCCATATCATCAAGCTGATCAATCCATAGACTGGTGGGTTGTGTCCATCTACCAGCAGGTGGAGATAGAGAGCAAACTTTTGCCTCCCTATATGTGGTCATGTGCTGCCGGAAACTCCCCAGTATGTTCTCTATCTCAGCAGGTGGTGGTCACACACAGCAGCAGCTCTGGCTAGGCCTCCAAGCCTAATCCTTAGGTTTTGTTGAGGCCTGGGGTTGAGGGCTCTTTTGAGCAAGTGCAAACCTGGTGGTGCCAGGTCCCTCCTTTTCTCCCCCCTCCCGCTGGCTCCGTTTAAAAAAAAAAAAAAAAAAAAAAATTTTAAACGTCTTTAAAGGCGTTTAATTCGACGTTTCTTTAAACGTTCATTGCAGCTACTCACTGGGACACCAGTTCGTTACAGCTCGGAGCGGCAAGCAGGTAATTTTACCTTTTTATAGCGGGCAGGGGGTTCCCCGATTCTTCTCCTCGTGGCATATGGCGTCGGAGGGCGAGGGCGCAAAGGGTCGCTCCCCGGATCGCTGGAGCGCTTCTAGAGGGGATGCGGGGGTTTTACAACCTGATTCGCCCTTGATGGGTGACAGTTTAGTGACCGATGAATGTCCCGGTCGTTCCTCCGGCGTGGCGGTTTTTTCCCGCCATAAACGCCCATCCCCCGCTCCTCGCCTCCGCCATCTTGGCCGGCCACGCGGCTCGGACGGCTTCTTCGTGGGCCGCCCTTGAGGTTGGAGACATTAATCCCATGAACGCCCTTAATTTGGGCGACGGCACAAGCGGCTAAAGTTAAGCGCCGTTCTTCCCGCGCGGCTCCTTCGCGGAGTTTCGCGCCGGACGCCATTTTGGATGCGCAGCATGTCTCTCCCCCGCTATTGCGAGCGCCGGTTGAGAGTGCGTCTAGGGCTGTTGCCCAGGCTGCGGAAGTGCACAGTCTGGGGGGTTTCTCCCCCGAGTTTGTTTTGCTGCTGCATCAGGCTTTCCTCATGCAAAACGCTGCCCCTGCTCCCTCTTCTGATAGAGGTTGAGGTTCCCAGAGGTAAACGCCCTCGGGTTGCAGGCCTTGGAGGACTTTGTCTCCTCCGATGTAGATGAGGGCAGCGTGTCTGAGGTCTCCCAACGGTCCTTTGCGGATTCCTTGGAGGAGATAGATCCCCGCTCGGATGGAGCGGATGACCCCTCTGCAGCGCGGCTTTTTAGCCCAGAGGATTTGCCCAACCTGTTTTTACAGGCCATGGACACTTTGAAGATTTCCTCTCCGGAGGACGTCTCTCCCTCAGCCCCTGTTGGCTCTGCCATTATGCTGGGGACGAAGCGCCCGCCTAGATCCTTCCACGTGCATGATGCCATGCACACCTTAATTGCGGCTCAATGGGATGTCCCGGAAACGAGCCTTAAAGTGGCTAGGGCTATGTCCCGCCTCTATCCTTTGGCTGTGAGTGAACGTGAGGCCTATCTGTGGCCTACCGTGGATTCTTTAATCACTGCGGTGACTAAGAAAACGGCGTTGCCGGTGGAAGGTGGCACGGCCCTAAAGGATGCCCAAGACAGAAGATTGGAGGCGGCCTTAAGGTCGTCCTTTGAGGCAGCTGCTTTAAGTTTGCAGGCCTCAGTTTGCGGCTCCTATGTGGCCAGGGCGTGCCTGACTATGGTGCAGCGGGCTTCCCCCTCGGATCTTTCCTTGAGGGCTGATTGGCCGGCCCTGGAATCGGGCTTAGCCTATTTGGCAGACTTGCTGTATGATGTCTTGAGAGCCTCAGCTAAAGGCATGGCTCAGACAGTCTCTGCGCGGCGGTGGCTTTGGCTGAAACATTGGTCTGCTGACCACGCCTCTAAATCCCGCCTGGCTAGATTGCCTTTTAAAGGCAAGCTGCTCTTTGGGGTCGAGCTGGACAAAATCGTGACCGATCTCGGCACGTCTAAGGGCAAGAAATTACCAGAGGTCAGGGCTCGGGCTAGTACTCGTCCCGGTACCTCCAGAGGACGGTTGCTGGAAGCCCGTCGGTACCGCCCGGGCAAGTCGGGTTCCTCTGCCCCCTCTTCCTTCAAGAGGAATTTCTCCCCCAAGCAGCATTCCTTTCGCAGAGACCGCCGTCCCGGAGGTGCTCCCTCCGGTCCTCCCCCAGGGTCTCGTACCCAATGACGGGGCCTTGGTCCACGCCCCAGTGCAGATTGGAGGACGGCTGTCCTCGTTTCTGGGCGAGTGGACCACTATAACTTCAGACGCGTGGGTGCTGGAAGTCATCAGAGACGGCTACAAGCTAGAGTTCTGCCAACCCTTAAGAGACGGGTTTGTACTCTCTCCCTGCAAGTCTCCGGTCAAGCTGTGGCAGTGCAGCAGACCTTGGACAACCTGATCCGCCTGGGTGCGGTCGTTCCGGTGCCAAAAAATCAGATTGGCAAGGGACGTTACTCCATTTACTTTGTGGTTCCAAAGAAAGGAGGTTCTGTCCGGCCTATCCTCGACCTCAAAGGGGTCAATCGGGCCTGGAAAGTGAGGCACTTTCGCATGGAGACTCTCCGCTCTGTTATAGCGGCAGTGAAGGCAGGAGAGTTCTTGGCTTCCTTGGACATCAAGGAAGCGTACCTGCATATTCCCATCTGGCCTCCTCTCCAACGCTTTCTGCGTTTTACAGTCCTGAGACGACACTTCCAGTTCAGAGCCCTCCCTTTCGGGTTGGCTACTGCTCCGCGGACCTTTTCCAAAGTAATGGGGGTCATAGCGGCCTTCCTGCTAAAGGAAGGAGTACAAGTCCATCCTTATCTGGACGACTGGTTGATCCGAGCCCCCTCTTATGCAGAGTGCGGCAAAGCTATGGACCGGGTAGTTGCTCTTGTGAGCTCCCTGGGATGGATCATCAACTGGAAGAAGAGCCAGCTGCGCCCGACTCAGTCCCTGGAGTATCTGGGAGTTCGATTCGACACCCAAGTGGGCAGAGTGTTCCTGCCAGACAATCGGATTGTCAAGCTTCAGGCTCAGGTGGACTAGTTCCTAGTAGCCTCTCCTCTTCGGGCTTGGGACTACGTGCAGCTGTTGGGCTCTATGACGGCCACGATGGAAGTAGTGCCCTGGGCCAGGGCTCATATGAGACCACTACAGCTATCTCTGCTGCTGCGCTGGACTCCGATGTCTGAGGATTATGCTGTGCGCCTTCCCTTGGACCCAGCAGTGCGCAAGGCGCTGAGCTGGTGGACGCAGACAGACAAGTTGTCTGCAGGATTGCCTCTGGTGACCCCGGAGTGGATTGTCGTCACGACAGACGCCTCTTTGATGGGCTGGGGAGCCCACTGCTTGGGAAGGACAGCGCAGGGGCTCTAGTCTCCTGCAGAGGCAAGTGGTCTATCAACCTCCTGGAACTCAGAGCCATTCGGTTGGTGTTATTGGAGTTCATCCCGGTACTGGTGTTGTAGCCTGTACGGGTCCTGTCGGACAATGCCACGGCTGTGGCCTATATCAACCGCCAGGGAGGTACCAAGAGCGCCCCTCTAGCCAAGGAGGCTATGAGTCTTTGCCAGTGGGCGGAAGCGAACCTGGAGCAGCTTTCAGCGGCCCACATTGCCGGAGTCATGAATGTCAAGGCGGACTTTCTCAGTCGCCATACCTTGGAGCCCGGAGAGTGGCAACTATCTGCTCAGGCGTTCTTGGACATCACGAAGCGCTGGGGCCAGCCGAGCCTAGATCTGATGGCGTCATAGGCCAATTGCCAAGTGCCGCGCTTTTTCAGCAGAGGACGGGACCCTCGATCCCTGGGAGTAGATGCTCTTCTCCAACAGTGGCCGACACAAGAGCTCCTCTATGTGTTCCCGCCCTGGCCCATGTTGGGCAGGGTGCTAGACCGGGTGGCAAAGCATCCCGGCAGGGTAATCCTGGTGGGTCCGGATTGGCCCAGACGTCCCTGGTATGCGGACTTGATCAGGCTCTCAGTCGACGATCCTCTGCGGCTGTCAGTGGAGCAGGGCCGGTTACATCAGGGTCCCGTGGTGATGGAGGATCCCTCTCCCTTTGGTCTTACGGCCTGGCTATTGAGCGGCAGCGTCTGAGGAAGAAGGGCTTCTCAGACAAGGTCATCGCCACTATGCTGAGAGCGAGGAAACGCTCTACTTCTACTGCTTACGCCAGGGTTTGGCGTATCTTTGCAGCATGGTGTGAAGCAGGCTCACTTTCTCCCTTCACTGCTCCAATTTCTTCAGTGTTGGCGTTCCTGCAAGAAGGTCTGGAGAAAGGCCTGTCGCTCAGTTCCCTTAAAGTCCAGGTAGCGGCTCTGGCTTGCTTCAGGGGCCGCCTGAAGGGTGCTTCCCTGGCTTCGCAGCCAGATGTGGTGCGCTTTCTCAAGGGAGTTAATCACCTGCGCCCTCCTCTGCACTCAGTGGTGCCTGCGTGGAATCTCAACCTGGTGCTAAGAGTATTGCAGAAGCCGCCTTTTGAACCCTTGTCGAGGGCATCTCTGAAAGACCTGACGTTGAAAGCAGTCTTTTTGGTGGCTATCACTTCAGCCAGAAGAGTTTCCGAGCTCCAGGCGCTCTCATGTCGAGAGCCTTTTCTGCAGTTCACTGAGGCAGGAGTGACTATTCGCACAGTGCCTTCCTTCCTGCCCAAGATTGTTTCTCGCTTCCATGTGAATCAGCAGCTCTGTCTCCCTTCCTTTCGTAGGGAGGACTACCCAGAGGAGTACTCTGCTCTTAAATATCTGGATGTGAGACGAGTCATCTTCAGATACTTGGAAGTGACCAATGATTTCCGGAAATCGGATCATCTGTTTGTCCTGTTTGCAGGTCCTCGTAAGGGTCTGCAGGCTGCTAAGCCTACAGTGGCAAGATGGGTCAAGGAAGCCATTGCAGCGGCTTATGTGGCCGCGGGGAAGGTGCCGCCTATCCAGCTGAAGGCTCACTCCACGAGAGCTCAGGCGGCCTCGATGGCAGAGGCCGGATCCGTCTCCTTGGAAGAGATATGCAAGGCGGCAACTTGGGCTTCGGCTCATACATTCTCCAAGCATTACCGTTTGACTGTGGCTGCACGGGCGGAGGCCCGGTTTGGAGCTTCAGTGTTGAGGTCAGGGATTTCAATGTCCCGCCCTGGGTGAGTACTGCTTCGGTACATCCCACCAGTCTATGGATTGATCAGCTTGATGATATGGAAGGTAAAATTATGTATAATCATACCTGATAATTTTCTTTCCATTAATCATAGCTGATCAATCCATAGCCCCTCCCAGATATCTGTTCTGTTTTTATTCTGGTTGCATTTCAGGTTCAAGTTTAGTCTTCAGTTATTTCAGAAAGACTTCGTGTTCAAGTTCTTTCACTTGGATTCTTCAAGAGTTGAGACGAGTTTGTGTTACAGTGAGCTGCTGCATTCCTCTCCCCTCCGTTTTACGGGGCTGGATTGAGACATAAATTCTGCCGGCACTCCCTCCCGCTTCGTGCGGCTGTAGGGCAGCTTTGTACCCCTCCCGCTTCGGCGGTGTTAGGGTCAGTCAGCTCATCCCGCGGTTGCGGTTGCAGGATAAGCCAGATCCCCCCGCATCGGCGGGTGTGGTGTCCCTCCCCCGCTCCGCGGGGATGAGCTGGACGGATTCCCCTCCCCCACTTGTGTGGGGATGAGCTGGGTTAATTCCCCTCCCCCGTTTCGGCGGTGGTGAGCTGGGCAGAGTGTCCCTTCGTGGGTGTAATTCTCTAAGTGCTGAGTCCTGCGGATGGAGCTTTGATATCGACATACTGAGGAGTTTCCGGCAGCACATGACCACATATAGGGAGGCAAAAGTTTGCTCTCTATCTCCACCTGCTGGTAGATGGACACAACCCACCAGTCTATGGATTGATCAGCTATGATTAATGGAAAGAAAATTATCAGGTATGATTATACATAATTTTACCTTTTTCTTCACATTTTAGGGGGGGGGGGGATGGGAGGGTGTCGGTGACCACCGGGGGGAGTCATGCCCGATTCCCTCCAGTGGACATCTGGTCATTTAGGACACCTTTTTGTGCCTTATTCGTTACAAAAACAGGTCTAGACCAAAATGTTGACGTCTTTGACCAAGACATTTTCATTTTGTTCCATTTTGGCTTTAAAACATCCAAATGTTAGGCACACCCTAAACCTGCCCTAATACCTCCTTTAAAACACCCTTGAAATGCCCTATTGTGATTTTGATGCGTTGCAGATGAAATGCATAGATAAACATCTGGAAAATAGGTTTTGAAAATACCGATTTGGACGTTTTGAGAAGAAATCTGTCCAAATGATGCTTTGACACTTTTTGGACGTTTTTCTTTTTTGAAAATGAGTCACATTCTCTTATCCTTCAGCTTTTTTAAGTACAAAATTTTTTTTATATAACAACCAAGCAAACCTTGTACAGTAAAGTGATCAATTAGAGAAAAGAAATGCACAATAAGCAATTGTTAGAGCAATTGTAGGAAATTAAGGCACTCATTTTCAAAGCCCTTTGTCTTACAAAATTACATAGAGGTATATTTTCAAAGCACTTAGACTTACAAAGTTTTATTTAGTAACCTATGTAACTTTGTTAGTCTGTGTGCTGTAAAAATGAGCCTCTTAAATCTATTAATAGATCATTCAAGTCTATAATTATGGGTTCTAAGAATATATGATATAGAGGAACAAGGAAATAAAACAATGGAAAACTGCCTAACACGTTTTATATAACTCATATGTATTCTACTGATAATTATTCTAATGAGTTACACATTCCCAGATAATCCAGTTAGGCTGAAGAGGCCTCCAAGGAGGGGAGTTTAGTGTGCTCATAAAAAAGGAAAAATGGGTTAAACACTTTACATGATAAAATGTGGGCTATTTTTCATCATCACGGTTACTTTTAGTGCTGCAACAAAAATAGTTTACCCAAAAATGAGTACTTACCTATATTGCTTTAAAGTTCACTGTTCTAAACTGGCAGTTTAACAGGTGCAGGGTACTGTGTGTCTGGTTTTAGTGGTGGCTGGAAAAGTTGATTAAGAGGGGATGGGATGGGGATCCATGATGGCCGCACACATCTAGGAAGGTCAGAGACCTTGTTTCCTACCATATTCAATATGCCAAAAAGACGAGGTAGGGCAGCAGTCCGGGCATCCCCGCTGCCTACTTCATTACCTGTGAGTCCAATGAACCATTTCATGAGGACTCCAGAACAGAGGTATGAGACCAGGAGTGGTCTCTTAGGAAACGCCGGCATTTTGGAGGAAGTATCGGCGCTTTCAGGGCATGATGTTACGCTGAGCCCCGATCTGAGAACTCCGCCCCCGCAGCCACAGTGGACTAGCTCCCCCTCCGAGGGATCGAAAGGGCCTCCACCATTGAGTGGAGTGGACCTGGTTGCGAGTGAAGCACAGGAGAACCATCTTGTGAGGGAGACGGGTGGGGAGTTGGAACCCCCCAAGGTGAGCAGCCCTGTTACAACAGGAGCGGGTCAACGAGGAATTGAATTTGGGAAGAATCCAGAACCTTTGGTGAATATGTCCCCTGGGATACTGAAAAAACCGGCAGAGGTAACTTTGGATTCCTTGTGGGATTTAATCTCTCAAATGGCACAAACTTTCCTACAGTAGACTAGTTCAGTCTCGCAAAAAGTTGTAGAGATTGAACATAGACTGGGAAAAAATGAAATAGAGATAAAATCTTCTTTTGAATGACTTGAGACTATGGAAAAAAATATTTCAAATATGGGAAATTTACAAACAGCAATGTTAAAAGATATTTCAGTTTTGAGAAGTAAAACAGAAATTTATGATCATATAAGAAATTGCAATCTTAGGTTTATAAATTTTCCAAAGATAAAAATGGTGAAACCACTCGATATGCTAAAAAGATATCTTCAAGAAATATTAGAGATACCTGAGACAAGTTTTTCTCCGAGGACAAGCAGGCTGCTTGTTCTCACGACTGGGTAACGTCCGCGGCAGCCCCCACCAACCGGAAGAAGCTTCGCGGGCGGTCCGCACGCAGGGCACGCCCACCGCGCATGCGCGGCCGTCTTCCCGCCCATGCGTGACCGTTCCCGCCAGTCTTTTCTTTTCCGCGCCTGGAGAGAGTCGTGCCGTCGCCGCTCTCTCTTAGCAGCCCCGGAAAGACCGTCGCGTTTACGCGATTTTGTTTATTTTTTCGTTTGATTTTGTTGCCGCGCGCTCCTGTTTTTCTTTTCTGGGGGGAAAAAAAAAAAAGAGAGAGAGCACGCGCTCCTTTTTTCCCTCATTTTCTAGTGAGGGCGTTGCGGCCTTGTGGCCGCGCGATCGATTTATTTTTCCGAGGTGTGATTTCCGCCACCATCGACGACTTTAACTTCGCCGACGCGATTTTTCCGTCGATGTCCTCGAAGGTCCCGAGTGGATTTAAAAAGTGTGGTCGGTGCGGCCGGCCGATCTCGCAGACCGACACCCACGCTTGGTGCCTCCAGTGCCTCGGGCCGGAGCACAATATCAAGTCGTGTTCTCTGTGTCTCGGTCTCCGGAAACGGACTCAGGTTGCGAGGCAAATTCTGCGGGACCGCCTTTTTGGAACTTGCGCCGGCCCGTCGACCTCGACGGCATCGGTATCGACGCCCGGCCCTTCGGTACCGGTATCGATGCCCGAGAAATCGGCACCGATGGCATCGACCCCAGGAGAACAGGTCCCGTCGGCCCGCCGGTCCTCCGGTGAGGGTAGGGGTGAGAGACCGCGTGGGCAGTCGGCCCCGGTCACTCCCTCAGCCCGTGGCCCTCGGGACCGAACCCTGTCTGACCCGGTTCCTCGGGACCGAGGGGGATCGACCTCCTCCTCCTCCATACCACCTGGCACCGGTGACGGGCACCGCAAGAAGGCTAAGAAGCACCGTCACCGGTCGCCCTCGACACTCGGTACCGGGGAGGAGTCGACGCCGAAGCGTCCTCGTCGAGAGGAAAGGTCCCCCTCGGTGGTGGAGGTACCGCCACGTCAGGGTCCCAGCACCTCGGTGCACTCTCCTGGACCCGAGCAGCTTCCGGCACCGACGCCTCTACCGGCCCCCACGTCTTTCCCGACAGCGGGCCTGGACGAGTGCCTCCGAGCCATCCTTCCGGGGATCCTGGAAGGGCTGATGCGCCAGGCGGTGCCGGCGCCGGGGGTGCTTGCGCCCTCGGCGCCGATGACTGTGGCGCCGGCGAGCTCTAGCCCGGTGCTGAGGCCGTCGCCGCCGTCGCCGCTTGCGGCGCCGGTCTCGACCGCCACGCAGGTGGAGTCCCTGTCGACGTCGATGGAGGGAGCTTCGTCCCCGCCGGCGCGGGAGTCCACCGCTCGACGACACCGAGACCGCGGTGCTTCGACGTCGAGCCGGGCCCGGTTCAGGACTCAGCTACATGAGCTTATGTCCGATACCGAGGAAGAGGCCTCGTGGGGGGAAGAGGAGGACCCCAGATATTTCTCCTCAGAGGAGTCTGCGGGCCTCCCCTCTGATCCCACGCCTTCACCAGAGAGGAAGCTCTCACCTCCTGAGAGCCTCTCCTTTGCCTCCTTTGTAAGGGATATGTCTATTTGCATTCCCTTCCCCGTGGTCTCTGTGGATGAGCCGAGGGCTGAGATGCTCGAGGTCCTCGACTATCCATCACCACCTAGAGAGTCCTCCACGGTGCCGTTGCACAATGTCCTTAAGGAGACACTGCTTCGGAACTGGATGAGACCGCTATCTAATCCCATCATCCCCAAGAAAGCGGAATCCCAGTACAGAATCCACTCGGACCCAGAGTTAATGCGGCCCCAATTGCCCCATGACTCGGCGGTCGTGGATTCTGCTCTCAAGAGGGCACGGAGTTCGAGGGATACCGCCTCGGCACCCCCGGGGCGGGAGTCTCGCACTCTGGATTCGTTTGGGAGGAAGGCCTACCAATCCTCCATGCTCGTGACCCGCATCCAGTCATACCAGCTCTATACGAGCATCCACATGCGGAACAATGTGAAGCAACTGGCGGACCTGGTCGATAAGCTCCCGCCGGAGCAGTCCAGGCCTTATCAGGAGGTGGTCAGGCAGCTGAAGGCGTGCAGAAAGTTCCTGTCCAGGGGTATCTATGACACCTGTGACGTGGCATCTCGTGCTGCGGCCCAAGGTATAGTGATGCGCAGGCTCTCATGGCTGCGTGCCTCTGACCTGGACAACCGCACCCAGCAGAGTCTGGCCGACGTCCCTTGCCGGGGGGATAATATTTTTGGTGAGAAGGTCGAGCAGCTGGTGGACCAACTGCATCAGCGGGAAACCGCCCTCGACAAGCTCTCCCACCGGGCGCCTTCAGCATCCACCTCAGCAGGTGGACGTTTTTCCCGGGCCCGGCAGGCTGTACCCTATTCTTTTGCAAAGCGTAGGTACACCCAGCCGGCCCGAAGGCCTCGTCAGGCACAGGGACAGCCCCAGCGCGCTCGTTCTCGTCAACAGCGTGCGCCTAAGCAGCCCCCTGCGCCTCCACAGCAAAAGCCGGGGACGGGCTTTTGACTGGATCCACGGGAACATAGCCGCCCTCAAAGTGTCCGTACCGGACGATCTGCCGGTCGGAAGGAGGTTAAAATTTTTTCACCAAAGGTGGCCTCTCATAACCTCCGACCAGTGGGTTCTCCAAATAGTGCGGTGCGGATACGCCCTGAATTTGGCCTCCCTGCCACCAAATTGTCCTCCGGGAGCTCAATCCTTCAGCTCCCATCACAAGCAGGTACTTACAGAGGAACTCTCCGCCCTTCTCAGCGCCAATGCGGTCGAGCCCGTACCACCCGGGCAGGAAGGGCAGGGATTCTATTCCAGGTACTTCCTTGTGGAAAAGAAAACAGGGGGGATGCGTCCCATCCTAGACCTGAGAGGCCTGAACAAATTCCTGGTCAAAGAAAAGTTCAGGATGCTTTCCTTGGGCACCCTTCTGCCAATGATTCAGAAAAACGATTGGCTATGTTCCCTGGATTTAAAGGACGCATACACTCACATCCCGATACTGCCAGCTCACAGACAGTATCTCAGATTCCGCCTGGGCGCACGGCACTTTCAGTATTGTGTGCTGCCCTTTGGGCTCGCCTCTGCCCCACGAGTGTTTACAAAGTGCCTCGTGGTGGCGGCGGCGTATCTACGCAAGCTGGGAGTGCACGTGTTCCCATATCTTGACGATTGGCTGGTCAAGAACACCTCGGAGGCAGGAGCCCTCCGGTCCATGCAGTGCACTATTCAACTACTGGAGCTGCTGGGGTTTGTGATAAATTACCCAAAGTCCCATCTCCAGCCAACACAGTCTCTGGAATTCATAGGAGCTCTGCTGAATACCCAGACGGCTCAGGCCTTCCTTCCCGAAGCGAGGGCCAACAACCTCTTGTCCCTGGCTTCGCAGACCAGAGCGTCTCAGCAGGTCACAGCTCGGCAGATGTTGAGACTTCTGGGTCATATGGCCTCCACAGTTCATGTGACTCCCATGGCTCGTCTTCACATGAGATCTGCTCAATGGACCCTAGCTTCCCAGTGGTTCCAAGCCACCGGGAATCTAGAAGATGTCATCCGCCTCTCCACCAGTTGCCGCACTTCACTGCTCTGGTGGACCATTCGGACCAATTTGACCCTGGGACTTCCATTCCAAATTCCGCAGCCCACGAAGGTGCTGACGACGGATGCATCTCGCCTGGGGTGGGGAGCTCATGTCGATGGGCTCCACACCCAGGGTCTGTGGTCCCTCCAGGTAAAGGATCTGCAGATCAACCTCCTGGAGCTCCGAGCAATCTGGAACGCACTGAGGGCTTTCAGAGATCGGCTGTCCTGCCAAATTATCCAAATTCGGACAGACAATCAGGTTGCAATGTATTACGTCAACAAGCAGGGGGGCACCGGATCTCGCCCCCTGTGTCAGGAATCCGTCGGGATGTGGCGTTCGGCTTGCCAGTTCGGCATGCTCCTCCAAGCCACATACCTGGCAGGCGTAAACAACAGTCTGGCCGACAGACTGAGCAGAGTCATGCAACCGCACGAGTGGTCGCTCCATTCCAGAGTGGTACGCAAGATCTTCCGAGAGTGGGGCACCCCCTCGGTGGACCTTTTCGCCTCTCAGACCAACCACAAGCTGCCTCTGTTCTGTTCCAGACTTCAGACACACTGCAGGCTAGCGTCGGATGCCTTTCTCCTACATTGGGGGACCGGCCTCCTGTATGCTTATCCTCCCATACCTTTGGTGGGGAAGACCTTACTGAAGCTCAAGCAAGACCGCAGCACCATGATTCTGATAGCGCCCTTTGGCCCCGTCAGATCTGGTTCCCTCTTCTTCTGGAGTTGTCCTCAGAAGAACCGTGGAGATTGGAGTGTTTTCCGACTCTCATTTCGCAGAACGACGGAGCGTTGCTGCACCCCAACCTTCAGTCTCTGGCTCTCACGGCCTGGATGTTGAGGGCGTAGACTTTGCTGCGTTGGGTCTGTCTGAGGGTGTCTCCCGTGTCTTGCTTGCCTCTAGGAAGGATTCCACTAAAAAGAGTTACTTTTTCAAGTGGAGGAGGTTTGTCGTTTGGTGTGAGAGCAAGGCCCTAGAACCTCGTTCTTGCCCTGCACAGAACCTGCTTGAATACCTTCTGCACTTATCAGAGTCTGGCCTCAAGACCAACTCAGTAAGGAATCGCCTTAGTGCGATTAGTGCTTACCATTATCGTGTGGAAGGTAAAGCCATCTCTGGAGAGCCTTTAGTCGTTCGATTCATGAGAGGCTTGCTTTTGTCAAAGCCCCCTATCAAGCCTCCCACAGTGTCATGGGATCTCAACGTCGTCCTCACCCAGCTGATGAAACCTCCTTTTGAGCCACTGAATACCTGCCATCTGAAGTACTTAACCTGGAAGGTCATTTTCTTGGTGGCAGTTACTTCAGCTCGTAGGGTCAGTGAGCTTCAGGCTCTGGTAGCTCATGCTCCATATACCAAATTTCATCACAACAGAGTAGTGCTCCGCACCCACCCAAAGTTCCTGCCGAAGGTGGTGTCGGAGTTCCATCTTAACCAGTCAATTGTCTTGCCAACATTCTTCCCCAGGCCGCATACCCGCCCTGCTGAACGTCAGTTGCACACATTGGACTGCAAGAGAGCATTGGCCTTCTACTTGAAGCGGACACAGCCCCACAGACAGTCCGCCCAATTGTTTATTTCTTTCGACCCTAACAGGCTAGGGGTCGCTGTCGGGAAACGCACCATCTCCAATTGGCTAGCAGATTGCATTTCCTTCACTTACGCCCAGGCTGGGCTGGCTCTTGAGGGTCATGTCACGGCTCATAGTATTAGAGCCATGGCAGCGTCAGTGGCCCACTTGAAGTCAGCCACTATTGAAGAGATCTGCAAGGCTGCGACGTGGTCATCTGTCCACACATTCACATCACATTACTGCCTCCAGCAGGATACCCGACGCGACAGTCGGTTCGGGCAGTCGGTGCTGCAGAATCTGTTTGGGGTGTAAATCCAACTCCACCCTCCAGGACCCGAATTTATTCTGGTCAGGCTGCACTCTCAGTTAGTTGTTCTTCGTAGGTCAATTTTCTGTTGTACCCTCGCCGTTGCGAGGTTCAATTGACCTGGGTTCTTGTTTTCAGTGAGCCTGAGAGCTAGGGATACCCCAGTCGTGAGAACAAGCAGCCTGCTTGTCCTCTGAGAAAGTGAATGATACATACCTGTAGCAGGTGTTCTCCGAGGACAGCAGGCTGATTGTTCTCACCTACCCTCCCTCCTCCCCTTTGGAGTTGCGTTTTCATCTTTTGCTTGTCATTCAACTGGCGGGAACGGTCACGCACGGGCGGGAAGACGGCCGCGCGTGCGCGGTGGGCGTGCCCTGCGTGCGGACCGCCCGCAAAGCTTCTTCCGGTTGGTGGGGGCTGCCGCGGACGTCACCCAGTCGTGAGAACAATCAGCCTGCTGTCCTCGGAGAACACCTGCTACAGGTATGTATCATTCACTACCTCCTTTCACTCAAGTGTATTATATACTTCAAAGAGAACCGAATCAACAACAGCAACAAAATCCCCCGGATGTGACTGCCCTCCTGGAAACTTCAGAAACTGAATTACTACTGCGGCCACTTTGGTAGCCACAGTAGCTTTGCTACCCGACAAACAATGGCTTTTTCGAATGTTTTTTTCAGAATAAAGATAAATTATTTTTGGGCCTAAAAATACTTTTGTTTCTCGACGTTTCGAGAGATACCCAGAGAAGGCGCAGGCAATTTTTGTTATTGAAACCTGCCGTTTTGCAGCTAGGAGGCACATTCTAACTTAGATTTCCTTGTAAATGTATTGTACGATACAATATGGTTAAATATGTGTTTATGGAACCATCCCATTTAACAGCTTTCGTTGCCTCTAAGAAAGTTGGAGTTTAATTGTTTAATTCTCTGTTCTTCCTAGGTGATATTTTCATTAGAAACTATTTTTCTTTAAATTCCTCCTAATTTAGTGAGCTTGGATTGCAAATATAAAGTGGACTTGAATGTTAAGAAATAATATTACATATGATATATTAACTAATTTGATTTTTCCGGATCAAGTATATATTCTTGAACTATGATTTAAATGTATAAATAATAAAAAATAAAAAAAAAGAGGGGATGGGATGGTATGTGTTGGATTGGGTCTGGAAACTTGCATGCTTATCTGTTTGAAATGGTGGAGAAGTCTTGCTAGGAAGTGATAATGTACAGGTAGTCAGACTTTTACAGCTTACAACAGGGATCTGACCTTGGCAATATGGACTGAAACAACTGCAGGCACTGGGTCAATTCTTTTTTTTTTTTAATTCATCTGTTGTGTTGGTTACCTTGTTATCAGAGTCTTCTTTACAAGAACTGGGACAATTTCACTTCTAGTGTGTATAATACTACTACTACTACTATTTAGCATTTCTATAGCGCTACAAGGTGTACGCAGCGCTGCACAAACATAGAAGAAAGACAGTCCCTGCTCAAAGAGCTTACAATCTAATAGACAAAAAATAAATAAAGTAAGCAAATCAAATCAATTAATGTGAACGGGAAGGAAGAGAGGAGGGTAGGTGGAGGCGAGTGGTTACGAGTCAAAAGCAATGTTAAAGAGGTGGGCTTTCAGTCTAGATTTAAAGGTGGCCAAGGATGGGGCAAGACGTAGGGGCTCAGGAAGTTTATTCCAGAAGTAGGGTGCAGCGAGATAGAAGGCGCGAAATCTGGAGTTGGCAGTAGTGGAGAAGGGAACAGATAAGAAGGATTTATCCTTGGAGCGGAGTGCACGGGAAGGGGTGTAGGGAAGGACGAGTGTGGAGAGATACTGGGGAGCAGCAGAGTGAGTACATTTATAGGTTAGTAGAAGAAGTTTGAACAGGATGCGAAAACGGATAGGGAGCCAGTGAAGGGTCTTGAGGAGAGGGGTAGTATGAGTAAAGCGACCCTGGCGGAAGATGAGACGGGCAGCAGAGTTTTGAACCGACTGGAGAGGAGAGAGGTGACTAAGTGGGAGGCCAGCAAGAAGCAGATTGCAGTAGACTAAACGAGAGGTGATGAGGGTTTTGGTAGAGTGCTCAGGAAGAAAGGGGCGGATTTTACGGATGTTGTAAAGAAAGAAATGACAGGTCTTGGCAATCTGCTGGATATGAGCAGAGAAGGAGAGAGAAGAGTCAAAGATGACCCCAAGGTTTCGAGCTGAGGAGACAGGGAGAATGAGAGAGCCATCAACAGAAATAGAAAACGGGGGGAGTGGGGAGGTGGGTTTGGGGGGGAAATGAGAAGCTCGGTTTTGGTCATATTTAATTTCAGGTGGCGTTGAGACATCCAGACAGCAATGTCAGACAAGCACGCTGAAACTTTGGTTTGGATGCAAGGTGAGATATCAGGGGTAGAAAGGTAGATTTGGGAGTCATCAGCATAGAGATGGTAGGAAAAGCCATGGGATGAGATTAATGAACCAAGGGAAGAAGTGTAGATAGAAAAGAGGAGGGGACCAAGAACAGAACCCTGAGGTACGCCACGCCGACAGGCAGAGGGATAGAAGTAGAAGAGCCACCAGAGTGAACACTAAAGGTGCGGAGGGAGAGGTAGGAAGAGAACCAGGAAAGGACAGAGCCCTGGAATCCAAGTGAGGACAGGGTATCGAGAATGATGTTATCTCAGATTTTGGGTGGCTTGTTCTCTCTCTTTTCCTGTTAGCATTTTGTGTTCTACACCTTGTGCTCCTTACAGTGCAGAAACATTAGGAAAATATATTGAAAATTACCCCACTGGATTTTCCTGGATCTCACATTTTCTTCCCCTTTTTAAAAAGGAGGAGGTTTAAGTGTTTGCTATGTACTAATCATTGAAAGAATCTTAATGTGGGGGAGGAGAGACAGACCCTGTGACAGTGACACTTGCTGCTTATTGGAGGGTGTGAGAAAGAAACTGGGGTTATTCATTAAGGGCCTCTTTTATCAAGCCATGTTAGTAGCTCCCGATGTGGTAATGCCGACAAAGCCCATTTGCTTTGAATGGGCTCTGTTGGCATTGCCGCACGGGAACCGCTACTTTGGCTTGATAAGAGGCCCCAAGTTTTATTTCAGCTTACAGCCATGTTATTCATAGAACTGAGTGACCTTTTGTTTTTATCTTGCAGCTGTGAAACATGTGGCTCAGAAGAAGCAAGGTACAGGTGCCCACGCTGCATGAAATATTCGTGCAGGTATAGTCTGTTTATAGTTTGTCAGATGCACTTTCTGTAAGCGCTGGTACTCATAAATTTAAACCACAAATGCACATCATTTTTTCTTTATCTTTTAAGCTTACCCTGTGTGAAGAAGCACAAAGCTGCCATCCAATGCAGTGGGGTCCGAGACAAAGCAGCATTTGTTTCCTTAAGCAAGTTTGATGAAATGACTCTACTTAGTGGTAAGTAGATACTGCCATTCAAAATAAAATCAAAGGTGGTATCAGGTGTATGAGAGACTGGGCATTTGTGAAATGGCTTGTGCCCTGTCGTAGTATAGTAATGCCCTGAATCCATGGTGGCATCCTTGATGTCTTAAATTATCTTAGTTTCCCTACATTTTTCTCTGCAACATCCTATGAAGTCTTTATAGATTTGGTGCCTTTTTAGTGGACTGAAAATGACAGTTGGAAAAAGTCCTGGCTGCCGTGGTAACTATTCTTTGAATTCTGCAGCTTATCAATGGTCTTTCAGCTGCAGCCAATCACTGAGAGCAGGAAATGCTGCTGTGATCAGTAAAGTGTGGAGTTAGGTGGCGGTGCCAAAAGAAATGGGATAGGATAAGACAAACAAGAGGAACTGAGGAATAAGGCAGGGGGAGACAAAAAAAAATATCTTGCGCCAAAAAAAGAAAGCAAGCAGAAAAGGGTAAAATAAGTTAAAAATCATGTAAAATACAGAGCAGACCTAAAAGGAAAACTAGAAGCAGAAAAGCTAAATTTGAGTGAAGAAAAGATAAGATTTAGGTTTCATAACTTTTTTTCTCCCACTTTTTGGACTGGCATCTTTAATTTTCTAAATGCATTTTTATCCCTACACAATGAGATATTAGAAACTTGGGCTCTAGAGCCTGTTTATATCTTTACTTTTGATCTAATACATCTGAAAAAGGAATAAATGGTTTTATTAGTTGATGTACTACTTAGCTTTACTTTTAGCTTAAAAAAAAAATTATAGCCTGCAAAATGCCCAGTGTCCTTTGACATCGAGTCCCATAAGTTATCAGTGTTATGTATAGAAATGCTTTCTTTGTTTCTATTAAACTCTATGCCGGATAATTTCATTGGGTATCTCCTGTTTTCTGTATTATGTTCTGAGAGCAGTTGACCAGCTAGGGTTGAGGAGCCTTTACAAACATAGCCAGACCATGGTTTAAAAATGAACCAAACAATTGTGTGATTCAAAAGGAAAAATATACAGAAATCTGCTCCCTTCACAGGCTGTTAGCACAGGAGTATATATAAAGCAGCTTAGAGTTCAATAGCAAACAAACAAAAGGATCTGGTTCCTACCAGACCACAAAAGAGTTGCAGTGTGTGCAGGGTTTGTAAGGTAAAAAAACATTGCCTACCTGATTACTTCCCCCTCTGGCCCTTCAAATATATATATTGTGGGTGTACTCTGCTGCTTTCTGCTCTGGGCCTCTCTTTCTCCAGCCCTGGGCTTTTATTTTCTCTGGCTGATCTATGCCCTTCTGGCTGAGGTTCCCAGGCTTAAGCCTCTTAAGTGACGGAGTGTGCATCTTCTCTGTTAGACCTGTTTACTAATATGTGTGTTAATGATGTAGTGCACGTCAGTATCTATGCCTGTAAGTTAAGAAGCGGTCTCTGTACATAGGGATCATGAATTTAAATTTGGCTGTCTAGGTTGTAGCTGAAACTTCCTAAGTGTTGCTGGCATACTATTCAAAATCTGCTCCGTAGTGCCTTGGTCTTCACTTCCCATCTTCAAGGTCCGCCAGCATTCGTTAGGCGTATTGTGATGAAACAGTGGGTTTCTAAGCCTGAAAACTGTATTAATAATTTCATGAAATGTATTTCTCCTAATTGGCCAGCAGATGGTGCTTGTTTTGAATTTTAAAGCTCTTCCAGAAAAAAAGACACTCTGTTTTCCAGTTTAAGCTTATAGAAAGGCAATCTGCAGTACCATTGGGCAGCTACTTTCAAAACTGATGCCCTGGGCTCTGATTGGCCCTGAATTTCAAATATAGCCTGATGGTACTGGAGTTTCCCCAGTCTCAGCCAGGGTGCAGAGAGAGAAAGATCTCTTTACTGAGGCCCTGTGAGCAGTTATATTTTGTAATCCGTGAGCAGGTACAGTTCTGTACTACCCAGGTAGTAAACAAATGTTTAGATTAATTTTATAATTGATCCATATTCAGTTACCTGTTACTGTTTGCTGATTTCCCCTTTTTCTGTTCTCTGTTCAAGTTCTTGACAGTAAACATTATTAGTTTATTGACTGCTGTCCTGGACTAAGAATCCTGTTTTGGGGTCTGTGGGTGCTTTCTAGGAACTGTGGGACTCCTGGAGTGTGGCCCCAATGTCTTAGAAATCACCGGGAAATAACCTGAGAGTGGGAGACTAGCCCAGAGTCAACCAGGACCCGGTTGTTGGGAGGAGGGTGATAGTATAGAGCACGTTCCCAAGTGCAGGTGGACCTGAGCAGTGCTGGGGACAGATCCTCCAGATAGCTGCAGGGTTAACCCCAGGTGGGTGCTGGTATCCCTAATGAATGTCTGTATGAGAAGTTTGCATACAGTGGAGGTAGTAAGATAGAGAATGGCACAGGGACAAAGTTTGTCCCCCTCCCCACCCCCACAGCTCCTGTCTCCATCCCCTCCTCGTTCCCTTCGGCTCTGTCCTCATCTGCATAAACCTTGAACACTTAATGATTTTATATTTAAATATTTTTATTAAAGTATAAAAGTAACAATATGCTGTGCAACTGTTGTGTATAAATTACAAATAGAATACAATAATAACAATGAGTAGCTATAATAACCCTCCTTCCCACCACCACCCTCTACTCTTCCAACCCCAACAATAGGTGATTTCCACTACACCAAGGAATCCTAATTCACACTGTTAAAATGTCCAGGGGTATAAAATACAACCCGTTCTATAAGCCCTAGAGGGGAAAATCTTTGTAGCACTGTTACGTTTTTTAAAAATCTGTTGATAAACAAGAAGTGATCAGCAATCTCAGGATTCAGTCTAGCTCTCCTGTCTTCTACAGTCATTCCTGGAATAGAAGATGTGCTGGTAGCAGGATGTACAGGATTCCCCCATGCTTATTTTGCTAGTTGTGGCCAGTATGTTTGGCTTGTTTTTCCAAAAAATCTAAATATCTTTGTAGGATCATTGAAAAATAAATAACAGTTCATTAACTGGCTTCAAAGTAGAAAATGACACGGGGACAAGGTTTGTCCCCATCCCCGCAGTTACTGCGGTGTCCCGTCCCCTTCTCTATAGTAAGAGTGGAGCTTTCTTCATGCATATTCATTAGGGTTATCCTGAAAACCTGACCTATTTGTGGTCCTCAATGACTGGGAGAAAATACTGCTTACGTATTTCCCAGTGAGTGTATCATGTTTACTTTTATCCTGATCCTCTGTGTCTTATCCTGGTGTGGAAGTTTGACCCTCTTAGGATGGCTGGGTAAGAACTACTCACAGTTTTTACATGATGTAGGCCTCTTTACTATTTCACATTTCCTCTAATTGTGTTATTTTCTTCTCTTCAAAACTCAAGATTATCGTTTTCTAGAAGATGTGGCAAGAACTTATGATTGCGCTGCAAGGGATGTTTTGCTGCACAAGCCAACGAGTTATAAATTTGTAAGTAGATAAATGCAGAAAAAAAATCAGAAACAAGAAATGCGGAAAATCTTAAGGGTAGTATAAGGATATTTTGATGCTCATCTGAGAGGTACCATCCTTTTAAGGTCTGAATAGACCAGCCATACTGGCCTTGAAGCCCGCTCCTCTCTCTCAAGAATCATTCATTGTCAGCTGATTCAATATTTTAGGGTAGGGTGGTCCTTTCCTGATTTTTACCCAACTGCATATAGGGGCTTCTAGTCTTATTTTTCTTAGGAAATGCAGTAGTTACTCTTGGGGGAATTTTTTGCAACTGTGTAGTGCAGAATTCTGCAAAGCTGCTGGCGCCCTCTCGTCGTCCTCCTCTGCAGAGAATAGCGCAGCAGGAGGAGAAAGAAATGAACCTTCCTTGTCATCAAGGAGATGAAGCCTTTACGTATGGGGTTGTGTCCATCAACCAGCAGGGGGAGATAGAGAGCACTCAACTTTTCACAGTGCCTCATGGCCAGCTAGCTCCACTGCCGCTTCAGCATTCTCTATCTCCCCAAGCAGGGTGGCTGCAGCTTCTTCGAGCTCCATCAAAAATCTGCCTGGGGGTGGCTCCTGGCTTGCCAGATGTTAGCCGGGGTGTTAAAGGCTATAGCAGCTTCACTTTGAAGGCACATAGGTCAGCCCTTTCCCTGCCTTACTCATGCCCCCGTGGATGTGGACATATTAGCTTGCTTTTCCCTGTCCTTTCCCACTCAGTGGATGCAGGCACATTGGTTCGCCTTTCCCTGCCTTTCCCACTTATCTGAGCCTCCGGAGTGTTTTTATTTACCTCTTTTGCCTCTGCTTTCCTCACAGCATTTGTGGTGCCACGAAAAGGCGGGTCTTTTCACCCGATCCTGGACTTAAAAGAGCTAAAGTCCTTAAGAGTGTTGCATTTTCACATGGAAACCCTGCGCTCCGTCATTGTGGCGGTACAGCCAGGAGAGTTTCTCACATCTCTGGACCTGAAAGAAGCTTGCTTGCACATACCAATTTGGCCCCCGCACCAGAAGTTTCTGCGGTTTGCGGTGTTGGGAAAACATTTCCAGTTTCGGGCCTTGCCTTTTGGCCTCGCCACAGCTCCCCGAACCTTCTCCAAGGTAATGGTGGTAGTAGCTGCCTTTCTCAGGCGAGAGGGTATCCGGGTTCACCCATACCTAGACGACTGGCTCATCAGAGCAGACTCAGAAAAAGAGAGTCATCTAACTACAGCCAGAGTGGTTTCAGTCCTTTAATCTCTGGGCTGAGTCGTCAATATGGTCAAAAGTTACCTGACCCCCTCGCAATCTCTAGAATATTTGGGGGCCAGGTTCGACACAGCCTCGGACTATGTGTTTCTTCCCGAGCAAAGGCGGTGCAAGCTTCAGAATCAGGTCCGTCTTCTCCTGAGGATGCCCCGCCCGCGAGCTTGGGACATTGTCCAGCTGTTGGGATCGATGACGGCCACCTTGGAAGTGGTGCCATGGGTGAGAGCGCACCTGAGACCTCTACAGTATTCTCTACTTCAACAATGGTCTCCAGTATCTCAGGATTATCAGTGCAGACTTTCTTGGCTCCCTGCGGCCCGCCTCAGTATGGAGTGGTGGCTCTCGGACAGCATGTTGCGGCGGGGAATGCCGCTGGCGCTCCCTGATTGGTGCCTAGTAGTGACAGATGCCAGCCTGAAGGGCTGGGGCGCACATTGCCAGGGGAAGCATGCCCAGGGTCTGTGGACGCCCGACGAGTCGGAGTGGTCTATCAACCGCCTGGAGTTTAAAAGCAGTGTTTCTGGCTCTTCTGGCCTTTCAAGTGACCCTGGAAGGATTGGCTGTCCGAGTGATGTCGGACAACACGACAGCAGTGGCCTACATAAATCGACAAGGCGGCACTCAGTGCAGAGCTCTAGCTGCGCAGGCCGAACAAATTTGCCACTGGGCCGAGCTGCATCTACAGTCCCTGTCAGCAGCTCACATTGCAGGTCAGAGCAACGTGCAAGCCGACTATCTAAGCAGGCATCAGATCGATCCAGCGGAGTGGGAACTAGCAGACGATGTATTCCTGCAGATATGTGCCAAATAGGGCAAGCCAGTGATGGATCTTATGGCGACCAGTTCCAATGCCAAAGTCCCGTGCTTCTTCAGCAGACGGAGGGATCCTCGCGCGGCCGGGTTGGATGCCTTGGCTCAACCCTGGCCCCTGGGCTTGCTGTATGTCTTCCCTCCGTGGCCCTTGATAGGGCGAGTGCTCCTGCGGATTTGGCTGCATCCAGGAGAAGTGGTGCTCATGGCCCAGGAGGCCTTGGTATGCGGACCTCCGACAGATGCTGTTGGAGGCTCCCTTTCCGTTACCTCTGGCTCCGCACCTGTTGTCACAGGGTCCGATGGCCATGGAGGAGGCCTGCCGCTTTGGTCTTATGGCATGGCGATTGAGAAGGCGCAATTGAGAGACGAAGGCTACTCAAATAAGGTAATTTCCACTCTCCTGCAGGCCCGTAAGCGCTCCACTTCCGTGGCTTATGCCAGGATTTGGCGCCAGTTTGAAGCTGGTGTGTTTCAAGAGCGCTTTCTCCGTTGCGGGCTCCTGTCTCGCCGATTCTGGACTTGTTGCAGGATGGTGTACACAAAGGCTTGGCCTATAATTCCCTGCAGGTGCAAGTGGCAGCATTGGACTCCCTGCATGGCAAGGTTGAAGGCGTGTCCTTAGCTGCTCATCCAGATGTGGCACGGTTTCGTAGAGGGGTGCTTCGGCTCCGTCCTCCCGTGCGGGCACCTTGTCCAGCTTGGAACCTGGGGTTAGTATTGAAGGCCCTTCAGGGGGCTCCCTTTGAACCGCTTCGGCGTGCTTCAGAGAAAGATTTGACACTGAAGGCCGTCTTTTTAGTGGCCATTACTTCGGCGAGACGGGTGTCAGAGCTCCAGGCGCTGTCCTGTAGAGACCCTTTTCTGCAATTCTCAGAGTTAGGGGTCACGGTTCGGACCATGCCTTCCTTCATGCCTAAGGTGGTTTCAGCGTTTCACCTAAACCAGCCTGCTTTTCTTCCCTCCTTTGTTGAGGAGGAGTTTCCAGATTCATTTGGGCAGTTGCACCTTTTGGATGTGCGCAGGACTCTGTTGCAGTATCTGCGAATTACAAATTCTTTCAGGACCTGATCATATTTTTGTGCTGTTTGCAGGTCCTCGCAGAGGGTCTTCAGCGTCTAAAACCACTATTGCCCGTTGGCTTAAAGAATCTATCTTTTCAGCATTTCTGCTGTCTGGCTGGGCTCCGCCTGAAGCCTTTAAGGCACATTCCACAAGAGCGATTTCCTCTTCCTGGGCGGAAACTGGAGCACTCTCTCTTCATGAGATTTGCAGTGCTGCAACATGGGCTTCTAAGCTCTCTTTCGCCCGACATTATAGGCTGGATTTGGCTGCCAGGAGGGATGCGCGTTTTGGAGCACAGGTGCTAGCGCGTTGTGTGGCTTGTTCCCACCCTATTTAGGGATTGCTTTGTTACATCCCATACGTAATGGCTTCATCTGCTTGATGACAAAGAAGAGAAAATTAGGTTCTTACCATGATAATTTTCTTTCCTGTAGTCATAGCAGATGAAGCAATGAGCCCTCCCTGTATGATTGTCTGTATTACAGTGATTCTGATTTTAGGTGCTGTTCTTGTTTCCTGAAGTTATATTCCTTCCTTGGGGAGTCGGAAAACAGTCTTCAGGATTCTTGTTACAGTTATAGGAGGATGAGTTCATTCCCTCCAGTTCATGTTTTGGGAGGATGAGTTTATTCCCTCCAGGAGGATGCAAGTATTCCCTCCGTTTATACAAAGTGGAGGACGAGTTTATTACCTCCAGGAGGATGAGTTCATTCTCTCCTTTTTTGAGTTCATGCCCTTGTTAAGGGGCCATCGTTCGCTGTGAGGAAAGTTCATATTATTCCCATTGCGGTTTGCCATACTGCTTTGGAAGCTTCAAATACTGAAGAGGCAGTGGAGCTAGCTGGCCATGAGGCACTGTGAAAAGTTGAGTGCTCTCTATCTTCCCCTGCTGGTTGATGGACACAACCCCATATGTAATGGCTTCATCTGCTATGACTAAAGGAAAGAAAATTATCATGGTAAGAACCTAATTTTCCCATTGCACAGTTCACATATACAGGTCTAAGCCAGCAGAGGAAGTGACCCAATGTGTAGTGGTTCACTTCCTCTTCGTCGTCCTCCTTCTCCTCCTCTTACTGAGTGATATCTGTGGTGGACGGGGAGGAAGCAGCTGATTCCAGCTGAGTGTACCATGGGAGGGGGTAGGCAGGGCAAACTGAGAGTGCCTTGAGGCTGGGGGGGGGGGGGGGCAGAGCAAGATGAGAGTGCTCTTGGGAGGTGCAAACAGGGCAAGGTGAGACTATGCTACTAGTGTTTTTTTTTTGGGGGGGGGGAATCAAGCTTGAGGATGTGCCATGGGAAGAGTAGGAGAGGGAAAATAGAAAATAATAGCTGGATAGAGAATGAGAGGTGAGGTGTGTTCCTGTGAGGAGGAAAACGAGAGGTGGGGGTATTGCAGAAGATTTGGGAGGCTGTAATAGGGATCTTTCTGGAAGTTAGAGGGAGAAAAAACTGCAGTTGGAGTTGGGGAGGCTGGAGCCTGAGATGGACAAAGACAGGAGGGAAATTCTGTGCAAAAACAATAAAAATAAAAATGTAGAATTTTGTGTGGAATTTCCCCAGGAGTAATTAGGGGGAGAGCAGGACTACAAATCCTTGCATGCCATGGGGGATGAAAACCAGGACAGGATCAGCCTGTCCTGAAAATGTAAAACTAGTTGGCAATCCTGCCTGAGGTTTCCCCCCCGCCTCCCCCCCCCCCCTGGGAAATTTGCCTCTTCTCTGTGAGTAATACATGTCAGAAGAGTGGAAATAGATTTGACAATAGGAGAAGCAAGATCATAAATAAAAGTTTACTAGGAGAACCCCCCCCCCCCCCCCCCCCCCCCCACACACACACACACACACACTCCTGCTCTGACTACACCACTAGTCAGAAAGCAACAAGGCAGTCGGTCCGCCAAATCCAGTATGGACAATAAAAGAATGAGGCAGACCTTGTAAAAAAAAAACAATGTCTTTATTTGTAGAGTAAAAGCTCCCAGGTATTCTACATAAAATGCCCGACATGGCTGTGTTTTGCCAGTATAAAAATGGCTTTGTCAGGGGCAATAGGTCACTTTAAATGAAAATAAATGCCATCTACACAATTACCATCTACACACTACTAACTGTATCTGACACCCTGATATGACATGACAATGTTATCAAATCTATGTAAGCCACATTGAGCCTGCAAATAGGTGGGGGAATGTGGGATACAAATGCAATAAATATAAATATATAAAATAAAATCAGTATCTAAAAGCAACATATAAATGAAATGATAATTAAATGTATAAATAAACTAAAAACACCAAAGGAACAGAGGAACCTCAAGCTGACAATGCTTTTAAGTACTTAATAAAACAGTGTAAAACTGTTAATAATACATATCTTAAAAGCATAATTTGAATAAATAAGTTCTACGAACATCATAGAAACTCTTAAATGTTAAAATACTGGATGTCTAGGTTCTAAAAACTATGTGCAATAGTAAAACAGTAAGACAAACGGAGAGGAAATTAGTGCATGGCCATTTTAGTGCCGCACTAAAAATGGCTACAGAGCATGCAAAACTCGCGCACTATCACTTTTTAGCACATTTTAGTAAAAGGGACCCCCTGGTGAATAGAGTGCTCCAAATAAATGCATTTGATACCAAATTTTAGCAGGAATTTGTAAATTTGGAATACACTCATTAGGAGTTGGCCTCTCTGTAGAGTTGACGGCTATTGCTCCGAATATGGCGCAAAGTTGGCAACTGTAAAAGCACCGTGGATTATGGTTTTTCATTAGCTGTAGTGGTCCATGCGTGTGGAGGCTATTTTGCTTGGCGGTAAAATATGGTCTTTCATTACTTAAATTATTATATTCTGGTTTTGATACTGTGGGTTTAGCAGAAGGTACAGACTGCAAGCTCCGCTAATCCCTAGTGGCCCTCGCTGGTTCACATTCATACTACCAAACATTGAGTTTTCAGTTTCAGCTGAAACCAGGTGATGAGTTTTGGCCGAAAGCATTCAGAAAGTTTTGGTGGCAGTTTGTTTCGATTGAAACAAAAGGCAGTTTGTCAGTCTCTACTTGAGTCACTTGCTGCATGAACTCCTCCTCTCATGGTCTGAAATCTGGCAAGATTTAAGACAATGAAACAAGCTAGGGAGTTCCCACAATGTGTGGCTCAAACATAAGTGGAGTCGCGCTATGCAGATGGAAGAGAATGGCAGTAGCAGTAACAGCCACTGGACAATGGGACTGTATTTCTGGGTAGTAGTTCAGAAGCTTGAAGTGTTTTGCTTCCTGTTTTTGGTGTCCTTTAAAAGCTTGGCTGTTTCAAAAGTACTTTCCTTAGCATCCTTAACAGATCAGCACAGAACTTGTGGTGTTGTGCACATCAGCCATCAGGTGAAGATGTGGAAAACTCTGAAACGTGACTGCCCATAAGGGCTTTGTGTCGCTCCAGCACTTCAGTATTTTCTATCTCCAGCAGGTGGACGGAGGTTGCTGTGAAGTTCTGGACTGATAAATGATGCCACTTCTGGCCCAGTTAGTGGCTTGTAATCAATTGAGCATCAGGGTTAGCATCGGGGTTAGCTGGACAAGGTGGAGTAGCCTGCCGTGGTATACCCAGTGGTCTGGGTTCTTCTCTATCTCACCCCCAGCTTCATCTTCATTTTAGCCTACACAAATAATGTAAGCAAAAAAAATTGTTCCTTTCTGAGGGCACCAAGCAGACAAAGAGGGATTCTGTTGAAACCAGGGCAGTGGAGTTTTGAGTCTCAGTGCCTGGGTAAGATCCCTTTTGTGCTTCTCACTGCCTTCCAGCTTCCACAGCTCATGGAAGACACGGCATGCCTTGCTGATGCGGCCTACATCACAGCGCCTGGGTAAACTCTCTGCCTCATTCATTACAGCTCCTGGAGAACATGACCTGCCTTACTTGGGCAGCTTTCAGTTCCCGTTCTTCCCAGCATGCTTCCCTTACTTTTCAGCACTTTTTCCTCTGGTCAGCCTCTTCATGTGGTGCTATATGGCCACTTCAGCAGAGGCAACAAAATCCTGCTTTTACACTGAAGTATGGAAATCCACCTTGGGGCATTGTTTGGCTTTCTGACCCTCCAAGCCGCTATCGGCATTCCACAACCATTGAAAATTCTCACCCGACAAGGTTCCAGGCTACGTGTCAGCATACCTGGAGGACACCTCCTGCGGGAGGTGGTGGAAATGAAAATGGTAACAGAATTCAAACACGCGTGGGATAAACATAAAGGAATCCAGTTCTGAAGGAATGGATCCTAAGGAGCTTAGCCGAGATTGGGTGGCAGAGCCGGTGGTAGGAGGCGGGGATAGTGCTGGGCAGACTTATACGGTCTGTGCCAGAGCCGGTGGTGGGAGGCGGGGCTGGTGGTTGGGAGGCGGGGATAGTGCTGGGCAGACTTACACGGTCTGTGCCCTGAAAAGGACAGGTACAAATCAAGTTAAGGTATACACAAAAAGTAGCACATATGAGTTTATCTTGTTGGGCAGACTGGATGGACTATGCAGGTCTTTTTCTGCCGTCATTTCATTTACTATGAAATGTCGGTGAGTCAGTGCTTCAGAGGAAAACATGGAAAAGCGGCCATCACACAAAGTAGGGTCTGGTATAAATTTCTGCTGTTTGAGTAGGCTAGTTATTTAAAGGAGCTGGCCCCACATCAGTAGGAGAGGGGACAATGTGATCTTCTGAGGTCTCGTTATCAAAATACCTTCTGGGCATTGGAACACTGAATATTCAATCAGATATTTGAAAAAGTCAATTGAAAACCCTCCTGTTAGTTTTAGCTTTACATCTGCTTCAACATATAGAATTTAAACAATACTCCTGTGATTTACCATAAAATTTTGGTTCTAATGCCGAAAAGAAGAGGAAAAGCTGTAGCTTCCCAGCAGCTTAGACCCCCCCCCCCCCCCCCCCCTGTTTCGGGTCCGATGGATCTATATCTACAGAGAACTCAGATTTGCAAGCGTCGGTGAGTGGCCTGCTATCTCAGCCAAGGGGAGTTGGAGACCCACAGCAGAGATCTGGGCTGGAAGTTTCATTAAGCCCCGACGATAGAGTCCCTCCCCCACAGCCATGTGGAAGCAGTTCTCCGATATCAGCGTGTGCAAGCTTGGATACCGAAGTGTTGCCAAGTGAAGCAAGAGAGGAAGCAGTTTCAACTTTATCGGAGGAATTGAGAAGTGCTCAGACTTCCAATTCAACTGCACAACTGGCATAGTTTTCAGTGGGGGAGACAGGAGAGATGATTGAAGATGTGAAGATTTCACAACAAACTGAGGTAGAGAGCATTTCATTTACAAATCTTTTTAAAAAGCCCTCTGTTGTGACTCTAGATAGTCTGTGGTCACTGATAGCTGACTTAGAGAAGGCGTTATGCCCCCAGATAAAGAAAATCAATGAAGAAATGCTTATATTGAATGGGAGAGTAAATGAAATAGAAAATGACTTGAAATCAGCTAAGGCACAAATCGTTAAACAGGAGAAAGAATTGCAGCAAACACAGACATTACAAATGACTATGCTTAACGATTTTGTTAATCTCAGGAGAAAGACAAGAGTTCCTGGAAAATAGCTCTAGAAGCAATAATTTACGTTTCACCAATTTCCCTCAACAATCTCTGATCTCTCCCCATGAGATGTTTAAAAAATACTTTAAAGAAATTTTGGAAATGGGGGAAGAGAATATTCCCCCGTTTGTCCGGGTCTTTTACCTCCCTGTGAAGAAAAGTGAGGAACAACAGATACAGAATAATCGAGAGCTTAATGTTTCAGCTTTACTGGAAACTTCTGAATTAGATTAAATAACACCAACTACATTAGTGGTGACAGTAGCTCTAATTCCAGACAAGACTTGGATATTGAAGTTGTTTTTCAAAAATAAGGATAAAATCTTTAAAGGATTAAAAATTCGAGTTTTTCCAGATTTCTCGAGGGAAACGCAAAAACGACGCCAGAAATTTCTTCCGATGAAACAAGACACAAAAGATTGGAGCTACATTTTTTCTTAAATATCCATGTAAACGTTTGGTCACTTATCAGTCACTGAAATATGTATATTATGATCCTATTCAACTCTCTTCTTTTATAACATCTAAAACTAATAAGATAGAATAATAACTATTGAAAATTGATAGTGAATCTTGCAACTGATTTATAACGTTGAATTATTTTCTTAATTTCTCCAATTAATGGACTCCACTTGTGGACTTTTATTAGGTTACGTTTTCTTTTTTTTTCCTTTTTTTTTTTTTTAATCTCTGTTAGAATTATGTTCTATCAAACTTCATTGTAACTAACCGAACTTTCTTTACAAGCTTGTCAAGTTTGTTTTATTTATTTATTTATTTATTTATTACATTTGTACCCCGCTCTTTCCCACATACAGCAGGTCCAGTGCGGCTTACATAGTAAAAGAAAACATCTTACATGGTAAAGAATACAGTAAAAACAAGGAAATGTAGGAACAGTGTTATAAATTGTGATGATCATAATTACTTACATTATGAAAGGCATTACAAAGGACGTGAAAAGAACGTAATGAACTAGAATAGGGAAGGTAGACAAGGATATGATAGGTGAAAGTGAAGGAGAATGGGAGGGGAAATGGTAAAGGATGGAGGGAAGAAGATGAGGGATTGAGTATAACATTGGGGTCAGAGTAAGCGTCGACGTCTTAGCAGGAGTATCGTAGGTGATCTGGTGGAATTAAGCTGGTCCATTAGGGTAAACTTGCTTGAAAAAATGGGACTTTAACATTTTCCTGAAAGGTAAATAGTTATTAATAGCTCGGATGGGTCTTGGGAGAGCATTCCAAAGTTGACTACCCAGAAAGGAGAAACTGGATGCATAGTATGTTTTGTTCTTGACACCTTTGCAGTTTGGGAGGTGTAGATTGAGGTATGTTCGCGATGACATTGTTCTATTTCTAATTGGGAGGTCAATCAGGTTGTTCATATAACTGGGGGATTCTCCTGATATGATCTTATGGATAATTGTATGGACCTTGAAGTATATTCTCTCTTTGATGGGGAGCCAGTGAAGCCTTTCTCGAAGGGGTGAGGCGCTTTCAAATCTTGACTTTCCAAATATAAGTCTGGCTGCCGTGTTCTGGGCAGTCTGGAGACTTTTCAGGACTTGGGATTTACATCCAAGGAAAACACTGTTGCAGTAATCAACCTAAGTGATGACTGTGGATTGAACCAGGTTCCGGAAAGTGTTCAGTGGAAGATAGGATTTCACTCGCTTCAGGATCCACATCATATTAAACATTTTTTTTGTGATCAGCTTAGCGTGGTTATCGAAGGATAGATGACTATCTATTGTAACTCCAAGGATCTTTAACCTACTGGAGATGGGGATGATTACATCTGGGGTATTGAGGGTGGCCGGGAGAGATGGGGAGTATTGAGACGAGAGGACTAGGCATTGAGTTTTTTTCTTTAATTTCATCTTAAAGGCATTGGCCCATGAGATCAAGGTGGACATACCAGTAGTGATTTTATCAGAGATTTCGGATAAATTTGATTTAAAGGGAATAAAAATGGTGACGTCGTCGGCATATATAAAGGGATTAAGGCCATGTTTGGCTAATAATCTGGCCAAGGGGATCATCGTGATATTGAAGAGTATTGGGGAGAGAGGAGATCCCTGTGGTACTCCGCATTCAGACGACCATGGGGATGATATGTTTGTGGTTCCTTTAACTTGATAAGACCTAGTTGTGATGAAGTCTCTTAACCAATTGATGATAATACCTCCAATTCCAAGTTTGTCCAAAAGTTTAGCAAGAATGTTGTGATCTACCATGTCAAAAGCGCTTGACAAATCAAATTGCAAAAGGAGGATTTTGTTTCCAGTTGCGATTTCTTGTTTGAATTTAGCTATTAGAGTAAGGAGGACCGTTTCTGTGCTGTGGGCAGATCGGAAGCCTGATTGTGACTCATGAAGGATAGAAAATTTCTGAATATATTCATTTAGTTGTGAGGTCACTCTGTTCTCCATTAGTTTAGTGATTAGAGGAATGGAGGCAATTGGACGGTAGTTGGTAACATCGTTTGAAGATTTCTTTGGATTTTTTGTTAACATAGTAGTAACATAGTAGATGACGGCAGAAAAAGACCTGCAAGGTCCATCCAGTCTGCCCAACAAGACAACTCATGTGTGCTACTTTTGTGTATACCCTACTTTGATTTGTACCTGTGCTGTTCAGGGCACAGACCGTATAAGTCTGCCCAGCACTAGCCCCGCCTGGTATAGGTGTTAATAAAATATTACCATGATTGGTAGGGAAGGAACCTTGTTGAAGCAGGAAGTTTATGTGAGTGGTGAGATCCAAGATGAAGCATGTTGGGGCATCCCTTAAAAGGTAATTTGGACATGGGTCTAGATGGCATTGTGACTTGGAGAGTATGGAGATGGTTTTGGTGACTTCTTCGGTGGTCAGGGGGGTGAAGTTAGACCAAAATCGGTCAGCTGGTATTTCATCTATATTGGGATGAAGTTCGTCAAGAAATGAGTCTGCAGTGATGTTGCCTTGAGAAATTGATTTGATGTATAAATTTGAAAAATTAATAAAAAAAAAGAATTTAAACAATAGATCCAGTGTAGATCTAGCCTGTCCAGCAAGCACACTGTCTCCTTGTTTCCAATGTTAATTCTAAGGATTGTTTTTTTTTTCCTTTTTATTTGCATATTTTCTTATGCAACACAAAAGATACTCACTCTGGCTGGATGGATTGTGGAAGATTCAGATTTGACCCACACATATGTCAGACTATCCAGTCAGCATTGAGCTGCCAGTTAATGTTACCGCATCTTCTCCAGGACAATGTTTTTGTTATCTTCCTTTCATAACCCTATTGGGCAGTTTGTATAAGAGGTCCCTTGTTTAGTTCATACTCAGCATCCCTCTCTTCCCTTGTCTAACTCAAATGTTTTGTTACATTCTAAATAGCCATCAATAGTGCAGATGTCTTTCCCAGTATTTGGCCTCTTAGCTCCCTGGCATATAGCCAGCCAAAGAAGCCTGGGTTTCTGCTAGAACTTCTAACAGATCGTATTACCTGGCTGTTTAGTCTTTTTATTTTCCTGCATATAATTTTCTTCACACTGCTGAAATTGGTATTGGGGTTTGTGGAAACAGGCTTTGAAGATGTTAAGTGTAGTGCCTTAAATTAGGCAGCTGTTTTGATTCCTTGACCATATTATTTGGCACATCCTGGTTTTAATTTTCAGGCCTTCTAAAAGCAAAATCCCATTTTTTTTCTGTTTTCAAACTTGCTGTTTTATGCATTATATTATAGCTTGGTTTCATGAAGAACAGGGCTCGAAAGTGCAAAATAGACCTGAAAATTCTACCTGTTGGATTTAAGAAGAGAAGAGAAAATTCAACTTTTTTCTGTCAAAAGTAAGTTGAATGTTTCAGCAATGTTAATGATGTTTGAAGTCTTCTTTCATTTTTAAACCATCCATTAGATAGATATGCCTAACTGCTAGACCAAAAGCAAAGCAGCTTTTTTGGTTCTCTTTGGGAGAACATGACAGCAGGCGATAGATTTTCAGGCCACCATTCTCTTGCCAGAGTTATCAAATACTTTTGCTTTTTAGTAAGTGTCTGTCACTCCAGAAGAGAACTGGGCTCTGAAGGCCATATTGAAGATGCCGTCTCCGAGGACAAGCAGAACATCATCCACGACGGGGCTCAGTGTGGGATGCTACCCAGCGCTCTATAACTGAATTCTTCCCTCCTTTTTATTTGCTTAGTGTTTTTTTATTTTTTTGGCATTTTTAAGTTTTCTTTATTTCTTTTTTTTTTTTTTTTGCAGCTCCAGAGGCCCTCTTAGGCTGGAGCATCGAGCTGAATTTGAGATAAACCCCTTTTTGGCCTCACTATTGAACCTTTTGATTTGGCCGCTATGCTTTTTGACATGCCCCAGAAGACCCCCAGTGCTTTCAAGAGATACACCCAGTGTGTTCAGGTGATATCTTGCACTGATCCATACAATTGGTGTGTGGGGTGCTTGGGGCCTGACCATTATTCATCTGTGTTCTGTGCTTACAAATGCAGAAAAGAACACAGAAGGCACATGAGGCCCACCAGAGAGACCTTTTTGGATCCTCAAAGTCCGGTCCATTGATGTCGGCATCAGAAGCATCGACCCCGATGGCTGCCAGGGCTTCATCCGACACTGGGGGTGCACCAGCATCAAGGAGTTCTCCACCTTCCTTGACATCAGGCACCAGAAGCAAGCCCTGGTACTGATCTGCATTTGGTCTGACACCAAGGACACATGGATTTGACGTCGTCCTCAGCACTGAGGGAAACTGATGCCCAGTATTGGCTGAAGGCCAAGAAGCATTGGCATTTGTCCCCTTCGATTCACGGTGCCAGGAGCTCTGGGGCATAGGCATTGGCATCGCCAACACCCTAGAAGCGTTGGTGCTAAGAGGACTTTTCTCCCTTTATAATTCTGGTGCCATCACCTCAGCCAGTGTGCAGCCAGGACCCTACTTCCAATACGGCACCGACCGCTAAGCAGGCTGTCTCCACACAGACACCAGCTCCAGTCTTACCAATGTCTGTCCTCGATGACTGATTCTAGGCCATGCTGAGCGAGGAGTTGGCAGGATTGCTTTTGCTCCCAAGTTTTCAAACATTGAGGGTGCTTGCACCAGCCACAGCACTCAGCCACTCCAAACTTTGAGGTCCATGACACCCCTGTGGAACGGTCCCCGACCCATTTGCCACAAGAGGCATTAGTGTCAGTGTCTGTGCCTCCCCATGCATGGCACTGCTCGACATCGGGGGAGGAAGCTCCCTCGAGGTTGAGACATGAGCAGGCACCTCAGTGCCTGACTCTGTGGTATGGATATAGCTGAGACAGGCAGTCTCAGCAGGCCTTAAAGACTTTTTTGCTGAGTATGACATGGACTGGTCATGGGAGTCTGAGGAATAGCTTGACTACCTCTTGGAGAAGGGGGTCTTATAGCATACCCTCGGATACCTCTTCACCTGGTGAGAGAAGGAGGTCTCCACTTGAGCCCATCTCTTTTACCTGTTTTGTTAAGGAAATGGCAGAGGCCATTACCTTTTTAAGTCTGAAACGGAGGATGAACCTAGAGCCGAGTTATTCTCTTTTTGTGCCTTCTTTTCCTTGGCACCATCGAGTTTAATTTCGCTTAAGCCATTTTCCCTTCCATATCATCGAGACTCCCAGTGGCTTCAAACTCTGTACTCGGTGCAACCGGACCATCTCAGGTACTGATACTCATTCATGGTGTATCCAGTGCCTAGGCCCGACCATATCCCAGCTCGTTGTGCCCTTTGTCTTTGTATGAAGAGAGAGACTCAACTTGCTCGAGAAACCCAATGAGAGAAACTTTTGGGGGCTCGGTCCGGTCCTTCGGCATAGAGGTTGGCAGCAATGAAGGAAGCATTGATGTCGGGAGTAGAGGTAGGGATGACTGCTGAGAGACCCAGACACACTGGGAGCAGCGAGGCATCGAGTGTGTCTCCACCTGCCTCGAGGCCTTCTGCTGTGCAGGCCCCCCAGGACCGTCCATCGTCGGACTCGACCCCGAGGCGACATGAAGATTCTACATCGTCCTCGTCGGCACTGAGGAATCTCGGTGAAGTGCATCGAGTGAAGACTAAGAAGCACCAATACCGATCTCCCTCGACGCATGGTGGCTGGAGCTCCGGGACGCCAAGTGATTCGGCAACCGAGAAGCGTTGACGCCGGGAGGACCACCCCCCTCCATTCAAGAGGTGCCAGCAGTCAAGTTCCTGCTCCCGAGCCCCAGGTGGTTCTGCAACCTCCTGTCCCCTTCTCCTGCATCTCTATCAGGTGGGAATGAGGTTCCTTGCCAGACTGATGGTGATGGTTAATGGGAAGTTCTAATTCCTCAGCTCACCAAAAGATGTGAAAAACTTTAAGGCACAAACGACTAGGGCATCGTTACGGAAACTGATGAAACCCAGAGTAATCATCGATAAGAGGCATCTGCAGATTCCCTACAAACGTCCGAGTGGACGGGGGAAGGAGCTCAGATTCAGAATTCAAGGTGCTGGATCTCTGCCGAAAGTGGGCCAGCTAGAATGACTCCATTCATTTGAAACAGCACATTGTGACAGCAGTGCATCCATGAATGAAGAAGCAGTAGATTCGGTCCAGTCGCCTCACAGAGAGCTTGAGGATCCACTCCTGTCCCACTGGCCCCGCATCCTTTACCGATTGTCGGCTCTCGACAAGTGGATCCGGGCCTTGCTTCTGGAACTCCTGGAAGGACTGCTGTGCCACACTGCATCGGTGTCGGGGGGGGTGCTTTTGCCTACCATGCCGTCTTCTGCAGCTATGTCTGGCCCTCCACCCGCGGTGAGATCTTCGACCAGCGCCTTGTGGCTCTGGTGTCGGCTGCCACCCAGGCCCAGTTCCCCATCGATGGAGGAAGCTTCGCCGCAGTTCACACAGGAGTTGGCCCGTCGACATCGCCCTCAAGACTTCGGAGTCAAGGCAGGTTCGGTCTCGGAGGTCACTGAGGGAAGTGTTCTCCAGCACTGAGGAGGAACGCTCAAGGGAGTCAGAGGAAGATCCCAGGTACTTCTTTGAGTCTTTTGGGATTCCCTCTGAATCTTCCCCTCCACCTGAAAGGAGACTCCACCTGAGAGCCTCTCCTTTTCATCCTTTGTACGGGAACTGGCTCAGGCCATTTCATTCCCTGTAGAACCCAGGGCTGAGAATCTTGAGGTCCTGGATTACACTTCTCCACCTAGGGAGGCAGTGACAGCTCCTTTGCATAAGGTACTGAAGGTAGTCCTCATGCGAAACTGGGCATATCCTCTGTCTGTGCCCATCATCCCCAAGAAGGTTGATTCTCAATATTGGATCCATGGGGAGCCTGAGTTGATGAGGTCTCAGTTACTTCACAACACCATGGGGGTGGACTCTGCTCTCAAAAGAGCCAAGAGTTCTGAAGACTATGCTTCGGCACCCTCCAGGCAGAGAAGCTAGAACCTTGGATTCTTTTGGGAGGAAAATGTATCAGGCCGCCATGCTCATTGCACGTATTAAGTCATACCAGCTCTTCACGAGCATCCATTGCGGAACTCGGTGTGGCAGCTGTCTAGTTTGGTTGATGCCCTCCTTCTGGAGCAGGGCAAGCCTTTTTGCCAGCAGGTCAAGCAGCAGAAGGTGTGTTGTAAATTCTTGGCCAGGGGTCATATGACACTTTTGATGTAGCATCCAGGATCTCTGCTCAAGGTACAGCAATGCACAGACTGTCATGGCTGCATGTTTCTGACCTGGACCAGTCGGTCCAGCAGAGGATATTGGATGTTCCTTGCTGAGGGGATAATCTTTTCGGAGAGAAGGTGGAAGATCTAGTTGACCATCTCAAGAAGCATACAGATGCTATGGCTTCTCTCTCCTGCCGGGTGCCTTCTGTATCCACCTCCTCACCCAGGAGGTATTTTGGTAGGTCCCGGTGTGCTCCCTATTCCTATTCCAGGCTTAGGTACACTCCAGTGTCTCGGCAGCCTGCTCAGGCTCAGCCCCAGTGCGCTCGTTCTTGTCAACAGCTTGCGCCTAAGGCCTCTGCTGCTCCCCAGCAAAAGCAAGGGACAGGCTTTTGTCTGGCTCCAACAGAGCATAGCCGCCATACAAGTGTCTGTGCCGGACGACTTGCTGGTTGGGGGGGGGGGGGGGGTGAATGTTTTTCACCAAAGGTGGCCTCTCATATCCTTCGACCGATGGGTTCTTCAAATAGTCTGGTTAGGATATACCCTCAATCTGATCTCCAAGCCTCCAAATTGCCCACCAAGAGCTCATTCATTCAGCTCTCAGCACAAGCAGGTACTTGCAGAGGAACTCTCCGCCCTTCTAAAGGCCCATGTGGTCAAACCCATATCACCAGGGGAAGAAGGACAGGGATTTTATTCCAGGTACTTCCTTGTGCAGAAGAAAACAGGGGAGATGCGTCCCATCCTAGACCTGAGGGCCCTGAACAAATTCCTTGTCTGAGAAAAGTTCATGATGATTTCCTGGGGCACCCTTCTTCCCATGATTCAGGAAAACGATTGGCTATGCTCTCTGGATGCTTATACTCATATCCTAATACTTCCAGCTCACAGGAAGTATTTTTGCTTTCGGCTGGGGACGCAGCACTTTCAGTAACGCGTACTGCCCTTTGGCCTAGTGTCAGCTTCCAGGGTATTTACCAAATGTCTAGCGGTAGTTGCAGTGTCGCTACGCAGACTAGGAGTGTATGTGTTCCCTTATCTCGGCAATTGGCTGGTAAAGAGCACCTCGGAGGACGGTGCTCGGGAGTCCATACGGAGGATTATTCAGGTGCTGGAACTACTAGGGTTCGTAATAAATTTCCCCAAGTTCCATCTTGACCCTGTTAAACAATTGGCGTTCATAGGAGCCTTGCTCAACGTGAGAACTGTCCGAGCCTATCTTCCCGAGACACGGGCAGACAATCTTCTGTCCCTAGTGTCCAAGGTTCGACAGTCTCAGCAGGTCACAGCTTGGCAGACGTTGAGACTCTTGGGCCATATGGCCTCCACAGTTCATGTTACACCCGTGGCACATCTTCACATGAGATCTACTCAATGGACCCTGACTTCCCAGTGGTGTCAAGCCAGAGGGAATCTAGAAGATGTCATCCAAGTGTCCCCACAGCTGGTACGCTTTCTTCAGTGGTGGACAATTCGATCCAATTTGACCTTGGGACGTCCATTCCAAATTCCTCAGTCGCAAACAGAGCTAACAACAGATGCATCACTCCTGGGCTGGGGAGCTCATGTAGATGGGCTTCACACCCAAGGGGCCTGGTCCCTCCAGGAAAAGAGACTTCAAATCAATCTGCTGGAGCTTCGAGCAATCTGGAACGCTCTAAAGACTTTCAGAGATTGGTTGTTGAACCAAATTATCCTAATCCAAACAACCAGGTTGCGATGTATTACACTAACAAGCAGGGGGGCACCGGATCTCGCCCTCTGTGTCAGGAGGCTGTCCAGATGTGGCTCTGGGCACACCATCAAGGCATGTTTCTCCAGGCCACTTATCTGCCAGGCGTAAACAATAGTCTGGCCAACAAACTGAGCAGGATAATGCAACCTCATGAGTGGTCTCTGAATATGAGCGTTGCCCACAAGATCTTCCGATTGTGGGGCACCCCCTCGGTGGATCTTTTTGCCACTCATCTCAGCCACAAAGTCCCTCGGTTCTGTTCCAGACTTCAGGCCCATGACAGGCTAGCATCAGACGCCTTCCTTCTTCATTGGGGGACAGGTCTCTTGTATGCGTATCCACCAATAACTCTAGTGGGAAAGACTTTGTTGAAACTCGAGCAAGATCGTGGAACCATGATTCTGATTGCACCCTACTTACCGCGTCAGATTTGGTTCCCTCTTCTTCTGGAATTGTCCTCCGAAGATCTGTGGAGGTTGGAGTGTTTTCTGACCCTCATCACACAGAATGAGGGATCACTTCTACATCCCAACATCTGCTCTCTGGCTTTCACAGCCTGGATGTTGAGAGCCTAGAATTCACTTTCTTGGTTCTTTCGGAGGGTGTCTCCCAGGTCTTGCTGGCTTCCAGGAAAGATTCCACTAAGAGGTGTTATTGTTTTAAATTGAAGAGGTTTGCCGTCTGCTGTGACAGCAAGGCCGTAGATCCCCTTTCTTTTCCTACACAGACCCTGCTTTTGAATACTTTCTACACTTATCAGAGTCTGGTCTTAAGACCAACTCTGTAAGGGTTCACCTTAGTGCAATTAGAGCGTGTCATCAGCGTGTAGAAGGTAATCCTAACTCTGGACAGCCTTTAGTTCACTTCATGAGAGGTTTGCTTTTGTCAAAGCCCCCTGTCAAACCTCCACCAGTGTCATGGGATATCAGCGTCATTCTCACCCAGCTGATGGAAGCTCCTTTTGAGCCACTGAATTCCTGCCATCTGAAATACTTGACCTGGAAGGTCGTTTTCTTGGTGGCTGTTACCTCAGCTTGTAGGGTCAGTGAGCTTCAGGCCTTAGTAGTGGATGCACCTTATACTAAGTTTCATCACAATAGAGTAGTCCTCCGCATGCACCCTAAGTTCCTGCCGAAGGTGGTGTCGGAGTTCCATCTGAACCAGTCGATTGTCTTGCCAACATTTTTTCCCTGTCCTCATTTCCACCCTGGCAAAAGCAATTTACACACCTTGGACTGCAAGAGAGCGTTGGCCTTTTACATGGAGCGGACAAAGCCCTTCAGACGGTCTGCCCAGTTGTTTCTCTTTTGATCCCAACTGGAGGGGGGGGGGGAGTCATTGGTAAACACACCATTTCCAATTGGCTAGCATTGCATTTCCTTCACTTATGCCCAATCTGGACTGACTCTAGAGGGCCATGTCACGGCTCATAATGTCAGAGTCATGGCTGTGTCGGTAGCACACTTGAAGTCAGCCTCCACTGAAGAAATTTGCAATGTGGTCTTCAGTCCACACATTCACATCTTATTACTTCCTTGAGCACGATACCCAATGCGACAGTTTGGGCAATCAATGTTGCAGAATCTGTTTGGGGTTTAGAATCCAACTCTAGACTGAAAGCCCACCTCTTTAACATTGCTTTTGACTCGTAACCACTTGTAACCACTCGCCTCCACCTACCCTCCTCTCTTCCTTCCCGTTCACATTAATTGATTTGATTTGCTTACTTTATTTATTTTTTGTCTATTAGATTGTAAGCTCTTTGAGCAGGGACTGTCTTTCTTCTATGTTTGTGCAGCGCTGCGTATGCCTTGTAGCGCTATAGAAATGCTAAATAGTAGTAGTAGTAGTAGTAACTCCACCCTCAGCTAGTTTGTATATAGTTTCAGGTTAATCTTTTTTTTATGTCCTTGCCTTTTCGAGGCCCAATAGACTATTGTTTGTGGTTTTGGGTGAGCCTGGATGCTAGCGATACCTCACTTGTGACAATAACTCAGCCACTTGTCCTCTGAGAAAGCAAAGATACTTATCTGTAGCAGGTGTTCTCCAAGGACAGCAGGCTGATCATTCTCACAAACCTGCCCACTTCCCCTTGGAGTTGTCTCTCTCTCTTTTGCTTTTCACTGAACTGAAGAATGTGGTTTTGCAGCGGGCAGGAAGGCACTCTGCGCGGTCGGGTGCAGAATGTGCCTCAGAAGGCTCTAGCAAACTTTTTTGCTATACATAATGCCGGTTCCCAGGCTGATGCGGATCGTCGACCCACTTGTGAGAATGATCAGCCTGCTATCCTCGGAGAACGCCTTCTACAGGTAAGTATCTTTGCTTTAATTCTGAGCACTAGCCCAGGTTCTATTTGTTTAAGCTCATGGGATTATTTCAGAAGCAGATAGGATTTCTCTCTGTGCCCTGCAGTTGTTAACAACATCTGGGTTTGTTTTGGCATCTGATTGTGAGGTTTTTTTTTGTTTTTGTCTTCCAAAAAAAATGTAAATCACACAAATAACCTGTACAAAGTATTAGAGGAGGAAAGGTATATTGCTAAGTGTGAGGTTAAGAGGCTCATAGTGCAGCGAAAGTTGATCCTGGGGAACAGGGGTCAATTCCCTCTGCAGCTCCTTGTGACTCTGGGCAAGTCACTTAACCCTCCATTGCCCCAGGTACAAAATAAGTACCTGCATATAATATGTAAAACCACCTTGATTGTAACCATAGAAAGGCTGTATATCGAGTCCCATCCCCTTTTTCTTGTACTTCTCTGCTCTTACATTCCTGTGCTGTGACAAGCACACTCCAACAGCCCTATGCACTCACAAACCACACCTCTCTCTGTCCCCTCCCACCCCCAACACAAGAATGTCTATTGAATACATACAATTCCAATTGAATAATTGTTGTAATGCAGTGGTTCAGAATCATAATCCTGTCTAATTCTTATTCTAGGAAGGCATATGAAGCTGTCTAATATGCATTTTGTGTCTTAAGTAAATGTGGGGATGAGATAAATCCCTCCTGTTGAGGTGATCAGTGGTATTGAATGTTTGAAGGGAAATACTAGTACAGTTCTGGATTTTTTTTTTTGTAGATTTACCACTGGGTGTCACTCTTGTTAAGAAGGGCAAAGCAGCTCTTTCAGCTGCAGGCTAAAACAGTGCCTTGTTCTCTGCTATAATGTTGATGTCTTGTTCTGTAAAACTTCATTAGGGACGCCTGTAAATCTGCAGTAATGGAAAAGTTACCTAATCTAATACAGAACTTGTTTACTGCTCAAATCCCATCTGGATGTTCTAATCTAGGCAGTTTACAGCATAGAAGCCCATGTATTACATATGGGGAGCTTTATCAACTAATGTACATTGACAGGTGTACAATAAAGTGATAAAGATTACTTCAAAATATGTTCAAAAAATAAAAAATTTAAACAAATTCTCAAAATTTAAATACGGGTTTGTTTCCTTCAAAATTGTAAATAATTTGACTCTGTTCTGAAACATTGAGGTAGATCATTCCAAATTGAAATATCATTAAGTGAGAACATAGCATCGAGTTGACACTTATATCGTAGCCTTTTAACAGTTGAATATCTTAATAAAAATGTATCATGAAGCTGAGATGAAACAAATGATGGATGGGACAAAGGTCGAATTAGTAAGTCCTGAGAATCTGTGTAATGTATGAAAAGCGATACAGATATAATTTTAAAAGTAACATGAGCTTTTACAGGAAGCCTGTTAAGAAACCCAGAAATACTGTCGTATTTATTAATCCGTAAAATCAGTCAAGCTGTTTTGGATTTGGATTTTAGGCTTAGTTCAGGTAGTAGAGGATGGGCACAAGGCAAGCATTTTTCATTTGTATTTGGTTAATGTAGTCTGTATTTTTTCCATGATTTTTTTTTATTTGCATTTAAAATATAATATCCACAGATTAAACTTATGATAATGGAAAATTATTTGAAACAACACCTATGTAAAAATTTACAGAGAAAATATAAAAGGAAAAAATATTACAATTCAGATTACAACACCTTATAGGCCAAGATACCAGGAAAAAAGGAAAAGAAGAAAAAACATAACAGAGCAAACGGAGGAATCCGCACTCGAAGCCAATCTCGCAGCATATACCGTCTTGGTACCATCAGTAGATAACATTCTCCAATCCTTCCTTAGAAATAAATTCCATCAATTTCCTGGGGTCAAAGAAAACATAATTAATATTATTTAGATACTATACATCTGCAAAGAAATTTTAAATCAAAAGTAACACTCAGAGCGAGAATTCTAGGCTTAACAGCCAGAAATTCCCTTCTCCTTTTTAGGGTATGTCTAGCAAAATCAGGAAACACTTGTATAGATGATCCCAAAATCTTTGCTTTCTTGTGACAAAAATAAAGACAAAATATATTATTCCTATCTGGTTCCAGAGCAGAAGTCACCAGAAGTGTAGTTCGCTCAGTTAATAGATCTAGAGAGCTTTCCAAAAATTCAGTAGGATTAAATTTAGATTGGGGTCCATCAGTGGGATTCCTAGAGGCTTCTGATAAATATTGGGCTCTGACTATAGGCAGAAAGCCTTCAGTCAACCCCAATATCTTCTGAAAATATTTCTTCAGCGTGTCTAATGCAGGAATTAACGGAGATTTAGGAAAATTCAGGAATCTCAGGTTATTCCTTCTGAGACAATTGTCCAAATATTCAAGCGTACGAGCCTGAATATTCCTCTCTTTAAAAGCAGTTAACAGAAAGCTCTGAAGTCGTTTCTTATTCTCTAGGGAACCCACTATGGAAGCTTGTCCCAAATCCTTAGTTAGTATTGTACAAGTTTTTTTTTCAACAAATGTACCTCATTCCTAAAGGAAGCAGAGACTTGTAAGAGAGAAGTCTGTATACCGGAGGTGGCATCATACAAGGACTCCAGAGTCACCACTGCAGGTTTCTTCTGGTCTCCAGGACCCAAGGTGGTCATTCCCTCGGGTGAAGAGATGGACTGAACTCCACTCTGCCTCTCCTCAAAAGCTGACATCGCAGCGGAAGATGCTGCAATTGATCCTCACTTCACCACCAGAGGTTGAGGGAGCCCCTTTGGCATTTTCAACACCAGCGTTCCTGCTGCAGCCAAACCACCTCTGGATCTAGGAGGTGCACTATTCAGAGGAGGGCTCAACGAAGCACCCTCCATGCTGTGGTCTGAAGCTGACCCAAAAGACACAACCGAAGTGTGTGCAAAGATCTTCAGCAGCCAAACTTTTCCGGGGTGACTTCCTTCTGGGTAAGGCCTCCACTGGAGCATGGGGTCTCACCCCTAGCTTTCGCCTTCCACTTCCCCATGAATTAACTCTGTGTCTGATCTTCAAGACCCTTAAAGGAAATGGCCGTGAGTACCTGAAGAATAGGTTAATCCTCTACACACCTCCAAGGATACTAAGGTTTTCTCAATGCGTATCACTGACCACACCCTCTCCAAAAGACAGTACACGATGCCTGATACCTGAAAATGAGCCTTCTCTGGAGTAGCCCCCACACTCTGGAATGCACTGTCTGAAAGGCTCCGCTTAACAGAAGACTGTCTCTACTTCAGGAAGCAGTTGAAAGCTTGGCTGTTCATCCAGGCCTTTAATGGAAGAAGTAACTTAACTTGTTAGTCTCACTCACACACACAAGGAGTGACATGGGCTGCAAATACTGCAGCAGTACATGTTTATCCACTCCTACCGTGAGATAATAATATTTAATCATTTGTCTGACCTCATGTGCAACTTCCTTTAAATTAGTCGCCTTACTTTCTATCGCTTCTTACTCCTAATTCCATCTTTGTTTTACCCTTCACTATCAATTAAAATGTTCTATTCCTTAGCGTCCCTCTGGACTGGACCGGCGAGTGACTGCTGGATTGTTCACGCCTTCTGAGAATTCTGACTCATCTGAGAGAGCCAATAAGTGCCCTTGCTATGTTGAGAAAAATCCAGTATGCTCAGTCTCCAGCAGGTGGAAGGTGGTGAGCCCTGTCAGTCCCTCTCTTCTTTCTGTATTTGTCTCTTTTGAAATTTTCTGTGTATTTGGTTTAGAAAAACAAACCTCTTTTTTTTTTTTTTTTTTTGTCTTACATGTGTACTTTATGCGGGATGCAAAGAACAAATCATAAAGAAACTTCAGACCGCTCAAAACACAGCAGCCAGGCTTATATTTGGAAAAACGCGACTTGAAAGCGCAAAACCCCTCCGAGAAAAACTGCACTGGCTCCCAATCAAAGAATGTATTGCTTTCAAAATCTGCACCCTGGTTCATAAAATTATCTACAGCAAAGCCCCAGGATACATGACAGACCTCATAGACCTACCAACCAGAAACACAACAGGATCAGCACGAACATACTTAAATCTCCACTACCCAAAGCTCAAAGGACTCAAATACAAATCAATTTATGCATCCAGCTTTTCCTATATAAACTCATAACTATGGAACGCAGTGCCAAAAGTCGTAAAAACAACGTATGACCACCTAAACCTCCGGAAATCACTAAAATCAAACCTGTTCAAAAAGGCATACCCCACCGACCCAACTTAAAAGCCTGAATCCCTGCAACACAACAAAACCAAAGCTCGTAATGAACATAAAATAACTCTTCCTCTCTAAGATCCCCTAATGTCTGTTCCACATGAACCTTATTCTACCATAGTATCACTTTGTATTTGTTCATACTGAAATTGGTAAATGCCTTTACGGTATTATGTAAGCCACATTGAGCCTGCAAATAGATGGGAAAATGTGGGATACAAATGTAACATAAATAAAATAAATAAAACCTAATTTTGGAGGCAGAGCTCCATGAGGGCCTCTTGTTGCCTTGGGGGTGTTACACCTGGGGGGGGGGGGCGGGTCCCTTCCCCCAAGTCCTCCCTGCACCTTTGTGGCTCATTATGTGGGCTCTTAGTGCCTCAGACTCTTCAAGGGAGGTGGTTCTGAGTGTGGGAGAGGCAGCTGCATTTACTGTAGTTAAAAAAAAAAAAAAAAAAAAAAAAGAAAAGAAAAAAGCCCTTAAGGGAAAGGGTGGTGGGCAGGCAAAGTGGCTCTCCTCCTTACCGCTAGTTTTTTCAGTGTCTCTAGACTCTCCTCTGCTGCTTTTCTGGCAGCATTTAAAAAAAAGAAAGCAGGGAGTGCAAGCCACACTGCAGCTGTCCTCCCAGCCATGCTGCAGCTGTCCCACTGGCATGACAGAGAAGCTTTCGCGCCTCGGGGTTGGAGGCAGTGGGCCTTGTAAATATTGCACTGCCATAGAGGGAGTATCGGATCCGGGTCCTTCTACCGTGGTTTTACCATCCTCGTGGGGGGAAGGGAGTTGACTCAGCAGTCCACACACAGGTTCCTGCGGTTCCCGTTTTGGCGGGAACCACCACCATTTTTTCCTCTTCAGAACAGCCTGTTTCCCAGTCCCCTCCTCCTGGACAGGCTCAGACTAGCACACTTTTTTTCTTCTTTCTGCTAGCTCTGAGGGAAGATTTCCCCCGAAGTTTGTTATGCAAAAGTTGAATCCTCTTTCCACCACTGCAGGTAACCTAGGACAGGGTCAGGTGGTGGCATCAAAAAGGCCTAGGAGGTCCTGGAATCTGGAGGAAGACTTGGAGTCAGACCCAGATCAGGATATGCCCTGCCTTGCAGACCAGAAATTTTCTCAAGGTGATCCCTTAGATGAAGAGACTGGTCATTTAGGTTCCGAGATGGATTCCCTTGTCCCCAGGTAGGATCCTTTTGTACAAAGAATTTTCCACAAGGAGGATCTTCAGGAATTAATTTCTTTGGTATCTTCCATTCTAGCTTTCGAGGAGGAAGAGGCTCCGGCTTCTGTGTCTCACAAGGTGAACGTCCTGTTAAAGGGAGTCCTCAAACCAGGGTACACCTTTTCCATGCATCAGACTATCAGGGATGTCATTCAGGCTCAGTGGGATGTCCCAGACTCCGTGTTCAGACCTGCCAAATCTATGGTCTGTCTTTATCTGGTTTTGGAAGCTGACAAGATTCTTTTAAAAACCCCTGTAGTAGATGCTGTAGTCTCGGCGTCACGAAGTGCAGTTACAGATGGGGGCATGGCTCTTAAAAATGTTCAAGATCGTCAGCTGGAGACGTTGCTCAAAAGTAGTTTGATGTTTTGGCCTTAGCAGTTCAGGCTGACATCTGTGGGTCCCTAGTGGCTACAGTTTGCTTTCGGTGGTCGAGAAGGTGCTTGACAGGACTTCTGATGACTGGTACCTATATAGACACGGAGGTGGCTAAGCTGGAGATGGGTTCAGGTTTTTTAGCAGACACCTTGTATGATTTGTTGCGGACGCCAGCTAAGTCTGTGGCTTTGGGAGTGGTCGCGAAGAAGTCTCTTTGACTAAGGGGTTGGTCAACAGATGCGGCTTCTAAGTCTAAACAAGTTCCCTTTCCAAGGCTCTTTGTTATTTGGTGAGGATTTAGAAAATTTGGTTTGCAGTCTAGGGGGAAATTAAGGTCCAGAGACTCCCGGAAGACCGACCTAAGGCCTCAGGACACGGCCTGTTTTCAGGTCAGTTGAGGGCGCAACTTTCGCTGCTTCAGATTGAGTAAGTCGGCTCTGCGCAACATTCACGTTTCTTCCAAAGAAATCAGTCCTTTAGGGGAGCTTGTAGAGGAGGCAAGGACTTGGGAGCCTCTTTCCAGTCTCCCACTTGCCCCTCTCAATGAAGGTGTCGAGGCCCAGCTTCTGGTTCCCGTGGGTGCGCGTTTGGCACAGTTCGTCCAGAGGTGGGCCCAGATTACCTCTGACCAGTGGATCTTGGAGTTCAATAAGGGTACACCTTAGAATTTGTGTGCCCTTTGTCAGATGCCTTTCTAGAGTCTCCTTGCTGATCTTGCACCAAAGCGGCCGTCAGGGGCACTCTTGAAAGGCTTCTCAGCCTCCAGGCCATTTGTCCCATTCCGGCAGCAGAGCTCAGGCAAGGGCGGTATTCAATTTACTTTGTCATTCCCCCCAAAAAAAGGTTCTTTCCAGCCGATTCTATATCTCAAAACAGTAATTCAGACTCTGAGTCTCTTCTTTTCGTATGGAGACTCTCTGCTCGGACATTGTAGCAGTCACACCCAGAGAATTTTTGATGGTGCTAGATCTGACAGAAGCCTATCTGCACATCCTGATCCATCTGTTACACGAGCATTTTCTGCACTTCGCCATTCTTGGGCAACATTTCCAATTTCGGGCATTACCATTCGGCTTAGCAACAGCTCCCCAAACCTTTACCAAAGTAATGGTAGTAGTAGCACAGCCCTCAGGAGGAAGGGATTTTGGTTCACCCTTACCTGGACGGTTGGTTCATTAGGGCCAAGTCCTTCTAGGAGACTTTCCCGATCACAGAGAAGGTAGTTCAATTTCTACAGTCCCTCGGTTGAGTAGTCAACTTCCAAAAGAGTTGCCTGTGGCCCTCTCAGTCCCTGGACTATCTGGGAATGCGCTTCGACACTCAGAGGGGTCGTGTGTTTCTGACAGAGGCCAAGATTTTCAAGTTGCAGTCCCTAGTTTGTCAGTTCCTCCTGTCGTCTTGGCCGACAGCGAGAGACTATCTTCAGGTCCTGGGGTCCATGGCAGCAACAATAGAGGCGGTGCCACAGGCCACATGAGATCGCTTCAAAAGTTCCTGCTCTACAGGCGGTCCCCACAGAGGGAAAGGGAAATGGGACTTGATATACCGCCTTTCTGAGGTTTTTGCAACTACATTCAAAGCGGTTTACATATATTCAGGTACTTATTTTGTACCAGGGGCAATGGAGGGTTAAGTGACTTGCCCAGAGTCACAAGGAGCTGCAATGGGAATCGAACTCAGTTCCCCAGGATCAAAGTTCACTGCACTAACCACTAGGGTACTCCTCCAGGGATTCCCTTTGGAGGAAACTGCCGCTCCTGGTTCAAGAGCGGGGCAGTTTCCTTTGGTGTCTTCGCAGTGGATTGTGGTTACGATGGACGCCAGCCTAAAGGACTGGAGAGCCCATTGTTTGGGCCAGTATGCACAAGGTATCTGGACGCCGGAGGAGGTGGCCAGCTTGCTCGATCTCTTAGAGACGAGGGCAATACGCTTTGTGCTTTAAGCATTTTGTCCATTCCTGGAAGGCCAGCCAGTGCGCATCATGTCCGACAATGCCACAGCAGTGGCATATGCCAAATGTCAAGTGGGGACAAGAAGTCTTCTGTTAGAACAAGAAGCTGGCCACCTCATGAGCTGGGTGGAGATTCATCTTCTAGCTCTTTCAGCGGCTCACGTAGCAGCAGTAGAAAATGTACAGGTGGATTTTCTCAGTCACACCACTCTGGATCCGGGGGAGTGGGCCTTCAGTGATGACGCATTTTGAGTAGTGGTGCGTTGCTGGGGACTTCCAGTCATGGATCTGTTCGCCTTGACTGCCAATGTGAAAGTGCCAATGTATTTCAGTTGCCGGAGAGACTCGAAGACTCTGGATCGATGCACTGCTACAGCCGTGGCCTGGGAACCTATTGTATGCATTTCTTCCGTGGCCCCTGATAGGTCGCCTAATCCAAAAAGTGGAGGTGCACAGGGATCAGGTGATTGTGATAATCCCGGATTGGCCTGGCAGACCCTGGTACGCCTGCTTGTCGGGTCTCCACTGAAGTTTTTGGGGGATCCTGGGCTGTTGGTTCAGGGGCCGGTAGTACATCCAGACCCTGGTTGATTTTGAGCATGCAAGGTTGACTAAGAGGGGGTTACTCGGCAGGGGTGGTTTCTACCATGCTGAGGTCTCTTCACGGTTCCACTTCGCTTATTAGGTCAGGACTTGGAGAGTTTTTGAGGCGTGGTGTGCCGAGTTTGGTATCTTTCCTTTTTGGGCCTCCATTGCGCAGATTCTAGATTTTTTGCCACAGGGGCTCGAAAATGGTGTGGTGTTGTCCTTGCTTAAAGTTCAGATTGCGGCCTTATCTTGTTTTAGGGGTTGAGTTCAGGGTAAGTCCCTGGCCTCTCATCTGGATGTGACTTGTTTTTTAAGGGGGGAAAGTCTCGTGTAGCCTCCCGCGCGGGCTATTTTTCCCTTGTGGGACCTTAATTTGGTTCTCGCAGCCCTTTCTCATCCTTCCTTTGAACCTCTGACGGCTTGTACTTTGAAAGATTGACTCTCAATGTGTTTTTTCTGGTGGCTATTGCTTCAGCTAGGAGAGTTTTGGAGTTGCAGGCTCTTATTTATTTATTGCATTTGTATCCCCCATTTTCCCACCTATTTGCGGGTTCAGTGTGGCTTTCTTGTCGGTTGCCGTGGTTTTGTGGCCGGTTCCTTCCTTTATCCCCAAGGTCTTGTTGCGTTTTCATGTTTCTTAGCCCGTGGTTTTGCTGTTCCTGGGGTCTTCAGGGTCGGAAGGGAAGCATCGTCTCAAGTGTCTTGATGTCAGAAGGGCTCTGAAATTCTATTTGAAGCTGACTGAGGAGTTTCAGCAGACAGATAGCTTGTTTGTGCTCATTGGGGGAACCCGGAAGGGGCTGGTGGCTTTTAAGCCCACTATTTCTTGTTGGCTTAAGGAGATAATTGTGTCTGCTTACATTTTGGCAGGCAAACCAGCTCCCAAGGGAGTAGAAGCCCACTCTACTAGGGGTCGGGCAGCTTTTTGGGCTAAGAAGTGTTTAGTTCCTCCTTTGGAAATCTGCAGAGCAGCGACTTGGTCCTCGTTGCATTGAAGCATTACAGGCTGGACGTGCAGGGTCATCAAGGTACAGTGTTCGGGTTGCAGGTTCTCACAGCAGGGTTGCTGGGGTCCTGCCCTTGACTTCACTGTTCTGTTACTTCCCATCAGTCGCTTGCTGGGCCAGTCCAGAGGGATTCTAAGGAAGGAGAAATTAGACCTTACCTGCTAATTTGATTTCCTTTAGTCCGTCTGGACCGGCCCAGATCCCTCCCGTATAGAAACAGATATTTCTTTTCGTTCATTTCCAAGGAGCGCATCGGTTTGTTTCTTTTGAGGAGAGCTGTGGTGTGTGTTCTTTCTTGATTACTATAAAAATAAATTCTCCGAGGACAAGCAGGTTGCTAGTTCTCATGACTGGGTCGGCGTCCACAGCAGCCCGAGGAACGGAAATCTTCCTAGCAACAAAAGTTTGCTAGAGCCTTCGAGCGTGCGGGGCGCAGCCATCTTCCTGCCTGTCGCGCGAGAGCCCCGATCAGTTCTTTTCTTTCCGCATGAAAAGAGCCTTCGTTTTTTTTTTCTTCCTCCTTTGCCTTTTCCTTCTTTCTTAGGTTGTTTCCCTTCAAAATTAAAAAAAACAAAAACCCTTTATTTCCTAGTTTTTTTATCCTTAAGTTTCCTTTCGCTTCCGTCGCAGCCCTCTTAGGCCGCTCGTCTGCGTTTCTCATTTTTGTGCCCTTACTTTTGGCAACATCGAGAATTTTGACTTTGCCGCCGCCGCTATTTTTCTGTCCATGACATCAAGGGCTCCCAGCGGCTTCAACAAGTGTACTCTGTGCAACTGGGCGATCTCAGGTACCGATCCCCATGCGTGGTGTCTTCAGTGCCTTGGGCCCAGATGCATGTAAGTTGTGTCTTAGCCTTAAAAGGCGGACACAGGCGTCGAGAAAAGCTCTTTGGTATCATCTGTTTGGAGCTTCACCCGGTTCTTCGGTGTCGACGTCAGTACCGAGGTCGGCGGCGTCAATATCGGCACCGGAGATGGCATCGACTTCAGGAGTGCAGGTAATGGCTGTCCAGAGACCACCACACGCTGGGAGCAGTGAGCCGTCGAGTGGGTCTCCACCTGCCTCGAAGACTCCTGCTGTGCAGGCCCACCAGGACCGACCACTTTCAGACCTGACCCCGAGGAGACGTGTGGATTCCACGTCCTCTTCGTCGGTACCGAGGAGCATTGATGACGTGCATCGAGTGAAGGCTAAGAAGCATCGTCATCGGTCTCCTAAGCACGGTACCGGGAGCTCCGGGGCATCAAAGGATTTAGCACCCGTGAAGCATCGATGCCAGGAGGACCGCTCACCTTCCATTCAAGAGGTGTCGGTGCGTCGGTCTCTTGACAGCCCGGTACCGCCTCCTCACCATCCACGGGTTCTGACACCGACTCCTGCATCGAACCTGCAGTCTTTCTCGACAGCGACTCTGGACATGCGCATCCGAGCCATTCTTCCAGGTTTTCTGGAAGGGCTGCTGCGTCAGTCTGCTCCGGTACAAGGGGTGTTTGCGCCCTCCGTACCGTCGATGGAAGCAGCAGCTGGCTCCCCGCCTGTGGTGAGGTCTCCAACGCCGGTGCCGCTTGCGGTATCGGCCTTGGCTGCCACCCAGGTCGACTCCCTGTCGACATCAGTGGAGGGAGCTTCATCGCCGCCAGCACGGGAGTCGACTTCTCGACATCGCTGTCGAGGCAGGCTCAGTTTCGGACTGCAGTCAGGGAACTCTTGTCCGACACCAGTGAGGATGCCTCGTGGGATGAAGAGGAGGATCCCAGATATTTCTCTTCTGAGGAGTCTTGTGGTCTTCCCTCTGATCCTACGCCTTCACCAGAAAGAAAGCTTTCTCCCCCGGAGAGTCTTTCTTTCTCTTCATTTGTCCAGGAAATGTCTGTGGCTATTCCCTTCCCTGTTGTATCTGAGGATGAGCCCAGGACTGAGATGCTCGAGGTCCTTGACTATCCTTCGCCACCTAAGGAGTCATCCACGGTCCCTTTGCATAATGTCCTTAAGGAGACATTGCTGAGGAACTGGATGAAACCGTTAAGTAATCCCACCATTCCCAAAAAAGCTGAGTCCCAGTATCGGATTCATGGAGAACCTGAGTTGATGAAGTCGCAGTTACCTCACGACTCTATGGTTGTGGATTCCGCTCTCGAGCCAAGAGTTGTAGAGATTTTGCCTCGGCGTCCCCGGGGAGGGAATCTAGAACCCTTGAAACCCTTGACTCTTTTGGGAGAAAGGCCTATCAGTCCTCTATGCTCGTGGCCAAAATTTAGTCCTACCAGCTCTACACGAGCATTCACTTGAGGAACACGGTGAAGCAACTGGCGGACTTGGTCGATAAGCTCCCTCCAGAGCAGGCCAGGCTTTTTCAGGAGGTGGTCAGGCAGCAGAAGGCGTATCGTAAATTCATGTCCAGGGATGCTTATGATTATTTTGATGTTGCATCCAGAACCGCTGCCCAGGGTATAGTGATGCGCAGACTCTCATGGCTGCGTGCCTCTGACCTGGACAGTCGAGTCCAGCAGCGGATTGCGGATGTCCCTTGCCGGGGGGGATAACATTTTTGACGAGAAAGTCGAGCAGATGGTCGAGCAGATCATGCAGCGGGAAACCGCTATGGACAATCTCTCCTGCCGGGTGCCTTCTGCTTCTACCTCAACCGGTAGACGTTTTTTCCGGGGAAGGAGGAATGTTCCCTATGCATATAATAGGCATAGGTACAATCCTCCTTCTCGACAGCCTTCTCAGGCTCAGCCCCAGCGCGCTCGTTCACGTCAACAGCGTGCGCCAAAGCAGGCCCCTGTGGTTCCCCAGCAAAAGCAAAGGGCGGGCTTTTGACTGGCTCCAGTTGAGCATAGCCACCATAAAAGTGTCCATGCCGGATGATCTGCCGGTCGGAAGGAGGCTAAAGTTTTTTCACCAAAGGTGGCCTCTCATGACCTCCAATTGGTGGGTTCTTCAAATAGTCCGGTTAGAATACGCCCTCAATTTGATCTCCACACCTCCAAATTGCCCACCAGGAGCTCAGTCCTTCAGCTTCCAGCACAGGCAGGTACTTGCAGAGGAACTCTCCGCCCTTCTCAGCGCCAATGCGGTCGAGCCCGTTCCACCAGGGCAAGAAGGGCTGGGATTCTATTCCAGGTACTTCCTTGTACAAAAGAAAACGGGAGATGCATCCCATCCTAGACCTAAGGGCCCTGAACAAATTTCTGGTCCGATAGAAGTTCAGGATGCTTTCTATGGGCATCCTTCTTCCCATGATTCAGGAGAACGATTGGCTATGCTCTCTGGACTTAAAGGATGCTTATACTCACATCCTGATACTTCCAGCTCACAGGCAGTATCTTCGATTCTGTCTGGGAACACAGCACTTCCAGTATTGTGTGCTGCCCTTTGGTCTGGCGTCTGCACCCAGGGTCTTTACAAAATGCCTGGCGGTGGTTGCAGCTTCACTACGCAGACTGGGCGTGCATGTTTTCCCTTTTCTCGACGATTGGTGAAGAACACTTCAGAAGCAGGGGCTCTACAGTCCATGCAGATGACTATACAACTGCTGGAGCTACTCGGGTTTGTTATAAATTACCCAAAGTCCCATCTTCCAGTTCAAAAACTAGAATTTATAGGGGCTCTGCTGGACTCACAGACAGCTCATGCCTATCTTCCTGAGGCGAGAGCAGACAATTTTCTGTCTCTGGTTTCTCTGGCCTGAGCGTCTCAGCAGATCACGGCAGATGTTGAGACTTCTAGGCCATATGGCCTCCATAGTTCATGTGACACCTATGGCCCGTCTGCACATGAGATCAGCTCAATGGACCCTAGCTTCCCAGTGGTATCAAGCTGCAGGGGATCTAGAGGATGCAATCCAGCTCTCCACCAATTTTCGCAATTTCCTGCAATGGTGGACAGTTCGATCCAATTTGACCTTGGGACGTCCTTTTCAAATTCCTCAGCCACAAAAAGTGCTGACAACGGATGCATCCCTCCTGGGGTGGGGAGCCCATGTCGATGGGCTTCACACTCAAGGACTTTGGTCCCTCTAGGAAAAAGGTCTTCAGATCAGTCTTCTGGAGTTGTGAGTGGTCTGGAACACTGGCTTTCAGAGATCGGCTGTCTTATCAAATCATCCAAATTCAGACAGACAATCAGGTTGCAATGTATTACATCAACAAGCAGGGGGGCACCGGATCTCGCTCCCTGTGTTGGGAAGCCATCCAGATGTGGCTTTGGGCTCGCCGTCACGGCATGCTACTTCAAGCCACGTATCTGGCAGGCGTAAGCAACAGTCTGGCCGACAGATTGAGCAGGGTAATGCAACCTCACGAGTGGTCGCTCAACATGGGCGTGCGCAAAATCTTCCGAGAGTGGGGCACCCCCTTAGTAGATCTTTTTGCCACTCAGATCAATCACAAGGTCCCTCAGTTCTGTTCCAGGCTTCAGGCCCACAACAGACTAGCATCAGATGCCTTTCTTCTGCATTGGGGAACAGGCCTTCTGTATGCGTATCCTCCCATACTTCTAGTAGGGAAGACTTTTCTGAAACTCAAGCAAGACTGCGGAACCATGATTCTGATTGCTTCTTTCTGGCCGCGTCAGATTTGGTTCCCTCTTCTTCTGGAGTTGTCCTCCGAAGAACCGTGGAGATTGGACTGTTTTCCAACTCTCAGAACGAGGGGGCGCTTCTACATCCCACCCTCCAGTCTCTGGCTCTCACGGCCTGGATGTTGAGAGCGTAGAATTTGCTTCCTTGGGTCTTTCTGAGGGTGTCTCCCGAGTTTTGCTTGCTTCCAGGAAAGATTCCACGAAGAAGCGTTACTTTTTCAAATGGAGGAGGTGGAGGAGGTTTGCCGTCTGGTGTGATACCAAGGCCTTAGATCCTCGCTCTTGTCCTACACAGACCCTGCTTGAATACCTTCTACACTTGTCAGAGTCTGGTCTCAAGACCAACTCAGTAAGAGTTCACCTTAGTGCAATTAGTGCTTTTCATTGTCGTGTGGAAGGTAAGCTGATCTCTGCACAACCTTTAGTTGTTCGCATCATGAGAGGTTTGCTTTTGTCAAAGCCCCCCGTCAGACCTCCACCAGTGTCATGGGATCTCAACGTCGTTCTCACCCAGCTGATGAAGCCTCCGTTTGAGCCACTGAATTTCTGCCATCTGAAGTTTTTGTCCTGGAAGGTCATTTTCTTGGTGGCTGTTACTTCAGCTCGTAGAGTCAGTGAGCTTCAAGCCCTAGTAGTGCATGCTTCTTACCTCAAGTTTCATCATAACAGAGTAGTCCTCCTCACTCACCCTAAGTTCTTGCTGAAGGTGGTGTCGGAGTTCCATCTGAACCAGTCAATTGTCTTGGCAACATTTTTTCCCCGTCCTCATACCCGCCCTGCTGAACGTCAGTTGCACACCTTGGACTGCAAGAGAGCATTGACCTTTTATGTGGAGTGGACAAGCCCCTTCAGACAGTCTGCCCAAATGTTTGTTTCTTTTGATCCCAACAGTAGGAGAGTCGCAGTCGGGAAACGCACCATTTCCAATTGGCTAGCATATTGCATTTCCTTCACTTATGCCCAAGCTGGGCTGACTCTTGAGGGTCATGTCATGGCTCATAGTGTTAGAGCCATGGCAGCGTCAGTGGCCCACTTGAAGTCAGCCACTATAGAAGAGATTTACAAGGCTGTGATGTGGTCTTCAATCCACACATTCACATCTCACTACTTCCTTCAGCAGGATGCCCGACACGACAGTCGGTTTGGGCAGTCGGTGCTGCAGAATCTGTTTGGGGTTTAGAATCCAACTCCACCCCCCTAGGCCCATTTTTATTCTGTTCCAGGCTGCACTCTCAGTTAGATGTTCTAGTTTGTAGGTCAATCCTTGTTCTGTCCTCGCCGTTGCGAGGCCCAATTGACCTTTCTTTGTTGTTTTGAGTGAGCCTGGGGGCTAGGGATACCCCAGTCGTGAGAACAAGCAGCCTGCTTGTCCTCTGAGAAATGAAGATACATACCTGTAGCAGGTATTCTCCGAGGACAGCAGGCTGATTGTTCTCACATACCTGCCCACCTCCCCTTTGGAGTTGTCTTTCTCTTTCTTATTGCTTTGTTATCGAACTGATCGGGGCTCTCGCGCGACAGGCGGGAACATGGCCACTCATGCGTGGTGCGCGCACCCTGCGCACTTGAAGGCTCTAGCAAACTTTTGTTGCTAGGATGATTGCCATTCCTCGGGCCGCCGTGGACGCCAACCCAGTCATGAGAACAATCAGCCTGCTGTCCTCGGAGAATACCTGGTACAGGTATGTATCTTCATTATTTTGTAACATGCTGTACCCTAGTGCCTACGTGGGCAAGGCACTTTAAGCATGTTGCACAGGCTTGTTATTAGTCTTGTGTCATTGGCTGCTCAGGTTCCCGGGTGCACAGATTGTCTTTTCTATCTTTCTGCTTTGTTACTGTATACTGGATTCTTCTCAACCTAGCAAGGGCTCTTATTGGCTTTCTTAGATGAGTCCGAATTCTCAGGCTCCAACTGCTGGAAGGCATGCACAACACATCAGTTGCTCGCTGGGCCGGTCCGGAGGGACTAAAGGAAAGCAAATTAGCAGGTAAGATCTAATTTCTCCTTATGTATATTTTAAGTATTTACTTTGTATTGTTGTTTGAATATTTTTACTTCTGTAATTAGCTATTGCTCATGTTTGATCTATTCTTATTGTACTTCCTTGAGTGAATTCCTTCAAAAGGGCGGTAAATAAATCCAAACAAACAAACAAGTAAACATGGGGAGAAGCGCCCAAACAGCAGGCCAGACTCAGAAAGTAACAGGAGCTCAGATGCACACATCTGCCACCCACGCCATCTTGATCCCATGGCCTCCATGCTTAATGATTTTTTTAAAATATTTTTTTTAGTTCATTTCATATATTTATTTTAATAAAATATATATGCGCTCAATATTCAAAAGGGTTTGACAGGGTAGGAGAGGTTAAGTACTACTATTAGTACTGCTTATCATTTCTGTAGCACTAGTAGACATAAGCAGCTGAAAGGCTGTCCGCCTGCTAGGCTAACTTCACTAAATATGAACTTGTATGCAGTTAGTTTCTGGGTTGCTGCACTAACCCGGATATTCAGTTCCAGAAGTGAGATATGCCCTGGTATTGAATACAAGGGGTTAACTTGGCCGAAGGCTGTGAGCAGCTTAGAAGTAGAGAGCTGCACGGCTTCCGTCCCCGCGGGAATCCCGCGGAACCCGCGGGATTCCCGCGGGAACGGAGGCAGTTCCTGCGGGGTTCCCGCGGGGATGGAACCAGTTCTGCGGGGTTCCCGCGGGGACGGAGGCAGTTCCTGCGGGGTTCCCGCGGGGATGGAACCAGTTCTGTGGGCTTCCCGTGGAAGTGTAAGCTGCACCTGCACCAGCCTCTCATCTATCGAATACCAATTTATTTGAGTGCTGTCTCCTCCTCCTTGCTTTAACAGCATAAATGTGGAAAGTCTTCCATTAAGGAGGTGGTAGAGTCATAAATGATGACGGAATTCAAAAAGGCGTGGGATGAACACAGTGGATCTCTAATTAGAAAATGGAAGTTATATAAAAGCTAACCTTAAATGGCTGCATGTGTGTGGATATGTCAAGTGACACTTAGATGGCGACTCTGGCTGTGATGAACTAGAGCTGATACCTGGCAGACTTGTATGGTCTGTGTCTCATACATGGCAATCTGGTGTAGGATGGGCTGGAAAGGGCTTAGACAGCAACTTCAGTGGCTGGAACATGAGGACAGTGCTGGACAGACTTTTACAGTCTTTGTCCCACAAATGAGAACATGAATAGGCTGGAGTGGGCTTCGATGGCAACTCCAGCAGTTGGAACATAAGGATGGGGCCAGATAGACTCCTGTGGTCTTTGTTCCAGAAACACGAAAGAAAGACCATAATCAAGTATATAATATCACACTCGTTGATTTAATGATGAATTGATCATGAGTGTGACTATTGGGCAGAGTGGATGGACCGTTCAGGTCTATTTGCTGTCACTTACTATGTTACTATTAATCCTCTTTGCTCCCAGGCTGGTGCACAGACCTCAGCTCTGACAAAGGCACGAGAATCAGATGTCACCTGACCTACTGGCGCGTGCATGTGGCAGCCTCTCAGCACACACTGCCAGTGAATCAGAGACAAATCTTACATGTGCGCACCAGAGTGATCCAAGTTCCAACTTCCATTCCTTCCTTGCCTACAGTGCTGTGGCTCAAATCCAGAAAGAGACTGAGGGAGCTGACTGGAACTTTCTTTTATGTACTATTAAATTCTTACAGGGATGGGTTAAATTCTTACGGGGATGGGTGGGGATGGGTTAAATTCTTGCGGGGACGGGTGGGGACGGGTTGGGATGGTTTAAATTTTTGCGGGGATGGGTGGGGATGGGTAAGATTCCAGTGGGGATGGGTGGGGACGGGTAAGATTCCAGCAGGGACGGGCGGGGATGGGTTGGATTTCTGTCCCCGTGCAACTCTCTACTTAGAAGCCACTTATTGCCATGAGCTGACTGTGTCAACCCTAGGTGCAGTAGGGAGGTCCCCTTACCCAAGAAGGCTAACAATCTAAGTTGCACTTGAGATGATGGAGGGTGAACTGACTTGTCCAAGATCAGTGTGAAAGAAGTGGGGTGGGAACACTAGTTTTCAGCCTGCTTTTCCTACTACTATGCTGCTTTCCAGTCTCTTCAACAAATATTGCTCCAGAGGGTAGGAATGGCTGTCATGGTATGATTTTTGTATTGCTGGACCTCATTTTGGATGATGGTCATATTCTTAGATATAAAAAACTGATATATCAAACATATAAATGGCAAGTGACCGACTCACCTGCAAATGCGCAGTAGAGACTTCCCTCTCTGTCTCGCCCTCACGTCAAGACGTGATGACGTCAAAGGGCGGAACAGAGAGGGAAATGGAGTCAGAGTCACTGTCAGGTGCTGCCGCCTGGAAACAAACATCGCGCGCACCAACCTCCACCCTCCCCCCCCCCCCCCCCCATCCATCCCTGCCGCCGCTCCCTCCCTCCTCCGCCGCAGGGGGCCTGGCACGGAGGGGGGAGGGAGCAGCGGAGAGGAGGGTAGCTGGAAATCTTACCCGTTTTTACGGGCTTAACGGCTAGTCAAACTTATAAACGACAAGTGACTGACTCACCTGCAAATGCGCAGTAGAGTCGGAACGCTGAGAGTGTAGAAGTCCAAGCCCCGCCTCCACCAGCAGTACTGCCCAGTAGGCAGGAGGGCTTGGACATGGGCGTGGAAATCGGAGGAGGAAGGAGCAGGGAGGGAAGGAGGGGGCGGAACTGAGGGAAACAGACGCTGGGGGGAGGGCAGGGGAGAGAGCAGGGTTGGTGGATGGGGGGGGGGGGGGGGCATAGGAAAACAAAAACTAGCCCGTTGTTACGGGCTTAACGGCTAGTGTATATATATGTATGTGTATATATATATGTGTGTGCATATATAGATATATATATATATATATTGTGGTATTCCTTTTTGAACAGGTTGGGTTTTAGTGATCAGACTGTTAGGACTGTTGGAGGGGCTTGGGGGAACAGGCAGGGGATAGGGAAGCCTTGTGGGTCCCTTATCCAGGTATGGGCAGCTCCTTGAAGTCACCTAGGTGTGCCAAAATTCAGTGGCAGTATCCAAATAACTAAGCAGACATAGTTAAAACCACATTTTATGTGGTCCTTCTTGCTAATGATAATAAATATATATATATATTTCCATATCATCAAGCTGATCAATCCATAGACTGGTGGGTTGTGTCCATCTTACCAGCAGGTGGAGATAGAGAGCAAACTTTTGCCTCCATATATGTGGTCATGTGCTGCCGGAAACTCCTCAGTATGTTCTCTATCTCAGCAGGTGGTGGTCACACACAGCAGCAGCTCTGGCTAGGCCTCCAAGTTAATTTTTAGGTTTTGTTGAGTGCCTGGGGTTGAGGGCTCTTTTGAGCAAGTGCAAACCTGGTGGTGCCAGGTCCCTCCTTTTCTCCCCCCTCCCGCTGGCTCCGTTAAAAAAAAAAAAAAAAAAAAATTTTGAACGTCCTTAAAGGCGTTTATTTCGACGTTTATTTAAGCGTCTATTGCAGCTACTCACTGGGACACCAGGTCGTTACAACTCGGAGCGGACAGCAGGTAATTTTTACCTTTTTATAGCGGGCAGGGGGTTCCCCGATTCTTCTCCTCGTGGCATATGGCGTCGGAGGGCGAGGGCGCAAAGGGTCGCTCCCCGGGTCGCTTGAGCGCTTCTAGAGGGGATGCGGGGGTCTTAAAGCCTGATTCGCCCTTGTTGGGTGACAGTTTCGTGACCGATGAATGTCCCGGTCCTTCCTCCGGCGTGGCGGTTTTTTCCCGCCATAAACGCCCATCCCCCGCTCCTCGCCTCCGCCATCTTGGCCGGCCACGCGGCTCGGACGGCTTCTTCTTGGGCCGCCCTTGAGGTTGGAGACATTAATGCCATGAACGCCCTTAATTTGGGCGACGGCACAGAAGCGGCTAAAGTTAAGAGCCGTTCTTCCCGCGCGGCTCCTTCGCGGAGTTTCGCGCCGGACGCCATTTTGGATGCGCAGCATGTCTCTCCCCCGCTATTGCGAGCGCCGGTTGAGGGTGCTTCTAGGGCTGTTGCCCAGGCTGCGGAAGTGCACAGTCTGGGGGTTTCTCCCCCGAGTTTGTTTTGCTGCTGCATCAGGCCTTCCTCATGCACAACGCTGCCCCTGCTCCCTCGTCTGGTAAAGAGGTTGAGGTTCCCAGAGGTAAACGCCCTCGGGTTGATTCCCAGGCCTTGGAGGAATTTGTCTCCTCCGATGTAGATGAGGGCAGCGTGTCTGAGGTCTCCCAACGATCCTTTGCGGATTCCTTGGAGGAGACGGATCCCCGCTCGGATGGAGCGGATGACCCCTCTGCAGCGCGGCTTTTTAGCCCAGAGGATTTGCCCAACCTGTTGTTACAGGCCATGGACACTTTGAAGATTTCCTCTCCGGAGGACGTCTCTCCCTCAGCCCCTGTTGGCTCTGCCATTATGCTGGGGACGAAGCGCCCGCCTAGAACCTTCCACGTACATGATGCCATGCACACCTTAATTTCGGCTCAATGGGATGTCCCAGAAGCGAGCCTTAAAGTGGCTAGGGCTATGTCCCGCCTCTATCCTTTGGCTGTGAGTGAACGTGAGGCCTATCTGTGGCCTACCGTGGATTCTTTAATCACTGCGGTGACTAAGAAAACGGTGTTGCCGGTGGAAGGTGGCACGGCCCTAAAGGACGCCCAAGACAGAAGATTGGAGGCGGCCTTAAGGTCGTCCTTTGAGGCGGCTGCTTTAAGTTTGCAGGCCTCAGTTTGCGGCTCCTATGTGGCCAGGGCGTGCCTGACTATGGTGCAGCGGGCTTCCCCCTCGGATCATTCCTTGAGGGCTGATTGGCCGGCCCTGGAATCGGGCTTAGCCTATTTGGCAGACTTGCTGTATGATGTCTTGAGGGCCTCGGCGAAAGGCATGGCTCAGACAATCTCTGCGCGGCGGTGGCTTTGGCTGAAACATTGGTCTGCTGACCACGCCTCTAAATCCCGCCTGGCTAGGTTGCCTTTTAAAGGCAAGCTGCTCTTTGGGGTCGAGCTGGACAAAATCGTGACCGATCTCGGCACGTCTAAGGGCAAGAAATTACCAGAGGTCAGGGCTCGGGCTAGTACTCGTCCCGGTACCTCCAGAGGACGGTTGCAGGAAGCCCGTCGGTACCGCCCGGGCAAGTCGGGTTCCTCTGCCCCCTCTTCCTTCAAGAGGAATTTCTCCCCCAAGCAGCATTCCTTTCGCAGAGACCGCCGTCCCGGAGGTGCTCCCTCCGGTCCTCCCCCAGGGTCTCGTACCCAATGACGGGGTCTTGGTCCACGCCCCAGTGCAGATTGGAGGACGGCTGTCCTCGTTTCTGGGCGAGTGGACCACAATAACTTCAGACGCGTGGGTGCTGGATGTCATCAGAGACGGCTACAAACTAGAGTTCTGCCGACCCTTAAAAGACGGGTTTGTACTCTCTCCCTGCAAGTCTCCGGTCAAAGCTGTGGCAGTGCAGCAGACCTTGGACAATCTGATCCGCCTGGGCGCGGTCGTTCCGGTGCCAGAAAGTCAGCTTGGCAAGGGACGTTACTCCATTTACTTTGTGGTACCAAAGAAAGGAGGTTCTGTCCGGCCTATCCTCGACCTCAAAGGGGTCAATCGGGCCTTGAAAGTGCGGCTCTTTCGCATGGAGACTCTCCGCTCTGTTATAGCTGCAGTGAAGGCAGGAGAGTTCCTGGCATCCTTGGACATCAAGGAAGCGTACCTGCATATTCCTATCTGGCCTCCTCATCAACGCTTTCTGCGTTTTGCAGTCCTGGGACGACACTTCCAGTTCAGAGCCCTCCCTTTCGGGTTGGCTACTGCTCCGCGGACCTTTTCCAAAGTAATGGTGGTCATCGCAGCCTTCCTACGAAAGGAAGGGGTACAAGTCTATCCTTATCTGGACGACTGGTTGATCCGAGCCCCCTCGTATGCAGAGTGCGGCAAAGCTGTGGACCGGGTAGTTGCTCTTTTGAGCTCCCTGGGATGGATCATCAACTGGGAGAAGAGCCAGCTGCGCCCGACTCAGTCCCTGGAGTACCTGGGAGTTCGATTCGACACCCAAGTGGGCAGAGTGTTCCTGCCAGACAATTGGATTGTCAAACTTCAGGCTCAGGTGGACCAGTTCCTAGTAGCCTCTCCCCTTCGGGCTTGGGACTATGTGCAGCTGTTGGGCTCTATGACGGCCACGATGGAAGTAGTGCCCTGGGCCAGGGCTCATATGAGACCACTTCAACACTCTTTGCTGCAGCGCTGGACTCCGATGTCGGAGGATTATGCTATGCGCCTTCCCTTGGACCCAGCAGTGCGCAAGGCGCTGAGCTGGTGGATGCAGACAGACAAGTTGTCTGCGGGAATGCCTCTGGTGACCCCAGAGTGGATTGTCGTCACGACGGACGCCTCGTTGTCGGGCTGGGGAGCCCACTGCTTGGGAAGGACAGCGCAGGGGCTCTGGTCTCCTGCAGAGGCAAAGTGGTGTATCAACCTCCTGGAACTCAGAGCCATTCGGTTGGCGCTTTTGGAGTTCATCCCGGTACTGGTGTTGAAGCCTGTACGGGTCCTGTCGGACAATGCCACGGCTGTGGCCTATGTCAACCGCCAGGGAGGGTACCAAGAGCGCCCCTCTAGCCAAGGAGGCTATGAATCTTTGCCAGTGGGCGGAAGCGAACCTGGAGCAGCTTTCAGCGGCCCACATTGCCGGAGTCATGAATGTCAAGGCGGACTTTCTCAGTCGCCATACCTTGGAGCCCGGAGAGTGGCAGCTATCTGCTCAGGCGTTCTTGGACATCACGAAGCGCTGGGGCCAGCCGAGCCTAGATCTGATGGCGTCATCGGCCAATTGTCAAGTGCCGCGCTTTTTCAGCAGAGGACGGGACCCTCGATCCCTGGGAGTAGATGCTCTTCTCCAACAGTGGCCGACACAAGAGCTTCTCTGTGTTCCCGCCCTGGCCCATGTTGGGCAGGGTGCTAGACCGGGTGGCAAAGCATCCCGGCAGGGTAATCCTGGTGGGTCCGGATTGGCCCAGGCGTCCCTGGTATGCGGACTTGATCAGGCTCTCAGTCGACGATCCTCTGCGGCTGCCAGTGGAGCAGGGCCTGTTACATCAGGGTCCCGTGGTGATGGAGGATCCCTCCCCCTTTGGTCTTACGGCCTGGCTATTGAGCGGCAGCGTCTGAGGAAGAAGGGCTTCTCAGACAAGGTCATCGCCACTATGCTGAGAGCGAGGAAGCGCTCTACTTCTACTGCTTACGCCAGGGTTTGGCGTATCTTTGCAGCGTGGTGTGAAGCAGGCTCACTTTCTCCCTTCACTGCTCCAATTGCTTCAGTGTTGGCGTTCCTGCAAGAAGGTCTGGAGAAAGGCCTGTCGCTCAGTTCCCTTAAAGTCCAGGTAGCGGCTCTGGCTTGCTTCAGGGGCCGCCTGAAGGGTGCTTCCCTGGCTTCGCAGCCAGATGTGGTGCGCTTTCTCAAGGGAGTTAATCACCTGCGCCCTCCTCTGCACTCAGTGGTGCCTGCGTGGAATCTCAACCTGGTACTAAGAGCATTGCAGAAGCCGCCTTTTTAACCCTTGTCGAGGGCATCTCTGAAAGACCTGACGTTGAAAGCAGTCTTTTTGGTGGCTATCACTTCAGCCAGAAGAGTTTCCGAGCTCCAGGCGCTCTCATGTCGAGAGCCTTTTCTGCAGTTCACTGAGGCAGGAGTGACTATTCGCACAGTGCCTTCCTTCCTGCCCAAGATTGTTTCTCGCTTCCATGTGAATCAGCAGCTCTGTCTCCCTTCCTTTCGTAGGGAGGACTACCCAGAGGAGTACTCTGCTCTTAAATATCTGGATGTGAGACGAGTCATCATCAGATACTTGGAAGTGACCAATGATTTCCGGAAATCGGATCATCTGTTTGTCCTGTTTGCAGGTCCTCGTAAGGGTCTGCAGGCTGCTAAGCCTACAGTGGCAAGATGGGTCAAGGAAGCCATTGCAGCGGCTTATGTGGCCGCGGGGAAGGTGCCGCCTATCCAGCTGAAGGCTCACTCCACGAGAGCTCAGGTGGCCTCGATGGCAGAGGCCGGATCCGTCTCCTTGGAAGAGATATGCAAGGCGGCAACTTGGGCTTCGGCTCATACATTCTCCAAGCATTACCGTTTGACTGTGGCTGCACGGGCGGAGGCCCGGTTTGGAGCTTCAGTGTTGAGGTCAGGGATTTCAATGTCCCGCCCTGGGTGAGTACTGCTTCGGTACATCCCACCAGTCTATGGATTGATCAGCTTGATGATATGGAAGGTAAAATTATGTATAATCATACCTGATAATTTTCTTTCCATTAATCATAGCTGATCAATCCATAGCCCCTCCCAGATATCTGTACTGTTTTTATTCTGGTTGCATTTCAGGTTCAAGTTTAGTCTTCAGTTACTTCAGAAAGACTTCGTGTTCAAGTTTTTTCACTTGGATTCTTCAAGAGTTAAGACGAGTTTGTGTTACAGTGAGCTGCTGCATTCCTCTCCCCTCCGTTTTACGGGGCTGGATTGAGACTTAAAATTCTGCCGGCACTCCCTCCCGCTTCGTGCGGCTGTAGGGCAGCTTTGTACCCCTCCCGCTTCGGCGGTGTTAGGGTTAGTCAGCTCCTCCCGCGGTTTGCGGTTGCAGGATAAGCCAGATCCCCCCGCATCGGCGGGTGTGGTGTCCCTCCCCCGCTCCGCGGGGATGAGCTGGACGGATTCCCCTCCCCCACTTGTGTGGGGATGAGCTGGGTTAATTCCCCTCCCCCGTTTCGGCGGTGGTGAGCTGGGCAGAGTGTCCCTTCGTGGGTGTAATTCTCTAAGTGCTGAGTCCTGCGGATGGAGCTTTGATATCGACATACTGAGGAGTTTCCGGCAGCACATGACCACATATAGGGAGGCAAAAGTTTGCTCTCTATCTCCACCTGCTGGTAGATGGACACAACCCACCAGTCTATGGATTGATCAGCTATGATTAATGGAAAGAAAATTATCAGGTATGATTATACATAATTTTACCATATATATATTATTTATTACCATGGTTGTGTTTTTTATTTATATATGTCCCAACTATCTTTTGGAAGGCGCCCCAACATGTTTTATTTTAGATCTCACCTCGCACTTAAAGTTCCTACTCCAGCGAGGCTCTTTCCCCACCAGACATGACAATATATTACTAACACCTATACCAAAAAACCCAAGAAAACCTGCAAACGATATCACCAACTACCGTCCAATTGCCTCCATCCCTCTAATTGCAAAACTGATGGAAAACAGAGTGACCTCGCAACTCAAGGAATATATTCAGAAATTTTCCATCCTGCACGAATCGCAGTCGGACTTCCGTTTGGCCCATAGCACTGAAACGGTATTTCTTACCTTAATATCCAAATTTAAACAAGAAATAGCAATTGGAAACCATATCCTTCTCCTACAATTTGACTTATCTAGCGCTTTTGACATGGTTGATCATACTATCCTAACCAAACTTCTGGACAAACTTGGGATCGGTGGCAATATCATAAACTGGATAAATGGCTTCATTACCACAAGATCTTACCAAGTCAAAGGGACTACAAACATATCATCCCCATGGTCTTCTGAATGCGGGGTACCGCAGGGATCTCCGCTTTCCCCAATACTCTTTAACCTCATGATGATTCCCCTGGCCAGGTTATTAACCAAACATGGCCTTAATCCATTCATCTACGCTGACGACGTCACCATATTTATCCCCTTTTAAATCCAATTTATCTGAAATCTCCGACAAAATAAATACTGGCATGACCACCCTAACCTCTTGGGCTAACGCTTTCAAGATGAAATTAAAGAGAAAACACAGTGTCTAGTCATTTCATCTCAATACTCTCCATTTCTCCAGACTACTCTCAGCACCCCAGACGTCAAACTCTCCATATCTGATAACCTAAAAATACTTGGAGTTACGATTGATAACCATTTATTATTCGAAAATCATGCTAAATCCATCACACCAAAAAAATGTTCAACATGATGTGGATTTTGAAATGAGTGAAATCATATCTTCCCTTAGATACCGTCCGGAACCTAGTGCAATCCACAGTACTTACTCACGCAGACTACTGCAACAGTGTCTTCTTAGGCTGTAAGACTCTAATCCTGAAGAAACCTTCAAACTACCCAAAACACAGCAGCCAGACTTACCTTTGGCAAGTCAAAATTTGATAGCGCAACACCTCTTCGAGCTAAGCTTCACTGGCTCCCCATCAGAGAAAAAATAAATGTTAAAGTCCACACTCTGATTCATAAGATTATATATGGAGAATCCGCTAACTACGTGACTAACCTCATCGACCTCCCAACCAGAAATAGTTCATCGTCTTCTCATACTTACCTTAATTTACACCTTCCCAACTACAAAGGTATTAAATACAAGACCTCCTATGCATCAGGTTTCTGCTTTTTGGGCAGCCAGCTTTGGAACGCTTTGCCACAATCCATCCGAACAATCAACGACCATCTACCCTTCAGAAAAATGTTGAAGACACATCTCTTCAAGAAAGCTTACTCTAACGACCCAACTTAACTTTCAGCCCACCCACATGATTCTGTCATGACGATAATCATACCTCAGACCAGTTTCTCCCAATCTCCTTCGCTCATCCCTCAACCTTTTCTTCTCCATCCTTTTTACACCTTACCCCTCCCAACCTCTTTTCCTTTTGCTCATCCTATCTTTGTTTACCTCTCCATGTTCAATCCACATAATAACCCTACTATTACTATGTTTTACTCAACTTGTTATATCCTCCTGCAAGACTATGTAATTCTATTTACTATATAAGCCGCATTGAACCTGCTATTTGTGGGAAAGCGTGGGGTACAAATGTAATAATAATATATATATATATATATATTTTTTTTTTTTTTAATTTTATGTAAAGCATGGCGAGACATTGGTCATGTTTGATTGCATTGTTCTCTGATTTATGGTACTCCACTCCCCATCTCTTCTGTGCCCCAGGGTACATGATCACACACAGGAAGAGTGCTGAGCCGGCCATTGTGTTAGATCAAGTTGGCCTTTTTACCATTGAAGCAGATAGTGGGGTTCATTGACCAACTCAAGCAGTGCTATAGAAAGGGATCACCACAAACTGTTTTGAAACAGACTGAGAGGTATTTCTGTGATGCATGCATACATAATGAAGCCAGTCAAACGTTGAGATTTTGTTTTTAATACTTTGCATTAACCTGCCAAACCATTTTCCAGTGTGGCTGGTTTAATGAGTAAGCTGAATTAACTGTTCTATTTTCCTTCTTATTATTTATATATCTATAAAGTCACACAATAATACACACGAGGAACATATCGTGTTTGTTGGAAGCATTTGCCTTTTGTTTTAAATGGAAGAGGGCACGAATGTCTCGGCACCTGGTCTTTGATTCAGTGGGTAAATTTTCCAACTGCCACTTTGTCAGGATGTGGGGATGACTGGCCTGTCTGCTTTCCATGCTGATATTTTCATTTCATTTTGGCACATTTAATGAAGAGCTGTTAGCTGGAGGAAAAGGTCATGCTGGAATGACTCATTATCAGTTTTTGGATTTTTTTTTGAGCAAGGTGTTTTTTCCTATACTGTATTTGTGTGAAGAATTTCCATGGAAAATTGTGCTGCAGAAAGCCCTCAGTGTCAAGCTCTATGTACCCCACTGCATTGGAAAGTCTAAAGAATCCCCACCAGCTAGCACAAGAGCTTAAACTAATAAACAAGAGAGTACCTGAACAAAAATTTGTATTCTATTGGGTAGCTTTCCAGTTGTGGCGCGGATTTGCAGTGTGCCAGTCTCCCTGGTTCTTTCTGTTCTAGATATGTGACTCGTAGATGTGTTGTACTTTCCCTCTAATTGAACATGAGAACATAAGTGTTGCCATACTGGGACAGATCGAAGGTCCTTCAAGCCCAGCATCCTATTTCTAACAGTGGCCAATACAGGTTACAAGTAAATGGCAAGATCCCAAAACAGTACAATACATTTTGTGCTGCTTATCCTAGAAATAAGCAGTGGATTTTCTCCAAGTCCAACTTAATAATGGCTTATGGACTTCTCTTTTAGGAAGCTATCCAAACCTTTTTTAAACCCCGCTAAGCTAACTGCTGTTACTGCATTCTCTGGTAAAGAATTTCAGAGTTTAATCACACACATTGAGTGAAGAAATATTTTCTCCGATTTGTTTTAAATTTACTACTTTGTGGCTTCGCTGCATGCCCTCTAGTCCTAGTATTTTTGGAAAGAGTAAACAAAAGATTCACGTCTACCCGTTCTACTCCATTCATTATTTTATATACCTCTATCATATCTCCCAGCAGCCTTCTTTTCTAAAAGCTGAAGAGTCCTAGATGTTTTAGCCTTTCCTCATAGGGAAGTCATCCCATCCCCTTTGAAAAATGAACTTGTGGAACTATTGTTAGTGATATGTAATTTATCTTTAAAATCAAACATGGTACCAGAAGATTGGAGGGTGGCAAATGTAATGCTGATTTTTAAAAAAGGTTCCAGAGGTGATGTGGGAAATTTAAGCCTGAAATCAGTGCCAGGCAAAATGATAGAGACTATTATAAAGAACAAAATTACTGAGCATATTCAAAAGTATGGATTAATGAGACAAAGCCAACATGGATTTAGTGAAGGGAAATTTTGCCTCACCAACCTACTACATTTCTTTGAAGGGATGAACAAAAGTGTGGATAAAGGTGAACCGGTTGATATTGTGTATCTGGATTTTCAAAAGGCATTTATTTATTTATTTATTTTACATTTGTATCCCACATTTTCCCACCTATTTGCAGGCTCAATGTGGTTTACATAATACCGTAAAGGCGACCGCCAAGTCCGGTATGGAAACAAATACAATTTGATATTAGGGTCAGGTAAGGTTAGTATATTCAGATACATAGGGATCGAAGATGGGAAGGAATATATTGACAAAGTACTGACTCCAGAGGAAATCGGAGAGTCATGGGATAGGAGGTAGTGTTCTCTTGTGTATTAAAACTGGTTTAACGATTGAAAACAGAGAATAGGGTTAAATGGTCAGTATTCCCAATGGAGAAGGGTAGATATTGGGCTCCCTAGGGGTCCGTGCTGGGACTGTTACTTTTTAACATATTTATAAATGATCTAGAGCTGGAAGTAACTAGTGATGTAATTAAATTTGCTGATGACACAAAGTTATTCAAAATTGCTATATCGCAAGAGGATTGTGAAAAATTACAAGTAGACTGGGAGACTGGGCATCCAAATGGCAGATGACATTTAATGTGAGCAAGTGCAAAGTGATGCATGTGGGAAAGAGGAACCCGAACTATATAACTGCGTGATGCAAGGTTCTACATTAGGAAACACCGACTGAGAAAGGAATCTAGGTGTTATTGTTGATGATACATTGAAACCCTCTATTCAGTGTGTGTCGGCGGCTAAGAAAGCAAATAGAATGTTAGGTATTATTAAGAAAGGAGTGGAAAACAAAAATGAAGATCTTATAATGCTTTTGTATTGCTCCATGGTGCGACCACATCTCAAATATTGTGTTCAATTCTGGTCACCGCGTCTCAGAAAAGATATAGTGGAATTAGAAAAGGTACACAGAAGTGCGACAGACTATAAAGGGGATAGGAGGGCTTAGAGGAAAGGCTAAAGCGGCTAGGGCTCTTCAGCTTGGAGAAAAGACGGCTGAGGGGAGATATGATAGAGGTCTATAAAATAATGAGTGGAGTGGAAATGGGTAGACGTGAATCGCTTGTTTACTCTCTCCAAAAATACTGTACTAGAACTAGGGGCACGCAATGAAGCCAGAAAGTAGTAAATTTAAAAAGAATCAGAGAAAATATTTCTTCTCTCAACATGTACTTAAACTTTGGAATTCGTTGCCAGAGAATGTAGTAAAAGCAGTTAGCTTAGCAGAGTTTAAAAAAGGTTTGGATAACGAATTGCATTCAAAATCTGCACTCTGGTTCACAAAATTATTCACGGGGAGGCCCCGATCTACATGGCAGACCTAATAGATTTAGCAACCAGAAACACAAAAAGTTCAGCACGCACATACCTAAATCTCCACTACCCAAACTGCAAAGGACTAAAATATAAATCAACATATGCATCCAGCTTCTCCTACATAAGCACACAACTATGGAATGCACTACCAAACGTCTTGAAAACAATGCAAGAACTAACAATCTTTCAGAAATCATTAAAGACCAATTTGTTCAAGAAGGCATACCATAACGATCCGGACCCCGCAACACAATGAAACTTGTACCAGAACAAGACACTTAATTCTTCCTTCTTAACCACCTAATTCACCATGATTTAACGCAATTACCACTCTGTATTACTCATACCGGAACTGGCGTTCGCCATCACGATACTATGTAAGCCACATTGAGCCTGCAAATAGGTGGGAAAATGTGGGATACAAATGCAACAAATAATTAAACTTCCTAAAGGAAAAGTCCATAAGCCATTATTATAATGGACTAGGGGAAATTCCACTGCTTATTTCTAGGATAATAGCATAAAATGTATTGTACTGTTTTGGGATCTTGCCAAGTACTTGTGACCTGGATTGGCCACTGTTGGAAACAGGATGCTGGGCTTCATGGACCTTTGGTCTGTCCCAGTATGGCAGTACTTTTGTACTTATGACCTGGGGAAAGCCACTGCTTAGTCTTTGGGGTAAGTATCATGGAATCTTGCTATGTTATGGGATCCTGTCAGGAACTTGTATCCTGGACTGGCTACTGTTGGAAACAGGATACTGGTCTAAATTGACATTTTGGTCTCACCCAGTATGGTGTTTCCTTTGTTCTTATGGATCTCCATGGTGATCAGTGGCAGTCAGCACGGGGGATGTGAATCAGTGGACATCTATAGACAATGCTCTTACTTTTAGATGGGTTTCCTGTTAGACTGGAAATCCATACAGACTGCAGGGGTCAGAGAGCAGGACCCTGTGCAGACCGCTGCTACTGTTTCTAGCACTACTGTTGCTGCTGTTCCCTTCATTCTTTGCAAAGCAAAAAAGCACCAGGAGCATTCAAAACCAGAACTGATCCTTCAATTAATAGTATAAATTGATGCTTAATATCATTAACTCGACATGGGTCGTGTTTCGGCACTCAATGCCTGTATTGGGGGGTTGTATAATAAAACGGTTACAAAATGAACCAGCCCACCATCGGGCTCCCAGTAATGATAATTGACCTTTAAAGAGTCAATTCTCTAGTGTTCTGTTCTCTGTTCAGCTGCCCTTTATTCTTTGGATAAGTAGCGGAGGAAGAGGGAAGTAGAGATCTATTGTTTCATCATCCTTTAGGGTCTCATGAATTTTTAACTGTTAAAATAGGGTCTTATTTGAAGTGTAGGAGGTTCTGATCTGAGGTCTTATATCTTAACCCATTAGTTTCCAAATGTTCTCTCGTCCCTCACAAAACTTTTGCATAAGAACATAAGAATAGCCATACTGGGTCAGACCAATGGTCCATCTAGCCCAGATCCTGCTTCCAACAGTGGCCAATCTAGCTCACAAGTACCTGTCAGAGACCCAATTAGTAGCAACATTTCATGCTACCAATCCTGGGGCAAGCAGTGGCTTCCCCCATATCCATCTCAATAACAGATTATGGACTTTTCCTCCAGGAACTTGTCCAAACCTTTTTTTTTTTTTTTAACCCAGATATTTTAACCAATGTTACTACATCCTCCGGCAACAAGATCCAGAGCTTAACTATTCTTTGAGTGAAAAAATATTTCCTCCTATTTGTTTTAAAATAATTTCCATGTAATTTTGAGTGTCCCCTGATCTTTGTACTTTTTGAAAGAGTGAAAAATTGATTCACTTCTACCTATTCTACACGACTCAGGATTTTTAGACCTCAATCATATCCCCCCCCCCCCCCTCAGCATCTGTTCTCCAAGCTGAATACCCCTAATCTCTTTAGCATTTCCTCATATGGGAGGAGTTCATCCCCTTTATCATTTTGGTTGCCCTTCTTTGAACCTTTTCTAATTCTGCTATATCTTTTTTGAGATACGGCAACCAGAATTGAACACAATACTCCATGGAGCGATACAGAGGCATTCTAATATTCTTGGTCTTTTTTCCATCCCTTTTCTTATAATTCCTAGAATCATTTTTTGGCTGCCGCACACTGGGCAGATTTCAGCATATTGTCTACAATGACACCTAGATCTTTTTCTTGAGTGCTGACTCCTAGGGTGGACCCTAGCATCAGGTAACTATGAATCAGATTATTCTTCCCAATGTGCATCACTTTGCATTTGTCCACATTAAATTTCGTCTGCCATTTGGATGCCCAGTGTTCCAGTGTCCTAAGGGCTTCCTGCAATTTTTCGTAATCTACATTTGTTTTGATAACTTTGAATAGTTTTGTCATCTTTAAATTTAATCACATCAGTCATCATTCTGTTTTCTAGATCATTTATATATGTTAAAAAGCACTGGTCCCAGTACAGATCCTTGAGGCACTCTACTATTCACCCCTCCTCCATTGAGAAAAATGGCTATTTAACACTACCCTCTGTTTTCTATCGAATAACCAATTCCTAATCCACAGAAGGACATTACCTCCTATCCCATGACTTTTTAATTTTCTCAGGAGTCTCTCATAAGGAACTTTGTCAAAAGCTTTCTGAAAATCTAGATATATACTACATCAACTGGCTCACCTTTATCCACATGATTATTTATGCCTTCAAACAAATTAGGCAAATTGGTGAGCCAAGACTTTCCTCGGCTGAACCCATGCTGACTGTCCTATTAAGCCATGTTTTCTATGTGTTCTGTAATTTTATTCTTTATAATAGTTTCCACTATTTTGCCTGGCACTAAAGTCAGGCTTACTGGTCTGTAATTTCCCGGATCACCCCATGGCAACCTTTTTATAAATCGGCATTACATTGGCCACCCACCAGATGATTTTAATGACAGGTTGCAGATGACTAGCAACAGATCAGCAGTTTCATGTTTGAGTTCTTTCAGTTCCCTGGGGTGTGTATACCATCCGGTCCAGGTGATTTTTATCACTCCTTTTAACTTGTCAGTTTGGCTCAGTACGTCTTCTAGGCTTACCGAGATTTCTTTCAGTTCCTCTGCATCTTTGCCCTTGAAAACCATTTCTGGTACAGGTAGATTTGTTGCATCATTTTCCATAAAAACCGAAGCAAAGAATTAATTCAGTCTCTCCGATATGGCCTTATTCTCCCTGAGTTCCCTTTTGCTCCTTCATGATCTAATGGTCACATGCATTCCCTCACAAACTGAACTATCTGGACAGGGTTTAACTGTATTAGCTGAGGGTCCTTTTTTTTGTTTGTTTTGTTTACAGACAAATTTATTGGCACCATGCCTTATTGGTAGCAGACACTGACCCATTTTTAGCACATGGACCTGATTTACAAAAATAGTTTCCCATAGGCTCAAAGTGAGTAGAAATGTTTTCTAAATAAAACTGCTTCTTTAAAGTTTAGTTGTGTTTTATATTTACATGAATGGGGTAACTTTTATAAAGTATTCTCTATGTGTAAAGCAAGTTCTAGTTGCGGAAAATGACTATTATAAAATTCCAGTTTAGTAAGCACATTGAAAGAGAGAGCTGCTTTTCATGCATACCACACATGACATTTTGTAGGTTAAGAAAATATTGCAAAGGAAAGGGGATGGGATTTTGTATACTGCTTTTCTGTGGTTATATCAAAGCAGTTTACATATTATATACAGGTACTTACTTTCTACCTGGGGCAGTGGAAGGTTAAGTGACTTGCCCAGAGTCACAAGGAGCTGCAGTGAGAATCGAACCCAGTTCTCAGGCCACTGCACTAACCATTAGGCTACTCCAAATGCCATACTGGATCAGATCTCCATTGAGCCCAGCATCCTGTCTCTGACAGTGGCCAGCCCCTGTCTCTAGGAAGTACCCACAGATCCTAAGAAGTAGATCTAATTCATCAGAAGAAGCAGTAGCTTTCCTCAGGCCTACTTGGCTAACATTTATTCAGAACGTTTTCAAGGAACTTGTCTAAATTCCTTTAAAAAAAAAAAACCCCAGCTATGCTAGATGCGCTGACCATAGTCTCTGGCAACAAATTCCACAGTTTAATTGTGTGATCAGTGAAAAAATGCTTTCATCAATTTATATCTACTACTTATTAGCTGGTTTTCGTACTACTTGAAAATGTAAACAAATCTTCCCTTAATTAGCAGTTCACTGTGTTCATGAATTTATAAACCACTTTCATGTATGTCTCTTCTCGAGGAATAAGAGCACTACCTTCAGTAATTTTTCCTTATAGGGGATTTACTCCATCCCCTTTTTCATTTTTTATTGCCATTTCTGTCCCTTTTCTAATTCTGCTATATCTTTTTTTTTTTTATGGGGTGACTAGGACTGTACACAGTACTCAGGGTATGTTGCCTCATTCAATTAAAAGGAAGCTCTGGAATAAGGGGGCATAGGATGAAGATGAAAGTGGATGGACTCGAGTAATCTAAGTAAATATTTCTTTACAGAAAAGATGGTAGTAGTGTGGAACAGCCTCCCAGTGGAGGTGGTGGAGACAGTATCTAAAGTCAAGAAAGCATGGGTCATGTACATAACATAGTGAGAGGCAGATGCACTAAACTTTATTGACCTTTTAACGACCAATTTTTGAACTGTGGCATGCATTAAAGGACATTTTCCGACGAGGGTAGCAGCTAACGAAAACGGAATGCAGATGAGGGATTCCTGTAGAAATTGTATTGTAACGAGATGCACTAACCTTTTCTGATTGACTTAACGCAGGAAAAACGCTGGAAAATCTACGAGAGGTCTGTACCTCTCGTTGTGGCTGTGTGGACTCGCAAAGACTGGCAAAGCCTGTCCTGTAAAAAAAAAAAACCTAGCCAATCCAGAGCATGTTTGAGCCTTACCCAGCAAAAAAACAGAAACATGTGGCTCCCCGCTTCCCCCTGCATATAGAAAACAAAAATCAAAAAAAGGATCGGGAGGGGGCAAAGGCGCTCGTCAGGAGCGTCCTGTATGGACGGTACATCGAGGGACGACTCGACGCCCAGGAAGCGGCAGTGCCGGGAGGAGCGTTCCCCCTCGGTCGAAGAGGTGTCACTGCGTGAGTCCGCGGGTACCTCGGTACCGTCTCCTGGACCCGAGCAGCTTCCGGCACCGGCACCCACACCGGCCCCTCTGCCTTTCCCGACAGCGGGCCTAGACATGTGCCTCCGAGCCATCCTTCCGGGGATCCTGGAAGGGCTGATGCACCCAGGCCCTGCCGACACCGGGGGTGCTTGCACCCCCAGCGCCGTTGATGGAGGCGCCGGTGGGCTCTGGCCTGATGCTGAGGCCTCCGACGCTGCTTGCGGCGCCGGTGTCGACCGCCACGCAGGTGGAGTCCCCGTCGATGGAGGGAGCTTCGTCCCCGCCGACGCAGGAGTTCACCGCTCGATGCCATCATCGAGGACGTGGTTCCTTGCAGTCGAGACGGGCCCGGTTGAGGTCTGAGCTGAGAGAGCTCATGTCCGACACAGAGGAGGAGGCCTCGTGGGGGGGGGGGAGGAGGACCCTAGATATTTCTCCTCAGAGGAGTCTGTGGGCCTTCCCTCCGTCCCCACTCCTTCACCGGAGAGGAAGCTCTCGCCTCCTGAGAGCCTCTCCTTTGCCTCTTTTGTCAGGGATATGTCCATCAGCATTCCCTTTCCCGTGGTTACTGTGGATGAGCTGAGGGCGAAGATGCTCGAAGTCCTCGACTGTACATCACCACCTAGAGAGTCTTCCACGGTGCCGTTGCACAATGTCCTTAAGGAGACACTGCTTCGGAACTGGTTGAAGCCACTATCTAATCCCACCATCCCCAAGAAAGCGGAGTCCCAATACAGGATCCACTCAGACCCAGAGTTGATGCGGCCTCAATTGCCTCATGACTCGGCGGTCGTGGACTCTGCTCTCAAAAGGGCACGGAGTTCGAGGGATACCGCCTCGGCGCCCCCTGGGCGGGAGTCTCGCACTCTGAACTCGTTTGGGAGGAAGGCCTACCAATCTTTCATGCTCGTGACCCGCATCCAATCATACGAGCATCCACATGCGGAACAATGTGCGGCAACTGGCGGACCTGGTCGACAAGCACCCTCCGGAGCAGTCCAGGCCTTTTCAGGAGGTGGTCAGGCAGCTGAAGGCGGGCAGAAAGTTCCTGTCCAGGGGTATCTATGACACCTGTGATGTGGCATCTCGAGCTGCGGCCCAAGGTATAGTGATACGCAGACTCTCATGGCTGCGTGCCTCTGACCTGGACAACCGCACCCAGCAGCAGCTGGTGGTTGTCCCTTGCTGGGTGGATAACGTTTTCGGCGAGAAGGTTGAGCAGTTGGTGGACCAACTACACCAGCGGGAAACCGCTCTCGACAAGCTCTCCCACCGGGCGCCTTCAGCATCCACCTCTGCAGGTGGACGTTTTTCCCGGGCCCGGCAGGCTGCACCCTACGCTTAAAGCAGGCGTAGGTACACCCAGCCGGCCCGAAGGCCTCCTCAGGCACAGGGACAGTCCCAGCGCGCTCGTTCCCGTCAACAGCGTGCGCCTAAGCAGCCCCCTGCGCCTCCACAGCAAAAGCAGGGGACGGGCTTTTGACTGGATCCATGGGAACATAGCCGCCATCAAAGTGTCCGTGCCGGACGGCCTGCCGGTCGGGGGAAGGTTGAAACTTTTTCACCAAAGGTGGCCTCTCGTAACCTCCGACCAGTGGGTTCTCCAAATAGTGTGGTGCGGATACACCCTGAATTTGGTCTCCCCTCCACCAAATTGTCCACCGGGAGCCCAGTCCTTCAGCTCCCATCACAAGCAGGTACTTGCAGAGGAACTCTCTGCCCTCCTCAGCGCCAATGCGGTCGAGCCCGGGCAGGAAGGGCAGGGATTCTATTCCAGGTACTTCCTTGTAGAAAAGAAAACAGGGGGGATGCGCCCCATCCTAGACCTGAGAAGCCTGAACAAATATCTGGTCTGGGAAAAGTTCAGGATGCTTTCCTTGGGCACCCTTCTACCCATGATTCAGAAAGACGATTGGCTATGTTCCCTGGATTTAAAGGACGCTTACACTCACATCCCGATACTGCCAGCCCACAGACAGTATCTCCGATTCCATCTGGGGACACATCACTTTCAGTATTGTGTGCTGCCCTTTGGGCTCGCCTCTGCACCACGGGTGTTCACGAAGTGTCTCGTGGTGGTTGCGGCGTATCTACGCATGCTGGGGGTGCACGTGTTCCCTTATCTCGACGATTGGCTGGTGAAGAGCACCTCAGAGGCAGGAGCTCTTCGGTCCATGCAGTGCACTATTCAACTTCTGGAGCTGCTAGGGTTTGTGATAAATTACCCGAAGTCCCATCTCCAGCCAGTCCAATCTCTGGAATTCATAGGAGCTCTGCTGAATTCCCAGACGGCTCAGGCCTTTCTTCCCGAGGCGAGGGCTCGGAATCTCCTGTCCCTCGCTTCCCAGACCAGAGTGTCTCAGCAGATCACAGCTCGGCAGATGTTGAGACTCCTGGGCCATATGGCCTCCACGGTCCATGTGACTCCCATGGCTCGTCTTCACATGAGATCTGCTCAATGGACCCTAGCTTCCCAGTGGTGCCAAGCCACCGGGAATCTAGAAGATGTCATCCGCCTGTCCGTCAGTTGCCGCAATTCGCTGCACTGGTGGACAATTCGGACCAATTTGACCCTGGGACGTCCATTCCAAATTCCGCAGCCCACGAAAGTGCTGACGACGGATGCATCTCGCCTGGGGTGGGGAGCTCATGTGGATGGGCTCCACACCCAGGGGGTGTGGTCCCCCCAGGAACAAGATCTTTAGATCAATCTCCTGGAGCTCCGAGCGGTCTGGAACGCACTGAAGGCCTTCAGGGTTCGGCTGTCCTACCAAATCATCCAAATTCGGACAGACAATCAGGTTGCAATGTATTACATCAACAAGCAGGGGGGCACCGGATCTCGCCCCCTGTGCCAGGAAGCCGTCAGGATGTGGCGTTGGGCCTGCCAGTTTGGCATGCTTCTCCAAGCTACATACCTGGCAGGCGTAAACAACAGTCTGGCTGACAGGCTGAGCAGAGTCATGCAACCGCATGAGTGGTCGCTCCATTCCAGAGTGGTACGCAAGATCTTCCGAGAGTGGGGCACCCCCTCGGTGGACCTTTTCGCCTCTCAGACCAACCACAAGCTGCCTCTGTTCTGTTCCAGACTACAGGCACACGGCAGACTGGCGTCGGATGCCTTTCTCCATTGGGGGAACGGCCACCTGTATGCTTATCCTCCCATACCTTTGGTGGGGAAGACCTTACTGAAGCTCAAGCAAGACCACGGCACCATGATTCTGATAGCGCCTTTTTGGCCCCGTCAGATCTGGTTCCCTCTACTTTTGGAGTTGTCCTCCGAAGAACCGTGGAGATTGGAGTGTTTTCAGACTCTCATTTCGCAGAACGACGGAGCGCTTCTGCACCCCAACCTTCAGTCTCTGGCTCTCACGGCCTGGATGTTGAGGGCGTAGATTTTGCTTCGTTGGGTATGTCTGAGGGAGTCTCCCGTGTCTTGCTTGCCTCTAGAAAGGATTCCACTAAGAAGAGTTACTTTTTCAAGTGGAGAAGGTTTGTCGTTTGGTGTGAGAGCAAGGCCCTAGAACCTCGTTCTTGTCCTGCACAGAACCTGCTTGAATATCTTCTGCACTTATCAGAGTCTGGTCTCAAGACCAACTCAGTAAGTAATCACCTTAGTGCAATTAGTGCTTACCATTATCGTGTAGAGGGTAAAGCCATCTCTGGAGAGCCTTTAGTCGTTCGATTCATGAGAGGCTTGCTTTTGTCAAGGCCCCCTGTCAAACCTCCTGCAGTGTCATGGGATCTCAATGTCGTCCTCACCCAGCTGATGAAGCCTCCTTTTGAGCCACTGAATTCTTGCCATCTGAAGTACTTGACCTGGAAGGTCATTTTCTTGGTGGCAGTTACTTCAGCTCGTAGAGTCAGTGAGCTTCAAGCCCTGGTAGCTCATCATGCTCCTTATACCAAATTTCATCATAACAGAGTAGTACTCCGCACTCACCCTAAGTTCCTGCCAAAGGTGGTGTCGGAGTTCCATCTTAACCAGTCAATTGTCTTGCCAACATTCTTTCCCAGACTGCATACCCGCCCTGCTGAACGTCATTTGCACACATTGGACTGCAAGCAAGCGTTGGCCTTCTATCTGGAGCGGACACAGCCCCACAGACAGTCCGCCCAATTGTTTATTTCTTTCGACCCCAATAGGAAGGGGGTCGCTGTCGGGAAACGCACCATTTACAATTGGCTAGCAGATTGCATTTCCTTCACTTACGCCCAGGCTGGTCTGGCTCTTGAGGGTCATGTCACGGCTCATAGTGTTAGAGCCATGGCAGCGTCAGTGGCCCACTTGAAGTCAGCCACTATTGAAGAGATTTGCAAGGCTGCGACGTGGTCATCTGTCCACACATTCACATCACATTACTGCCTCCAGCAGGATACCCGACGCGACAGTCGGTTCGGGCAGTCGGTGCTGCAGAATCTGTTTGGGGTTTGAATCCAACTCCACCCTCCAGGACCCGATTTTATTCTGTTCAGGCTGCACTCTCAGTTAGTTGTTCTTTGTAGGTCAATTTCTGTTATGCCCTCGCTGTTGCAAGGTTCAATTGACCTGGGTTCTTGTTTTGAGTGAGCCTGAGAGCTAGGGATACCCCAGTCGTGAGAACAAGCAGCCTGCTTGTCCTCGGAGAAAGCGAATGATACATACCTGTAGCAGGTGTTCTCCGAGGACAGCAGGCTGATTGTTCTCACCTACCCTCCCTCCTCCCCTTTGGAGTTACGTTTTACTCATTCCTTTGCTTGTCATTCAACTGAGCGGGAACGGTCGTGCACAGGCGAGAAGATGGCCGCGCATGCGCGGTGGGCGTGCCCTGCGTGCGGGACCGCCAGCGAAGTTTTCTTCTGGTTGGTGGGGGCTGCCGTGGACGTCAACCCAGTCGTGAGAACAATCAGCCTGCTGTCCTCGGAGAACACCTGCTACAGGTATGTATCATTCGCTATACCGCACCGAGCATGTGCGACTTGTTTTTTTTGGTGCATTCTTCGTTTTTTAAAAACCGTTATGGACTTTTAACGATTTAGATTTTTTAACGTTTGGTTGATGCATCTGGCTCTAAGTGACCACAAATAAAGATCTGAACGGTCCATCCAGTCTACTTAATTTTACTGAAGTCTCTGTTGAAGCCCTCTCCAGCCCTTATGTGGGACATAGATCGTATAAGCCAGCCCAGACTGGCCTTAGGGCCAGATGCACTAAACTTAACGAGCCATTAACAAGCAAGTAGTAAACCGTGGCATGCACTAAAGGCTTCTCCGAGCCATTTTCTGATCACGGTAGCAGCTAACGAAAACGTAATGCAGATGATCCAAAGGCTATTGCAAGGCTATTATAATGAGATGCACTACAGTTTTCCGATCCCCTTAATGTGAAAAACCTAACGGGAGGTCTACACCTCTCGTTGGGGCAAATCGGAAGAAAAAGATGTCATCAAGGACGTCCATCACCTGAAACCCCCCCCCCCCCCCCCCCCCCACTCCAAAGATGTTCTTTTTGGACGTCCTTCACTTAATAAAAACCTGTGCTGCCGGAAAGGAAGACGCCGCGCCACTCACCCCCTCCACGGCCTGCTGCAGGAAGGCTCCAATGCGGCTTGATCCTAGCAGGAGAGTGCAGTTGAGGACGTCCTTCCAAAAAGATGTCCTTTTTTGGACGTCCCCACCCCACCCCCACCCCTGGCAATAATAAAACCAGCCTTTTTGGGCGTCCACTCAGTGGAGAGACTTGGAATTCTCTGAGCCAATCACAGCGCGTTTAGCTCAGCTAAACGCGCTGTGATTGGCTCAGAGACTTCCAGGTCGAAGGACGACGCGGCGTTTTGTGTCCCGAATTCCGGTGCTGAAGACTAACACTAGCCCACAGGATAAAGAGCTATGGGTGCAACGGTTGAAGGAGGAGTACCAAAGTTCTCATCAAGGTCAGGGAAAACCAGTCCCTTCTTACTGTTTTCGGCTTAGGCGCTTTGCACACGGGTGTCACACTGAACTATGTATGTGGGGAACCCGTTTCCGGCGTGTATTTACGAGTGTCACTGTCGACTCAGCTCTCTCTAGAGTGTGGGGTTTCTAATTGTTTATAGGGGATAGTGGCGCTTTGTGAAAAGAAGTATAGTTTAGGGGACGTCCAAAAAGGCCATTTTTATTATTGCCGGGAGGGGGGCGGACGTCCAAAAAGGACGTCTTTTTGGATGGACGTCCTCAACTGCACTCTCGAGCCGCATCAGAACCTTCCTGCAGCAGGCCGTGGAGGGGGTGAGCGGCGCAGCGTCTTCCATTCCCGGGCGGCGCAGGGATGGCCACAGGCATAGCGAAGGTGCCATAACTTTTTTTTTTTTTTTTTTTTTTTTTAATTTTAAGTCCCTCACGGGGACTTGGGACAAGCTGCTTGTTCTTTTTTATTTATTTATTTATTTATTTTACCTGGGTGTTAGGCGCATTTTGGACGTATTTGGCATGCGCAGAGCAGCCAGCATAACGCTTGGCTGCTCTACGCATGCTCGATCGGCAGACTGGCCGACTGGTTACCGATGGAATAGAGAATGCAAGTGAGCTACAACGAGCAGCTCATTTGCATTCCTTTTCCTTGATGCATGCCCGTTCCTTACCAATTCGCTAAGGGATTCGGTAAGGGAAGGGCTTTAACGATTTTTTAGTGCATCTTCCCCCTTAGTTTTTACAGCCAGAGTTGTTATCTAAGCACCACTTTACATACCATTCATTTTCTAATTAGAGATCCTCTGTGTTCACCACACGCCTCTTTGAATTCAGCCACCGTTTGTTTTCTGCACCACCTGCCTCGGGAGGGCATTCCAGGCATCACCCACCCCTCTCCGTGAAAAAGAATTTTCTGACATTACTCCTACCACCCTGCAATCTCAATTCATGTTCTCTAGTTTTACTATTTTCCCTTCTCTGGAAAATATTTGTTTCTATATTGTTTACTCTTTCCAAAAATACTAGGACTAGGGTGCATGCAATGAAGCTACAAAGTAGTAAATTTAAAACGAATAGGAGAAAATATTTCTTCACTCAATGTGTAATTAAACTCTGGAATTCGTTGCCAGAGAATGTGCTAAAAGCAGTTAGCGGGGTTTTAAAAAGGTTTGGATAGATTCCTAAAAAAAAAGTCCATAAGCCATTATTAAGATGGACTTGGAGAGAATCCGCTGCTTATTTCTAGGATAAGCAACATAAAATGTATTGTACTGTTTTGGGATCTTGCCAGGTACTTGTGTCCTGGATTGGCCACTGTTGGAAACAGGATACTGGGTTTGATGGACCTTCGGTCTTTTCCAGTATGGCAACACTTTTGTACTTACATTAATAATTTCAAGTATTTAAATGTTTCTATGGTGTCTCCCCTGTCCTTCATATCCTCTAGGGTATACATATTCAGGTCTTCCAGTCTCTTCTCATACGTCTTTTGGCGCAAGCCCCTTACCATTTTTGTCACCTTCCTCTTGACCGCTTTAAGTCTTCTTACATCTTTAGGAAGATATGGCTTCCAAAACTGAACACAATAACAAGTGGGGCCTCACCAACGACTTGTACAGGGACATCAGCACCTCCTTCCTTCTGCTGTTTATGCCTCTCTTTGTACAGCCTAGCATCTTTCTGGCTACAGCCAGCCACCACCTTATCGCACTGTTTTGTCACTTTCAGATCCTCGGATTATCACCCCAAGGTCCCTCTCCCTGTCTGTGCAAATCGGCTTCTCACCTCATAACACATACGGCTCCCTTGGATTTCTACTCCCTGTGCATCACTCTCCACTTCTTTGCATTGAATTTTAAACATTAGTCCACTCCATTCTTGTGCTTTTGCAGATCCTTTTTCATGTTTTCCTCTTCATCCAAGGTGTCCAATCTGTTACAAATCTTGGTATCATCTGCAAATAGGCAAACCTTATCTTCTAACCCTTCAACAATGTCGCTCACAAATATATTGAACGAAATTAGCCCCAGCACTTATCTTTGAGGCATTCCACTACTCACCTTAACTTGCTCCGAGTGAATTCTATTAACCACCACCCTTTGGTGTCTGTCAACCAGTTCCTAATCCAGTTCACTACCTTGGGTCCTAACTTCAGCCTGTCAAGTATATTCGAGAGCATCCTATGAGTAACCGTGTCAAAGGGTTTCTAAGGGAGAAGGGCTAGTAGATGGGATGGATGGGCAGACTGGATAGGTCGTAAGGTCGTTATCTGCCGTCATTTTTTATGTTTCTACACCATAGATCTATACAGAGGCATTTTGATATTGTTGTGGGGTTTTTTTTTCTTTCTACGTTACTTTCTGAATAATTCTGATCATCTGCCCAAGAGAGAGTTCCTCAGTTGTGGCTTTATAAAACATCATTAAAGAACAAGCTGAAGATTTTGATGCATTACTGTACACCGCCTTGAGTGAATTCCTTCAAAACAGCATTAAATAAATCCTAATAAATAAGTTGTCCACAGTGACTCCAAGATCCATTTCCTGGATAATGACTTCTAAAATGGAACCTGGCATTTATGTACCTGTAAGTTAGGATTGTGTTTTGCATCATTGTTCAGCTGTCCACATTAAATGTAATTTGTCATTTAAGATGACCAATTCTCCAGACATAGTAACATAGTAGATGACGGCAGAAAAAGACCTGCACGGTCCATCCAGTCTGCCCAAAAAGATAAACTCATATGTGCTACTTTTTGTGTATACCTTACCTTGATTTGTACCTGTCTTTTTCAGGGCACAGACTGTATAAGTCTGCCCAGCACTATCCCCGCCTCCCAACCACCAGCCCCGCCTCCCACCACCGTTTCTGGCACAGACCGTATAAGTCTGCCCAGCACTATCCCCGCCTCCCACCACCGGCTCTGGCACAGACCATATAAGTCTGCCCAGCACTATCCCCACCTCCCAACCACCAGTCCCGCCTCCCACCACCGGCTCTGGCACAGACCGTATAAGTCTGCCCAGCACCATCCCCGCCTCCCGCTCTGCCACCCAATATACAAGAGGCTAACCTGTTTACCAGAGTTCTTTACATAACTGGTACACCAATCCTATTTGGATTAAAATAAATGAACAACTGGATCAACTTTCTCAAGGATACAGTTCTCTAAGTAGCAGGTGAGAGTCAGTTTACAATCTGTCACTAAGGGGCCTTATAAAGTTTATACTCCTAAATTTACACTTCTAAATTTATGCTCCAAAATAGATTATGCTTGTAATTTTGGAGCATAACCTTTAATAGAATAAAGCCTAACTCCCTAATTCTATAAAAGTCACTAAAAACTGCATGCGCAAATTTGGGTATATGCCCAATTTGTGCATACAATTTAACTGGACGAGCTAATTAGCATCAATTTGCTTTTTAAAAAGCAATTATGGGCACTAATTAGATTTAATTGGGATTTACGCACGTAAATTTTACACAGTTCAAAAAGGGGGGTGTGGAAACAGGAGGGTCATGGGAACAACACGGGTGCTCCTAATATTTATGCGTGTTGTTATAGAATGAGAAGACATATGCGCCTAATTCAGGCACGTACAAGTCCTTTTACAGTTCCTCACAATCTGCTTGTGTTTTACTATTTGAATATTTTTGTATCAGCTGCACATTTGATCAATTTACTCATTGCCTCCTTTTCTGGGTAGTTAATAAGTTAAACAGTGCTGATCCCCGGGACACTCCCTGTTTACCTCTTTCTGTTAGGAAACTAGGGGTAGGTTAATGATAAGGAGAGAGCAAGACCAAATAACCCTGTCCTTACATCACATTTATGTAGATAATGTTGTGAATTGTTATGATGTGTATGTTGAAAACAAGACCTGAATTGGTGGTAGGTTGAGTGAAGGTATCTTGAGAATTTGGACTGAAACATTGTAGAACTATGATGCTATTGACCTAGTTAAGACGGAGGTCTCCTTCAGTGACACAGCCAATCTCAGAGTAGTGGGGGAAGGAGGTCCCCTAACAATAATGTAATAAACCTGCTCTCTGGGGTTGTCGCTTGACGTCAATCATCTCTACCATATAGTCTCTCCTCTCCTTGACTTCCTGTTCTCCTCCACAAACTTTCTTCCCTAGTGCACACTTTGGCCCAGCCTAGTCAATTTACCTCCCACCCATTTCTCTCACCAGTCAGCTGCCCCCATCCTGTACCCACCCTCTTCCCTTCTAAACCAGTTTGATAATCTGCCCTTCACTTTTCCCAGAGGCTTGCCTCCAGCACAATCTCTAAAGCTCCTTCCTCCTGCGAGCGCTGCATTCAAAATGGCGGTGCCCTGCCTTGGGCATCCTGAATGCACTGGGCGGGACTTCAGTACCATAAAAGGGAGAGACTCCATTTTATGGTACTGAATCACTGCCCAGTGCATTTCGCTGCCATTTTGAAGGCGACGCTCCTCCTCTTGCGTCAAAGTATGAGTGCGGGCTTGGGGGTACTAGGCCACCAGGGTGGTTGGGGGGGGTACCCACTATGCCACTAGAGAAACATTTTTGCATTGGGGGGGGGGGGGTGCTGGAGGTCCAGCAGATCTCCAGCCCTTTGTGTTGGGGGTGGGGGAGTTGTAAGCATTCAAATGCATGCTGGACAGGGCTCTCCATTCCTCCCTGTAGGGTTTGCGGTGGGAGCAGCGCCAATATTTGGCACGCTGCCCACTGATCATTGGGGAGGAATACATAATGCCCTGTTTAGTATGTATTTGCATGCTACTTGCGCTCAGAGCCGGTGAGCTTGTTACACATGCCGGCTCTGATCATAGGGTGCAGGCAAATGCAGGTGCTAGTCCGGCACTAATGGCCTCTAGTGCCCGTGTTTACCTTTGATCATCTGCCCAAGAGAGAGCTCCTCGGGTGTGGCTTTATGAAACACAGGATTCTGTTAGCTGTGAAGCACTCCATTCCAGCTGCCTTGCGGTGTGCTTCTGTCCTGCATAGTTCAGTGAAAGTGCAGTATGTACCGTTTGTGTCTATCTCAGGTGCTTGTTATGTTAAACCAGATGTCCCAGACGCTTGGCCATGGCAAATGTTTTTATAAATTCCTTGTGAGACAAATGCACAGAGAGCTGCATTGTACTGCTGGGTGTTTCCATGGTCTAAGCTGGTTGAGGGAGGGGTGGGTTTAGGAGCATGTCCACTCACTTGCTGTCTCTGTTGGTTTTTCCCTGTTTTGTACAGTATACCTCATAAATGAGTTGAGAAAGAGTTTGCTCTCTGTTTTCTTATTTGCATGTCTGGGGTGTGTGCCAGCTTTCTTTGACCTTTAGTGCACTGTGTCTGTTCCAAACATTGTGCAGTGTGTCCCTTAGTAGGGCTGTTGATCTGTATGGAGGAGGACTTGTCAGACAAGTTATAATCTGTCCTGAGCTGTGCACCTTTAAGACATTATCCTCCATCTGCCCCAGATGGGGCTTTTGTTCAGCAGTTTCATTCACAAAGCAAACGGAGCACAGAGTAGTCTGTTGATTAGGAGTGAAATAGATTTAAAAAGAGACACAGAATCAACATTTAGAAATCTTCATTTTCTTTGTTGCTCCACATCTGTTGTCTGTATGAGGTCTGTTTTGGTGTTGCAGGTGGCAGTAATTTTTCTGTTTTACCTAAAAACTGACTAGTTGTTCATGGCCTTACTTTCTCCTCCTGTTCTCTTACAAGCCTTTGGTTTTCATCTACTGCTCTGCCACTACCTTGTCCCTAAAAAATCCCCAGAAGCAAACTAAACTGCTAACACCATTAACGATAGATGTCTAATCTGTCACTCCTCTTTTGTACAAACAAACCTTCCGTAGACATGGAGGCAGTAGAACTAGAGGACATGAATGGAAGTTGCAGGGCAGTAGACTTAAGAGTAGTGTTAGGAAATGTTCTTTCTCAGAGAGCATATTGAATGCCTGGAACTCCCTTCCAGGTGAAGTGGTGGAGTCAAAAACAGTGAAGGATTTCAAAAAAATACATGGGGATAAGCACAAGGGTTGCCTAAATAGAAGGATGGAGACACAACTTAGCTGTTGGGGTGTTATGTTGGACAGGAGTAGCTGGGGGAACCTAGGCCAGTGTTGGATAGACTTCTACAGTCTGTGTCCTGCAAAAGGTGAAAGACAGGTGAAGATCATTGGATATCCCTTTTATTATCATATGCTATGAGTGAGGGTGATGCACATCTCAAGGGGGAGGGGATAACCTCTTAATGTTGAGATTAGCAATATTGTTAGCAGTACCTTTGGTTATAAAATATATCATTCCAAGTCTGCATCATATTTAACTACCCATATGTGGTCAGCATGATGGCAAATTGCCAGCTGGTGTTTAAGCATCAATGACTATAAGCCGCACAGTAACGGGTGCAGCTTCGCCTTTATTGGGCAGACGAGATGGACCATGGGGGAGGGGGGGTCTTAATCTGCTGTCATTTACTGTGTTACTGTATCTTTCCCAGGAGCCTATGGTATAAGAGGGTGACTTAGAATGATTTCAATTCTTTGTATGTGAAAGTTGACTAAATAAATATGGCTTTATATACTGTAGCATGCATTATACTGGCAGTATCCTTGCGCTTGGTAGCATAAGGACAGGCAGCTTGAAACTTGTGAAGCAGAGAAGTATCTATATTTTGTGAGGGAATTGGGAAATATAAGGAAAACAGAAAAGAAGTAATGGCAGATAAAGACCTCCAAGCCTATGTAGCCTAACTGTTAATTTTAGCCTCTTGCCACCTTCTACCATTTCTGTCCCTTCTGTTTCCACAGATAGGTTTCTCCATGCATCTGCCGCATCTTCTGTTAGAGTGTGATTGTGTAGACTATAGCTAACATTTATGTACCCATTGAATGCATAAATATTTAGCATGCACACTTAAACATGTAACTGCCAGTATGCCACCTAAGCAGTACTGTGTAACTAGGCGACTGTCTTGCATAGTGCGTATTTGTAAAGGTCTGTACACATGGGCAGAGCATGGGTGTATCGTAGGCAGGGCTCCAACCTATGTGTGTATTGTCAAGTGCGTCCCTGCCACATTTTGGTGCTCACATTTACTCAAACTCTGTGGTTCGTATAAGTGCAGTTGCCTAAATGTTAGGCATGCTGATACTGAGTTACTCTAGTATTTTAAAAGGAAACTAGGAGTCTAGGTTTTGCTATAGAGTAGGCTCTTACCATTGGCTCTCAGGGCACCCAGTTATTGAATTTCCTTCTAAATGACTTTAGATATGAAGAAGTAGATGGTATTCATCCCAGAGTACTGGTAGAACTGAAAAATGAACTTGCGGAACTATTGTTAGTAATATGTAATTTATCCTTAAATTGAGTGTGGTACCGGAAGAGTGGAGGCTGGCCAATGTAACGCTGATTTTTAAAAAAGGTTCCAGGGGAGATCCGGGAAATTACAGACCGGTGAGTCTTACATTGGTGCCGGGCAAAATGGTAGAGACTATTATTAAGAACAAAATTACAGAGTATATTCAAAAGCATGGATTAATGAGACAAAGCCAACATGGATTTAGTGAAGGGAAATCTTGCCTCACCAATCTACTACATTTCTTTGAAGGGGTAAACAAACGTGGATAATGGAGAGCCGGTTGATATTGTGTATCTGGATTTTCAGAAGGCGTTTGACAAAGTACCTCATGAAAGACTCCAGAGGAAATTGGAGAGTCAGTATTCTCAATGGAGAAGGGTAGTTAGTGGGGTTCCCCAGGGCTCTGTGCTGGGGCCGCTGCTTTATAACATATTTATAAATGACCTAGAGATGGGGATAACTAGTGAGGTAATTAAATTTGCTGATGACACAAAGTTATTCAAAGTAGTTAAATCGCGGGAGGATTGTGAAAAATTACAAGAGGACCGTACGAGACTGGGAGACTGGGCGTCTAAATGGCAGATGACGTTTAATGTGAGCAAGTACAAAGTGATGCATTTGAGAAAGAGGAACCCAAATTATAGCTACGTCATGCAAGGTTCCACGTTAGGAGTCACGGACCAAGAAAAGGATCTAGGTGTCGTCGTTGATGATACGTTGAAACTTTCTGCTCAGTGTGCTGCGATGGCTAAGAAAGCAAATAGAATGTTAGGTATTATTAGGAAAGGAATGGAAAACAAAAATTGAGGACATTATAATGCCTTTGTATCGCTCCATGGTGCGACTGCACCTCGAATATTGTGTTCAATTCTAGTCGCCGCATCTCAAAAATGATATGTTGGAATTAGAAAAGGTGCAGAGAAGGGCAACGAAAATGATAAAGAGGATGGGATGATTTCCCTATGAGAAAAGGCTGAAGCGGCTGGGGCTCTTCAGCTTGGAGAAAAGATGACTGAGGGGGGATATGATAGAGGTCTATAAATAATGAGTGGAGTGGACCAGGTGGACATGAAGCATCCGTTTACTCTTTCCAAAAATACTAGGGGGGCATGCAATGAAGCTACAAAGTAGTAAATTTAAAACGAATCGGAGAAAATTTTTCTTTTCTTAACGTGTAATTCAACTCTGGAATTAGTTGCCAGAAAATGTTTTTAAAAAGTTTGGATGGCTTCCTAAAGGAAAAGTCCATAGATCATTATTACATTTGATTTGGGGAAAATATTTCTGGGATAAGCAACATAAAATGTTTTATACTTTTTTTGGGATCTTGCCAGGTATTTGTGACCTGGATTGGCCACTGTTGGAAACAGGATGCTGGGCTTGATGGACCTTCGGTCTGTCCCAGTATGGCAATACTTTTGTAGATTCTTCATCCAAAAAAAGGAAAAATGTGCATGATTCAGGCTTTTGGAAGACATTTCTTATGTGGCTCTTCTGAGAAATAAGCACATAAGGTCATGACTGAGGAGAGGCCAAATAACTAGGCAAAACAATGAAATAGACCTGTGAGATATTGTGCTATTCTGACTGTAATGTTTATCCATCAGTTCTTTTAAGGCACTAGATTGTCATAGAGCCAAAGCCCTAGAAAGATATGGACAGATTAGAGGCAATCCATTTTAGCAAAGGGAGGTCGTATCTAACTAAGGTGTGAATAAGCATGTGGATAAAATCCCTCATGAAGGAAGAGACTCTTCAGGAAATCAAAAAGCTCATGCGATAGATTCTTACTGCGCATTCACAACTGGTTAAAAGGTAGGACGAAAGGGTCGCTATTCTCAGTAGGACATGTTAAGTATTATTTATTTTTTTATTATTTATCTAGATTTTGCTCGCACCTCTTTCGGTGTTATGTTCTTGGATCAGCTCTTCAGATTTATCATTGTTTAGGGAACCACAGAAGTGGAAAAAACACCAGAGTCCCACGTGAGAGATACAGCTAAAGAAGGAGTGGGAACAGGATCAGGCTGTTCGAAACAGACAAGGGACTTTCAATATGTAGTTTGAAACTTTTATTTGGTGATGACTTGTCACGGTACTATGTTTCGGCACATAAGTGCCTGCTTCAGGAGTCTGCACAGATATAAATAATTGCAAACATATGATATTAAATCACAAAGTATAAATAAAACATTAAATAGTGGTGTAAAATAAGTCAACATAAAATCAGAGATGATGAAATACGAGCCTTTTTTTAAGACATACGATTTTATTTATTTGCCTCTTCTAAATATTGTCCATCCCATATGACATTCACTTTGTCAATTGCTTTACTTACATAACTCTTGATATTGTCTCTCATTTTTAGATACTCCTTTATAAGACATCCCATTTTATTTATTTATTTATTTGCCTCTTCTAAATTCTGTGTATCTCATGACATTCACTTTATCAATTGCTTTAAGCAATTCATAAGGTATTATACTCTTCACTTCATTTATAATACATTTCACGTCACTCAACCACTTCATTTTATGAATCATTGTTTAGGGAGCCATGCACACAATCCGTCACTTCTGGTGTGGTGACTTATCTTAGCCTACTTGAGGACATGCCACATCTTATGTGTTTTAAGCTTGAATTCCACCATCTCCATGTTTGTCATGAAATTTACTGCAGAACCACTGAGTCCTAGCTTTGTTGGTCATTAAGTATTCTCATCATAAGGTTTTGAGAAGTTGAAGGCCATATCTTGTACCAGAAATCTCTTCCCTGGGATGGAAGTGTGCTGTTCTTGGATTTCTGTCCTAATCTTTGCAGTATTGTGTTCCAGTCACTTAAGGAACCTCTCTAAGGGTGGCAGTTGAAGGCCATATCTTGTACCAGAAATCTCTTCCCTGGGATGGAAGTGTGCTGTTCTTGGATTTCTGTCCTAATCTTTGCAGTATTGTGTTCCAGTCACTTAAGGAACCTCTCTAAGGGTGGCATGGGTAGTGAGAAAGAGGTCTGCCTGAGTTGTCTTCCAGATGTGACAATCCTGCTTCAATGAATGAAGGAGGGGAGTTGGTAATCTTGCTCCATCCCTGTGGGTGCCATCATGAGAGAGTAGGGTAAGAAATTCTAGTGTGAAGATGTTTCCATGTACAGTTATTTTATGTGAGTTAGCTTATGATGCAAAACTGTGTTCAGTTAAATCAGCAATAAGAAATTATGTAGAATAGTGTATCCAATCGTGCTTCACATCTGTTCTTTATCTTAGTGTTTCATATTTTTTTTGTTAATGCTAGAGCCTATGAATCAGCTCAAGCATTTGTTTTGAAGCTATATTTTTTTATTAAAGATTTTTGAAATTTATAGTTCCAAAAGAAATCGCATAATATGCAGAAACAAATTAATTCCCAGAAATTTAACAACAAAAGTCCACATTGAGAAGTGTTTCAAAAAAACACAAAAATTGAGCAGTATTTCAAGTTAGGAAAAACATCCCTGACACTCAGTTAGTGCAGGATTACCACGGGAGCCCTTACTGCGTACAAAATGGGTGGGGATGAGTGCTCACGCAGTAATTTTTATTAATGACTGCATACTAATGGCAACATTAGCACACAAAATATTATCACTGCATAAAATTAAAACAATGGTATATTGTAATTTAATGGACCATCAGAGGTGACCTTCCAGTAGAGGAAAAATGCTCTTATAGATGAATAAAGTAGATGACACTTTATTTCGTCATCAGTCCAACTTCATTCATTTTTTTCTTTTTCTTTTTTTTTAATTCATATGGGGTTTTTTGTTTTGTTTTGTTTTTTTACTTTATCATTCTCCAATACCTCTAGTGGGAAAAACTTAGTTGAAACTCAAGCAAGACTTCGGAACCATGATTCTGATTATACTGTACTGATATGGTTCCCTCTTCTTCTGGAATTATCTTGCAAAGAACAGTGGAGATTGGAGTGTTTTCTGACCCTCATCACACTAAACAAGGGGTCACTTCTACATCCCAACCTCCAGTCTCAGACTCTCACAGCTTATTTTTGAGAGCCTAGAATTTGCTTCCTTGCGTGTGTTGGAGGGTGTCTCCCGAGTGTTGCTGGTTTCCAGGAAAGATTCCACTAAGAGGTGTTACTCTAATTGGAGGATGTTTGCCATCTAGTGTGAGAGCAAGGTTCTAGATCCCCTTACTAGCCCTACACAGACCCTGCTTGAATACCTTCTACACTTATCAGAGTCTGGTCCGGAAGGATTCACCTTAGTGCAGTTAGTGCTTATGAACATGTGGAAGGTAATCCTATCTCTGGACAGCCTTTAGTTCGCTTAATGAGAGGTTTGCTTTTGTCAGTCACCTGTCAAACCTCCACCAGTGTCATAGGATATCAATGTCGTTCGTACCCAGCTGATGAAAGCTCCTTTTGAGCCACTGATTTCCTGTCAGGTCATTTTCTTGGTGGCTGTTACTTCAGCTTGTAGAGTCAGTGATCTTCAGGCCTTTAGTGGTGGATGAACCTTATATTAAGTTTCATCACAACAGAGTAGTCCTCACTCACCCTAAGTTCGTACCGAAGGTGGTGTCGGAGTTCCGTCTGACCCAGTCGATTTTTCTTTCCAACATTCTTTCCCTGACCTCATGCCAAAAGCAGCTTTTATACCTTGGATTGCAAGAGCGCATTGGCCTATTACATGGAGCGGACAAGGCCCCACAGACAGTCCGCCCAGCTTTTTGTTTCTTTTTAACCCAACAGGATAGGGGTTGCCATCGGGGAAATGCACCATTTCAATTTGGTTGGCAGATTGCATTTCCTTCACGTATGCCCAGGCTGGGCTGGTCATGTCATGGCTCATAATGTCAGAGCCATGGCTGCATCAGTAGCCCACTTGAGGTTGGCCTCTATTGAAGAAATTTGCAAGGCTGTGACGTGGTCTTCAGTCCACACATTCACATCACACTACTGCCTTGAGTAGGATACCCGATTCGACAGTCGGTTCGGGCAGTCAGTTTTGCAGAATCTGTTTAGGGTCTACACTCCAACTGTACCCTCTAGGCCCATTTTATTCTGTTCCAGGCTGCACTCCTATTCAAATTGTATATAGTTTCAGGTTAATCTGTGTAATGTCCTCGCCGTTGTGAGGCCCAATTGAACAGTGTTTGTTTTTTTTCGGTGAGACTGGAAGCTAGGAATTCCCCACTTGTGAGAAGATAGAAGCCTGCTTGTCCTCTGAGAAAGCAGGTATTCTTTAGCAGATATTCTCCGAGGAGAGCAGGCTTCATATTCTCACAATCCCTCCCACCTTCCCTTGGAATTGTCTCCTTGGTTATTTTTACTTTATTTTTTTGCTTTAGTATTAAACTGAGGAGACCGCACTCACGCGGCGGGCGGGAACGCACTCGTGCATGAGTAGTGGAGCACGACTCACGCTCCACCCAGATCTTTTTTTTGTTTGTTTTTACTATGGCGAAAGTCTGACCAGGCAACGTGGATCAGTGTCGCTCACTTGTGAGATTATGAAGCCTGCTTTCCTTGGAGAATACCTGCTACAGGTAAGTATCTTCGTTTATCACATGAGGTAATTACTAGAAGGAAATAATCATTTTAAGTCTCTATGTATAATATAATTAAATTTCCTTTGCAAATACAACCCTTTTTTCTAATGATGGGTGACAAAAAAAGACTTAGGTGTGGATGCTGTTTGTGTAGCATTAGTAAAAGGCTCAGCTTTTCTTTTGTAGAAGCAAGCTAGAAAGTGCCACAGCATTACAATAAATAAATTTGGACTGTAGTAAAAAAAATCTGGTTGTGAATGAATAGACCTTTAACTCATACCACACAGTCTTTAGTTAAAATACATTTTGGTGCCTGAGATGGCCAGTATTCATTACTGAGGTCTGTGATGATTATAAACTTGTAAATATCTCAGTTGATGGGAGAGTATGAGAAACCTAAAAGGTTGGTGATTTATTTTGGTTGTTTTTTATAGTGTTATATGTGATGTTGCTATTCAAATGGGTTTTATTTCACCTCTTCAGTTGTCCCTAGTAAGAGGTTATCCTGCTGTTTCTTGAGATAACCCTTCACATTAGCTTTTCTTCCAAATTTTTGCTGCTGGGAAATGATTGCATCCCCTATGTGCAGTCAAATATTTAAAAAACAAAAACTGCATCCGGTCTGACGTGTATAATTGCCTGGTCTTAGTGAAAATTGTGTGTATAGACTTGAAATGAGGTGAACAAAAAAAAAAAAAAGAAAATCATCTTGAGAGCCCCCTTCCAAGGTCAGCTGTTCTGTTTTGTCAGGAGAAGACGTCTGGTGCTTTTTCATCTTTCCCTATTCCACCAGTGTCCCACCCATCACAAGAGATTTTGCTTTCATAAAACCATGTTGGTTTAAGGAAATGAGTAGAATGTATGGCTGTGTCCAGTCAGGAGATCTTTCCATCATCACAGATTGGTGGCTTTGTGATATTCATGGCAGAAGATTAGGTCATCATTTTCTTTGTTCCGAAGCCAGAGTTCCAAAATTAATTTTTTTTTCTTTTCTATTAAGAAAGTTGAAAGCTGACTTCCTTTTTTAATCAAAATTTTACAAGGAAATATTTGATAGAAGTACGTTTGGAACAAATTTGCTGCTGTGCCACTGTCATTCTTACTCGTGATATACCTGTATAAACTCTTATTTAAAATGCTAGCTTAATCTTCCAGAAATGATTTCTTTTTAATTCCTGACTTTTATCAAGTTTATCCCTATATTCAAAGGATCTTATATAGAACGGCTGCATGCAGTAGCACCAGCTGACGAGCCACCTTCCGTGCAACAAACTCCCAGTCTCTGGGTTGCAGACCTCACTGTCCGGCCTGGTTGCATGACAGGGCAGCGAGCCTTATTGAAGCTTCAGCATGGAGTTCCCCTTTCAAGAGTTGCACTGAATCTGACCTTGCATCTCAGGAAAAGCTGTGGTTAACAAACTAAGAATCAGTGTTGATTCCAGTAAACAAATTCTATAAATCTCAAGTGTTGGAGACAGCAATAACTCACATGCAGAATTAAGGGTACTTAGCAACAAATTTGTTTTCCGCTGTTTTTGCCACTACATGCACGCACACCTTTTTTGTTTCCGCTTGGCAGAATTCTATGGGATTACCTAAAATCCAAATTATGCTGAACCCATCACACTTGTTTTGTCAGATTGAGATAAACTACTTAAAATTTACTGTGTCTTAGACTTTGCATGAGTTTAATATTTTATGCAATAGACAAAATTGGTATATAAAGGTGCTCATTTTCAAAGCACTTAGACTTACAAAGTTCTATAGTAACTATGGAACTTTGTAATGAAAATGAGCCCCACAGTAACCTATTTAACTTTGTAAGTCTACATGCTTTGAAAATGAGCCTCAAAGTATACTGATGCTTCAGCAACAGATTTTAATTCTTATGTTCATTATAGCTTTGTCGTCTTTGATGTCTATCTAGTTATGGAGGCACACAGCCTTTGCTGTAAAGGCTGTTGTGCTTGGTTAATCCTTCAGAGCCAAACTCTGAAATTGTGGTTTATAGTCATGGTTCGTTAAGATTAATGAAATGGTGTCACTGTTTTATCTGTTCTGTGGATGTTAGTGTTTTGGCACTGGTGGGATTTTGGGATGGCCCTCTAAATGGGAATTTATATATTATTTCTTTCTGTCACTACTTTCTAAGTATCTTGGGTTGACAGACAGCACTACAAATTATTGCCAACAGTAATCGTAGGGATATGGTCATACATATGGTCACATTATGCTCAGTAAAAAGAATATTGCACAGATACGGGGCTATGAGCAAAATACACTGTAGGCCCAATATAATGTTGGATTGCTTATAACACGGTCAAGGATTGGGCCCCATTTTTTTTCCTTTTGTTGTTGTACTGTTACACCATAGACCATATATAATGTGAATTTACTTACTATATGGTCAAATAAGTTGGAATCCAGTGTACACATTATATTGGGTCTACTGTGTACTAGTATGCATTTAAGATGATATTTTGGATGCTTCAGCTTGTGGCAGAGATTATCTCCTTCAGTTTGGTAACAACTTTGGCTTCCTCGTAAAGAACATACATTCTTTATTTAAATCTCTTTAGGGAAATAAACCTCCTCCCCGTCAGTTGAGCTATTCCCTTAACATTTGCTGGTAATGGGGTGTATGTATGGAATTTGAGGGACATTTAATCATTTTGAGATCCAAATTGAGTAAATGGCCTGAATACTTCTTTGTTCAAGTAATCTTCATTTGACCTGTTTGATGTGTTACTTTTTGGTTTTTTTCCAGGCAAAAGAGATTCTGCTGGCATTTAAAGCTTATATTTCCCCAAAGTCATGCTGAATACATGGCCAAAAGGTACATATTTTCATTTGCTGGTAAGGTCATAAACCTGTTCATAATGATGTGAATTCCCTTATGCTAGTGTGGTAGCAGTGCCTCCATTTGCACCTTAGTAAACTTAAAAGCCGAGTCAAGCAGCAGTGATTTCCAGTAGTGTGTGGGCTGACTGAGGCTGAATTCTTCCCAAAGAGCTGTGCCTTTTGTAATGTGCTTTGCTTTGTTTTTGGGTTCAGGGTACCAGATGACAGAACACTTCACGAGATCCTTAAGAAATATATTAGTCTCAAAGAATCTGATCCTGTAATTCGTCAAAGGTAAAATGAACACCAATTTTCTTGTCTGCTAAAATATGATTCCAAACCATATTTGGTAAATGTTTAATTACCGTATTTAATCTGATTTTTGTGCATTAATATTTTAGGCCCCTGTGTACTAACTTGTGTTCACAGTTTAACACAGTAATTGCTGCATGCTAACACTGTGCACTAATTCCAGCAGAAAACACCATTTTGAAGCATTCAATAGATGGGGCCTGCACCCTATAGTTGAACGCAGCAGATTGTGTGTTTTGGTTTGCTACTTTTCAAGAGGTGTAACTTCCGACATTGTGCCTTATCTGTCATTTCCTTGTCATCAGCAGCAGATGAATCCATTAACTGATAGGTTGTATCCGCCTACCAGCAGGTGGAGATAGAGAACACTGAAAAACCATAGTGCCTCTTGGACGGCTAGCCCAAACTGCCTTCAGTATTTCTCTATCTCCTAGCAGGTGTGGACGTAGCTTGATCAGCTTCTGGATTTCAGACTGCCTGGGGTGGCTCCTGTGCTTTGCCAGTTGAGCAGGGTTGTTGTGGCTGGTGGTGCCCAATTTTAAAGGCATATACATAAGTACATAAGTAATGCCACACTGGGAAAAGACCAAGGGTCCATCGAGCCCAGCATCCTGTCCACGACAGCGGTCAATCCAGGCCAAGGGCACCTGGCAAGCTTCCCAAACGTACAAACATTCTATACATGTTGTTCCTGGAATTTTGGATTTTTCCCAAGTCCATTTAGTAGCGGTTTATGGACTTGTCCTTTAGGAAACCGTCTAACCCCCTTTTAAACTCTGCCAAGCTAACCGCCTCCACCACGTTCTCTGGCAACGAATTCCAGAGTTTAATTATGCGTTGGGTGAAGAAAATCTTTCTCCGATTTGTTTATATAGGTTCGCCCTTTCCCTGCCTTACCCATTCCCCCCACCTCCCGGAGTTCCTCTGTTGCTGCCTGCCTCCAACTTTCCTCACAGTGTTAAAAAAAAAAAAAAGAGCACTTTTACTACATGGCTGTTCTGAGGCTTTTTCCAGAGATTCTGGTTCTGTGCAGCTTGACTGGAGCTCGCTGACTCAGATTTCTGAGGTGAGAGTGGTGCCCAGCTCCTCTGGGGAGGTCCCGCGGACGCCGTTCCGAACGGGGTACGTTTTGGCGCGAAGCCAGCATTTTATTGCCATAGTTCCGTCCAGTCAGGCGATGGCTGCTGAAGGAGTTAAGCGCTGCTCCCGTTGTGTAAACGCAGATCAGCGGGGCTGTGTAAAACGTGCTCCTTAGACGCTCACGCTAGTATGAGCATGGCGAGCGATGTTTCTTCCCGCTCAATGGAGCTGGCAGCAGGCGCCATTTTGGAAGAGCTGCATGTCTCGACCCTCGAGGTTGCGGATGAGTGGAGTGCAGAGGGACGCCTCGTTTAGAGGCTGCCAGAGGAGCTCCTACATCCGTTTCTCCTAATTCAGAGGCGGAGGGCTAGGGTGGATTTTTCTCAGTTGCACACATTGGACTGCAAGCGAGCACTGGCCTTCTATCTGGAGCGGACAAGCCCATTCAGACAGTCCGCCCAAATGTTTGTTTCTTTTGATCCCAACAGAAGGGGAGTGTCTCTCGGGAAACGCACCATCTCCAGTTGGCTAGCAGATTGCATATCCTTCACTTACGCCCAACCTGGGCTGACTCTTGAGGGTCATGTCACAGCTCATAGTGTTAGAGCCATGGCAGCGTCAGTGGCCCACTTGAAATCAGCCACTATTGAAGAGATTTGCAAGGCTACGACGTGGTCATCTGTCCACACATTCACATCTCATTACTGCCTACAGCAGGATACCCGACGCGACAGTCGGTTCGGGCAGTCAGTGCTGCAGAATCTGGGGTTTAGAATTCAGCTCCACCCCCCCAGGCCCATTTTTATTCTGTTCCAGGCTGCACTCTCAGTTAGTTGTTTCTGTTTTTAGGTCAATCTCAGTTATGTCCTTGCCATTGCGAGGCCCAATTGACCTCTGTTTGTTGTTTTGAGTGAGCCTGGGGGTTAGGGATACCCCATCAGTGAGAACAAGCAGCCTGCTTGTCCTCGGAGAAAGCGAAAGATACATACCTGTAGCAGGTATTCTCCGAGGACAGCAGGCTGATTGTTCTCACAAACCCGCCCACCTCCCCTTTGAAGTTGTGTCTTCCCTTGTCTTTGCTTTCTATCTGACTGAGGAACACGCTCGCGCTACAGGCGGGAAGACGGTCGTGCATGCGCGGTGCGTGCGAAGGCTAGCAAAATTTGTTGCTAGGAAGATCTCTGATCCTGGGGCTGCCATCGGACGTCACCCATCAGTGAGAACAATCAGCCTGCTGTCCTCGGAGAATACCTGCTACAGGTATGTATCTTTCGCTTTTTATGCTGCTTATCCTAGAAATAAGCAGTGGATTTTCCCAAGTCCATCTTAATAACAGCTTATGGACTTAAGAACTTGCCCAAACCTTTTTTTAACCAAATCAAGCACTTATTTTTAATTACTTAATCATTGTTCAACATTCTGGTACAAACTTGAAAAAAAACACATCCATATTACTTCAGATTAGTCATAATAATCAGAATGTACAGTTTTTAACTTTCTAACAAAACAACTAAATCAAGAATCATCCAAGACCCTCACCTCCCACTTCCTCATGCCATCCCACCATTCGTCCTCCTGAGAATAAAATAAACCCACCAGCTGTAATAAAAACATAATTGTGCAAAATACTTTATAAGGAAAAGTTAATGTATAATAAAAAAGAAAAGGGGATATGACATTTCATCCATAATAGAAACTTGGTAATGGAGGAGAGGATTACTAATATCTCCCTACCCGACATTAATACTACTTATACTTTACCGTTTCAGGTACCAGGTATTATTGACTGAAGAAAAAAACTCCAGGACTTTAGCTCAAGGAGTATTTGAAGTGGAATACATCATTTACCGCTTGACTAAGAGCCATCTCTATTCATATTTATCTTTCTTGCCCTGCAGTACAGCTGTAATTTTCTCATATCTACAAGGCTCATCACAAGCACTTTTTTCCAGAGTTGAAAAGTTGGGCCCTGAGTGGATGGATCTCCAGGCCCGTACTATCGTCATGATCAGGGAGCCCCAAGTATCCTCCTATAGACCCATTAGAAAATGCCCTAATAGGCAAGTGCTTGTCAAATTTTGCGTAGAAATACCGTCCACTTTAAAATAGTACCCCATGCCAAATCCCAAAATCCTTTACTTTTAACACAGTCCCACCAGTGATGCTCATACGTGCCCAGTGTCCCACATCCCTGCCAGCACAGACCCTCTTTATTACTGGAGCAGCCAAATGTTTTTTCCTATGAGGAGTCCAGTAAAGACAATGCACAAACATATATTGCAGTTGTCTATAATTGGTCACTCCAGAGCAGTGATGTATATACAGTATGTCTGATCCCAAAATTTATCATCCACAGGTTCATTGAGCCAGAATTCTTATGCCTGTTGGTCAGGTATATGCAGCCCTACTAAGTTTCTAGATCTTCTGGTCAAAATCTTTTAATCCAATGAATCTTTGAACAAAGCTCTGTTGATTTTTCTATACAAATTCACTTTAGCATCTGGATGGTGCAAGAAATTCCTCAATTGAAATATTGAAAAAAGGAATCTTGTAATCTGTAAGATCTTGTAACATTTGGTGGGACAAAACTGTCCCATCCAGAGTGAGATCTGCACACGCATGGAATCCGAATTCTTCCACTCTAATCTCCAATGATTTTGTATATTATGTGGGAAAATAAATGTGATCTCTTGATGCACTGCTTGGAAAAAAGAGCACTGGAAAGTCCTCACTGGGTCCATATATTATCCCAAATAATATATAAAGGGTCTGAAAAAGAATGTTGTCTCACATTATCCCATTGACCCTTCAGGTCTTCTACTTTGATTTTTATACCTTTAGAGACGGAGAAAGGGTTCAGAAATGCCCTCTCCTGATGGCCCCGTCTTTGGCTCGGAATGGTCTTTTAATGCCTTAAGAACTGCAGCTTTACAATTAAAGCACAAATTTGGTAATCCTACCCCCCACCCTGTACCCAGGATAGTTTGTCATTGTAAAGAAAGTTTTCCCCTTGCTGTATAAAATCTGTCAGTATTCTGTCCCATATTCTGATGTAATACTAGGGTATACTTATAGGTAATTGGGTAAATAGAAATAAATTTGGGTAAAATCTTCATCTTCACCATTGCCACTCAGCCCCACCATGTCAACATCAAGTGACACCAACAGGCTCATTTTCGAAAGAGAAGGACGCCCATCTTTCGACACAAATCGGAAGATGGGCATCCTTCTCACAGGGTCGCCCAAATCGGTATAATCGAAAGCCGGTTTTGTGCGTCCCCAACTGCTTTCCGTCGCAGGTACAACCAAAGTTCATGGGGGCGTGTCGGAGGCGTAGCAAAGGCGGGACTTGGGCGTGCCTAACACATGGACGTCCTCGATCCATTATGGGAAAAAAAAGGGCGTCCCTGACGACTTTACCTGGTCCTGTTTTTCTTACGACCAAGGCACAAAAAGGTGCCCGAACTGACCAGATGACCACCGGAGAGAATTGGGGATGACCTCTCCTTACTCACCCAGTGGTCACTAACCCCCTCAAAAACATCTTTACAAATATTTTTTCCAGCCTCTATGCCATCCTCAAATGTCATACTCAGGTCCATCACAGCAGTATGCAGGTCCCTGGAGCAGTTTTAGTGGGTGCAGTGCACTTCAGGCAGACGGACCCAGGCCCATCCCCCTCCCCCCCCTACCTGTTACACTTGTGGTGGTAAATGTGAGCCCTCCAAAACCCACCACAAACCCACTGTACTCATATCTAGGTGCCCCCCTTCACTCGTAACGGGCTATGGTAGTGGTGTACAGTTGTGGGTAGTGGGTTTTGGGGGGCTCAGCACCCAAGGTAAAGGAGCTATGTACCTGGGAGCAATTTATGAAGTCCACTGCAGTGCACCCTAGGGTGCCCAGTTGGTGTACTGGCATGTGAGGGGGACCAGTGCACTGCGAATGCTGGCTCCTTCCACAACCAAATGGCTTGCATTTGGTCGTTTCTGTGATGGGCATCCTTGGTTTCCATTATCGCCGAAAATCAAACGATGAAGTCTATGGACGACCATCTCTAAAGACAACCTAAATTTCAAGATTTGGTCATCCCCGACCGTATTATCGAAACGAAAGATGGACGTCCATCTTGTTTCGTCGATAATATGGGTTTTCCCGCCCCTCCATTGGGACGTTTTGTGAGGACGTCCTCAGCAAAATTTGGGTGTCCCTTTCAGTTATGCCCCTCCAAACCTCCAATTGCTTCAGTATGGAATCTACTAAGGAACATAATTATGTCAGTATAGGTAAGCCAGGAATTGAGAGAGCTTAACATCAAGATATCTAAACCCTTTAGTGGTAACCTTAAAAGGGACATTGTCAGGAAGATCTAATTTTCTCATATAGGTGGCTTCAGTTTTATCCTTGTTCATTTTATACCTAGACAAGGTTGTAAACTTGTCAATTTCCTTCAACAGATGTGATAGGGACCCCCTAGGATTTTGAACAAACAGAAAATATTATCTGCACACATTAACACTTTATGATCCTTCCCACCAATTGTAGTAGGGTGTATACCTAGGTTCTGCCAGCTGCCACATACAAGGAGTTCTATCCCCAGCGCAAGGAGCAACAGTGACAATGGGCTTCCCAGCTTGACCCCCCCCCCCCCCCCCCCATTGTAAAAGGAAAAGATCTGACAATATCCAATTGACCACTATCCTATTAATGGGAGCATCTTAGAAAGACCTCACCCAGGTGCCAAAATTCCACCCCTGGCCCACTATTTGCAATACTCAAAATAAAAAGCCCCACCGCTCTATCAAAGGCTTTTTCTGCGTCAACTGCTAAATATATAGTACATAAGTACATAAATATCTAATATCGACTACTATGCAACCACAAAATGCCAACTAACCTCACCGCCATACACTAATACTCTCACCCTAATGTCCTCACCTGAGCAACTACATAATGCCGACACCTACACAAGATCACAATGCATTCTTCCACCATGTTTGTACGCATTGGAATGGCAATCGCCATTACGGCAAATGTAAGCCACATTGAGCCTGCAAATAGGTGGGAAAATGGGGGATACAAATGCTACAAATAAATAAGTATTGCCATACTGGGAAAAACCAAAGGTCCATCAAGCCCAGCATCCTGTTTCCAACAGTGGCCAATCCAGCTCACAAATACCCGGCAAGATCCCAAAAATGTACAAAACATTTTTTTCTCCGAGGACAAGCAGGCTGCTTGTTCTCACGACTGGAGTTGACGTCCACGGCAGCCCCCTCCGACCGGGGAAAAAACTTTGCGGGAGGTCCCGCACGCAGGGCACGCCCAAAGCACATGCGCGGCCGTCTTCCCGTCCATGCGCGACCATTCCCGCTCAGTTTCTTTCCCTTTCTGCGCTGGAGAGAGACGTGTCTTCGTCCCTCTCCTAGTCAGCCCCGGAAACCGGATTGCGGCCTAGCCCGCGTTTTTCTTTCTTGTTGTTACGCGTTCGCGTTTCTTTTTCTCTTCATGTTAAAAAAAAAAAAAACAATAGTAGAGAAGTTTTTCCCTCGTCGTTCTTAGTCGCGAGGGCGCGTCGTTGCGGGTGTGCTTTTCACCGCCACCATCGACGATTTTGACTTTGCCGACGTGATTTTTCCGTCGATGTCCTCGAAGGTCCCGAGTGGATTCAAGAAGTATGGTCGGTGTGGCCGGCAGATCTCGCAGACCGATACGCTTGGTGTCTTCAGTGCCTCGGCCCGGAGCATAATTCCAAGACGTGCACCTTGTGTCTCGGCTTACGGAAGCGGACGCAGGTGGCGAGGCAAGTTGTTCGGGACAGTCTTTTTGGAACTTGCGCCGGCCCTTCGACGTCGACCTCGACGGCATCGGTGTCGACGGCCGGGTCTTCAATGCCGGTACCGATGTCGACGGCGTTGGCGCCGACTATGGCATCGACCCCAGGAGCACAGGTACCTTTGGCCCGGCGACCTGCCAGTGACGGCGGGGGTGAGCGGCCGCGCGGGCAGTCTGCCCCGGCCACTCCCGCTGCTCAGGGCCATCGGGCCCGAACCCTGTCGGATCCGATACCTCGAGGCCGTGGGGGCTCCACCTCCTCCTCGTCCCTTCCGCGGAGCGCCGATGACGGACATCGGAAGAAGGCCAAAAAGCACCGTCATCGGTCGCCTATGACCCACGGGACTGGCAGCTCCAGGACATCGAGGGAGGACTCGACGCTCAGGAAGCGGCAGTGCTGGGAGGAGCGTTCCCCCTCAGTCAACGAGGTGTCGCTGTGCTGGTCGGCAGGTATCTCGGTACCGTCTCCTGGACCCAAGCAGCTTCCAGTACCGGCACACACACCTGCCCCCCTGCCTTTCCCGACAGCGGGCCTCGACGAGGGCCTCCGAGCCATCCTTCCGGGGATCCTGGAAGGGCTGATGCGCCAGGTTCTTCCAGCACCGGGGGTGCTTGCGCCCTTGGCGCCGTTGATGGAGGTGCCGGTGGACTCTGGTCCGGTGATGAGGCCTCCGATGCCGCTTGCGGCACCGGTGTCGACCGCCACGCAGGTGGAGTCCCCTTCGATGGAGGGAGCTTCGTCCCCACCAACGCAGGAGTTCACCGCTCGACGCCATCATCAAGGACGTGGTTCCTCGCAGTCGAGACGGGCCCGGTTGCGATCTGAGCTGAGAGAGCTCATGTCCGACACCGAGGAGGAGGCCTCGTGGGGGGAGGAGGAGGACCCCAAATATTTCTCCTCAGAGGAGTCTGTGGGCCTTCCCTCCTACCCCACTCCTTCACCGGAGAGGAAGCTCTCGCCTCCTGAGAAGCCTCTCCTTTGCCTCTTTTGTCAGGGGTATGTCTATCAGCATTCCCTTCCCAGTGGTTACTGTGGATGAGCCGAGAGCGGAGATGCTCGAAGTCCTCGAATATCCATCACCACCTAGAGAGTCTTCCACGGTACCATTGCACAATGTCCTTAAGGAGACACTGCTTCGGAACTGGTTGAAGCCACTATCTAATCCCACCATCCCCAAGAAAGCGGAGTCCCAATACAGAATCCACTCAGACCCAGAGTCAATTGCCTCATGACTCGGCGGTCGTGGACTCTGCTCTCAAGAGAGCACGGAGTTCGAGGGATACCGCCTCGGCGCCCCCTGGGCAGGAGTCTCGCACTCTGGACTCGTTTGGGAGGAAGGCCTACCAATCTTCCATGCTCGTGACCAGATTCCAATCATACCAGCTCTACACGAGCATCCACATGCGGAACAATGTGCGGCAACTGGCGTACCTGGTTGACAAGCTCCCTCCGGAGCAGTCCAGGCCATTTCAGGAGGTGGTCAGGCAGCTGAAGGCGTGCAGAAAATTCCTGTCCAGGGGTATCTATGACACCTGTGATGTGGCATCTCAAGCTCTGCGGCCCAAGGTATAGTGATGTGCAGACTCTCCTGGCTGCGTGCCTCTGACCTGGACAACCGTACCCAGCAACGGCTGGCGGATGTCCCTTGCCGAGGGGATAACATTTTTGGCGAGAAGGTCGAGCAGTTGGTGGACCAACTACACCAGTGGGAAACCGCTCTCGACAAGCTCTCCCACCGGGCGCCTTCAGCATCCACCTCCGCAGGTGGACGTTTTTCCCGGGCCCGGCAGGCTGCACCCTTTGCCTACAGCAGGCGTAGGTACACCCAGCCAGCCCAAAGGCCTCCTCAGGCACAGGGACAGTCCCAGCGCGCTCGTTCCCGTCAACAGCGTGCACCTAAGCAGCCTCCTGCGCCTCCACAGCAAAAGCAGTTACAACTTAAACATAGGTTAACTACTTCTACCTTTTAAATAACAATAAAAATCAGACAAAAGATTGCCAATTAATACTGTCAAGTACTAAGCATGATGTACTTAGGAACAACAAACATAGTTTGAAATGTCTATATGCGAATGCCAGGAGCCTAAGAAATAAGATGGGGGAGTTGGAATATATTGCACTAAATGAAAAATTAGATATAATAGGCATCTCTGAGACCTGGTGGAAGGAGGATAACCAGTGGGACACTGTCATACCGGGGTACAAATTATATCGTAGAGATAGGGTGAATCGGATTGGTGGAGGGGTAGCATTGTATATTAACGAGAGCCTTGAATCAAATAGATTGAAAATTCTGCAGGAAACAAAACACTCCTTGGAATCACTGTGGATTGAAATTCCATGTGCAAAGGGGAAAAGGATAGTGATAGGAGTGTACTACCGTCCGCCTGGCCAGGACGAACAGACGGATGCGGAAATGTTAAAGGAAATCAGGGACGCAAACAAACTGGGCAACACAATAATAATGGGGGATTTCAATTACCCGCATATAGACTGGGTTAATGTAACATCTGTACACGCAAGGGACATAGGATTTCTTGATGAAATCAAGGACAGCTTCATGGAACAGCTAGTTCAGGAGCCGACAAGAGAAGGAAAAATACTAGACTTAGTCCTTAGTGGTGCTCATGATCTAGTGCAGGGGGTAACGATACGAGGGCCGCTTGATAACAGTGATCATAATATGATCGGTTTTGATATTGGCATTGAAGGAAGTGAAACTAGGAAATCAAGTACGCTAGCGTTTAACTATAGAAAAGGTGATTACGACAAAATGAGAAAAATGGTGAAAAAAAGACTGAAAGGAGCAGCTCGCAGAGTAAAAAACTTGCATCAGGCGTGGATGCTGTTTAAAAACACCATCCTGGAGGTTCAGGACAAATATATTCCACGTATTAGAAAAAAGGGAAAAAAGACTAAACGTCAGCCGGCGTGGCTAAACAGTAAGATAAAGGAAATCATTAGAGCCAAAAAACAATCCTTCAGAAAGTGGAGAAGAGAACCAACTGAAAGTAACAGGATAGATCATAAGGAATGCCAAGCCAAATGCAAAGCGGAGATAAGGAGGGCAAAAAAGGACTTTGAGAAGAAATTAGCGTTGGAAGCAAAAATACATAGTAAAAATTTTTTTAGATATATTAAAAGCAGGAAACCGGCCAAAGAGTCGGTTGGGCCGCTGGACGAAAATGGTGTTAAAGGGGCGATCAAGGAGGACAAAGCCGTAGCGGAGAAATTAAATGAATTCTTTGCTTCGGTCTTCACCGAGGAGGATTTGGGGGGGACACCGGTGCCGGAAAGAATATTTGAAGCGGGGGAGTCGGAGAAACTAAACAAATTCTCTGTAACCTTGGAGGATGTAATGGGTCAGTTCAGCAAGCTGAAGAGTAGTAAATCACCGGGACCTGATGGTATTAATCCCAGAGTATTAATAGAACTAAAAAATGAACTTGCGGAGCTACTGTTAGAAATATGCAATCTGTCCCTAAAATCGAGTGTAGTACTGGAAGACTGGAGGGTAGCCAATGTTACTCCGATTTTTAAGAAGGGTTCCAGAGGAGATCCGGGAAATTATAGACCGGTGAGTCTGACGTCGGTGCCGGGCAAGATGGTGGAGGCTATTATTAAGAATAAAATTGCAGAGCATATACAAAAACATGGACTGATGAGACAAAGTCAGCACGGATTTAGTGAAGGGAAGTCTTGCCTCACCAATCTAATGCATTTTTTTGAGGGGGTAAGCAAACATGTGGACAATGGGGAGCCGGTTGATATTGTATATCTGGATTTTCAGAAGGCGTTTGACAAAGTGCCGCACGAAAGACTCCTGAAGAAATTGCAGAGTCATGGAATCGGAGGTAGGGTATTATTATGGATTAAGAACTGGTTGAAAGATAGGAAGCAGAGAGTAGGATTGCGTGGCCAGTATTCTCAGTGGAGGAGGGTAGTTAGTGGGGTCCCGCAGGGGTCTGTGCTGGGTCCGTTGCTTTTTAATGTATTTATAAATGACCTAGAGATGGGAATAACTAGTGAGGTAATTAAATTCGCCGATGACACAAAATTATTCAGGGTCGTCAAGTCGCAGGAGGAATGTGAACGATTACAGGAGAACCTTGCGAGACTGGGAGAATGGGCGTGCAAGTGGCAGATGAAGTTCAATGTTGACAAGTGCAAAGTGATGCATGTGGGTAAGAGGAACCCGAATTATAGCTACGTCTTGCAAGGTTCCGCGTTAGGAGTTACGGATCAAGAAAGGGATCTGGGTGTCGTCGTCGATGATACGCTGAAACCTTCTGCTCAGTGTGCTGCTGCGGCTAGGAAAGCGAATAGAATGTTGGGTGTTATTAGGAAGGGTATGGAGTCCAGGTGTGCGGATGTTATAATGCCGTTGTATCGCTCCATGGTGCGACCGCACCTGGAGTATTGTGTTCAGTACTGGTCTCCGTATCTCAAAAAAGATATAATAGAATTGGAAAAGGTACAGCGAAGGGCGACGAAAATGATAGTGGGGATGGGACGACTTTCCTATGAAGAGAGGCTGAGAAGGCTAGGGCTTTTCAGCTTGGAGAAGAGACGGCTGAGGGGAGATATGATAGAAGTGTATAAAATAATGAGTGGAATGGATCGGGTGGATGTGAAGCGACTGTTCACGCTATCCAAAAATACTAGGACTAGAGGGCATGAGTTGAAGCTACAGTGTGGTAAATTTAAAACGAATCGGAGAAAATTTTTCTTCACCCAACGTGTAATTAGACTCTGGAATTCGTTGCCGGAGAACATGGTACGGGCAGTTAGCTTGACGGAGTTTAAAAAGGGGTTAGATAGATTCCTAAAGGACAAGTCCATAGACCGCTATTAAATGGACTTGGAAAAATTACGCATTTTTAGGTATAACTTGTCTGGAATGTTTTTACGTTTGGGGTGTGTGCCAGGTGCCCTTGACCTGGATTGGCCACTGTCGGTGACAGGATGCTGGGCTAGATGGACCTTTGGTCTTTCCCAGTATGGCACTACTTATGTACTTATGTACTTTTGGTCAATTTATACTTAACTACAATTTTCTGATGACCATTACACATCCTCAATATTACCAATCATCAACACATAAACAGTCTATTACATTTCATTTATTCCTGCTTTAGAAACATGAACAGATTAAATTTTGTGAGCAATTCACGTTATCTGCTTTACAACAAAATGTTCTCGACTAGAATTCAAAAATCAACCAATATTAAAAAAATTGTTCATTCTAATCCCAGCCCGTACATTGGCAAAAAAATGCCAAACTCTTGTTCTCTCCGGACTCTCCGAACAGTATATATCAGTTCTTCTACCACATTCGTGGTTAACTGTCCGTACTTTCAATTATATAAATATTGTCCAAATACTGGTCAACAGAAGTTTTCATTCACATATAGTCGAAAAACCAGTGAGTCACTTCAAATCTTCAATTGCAAATATCTGTAACATGTCTCGATCTTTCCAACCAAAATCCTGGATCCCAACACAGGCCGTGTTTCAATCATTACTTCTTCAGGAGAGCCTTAATAGAATATGTATAATACAATCAATACATCACATATCTTACAACCAATACTGGAATAAGGTTAAATTACAAACTACCTACCAGCCACAATCGAGCGCTGAGCTCACTAATGGGAATCTCGGAAGAGAAACGTGACTAACGTCACTACAAATTTGAATGATCAAACTTTACTCTAGTCTACACATTTATACCGTCAACAATAACGCCCAATCTATTTCTTTATTTAAACCCAGGGGCTGAACGGTTTTCCAATTAAAGATAAAACGCTGTTCCCTCTGAACCAGTTCTGCTTCGATATTACCATACCCTCCTTGTAAACTGTTAATAACCACAAATCGCAAATCATCTGCTACATGACCTAATTCCAGCCAATGGCTTACCAAAGGTGTATCAACCTTCTGTAGCCGGATATTACTCAAATGCTGAGCTATACGTAACTTGACCTTACGTGTAGTCTCACCTATATACCATAGTTGACAAGGACAACATATGGCATATACTACATTTGAAGTATTACAATCGGTAAAGGATCTTAAATAAAAAAACTTTTTTATTGATGGTACCCAAATGCGAGTGGTATTTAAAGCATGTTTACAGTATACACAAGAATTACATGGCTTATGGCAACCCTCTTCTTGGTAACCCTCTACAATCTTAGAGGGTTGCCATTGGCTGGAATTAGGTCATGTAGCAGATGATATTAAGGATCTCCTGAAGAAGTAATGATTGAAACACGGCCTGTGTTGGGATCCAGGATTTTGGTTGGAAAGATCGAGACATGTTACAGATATTTGCAATTGAAGATTTGAAGTGAATCACTGGTTTTTCGACTATATGTGAATGAAAACTTCTGTTGACCAGTATTTGGACAATATTTATATAATTGAAAGTACGGACAATTAACCACGAATGTGGTAGAAGAACTGATATATACTGTTCGGAGAGTCCGGAGAGAACAAGAGTTTGGCATTTTTTTGCTATGTACTATGTGTGTTTGCCTCCAACGCAATCTTTTTTTTTTTTACGTCCCTCTTAGCTTTCCTTATCAGCACTTTTACACATGGAATTTCAATCCACAGTAATTCCAAGAAGTTCATTATCCTTTTCCCCTTTACACATGGAATTTCAATCCACAGTGATTCCAAGAAGTGTTTTGTTTCCTGCAGAATTTTCAATCTATTTGATTCAAGGTTCTCGTTAATATACAATGCTACCCCTTCACCAATTCGATCCACCCTATCACTACGATATAATTTGTATGTCAGTGTCCCACTGGTTAGCCTCCTTCCACCAGGTCTCAGAGATGCCTATTATATCTAATTTTTCATTTAGTTCAATATATTCTAACTCTCCCATCTTATTTCTTAGGCTCCTGGCATTCGCATATAGACATTTCAAACTGTGTTTGTTGCTCCTATTTACATCATGCTTAGTACTTAACAGTACTAATTTGCAATCTTTTGTCTGATTTTTATTTGGGGACACCTCATCTACTACGGTCTCTTTTGCAACCTCACTATCAGGATATCCTATCTTCCCTGTTTTGGTGTTATCTTTGAAAGATACCTTATCCCGAACCATGCGCTTTTGAGCGACTGTCGGCCTACCCCCCCCCCCCCCCCCCCCCCCCCATTTCTAGTTTAAAAGCTGCTCTAGCTCCTTTTTAAATGCCGATGCCAGCAGCCTGGTCCCACCCTGGTTAAGGTGGAGCCCATCCTTTCGGAATAGGCTCCCCCTTCCCCAGAATGTTGCCCAGCTCCTAACAAATCTAAAACCCTCCTCCCTGCACCATCGTCTCATCCACGCATTGAGACTCGGAGCTCTGCCTGTCTCTTGGGCCCTGCGCGTGGAACAGGTAGCATTTCAGAAAATGCTACCCTAGAGGATCTGGATTTGAGCTTTCTACCTAAATTTGGCTTCCAGAACCTCTCTCCCACATTTTCCCATGTCATTGGTACCCATATGTACCAAGAAATAAGCAGTGGATTTTCCCATTTTAATAATGGCTTATGGACTTTTCTTTTAAGAAGATATTCAAACCTTTTTTAAACCCCGCTAACTGATTTTACCACATTCTCTGGCAACGAATTCCAGAGTTTAATCACACATTGAGTGAAGAAATATTTTCTCCGGTTCCTTTTAAATTTACTACTTTCTAGCTTTATTGCGTTCCCCCTAGTCCTAGTATTTTTGGAAAGAGTAAACAAGTGGTTCATGTCTACCCGTTCCACTCCACTCATTATTTTATAGACCTCTATCATATCTCCCCTCAGCCATCTTTTCCAAGCTGAAGAGCCCAAGCTGTTTCAGCCTTTCCTCATAGGGAAGTCGTCCCATCCCCTTTATCATTTTCGTCATCTTTCTCTGTAGCTTTTCCAATTCCACCATATCCACTTTGAGATGCAGTGACCAGAATTGCACACAGTATTCAAGGTGCAGTCTCACCATGGAGTGATACAAAGGCGTTAACATTATCTTTTTTATTTTCCATTCCTTTCCTAATAATACCTAACATTCTATTTGCTTTCTTTGCCACCGCAGCACACTAAGCAGAGGGTTTCAAAATATCATTAACAATGTCTCCAAGATCTTTTTCCTGGTCGGTGACTCCTAATGTGGAAACTTGCATCATGTAGCCACATCTCAGGTTTCTCATGCCCACACGCACCACCCCACACCCGCCCACACCAAACACTATCCTCAGTCGTGCAAGGTCACTTTCCCCTTCCTGTATAGGTCTATTAATCCATTGCTGCTCCTCAGTCCACAGCTGTGTTCGAGGACCTCTCTGTCTTATATAGGGTTTCATAGAATTTTTTTAACTCACCCGCAACATCTGCACTAGCAATCACTGGCATTCCCTGTTCATTTACCAAGAACTTGACCCCACTTAGCGTTTCTTTGCTTTCTTAATTGCCAGGCAAGTACTTTTCCTGCCCTATCCCATACTCCATAAAATCCCGCCTTAAACATGTAAGCTAAAATTTAATATTTTGAGTATCTAAGAGATTAAGGGCCCTCCTTGGCTCTTGTAACTAGAGTAGTGTTTTTGGGTCTTTAACATGTTTGTCTGTAAAGATTCTGTTGATCTGATTAAGGTATCCCTCTGCCTATCCCTTTTTTTTACTCTTGCTCCCCTCTGTATCGATAATAGTCTTAGGTATGCTTTCCCTGCATCCCAAGTAATGTGTAGGGGAGAGGTCTCCTCATTAATATTATGTCAAAGATATTCCTTCCATTCTTTTTGCATCCATGCTAGCACTTCAGTTCATGTAAGAAGCGATACATTAGCGCTCCAAATTTGTTTCTCCTCAGCCATTGTTCGCTGAGGAGAAACCATATCATGATCAGATAAATAAATAGGGTGAATCATTAAGTTCCCCCATCTGTGCATCTGATCTAGGGTGGCAAATAAATAATCAAGTCTGGAGTAGGTGAATGTGTCATCCAGATTAGAAAATACATAAGTACATAAATGTTGCCATACTGGGACAGATGAGTGTCGATCAAGCCCAGTATCCTGTTTCCAACAGTGGCCAATCCAGGTCATAAGTACCTGGTTTCCCAAAACAGTACAATACATTTTATGTTGCTTATCCTAGAAATAAGCAATGGCTTTTCCCAAGTCTGTTTTAGTAATGGCTTATGGACTTTTCTTTTAGGAAGCTATCCAAACCTCTTTTAAACCCTGCTAAGCAAACTGCTTTTACCACATTCTCTGGCAATGAATTCCAGACTTTAATTGCATATTGAGTGACAAAATATTTTCTCCAATTCATTTTAAATTTATTAATTTGTAGCTTCATTGCATGCCCCGTAGTCCTAGTATTTTTGGAAAGAGTAAGCAAGCTATTCACATCCACCCATTCCACTCATCATTATTTTATATACCTGTATCTTATCTCCCCTCACTTGTCTTTTCTCCAATCTGAAGAGCTCTAGCCATTTCAGCCTTTCCTCCTAGGAAAGTCGTCTCATCCCCTTTATCATTTTCGTCACCCACCTATCTCGAGGCCTCCTGCTTTGCAGGCCCCTTGGGACCGTCTATCGTCAGACCTGAACCCGAGGCGACGTGAGGATTCATCGTCATCCTCATCGGCACTGAGGATCCTTGGTGACGCGTTTTGGGCACTCCTAGGCATCAAAGGATTCGGCACCCGAGAAACGTTGGCGCTGGGAGGATTGCTGTCCCTCCATACAGGGAGATGCCAATTCGCCTGTCTCCAAGCATCCGAGATCCTGCTCCTGCGTCAACCCCAGCAGTTCTTTAACCTGCACCTCAACCGGCACCCCAGCTTTTCCCGGTGTCAACCCTCAATAAGCGCATCCGGGTCTTGCTTCTGGAATTGCTGGATGGCCTCATGGCAGCGGTGTGCATTGATTTCGGGGGTGCTTGGGCCTGCCGTACCTCCCATTGCGGCCCCTGCCTGGCCCTCAGCCTGCAGTGTAGCCTCCGATGCCGCTTGCGGCCCTGGTGTCAACTGCCATCCAAGCCAGCACCCCTTTGACGTCAGTGGAGGAAGCTTCTCTGGAGTCAAGACTGGAGCAGACTTCTCAATGCTGTTCTCGAGGATACCGTTCCTCGGCATTGAGGCAGGTTTGGTCTTGGCAGTCCCATAGGCAGATACTGTTTAATACAGAGGAAGAGCGCTCATGGGATTCAGAGGAGGATCCCAGATACTTCTCCTCAGGTGAGTCTTATGGGATCCCCTCTGAACCCTCCCCTCCACCTGAAAGGAGACATGTCCGCTGGAGAGCCTTTCATTTCCATCTTTTGTTAAGGAAATGGCTGATGCTATTCCATTTCCTTTGGACGTGGAGGATGAGCCCAGGGCCAAGATGCTTGAGGTCCTGGACTACACATCTCCTGCTAAGGAGGCTGTGATTGCCCTTCTCCACGTGGCACTCTAGGAATGTCCTCTTCAGGAGCGAGGAGTCCCTCTGTCAGTCCCTCTTGTGCTCAAGAAGATTTACACCCAGTATCGGATCCACAGTGAACCTGGTTTTGTTGGGCCTCAGTTACCTCACAATTCCATGGTGGTTGAATCTACTCTCAAAAGAGCCAGGGACTATGCCTTGGCGCCCCTGGGCAGCTAGAACCCTGGATTCTTTTAGGAGGAAGATGTACCAGGCTTCAGTGCTCATCTCCTACCAGCTCTTCATAAGTGTCTACTTGCAAAACTTGGTGCGACAGTTGTCAGACTTGGTGGATGCACTCCCTCTGGAGCAGACCGAGCCTTTTCACCAGTTGGTCGAGCAGCAGAAGACATGTCGAAAGTTCTTGGCCAGGGGCACTTATGACACTTTTGATGTGGCATCCAGGATCTCTGCTCAAAGTAGAGCAATGCGCAGACTCTCATGGCTACGTGTTTCTGACATGGAACACACTCTGTTCAGCAGCTGCTGGCGGATGCTCCTTGCCAGGTGTAACGTTTTTGGAAAGAAGGTTGAGGAGGTCGCTGACCAAATCAAGAAGCATATTGATACAATCTCTTCTCACTCCTGCCGGACACCTTCTGCATCCACCTCCTCAGCTAGGAGAGTTTTTGGGAAGCCAAGGAGCGCTCCCTACTACTATTCTAGGCGTAGGTACACTTCTTCAGCTCAACAGCCTACTCAGGCTCAGCCCCAGCATGCTCGTTCACATCAACAGTGTGCGCCTAAGGCCCCTGCTGCTCTCCTGTCAAAGCAAGGGACGAGCTTTTGACTGTCTCCAGCAGAGCATAGCTGCAGTAAATGTGTCCATCCCTGACGACGGTTGGGGGGGGAGGCTAAAAGTTTTTCACCAAAGGTGCCTGTTATAACTTCCGACTGGTGGGTTCTTCAAATAGTCCGTCTCAGATATGCCCACAATTGGCATCTCAAATCACCAAATTGACCACTGAGAGCTTATTCATTCAGCAGCTCTCAGCACAGGCAGGTACTTGCAGAGGAAATATCAGCCCTTCTAAAGGCCCATTTGGTCAAACCCGTTCCACCAGGGAAAAAAGGACAGGGATTCTATTCCAGGTACTTCCTTGTGCAGAAGAAGACTGGTGATGTGTCCCATCCTAGACCTAAGGGCCCTGAACAAATTTCTAGTCTGAGAAAAGTTCAGGATGGTTTTCCTGGGCACCCTTCTCCTAATGATTAACAGAAACGATTGGCTATGCTCTCTGGACTTAAAGGATACATATACTCACATCCCAATACTTCCAGCCTACTGGAAGTATCTTCGATTTCGGCTGGGAATACATTGTGCCTCTCTCCCAGGGGGATTTATGGGGGAAGACCCAGGGAGCTCCTTTATCATGCGATCATCTTAGGTAGCTGCTCCACCGGAAGTCCCTTGTCAAGCACGTAGGTCCCACACCAAAGCTTTGATAGTGTACGCTTTGAGGAGAAAATGTTATTCCACAAATCTGATCAGAAACATTACCACATTTGAAAAGCTGTCAGGAAATTATCCTTTCTATCCTTTTTTTGTATGTGTGTGTGTATTTAATACATGCAAATGTCACCTAGTATTTTCCTAGCCAAACCAATTTTAGTTTCCTGTCAATGAATATTTGGTTGTGTTTACTGTGGTCTGTGTCCCTTATTTTCAGATTAAAGGCTTATATCCTGTCTCAGTCAGGAGTCAGTGTTTTTATGAAGGCGGAAAGCGAGAAGCACAGCTCAGCCAGGTGAGAAATATATATACTTGTGGTTCTTTAAAATGCAGCTGCACGCATGAATGTTCTTTTCAGTACGGATCATTTGTGTTTTGTGTGTCTCCACATCCTTCAACCAAACTCTGCTGTGGCAAGGAGAAAACGCTGATGGATAAGCTGGGTGAGTTTCATAGCCTTTGGCTTGCTAAGATCCATTTCATTCAGTGCTGCCAGTTTTAACTTGTGATAGTACTACTACTACTTAACATTTCTAGAGCGCTACTAGGGTTACGCAGCGCTGTACAATTTAACAAAGAAGGACAGTCCCTGCTCAGAGGAGCTTACAATCTAAAGGACAAAATGTCAAGTTGGTGTAGTCTAGATTTCTTGAGTAGAGGTGTCTTTCATGAGGTACTTTGTCAAACGCCTTCTGAAAATCCAGACACACAATATCAACCAGCTCTCCTTTATCCACATGTTGGTTCACCTCTGCAAAGAAATGTTAGCTGAAATTAGTTTTCCCAGCCACCTTCCAGAGATTCAAGACAACAGTACCAGAGTAAGGAGATCAGAAGAGCCCTCTTCCTAGATGAAAACCCATAATACATAATCTAATTGATATTTCTCAGCATATTTCCCCATGACGAGTGTTTCACTTCACCACCCTCTAGGTTTTACCCACATTTTTCTACCCCTGCCCTAATTATATTACATTTTGCATATGTACCAGTTGTCCTCAAAGAGTATTTTGTTCCTCTGTTTACTTATGCTCCCAAAAAATAAGAAAGTGATGTAAGGCAGGCTGAGTCTCGGCAGATCTCTGTGCTTAGGATTCTGCTCACTGCTGTGGATTTTGATGGCAACTGTGAGCAGCTCCAAGAGATAAAGTGGAGTTTATTCTAGTTGACCAGTAACGGCTTTAATTAAGTTTGCTAAACTGCATTCCTTCCTTGAAAGGCAACATGTCCCAATGACATTTAGCTGATCCCCTGAGGCATAAAACATGTGTTTAAAAGTAAAAAGACATTCTGGAAGGCAAGACAGATTTTTCTCCTGCATTGAGGATAAACACCCATTTTTCCTGTAAGGCTTTCATTCTGTAATTTGTGTAGTGCACAGGAATCTAGTGTAATCAGAAATTGAATGATATTTTAAAAATTGGCAGGATTAGGAAAACATTTTTTTTTTTTTAATTTTATCTAGCATTGGCTAGGAATTCATTTTTTTTTTAAATTTTATCTAGCATTGGCTAGGAATTCATTGAATGCTTTTTAGTACCATCCAGAAGTGTTGCTGTTCTTATAGCATGGACCCAAGGTTTATAACTCCTAGGATACTATCATAGCACTACTACTACTGCTGCTATCATTTCTATTGTGCTACTAGACATATTTAGCGTTGTACAGATACACATGAGAGAGGGTCCCTGTTCAGTGCAGCTATATAAGAAACACAAAGAAGCCAAAACAGAAGGGTCCTGAAAATGTCCTTACTTTATAAACATGGGTAAAATTGTGAGAGCTGGGATCAGGGAAACCAGGATTTAAGGTCTAAAAAGTAGGATGTTAGGGTAGAGGAATAGAGCAGTAGGAAGGGAGCACAATACACTGTTTCTGAGAGACTGTTCAGGCTGTATGTGGCTGGTCATTCTCTATTCCATCACTACTTATTGTTTCAGCATTTACCAAATGTCTTTATGGAGTAGAAAATTTTCATTTTAAAAACTTGGGCACACACCAGAATGTTTTGTGAGCCAAAGTGCCAAAAAAAAAAAGAAGATTTTTAGAAGCACCTTTTATAAGTAATGTCTTCGTCCATCCCATCCATCCGCTTCTGTTAGTGCATGTGGCAAATGTGGCTGGGCAATAAATGGACACAGCACCACAGAAGAGACTAAAAGGCAAATGTGATTCCTAAGCTCCACAGGCTAAAGCTGGAATCTCATACAATTAGTGACCAAGGGGGAAGTGTAGGAAGGAGAGTTTGGGAGGTAGAAGGAGAAGATAAAAGGTGGGGTGGGGTGAATGTGTTTTTTTATAGCCACACTGGTACAACTATCACACACCCACACTTGCTCCCCCTTCATGCTTGGCACCCTACCCCTCTCTTGAATGAACACACATGTGTCTTCCCACAAAGATTCTGCTACATTTTTCAGAATTAAGAATAAATAAAACTTGTTGACTGTTAACACGTCAAGTATTCTGGTATTTGAAGCCATCTCACTTTGAAACCTCTTACTTGATGCATTACCACCCCATTTATGTAAATGCTAGCAAGGTGCCTAAGTGCTGTTCTTCAAATACCACTTAACTTACATAGCGTGTATTTACAAGCAGATGTACACAGGGACGGAGCACGGGTGAGACATAGTCAAAGCTCCATCTTACATGTGTAACTTCCACTCTGCTCATATCACGCACCCTCAGGGCACCTAATTAGAGACGAGTTATAGAATTGTCTCCTTAATGTCTTATACCACATATCTCTAAGCCTGTTATCTACTACTGACCACAAAAGTGCTTTTGAGTAAGTGCTTTAAAAGAAAATATTCTCAAGTGTTAAATGGATTATTTTGGGCATATAAATTGTGGCCAGAATTGTAGGTGAGATTTGGGGTGTTCCAGGGCAGTGCCACTTAAAAATCAAACATAAGGAGATTAGGAGAGCCCTCTTCGTAGATGACAACACACACTAAAAACATGGATAGACAGAATATAGTAATTTATCAAATAAATAAACAAATCAAACAAACTAGTATAACTAACTTCCAACATATTTCCCCATGTCTGGAGTATTTCACTTGATCAGTCTCCAGGTTTTACCAAGGTTTTTTCTTTCCTAATTGTATTACATTTTGCACATGTCTAAGCAGGTTGCACAAGAATGGTGACAAAAATGATAACTGACGACTTCCCTATGAGGAAAGGCTAAAGCGGCTAGGGCTCTTCAGTTTAGAGAAAAGACGGCTGAGGGGAGATATGATAGAGGTTTATAAAATGAGTGGAGTGGAATGGGTAGATGTGAATCGCTTGTTTACTCTTTCCAAAAATACTAGGACTAGGGGGCATGCAATGAAGCTACGAATTAGTAAATTTAAAACGAATCGTAGAAAATATTTCTTCACTCAACGTGTAATTAAACTCTGGAATTCGTTGCCAGAGAATGTGGTAAGAACAGTTAGCTTATCGGGGTTTAAAAAGGTTTGGATAGCTTCCTAAAAGAGACGTCCATAGACCGTTCTTAAAATGGACTTGGGGGATAAGCAGCATAAAATGTACTTTTTTGGGATCTTGCCAGTTATTTGTGACCTGGATTGCCACTGTTGAAGACAGGATGTTGGGATTGATGGACCTTCGGTCTGCCCCACTATGGCAGTACTTAAGTACAAATAGGGGGGATGTTATCAACATGGGCTATTATTAAGATGTGTTATTTTACTGTGAACCCTATTTATTAGTAACTAGGTTTCATTGCATACAATGAGACCTTTATTAAAATAGCATGAGTTAGTAGTAAAATAACCTGTCAACAGTAGCCCTTAACTATGCCCAGTAGCATTTGATTTGGACTGTTCAAGTTATGCGTAGATATTTTGTGGTGCTGCTGAATATAGGTATATTTTGAAAGCATCTAGGTTAGACTTTCAATTTTATACTTTTCTCTGCATGACAGAGTATTGACTTGGGTGGTACTTTTATAACAGGGTGCATAGGTTAATAGGGTGGGAAGGTGCCTTTGTGTGTTTATAAAATACGAGCACTAATCCTGCAGACATTGAGTCCAGACTAAGATGCAGACATTGTGCCTGCTTAACAGCAGGTGTAAATCTCCGCTTGTATTTTATAAAATGTGTATAAATTGCAACTCCACCCGTGCTCCACTCAGACTCTGCCATTGAAAATGCCTACTGTACAAGCACATGTTGTTTATTTATTTATTGCATTTGTATCCCACATTTTCCCACCTCTTTGCAGGCTCAATGTGGCTTACAATACATCATGGATAGTGGAAATATAATAGAAAAATAGGCATTTAGTGTTACAGAAAATTTTTGGTAACATGTTAATAAGACATGATAGTAGTATGACAAGCAGATATAAGACATTTCTAACTACGTGTGGAGGATTTATTTATATTCACATTGGTTGATCTTTGTGGTAAGCCTTGCTGAAGAGATGGGTCTTCAGTAGTTTGCGGAAGTTCGTTAGTTCGTAGGTCATTTTTAAGTTGCAAGGCAGTGCGTTCCATAACTGTGTGCTTAAGTAGGTGAAGTTTGACGCATGCATTACTTTGTATTTTAGGCTTTTGCAGTTAGGGAAGTGCAGATCAAGGAATGTGCAGGATGATCTTTTGGCATTCCTGGGTGATAAGTCTATCAGGTCTGACATGTAGGCTGGTGCATCTCCATGAATGATTTTGTGAACTAGGGAGCAAATTTTGAACGTGATGCGTTCTTTGAGTGGGAGTCAGTGTAGTTTTTTTCGTCGGGGCTTGGCACTTGCATATTTTGTTTTGCCGAATATGAGTCTAGCTGCAGTGTTCTGGGCTGTCTGAAGTTTCTTGATTATTTGCTCTTTACAGCCAGCATAGAGTACGTTGCAGTAATCTAGATGACTGAGCACCATTGATTGTACCAGATTACGGAAAACATTCCTTGGGAAGAAAGGTCTTACTCTCTTTAATTTCCACATTAAGTGGAACATCTTCTTGGTTGTGTTTTTCGCATGACTTTCGAGTGTTAGGTGTCAATCGATGGTAACTCCAAGAATTTTTAGGGTGTCCGAAATAGGAAGGTTCAGATTTGGTGTGTTAATGGCTGTGAATTTGTTCTTATGTTGAGATGTGAGTATTAGGCATTGGGTTTTTTCTGCATTAAGTTTCAATCTAAAAGCATCCACCCATGGAGACTTTGGTTGATGTCGTTGGAAATTTCCTTTAAATCTTGTTTAAATGGGATGTAAATCGTTACGTCGTCTGCGAATACGTATGGGTTAAGGTTTTGGTTTGATAGTAGTTTGGCTAAGGGTATCATCATTAAGTTGAATAGGGTCAGCGATAGGGGAAATCTCTGTGGGACTCCGCATTCGGGTATCCATGTGGCTGAAGTAGTCGAGTTGGATGTCACTTGTTGCATTCCACATACTTTATAGGAATCCATATATGCTCAAAAATGGTTTATAAAATTACCCTCTATGACCAAGCGCCTAGTTTAAGGCAGCTGAAAGACGCCTGTTTAAGCCTATTTTATAAAGAAAAGTAGGTGTCTGCTTTTGTTATAAACTACTAGCTTATGTGTCTGAAAACGCTCCTTAATTCAAGGTGAGATCACTTACACCATCCCTGAGCTGGTATAAATGACCACACCTATATTTTGCAAGTACATAGGTAAAGTAGTTAATAATCAACCTGCATTCTTGCGCCCTCTGTCATTCGCACTCCCACAGTGAAAGTATATGCCACGGTGTCTGGAAAAAATGGAACCCATAACATTTGTCCAAATAATTAAAAAACAAACGTACTATTATTAAAAATGATTGCTATTATTGACAGGTGTTACTGCAAGATGCTGTAAAAACTTTGATCCCTGTTTTCAAAATGACGTCATTCAGGAAGTGACCATTAAGATCTGTTTTAGCAAAATGTCATTTTGCTAAGAAGATAAGTTGTGATTACATTTTTTGCGACAAAATAACGCATAAGACGCAAAGCATTAGCTAAGAGAGTTTCCTAATAAGGGTTGGACTAATGTATTTTCAAAGGTCATACTAAATGTTTAAACAATTGCAAAGTATTTTGAAACTATGTAAGGGGGGAGACGTTTTTTTCTTCATATGATCAATCAAATTCCCTGTTTGCTATTTCAGTGTTAAATCATGCAGGAGTATAACCTGCATCGAGTGGTGGATGTGGATTTGGCCACCTTGTAGGGCAGACTGGATAGACTGTTACAGTGTTTATCTGCCATCATTTCTGTGTCTCTTCCTGAACTCACTGCCACCTGCTGCATATCATAGTTTGCTTGTGACTCCTCCAGTCCACGAAGGCTGCAGGAGATGATGGGGCTTTGGAGTTAGGAGAGTGAGTGAATGTGACAGCAGAAAGTGACTGAGGGAGAGTGAGGAGATGGGAGAATTGAGTGCATTGGAGACGGGCAGGGAGAAAGTGAAGGGGGATGTGGGTATGAGTGAAAAAAGGGGCCTTCATCAGAAGGAGTTTCCAAGTTTATTTAGAATTTACTACCCCGCCCATTGTCGGCCTTCAGGGCGGTTTACAATCTAATACAGAAAAAGATAAATAAAATAACATTATACAAACAAAAGTTTAAGGAAGAGGGTAAAACGGCAATAATAGAAAAGAAACATGGGAACACAAAGGAAGGAGGTATGTAAGAACGGATCACGTATCTCAGCCTTCCTAGTCCATCAGCTACCACCTTGCTCACTCTGTCCCTCTACCTGTGATATTCCCTCCATCTGCTCCCTAATCTGCTCTCTCCTTCCATCTCTCTGTAATTTTGATCCTTTATCTTTAATTCAGTTAATTTACTTAACCACATTTTGCAAAACAAAACAAAGCAGTGTACATCATGCATATAGGGGCCCTTTTATGAAGTGGCGGTAAGCCCAACGTGGGCGTACCCCTCACTAAAAGGGAAGTACCGTCAGGCTACCACAGCAGCCTGCTGGTGGTTTCCTCCCCCAGTGCGCACAATTTCTAGTGCTGCAAAAATATTGATGTGGCAGTGTTTCTCCCCTCCCCCCCCCCCCCCCCCCCGAAATGGCTGCTGAACAAGTGGTTCACTTGCCGCATGGCCATTTCTTTAAGAAAAGGGAAACCTGCTTTTTCCCGCTGCAGTAAAAGGGGGCCCCCTTTTGCCGCAGCTTCATAAAAGGACCCCAAAATATATTTTTAAAAAATGCTTAACACAAACATCTAACAAAGCCAGACAACTACAATCAATAAATCTTTAAAGAAATACCAGAAACAGTAAAACAGAGTAAGTACCTCCTATCATGATGCTGGAGGCATATGAGCACTTCAGTGGCTTGAGCTAAAATTCAAAGGAAGACTCCACTGAAGCATTGGAAAAGCAAAGCCAGTGTGTAAGGCTGTACTGCATGACCTGTCTGAACTTCAAAGGCCAGGAGATGAGCCAAGTCTCTCTCCTTTTTGTACCTTGGACAGGAATTTCTCCTGTTCCCCGAGATCCTTTCTCATCTCCCTCTGAGATCCCCTTCTTTCCCCATCTCCCTTCCTCTATCTCCACTCTCTTTAACCCCCCTTTCTTCCTAGCATTCAAACATTAATCACTAAGGGCCCCTTTTACCAAGTTGCAGCAAAAGGGGGCCTGCGCTGGTGTCAGTGTGTGTTTTTCATTCGCGCTGATGCCCTCTTTTACCTCAGTAGGTAAAGGGTAAGTCTCTTTTTCCTGCAGGAAATGGCAGTGCTGCAAGCGGTCATTTCAGGGGGGAGCCCTCACCACCATCCATTGAGGTGGCGGTAAGGGCTCCCGCGTTAACCTGGCAGTAATAGGGCAGCACACGGCACAGCCCGATGTACTGCCGGGTACACTCCAGCGCAATAAAAATAAATATAAGGGGGGGGGGGGGGGGAAAAAGGATGTTGGACATAGCAGGATTATTGTTGTATTAGATAATTATGGGGGAATTGATCTCCAAATGTTTGATATTCAGATACAGTAGGATTACTATTGTATTAGAGGGTAAGGGGAGATTCATTCTCCAAGATTTTGTTACTTTGAAGTGTTAATAAAAAAGTTTTATAAATAAAAATAAATAAATAAATAAATATATTTTTGTAGCGCCAGATATGACGGTGTGCTAGGGGTGGGAAGTACCACCAGGCTGCTGCCCTGTTTAGCAAAAGATATACACAGAGTGTATGGATGCAAATATACTACCCCTAAGGGCTATTTGACTAAGGTAAGGAAGAGTCTCGTATGTAATCCACGATAAGAATACTTTCATTCAACAGGTGAATCAATTATTCGTGTTCATATCTTAATCATCGACTGAGCCTCCACCATCCTAACTAAACTAACAAAGAAGTGACTTGCACAAAATTCTCTATATATTAATTAATGTACACTGCACTTATCTTAGGCAGGTTGGTGCGCTCTTAAACCCCGACAGGTCCCCGTTTCGTATTCACTTTATCAAGGGGGAGTGCCACCAATTCTGTCGATACAAAAAAGAAAGAGAAAAAAGAGGGTCAAGTCACCTGCACACTAAACGCAGCCCTCTTATTGTAACCTCTCTCAATATTTGCATTTTTTCACTATGTTTGCTGATGGCTTACCCGATTACTGCCCCAGACATCTATGTGTGCTGACTTGTTCTAATAAATCAAAATGGCGACAGCGTCTTTTTATTATTATTCACGGCAGGAAACAGCTGATAGTATCATTCTTAACCTCCGTACGTATGAGCGTAATGCGTCTCTTAAAGGAGTAGTCACTTTATAAAACTGACTTAAGAAAACCTAGTTTAAGAAAAACAACTACAACGAACCCTGGAAAACGTCTTGGAGAGAACCTTGGGGGACCCTTAAAAAAGGTGTATCAAAAGAAACTACCCCATTGGATATATGTGTTTAAACCTGCAGGTTCTATTGTGCCCAATGTAAAAATCCAAAATGTTTCACGCTGTAAGACTCTTCTATTGAAATCACCACCCCTCTTCAGGGGGGATACTTGCTCAATCACCATACACTTCAGATCTTCTATGGTGTGCTTGTGGGACACCCAATGTTGGACTAGGGGTGCCCCTAAATTCTGAGCATTTATGCGTGATCGGTGTTCAATCAATCTTTCATGTAAAGATCTGATTGATTTTCCAATGTAGTATTTGCCACATGGACATACAATATAGTAAATAATGCCCACTGAGCGGCAAGTGGTACACCCCTTCAATGTAAATGTTTTGTCATTACAGGTAAAACTCGTGCCTTCAATGGTTGCAGGGCATGTTTTGCAGCAAGATTTCATACATTTGTAATGTCCTACAAGTGTATCATCACTATTGTTGCTCGATACAATAGGTAAAACAGCAGGACTCAAAATCTCCTTAAGATTTTTGGAGCTTGAAAATGCAGTTCTTATGTTGTAATCCGCGAATATGGGATGAGATCTAATAATATCCCAATGTCTTCTAACTATGCCTGCTGTTACTTCGCCGCCTGGAGTGTATCTTGTGACAAACGTCATAATGTGATCATCATGCTGTTGTTGTTGTGTGCCATGGAGTAACAAATCTCTGTTGTTATACTTTGCCCTGGTGTATGCTCGTTTGATTACTTTACGCGGGTAATTTCTTTGTAATAATTTAGCACCAAATTCCTCTGAATGTGTGTTGTAATCTTCATCTGTGGTACAGATGCGCTTGAAGCGCAGGAATTGAGAAAATGGGAGACTCTGTCTTAATGCCTTGGGATGGCAGCTGCCAAACTCCAGGAACGTGTTTCGGTCCGTGCTTTTAGTGAACACTTTAGTGACAAACTGTTTGCTAGATAGAAAAATCTCCACATCTAAAAAATGTATCTTGTCATTCGACCAAGTTAGAGTGAACTGAATCCTGATGTGACATTGATTAAGCCACTGATGGAACTCCTGTAATTCTTCTACGCTGCCATACCAGATTACAAAGAAATCATCAATATGGCGCCTTCAGATACCCAAATGTTCTTTAAAGGGAGAGACATGCAGCCATTTCTTTTCAAACCATGCCATGTATAGATTGGCTAGGTTGGGCGTGAAAGTAGCTCCCATCGCCATACCCGATTTTTTGCATGTAGATGACTTCCTGAAAACTGAAAAAGTTATTACATAGCGCCAACTCTGCCAGTTCATATAAGAAACTGGTAGGAACTTGATGTGGATTGGGACGAGCATTCAAATTGTCAGCAATGATATTTAACAATTCATCCTGCGGAATCATAGTGTATAAAGACTTGGTATCAAAAGTGGCCATTAAGGTCGGAGTATCGGGTATCTGTATTTCTTGTAGAATATTGAGGAAATGCGTAGTGTCTTTAATGAATGCTGGGGTGGCTTTGACAAAGTCTTGTAAAAACGTGTCCACATATATTGACAAAGGCGGAAAATAAGTTGTGCTGCAGAATTTTGGACAGACTGGAGAGGAGAGAGATGGCTGAGAGGAAGACCAGTGAGAAGTAAATTGCAATAATCCAAACGAGAGGTGAAAAGGGTTTTGGTAGCGTATTCAGAAAGGAAGGGGCGGATTTTGCTAATGTTGTAGATAAAGAAACGACAGGTTTTGGCGATCTGTTGAATATGCGCAGAGAAGAAGAGAGAGGAATCAAAGATGACTCCAAGATTGCAAGCCGAGGAGACAGGGAGGATGTGAGAGCCATTAACAGAGTGTCGCGTCCCGCGCTCCTACCTGCTCCTCCGCCACGGGGGGCGGGAGCCAGCGTCCTCCGCGGCGATGGGTAGCGGCCCAGAGGCCTCGGCGGGGAGTCAGGGGCCGCCGCAGTGATGGCCGTTTCGGCCGGGCCGGAGGCCGGCGACTGCGTCCGCAGGTCTCTTGGTCGCCGGCTGTGGGGGCTACGTTCGCGCCGCCGAGGCACGATGGTCGACGTCTTCTTCCCTCCTGGGCAGGAGGGCCCGGAGCTCCGCCTCGGAGGCGCACGATTGAGAGGCCAAGTTGGTGGTCCCGCCTGGGAAATCGGACAGAGCCAATCGGAGGGGCTCTGCCGATGCACAGGGCCGGATTGGTCGGCTGTCCCTGCGGGGGCGGGGTGGCTGATGTGGTGCTGTATTTAAGGAGGGGAACTGAGCTAGCACTTTGCTTCAGGTTCTGTTCCCGAAGCCAGTCTCCGTGGTTCCTGTGTTCTGTCGTTTTCCTGGTTTTGCTGATTCTGGAATTTGGACTGTTTCCTGGTATCTCTGCCTAGCTGCCTGCCTCGACCTCCAGCCTGACTTTGACTTCTCTACTAGCCGCCTGCCTTGATCTCTTGCCTGACCTCGACTACGCCGTTAGCTGCCGGTCCTGATCTGCTGCCAGTGTTTGGACTTGTCTTTCCTCCTGCCCGCTTCTCTCCCGGTTCCAGCCGAGGTCAGTCCGGTAACCCCGCGGTTCCTGAAGTCCCGTTGACCGCCTGCAGCTGGGGGCTCAACCCTTGGTGAACTGCGGTCGCCGCGGGTGAAGACTTGGGGTTGCGTGGCTGTCCTTTGAGGTTCTTTTGGGCCTTGCGGGACCTAAGGGCTCACCCTCTTTGCGGACAAGACACAGAGATAGAGAATGGGGGAAGAGGGGAGGTGGATTTAGGGGGGGAAATGAGAAGTTCAGTTTTAGTCATGTTTAGCTTCAGATGGTGTTGAGACATCCAAGCAGCAATGTCAGACAAGCAGGATGAAATTTTGTCCAGGATTACGGTTGAGATTTCAGGGGTGGAGATGTAGATCTGAGAGTCATCTGCATAAAGATGGTATTGAAAGCCATGAGATGAAATCAGGGTACCAAGGGAAGAGGTATAGAAGATGGAGAAAAGGAGGGTTCCAAGGATGGAACCCTGGGGGACACCAACTGAAAGTGGGATGGAAGTTGAAGTGGAACCGCCAGAGTGAACACTGAAAGTGCGAAGTGAGAGGTAAGAGGAGAACCAGGAAAGAACAGGGCCCTGGAATCCAATCGAGGGTAGCGTATCAAGGAGTATGGTGTGGTCAACAGTGTCGAAAGCAGCAGATAGGTCAAGAAGGATAAGGATAGAATAGAAACCTCTGGATTTAGCCAGCTGCAGGTCATTAGAGACTTTGGTAAGTGCAGTTTCAGTAGAGTGAAGAGGGCGGAAACCAGATTGGAGTGGGTCAAGAATAGGTTGAGAAGAAAGGAAGTCAAGACAGCGGCGGTGAACAGCGTGTTCAAGTAATTTGGAGAGGAAAGGGAGATGGGGCGATAGTTGGAGGGACAGGTAGGGTCAAGTGAGGGTTTTTTAAGGAGTGGAGTGGCAACAGCATGTTTGAAGCCATAGGAACAGTTGCAGTGGCGAGTGAGAGATTAAGGATGTGACAGATGACAGGGATGATAGTAGGAGAGAGAGTGCTAAGTAGGTGAGTGGGGATGGGATCAGATGAACAGGTAGACATAGTGCATTACAAGTGAAAAAGTCACATATTAGGCTTTGACTTGTGGTCCTGCTAAATGACAGCTTTCAGAAATTGCTAACACATTGTGGTTTACTAAAATGCTTTCAGTGGTCATTGTGTTTTGCATACAACATCTGGTTTTAAGTTGCTGATCTTTTACCTCCAGTTTTTCTCCTTGCCTTATCGGGGTTCAAAATTTCCAGTTATGAGCTCTTCATTAGTGACTAAGGGTCCTGTTTATTAAGCTGTGCTAGAGGCGCGCTAGTGTTTTTAGCGCACGCTGTGTAGATTATATTCCTATGGGCATCTACACAGCGCGTGCTAATTTTTAGCACGTGCTAAAAACAGTAACGCACCTTAGTAAACAGAGCCCTACAAGTTCAAAGTTCAGTGTTTCATGCAGGAAACGCTTCTCTCAGGCACTGCTGTGCTAGCTTTTTCTCATAGTCTGAGGTTAGACCAATAGGTTGCAGAAGGAGTTGGGAGCCAGCAGCACCTGAAGAAAATGCTTCTTGTTGCCTTCCAGGAAAATGTACTCATGCAAACAAATCTAACCAATATATATATTATATATTAAGAGGAGCGCCCTCAGAGATTCAAACACCCACGTGGTAGTCCATCTAGACCAGTAACGGGTGGCATAGCACTTCATTCATTGGACCGCTCTCTCTTTTGTGATAAAGTGCAACAATGTGCTATTAGTGCTTAATGTACCATAATATGCCTTAACCACTCATCAGTCAATAACAAAAACCATAATAGCCAGCTTTTGTAATAAGGAATACGAATTAAAATATACAGAGCATTGTTCAAAAGTATTGTTACTTAACTTATGAGCCCCGCGTTGGAACATCCTGAGGACGAGGGCTCTCTAGGTGAAATCATTGATTGCTCATGTAGAAAGACTGCTCTCCCCTACAACGTAACAAGATGCCAGATACTGCGGGTTTCAAATCAGCTTTCTTCAGGAACTCGGGTTAAGGCTGGCTCTCCGCAGGCTGGCAGCAGTTTTGTATGTAATGTCCCCTTGGACTCTTTTTGAGAAGGCAATTAATATATATGAATAAACAAGTACATAGTATGTGGTGTAAGAACCATGAATCCTGGCTCAGATTTCTGATGGCTTACCATGGGTCTGCCCCTAGTTCCACCACTTTTCCTTGCAGGAAGAAGTAGGTATATTTTTAGCATCATATATACTTGGCCATTTTTTTAAAGGAACCTTCTCTACATGTAAACACCTATTTACCTGCAAAGCTTTAAACTTTGCCCCCTTTAAAGTACACTAGTTTGTCTCAGCTGTTAGATCTTTCATAGAAGTAAGAGTGTTTTTTTTTTTTTTGGGGGGGGGGGTCTATTTGCTCAATGATAATACATATGTTATAACTGAGGCACCCATTAAGATTGCTAAACCTTTTTCTACAGAAGGAAGCATGATGAATCAGTTTTCAGTCCTGTCCTTTTTGTTTGCTTGTTTGAAAAATATTTTTTGAAAAGAGAAATCATGTAGTAGTTTCTTTATCCACATAGTTGCAGAAAGCTAAAGAGCCATTTTCTCACAGTTGTTCCTTTATTTTGCAGAATGGTGGCAATATCATCTGTGTGCAAGGAATGTGTGCCACACCTCATGTATTCTTGGAGGGTATCCATATTGAATTACAGGGTTGGCTTATTTTAAAACAGAATGACAAGCATAATGGGTACGGTTGTTTTGTATAGCATATTAAAGTTTTCAGAGCCAGGCTTCTCACTGTGGAACATATGTCATGAATTACAGTTTCTTCCAAAGTACAGGTTTTTAGGACATGCTTCTAGAGCTCGCAGTGTACTGAGGAATAATTATTGAAGGGAAAGTTTCGGAAACTGATTTTAAATGATGGAGACAGCTCCAAGAAGTGGAATATTTACTCTTCCAGCAAGGATTTGACAAGAGAAAGGAAAAGGGAAGAAAATACTTTGCTGTTAGTATGGGCTTCTTTCCAGCTGCAGAGGTCTGTTGGCTTGTGAAGTTCCAGCTTGTAGTGTGGAAACGGATGCCAACCAGCGCTTAGGCAAAGATGACTGTAGGACTTACTAACAGTAGCACTCTGTTCTCAAATATAAAAACCGCACAGAGTTTAGAGCAGGAATTAACCATGATAATTGGCTAGTGGGTGAAAAGAGCCCACAAAATTAAGATAAGAGAAGCAAGCAGGAGACTATCAGTGAAGGAACTCACTGTGCCTTTACAGAAGGAAAAACCTACCACAAATTAGAGAATGCATAGGATGGGTGAAAATGATGAAATATAAACCTCAACATTTCCTTTTGCATAGAATGTTGCCAGTTATTTTAAAACCTGAGGTACTGAAGTTAAAAACTCTCCACATATGTGTTCCTTAACACTTTTTTTTCTCTGCCCCTTGGAGACCATAGGAAGGGAGGGGGAGATATCTTGTGACTTTTGACACTGGTGGGAATAATGTGTCACTGGAGAACAGTTCTGTGTTTTGGCAGCTATATAGCGGAAATTTCAACTAATTTTAAATATTTTAAAAGCAAATAAAATAACATTAAGAAAAGCTGCAGCTTTCATTTTTTTGTATAGTGTTGACCAGATATTGCTCTGGTTCACAGCCTTTCATTAAAAAGCTCTTTGCTGGGTTTCCATTTCTCAGTTTGGGCTGGATGAGACAGACAAACGTTCAAAGAAGCTGTGTATGTTTATAAATGGGAGGGTCCTGTGAAATATGAGCAGACTAATACAAGTACTTGAGACAAAAGTGCAGTATGAAGGAGAGTATCTTTCTACAAAATAGCGGACAACAGTACAAGCAAATATATAGTTTATTAGTAATAAAAGGCTAGATTCTATATATCACACACAAAAAAAAAAAAAAAAAAAAAATCAGAGCCAAATTCTATTTCTGTGCAATATATAGAATATGGCAAGTGGCTATGACAGGGCCTAACTTTAGGCACGGCCATTTAAGCCAAGTAAAACTTGGTATAAATACCAACGCCTAAGTTAAGCGCAGAACAAGTGTATTCTATAACCCTGCATGTAGTTTTCCGAAACACCCATGACCCGCCTATATCCACGCCCCCTTTTCAGCAGCACACATTAGGATTTATGTGTATCACTTTGTAGAATACGCTTAGCAGGTAGTGCAAGTAAATTCTAATTAATGCCAATTAGTGTGGATAATTGCTAACATTCAATTATCAGCGCTGATTAGCTTGTTAATTAAGTTGTGTTCATTATTGAATATGCATCGATTTCTGTGTGGAAATCTCAGCATGATATATAGAACCCGGGGGGGGGGGGGGGGGTGTGTGTATCCACAGATATAAAAAGTAATTAATTTTGCCCTGTGAAACCTCTTATTTTCTTTCTTTCTCTTCCTGCCAAGCTCTGATAGAGAGGGAGGCTGCATTGCATTGTATTGAGGCTCTAAAGTGCATTTTACATTGTTGAAACTGATATAATTATTGGGAATATCTGGATTTATATTACAACAAGGAAAGTTTTTTATATTCTAGGGCAATTTTGAAAGTTAAATCATTTGAAAATTCTTTGACCAGACTGTACCAATTCTGGTCCCATCCAGAGAATTGCCTTGATAACAGCATTTAGCTGACCCATTGGGATTTAATCATTACACAACAGGAGGAAAGGGTTGGGCTCTGAATAGGGTTCAAACCATTTGTAACTTTCCTCAGGTGCTGACCTGTCTGTACCTGAAACAAACTCCTCCAAAGTAAAGCAAATTCTGACCTTTTAAATTCCAAACTTCTCAACTTTCTGGCTATAGGTGAGATACCTGATATTCTCTTTAATTTAATGCTTCTTGCTTAATTAATTAATTTTGCCCTGTGAAACCTCTTATTTTCTTTCTTTCTCTTCCTGCCAAGCTCTGATAGAGAGGGAGGCTGCATTGCATTGTATTGAGGCTCTAAAGTGCATTTTACATTGTTGAAACTGATATAATTATTGGGAATATCTGGATTTATATTACAACAAGGAAAGTTTTTTTTATATTCTAGGGCAATTTTGAAAGTTAAATCATTTGAAAATTCTTTGACCAGACTGTACCAATTCTGGTCCCATCCAGAGAATTGCCTTGATAACAGCATTTAGCTGACCCATTGGGACTTATAATCCCACCAACCCTCCCCACATCCCTCCCACCCCAGGGTTTTCCACTCATTTATAGACAAACCAAACCTCATTAACTTTACTCAATCATACACAGGCAGTCTTACAGACTGTTAACCCCAACTAAGTACACCTGTTCATACCCATTTCAACCAATCAGGATGACTTTTATTCTCTGCAATAATTGTGGTGCTTTAGTTTCAAGGCCAATCATCTGGAGACTTAAAGCTTGCCCTATCTGTCTTCAGCTATCTAGTTTTAAACAAGAGCTCAGTAAAGTAATGCAAGAATAGGATACAATTAAAGCAGCTTGTAGGACTGCACAGAAAAATAGCTTCTCACCACTCCCTCAAAGAATAAAACCACATAAGAACAGATGGTTCACAGTAGGCTCAGGCAGACTTCGTCATGTGACACAGAAGCATCCGCCCGCACAAGTGTTGCCATTAAAGAATTCTTTTGCTCCATTACAGCACTGTAATGCTCCTGAAAATAGAACTGAGGCAGAGGAAAAAGCAATACAGTTGGAACAAAAAGACATGAAGGTACCCAAAGTGAAAAGACACCCCCAAATCACTAATGTTGAAACACATACCAAGAAATATAGATGGAAGGCGATGGCCACAAATGCTCGTAGTCTAAGCAATAAAGTTCATGACCTTCAAGCCCTGATGTTGGAGGCAGACTTAGATGTTGTTGCAATCACAGAGACATGGCTCAACGGTTCCCACGAATGGGATGCAAGCATACCAGGCTATAATCTATTTAGGAAGGATAGAGAGGGTCGTAAAGGTGGAGGAGTAGCTCTGTATGTGAGGAATGATATCATGGCAACTGAAATGACAGGGACCTGGGGAAAAGAAGAAGCGATATGGATCACCTTAAAAAGAGAGGATAGAACCTCTGTCCACGTGGGTGTTGTCTACAGACTCCCGACACAATTAGAGGAACTAGATAAAGATCTGATTGCAGATATTCAAAAAATTAGGAAAGAAAAAAGAGGTTCTGTTGATGGGAGATTTCAATCTGCCGAATGTAGATTGGAAGGTTCCGTCTACCAAATCGGAAAGAAGTAGAGAGATCGTGGATGCTTTCCAAAGTGCTCTGCTCAGACAGATGGTGACGGAACCCACGAGGGAGGGAGCGATGCTGGATCTGGTGCTCACAAATGGGGATAGTGTGTCAAATGTCCGAGTGGGTGCACACCTGGGAAGCAGTGACCATCAAACGGTTTGGTTTGATATAACCGCTGAAGTGGAGGGCGGCCACTCTAAACTCAAAGTCCTGGATTTCAAGCGTGCTGACTTTAGTAAAATGGGGGAATACCTGAGGAAGGAGATGATGGGCTGGGAGGACGAACATGAAGTGGAAGGGCAGTGGTCCAGGCTGAAAGAAGTAATAAATAGGGCCACAGACCTTTATGTAAGGAGAGTAAATAAAAGCAAGAGAAAAAGGAAACCGATATGGTTCTCCAAGCAAGTGGCTGAGAAAATAAAGGCTAAAGAGTTAGCGTTCCAGAAATACAGAAAATCTCAAGAAGAGGAACACGGGGAGGAATACCGGATGAAACTGAAAGAAGCCAAGAGAGAGGTACGTCTGGCGAAGGCGCAAGCGGAAGAACAACTGGCTAGAAATGTAAGGAGGGGCGACAAAAATTTCTTCAGGTATATTAGTGAAAGAAGAATGACTAAAAAGGGAATTGTGAGACTAAAAGATACAGCGAACCGCTATGTAGATAATGATGAAGAAAAAGCCAATTTGCTAAATAGATACTTTTGTTCTGTTTTCACTGAAGAAAATCCTGGAGAAGGACCGCGAGGGACTGGCAAAAGTGCACCTGAGAATGGAATGGATATAGCACCGTTCACGGAAGAGAGTGTGTATCAACAACTTGGAAAACTAAAGGTGGACAAAGCCATGGGACCGGATGGGATCCACCCCAGAATATTGAGGGAGCTCAGAGAGGTTCTGGCGGGTCCTCTTAAAGATTTGTTTAATAAATCCTTGGAGACGGGAGAGGTTCTGAGGGACTGGAGAACGGCGGAGGTGGTCCCTCTTCACAAAAGTGGTGATAGGGAAGAAGCTGGAAACTACAGGCCGGTAAGCCTCACTTCGGTTATTGGAAAAGTAATGGAAGCCATGCTGAAGGAAAGGATAGTGAATTTCCTAGAAGCCAATAAGTTGCAAGATCCGAGACAACATGGTTTTACCAGAGGGAAATCGTGCCAAACGAATCTCATTGAATTCTTTGATTCGGTAACTGGAGAATTGAGTCATCGACATGCTATAGACGTAATCTACTTAGATTTTAGCAATGCTTTTGACACGGTTCCCCACAGGAGGCTCTTATATAAACTAGATGGGCTGAAGATAGGTCCCGAAGTGGTGAACTGGATTAGGAACTGGTTGACGGACAGACGACAGAGGGTGGTGGTAAATGGAGTTCGCTCGGAGGAGGGAAAGGTGAGTAGTGGAGTGCCTCAGGGATCGGTGTTGGGGCCTATTCTGTTCAATATATGTGTGAGTGACATTGCCGAAGGGTTAGAAGGTAAAGTTTGCCTATTTGCGGATGATACTAAGATTTGCAACAGAGTGGATACCCGGGAGGGAGTGGAAAGCATGAAAAGGGATCTGGGGAAGCTAGAAGAATGGTCTAAGGTTTGGCAATTAAAATTCAATGCGAAGAAATGCAAAGTGATGCATTTAGGGAGTAGAAACCCACAAGAGACTTATGTGTTAGGCGGTGAGAGTCTGATAGGTACTGAGGGGGAGAGGGATCTTGGGGTGAAAGTATCCGAGAATCTGAAGGCGACGAAACAGTGTGACAAGGCGGTGGCCGTAGCGAGAAGGTTGCTAGGCTGTATAGAGAGAGGTGTGATCAGCAGAAGAAAGGAAGTGTTGATGCCCCTGTACAAGTCATTGGTGAGGCCCCACCTGGAGTATTGTGTTCAGTTTTGGAGGCCGTACCTTGCGAAGGATGTTAAAAAAATGGAAGCGGTGCAAAGAAAAGCTACGAGAATGGTATGGGAATTGCGTTCCAAGACGTATGAGCAAAAACTTGCTGACCTGAACATGTACCCTGGAGGAAAGGAGGAACAGGGGTGATATGATACAGACGTTCAAATACTTGAAAGGTATTAATCCGCAAAAAAATCTTTTCCGGAGATGGGAAGGCGGTAGAACGAGAGGACATGAAATGAGATTGAAGGGGGGCAGACTCAAAAAAGATGTCAGGAAGTATTTTTTCACGGAGAGGGTGGTGGATGCTTGGAATGCCCTCCTGCGGGAGGTGGTGGAGATGAAAACGGTAACGGAATTCAAACATGCATGGGATATGCATAAAGGAATCCTGTGCAGTAGCAATGGATCCTCAGAAGCTTAGCCAAAATTGGGTGGCGGAGCAGGTGGGGGAAGAGAAGTTGGTGGTTGGGAGGCGAGGATAGTGGAGGGCAGACTTATACGGTCTGTGCCAGAGCCGGTGATGGGAGGCGGGACTGGTGGTTGGGAGGCGGGAAATACTGCTGGGCAAACTTGTACGGTCTGTGCCCTGAAAAAGGCAGGTACAAATCAAGGTAAGGTATACACATATGAGTTTATCTTGTTGGGCAGACTGGATGGACCATGCAGGTCTTTTTCTGCCGTCATCTACTATGTTACTATGTAATAGAACACAGGAAAAGAAGCGAAGTTAAAACAGAAAACAGTGATTTAAAAAAAAAATCATAAATTATTTTTAAACAAAACAATGATCAGAACCATATTGCATGTTGAGGATTGGATTAGCTAAAGTGATTCTCCTACATAGTATCTACACTTGCTCAAAACTTGCTGCTGTCACTTCTGTCAGTCTTTCATTTCAGAACGTTTTGGATCTTAGCTTGTCCTATTTTGACATCCACTAGTATTTTCCCAATGAGCTGAAGAAGTTACTTGGCATTAGCTGAGCTAGTAGGAGAATATTGTAGCACTTGAGCCTGCATACTCACTTCTCTTCCTTATCACTTCATCCCAGTCCAAAATGTATTAGGAAGCTTCACTGTAAAGCATAAGTAACTCTACCAAAATGTAAATTGTAAGCCACTTTGAACCGGAATTTGTTTTTGGATAATAATGGTATACAAGAATGCATAAATAAATAAGCTAAAGCATATAATGTGGCAGTTAATGAAACAGCTGGAAGATAAGGAAAATGCTTGTCCTTTTCATTTTGTAGTGTCCATGACTCCTCACTGGAGAGGTGTGAATAGTTTTGTGTTATTTTCATGCCATAAGTAACTTAGACATAGACAACTTTTAAATTTAGAACGGGGGAGGGGGAAGCTGACAGTCGCTCAGGAGGGCATGGTTTGGAGGACATTTAGGGAATCCCAATAGGGAGGTTTCAACAAAGGTGAAAGAAAGCTGAGAGTGTTTAAGGGTAGAACAGAGCAAAGGCTGCAAATTATCCCTGTCAACTTCAAAGCAGCTTGTAGAACAAACTTTGAAATGTCTGTATACAAATGCTAGAAGTCTAAAAAAATAAGATAGAAGAGTTAGAGTATATAGCACTAAATGAAGAGGTAGACATATAATAGGTATCTCAGAGACCTGGAGGAAGGAGGACAATCAGTGGGACACTTATCAGGGTATAAATTATATCGCAATTATAGGGTGGGTCAAATTGAAGAGGGGGTTGTGCTATATGGTAAAAAGGGAATTGAGTCAAACAAAATGAAAATTCTGCATGACACGGACAGCAACGTGGAATCCTTATGGATAGAAATTCCATGTGTCAAAGGGGAAGAATATACGTGTGGGGCTATATTACCATCCGCCAAGCCAGAACGATCAGACAGATGAAGATATGATAACAGAAATTAGAAAAGCTAGCAAATTTGGTAACAGTATAATGTGATTTCAATTAGCCCAATATTAACTGGTTAAATGCCACATCAGGGAGGTAAAATTCCTAGATGTAATAAATGACTGCTTCATGGAGCAACTGGTCTAGGAACTGATGAGGGGGAGCTATTTCAGATCTAATCCTTAGTGGAATGCTATGCATAGTATGATAGGTAAAGGTGTTGGGTTTGCTGGGAAACTGTGATATGACATGATCAAATTTGACTTAATAACTGGAGTACAGTCACTATGGAAATCTACAGTAGCGGCATTTAATTTTTTGAAAAGGTAACTTTGATAAAATGATGGAAATGGTTAAAGAAAAACTGAAAGGCTCAACTGCAAAGGTTAGGACTTTAAACCAGGCATGGATGTTTGTTTTTTAAAAATACCATTTTGGAAGCCCGAACCAGATATATTCCATATATTAATAAAGGTGGAAAGAAAAGCAAACGACAGCTAGCATGGTTAAAGGGAAATGTGAAAGAGGCTATTAGAGCCAAAAGAAAATTTGTTAAAATTTGGAAGAAGGATCCAAAAGAAGAAAACAAGAAACAACATAAACACTGACAAATTAGATGCAAAGCATTGATAAAGAAGGCCAAAAGAGAAGCTTGCCTCAGAGACAAAAACTCATAGTAGTAATTTGTTTAGGTATATCAGAAGCAGAAAGCCTGTGAGGGAATCCGTGGGACTATTAGATCATTGAGGAGTAACTGGGACAGAGAGGATAGGGCCATAGCAGAGAGGCTGAATGAATCCTTTCCCTCATCTTTACTGAAGATGTACGAGATCTACCTGTACCAGAGATGGTTTTCCAGGGTGATGATGCGGAGGAACTGAAAGAAATCTTGGTTAACCTGGAAATGTACCAAGCTAAAGAATAGTAAATCACCTGGACTGGATGGTATATACCCTAGGGTATTGAAAGAACTCAAATGTGAACGTGCAGATCTGCTGTTGGTGATCTGTAACCTGTCATTAAAATCATCCATAGTTCCTGAAATTTGAGTGTGGCCAATGTAGCACCAATTTTTAAAAAGGGAGTTAGGGGAAATTACAGAACAGTGCTTGGCAAAATAGTGAAAACTATTATAAAGAATAAAATCACTAAACACATAGACAAACGTAGTTTTAATGGGACACAGTCAAATGGAGTCAGTCAAGGAATGTCTCCATTTGCTTCATTTCTTTGAATGCGTGAATAAACGTGGACAAAGGTGAGCTGGTTGATGTCGTGTATCTAGATTTAGTGTTTGACAAATTCCCTCTTGAGAGACTCCTGAGAAAATTAAAGAGTCATGAGATAGGAGGCAATGTTCTGTTGTGGATTATTAATTGGTTGATGGATAGAAATAACCAGCGCTGAAGTTGCAAGTTCTGGGCTGAGGGACCAGAGCAAGGCTGCAGCCACAATTGGGCCTCCTGACCTGACTGTAAGGCCAGTGGTTTAGAGGAGGCCAGGAGAAGGTGCTGCTTTGTGGCAGTGGTGGGTCAGCACAGGGCTCTACTTGAGCAGTGGCAGGCCAAGGAACAGTGCTACAGCTGTGATGTAATGGGGTCTTCTGACTTGACTCCCATGTCCTAGGGGTCAGAGGAAGCTGCTGCTTTTCTGTTGGTTGTGGGTCAGCACAGAGGAGAGCTCCAGCAGTGGCAGGCCACAGTACAAGGCTGCAGCTGTAATAAAATGGGGTCTCCTGACCCAACTTGCATAGCCCCGGGGTTCAAAGGAGACAAGAGAAGGGTATGGCTTTCCAGCAGTGGAGGGTCAGAATCTGTAGCTTCTGTACAGCTATCTAAGGAGCTCCTCTGCATGTGCTCCTTGTAATTTCTGCACCTGCTCCAAATTCAGATGCCACTAAAGGACACACAAAAGAGGGAGAAAGTAAAAAGGATCAGTTTTCTTGTCAGTTGTCATGTACCCTCTGCTGGTGTGAGATGGTGGGAGGGAAGAGAGGGAGCGATGTTGGACACAGAGCGAGGGTGGATGAGCAGAGAGGGAATGCTATTGGACCTGGAGAGGGGACCCAGAGAAAGAGAGCATGATGTTGGACCCGGGGAGGGGTGGCAGGGGAGCAGAGAGAGAGAGAGCAATGTTAGATCCAGGGAGGGGTGGCAGGGAAGCAGAGAGAGAGATCGATGTTGGATCTGGGGAGGGGTGGCAGGGGAGCAGAGAGAGAGAGTGGACTCAGGGGGATGGGTGAGCAGGAAGAGAGCGACGTTGAACCCATGGTGGGGAGGTGGAGAGAGAGAGATGATGGTCCCGGGGCAGGTGAGGAGAGAGAGAACGAGGTTGGATGGGGAGGTACAGAGGAGGGAGGGATATATGTTGGACCTTGGGGGGGAGGGTGTAGAGAGAGAGAGAGGTTGCATCCGGGGTGGTCAGGAGGAGAGAGAGAGATGTTGGTGGAGGAAGGGTCCAGAGGAGGGAGGAAGAGATGTTAACTTCATCCTCGCTGTAGGACTTCTGTTCTGTTGCAGTGTAGTCTCACTGTGGGCTTCTGTACATGTACATGCACTGTGATGTGTCCACTCCAAATATAAATAATCTATCTGATACCTCAAAACGTATATGGTGTATAGCCCCGCCCAGCGCATCCCAGGAATCACTGGGTAAGGCTGGACGCCGCCATTTTGCGGTGTCGCAGGAAGAGGAGAGAGGCAGGCTACCCTCCCTCCTCCAACACACAAGGTAGGGGGGACTGGTGGACCCCTTGCTGGAGGACTGGGGGGGGGGGGGAATCGTCGGGGGTGGGGTTGGTTGGTCACCACTAGGCCACCAGGGACCTTTTGCTGGGGGAGTTAGGGGGGGGCTGGGGACCCACCAGATCTCCAGCCCTCCCTGGGGGGGGGGGGGGGACCGGAGGTTCGCAAGACCTCCAGCCCCCTGTCGCTGGCAGGTTTGCTGTTGGAGGGAATAGGGGCCTGTCAACATGCAAATGCATGCTGGACAGGGCTCACCATTCCTCCCCAATGATCTGCAAACCCTAACGCCAGCTCGGAGCTGGCGTAGGGTTTGCCGCAGCCAGCGACCCAATTTTTGGTGCGCTGGCCGCTGATCATTGAGGATGAATATGTTTAGCCCTGTTTAGCATGCATTTGCATGCTAGTTGCGTTCAGAGCCCTCGAGCGTGTTGTTTCACGCGCTCGAGGGCTCTGATCATGGGGTGTTAGCAAATGCCAGCGCTTGTATGGCGCTAACAGCCTCTAGTGCCGGCATTTGCTTCTGATCATCCCCTTGTTAAGGGCCTGACTAACCAAGATCTTCCTCCCATGCTGTCGGTGAGGAGGGAAAAAGCTGAGCGTGAATCAGGCCTTTAGTCCTATAATCTGCTCACCAGCTAATGTGTGCAAGCTAGCCAGTGTCTCATCCATGTACCACAAGAAAAATCCTGCTTCCTACATTTTCAGTTAGTGATTGCTAATCAAGGTTTACAGTTGCTATTAGTTTTTTCAACAGGCACAGCATTGCTAATATTGTTAATTATGATTTGTTCAGTGACAATGAGCCTGAAAACTGAGTTTATGATGTGCTTTGTTTTCCCAGTTTAATTTCTCTACTGTCTTCCCTCTCTGTATACGGTTATTGGTTAGCCATGTGTCTTGCTATTATTACATTAAGGAGAATTCTTTTGTTTTCTTCTGCTTTCACTTCCAGAGCCCAGCTAATAACTACATCAAAGTATTATTCACCACCCAGGAATGAGCATGTGTCTGTTATTACCTCTGCTGGGCCACTGCATTCAAGCACTAACACATTTATCTTTGGAAAGGGTTTTTAGAAATGCTGAATGCAACTTTGGCTACTTAAATGAAGATGGCTCACGGTGGACAAGTGAAGCCTGTGCCCCCGGGGTTGCCAGCTCCTGCCAGCTGAGCAATAGTATTTTATATGCTGCCTGAAAAAGGTGTATTCCCATTCCTAGAAGCTTCATTGATGGGAACTGCATTCACATTACAGAAGTCTCTTCAGATCTCGTGTTTTGAAAACTGTACATTGGGTCAGCATAAGAAATATCATGAGATGACAGTTTGAGCTTTCAGGATCACTTATATCTTTGGTTTAGGACAGGGGTTCTTAACCCATTCCTCAGGGCACACACAACCATTTACGTTTCCAGGATCTCCACAGTGAATATGCATGAGATAGATTTGCATGTACTCCTTCCATTGTATAAAAATCTATTTCATGCATGTTCATTCTGTTAAAATCTTGCAGCATCTTTTCTAGTTGCACCTCTCCTTTTTAGGAGAATTTTATTTGACACTGTGCCCAGTTTTGTCATTCTTTTCTTTTTCCATTTTGCTTTGCAGAAGTACACAGGATAATCCAAATCCCATTAATTCATAAATGTTTAAAATAAAAAATCTCTTCATGATTCTGAGGATGTGAGGCTGCTGTGTTTAGAGAATTAGAGAGTAGAGGCCTTGCCTGTAGGGATAGGTGCTAGGAATTACTGCCTCAATATCTGAGGTCTTCTGTTGGCAGAAGAAAGGTTCTCATGCACAGTATAGATTGTGAGATCTTTATGTAGGAAGGAATTGACCTGCTAATGTATTGAGTATCCTGCAGTTTTCAGTCTGCACAAAACATTTAAGGAACTCTCCATAATGTGCATCATTACCACATCTGCCCTGCTATTATGGTTGTGTTATATATATATATATATATATATATATAACCATGATAAAATGTGGGATACAAATGTTATAAATATTATATATATATATATATATATATATATATATATATATATATATACACACACACACACACATATGGCGCCCCAACATGTTTTATTTATTTATTTATTTGTTACTTATATCCCACATTTTCCCACACATGCAGGCGCAATGTGGCTTACAGAGAATTACATAAGAGTACAAACTTAACAGCTTAGGCAAGCATAAAGAAGTAAACATGGGGGAAGAAACTAACAGAGTGAACTAAGTAGGGTAAGGGACAAGGGATGTTTTAATCAACATGGTAAATTGAGGGATAAGTCTTAGCAAAGAGGAATGTCTTTAACAACTTCTTAAAAAGGGCATGGTCCACTTGAGTTTTAAGGTGGCGAGGTAACGTGTTCCAGTATTTGGGACTCCAGTAACGGAAAGACGAGGCGAAGATTTTCTTATACTTGACTCCCTTACAATTCGGGAAATGGAGGTGAAGATAGGACCGAGCAGCAGGGTTGGCATTTCTAGGCGGAAGGTCAATCAAGGGGAACATGTATTCCGGGGCAACCCCATAGATGATTTTATGTGTTAGGGAGCAGATCTTAAAAGCAATGCGCTCCTGTACAGGTAGCCAATGAAGTTTAAAGCGTAGGGGGTCAGCGTGTGCAAAACGCCGCTCGTTTAGGATGAGCCTCGCCGCGGTGTTCTGAGCCGTTTGGAAAGTTTTCACCTCCCACTTAAACTTCCTACTCCAGCGAGGCTCTTTCCCCACCAGACATGACAATATTTTACTAACACATATACCAAAAAAACCCCAAGAAAACATGCAAACGATATCACCAACTACCGTCCAATTGCCTCCATCCCTCTAATCGCAAAACTGATGAAAAACAGAGTGACCTCGCAACTCAACGAATATATTCAGAAATTTTCCATCCTGCACAAATCGCAGTCGGGCTTCCGTTCGGCCCATAGCACTGAAACGATACTTCTTACCTTAATATCCAACTCTAACCTTCTCATACTGGGAGACAGCAATTTACATCTTGAAGACTTCAATACTAAGAACATACAAGAATTCAGGGAATTCTTCAATTTATGGGAATTTAATTGGATTAACACTCAAGCAACACATGTTAAAGGCCATACATTAGACCTTTTCACTTACAAATTCTCTTCAGACCACACCTTCACAATAACAGACACAAATTGGTCTGAAATACCATGGTCAGACCACTTTAAATTAAATATATCTATGAATTGGAGTATAAAAAATCTAATCCAGAAGCAGGAACGACAAACTTTCACCACAAGGGGTGAAATCATAGTAACATAGTAGATGACGGCAGAAAAAGACCTGCACGATCCATCCAGTCTGCCCAACATCCGGTACTTTTCTGGCAACAGTTCTGTGCGAATGATTGGTCCACCTTAACTGATTCCAATCAATACCTTTTAAATTGGGACAACAGATGTAAACACATACTGGATGCAATAGCACCATTACAAATTAAAAACATCTCGAAGACAAAATTCACTCCCTTGGTTCAACGATGAACTGAAAAAACTAAAAACTCAAACAAGAAGACTTGAACGCACATGGAACAAAATGAAAAATGAACAAACGTTCTCTGCATGGAAATTAATGCTAAGGAAATACAAATATGCCTTCAGACAGACTAAAAGGTCATTCTGCAAATCCAAAATTGGACCAAATTACAATGATTTACATAAACTATACCAAACTGTCCATAATCTACTAGATGTTACACAGATCACTTTAGTCAACACTGAAAGCCCATCAGCGAATGATCTAGCCACTTACTTCAATCAAAAAATCATCAAATTAAGATCCACCCTATCAACCAACTCTTCTAATTACGAAACTTTCATGGATTACTTAGACCCAACTACGGACGACTATCCTGCTGACCGAATATGGCTAAACCTCAACTCCCTTATTGAGGATACAGTCACCCAAACAATCTACAGATTTACTAAATCACATTGTAAATTGGATATTTGCCCTAGCCATCTTATAAAATTTGCTCCTCGGTTTCTTCACCAATCTTACCACCTATTTAAACCACATGTTCCAACATGGTTACTTTCCTGATGATAAAGATAATATATTACTTACTCCAATCCCCAAAGATCAAAAGAAAAAACTAAATGGCATAACTAACTATCGTCCAGTTGCATCCATCCCTCTCATAGTCAAATTGATGGAAAGCCTAGTTACTAAGCAACTTAATGATTACTTGAATAAATTCTCATTATTACATGTATCCCAATCCGGATTTTGTGCCAATCACAGCACTGAAACAGTTCTTATTACACTTCTAACTAAATTCAAACAAATTATCGCAGCTGGCAATAACATTCTACTCCTCCAATTCGACATGTCTAATGCGTTTGACATGGTTAACCATAGTGTTCTATTAAACATCCTCAAATACTTTGAACTAGGTGGAAGCATATTGAATTGGTTCCACAAATTCCTAACTGTAAGATCTATTATCAAGTAATATCCAAGTCGACTATATCCTCACCATGGAGACCTGAATGTGGAGTACCTCAAGGATCACCGCTTTCACTAGTTCTTTTTAATTTAATGATGTTACCATTAGCCAAATTATTATCTAATCAAGGCCTAAATCCGTATATTTACGCGGACGATGTCACAATATACATTCCATTTAAGAGCAGCATATCAGAAATCACAGATAAAATTCATACCAGTTTCCAAATTATGAACTCATGGGCGGATGCCTTCCTACTTAAACTCAACGCAGAAAAAAAAACAATGTCTTATCTTATCATCGCAGTTTAATATAAACACGCCATCCCACACTCTCCCTGTTGCAAACAACTTGAAACTCCTAGGAGTTACTATTGATCGAAATCTCACCCTTGACAACCATGTGAACAATGTGACAAAGAAAATGTTTTTTTTGCAATGTGGAAGCTGAAAAGAGTGAGACCTTTTTTCCCAAGGGAAGTATTTCGTACGCTGGTGCAATCATTGGTATTAAGCCACCTGGATTATTGTAACTCCATTTTCGTAGGATGCAAGGAAAAAACTATTAAGAAACTTCAGACTGCACAGAATACTGCAGCTAGACTCATATTTGGTAAGGTGAAATATGAGAGCGCCAAACCCCTTAGAGAAAAATTACATTGGCTTCCACTAAAGGATTGTATTGCCTTCAAAATTTGCACCTTGACCCATAAAATCATCCATGGAGAAGCTCCTTCATACATGTCAGACCTAATTGACTTACCGGCACGAAACATCAACAGTTCGTCGCGTACCTTCCTGAACCTCCACTACCCTAATTGTAGAGGACTCAAATACAAATCAATACATGCATCTACCTTCACATACCTCTGCACAAAAGCATGGAACAAACTACCAAACACTATAAAAATAACACGTAACTTAACAAACTTCAGGAAATTACTGAAAACACACTTGTTTGAAAAAACTTGCAATAAGAATCCTCCTTAGAACTTGATTATTCTGTATCTAAACCAACCACCTAATCCCTCTAAACTGATTATATTAGCCATATTATCATATTTTTTTTCTTTTTCATTGTTATGTAAATTATTCCACAGACATATCTTCCTTAATTCTTACATAGTAATATGTTAATTTAGAACAAACCTCTTACTCTGTTCATAACTATATCTTTTGCAATATAATGTAAACCACATTGAGCCTGCAAATAGGTGGGAAAATGTGGGGTACAAATGTAGCAAATAAATAAACAAGAAATAGCAATTGGAAACCATATCCTTCTCCTACAATTTGACATATCTAGTGCTTTTGACATGGTTGATCATACTATCCTAACCAAACTTCTGGACAAACTTGGGATAGGTGGCAATATCATAAACTGGATAAATGGTTTCATTACCACAAGATCTTACCAAGTCAAAGGGACTACAAACATATCATCCCCATGGTCTTCTGAATGCGGGGTACCACAGGGATCTCCGCTTTCCCCGATACTCTTTAACCTCATGATGATTCCCCTGGCCAGGTTATTAACCAAACATGGCCTTAATCCATTCATCTACGCTGACGATGTCACCATATTTATCCCCTTTTAAATCCAATTTATCTGAAATCTCCGACAAAATAAATACTGGCATGACCACCCTAACCTCTTGGGCTAATGCTTTCAAGATGAAATTAAAGAGAAAACACAGTGTCTTGTCATTTCATCTCAATACTCTCCATTTCTCCAGACTACTCTCAGCACCCCAGACGTCAAACTCTCCATATCTGATAACCTAAAAATACTTGGAGTTACGATTGATAACCATTTATTATTCGAAAATCATGCTAAATCCATCACACAAAAAAATGTTCAACATGATGTGGATTTTGAAATGAGTGAAATCATATCTTCCCTTAGATACCGTCCGGAACCTAGTGCAATCCACAGTACTTACTCACGCAGACTACTGCAACAGTGTCTTCTTAGGCTGTAAGACTCTAATCCTGAAGAAACCTTCAAACTACCCAAAACACAGCAGCCAGACTTATCTTTGGCAAGTCAAAATTTGGTAGCGCAACACCTCTTCGAGCGAAGCTTCATTGGCTCCCCATCAGAGAAAGAATAAATTTTAAAGTCCACACTCTGATTCATAAGATTATATATGGAGAATCCGCTAACTACGTGACTAACCTCATCGACCTCCCAACCAGAAATAGTTCATCGTCTTCTCATACTTACCTTAATTTACACCTTCCCAACTACAAAGGTATTAAATACAAGACCTCCTATGCATCAGGTTTCTCCTTTTTGGGCAGCCAGCTTTGGAACGCTTTGCCACAATCCATCCGAACAATCAATGACCATCTACCCTTCAGAAAAATGTTGAAGACACATCTCTTCAAGAAAGTTTACCCTAACGACCCAACCTAACTTTCAGCCCACCCACATGATTCTGTCATGATGATAATCATACCTCAGACCAGTTTCTCCCAATCTCCTTCGCTCATCCCTCAACCTTTTCTTCGCCATCCTTACCCCTCCCAACCTCTTTTCCTTTTGCTCATCCTATCTTCGTTTGCCTCTCCATGTTCAATCCACATATCTACATAACCCTATTATTACTATGTTTTGCTCAACTTGTTATATCCTCCTACAAGACTATGTAATTCTATTTACTATGTAAGCTGCATTGAATCTTCTATTTGTGGGAAAGCGCGGAGTACAAATGTAATAATAATATATATTTTTTTGTGTGTGTGTGATTATTTCCAGTCAAAGGACTGTATCATGGTGCTGAATCCTGTAAAACCCTTCCAGTGCTTGAGCGAATGAAGGAAGCTGAGGTGATCATCTTGTCCAGCGATTCCTGAAGTAGCCTCCAAAGTCCACCCTACCAGTCCTGTTTTCAGGATCTCAATAACAAATATTTATAACGGTTACCTAATATATGCAAATATATCTTAGAAATATGCATCGTGGGTATCTTGAAAACCAGATTGGTGGTGTGAGACTCAAGGGCTGCATTGGAAATCATTGATTTAATCTATTCCAGTCTTTCCATTCAGAATCTATACTATACTAGTCTGCTGTTAAAAAGCTTGTGAGCCAGGATTACCATCAGTAAATCCAAAAATATGTTTTGTTTTGGTTGACTTCCATTGGATTGTCTTTTTTCTTGCTGCTTCCAGGAGACATAACATTCTTCTCTATGGGGAAGGGGGTACATGTTAACATAAGTTTTGTGAATCAGCCAATAGGTTAACCCCAAGATTAGCAAGACTCCCCCACACACTAAGTTCACTACCACCCATGGCTTCCACACATTGTCTATCTTTGCTGGCAGAGATGCAAGTTATACAGAGTAGCACATTGCCAAGGCACTAAGCCAGGCAGAGGCTGCCTCTCAGCCATAATTGGCCCGATTTAAAAATACTATAGAGTCAGATTGAGAAATAGATCCCAGTGCGGTCAGGAACTGGCAGAAGAAACCCTGCTGTGTTTCTTTGACATTTGCAAGACTGAGCCAATACCGTGGTTCAAATCAGAGACCATATCAGATTGCTGGTCTCCTTTTTATGTCACCCCCCCCCCCCCCCCTCCTCCTTTAACCATTGTACCCAGTATATTGAAATAAAAGATGTGGAATTTATCAACCATATCTTCTGCTCTGACATCTCAAGGGGCAATTTTTAAAAGTGTTTGCTTTGGGATAAAGCTATATCAAAACAAGGATCCTGTATTTATGTTTTAAATTTGTGGCTTGTGTTGTGTAATGTGTGTGAATTCTACTTTCACTTTGAAATGTTCACACATACTTTTCCAGCAAAAATCTACCCGCCCGAAGAAGCAGGTGCCTGTTACCATGCATATCGTTTACTCAAGACAAGTTCAGAGTGCCATCTATGCAGGGGTGTGTTGGTGAATTTTTAACAATGGGCTTTCTCTCCGGGCGTAGCCAGCACTGCAATTTGAGGAGTCAGGGATGGACTTGAGAGGGGGGCCAATGCCTGCCTGTCTTCCCCCCCCCCCCCCCTCGTGCAGGCACACTAGGCATACCTTTGCTGGCAGGGAGGCTGAGCCCCACCAGCCAATAATGACTGCCACCACTCCCCGCTGCTTGTTTCTGGCTCTGAGCAGCATGCTGGGACTTCTCATGAATGCTCGAGAAGTCCCACCCTGCTGCTCAGAGGTGGAAACAAGGAGCTGGGAACAGCAGCAGTCTACTTGGCTGGTGGGGCTCAGCATCTCCACCAGCAAAGTAAAAAAGATTTCATGAGGGGGCCCGAGCCCATATTTTGAGAGCCAGTTGTTAAAATAGCCATGGGGGGGGGGGGGGGGGGCTACTTTAAGAACCGGCTCCCAAATTTCTTAAAAACGTAACAAACAGCTCTCACAAGTCCAAGAGACCCCGCTCCAGCTCTACCTCCCCCAAACTGAACACAGTCTCTAAAGGGAAGTATTACATCTGTGTTGTGGGATGCCATGCGGACCTAGCCACATTGAGGAAGAGCATAAATTGCTATGTAAATATAAAACTTTATACTCTGTATTTTGTAGCTGGTTTATAATTTTCAATCATAGTAGGCAAATGAGAAGTCCTGAATTGTTAGACGATTGTTTCAACCTAATTTTTCCAAATTAGCAAATGGTCACGAATTCTGCTTATAAAAGCTCCAGATTTTAAGTTTCTTGTACGTTTTGATTTACAAAAAAAAAAAAAAATGCCTTACAAATTATTACTGTTTTGATAAAGCACACAGATATGGAGCAGCATTTTAGAAAGAACAAACAAGTTGGAATTGAAATATCTACATCGGGGTGCCTCAGGTTCCATTAGTATTTTAGAACAGGATCTGCCAATGTAGAGTCTGTTCTAAAATACATGGAGAAATGGACATTTATGAGCTGGTTACATGTTTACATGTGGCAGGAAAATCAATTTTAGAATGAAACCAGTACTTATTGGTCAAAACAGGCACATGAACGATGTTATGAAATGGCAACATAAGCATGTGCTAGAAGAACATAAATGTTTGTCAACCATTTTAGAGATACAAACCTTTCTAAGCTATCAGAGTTCAGTACCTTGCCAGTTTTACGTTCAGGGATGACATCAACCACTGGGGGATTAAGGGGGCTACCTCCCCTAATCCCTCCAATGGAATGAAGCTCAATAGAAGCACTTTTCTGAAACCTAGATGTTGTGGGTAGCAGGTATAAATGCTTATGTTTGTTTTGGACATAGACGTGCATTTCCCATTTGAAACGGGGAATACAGATTTTTTTTTTTCAGACCATACCTGCTTGCCAGATGCCCCTTACGAAGTGCATTTGTATATGGAAGGCCCTGCTATGGGGTTTTCTCCATACATTGCAATGTTTTGTAAATACATTTCTATGTGATGGGAAAACGTAACAATGCTGTGGGAGTACTACAAAATATAAGTTCCAAAAATAGCTTTTTAAGTCTTTTCTCTTTTTAACTGAAAATATAGAAGACTAGTAACTAGATATTTTGAGTGAACAAAACAGTAAGGTAAACCAGTCTCATTCAAATGACTCAAAATATCCCAGTTTCAAGGCAGATTTTATACATAGACACATAACAAATGCTGTAGTGTTTAATTACAAGTCTAGTTGTATAAAATAAGAATAGCACATGGGGTGGAGGTTTGCCCACATGACAGAAAATAGGTTTGTGTGTGGTGGTTTATTTGTAGAAAAAGTACATTTTCCCAGGCTTCAGTGAGACTCACCATTTTGATCAATTTTATATATATTCTAAGAATGAAAAGAAAACCTTAAGGAGAGTATACAATTTTAAAAAATTATTTTTTTAATTATTTTAAGATGGTATGAACTGGATTCTGAAAAAAGTCTTTTTGAGAATTTGAAAAATAAGACAATAGTCGAGTACCCAACGTTGCACGTGGTTTTGAAGGACTTCAGGAATGACTTTTTGGGTGTTGGCCAAGGTAAGCACAGTCTTAGGCCTTGCACTTCAGTGTTTAGATTAGATTTTTAGCTGAATAAAGAGTAACAAAGTATGTACTCACTGTGAATGATGAATATATGTAGCATTGACCATTTTTTTTCTTTGTCTAGAAAGCCCATTCTCAGTCTATGAAATCTATTTTTGTGAAAGTGCCATTTTGTTAAATGTTGTCAAGTAGATGCTTTTGAGTTCACTGAGCACATACAACTAATTTGTTCTACGTTGTGTGTTTCTTTTCTATGTACCATGGAAACGGCTAGTAAACACAACCACTCAAATTTCCAAGTTTGGTCCATGCTGAAGTTTGCACAAAAAAACTCTTTAAATCAAAACATTACATAGTGCCTAAGACATTGAGTCTGTTAGATTATAGTGTCTTCCACTAATGTGTCGTTTCCGCAGAGTTAGTAATTTCTTCTCACTCTTTACCTCCTTCCCTGCCTCCTCACAAACACAGATTTGACCATATGAACCAGTGCTAAACACTAGAGAAGAAATGTGGTCTAATGGTTTGAATGATAAGTTCTTTGAGAAGTCTTGGGATTGGCTCTCTTGATGACTTTCTAATTGACTGTCTCTTATCCCAAGAGTTCAGACCTTGTTGCACAAAGAATAGAATGCAAAACCAAGTCTCTATGTATATGGTGCTCTTGAGTGTTTATATTTGACTATCTTGAGACCTGATTACATCCATTCAAGATAGAGAATATTTTAGTGAAATTTGAGTTTTAGGAATATTTAATTTTCCTGTCTTTTTGTTTAGATCTGTTTCATTTCTTGCCTTCATGTTGCTAATTTCCTGTTCTTTTTTTTATCTTGAAAAATCTATTCTTATTGTTTCTTTAGAATCATTTCACTATTTTTTACTTATTTTTTGAACATTCCTCCATTTTTTTTCTTTCCCATTCTGTACAATCCTCAACTCCTGCTTTTCCTAAATGTTTCTTCCTCTTTTCCTTTTCCTCCACAACACACTCACCTGCTCTCATTTTTTCACTGTTGCCTTTATCCTTTTTCGATATTTTTAACCATAGAATATATTGCAGTGCCTCGGGTACAAAGCAGGGTCCCCTTACTGGCCTGATATATCTTCACCTTTTAGCATCCCCACAGACATATACACTGTCATCTCCCACCAGCAGCTCCCAGCACGCCATCATTTCCCATCAGCTCACCTCAACAGTTTTCACCAACACCTCATTAGAGAGCCTATAGCAGCCCCAGCACTGCCTTTGTCTAGCTAGTGCACACTTCACCACATCCCACGCATCGGCCTGACTTCCCTGTGCTTTGTGGAAAAGTGCACCCACATACATAGTAGATGACTTCAGCAGGAAGCAGAACTGTATGTTTTATGATAACAAGGAAAATTGTTCCCCGAGTACAGAAAAACACAATACTCCCATTGTGTTTTTACAACAGCGGAGAAAAAGGAGAGAATTTTTAAATCAGAAGTATAATTCTAGATCAGCACAGCACACCTCCCCCCCACCCCAGTACAGTTTATAAATGCCAATATGTACCACCGGATAGACATTTTCAGTTTAATGTTTCTCAATTTTTGATTTTTTTTTTTCAACTCACTTATTTGCTGACACGCATCCAGGGAAAATAAGAATCCCAGGTTTATAGTTTGTGTACAAGAGACACTGGTGGGCTGTAAAGAACTGCACTGTTTATAAAATGATTAAATTAGTTTTTATTTCCAATCAGAATGTGTCTGCGGAAGTAACTGCAAATGCTACCTAAAGGAAATTGGAAAAAAAGCATAATGAAGCTTATTAGAGAATTGTGCTCTGGCTTCAGGCCACTGCTGTGTGTCATTTTTTATTGCTGGGTGGCAGTAAATATTTATACAGAAGAGGAGGAAAGGCATAAGAATTGTTATAAACACTGAATTCTTTGTTTTAATATTGTCCTAGAGACCAGCGATACCAGAAGTCCTGCATTGCCTGCTCTGTCTCAGAATGAAGAAGAGGAGATAGAGGAAGGGGAAATACGAGATAGCACCTGAAAACAGCAGACTAAACTAAACAGGTGCTAGGAAGAGAAGTGGTGTGTGAGGGTGTTTTATATATACATATATAGCCATTACTTTATAGAATAAAATATATTTTTATCAAATGCAGCACTTGAAGTTCTTGTGTAAATGTGAAAATATTTCATTCCCATTTAGTTTCTCTACAGGGCTATAAAACAGCAGTTCTCAAACTCCTTTTCTCATGGTCCCAAGTAGGTCTAGTTTTGAGGATATCCATGTTGAATGTGCATGTGAGAGAGATTTGAATACAAACATGTTCAGTGGCGGCCCAAAGCAGTCTGCTGCCTGAGGAGATGAATGAGATGGTGCCCCCCCCCCCCCCCCCCCCAAAAAAAAAAAAAAAAACCCTCCCTCCTCAGAACTACAATCATGGAGTGAGGTAGGTGGGATTGACAGGAGCCAAACAATTATTACAAAATCATGGAAATACATAAACCATATATATTTACATATTATGGACTAGATTCAGTATATGATGCCTGAAAAATCAGCACTGATTATATTTGTGCCTAGATGTATTCAGTAAACTGCTTCTAGATATGGGGCACAGCTTATAGAATACGCCTAATAGGTTCATAAAGGATGCCTAACAGCCATGCCCACACCTAACTCTAGGTGCGTCCATTTACGCCAAGTAAAACTTGGTATAAATACCGGCACCTAAGTTAGATGTGGAGCAGGTGTATTCTGTAACCCTGTGTGTAGATTCTCAGAATGGCCATGCCCCTTTTTGGCAGTGCACTTTAGAATTTATGTGCACCACTTTACAGAATATGCTTAGCAAGTTATGTATGTACATTCTAATTAAAACCAATTAGTGTCATGTATTGCTTTATTCCCTCCACTATCAAACACTGTGTGGTGAAAGACAAAACCTTGTAAACAGACATTCAGAAGCTTACCATACTGATGTTAAGTAAAGGACTCAAACTGCACTAACCCTACCAATGAAAAGTTAGCACTGCAAATGTTCTAGTACACCAGCACCTCCAGGGATTGTGGGTGTGAGTCTTTTACTAAGCATAGGGGGTGATGGGCTCGTTTCCAGCTGGAAAAGATGGACCACTACAGAATCCTATACAGAACCTACATATCAACTGAATCCTTCATCCCTGTTACACAAGGAAAACAGGCCATCACTTAGGAAAAAAAAATATGAAACAAAAAATGAAATGTAAAACAAAAGAAACCAGATTGTGATCAGTAAGACCTCAAAAAAACAGCGATGCATCATTCAGTACAGAACAGAATACAAGAAGTTCACATTTTCAAAGCTGACGTTATCTTTCTCTAAATACATTTGTATCCTTGTTTTCTGATCATTTTTATTTTTCAAATTTGATTGGTCCTGGTCTCCATATACTACTTAACTTTTGTTGCTTTTCTCTGAGTCCCTTTCCAGGATCTGTTTCTTCACTGTCCTGTCTTTTTCCTTATGCCTGAATCTAACACTGATCCTTCTGTTTCATTTTTCTCTCCATGGCCACCTTGTTGGGCAGACTGGATAGACCATTCGGATCTTTATCTGTCATTTACTGTGTGTGTGTATTTTTCTGTAACTAGATTTCATCTCTCCTTCTTCCCACAATCCTCTGTCTTCTTTCACCTACTTACCTGCTTTCCACTTCCTATACTTTCCTCCCTTGTCCTCCTCTCTCTCCTCTAGCTCTTATTCTCTGAATTTCACTCACTTTCCAGTCTCACATTTCCAGCCCCTGTATTCAATGCCTCATCAGTCTCTGCCTCTCCTCCCTGTTATTCATGCCCCCCTCTCCTCCAGTCCCTGTCTTATGTCTTACTCCGTTATTCAGATTCCCATTCCCCCTTTTACCTCTCCTGTTTCCACCCTATGTCACCTTTTATCCCTCAAACACTCTTTGTAGCCCTCATTTCCCCCTTTCCCCAGCAGCCATTGTCCCCTACCTCTTCTCCCATATTTCCTTATCCACTTCCCCAGCATCCACTCACCACCACATCCAATGATTTTCTACCCTATCTTTCTTCGATCTTAAACCCCAGCATCCATCACTGTTCTTCTCTGTCTTCACCTTCCCCATGTTTTTCTCCTTCCATCAGCCCCCTTCTATCTGCCCAGCACCCCTAAATCCACTGCAGGGAAGGGAGCGCCTTTCTCAGCTTAAGCCATTCTAGCTGCCAGCACTGCACAGGAATTGAAAGTAGAAAACAAATACTTCCATGCATGAAATAGAAAGTAGATTCTCTCTGATTTTAGCAGCTGTGTGATGCCAAGTGCCAGCATCCAGAGCAGCTGGAGCAAAGAAAGGAGCTCCCTGCTCTATAGCTGATTTAATGACACCAGACCAAGCAGATAGTCGAAAGCAGCTGGCACAAGGTTTGGTGGAACCAAAAGAGGCTGGTGGACCACAAAAATATGAAAAGGGTGCCTATCCCACAGAGTGACATTCACCACCACAATGACTTTCGAAGGCAATGAGTGAGATTTTCTACCAGTGCATATGGAGTATAAATATGGAAATATCTGTGTTTTGTTTTCCAAATACTGCAAAGACTGTATGGCAATGATTCTCAACCTTTTTTCAGTTAGGACACACCAGATGGATAATGCTCATATATGTGACACACTGCATATATGACCCTCAGGGACCTTTGGTTCAACACAATATAGCAGATCTTATGAGTTAAATGTAACCATGCTATGCATCCACAAAATTCTAACCTCCCCCTGACAAGTGCAGATCATAACTAGGACTTTTCTCCATTACAATGCAATTATTCTCATTCTCATGTCATTGGAGTAATAGCAACCTAAATACCTCTACCAGGCACCATTGTGAAATGCAAAACCTAAAGAAAATCCAAACTCAACATACATTTAGCAAACATGTTGTATAACAGTAGCACCAATGCTATGATTCAAACACCAAGAACCTTACCTATTATTCCTGGGGGAATTTGGTGCAAATAAAAATTCTGCAGAAAAAGTTTGGAAAGTCTGTGCACAGTATTTTAAAATTCTGCATCTTTATTTGTAATTTTTTTGTGCAGAATTTCCCCAATCCTATAAGATGTAACTACTCCCCCAGCTTCTTCCTTTACCAGTAATATTGCTTTCCAGGTTTCAGCTTGCCCAGCTCTCTCTCTCACTCCAACTTAGCTTCATGTTCCAACATCCCCACCGTGCTTTAGTTTGAATCCCCTTCCCTTCCCCTAGCATTCTCTGCCCCCTAGTTCTTTCTCTTCCCTTATTGCTCAACCCCTACCTCTCTGTATTTTTTCTCAACCTTGCCCTCCACGTTATCGTGTTTTCCTCCTGGATAATGTGATATAAGAATGAAACAAGCAGCTGCACATCAGACAACTTCCTCCCCCTTTGCTGGCCTGGACCTGCTATTTATTTGAACCATAATGGACTCTGTATAGCAGCTGGGCCCAGGCCAGCAGAGGAAGAGGAAGTAGTCTTGTTTCTTCCTTCTGCCGCATGATCCATGAGGAGAGGGTAAGTGGGGGGGTGGGGGGGGGGGGGGGAGAGAGAGATTTGTACAATCTGTGGATGTGTGCTGCAAGGAGAGGGGGGATCAGAAACCTGACAATTTTTATGAATAGTCAGCACTGCAAATATTACACTGGGCCCTAAATTTCCAAAATGCCTACTTTCAAGTAAAACAGAAGAAGTGGGACTACTACAGATCTCAACACAAAATATATACAAACAAATATCACACCTCAGTCACACGCAAAACTCAAGACACCCTCACCGAATACTGAACAAGGGATCTCAAATTAGACAAATATGATGACAAAAAATTGAACTGGGAATGCCAAGAAGTTAAGCTCAATACATACTGCAACACTGGAGAATCAAACACAAATGCATTATCATTTCCCAAAGTTAACATATTCCAGTTAATAAATTTAAAAAAAAAAAAAACACTTTTTTCTACCTTTGTGTGTCTGGGCATTTTATTTTTCCATCACATTGGTCACATTTTCTCTTTTCTGCTTTCCTGTTTTCTTCTAATTCTGTTTCCAGTGGTCACTGTCCATTTGTTGTTTATTCTCTCACCTGTCTTTTTCCATTCCCTTACTAATGTATCTGACTTATTGATCTTAAAGCTCTCTCCTCTATTTTCTTTTTCTTTTCTGCCTCTGTCCACTCAAATTTCACCCCCTTACTCCTTTTCATTTTTCATCTGCTTATCAACTTTGTCTCCTTATCTCATTCCCTGCCTCATTCATTTCCCATCCTCCTATTCCCTTTTATCTTTCATCTGCTCCCTATTACCACTGTTTTACCCTTTGAACTCACTGTCCATCTTGTTACTCATCTCTTTGACATCCAGGGTTGCCAACTCCATAGTTTTCCCACGGGCTTGGGTGACTCTTTAGGTGGCCGTGGGCAGTTTTCACCAGTCACAGGTTGTGACTTGCTGGGCAGTTTTGGGGCAGTACAGCGGCCGTGCAGCCTGCCCCACGCCAGTTGACTGATTGGCTCTGTTAGATTTGGAGCCAGAATGAGGCTTGGTGCATCTCCAGTATTGGTGACCAGTAGAAGGTGAGGTGGGTGATGAGGTTATCTCCTGATGGAGCATCGGGAGTGCGAGGTGCAGCACTGCACAGCAGTCATGTGGGAAGAGGAGGCAGAATGAGAAAGCAAGCAAGCGTGCTCCTCAGATAGCCTGTTGAGCAGCCTGAGCCATCTTTGGGCTTCTTTTTGGGCATGAGTTAGGCTGGGAAGTTTCTTCCTATCTGGCAACCCTGCTTTCCTTTGGCCTCTCCCACATGGGTCCACCATTCCTAAAATCTACCCTCTCTCCCTTGCTCCACCCTTGTAACCCAACATCTCCTCCCTCCCCCCAACTTGAAGCCTGGTCTCGCTTTCCCTCCCCCGAATTTGACATTTCTTTTTCCTGCTCTTCCGCCTACTCTCCCTACAAAAGTATGACATCTCTCCTGCCTCCCTTCCATTCTCAGGTTTGCCATTTCTCCCACTGAATCTAGCTCTCCCTCTGCCCTCCCCTTAGTCCATCTCTCCTTCCCTCTTCTGCTCTCCCTTCAACCCTCTTTGCTGACTTCTCTCCCTCCCATGTCCATCTGTCCCTCTTCCGCCTTGCCCCCTGAACCTGACATCTCCCCCTCAAATCTGATATCCCTCCCCTCCATTACCCCATCCCCAACAATCTCTCCCTTCCTGCCTCCTTTCTAGCCCCATTCCTGTATTCAACATCTTTGCCTACTGTTGTCTATCATCATCACTCACTCTCCCCATGCACTCCACTTCCACTCCCCCCCCCCCCCCCCCCCCCCGGCTGTGGTCTGGCATCTCCCTCCTTCCATCCCTTCTCTGAATGTACCTTCCTTTGCTTTTCAAAAGTTGGCGGTGGCAGCGATTTCCATAAACTGCCCTGCTGCTGGCCCTGGCCTGCGTCTGTGATGTACTTTCTATTTCCTCAGAGGTGGGTTGGGAACAGTAGCAGGGCAGTGTATGGGAATTGCTGCTGCCTCCAACTTTTGAAAAAGAAAGAAGGTAGGTAGGTTTGAGGAAGGAAGGGGGAAGGAGATGGATGGAGGGATGCAAGCTCTGCAAAGAGGGAGAGATGGCAGGCCAGCCAGCAGTGACAAGATGCCTCCATGAAAAGTGCTGCCTGAGCCCCCCCCCCCCCCCCCCTACTGATAGAGCTGCCCCTGGTCATGTTAACTTATCTATTTGGTTATCCCAGACTAGTGCTGGGACGATGAGCATCAGAAGAGGTGGAGGAACTGAGAATTTCTACACTAAGGTTATTCCCCCCCCCCCCCCCCCCCCCCCCCCCCCCCCATTTGCCTTCAGTAGATTAGTGTTGATAAATTATTACCTATTTCCATCACATTTTGCTTTGTTCCTTAATTTCATGAGCATAGCTTCGGATCAGTGATGGAACCAGAAACCTAAATGAGCGCTTAGGATTGCAGCATGTATTAGTAAACTGATCCATTAACCATACCATGGAAATGGAATTTCATTTCCACTTATCCTCTAATAGCCAGGATTTAAACTCAGAGAGGAGGGTGGCTCATGGTTCTGTTCGCTTTCTATTAGCCAGTGCAAGTATGGTTTGCATTCCTGGGGAGCTTTCCAAACAGAGGCTCATAAGGTTACAGATAGTGTCAGAATGGATCACACAAAATCACAGAACACTGTTTCATCCCTTCTATGGAGTTTGACTCTGATGGCCTGGATGTGTGTCAATTCTGCAACTGGGTGCATACAGTTGTATGCACTTTGTGTGTGTAAGTGCACTACTTGCTATTCTGTAAGATAGTGTGTAAGTGTTATAGCACATAACTACTAGGGGGTGTATATATAGGCAGAGCCAGGGCCAACCCAAGGCAAGATGCCGCCTGAGGTGGGGCTAACATGCCGCCTCCCCCGACCAAGATGCCACACACACCCCCAGGTGTTTTATCTCATCAAATCTGGCAGCTATTCCCATACGCTGCCCTGCCACCGCCGGCACCCGCCTCTTCCCTTTACTGCAGCTGCCTGAGCGAAACAGGAAGTTCTTCGAGGACAAGCAGGCTGCTTGTTCTCACACTTGGGTCGACGTCCACGGCGGCCCCAGGAACGGCAATTTTTCAAAGCAAAAATCAAAGTTTTGCCAGAGCCTTCTGGTGTGCGCATCGCGCATGCACGGCCGTCTTCCCACCCGTCGCGTGAGTGCTCCCACTTAGTTCCCTTTTTCCCCGCGGTAGAGAGCGGCTGCGTTTGTGGTCTCTCTCTTCAGCCCTTGGAATGAGCCTTCGCCGGTTTTCGAAGTTTTACTTCGGTTTTTTTTCTTCTTTTTTATTTCTTTTACCCTGTTCCCTTTATTAAAACAAACAAACAAAAAATTTCGTTTACCTCTTAGTTTTTGGCCTGGTTACGTTTCCGTTCGCCTCCGTTGCGGCCCTCTTTTCTCCTTTTGTGTGCTTCCTTGAGCCACAATCACGGATTTTGATTTTGCCGCCACTATTTTTCCGTCCATGTCATCAAGGACTCCCAGCGACTTCAAGAAGTGTACGCGGTGCAGCCGGTCGATCTCGGGTACCGATCCCCACGCATGGTGTCTTCAGTGCCTTGGGCCCGACCATCGCCCAGACGCATGTAAGTTGTGTCTTAGCCTGAAAAAGCGGACACAAGCATCGAGGAAAGCTCTTCGAGACCGACTTTTCAGAGCTTCGACCGGTTCCTCAGTGTCGACATCGGCACCGGGGATGGCATCAACTTCAGGAGCGCAGGTAATGGCTGTCCGGAAACCACCACACGCTGGGAGCAGTGAGGCGTCGAGTGGGTCTCCACCTGTCTCAAAGCCTCCTGCTGTACAGGCCCAACGGGACCGACCAGATTCGGACCCGACCCAGAGGAGGCATGTGGATTCCACGTCCTCATCATTACCGAGGAGTCTGCATGACGTGCATCGAGCGAAGGCGAAGAAGCATCGTCATTGGTCTCCTTCCAAGCACGGTACCGAGAGCTCCGGGGTGTTGAAGGATTCGGCATTCAAGAGGTGTCGGTCTTCGGGCAGCCCGGTACCGCCTCATCGACCTCCGCAGATTCTGACGCCGATTCCTGTACCGACCCCGCAGCCTTGCTCGACGGCGACGCTAGATGAGCACATCCGAGCCCTTCTTCCAGGTCTTCTGGAGGGATTGCTGCGTCAGTCTGCTCCGGTGCCAGGTGTGCTTGCGGCCTCTGTACAGTCGGTGGAAGCGGCAGCTGGCTCTATACCTGTGGTGAGGTCCCCGACACCGGTACTGCCTGCGGCATCGGCTGCCACCCAGGTCGATTCCTCGTCAACATCAATGGAGGGAGCTTCATTGCCGCCTCTCGACATTGCCATCAAGGACATGGTTCCTCTGCGTCGAGACGGGCCCGGTTTAGGACTGCAGTTAGGGAACTCCTGTCCGACACCGATGAGGTTGCCTCATGGGATGAAGGGGAGGATCCCAGGTATTTCTCTTCTGAGGAGTCTTGTGGTCTTCCTTCTGATCCTACTCCTTCACCAGAAAGAAAGCTTTCTCCCCCGGAGAGTCTTTCTTTCTCTTCATTTGTCCGGGAAATGTCTGTGGCCATTCCCTTCCCAGTGGTATCTGGGGATGAGCCCAGGACTGAGATGCTCGAGGTCCTGGACTATCCTTCGCCACCTAAGGAGTCATCCACGGTTCCTTTGCATAATGTGTTCAAGGAGACACTTATGCAGAACTGGATGAAACCATTAAGTAATCCCACCATTCCCAACAACGCTGAGTCCCAGTATCGGATTCACGGAGAACCTGAGTTGATGAAGTCGCAGTTACCTCATGACTCTATGGTTGTGGATTCCGCTCTCAAGAGAGCCAGGAGTTCTAGAGACTTTGCCTCGGCGCCCCCGGGAAGAGAATCTAGAACCCTGGACTCTTTTGGGAGGAAGGCGTATCAGGCCTCTATGCTCGTGGCCAAAATTCAATCCTACCAGCTCTACAAGAGCATTCACTTGAGGAACACGGTGAAGCAACTGGCAGACTTGGTTGATAAGCTCCCTCCGGAGCAGGCCAAGCCTTTTCAGGAGGTGGTCAGGCAGCAGAAGGCATGTTGTAAATTCCTGTCCAGGGGTGCGTACGATACTTTTGATGTTGCATCCAGAATCGCTCCCAAGGTATAGTGATGTGCAGACTCTCATGGCTGTGTGCCTCTGACCTGGACAATCGAGTCCAGCAGTGGATTGCGGATGTCCCTTGCCAGGGGGATACATTTTTGGTGAGAAGGTTGAGCAAGTGGTTGATCAGATCACGCAGCGGGGAAACCGCTATGGACAATCTCTCCCACTGGGCGCCTTCTGCTTCTACCTCATCTGGTAGACGATTTTTCCGGGGAAGGAAGAATGCTCCCCAACCAGGTCGGACCCCAGACCAAGAAGGCCTACAAGGGGGCATTATATTTTCAAAAATTTTACCTGTTAAACCAGTGAAGGGAAAAGGTAGTTGCAAATACACATACACAAGCCAACTGCCATTTCCTCAGCTTGGCTCCCGGTCTCCTGCCAAAATTCCATATAGGACCAGCCAAATCTGCAGCAGTGATTTCTTCAGTTATCTCGTCTCTGAAGATCTCCACATGAACTATGTTTTTTTTTTTAAACTGCGGTTTTTCAGCCAGCTGACAGTGCTGCCTCAGAATCTCAGGAGTTAACCCTTTCAGCCCTGACAGCCAGTACAACACTATTATGCTGCAACCTGCTGATTTTATTACAAATACAAATTTAAGCAAGGTACAAGTTTATCTTATTGGTTTGCTGCATATAAAACAAGATATTTAAAAAAAAAAAAAAAAGTAAAATATGCATTATATGCATGGCATCATAAGTTTGAAGGTATTAGCCCACTTGGTTAAATGATAGGAGGTTGGTAAAACTGGTGACTCAATCATTAACTCGACATATTATTGTTGAATTTTGGAAAAACAATTTTCAGGGCATGGACTGGAGGAGTAGACTAGTAGTTTGTCAGGATTTTGATAGTGAGCCCTTGTGCTCTGACTGAGCACGGTGAATGTGGAGATGCCGCATTCGGTCGGTCAGCCGAACAACCCTGGGCTTCACCTGGGAGCGACCACCGTTCCCCAGGAGTAGAGCTCCCAAGTGCAGGTGGCCACCAGGACTTCTGGATACGATTGGGATCACACGACCGCCGGCCGTGGCAGGCGGAAGCGGAAAGAGCAGTGAGGGATGAAACACTCCACAGGACCAGGCTGACAGCGAACAAGCAATGGACCAGGTCAATCCGAGGGTCTGGGCAGGGAGCAAACAGAGAACAGTCAGGGTCAATCCGAGGGTCTTGACAGTTAGCAAACAGAATAGTCAGGGTCAAACTGAGGGTCTTGGCAGGCAGCAAACAGAGAATAGTCAGGTTCAATCCGAGGTTCTAGGCAAGTAGAAAAGCCAGTCACTGGAACGAGCGCACCAACCTCTACCAAGATAGAAGCTGAAGCAAAGATGGTGGCACCAGCCAGCTCTTAAATAGGCCTCCAATCAGAGGATCCCGATTTCAGCTGAGAGGCAAGAGATCTCATAGGGCATGCCCTAAAGATGCTCAAGATGGCTGCTCTCAGATGATCCTGCCAAGATGGCCGCCTCTTAGATGATCTACCAAAGATGGTTGCTGCCTAGATGATCCCTCCAATATGGCCACCGTCAGAAAAACAAGGTAGGATTGCAACATAGTTAGAGCACTCGGTTTGATATTCAGGGACGCTTGGTTCAATTCCTATTGCTATTGTTTGCGATCTTGAGCAAGCCACTTAACCCTCCATTGCCTCAGGTACAAAAACTAGATTGTGAGCCCTCCAGGGACAGGGAAATACCTTGTGCACCTGAATGTAGTTCACCTTGACGTACTACTGAAAAAGATGTAAGCAAAATCCAAATTAATAATAATTTACTCTTCTGAAGTGCAAGAGGTTCAAAGCCAGTTTTAACAGTTTTTGTGAGAGCCTTATTCCCCAATGTGCTTGTTGCCCCATCACTATTTTAGGAGTAAGAAATGTTAGTTGGACTGATTGACTTCTAAATGATCCTGCCATAGGTAGAAAATGCCTGCCTACAGTATATACAATATTCAAGATATGCTGGCTGCTATATTAGTTGAGTTGTACAGTGGATACTTGGAAGTAGATCACTGCTGGGGAGTAAGGACTAGGCTGTAAATATTAATTTCAAAGGAGGAGAAGGACTTGCAGTTGTGCCAGAACTATAAACCTATTTCTTTTCTTAATGTCCACCTACGTAGATTGAGCAGGGTTTTGGCAGAAAGGCTTCAAAAAAGTTATTGAGTTAATATAACAGAGCAGGTCATTGCGCCCTCCTCTTTCTGAACTTCTTTGTTCAGCTTGCTGGGATGTCTGGCTTCCAGCCTAGTCCTCTGGTGCCTCAGGTGAATTCTGGTCTTAGCATGTCTTCATCCAGATCTGCGTCTCTGTTACTCTCCCAGCTCTTCCAGGCCACTGACTTGGGACTCCAAACCCTTCTCTATTTTCTCCCCCTCCTGGAAGTCCACTGCTCTTTTTGGTCAGCCTTTCCCCTTTCAGTCTATTGGCTCCTGGATCCCCTGACCTCTTCAGGTTCCTCACAAGGACTTCACTATTTCCTTCCCCTTGCTATCTTGCAGTCTCTTCTCTTATAGGTCCAACTGGTTGTGGTTGGCCTTGGTGAAAATTAGTTTTCCTCCATCCCCAAGTTCTTCCCCAGGGACTCAAATTTTACTTATTTTTTTTCTTTTCTGTAACTTTATTTGTATTTTTTCCTCTTTCATCCATAGAACTTTGTTTTTGCTTTGATTCCCTGATTTGCTTGCCAATACCTGTTCCAGGACATGTACGTTCCATTATAGTTTTTTATTCACCCAGATAAGAACATAAGAAATGCCATGATCATATTTCTATAACAGTTTGTTTAGATCTTTTTTGTCATCCTTGATCTTTTTGTAACACCAATTGTATCTTTGACCCTGGAATGGTGATGCCATAACAGGTCTTTGTAAGCCACATTGAGCCTGCAAATAGGTGGGAAAATGTGGGATGCAAGTGCAATCCTATATAATAAAACGCACCTCCAACATTCTGAAGCTGACTGCATGGCTGAGGCATTCCTGCTCTCTGTATCCATCTCCTGAATTGACATCATGAACTTCCGGGTTCGTCACAAGCAGAAGTGAACAACCACACAAGGTTTCTCGGCTTCAGAATGTTGGAGGTGCATTCTATTAAATAGGATTGGTCAGTTCCATGAAGCACAACCAGAGCTCAGCGTCCTGCTTAGTAACGCTCAGACACCATAGAGAGTGGTGGGGCCTGACACCAGAGAGGGGGGGGGGGAGGTATCTCTGTCACACACACACACACTCTCTCTCTCTCACAGTCAATGTCTTTCTATTCTCTCACTCTCACACACTGTCTCTCACACACTATGTCTCACACTGTATCACATTCACTCTCTATGTGTCACACAATCACTCACACACTCTCTTGGTCTCATACACTCAGTCTCACAGAGAGTCTGTGTCTCACACACACTCTCTCGCACACACTGTATCTGTGTGTGAAACACGCTCTCTCTCTCTCACACTGTGTCTCACATACGCACTTGCACACACTCATTCTCACACACACACTCTCTCACAGACACACTCGCACCCAGACTCACTCTCTCTCTCTCACATACACTCGCACATTCACTCTCTCTCACACACACACACAGTCACTCTCACATACACTCTCTCAAACACACACCCCGAGAAAAACCTTGCTAGCGCCCATTTCATTTGTGTCAAAAACGGGCCTTTTTTACTAATAAATAAATAAATAAGCCAAACCAAAGGTCTGTCAAGCCCAATATCCTGTTTCTGACAGTGGCCAATCCAGGTAACAAGTACCTGCAGGATCCAAAAGATTACATCCATTCTTTGAGACTTGCATCCAATAATAATCAGTAGCTTTCCCAAGTCTACCTGACTAATAATAGTTTATGGACTTTTCCTCCAGGATCTTGTGTAAATCCTTTCTAAATTCAGCTATGCTAACTACTTTCACCACAACCTCTGTCAAGAAATTCCATAGTTTAAGTGTGTGCTGAGTGGAAACATATTTTCTCTGATTTGTTTTAAAAGTGTTTCCTGTTGGGCTTCATGGAATAGCTTCAAGTTCTAGTACTATTTGAAAAGTTAAGTAATTGCTCCTTATTTACCTGTTCATTCCACTCATGATTTTATTGACCTTACATCATGTCTCCTCGTGGCTATCTTTTCTCCAAGCTGAAGAGCCCTAACCTGTTTTACCTTTTATCTTAGGGGAGCCCTTCCATCGCCTTTATCATTTTGGTTGCCCCTCTCTGAATCTTTTCTAGTTCCACTAAATCCTTTCTGAGATAGGATTGCCAGAACTATACACAGTGCTCAAAAGAGTTGATAGCCTCTGTTTTATTTTCCATTTCTTTCCTAATTCTTACCATTGTATTTGCTTTATTGATCACAACACACTAAGTAGAGGATTTCAACATACTGTCCACAATGACCCTACAATCTTTTCTTGAATGGTGATGCATAATATGGAAGTTAACATCATGTACCTATAGTTATATTTTTCTGTCTGTGTATTATTTCTCTTGTCCATGTTAAATTTCATCTGCAATTTAAGTGCCCAGTCTCATAAGGTCCTCCTGCAGTTGAAAAGGTGAGTTCCAAAACCTGTTAAGCACATTTTATTTTCAAAAATAAGTTCATATTGGAAATAGACTGCCTTTATAGATAGCCATAGGATGTGTGAAATTTGCACTAAAAAGGCATTCATTCAAGTATATGATATTCAGTGAAAAATCTTTTTTTACGTTGGATAAAATTCTTAAAAATAAAAATTTGAATTTATCCACAATACATCTTTTTGTATTTAACAGGTTTTGAAACTCACCACTTCAATTCCTCACGATTGGGTCATGATTTAACTCTTTTGAAAGAATTTGTGTCATGAACAAATTTGATTGCGTCTGTCATTGCTCTCTTTTCCATATCAGGTAGAATTCATGTTAGGGAGGTTCTGGGTGTTTTCGTTTGAGGATTTTTCATACATAGAGGAGGGATGCACCTTGAATTCAGTAGATGCTAAAAAGGCTTTTGACAATGCGTGGTGAAAGTTCTGGTGTGGAACTTGGGAATGACTTATACATTTAAAAAATGAGTGCAAAGTAATGGTATCTTTGGAGCTGAATAGCTGATGCCTTTTCTTAATGTACTTTATTGTATATCACAAATATCAAAACTTTGTAAAATTATCTAACACATAAACCAGATACACATACACACACCCACATTCATCCAAGCCTAACACCAAACTTTACTAATACATCAGATATGCCTGCCTACTATGTTAAACCCTAGCAGTTAATTCTTGTTGCAGTTAACATTTCCTTCAAAACCTTCATTTAGATAGTTTGCTGATTGTCCATATTATCAGCCTATGCTGTCATCACTGTTCTCGTTACTACTGTTGAATTTAACAGTTCCTCCAAAAACTTTCCTTTAAATGGTTTGTTGATTGTCCATATTATCAGCCCACTGTTAACACTATACTCGTAACTGCTTCCGGAGCATTCTCCTCAAAACCACATTTGACTCTTCAAAACCAGCAGGCTTCACTTTAGTTTAACAGGTTTCAATGCAGCATCTGGATCCTTCAAGCCAATCTTCACAAATCAACCCTTCATCACACACAGTTTCCCGTACCCTACACAGCCTGTATTTCAATACATGAGCGTCATCAGGGGTCAGATTCCTAAAACAAATGGTTACCCTGATGGCATGTTGACATCCAAAAAATTTACTGTATCACCCCCTATGTGATGATCAAAATGAATATTGGGGTCCTGCTCATTCAAATATATTGGAAATTGTTTTAACTGATCCTCATCCCCTCACCAAATCATTAAGACATCATCGATATACCGCAGCCATCCCATCACGCTCGAGAAAAAAGTTGACCCATACACAAAGTTCTCTGTTGCCCCTATGGTGACCCCTTTCACCTGTAAAAAATATTGATCTCCAAACCTAAAAAACTTTTGAAAAATAATCGATTGTGCCATCTGATATAACAGGGATACTCATCCTTCAGACAGCTGTAACGTGTTTAACAAACGTGTTTAACAATTGTTTCACCATCTGTACGGCTGCCCTTTGTGGTATGTTCGTGTATAAAGCAGTAATGTCTAGTGAAACTAGAATGACCTTAGGCCCTATTTGTTCTGAGTAAGCCTCCAACAATTCCAATAAGTGACTGGAATCCCTCACATACGATCTAATGCTATTTAAACATGGACGCAAGTGAAAATCAAGAAATTGGGAAAGGGGTTCAAACAGAGACCCTTTACTCGAAACTATAGGGCAGCCCGGAGGGTGGTGGAGGCACTTGTGGATTTTTGGAGAAAAATAAATTTCCGGGACCACCAAGAATTGCTTATATAAATATTTAAATTCTCGGGCTGATATTATCCCCATGTTTATTAGTCTCTGGGCTGCCCTATAGTTTCGAGTAGAGGGTCTCTGTTTGAACCCCTTTCCCAATTTCACAATCAATATATAATAGAGACCCACTAAATGCAAATGTCTCTCATTCATATTCATTGTAGTGATCTTGAAAACCAGATTAGCAAAGTGTGCCTCCGGGAGAGGATTGAAAAGCACTGCACAAAGGATAGCCTGAAAACTCAGCTTTTGTACCCCTTGAGGTTGGGAAGTGAAGTGTTATGGTTAGACGAGGGAGTGAATCTTGATGAAGTTAGTATTAATATAACTAGTATAGTTAAACTATTTAAGAATTTGTAAGTCTAAGTGGATTCAAACCTACACACAAAAAAGTGCACATTAAATGTGATATGGCACTTCAGAAAACCATCTTTCTGGGTAAATCTTTTTCAGTTGCTCAGAAAGTGCAACCTGTATGCAAATGTAAAAAACAGTAACAACAGGTAAGAGGGACCAACACCTTGAAGCAGGAGAAGTTCAACAGCAACCAACACAACCTATGTTTTGGCATGCTGTTTTCATCTGAATCTAGAACTAAAAACACTATGCATCCCCTTGAGCAGAGAAGCACATCAAGGTGGTTTACAAAAATTAAAATGTTAAACAATAAAACAAAACCATACAAACACTATAAAAATGTGCATGCCATCTCTGTCCCTGCCCCTAGCCCTGGCAGAAGGCCAGTTTAAAGAAGTCTTCAAGGACATTTTAAATTTTGAAAATGAGAATTCCTGATGCAAATAGAGTGGCAAAGAATTCCTGAGAGTAGGGGCTAAAAATAAAATCATGAGGATCAGGAAATCTCCAAACAGGTATAAAAAGGGGGAGGAACAGAACCGAGAAGCTTGGGAAGACCACAAACTTGGGAGAAGTACAGAAGAGATATAATTAGTCATATAAGTTGGCCAATTGGGACAGAGAGCATGAGAAGAGACTGGAAGCCAACGATGAGTTGCGAGATACATGATCATACCTGGAGCACTTGACAACAGCTTTATCACTGTGTTTTGAATAATGTAAGTCAAAAAGGATGTAAGACTGTTATAAAGAGAGTTGCAGTAATTAATCTTCCCAATTACCAAGGAAGGAAGAAGTAAGTGCTCACTAAATTCAAAAATTCTACAATTGTTGAAGTGTTCAAAGGTGAATATGGACTCTCAAACATGAAAAGTCGTGGAGAAAAAAGACCTCAGTGTAACCGGCAACACCTCTTTTTAAAGGACACACCTTTTAGTTAGAGAGGGCACCTCATTAATCATAAGTCTGAAAAAAACTCCACATCAATAACTTTCATGCGATGTATGCCAGTAAGTGCTCCCAATGAGAGCCAAGACATAACAGACCTAATTCAACTGAGCAAAATACAAGATGATATAACCACAGCAGCAATCTGAAGCTGAAAGGAAAGAATGGAGTCCAATATTTCTCTCAGAGTGCAGATACCATCTTGAAATAACAAAGGATCATCTTTAATCAAAGGGGCCAAGGAGAGAGATGGAAGGAGTTCAGATGAACTAGATGGATTCTCATTTAGATGTATTTAACACAAGCTTATGGGCTTCCAGCAAGTTGGCTACAGCAGTCAGGCAGGCCCCTATCAGGAAAATATCCAGAGAGGAGGAATCAACTGACAGCAGTATCTGCACATTGTCAGTCTAGATGTAAGGCTTTAACCAAAAGACTGGGTAATAGGGGCCATAGGTTAGAGAAGGCAGAGAGTATGTTTTTGAGACAAGGAGCACCCACAAGAAAATTGAAATGAGCACCCATACAAATATGATCAAAACTACTTCAAAACATCAGCAGTAATTCCTAAGTGCAAAGTGATGCATGAAGAAAAGAAGAACACAAAGTATAGCTACATGATGCAAGGTTCCACATTAGGAGTCACCACCCAGGAAAAGGATCTAGGTGTAATTATTGAAGATACTTTGAAACCCTCTGCTCAGTGTGCAGCAACAGCTAAGAAAGCAAATGGAATGTTAGAAATTATTAAGAAGGGAATGGAAAACAAAAATGAGAATAGTATAATGCCTTTCTGTCGACCGCACCTCGAATATTGTGTGCAATTCTGGTCACTGCAGCTCAAAAAAGATATAGCGGAATTAGAAACGGTACAGAGAAGGGTGATGAAAATGATGAAGGGGATGGGATGACTTCCCTATGAGGAAAGGCTAAAGAGACTAGGGCTCTTCAGCTTGGAGAAGAGCTGGCTGAGGGTAGATATGATAGAGGTCTATAAAATAATGGCATGGTCGTTGTTTAAAAATTCCATCTTGGAAGCCCAGACCAGATGTATTCCATGTATTTACAAAGATGGAAAGAAGAGCAAACAACAGCCAGCATGGTTAGAAGGTGTCAGACCTGTGAGTTTATTAATTTTATTTATTTATTTGTTGCATTTGTATCCCACATTTTCCCACCTATTTGCAGGCTCAATGTGGCTTACATAATACCGTGATGGCGATTGCCAATTCCAGTAAGAGAAATACAGTGGTCTTGCATTAAAGTTCATAAGTGACAGAGTAAATTAAGTATTCAAGGAGAAAGTGTTAAGTTTTGTCCAGTTCTGATATGAGTTTCGATTGTGTTGCAGGGTTCAGGTGTTTAGGTTGGATCATTCTGGTATGCCTTTTTGAACAGGTTGGTTTTTAATGATTTCCGGAAGTTTGTTAGGTCATGCATTGTTTTCATGACGTTTAGAAGTGCATTCCATAGTTGCATGCTTATATAAGAGAAGCTGGATGCATATGTTCATTTATATTTTAGTCCTTTGCAGCTAGGATAGTGGAGATTTAGGTATGTGCGTGCTGATCTTTTTGTGTTCCTGGTTGGTAAGTCTATAAGGTCTGCAACGTAGTCTGGGGCCTCGTCGTGAATAATTTTATGAACCAGGGTGCAGATTTTGAACGCAATTCGTTCTTTGATTGGGAGCCAATGTAGTTTTTCTCGTAAGGGTTTGGCGCTTTCGTATTTCGTTTTTCCAAATATGAGTCTGGCTGTGGTGTTTTGGGTTCTTGTACCAAGTAGAGCACTGCCGAGCCCGGTACTCGGACCAGGTTCTGTTTGGCGGCTGGACAACCCCGGGTTTCATCTGCGCTGACCGCCGTTCCCCAGAAGTTGAACCCCTAGGTACGGGCGGCCTGCAGGTCTTACGAGATGGAGCAGGAAGCGGGGTGATGAACGTGACAGCCAGACAGGCAGCAGGCAAGAGAGTGATCCAGGTACAGACAGAGTCAGTAGGCAGGCAGCAGACATGAGAGTAATCCAGGTTCAGGCAAGGTCAGTAGGCAGGCAGCAGACACAAAGAGTAATCCAGGTACAGGCAGAGTCCGTAGGCAGGCAGCAGACATGAGAGTAATCCAGGTACAGGCAGAGTCAGTAGGCAGGCAGCAGACACAAGAGTAATCCAGGTACAGGCAAGGTCAGTAGGCAGGCAGCAGACACAAAGAGTAATCCAGGTACAGGCAGAGTCAGTAGGCAGGCAGCAGACACAAAGAGTAATCCAGGTCCAGTCAAGGTCCGTAGGCAGGCAGCAGACACAAGAGTAATCCAGGTACAGGCAGAGTCAATAACAAAGAACAAAGTAGAGGAGAAGCACACTACTGGCGTCTGACATCTGCAGGGAGAAGGGGCACAGCCATAGGACAAGACCAGGGGAAGGAGGAACCGGAAGACCAATAGGAGAGAAGCAAGGGAAGCCAGGCAGAGGAAGAGCAGACCCAGGTGGGTGGAAGCAAAGCAATCAAGGAGCCTGGAAGCCAGGCAGAGAGAGAGCAGAGCCAGGTGCATGGAAGCAAAGCAATCAAGGAGCCTGCAGCCAGAGAAGAACCACACACACATGGCTCAGGGCTGTGCCAGTCAAGTGTGCGTGTCGACGGGACCCTGCGCAGTCCAAGGACGCCGCTTGCGTTGAGGTAGGGGACATGACAAGAAGGTGAAGTGAAAGAGGCTATTAGAACAAAAAAAAACATCCCTCAAAGAATGGAAAGAAAATAAGAAATATGAATATGAAGAAAATAAGAAGCAACATAAGCACTGGCAAATTAGATTCAAAGCATTGATAAGTCTAAAAGAAAATACGAAGAGAAACTTGCTGCTGAGGCAAAAACTCAGAGTAACAACTTTTTCAGGTACATCAGAAGCAGAAAGCCTATGATGGAATCCATTGGACTGTTAGATCATGAAGGAGAAAAAGGGGCACTCAGGGAGGACAAGGCCATAGCAGAGAGACTGAATTAATTTTTTATTTCAGTCTTTATGGAAGAAGATGTAAGAGATCTGCCTGTACCAGAAATGGTTGTCAAGGGTGATGATGTGGAAGAACTGAAAGAAATCTCAGTGAACCTGGAAGATGTACTGAACCAAATCGACAAATTAAAAAGTAGTAAATCACCTGGACCGGATGGCATACATCCTAGGCTACTGAAAGAACTCAAACTCAAAATTGCTGATCTTCTGTTAGTGATCTGAAACCTGTCATTAAAATTGTCCCTAGTATCTGAAGATTGGAGGGTAGCCAATGGTCTGCCCCCCCGTATGCATGGAAGCAAGTTGCCTGCTGTTTATATGTATATGTTGGATATTGATTATTTCAGATTGCATTGCCTGTATCAGGATATAGTACTTGTATCTCTAAGAGATGAAGGTGTACCCTTGTACTACAAATTTATGCAATTTTGTAGTTCTCTCTGATGGGCTCCTTCAGAGCACATGCAAAGCTCCCTGTGGTTTATGGGAGGCTTCCTATTGGTTGCTTGCCTTCTACCATGCTGAGCTTATTCTGCTCCCTCCTCTCTTCCTTCTCTCTCTCTCTCTCTCTGTCTCCTAGAGCATGGCAGGAGCAGCCCTCTGACTGCATCTGGGTAATGTTGTGTATTCACAGTATTGGGTTTGAATGCTTCATTCTGGGAGTGAAGTAGCGTAATAAAGGCTTGCCTAGGACGTGACAGCCAACATAACACCAATTTTTAAAAAGGGTTCCAGGGCTGATCCAGGAAAGTACAGACTGGTAAGCCTGACTTCAGTGCTGGGCAAAATAGTGGAAACTATTATAAAGAATAAAATTACAGAACATAGACGAACATGGTTTAATGGGACAGAGTCAGCATGGATTCAGCCACGGAGAGTCTTGCCTCACCAATTTCCTTCATTTATTTGAAGGTGTGAATAAACATGTCGATAAGGGTGATCTGGTTGATGTGGAGGTATACTTTCAAAGCACTTGGACTTACAAAGTTTACGTGGTAACCTATGGAACTTTGTAAGTCTAAGTGATTTGAAAATGAGCCCCGTAGTATATCTAGCTGTTCAGGCAGCTTTTGACAAAGTTCCTCATGAGAGACTCCTGAGAAAATTAGAGTCATGAGATAGGATGCAATGTTCTGTTGTAGATTAGGAATTGGTTATAGGACAGAAAACAGAGGATAGGGTTAAATGGCCATTTTTCTCAATGGAGGAGGGTGAATAGTGGAGGGCCACAGTGCTATTTAACAAAGTTATAAATGAATTGGAAACCAGAACAATGAGTGAGGTGATTAAATTTGCAGAAGAAACAAAACTATTCCAAGTTGTTTAAACACATGTGGACAGTGAAAAATTGCGAGCAGACCTTAGGAAGTTGGAAGACTAGGCATCCAAATGGCAGTTGAAATTTAATGTGAACAAATGCTATTGGGAAGAATAATCCAAATCATAGTTACCTCATGCTAGGGTTCACCCTGGGAGTCAGCATCCATGAGAAAGATCTAGGTGTCATTGTAGACAATATGCTAAAATCTTTTGTCCAGTGTGCGGTGGCAGCCAAAAAGCAAACAATGTTAGGAGTTATTAGGAAAGGGATGGTAAATAAGGACAAGAATACTAAAATGTATCACTCCATGGTGTGACCTCACCTTGAGTAAGGGAAAGGGCATAGGATTTGATATACTACCTTTCTGTGGTTACAATCAAAGTGGTTTATATATTATATGCAGGTACTTATTTTGGATATGAGGCAATGCAGGGTTACGTGACTTGCCCAGAGTCACAAGAAGCTGCAGTGGGAATCAAACGCAGTTCCCTAGGATGTCAGGCCACTGCACTAACCATTAGGCCACCCCTCCTCAATTCTGGTTGCCAATTGTAAAAAAAGATATAGCGGAATTAGAAAATGTTCAAAGAAGAGCAACCAAAATGGTAAAGGGGATACAACTTTCTTGTATGAGGAAAGGCTAAAGAGGTTAGGGTTCTTCAGCTTGGAAAAGAGACAGCTGAGGGGAGGTATAATTGAGGTCTACAAAATCCTGAGTGGTGTAGAAAGGGTAAAAGTGAATCAATTTTTTTACTTTTTCAAAAAGTACAAAGACTAGGGGACACTCAATGAAGTTACATGGAAATACTTTTAAAACAAATAGAAGGAAATATTTTTTCACTCAACAAATAATCAAGCTCTGGAACTCATTGCCAGAGGATGTGGTAATGACAGCGTATCTGGATTTTAAAAAGGTTTGGACAAATTCCTGGAGGAAAAGTCATAGTCTGCTATTGAGATAGACATGGGTAAGCCACTGCATGCCCTGGGATTGGTAGCATGTAGTGGCATTCCTAGGGGGGGGGGCGGTGGGTGCGGTCCACCCTGGGTGCACGCTGCCGGGGAGGTGCCGCGCTTGCCTGTCCTCCATTGTTTCATGCTTCTTCTCTGCCCCGGAACAGGTTACTTCCTGTTCTGGGGCAGAGAAGAAGCATGGAACAACGGAGGACAGGCAAGCACGGCACCCCCCCAGCGGTGTGCACCTGGCGGGGGGGGGGTTCCTTCGCGGGGGGTCCGCGCTGCATTGGGGGGGCGCTGCACCTGGGGGGCGGGGCGCATCGGCAATCCGCCCTGGGTGCCAGCCCCCCCCCCCAGGAACGCCACTGGTAGCATGGAATGTTGCCACTATTTGGGATTCTGTCAGGTTTTTGTGACCTGGATTGGCCACTGTTGGAAACAAGATACTTGACTAGATGGTCCATTGGTCTGATCCAATATGGCTATTTTTATGTTCTCATGGTTCAGTCGACACTCATCACTATGTGTTCTTTTGTGGGAGGAGCAAAGGCCTTACCAAAGGATCTAAAAGGCCTCTTAAAATACATTTACAAGGAGCTAAAGAAAACAATTCTGTAATCCCTTTGAGATTTTCTGTTCCTCTATGAACAAATGTATCCACTATCCACATTATTGAAATATGAACATTGGTTACTGAACTCAATTAGAATTATATTCAAGATTCTAATATTAGTATTTAAGATCTTCAACTCAATTTTATCTCAATTATTAATACCTTATTCTTTAGCTAAAATGCTCAGATTAACACAGCAAAATTTGCGTGAGTTACTATCATGTAGACATGTTTAGCAAAATACTGTTCGACTTTCTATTTTTAGTGTGGTGGGTCCCTCAAATTGGAACAAACTTCCTATTTTTTTAAAGCATGAAACTATCATATTGAGTATTTAAGAAAGGTCTCAAGACACATCTTTTTCTTGATGTATTTAGTCTGGAATGATTTTGGATAGTATTTTATACTTTTGGAAATGTGGATAGAAATGCAGTACTGGGTGTCTGGGTCATGCAGGAAACTAAGACATATCTTAAATATATTTTAATCTTCCTTTTTTGTCAGATATCATTTTTGTCTTCTAGATTTAATTGTTTGTAAACAATTATAATGGTATACTAAGTAGCGATATGTCAAGTTAAAAAAATAAATCAATCTGTTTTGATCGACTCTTCCCTGGAGATATTCTTCTAAATTTCACTGGCAGACTCTATCTTCAAATGCAGGAGCACTAATGTTAAATGTAGTAAACTATCAGATATGTGGGTTGAAGGGAATATCACAGGATCAGTTCTAATTTTGGAGAGAAACTTGATTTGGTACCTTAAATGAGTGAAAATTTCAAGAACCTCTTAATAGTGGTGTAGCCTTGCACTGAGCAAGTAAATATGTGTTATACAATACACTGTGATAGACATGAATACAGACAGCTTTAACAAAATCTAGAGAGGTTGGGTTTGTGCTGTTTGTAATCCCAAATGGTGTGATCTCTGCAGTTTATTCTATGGAGGTTCAAGAAGGCTGATTTGTGCTCCTATTTCTTCTCCACCCCCCCCCCCCCTTATTACATCCGTTACTATACAGTGTTTTCCATCCTTGCCCTGGGGCAGACCTAATTGGGCTAGCTTTCAGACACTCTGTAAGGAATATTTATGAGATCTATTTGGATACATTGGGGGTCCAGGTTTAGGGAGCTGAATCCCTCAAGAATATAATTTCCTTCCAATCCTCTTTATATCTTTATAGTTGTTAAATTGGCCACAAGGTGGCAGTGTTTGTCAGTGATGGTACCACTTCCCCTTTTTATTGTTCTAATAAAGACATTTTTCCAATATTTTCATTCTTAACAATGAAACTTTTAGCCAAATGAAAACAGTAAAAGCAGACATCTGATGCTAATATGGTGTGTGTTTTTTTCTGGTTATTGATTCAACTGGGACCAAAGAAAACGGTTGATGTCATATTGCACTTCTTCAATATGTCTTTAAAAAATATAGTAACTACATAGCATACCTAAGGCTAGACATTGTTCTTGTTGCTGTCTCTTTCATGTGTATATAGGAGGGGTAGAGTTTACCTTTTATAACTGGGCTCTACAAGCACTAGTTAAGGTCAGGTATGACGGATGTTCCTTCTTCACAAATGTCCACTGATAACCTCTGTTGCTCAGTAATGAACCTTTCCGAAGATATTGACAGTTGTACACAACACAGCAGATATGATGTGGCTAATTCTCAATGTCAATAAGTGTATTAGAGTCTACAGAATTAATTCTCAATACAGTTGCCTTGCTCAGGAATTAGTTCAGGCTTGACAAAGCAAAAAAGCAAAGAAAAATATTTTAAAGTCCTATGGCTTGTGATACTTCATCACATTCCACTGGTTTTGAAACTGCTTCTGACAAAATAAATAACCTCACACAGCTAGCAAGCAACACTGTTTTTACTAGAGGGTGCTCAGTTCAACTGTTGTGATCCTCAAAACTCCAAAATATCAATGCATTATGTTTGTGATATAGAGATTGTAGGTTTTTAATGATAAGTTTAGACCATTCTTCTTTTTGAAGACACTCTCTAAGCCTTATCATGTGAATGCAGAGAGTTGCTTTGTATAGATCCCATAAGGCTTAGGAATCTTCTGTTGAGTTGTAGATGAATGGCCTTTATATAATTAGATTCTAGCTAAGGTATATTACACAGAAGGAAAGCATTTTTGTCAGATCTTCCCTTTAAGCAAATCATTCACCACCATATTATAATTAAGATGATTTGCCAGTCTGTTGCTGCAGCACATGGAAACATAGAAAATGACTGGAAAAACTGAGAAAAAACATAAAACACCTACAGCTACTACTCCAAGAAGATGAATCACTGAAAAAGAGATTTCCTGCTTTGCCAATACTGGCTTTCCAACAACCACCCAATCTGAAGCAAAAATTAGTGAAAAGCAAAATCCCAACAGAAACTCAAAAAGAAAACAATGATGCTATTCCTTGCAATATACCAAGCTGCAAACTATGTCAGCACATATCACAGGACCCCATATAGGAAAGATATTCAACATAAAGGGATTCTACTTTTGCTCCTCTACTAATATAGAATATCGACGAAACAACTAATTTTCGCAAATCTTTGAAGACACACCTCTTCAACAAGGCATACAAAGAGAACACATAACCGTAAAAAACTACCTCACCAACCCACCCAGGTATTAAAGTCCACCTTCTATACTGTCATGCTTAACACCTTCCTTCTCTATTCCCTTACTTAATCTTTTTACATTACTAAGTGTATTTGACATCCTGGAATGACTATGTCATAACAAAATTCTGTAAGCCACATTGAGCCTGCAAATAGGTGGGATAATTTGGGATACAAATGCAATAAATAAATAAATTCAGAAAAAGTGAAACATGCTACATTGGCAAAACAAACCAGATGTTAACCACAAGAATCAATCCACATAGACATTGCATCACTTTGAGAACACTCAGAACTCTTGAATCAAAATCTTCTTTAATTCAGTAATTAAAGAAAAATAACTTACAGTTCAGATGTGCTGGACAAGAGTTTTTGCCTTGCAAATTGGGAATCTGTTCTCAACCAGCTCTCTCTCCATGCAGGAGAGAAGCTGGGAGGAATTCAATAACACGCTGAGTAGTAATGCTGTTTATACTTTTACACTTGTAAAATCTTGGTAGAGTCACAGTAGTTTGAAAGGCTCATACAAGAGAATACAGCAATTCAGTTCACAGTCTAACTCTCCAGACCCAATGAACAGAGAAGGGGGAGGGACAACTTGCCCAGCAAGCTTAGAGAACAAGGCAAGCCAATAGAAAGAGTCCCATAAGACACAGGGAACTTGACATGTGCTCTGAAAGAGCCTATTACAGAGAACTACAGGATTACGGCGATTTGTAGTCTTATTATATATCCTATTCTCTGCCTCCATAAAAATAGGAGGCAGACACTCCCTGCCTGGTATTGGTAGATGCCACTATTTAGCAAACTATCAACATTATAAGCATGCAAAGTCCATTGATAAAGTTGGATCTTGTAGGTTGACAACTCTTTGCTTGTCTCAAATTCTCTGTCATTCAGGTGACTTCCCTCTTGTAGTCTCGCAGGACCTGAAACAAGAGACAGACAACACAACAAACTACAGATGAGAGAAAAAGTCTCTGGAGTGGACGATGGTCCACGGAATTCACGTCTCTTCATTGAGGTGGCAATAAGGGCTCCCAGGCTAACCCAGCGGTAAAAGAAAGTGAGGTCACTATCAAAAGTAACCCCAAATATTTTAAGAATTCCTAAGTGGAAGGGGAACACCTTTAATAGGCAGTGCCAAATGGATACCCTTACAGAGGAAAATTACAGCGTCAGGTTTAGCGATATTCAGCTTCAACTTGTTTTCCAGAATTCAGTCTACTATCATGTCTAGCGCAGAGGATAATGTTGTGATGGTAGATGGAGAGTGTGAGTCAAGAGGATCTGAATGTCTTCAACACAAATGAAAAAAGTAAAGCGAAGAGATTGTATGAGTAGAGCAAGGGGAGCAAGACAGATATTTAAGAGTATAGGACCCAGAATGGAGCCCTGAGGGACACTCCATAACAGCAATCAAGGGGTAGATATCGTAACAGAATAATTATGTAGGAGTCGTTGATTAGGTTAGGTAAGAGCAAAACCAAGCAAGTGCTTCATTGAAATCAGCCAGCCTTTGAAAAAGAGCCTATTATGACTCACCAAGTTAAAGGTGACTGAAAGATCAAGAGAGAGAAGAAGAACATTTTGTTCACCATCTATAGTTAATTTGATATAATTGGTAAGGCCTCAAAGAGTTTGCTCAGACGAACGCTGGGCACAGAACCCAATTTGGCAGGGGTGTAAGACGTTTGTGTTTTCAAGACAGTAAGCAAATAAAACCAACAAAGCTTTGTCTGCAGAAAAAGAAGATGCAGTGAGATACATCGTCTGTCTTGACAAAATGCATAATATTGAACAGTTTTCTACTGTTGTTGGTTGGATTCCTCCTTTTTGCAAAAGTGAACTAGTTTGGAAGACAGCACATTTTTCAATCTAAACTGGAAAACTGTTGCTGAAATCTGTATCTGAATTGATCAGAGAAATTGGGTCAGTAGCAGACATTTCTTTGAGGTATGATTTTGATTCTTAATTGACTGATTCTGTTGGAAGTCAAGAAGTGACTGCATTTCTTGGTACACTGGGGCTCAAGCTTTTATCTTTCTGTAAGTGATATATAGCCATAGTTCCTGCTTATTGCTTCCACATGCTGAAGAAATGAAGCCAGTTTCATTCTCTGTCTGATATATTAGATGGCTTTTTACATCTGGATAAATCACAAGTCTTGCTCTTGGTAACTGCATGTTATTGCAAATTATGTCATTTATATATTTCTTATTTCTGCTTCAGATATTTCTTAAAGGTATTTGAATTTTACTGTGTGGGTAATGACTAGTAGTTTTTTTCTAAGCTAGCTTAGCAATTACAATAGCACTAAAAACAATTAATGGATATGGTTGATAGCATTGAAGTCCCCATAAGCACTGAGAGGGAAAGTTGGGCTACTGTTAAGTTGGGTTATTTTACCACAAGTCGAATTATTTTAGCACAAAATCTCATTGCATAAAATAACCTGACTTGTAAAATAAGCCACTTAAAATGTAGCCCACATTGATAACTTCCCCCCTAAATATGTTGACATTTTGAGTTTTGTAGAATATCTCATACTCAAACTGTCTTACATTGTGCTTTAGAAATGTACACCAGAGAATGACCCAGGGGCAAAGTATGTCCCCATCCCTGTCCCGTCCCCTTGGGTTCTGTCTCCATCCCCACCCTACCCCTGCAGGTTCTGTCTCCATCCCTATCCCATCCCAGTGGGCCCTGTCTCTGTCCCCGCCCCATCTCTGCAGGTTCTATCCCCATCCCCGTCCCATTCCTGTGTGCTCTGTCCTCATATGCAGAAGCCTCGAACACTTATGATTTTATATTTGTCTTTTTATTAAAGTATAAAAAGGAACAATATGCTGTGCAATTGTTGTTTATAAATCACCAAAAGAAAACAATAATAAAAATTAGCAACTTGTCTTCTTAGAAGATGTGCTGGTAGCAGGAATGTATAGGATCCCCCCATGCAAATTTTGCTAGTTGTGGCCAGCATGTTTATTTGTTTTTCCAAAAAAATTAAAATATTGTCGTCTGCACAGTATGTTTTTTCAAGCAAAAAAGGTGCCGGTACTCCAAATACCAGGCCACCCTTCAGGGGTGGGGTGATCACTGTAGGACCCACCCCACAATTGCCAGGCCCCCTGCAAAAAGTCACAGAATCTATGACAAGGTAGAATTGGTGTGTGGAGCCTGAGCTCTTTCATTAAAACTTGGGGTCCATGGGTTAATTTTAGTGGACAATGGAAAAGGTGTCGGTACTCAGTACCCCCAAGTACCCCCTCAAAAAAAGCCCTGCACCTGCATCACTTAAATATAAATAACAGTCCAATTCATTAACAGGTTTCAAAGTAGAAAATGGCACAGGGATAAAGTTTGTCCCTGTCCCCTGCAGGCTCTGTCCCCACCCCGTCCCTGTGGGCTCTGTCCCCGTCCCCGCAGTTACTGCGAGTCCCCGTCCCCATGTCATTCATTAATGTACACCATTATAGGTACTCTGCAGGCATTTCTTCATTGGAATGGTTCTCAGTTTTTAAGGCTCACATGAGAAAATAAGGGCAGCTTGAGTTATTTATGTCCACTAACTCTGTTAACGCATGTTATTAGTAACCAGGTGCCACCAATATGGATTGAGCTCTAATCTCCTCAGCACTGTGGCGTTCTTGGGTTGCAAGCTCTCTCTAACCCAACACTTCCAAAAAATGTTTTGCCCAGAACACATTTGAATGCATGAAACATTCACATGTTATTCTATTCCACTCATAACTTATATTCCGCTATATCTCCAAAGGATTCATTGCAGATTACAAGAGAAGAGATATCTAAATTAGATGGAATTACAAAAATTACATTAATAAACTTACATCAAACTGAATTTATATCTGAAAACATTAACATCTTCAACTACTTCCTAAATAATAAAATGAATAGACCTAACTTGATTTTATATATTATTCCAAATTTTTACCCCTAGATACTGAAAGGAATTAAATCAAATTGCTCTTAATCTGAACTCCATTAAAATTTGGAAACATCAAAGAATTAGAATAGTTAAGATTGAGAACTTCGCCCTGTAAACAATAAATTTGAATAATTAGAGAGACTAACTGGATTTAGCCCTGCCAAGCTTTTAAAAAACATACAAGTTATTTTGAATTTAATAGAAGAGTGAACTGGAAGCCAATGCAATCTATCAAGAAGAGGGACCACTCTCTCAAGCCTACTAGCTTTTGAAATCAGTCCAGCCACCGTGTTTTGAAGTAACTAATTTTGATGATTCCAGCTCTACCTCCCTTATATCTGCGTCTCACTCCATGTTGACTTCTATCATCAGCTGACAATGTGGCTGCAGGCCCCACCATCCATTGAGCCTGTATAGGCCATATAGCATCCTGCTGGCCTACATAGGTTGCTGACACTGCTTCCCTGATATTGTGGTCGCAGCCCCATAGAAGGATTTTGTGATTCTATGTGGGATTGTGACCCACAGTTTGAGAACCGCTATTCTAGCCTAATGCTGGCTTATCTTGAGACATTCAAGAAATTGGTTCAACATAGTGCCTTGGACACATTGGGCCCAATATTCAAAAAGACTTATGCAGTTGGTACCAACACCAACTGCATAAGTCTTTTTCTAAAAAAAAAAATTTTTCCAGTGGTTATATACATAACGTTATGCATAGAGAAGGAGATTCGATATATGGCGCCTAAAAAATTGGTGCGGAAATCAGTGCTGACTAAGCATATTCTATAAGCATTGCCTAGATTTAGGCGTGGTATATAAAATACTCTTAATTGATATCTCAGTGCCTAAAACTACGTGCATCCATTAACACCAATGAAAATGTGGCATAAATCCCAGCACATAGATTTACGCACACTGGGCCATATTCCATAACTATGCATGAAAATTTCAGAACACCCACAAAACACCCATTTCCCCACCCATAACCACGCCCCTTTTGCCTATGTGCGTTAGAAGTTCGGCGCACTTCATTACAGAATACGCTTTTCAAGCTGTGCACGTAAATTCTAATTATTGCTAATTAGTGCTCATTATTGCTTGTTAAGTGCTGTTATCAGCAATCATTAGCTTATTGAGCTTATTAAGTTACGCTTGTAGTTATATAATTCGCTTGAATTTTGGCACAGATCTCTAGGCATGTTATATAGAATTTGGGGGAGAATGAGTTATACATACATGGGAAGGAGAGATTAGGGATGGTTTGTGGAAGTTGCTGACATTTAACTCTTTAGTGACAAAATTCAGTCAATAAGTGGATGATATCTGTTTAAGGGGCCCTTTTACTAAGCTGCGTTAAGCGCTAATGCACACCTAATGTAGCAAAAATGGCCTAATGTGGGACATGCTACAGCGTTCTTTGTTATTTTTGCCATCTGCAGTAATCATTTTTTAAAAACGTTTTTGGAAGGGGGCATGTCAGAGGTGGAGAGTGGACGTGGATGCATTATTCAGTTTGCGCACTGACATTAACACATGCTAACTGAGAGGTCCTTTTACGAAAATGGCAAAAGGGGACCTGTGCTGGCGTTGGTGCGTATTTTTGATGCGTGCCGAGGCCCCCTTTTACCACAGCGAGTAAAAAGGAGGTCTTTCTTTTTTTTAAAGAAATGGCCGTGTGACAAGTGAAGCACTTGCTGTGTGGCCATTTCGGGAGGGGACCTTTTTCCGCCACTCTTTCAGGTGGCGGTAAGGACTCCCGTGCTAACTTGGCGATAACCAGGCAGCACACAGCACTGCCTGATTACCACTGGATACACACTGGTTCTACAAAAATTGAAATATTTTTGTAGCGCCGGAAATGGTGCGTGCTGAGGGAGGGAACTACCGCCAAGCTGTTGCGGTAGCCCAGTGGTACTTCCCTTTTAGCGAGCGGTAAGCCTGCATTTGGATTACCGCCACTTCGTAAAAGGGCCCCTGAATAATGCAGACTTAACACAAGAGCCCTTACCACCTCTAAACTGAAGGCGGTAAGTGCTCGCAAGTTAATTTTTTTTAATGGACACGTGCTAATGTTAACATTGATGCATAGCCAAAAAAATAAAAGAAAAAGGCCAATTTTACAGCCACGACAGAAATGGGATTAGCATACAGGAAAGATCCAAGTAAGGAGGCGCTAAGCCCTTTTCATAGCGTATCTTAGTAAAAGGACTCCCAAGTTAGGTCACCATAATAGCAGGCCTAACTCAAATGGATAGTTAATGGTTCCAGCCAGGGGCAGATTAACCATTGGGACAATAAGGCAGTCCCTGAGGGCCCACAGCAGTAGGGGACCCACTCTCCACTAGTTTTCATTTAGTTTTATTACTTTTGATAGGTAGTTAGGGGTCCATGACCCTTAGTACCTGGGGGTCCTGACCACTGTCAATCTGTCTCTCTTTCTAGCCATCGCATGAATGTATATCCATTTGACTACCAAATCCGGTGCTTCATCTGGCTGCTGCCACAGAAAATTGGAGCCATTTTCTTCAAGTGGGAGTGTGGTAAGCTCACAACAATCATTCGTGTCCTTCAGATCTTTCTATAGGTGAGTGCATCTCTTCATTGCCATGAAACACTGAGTTGCTTTATGTGAGCAGAAATAGTCTCTAGCCCTTCAGATATTCACTGTTTCCATACAAATATTTGGATTCGTGTAGTTCCCCCTTCATTACCAAATTGTTCCTCAATGTAGGCGTCAATCATTAATTATGATGTGCTGAGACCTAAGGAATCTAGGGGCTCTTTTATTAAGCCGCATACGCGTCTACGCGTGCCCAATGGAGTTACCGGCTGACTACCACATGGCTCTTGTGGTTATTTCATTTTTGGCGCACGTTCGATATGCGCCAAGTAGCATTTGACACACGTAGGCCATTACTGCATGGATTCTTTACCGCTAGGTCAATGGCTGGTGGTAAGGTCTCGGACCCAAAATGGACGCGCGGCTATTTTGATTTTGCCGCACATCCAATTTCGGCAAAAAAAGGCCTTTTTTACAGGCGAGCTAAAAAATGGATCAGAGCGCGCCCAAAACCCGTGCCTATACTACCGCAAGCCATTTTTCAGCGCGCCTTAGTAAAAGGACCCCCTAGACTTGAAGTTACAGATTAAAAAGTAAGACAAAACTAAGCAGCTTGAAGCCTAAACCATATCAAAGCTCTCAAAATCAGCATTTTTCACAAAGTTCAAATTAAGGCTCATCCGCCTGAGGTTCATTCACATTATGTTCCTGAGTACAAGTAAACAACAACTATCATGCCCCAACATTTCAAGATGTCTTAGGATGCTACAGTGAAAAGCTGGAAGGCTTAAGGAGTTGATTAATGACTGAAACAAATGAGAAATAAATCTTTCATGTTGTCATCAAATAGGAAAAACATCTGCATCTTTAATCTCTCTCAGCAAGGAATTCCACAAAAGTCTGGGCCATATAACTAAGCTAATTTCCCCACCACTGATCATGGGAAAGGTGAAGTCCAGGAAATTCTTTCAATAATAAGGTGAGAGAACGAAAAGTGTCAGATCAAAGAACTCATGGCTAGAATTTTATTCTAAATTGATTGTAAATAAAGACAATCTCTCTATGTAGCATCTGTTCTGTGTGGGGCTAGAGCATAATATAGTAGATAATGACGGCAGATAAAGACCAAAATGATCCCTCTAGTCTGCCCATTAAGGTGGTCAGGGTTATAACTGCCATTATGCAGAAAACCTCCATCTGGGTTTCTGGCAGGTACTTTGCCCTGGATTGGCCATTGTTGGAAGCAGGATACTGAGGGACCCTTTTACTAAGGCGCGCCGAAAATGGCCTGCGGTTGTGTAGACACATGTTTTGGGCGTGCGGAGAATCATTTTTCAGCGCACCTGTAAAAATGCCTTTTTAACATTTTTGCCGAAAATGGAAGTGTGGCAAAATGAAAATTGCCGCGCGTCCATTTTGTGTCTGAGACCTTACCGCCAGCCATTGACTTAGTGGTAAGGTCCCACCCGGTAACCGTGTGGTAATCGTATACACGCGTAGAATGATGATTACCGCCCAGTTTTTGCCACGCGTCAGAAAATAAAAATTATTTTCCTGCGCGTAGCAGACGTGCATCAAGAATGAAATTACCACAAGGGCCACACGGTAGCCAGGTGGTAACTCAAAATTGACGCACATTGGGAGCGTGTAGGCGCCTACCTGGCTTATTAAAAGGGCCCCTGAGCTAGATAGATCATTGGTCTGACACAGTATGGCTATTCTTACGTTCTTAAGTACAATTAGGGCTTCTATTTTTAGGTGTTTATAAATATTTTCCAGCAAATGTGGGGGTCTTTCAGGGCACAAAAAATATCAGTGTTTATTGGTGCTTTCATATCTATTGCTGGGGACCTTCTCTGGTGGAATCACATATGTACATTTGTGTCACTTAGGAGTTATCCCCATAGAAAAAGTACAGAAACTGAGATGAGGATACAAGAGAAGCCAGGAGGTGGGTGACAGAGTACAAGTGGTGTTTTTCCAGTGTTTATCCCGTTGCACCTTTTTAAATTTTATTTTGCACCAGGAGTGTTTTATTGATATTCATTGACTAAAATGTGTGACCATCTGTTCTGCATGGTCATGTTCTGCAACAGAACGTGACACCTACACTAAGGGACCCTTTAATCAAACAGCGGTAAAATGTGGCTTTAGCACGCTCTTACATGGGTCAGTCCAGTGCAACTGGGCCATTTTTACTGTGAGTCCCTACTGCCACCTATTTTGTAGGCAGTAGGAACTCATGCACTAAACCTATGCTAATCAGTTAGTGCATGGCAATGCCCACACACTGATGTTTTGCTGCAGTAAGCACACGTTAGTGCTTGTCTTGGCATGCACCGATCCCAGAACTACCGCAGAATGCCTGAGTGCATCCCATGATAGTGCCTTTTACCATGCGGTAAGCATGCATTAGTGTTTACTGCCACTTAGAAAAAGGACCCCAAAAATAGCTGCTGTGTTGCTGTGCATCTACTTTTTACATGTGTATATCCTGGGGCAATTTTATAAGAACATACTTGCACATTTATTTTATTTATTTATTTGGATTTTGCTCAAGGTGAGTTAAATTCAGGTACACTGGATATTTCTCTGTCCCAGGTGGGCTCACAATCTAGGCTTGTACCTGAGGCAATGGAGTAAGCTCTGTTGAGCAGGGACTGTCTTTTCATGTTAATTTGTACAGTGCTGCGTAAGTCTAGTAGCGCTATAGAAATGTTTAATAGTAGTAGTAGTAGTAGGGTTAAGTGACTTACCCAAGATCACAAGGAGCAGCAGTGGGATTTGAACTTGCCACCTCTGGATTTCAAGATTGGTGCTCTAACCACTAGGCAAGCCACTCCTTATCGCACTAGCAATTCTCATGCAGCAAATGTGACAAAGCCTGTTCAATTCCTATGGGCTTCGTCGCATTTGCTGCGCCAGAGTCGCTAGCATGGCATTGTAAAAGGAGCCTTTCAAATGCTCAAGTCTCTCATAAAATTGCCCCTAAGTAAAATTTTCCTAAAATACAAAGAAAGTATGATGCTAGCCCACCAAAACTACAACTACTCATAATAACACTGTGGGATAATACCTTTATCAAACTAATGTCCCAGCTTTCAGTAAAACAGCAATTGGTTAGCCCTTGTCAAAAGTCCTAAAAGAATTTTAAAAGAATGTTGGATATCTTTCCGGAATAATTTAGAAACAAAACAACCTTTGAATTTGTATTTGTGTTGTTGCTATAGAATTGTACTCTACTGTATGGAGTAGATGAATGGATTACATTATGTGTTTGTCTAACGTTGCTATGGAAGTGCATATGGTTTTATTTCTTGGAAATACGTGGTAAAATATAAAGAATTGAGATGCCTGTAAGGCAAACAGAAAGCAATTGCAATAAATGCATATCAGAATAAATATTGAAACCAAAACAAAATCATAGGATATTTATTAAACCTTGAAAATGTATTGTGTAGCGTATTTATCAGGGATTAGAATGATGTGGCCGAAAGAATTCACCTGCTTTGCATGCAATATTATAATTAACTCACTAACATCTGTGCCTTGTGATTGCAGCTCAAGCCCACATTCCATTTTTCACCACTCGTACACATTAGTGGGCTGTGATGGCTTTTAAAAAAGCCTCGATGATAGAAGGCATTGCAAAGGGGAATCGGGGTCAGTGTTAGGCTAGGGCCTAGGGCTTAAATTTTCCATTTTCCATGAGTGGAGTAGTGGCCTAGTGGTTAGGCTGGGGAACTGAGGAACTGAGTTTGATTCCCACTTCAGGCACAGGCAGCTCCTTGTGACTCTGGGCAAGTCACTTAACCCTCCATTGCCACATTGAGCCTGCCATGAGTGGGAAAGCGCAGGGTACAAATGTAACAAAAAAAAAAAACATGAGCAGTATATTTAGGGATCCTTTTACTAAACTTTGGTAAGTATTAACACATGATCACCACAGCAAAAAATGCCTTACCATGGGATGTGCTCAGGCATCCCATGGTTGTTTAGGGATCGGCGCACACTACCCACCCACTAAAAATTAAAAAAAAATTTTTAGCACTGGGGGTGGAAAGTGGGTGTGTTCTGTGTTAATCCATTAGTGTAGCTACATTGCTGTGCCCTAATGTCACAGTCATGGCCGTGACCCACGCCTCGGCTCACCTGGGGGTGTGGGGCCTGTCGTGGTTGACCTCCTGGGTCTAGGGCAGTCTCTCTGGGTGTGGCATTTCATCCACATCCCTGCCTTGCTTCTCCTGGGCATTCCATCAGTGTTGCAGCTTCTGGTCGGGGATGGCTCCCTTAGGCATGTGCATAGGGAACTGAGTTTTCAATAGACCGCAGTAGGGAGTCGAGGAGGATACCCATCGATGACATCATCTCCTGGGGCCATTTAAGGAACTGCGGGACCTGCCCTCCTTGCCTTACATCAGTGTAGACAGTGTTCAGCTCCATCTATAGTCTTCAGCCCCAGTTACAGCTCTAGTCTTCTGTTCCTGTGCCCAGCCCTTGGCTTCAGTTCATCCTCTACCCTCAGCCTTGTGACCCAGTCTACCCTAGTTGGGGCAGGTCTCACCATTAACCTTGAGGTTAGGTGGGTTGCATAAACCTGACTGCGGCCCAAGGGCTCACTACCCTGTGGAATGACAGATTGCAAGGTCATGAGCTTGGGCGAGTCACCCTCACTGCAATTGGCTCTTCAACTGCAGCAGCTGTCGGGCTCTGTCCAGGATTTAACTATGCAATGGTACCAGTGCTTCACCAGGCATCCACCTGGTGGCCCCTCCTAGTTACGATAGGAGCCCTGGTGCTTGTAGAGGATTTATTAGCCAATGTCAGATAATCTTTGAGCTACAGGCAAGAGACCTCTCTTCTGATAGAGCTTGTGTGGCTTATATCATCTCCTTGCTGCAGACTAAGCCCTAGCATGGGCTTCACCACTATGGGAACAGAACAGCCCAGTACTTAATAACCTCAACACCTTTCTCAAGAAATTCCGGAGGGTCTTTGAAGAACCAGGGAAGGCCTTTTATGCTGCTTCCAAACTCCTTAGGCTGCCACAGGACTTGCAAACCCTGTGGAATTATGCCATTCAGTCCTGCACCTTGGCATCTGAGTTAAAGTGGAACAACGAGAGCTTGGTGGTGGTTTTATGGCAAGGGTTGGCACCCCAAATTAAAGATGAGCTGTCGGGTTGGGATCTTCCCTCATCACTGGATGACCTTATCAACCTTTGGATTGACATTCAATTCCAGAAACAAGCCCAGGAATGACAATCCTCCTGCAGGATGGTTGGAATAACACCCACTTTCCAGAGACCTCCCCATCCTCCTACCAAAGAAGCTCCACTTCTGGATTCTGGGGAGCCTATACAACTAGAGCGCTCCTCCATCTCAAAACAAGAAAAGCTAAGATACAGGCCTCTGAACCTGTGCCTGTACTGCGATGAAACTGGACATTACGCTTTCAAGTGTCCTAAGAAGTCAGGAAACATTTGAGCCTAGCTCTGGCTGGGGAGACAGCGCTAGGTTCTTCTGCTTGGCCTTCCCACACTCACTACTTGGTTCCAGCTCTGTTTCACCTGGGACAAGAAATCAAGATCTCTGAGGTTGTCATCAAATCAGAAGCTGGAGGAAATTTAATTGATGAGGCTCTTGTATGGCACTTTAACGTTCCTACCTGGGACCTCCCTAAGGCTGTGCCGGTCTCCTCGGTGTTTGGTAATATACAGGGACACCTAAAGGCTAAGATGACTCCCCTTTGCTTGACAGTTGGGGCTTTCCACAGGGAGACTATTGCCTTCCATGTGCTCCAGACTTCAGTTTGATAAAAGGGTTCCTTAATGTCTAGTGTTTGATACATATTTTCTATACTGCCTTCTCTCCCTTGGGCATCAGGCAACATATAATAATAACAAAGGGGCCATTTTACTAAAGGCCGTTATTGTGCAAGAAAAGGCTTACCGCAAAATTAAAGCATTTTTAGTAATTTCTCTGTTGTCTCTGTGCATTAACTATTTTTAAGAAATACTTTTGGATGGGGGGGGGGGGGCATGTCGTAGGCAGAGAATGAATGGTCCTGTGCTTTCCAGCTAGCGTGTTATCATGCGTACTGGATAACTCAGAGGTGCTAATGACTAGATTGGTGCATGACCTGCATAAAAATATTTTTAAAAATCTAAAGTCATGCTGGGTAAAATCTGGGCTTAGTGTGTGGGAAACTCCCACATAAAACGCGCTAAGTCCAGACTTCAGCGCACTTTAGCCCAGATTTGAGCCCAATGTTAATAAGGTAATCAGAAAGATGTAAAACAACATGCTACAGAAGGTAGATCTGTAAACAAAAGAAAAAAATTGCAATATATGTAATTTCTCACAGTAGCTATATATGCAAAATTATAACAAATGTATTCTGACCTAACATGGGTTTTGCTTGAACAGAACTATGAGATTGTAAATGGTGGGGGGGGGGGGGGGGGGGGGGGGGGGGGGGGCGGGGGAAAGGGGGTCGATATTCAACGCGATTTAACTAGCCAGAAATGACTTCTGGCCAGTTAAATCACTTATCCGGGCCTAACTGCTTATATTCAGCGGTGCTTAACAGGTTAGTGCTGCTGAAAATATCGCTCAAAACCAGCTATTTTGGGGACATTCCAGAGGCACAGTCAGCAGTTAACCAGCCAAGGTAACAGTATAAATAGGACTTCATAAAAGTCAGTCCTATCTTTATGCAGTTCCCCATAGCCAGTTAAGGGGGTCTTTTACTAAAGGTTAGCTCAAGTTATCTACAGCAGGTCCCATTTTATTCCTATGGGCCCTGCTGCAGATAACTCAAGCTAATCTTTAGTAAAAGACCCCCTAAGTGCTGAATATCACACTTAACTGCCTATGTTTTTGCTGGCTTCGTAAACCCAGAAATTTAGGGCCCCTTTTAAAAAGCGGTATGCCCAACGCAGGCTTACTGCTCACCAGAGACGAAGCCAGACCTTGGCGGGAGGGGGTCCATAGCCCAAGGTTGGGGGGGGCACATTTTAGCCCACCTCCCCCAGCCACCGACCCCAACCCCGCTGCCGCAAGGTACACCCTCACCTGCTTTAGTCTTCTTCAGCGCCGGTCTCCGGCGCATTCGCTGATCTGTGCTGTGAGTCCTGATGTCCTGCCATGTCCCTCTGAAAATTTGCAGATAGCTAGTTGTGGTGCATTTAACTAGCCAGGTGACAATCACAGCCAGTTAAATGGTTTTGAATATCGGGGGGGTCCAGGTGTAAGGGGTGGAACAGAGCCCAGCATTGGCGGTACTCATTGACTGGGCATGCACACAAGAGCTGTACCTACTGCACAGCTCTTGTGGGCATGCACCAGGAATGTTCCTCCCCCTTTAACGTCCAATGCTCAACACTAACAGTGTGCATATAATTTGCATGATGTTAGGGTTAAGTATTGGTGTTTTCATTGTGACAACCTGTATTTTCCAGCACTGTTCCCTATAGTGCCGGAATTCTGTACACCTCCCCCTCAGTTAACACCTCTCCTCTATCTGTAGAAAATGCCCTGTCTCAATTAGTATCTCCTCAGAACAGTAACTGGATATAAAGCAACTAACTCACAGTGCTTCAGCCCCTAAAATAGTTCCACCTAGTGGTCTTACAATAGATTGCACTCCCTTTAATATAATAAGCTTTAAATTATTCTGTAAGTATTGCCACACACCCCTTTGCACCTGGCTGTTTCCTCCTCTTTTCTGTATGCTTTATAAACACTCGATATCACCGGTTACCTTTTGCTGTACCCATGAGCAAGTGTTTAACACAAGTAGAAATAAGCAGCTACTGACGATAGAATCTGGCATTTCACATACTCTGAAATAACTCAGCAAACAAAGTGATCCTTTTACTAAGCAGTGCTAAAAAGTGGCCTGCACTATGTTAAGAGCATGGGTTTCCCATGCACTGAGGCCACTTTTACTGTGACAGTAAAATGGCTGCATTTTCCCCTTAATTGTCACACACTTATTTCCTAGTTAGTGATTTAGTACATAAGTACATAAGCACCGCCATACTGGGAAAGACCAAGGGTCCATCAAACCCAGCATCCTGTCTCCGACAGTGGCCAATCCAGGCTTCAAAAACCCGGCACCCCCCCCCCCCCCCCCAAAAAAAAAAAATTAATAATGTTCAATGGACTTTTTCCCTCAGGAATCTGTCCAAACCCCCTTTAAATTCCGTAAGGCCAATTGCTGTCACTACATTCTCCGGCAACGAGTTCCAGAGTCTAATTACACGCTGAGTAAAGAAAAACTTTCTCCTATTTGTTTTAAATCTACCATATTCTAGCTTCATCTTGTGTCCCCTGGTTTTGTTGTTGTTTAAAAGTGTAAACAATCGCTTCACATCTGTCCGCTCTACTCCGCTCATTATCTTGTAGACTTCTATCATATCACCCCTCAGCCGTCTTTTCTCCAAGCTGTGCTACCTGATTAGCACAGGGCATGCCTGCTCTCTGCCTCCAAACACACCCCTGTGCTAAAGAATATTTTTTAATTTGTAGTGCAGGATTGGCGCTCACTGATCCCAGAACTACCGTGAAATGCCAGAGCATATCCCGTGGTAGTGCCTTTTTAGCACTCGATAAGCATGTGTTAGTGCTTAGTGCCGCTTTGTAAAAGGGCCTCAATGCTATTAAAAAATAAATAAATAGAAGAAGCTCCTTATTAAATTTGTGAAAATTTTAACCAAAATATCCACTGATTGACTTTAGGCCCAAATCCCTTATCGCTCCCAAAACTGTCCTTAGGTCCTCACGTTCAGTTGGGTTTTCAGGATATCCACAGGGAGCATGAATGAGATAAATTTCTATATACTAGGTCGCCAACATATGTAAATATATCTCATGCATAGACATTGCCTATAAATATACAAATCAACAATATTTTTAACTTAACATATATTTTGTTGATAATTAAACTAACAAAGTAACTCTTACATAATCTTTATTAAATACTATAAATGCATAAAAAATTCTTGATCACATGTGACTCGTTCAAAACATGCATAAACATTAAAACTACCCCAAAGAACAGTTCTGCTGCAGGATCTTTAATACCAACTCCAGTTGTTCGGTTTAAATGTTGGAATCCTATTGAGTTCATGCGTCTTGAGTGAAACTCCAAAAAGAAACAGCAGTATTGCTCACCTGATGCAATGCCAAATTGTTCTCCTAATATCCAATCTTCAGGGAACTTGGAGTAGATATCAAACAGTATTCTTCCTTCCAAAGAGATATAAATCTCTAAACCAATATCACTAGCAACGTTTCGCTCAGTCTATATCATTTTCAAGGTGAACTTGGTCTCTAAATGGCCCATGTTTCACAAGCGCTTCAACCTAGAAAAGAAAAATATATATAACCCAAAACATACTAAATCCTAATCTGAAACTCAAAAATCTAAATAAAAACAAACATACCATCTGCTATCACAGGTAGAGACCTGCAGACACCTCTGCAATGCCATCCCGCAGTACGAAGGACGCTAACGCATGCACAGCACAAAATCATCATTTTTAAATGTATAAGGCTACCCGCCCTAAAGGTGGAGTCTAGAATCTCCCAGACACCAACACTGACCAGTCAACCTCTTTATTGAGCCCATTGGGCTCCACTATATCCCACATAAAAATTATTTTTTTCCTTCAGACAAAGCTTTCTCACTATTTCACCACCAAAATTAGAAGCCAGTTGCACTAAAACTACAAAATTGCAATTCACTCACTCAATGATTCTTCTCAAGCCAATGTGCCACCAAGGGCATCTCTGTTTTCTTCATACATATGTTACTCAAATGCTGTGCTACCCGAACCTTCACCATACGTATAGTCTACCCAATATACCACAAATCACAGGGGCATGTGATCGCATAAACTACTCCTACTGAGTCACAGTCAGTAGCATCATGCAACAAGAAGAATTTATTTAACTTGGATATCCAAATTTTATCTTTAGTGAGGGCATGCTTGTAATAAATACAATGGTCACAAGCCCTGTGTCCTGTTCCATCTAAACTCCACCTTCCCTTATGCCCTCTGTTATATAACATTTCTCCCAAATTGGGTCCTCTAGTGTAAGCGAATTGAGGGGGTTCCTCAGACACTTTAAGCAGAGATAACAGAGGCCAGTGGTGTGATATAGATCGCTGTATTGTCTGGGACTGAACATAAAATGGTAAAACACACATGTAATTCTAGAGTTAACCACTTTCCTGGCTGGTCTTTGAGCATGATTAACCCTCTTTAGAGCTCTCTTAATAATTTTCCTAGGATATCCTCTGGTACTAAACCTTGTAAACATTAAACATTTTGTTGCCTATAGTGATCATCTTGAGTGCATAGACGTTTTATCCTCATAAATTGCCCTACTGGCATAATATCCTTTAAACATAATGCAGTATCATATTATTGTCGGTGGGTTTCCTAGAGGCATAAGTGGAAAGACTACCTTGAATATAATTGATCACTGTATCCAAAAACTCTACCTGAGATCCCCCTATATGAGTAATAAATTAAATATTGGGGGTCACACTAATTAAGATAGTCTAAAAAACAGTGTAAATCATCCTTTCCCCCCCCCCCCCCCGGCCCAAATAAGGAAAACAATGTCAATTAAATGTTTCCAGGCTACAATAGAGGTGGCATAGTGACAGGTGTAAACAAATTTGGCTTCAACATTGGCCATATATAGGTACACCACAGTGGGAACAACTGTGACTCCTATGGCGACCCCTTTTATCTGACCATAAAACACATTCTATAAAGAAAAATAATTATATTTAATAACTAATTGAGCCAGCTGTAATAATAGACTTATCAACCCGCCAGATATGGGTCTAGAATTCAAAATCCGTTATGTTAAGGCCAAAGCTGAATCTTGAGGAATATTGGTGTAGAGAGATGTCACATCTAGAATAACTAATATGAGATCCTGTAGTTGGGGCAGTACAAATTGTTCTAAAAACAACAGCAAATGGGAAGAATCCCTAACAAAGGATGGGATATCCAGTACTGCTGGCTGTAAATACAAATCCAAAAACTGTGGCAAGGGTTCAAACAAAGACACTCGTCCTGACACTATAGGCCGACCTGGAGGGTGCTGTATGTATTTATGGATTTGGGGTAGAAAATATATAGAGGGGATGCATGCAATCTCTTTATATAAATATTTGAACACTTTAAGAGAATTTTTAGTGCAATTTTTATGTGGGATACAGTGGAGCCCAATGCGCTCAATAAAGATGTTGACTGATCAGCGTTGGTATCTGGGAGATCCTAGACTCCACCTTTAGGGCGGGTAGCCTTATACATTTTAAAATGATGATTTTGTGCTGCACATGCATTAGCATCCTTACAGTGGGTCGCCATTGCAGAGGTATCTGCAGGTCCCTACCTGTGATAGCAGATGGTGTGTTTGTTTTTACTTAGATTTTTGAGTTTCAGATTAGGATTTAGTATGTTTTGGGTTATATATATATTTCTTTTCTAGGTGAAACATGGGCCATGTAGAGACCAAGTTCACCTTGAAAATGGTATAACCTGAGCAAAACGTTCCTAGTGATATCGGTTTAGAGATTTATATCTCTTTGGAAGGAAGAATACTGTTTGATATCTACTCCAAGGCCCCTGAAGGTTGGGTATTAGGAGAACAATTTGATACTACATGGACTCCCTTGATAGGATTCCAACATTTAAATGAGTGACTAGAATTGGTATTAAAGATCCTGCAGCAGAACTGTTCTTTGACTTTGGGGTTTATTGGGGTAGTTTGAATGTTTATGCATGTTTTGAAGGGATCATGTGCGATCGAAATGTTTTTTTTATGCGTTTATAGTATTTAATAAAGAGAGATTATATAGGAGTTATTTGGTTAGTATAATTATCAACAATATGTTATGCATAGACATTGGGGATATTCTGGATACGTCATCGGGTCACAAAATCTTAAGGGGAGGTTCAGAAGCAACAATATCATCAGTTCAGAAGGTTGAATGTAGCTTCTCATTCCTTTGGTATGCTAATTTAACAACAGAATTTTGTGGAATACTAATTGGAAAGCTGTTTTACAGAACTTCCAGTGTTCAGCTGTAAGCACATTTGTAACAGGAATGTCTCGTTTGAAAAGAACATCTCAAGCATGTTGGTTTCTTCACATCTGTTGCCCATCAGTTTGTATGCTTTAATTCCAACAGGATTTTACCAGCATTCCACAGGCTCAGTTTAATATCATTGCTGGATACTATTGTTAAGCCAATGTTTCTACTCAGAATAAACAAGGAATTCTTTGTAAATAAAAGTGCATAGTTATAGAATTTTAGATACATGCTTGTGAAGATAAAAAGAAATTCAGACCATACCCTGTAAGAACACTAAAATAATTCTAATGAACCATTCCAGAGATAAAGTGAGATGAGGGGAGGTGCATTTTGCTCCCTTTAAATCTTTGCAGCATGTCATAGAACATGTGTTACAGGAGAATTGCAATGCTTTTTCTTCCCTTTTGAACAATAAACCTATTTATAGTAAGGATCAAAAGGTTAGTTGCGATCCCTACAGAAAGAAATATATTTCTTTTTATTTCCAGTGGAAATATGAAACAGAAATTTGTACAAGATGATTCTAATCCCACTGCTTCAACATTTCTTTCCATACCTCAGCAGACTTTTGTTCCAGTCTTCGGATTTATTACCACCTCCTTCTGCCTCCAGAACATAGACGATTAAGGTCAAATGGAAATATTAACATTTTGTCTCTTCTCTGAACTCTGAGGCCATTTGTTTATGGAACACACTGTCCTTTGTTGTACAAATCAAATACGTTACCTCCATCCATTCACAACAGCACAGCTTTCATGTATTGATTTGAGAGTCCTGCATCATGTATGATTTCCTCACCCAGACTTATTTAGTCATAAAACAATAAAGCAGTGAATGGATGACCTATAGTACTCAACATGTAAATTTTTTTTTAACATCTCCCCCCCCCCCCCCCTCCTTGGGGTCCCTGCTCATGACCTGTTTAGTCATGCGTGATAAAAAGAAGAATGTTTTGTACTAATTCCCGGGCCATTATTTTGCTGGTAAGTACTGCACAGAAAAGTATACCTGTAACCTACACCAGTGCCAGATGGTAACTTAAATTCCAAAAACTGGTAAACTTCTTGAATGCCTATGGCCAAAGAAAATAAGTTGATGATTAAATATAAGGCTGTAATTTTTTATGCAAGATGTTCAGGGCCCTGTTTACTAAAGTGCGCTAGCGTTTTTAGCACAAGCTAAAATTTAGCATGTGCTAACCATGTAGACACCCATAAGAATATTATGGGCATCTACACGGTTAGCGCACGCTGATGCTTAGCACACACTAAAAGTGTTAACGCGCCTCTAGCACAGCTTAGGAAACAGGGCCCATAGGGTCAGATTCCAGAATGGTACTGCTGTATGCTTGTTGAACATTTCCTTGATACCTATTCAGCCCTATACTTCTGCTCATCCTGACAGCGTTTGGAATTTTCGAGGCAAGGTTTACACTGATGAGTACAGAATGAGGAAAGTCCCCCTGATCAGGGCTGCTGAGAGGGGGGGGGGGGAATTCCCATGGCCTGGTCTCCAAGGGGGGGCCCAGCTTCTTCTTTCAGCCTGCTTCTGGGTTTGCCCTCCCTTGCTCCTGCATGTCATCCAGGACCCGGACGATTGCATTAGCGCGATGTCGCATTAACGCAATCATCTGGGTCCTGACTCCCGGCACGGCGTTCTGACTCCCGGCACAGAGAGGAGCAGGAGAGGACAGATCGTGGGACCAGGCACGCAGGAAACGGCTTGCCGGTGCCAGGCGTGCCCCCCCCCCCCTTGGAGGCAAAGACTGACAGGTAAGGGGCAGGCGGGAGCAGCGGTGCGAGTAGGGTGGGGGCAGCTTGAGTGGGGTAGGCAGGTTGAGGCAGTCCAGTTCTGCCCCGGGCTCAGCTGTGTCTCTCAGTGGCCCTGCCCCTGATGAACCTGATCCATAGCATTCATTTCATTCAGTCTTTTTTCTGCCCTATACCACAGTCTGTTCCCCTCCCCCCAGAGAGTAAAACAAGTTTACCCTTACTGCTTCAGGTATCTTGTGAAATTACATTTTTTGGCAAGAAGCAGATCAGTGAAATGTTGAGCTATGCCAAAAACAAAAGTCTGATGTTTAACAAGGGATTCCCCATTCTCCGTTGTCAGCCTTTTGGGAATTCATAGATCCAGGGCAGCTGCAGGTAGCTAACACTTAGGCCCCAATGCTCAGAAGTAAACGAGGATGCTAGAGGCCAATAGTGCCAGACTAGTACCCGCATTTACTAGCGCACAATGCACAGAAACCATTACCTTGGGAAAGAAGGAGCTCGCAAAGGAACAGTACAAATAGGATGCTAATGTAGTCAAAAGGATGCACATGGGGCATTTCCTATTTCCTCCAGTGCTCAGAGAACAGTGCGAATGATCAAAACTTTATGTCAGCTCAGAGCTGGCATTAGATGACTGGACAGCAGCAAAACCAGCAGCTTAAGTCAGAAGCAGAAGATCGGGAATAGGTGGGGGATCTGCCAGACACGGACTGAAGTCCGGTGTCGGCCCACTCTCCTCCTCCTTGGGGAAACTCTACTGCGTCTGACTTTCACTCCTGTGCGCTCTTTCTCTGCCAGCCCTGGGATGGGGAGGGCTAGTAAATCTTACCTCAGGTCAGGAGAGGTCTTCTTCCTCTACAGCTGGGCTAGATCTCAGCCTTCTGGAGGAATTTTAAAAGTGGTCCACATCCACCTCTTCCCCCTGGCCATGGCTCCCTGCTCCCCAGTTTGACCTCGCATCAGCACAAGAGCTGCTCTTACCTCACAACTCTTGTGCACATGCGCCGGGCCCATTCCCCCTTCTTTACTTCCTAATGCTCAATGCTAACAGCGCACCTATATCTGCATACCAGTAGCACTGAGCATTAGGGAGCTGTTTTGCCACGCTGTTCTGGTGTTATTTTTTCGACGCTGTTCCATACAGCACCAGAGTGTTGATCATCAGTTTTGAGATACCTTACTTGCTTCCCTCCTACAGCTAGTCAAATGTCATTCCAGCCCCCAAAATGTAAATGCAATTATAAGAAGTAGCATTTTCCCCTGGCCTTTACTCTCAGTTGGTAAAGTACTTGAAATTTCTTGCATACCTATCTAGTTAACAGCATGTTTACTTTTAATCAGCACATCATTAGGATTAGCACAAGCCATTGCTCCAAGCTCATTTAATGAAACTTAACTGTGTGCTTTAGAGATGTGTTCTTTTTTTTTCCAAGCCAATTATTAATTTGCAAGAGCAGACTGTAGAAAGTAATATGTCAGGCCTAACAACAGCTTTCACTTCATCATTCAGCACGCTAGTACAGACATTGCATTTGAATGAAATTTCCCCTTTACTGCAATGTTTAGAAAAGTGCCAAACAGCCTGGCAATTCAAAGAACTAGAAAGACCATCCGCTGTGTAGACATACTAGAAAATTATATTCTTCCTTTTGTCTTACAGAATAAAAAAATTCCTAATATCTGGTTATGGGCTTTGGTGTTTTAGTGCCATTTCTCCCTTTAAAATAATAATGGGAATATGCATTAAGAACATTTACAAAACCCATATATTTACCATATTTCTCCATAACTATGTTAAAACAGCAGACACGCACTCCTATGGCTTTTATAGAAGTACCCCTCTCCTGCCCCAAACAACCAAAAAATGTGTTTATGGGGACCACAGAAATATTTGTGATTTAGGGAACCTTTTACTAAACTATGCTAAAAAGTGGCCTGTGGTATCAGTAGCGCAGGGCTTTCCAGCACACGGAGGCCACTTTTAGCACGGCTGTAAAATGGCTGCAATTTCTGTTTTCCCATTGATGACCACTTACTAATTCCCCAATTAGTGCATGGCCATTAGAGTATGAGCCCAGACAGTAAGGGCTCAAATGCTAACCCTGCACTAATTGGGCAGCGCACGGTGATTTTTCCATGCTACCTGATTAGCGCAGGGCATGCCTACTCTCCACCTCCAAAAACACCCCATGCTAAAAAAAGTAAAACCTATTTGTTAGCACACAGGTAGCGTACGCCGACCCCAGAACTACTGCGGGATTCCTGAGCAAATCCCATGCTAGTGTCTTTTAGCATGTGGTTAGCACGCATTAGTGTTTCTTAAAAGGGCCCCTGAGTTAATAAAATAATCAGAAATGCCATTCTGAATGATATCTACTGCATAATTAAATTAGGAAACAACATTTTATTATGATTCATTTCATAAATAAATCTTTAATAAATTGAATATAAAATTAAAAACATTTACAATTTATTCCAGTATTACATTTTTCTCCTCAAAAAAGCTACAGTTTTCATAAATAAAAACATTCAGTTTTAAAAACAGCTGACTTCTGTTTGCTGTTAGGAAAGAATTGGTACAGGATAGCTGCCACAAGAAAACACTCACAAAAGCATCCACCTCTGCAAGGCACTTTAGCCTCCAACTGTACAAGATGAAAAAGTTTCAGATCTTCAACTAACAGAACGTATAAAAAAAAAAAACAATTCTCAAGCAAAAAGAAATATACTCATTAAATCACATAATTTACAAACAGGAAACATTACAGTTAAAAATAAAATATGCTCCGAACAGAAGCAATCAATTTGCTCCACTATTATGAAGCTTTAAATAATTGTAAATCACTGTTGTAACAAAGTCCAACCTCGGAGTGCACTTTGTAAGTATGAAATGTCTTTAACCTTGTCCCGTAAAAGACAATGCACCATTTCCCCACCAAAAGTTCATCTTCTATTTCATATTCCCTCAGCTTGCAGCAGAGTTATGTGTGTATCTGGATTGCTTATAGTTAATCCCTAAATTTGTGAATGTCATTAAAGAGCCTGTAGTATGGATAGGCTTCATTTGTCTGTGGACAGTTGTAGTTGCATCTGCAGGACTGAATCATCATAACATTCTTGGTGAAGGTCTCTCCGTCCACACAGCGGAAGCGGATCTTGGCTGTCCTGGTCTGGTGAGGGGTGCAGCATCTCCCATCCACGCAAGAACCACAGTATTTAGGACGGTATGCTTTCACACTCGAGCATCCTGCATATGTAAATTTCACCGGATCTTGGGATTTTTTGGTCTTGGTGCATTTCTTTCCCTTCTGTAGGAAAAGTAGATAATAAACACAGACTGTTAGTATAAATTATCACCCCTTCATAGTTCTGAAAATGAAATAAATGGCAAGCTAAACGTTTTAAAGTGAACAATTGAGGAAAAATAAAAAAAATTATACCTTAAGGTTAGTGTAGGCTTGCTGTTCACATGGTCGAACTTCACAAATTTGTGTTTCTCGTATTAGTTTGCAGTCTGGATTGTCGTTGGTGACTCTTGTAGAGATACCAGTTCCACAGGTTTTTGAACACTGGGACCATGAAGTTGTTTGAACAATGCATTTTGGATGCTCAAAAGACTGGCTGTGTGGCTGACTTCTAAAAGCTACAGAACAAAAGAATAAAAAAAAAAAAGACATACAAACATGAGATACATATTTCTTCATTCTTAATCTTTGTGGCATTTCTTCATTAAGGAATATGAAATGCAGTGTCACGTGCATCATCTTAGATGTACAAATATATTGTTTATTTAACATTAAGGGATTAGGTGTCTGTCTACACTGACCTAAAACAATGCTAGATTATGCTAGCTGTACAGTGACACAATTATACTAGTGGTGATTTTCCATTCTTCAGTCACGCACCTGGTAACATTTTTAGTCCTCCTTTTACTACAGCAACAAATTCATTTTTGCTTGTTAATTCGCCTTCTGAAGCATCCAAATCAAAAGCTTGGTTGAAGAAATCTTGTAACTCTTCCAAAGAGTCTTTAGTCTCATCACAGACCCATTCTTCACAGCACTGTCCAGGAATTTTGACCAGCCTTGGGTTTGGGCAGCCCAAGCTAGGGAGAGATAATTCTTGAGGGCACAGAGGAATGCAACCCACAGCTCCATCGATACATGTGCACTGATGTTTACAGTTTGGCTGGAAACTTTCCCCATTCTGGTAGATTTTGGAGTTGTATTCACAAGGCCGACCTTCTAACTTTGCTGCAAAGAACAAAACAATGGGGAAATTAAAAATCAGCCAGACTATTGTGTGAACTATTTCTGCTCTGTTAAATTCAATTTCTAGCTCAGTTCCCTGGAGAATCCAGGCTAGAACAATAAGTTAGTCAGGAATCACTTTTCCTTATGCACTCTTAGTTGAGCCCAGACGTCGAATTGCATTCCAGACTGTTGAAATCATAAGCCATTCTGCCAAGCTACTGACAACAATGAATAACCATACAAGGGCTCAGCATTACTAAACTCTGGAACTACAGGGGCTATGGGGTTCATGAATTATCTATCCATCTATCTAATGTAGCCAAACCATATGCATCTTACCTCTGCAGATCCCTTTTAGCGCGCTGGAACTAGCACCAAAATTGCACTCCAGTCCCTTGGTGTGATCACAGGGTTCGTGCTTACTGCAATCTTCATTCAGCTGCTTAGCGCATACTTTACAGCAACCACAGCCGTCCAGAACCAAGCCGACTCCGGGAGCGCATCTTTGTACGGTCAAAGGACAATGGCACTCACTGGGGCAGGAAGAAAACACCTGCGAAAGAGAAAGCAAACAGAACGTTGTACTATTCACGTGCTTTGATAGGAGACTTACTCCAACACATTTTTAGTGCTTAGCTCGACAGTCCCTCCCAACTTCAAATCGTGTAAAGTTTCCAACATTGTTTATAGCAGCTATACAAAGAAACCAACTTTTGTTGCAATGCAAGCAGCACTAAACATACCAGGTGGAGTAATTGAAGGAGGAAAATGGCGAAAAAGACCGATCTGCTCATGGCTGCTGAACTCTTCTGCTGCTCTATGTCCACTGTAAGTTTGCAGGGATGTTGGTGTAGCGCGGGCTGTCAGAGTCTGTTGAGCGCCAGTGACACCACCTCCCCTCTGGTCTCGGCCGAACTTTGGAGCGGTCTGAGGGAAGCTCGCGCTGCCACCGCTTAAATAGCCAATAGCCGCGTGCGCCTCCCCTGATGTCACCGCTGGCTGGCTGAGGCAGCGTTCTGAAGCATCCCAGGAATGTTCCTTGGCGCGATTTTAATCCAAGTACCTCCCAGTCTAAATTTCACTTTTTGTTTTTTTGGCTCCCTCGCGTAATTAAAACTAAGTTCAGCCTTTTCATTTCGAACCCATTCTCATTCATAGTGAGTTGTTATATTTGTAACCTGGTTTTATTGTTTGATCTTTTTTTTTTTTTTTAGTTCAACCATAATGATTTTTTAGTGGCTACTGGGGGCGAGCCTGGGGGTATGGTGAGGACAATTCTAAATATGCATCACTGGAGTTCACCAATGAGCTCTAGTGCTGAGCTGATCATAGTAACGTACATAGTAAATGACGGCAGATAAAGACCTGTACGGTCCATCCAGTCTGCCCAACAAGACAAACTCGTTTACATGGTAGGTGATAACTTTATAAGTATACCCGAGTTTGATTTGTCCTTGCCTTTCTCAGGGCACAGACCATAGAAGTCTGTCCAGCACTGTTCTTGTACAGTTCTGAAGCTAACGTCGAAGCCCCTTAAAATCTACACTCCAGCCCATCCCTGTCTATTCATACAATCATGTAACGATCATACAGCCCAAGTGACCTCAACGAATTGCAGTGTGTGTGCCCACAGCAAAAAAAGTCATTGCCTAGTAAAGTACAGAGAGGAATGGAAATAGTACAATATATGTTTCTATTAGTAGACAATTAATCAACCATCCTTATGTAAGACTTGACACAAATATAGTGATTGACTTTACAGAGGTTCTTCTCTTTTGGGAAGGATGGAAGGAAGACTGCAGCCCGACTTTCCTTGATTTCTGTGACCTGTTTTATAAACACAGAACATATATAGTTTCTCCTCTGTCTTTGGCCTTGCCTCGTCCAGGTTGACTGGTTAGGAGCATCAGTGCTTATGTGCCTGCAGAACATCTTTGTCAGGCTGACAGATCGGTCATTCCCTTAGATTTAAACTCAGAACTTCAAAGACACTGTTTTGAAAACTCAGGATCCAGTGTCCTGATTTGCTGAGTTTAAACTGCCTAGCTGGGCAACAAAATCAAAACATAGTGTGGGAAGAGACTGCATAAAATATGGAAAACAAACATATACATGCAGGTACATAAGTACTTAAGTAATGCCATACTGTGTCTTTGCAGGATCAAACTTTTGGCCTGCTACAACAGAATGAATCAATGTTAGTTATATTCAAACAGGGCTGGCCCAACCACTAGGCAAAAGTAGGCAGTAGCCTAGGGCAGTAGCTTCGGGGGGGGGGGGGGGGGTTGGGGAGGGGGAAGCAAAGAGCATCTGCAGTCGAAACAAAACTCAATCAACCAATACTTTTATTGGGTGAACAGTATTCAAATAGCCTTTTGGAAACTGCCCTTATTATTTGTGTCTATATGATATAAACATGGTGTCTTGGTAGAGGGGTACAGATCAAGAGCCTGAAAGATAATGGGTGTGTGTGGGGGGGGGGGGGAGAGGGGGGTGTATTTCTGAATGTTTGCCTAGGATGCCCAGTACCCTTGCATGGCCCTGAGCCTAAATGATCTCTTTAAAATGAATGACTGTCTTTGAAAAGGGAAAACAAACAGGAAAGAGCTTATACTAATTTGTGCTGTTTAATGAGTAGTGTTGGTTGGATTATTGTGGCAATCTGTTTCTTGGTTTTTTTTGTTGTTGTTTAATGATTATTTCCTTTATGCATAATTTTTATTTAAAAAAAAAGCTGGCCATCCATCCAGATGGCTCAGTTGTTCTGCCATGCAGATCTGGGTTTGATTCTTGGATGAAGTCCTTTGCTTCCTAGATAGGCCAGGGCAAGTTGTTTCACAGTTTCTTGGGGGCATAGTTGGGTGGGTAATAAACACTAAGGATGTGTAACAGCAACAGCTAGGATCCACATTGAGCGTTTGGAGAAGAAATCTGATGCGTGGCCAGGTTAAGTTTGGAGGAAGATATAAAATAGGAGAAAATTCCCAGGTAGTTGTGAATGGAGGTTCCTGGATCTCATTCCTGGTTACTATTGACTTGGAAATCCAAAACTGTCAGGCTAAAACAAAAATAGCTAAGAAAAAAACCCTGGAGCAATCCCGCCCCTCCCCCCACCGATTCTTCATGCAAAAGTAATACTCCAAAGTAATTTATTCAGAGTTTCTATATGCTATTCACTGTGAACTAGGGGTACCCTTTTAACTCCTATTTTGAGTTTCTGCTTCTCTTGTAATATCCTTTGACTTGCAGCATTAAGTGTTTCCAGATGCGGAATCAGACACCAGACGTAACAATATTTCCATATTTGGTATAGCAGTAGCCTGCGTTTTTCACATTTTTCTACCTCTGTTATCCAACCACAAGGCATTCTTGACAGCTTCAGATGTTGTTAAATATAGGCTTCACTTACGCTCCCAAGGGTAGGAAATCTTTGGAATTCCTATTTTTTTTTTTACACAATCTATCATGACTTGAAAGGACAGTACAGTGCCTGTTCCAATAGTCCTTATAGGTTGTTCGTCTGTGGAGAAATAAGCCAAGTGGTTTAATGTGCTTTCAAACATTAAATAAGTAACTTTTTTTGAGGACTGTTAACAATTCTTATTAGCAGACTTGAGGTTTCTTCACGGACTGAAAAGGAGGGAAGATGCCATCGCCCTTGAAAATACACCCAGGGCTGCACGTCTTGCATGAAAGCTTCTTGTAAAGCACTTTTTTTTTCTTGTTCTGGAAACTAGAGACAAATCAAAGTAGCGCAACAGAAAGCGTTTGTTTCCACCCCCGGCCGCAAAGAACGAATAGTATGGTGGACTAGGGGAAATGCAAAGAAAAAAGTGGACATATTCTGGTAAGTAATGCTGGAAAATCAAGCAGCACACTTTTATTTCTCTAACGAATAACCCATTTTAGTTGCTCATCTGTAAAAAAAACAAAAAACACCCCCCCCCCCCCACACACACACACACAAAAAGAGACTGTTTTGGAAATTAGAATTGTATTCTGAATCTTTACTTTCCAGTAGAGTCCATCCTTCTGGGGACCAGAATGTGATCCATTTAAACCCAGCCTGCCTAGTTGTCTTGCTATGGAATGCCACTGACGACTTTTCTTGTTCCTTTACCACGAATGTGCGAGAAAGCCTGAAGCGAGGAATGCAATAAGCGTTTTTCCAACATACCTGACAAGCTAAAATCTGAAAGTTTCCAAATCACTATGGACATTTTTCTAAAGATCTCAATTGTCTGCTTTCATAACTAGCTCTAGATCCCCGAGGAATAAGTCGATGCAGATTGATGAGGTTCATCTTTGTTGACATCACTGGGGAACCATTTTTTCCTCTGGTCTAGATAAATAAAGCTTCATGAGAAAGCCATCTGTCGGGCAAACAATATGCCTTTTAGCATTATAATCTTAGAAAATTCTTGGGATTGAAGCTGGAGAAACAGCCTTCAGACCGCCTAAATGAGGGAAGAATGTGAACTAAAAGTATGTGAGAAGACTATGAACTCGTTAGTGGCTTTTTAGTATTTTAAAGTCACAGTTGTGCACATCTGTACATTAAATAAAACCTCACTGCTGGTTTCTTTCTGCAGTTTCCCTGCTCTACCTTCTAGTGTTTTTTTAAGAAGCCGCTGGGGGCGCTGTTTTCGCAGCGCACTTGCGTGCAGAAACTTTTGGCTACATTTCACGCTCCTCGAGCGTTTCCAGCTCGGATCCATATTTGGTGAAAGGCTGAAAGTTCGTCATCCCTTGTTGATGCAGCCGGATTCGTTTTAGTAAAAAAAAAAAAAAAAAAAAAAAGGAAATCGCAGGTCACTGATCCGCATACCAAAACCATTGGTCATTCGGAGAATCCCCGGGTCACATTTTTGTAAACTGAAGAGGATTTTCCTTTGGCTGTTTATATGGAAGTGTTTCCCTAGCTTAAGAATTTGCTGGTAATTTTTTTTCCCAATAAAGAGCTGTTCTGTCAAATCGCATTAATTTATTGCAGAAAGAATACATTAACTCCTTCATATTTTCTCTTGAATTATACAGTTCAAAATAAATCACCCCTTTTAAATGATCACATCATAGCAAAAATTAATGATTGCAAAAATGAATTGTTGCTTTTCTCCTATAGTAGGGTATTTTAATTTTGTTAGGGGAGGCGAGTTTTTGCATGAGTGAACGGCTTGATTTAAAAAGCCCGTAAATTGGATGATGATACGTGTGTGAAATTCAGTTATTTGTGTATTTCATTTATTACTTGTTTGGCACTGCGCTTTTTAATGATCGATGACTGGTGACGTACAGGGAGCGAGACCTGAGTGCGTCCAAGCAGGAAGGGGTTACTATGCTGACTGAGCGTTGCTTTCGTGTAGTTGACGCCTGGCTCCTGTTCTGTCCTGCGGGCCGGACCTGCGCTGGCAGTGACTTTCGTCAGTGCTGAGGAATGTCAGTTCAGTCCGGAAAAGAAACGGGTTCAAGGATCCTGTGTACTGTTCTTTAGGCCTAGTACAGACATTGGACACAGTAAGCCGGGGGGGGGAGGGGGACGATGACCTGATATACCGTCTTTCTGTGGTTACAATCAAAGCGGTTTACATATTTTATACAGGTACTTATTTTTGTACTTGGGGCAATGGAAGGTTAAGGGGGTCTTTTACAAAGGCACGTTAGCATTTTTAGCGCACGCTAAACGATAGAGACACCCATGTATTCCTATGGGTGTCTCTAGCGTTTAGCGTGCCTTTGTAAAAGGACCCCTAAGGGACTTGCCCAGAGTCACAAGGAGCTACAGTGGGAATCAAACCTAGTTCCCCAGGATCAAAAGTCCGCTGCACTGGGAGCTACAATAGCTTAGGAAATGATCAGATTTTGCATATTAGAGGTTTAATCCTGTCATTTGGTCCAAATCCAAATAGTTTCATATATATACTCACTGAGGTCCGAGGACAGGAGTTAACACACTGCACCCTTCCCTCCTGCGCTACGGTATTATACAGGTTCTGGACCTCAGCCAAAAGGTGAAGAGTGGACTGTCCTCAGCAAATGACACAACCCTTACATTAGATCTTAGATAAATATGATTATTACTGATATATCAATACATACAGTATTCATTTTTGAGGTGTCTTTATGAATATCTTTATTTTAGGACAATGTAATAAAATGTACTAATTTAGTCCACTGCTTTATATTGACATTAGTGCATTTTTGGAAACTATACCTATGCAAAGGGGAAATAAAAAAAAAAGTGATCTAATGTAAACTCATATTCCACATGGAAGGTAGTGACCTGCTTATGGAATTACTTTGAGCACAGCAATTTTACTTCCTTTTTACTACATCTATTTTACTTCCCCCTTGAGGTGAAATAATGTCTTAATTTCCATCTACATTTATGGCAAATAAATGGAAATAAAAAATAGTCACCCACCCTAGGCCATGACTCGGGGACTCTGCACCTGAGAAGTACTACTACTACTACTACTATTTAACATTTCTAAAGTGCTACCAGGGTTACGCAGCGCTGTACAATTTAACAAAGAAGGACAAAGAAGTAGGAGTCTAGGATCACTGTATTCAAGAGACCCGAGACTTGAGACTCCTGTACCTGGGAAGCCAGAGCCAGGAGATCCATGCTTGGGGCTCCTGTATTTGGGAAGCTCAGGTTCAGGACCTTTGTACCTTGTAGACTGAGTCTGGGAGCCTTGCAACTGGGAAGCCAGACCCCCAGCCTGGGAGGCCCAAGTTTGAGACTCCAGCACCCAGGACCATTAAGTCCAGGACCCCTGTATTTGAAAAGCCCAAGTCCAAGACTCTGATAATTGTGCAGCTTGAGTACCGGATCCTGCATCTTGTAACCAACCCTTTACGTTGGCTCCTAAATTCCCTAATCATGCTTACCACTGCTTAAAATGACTTGCCACGGGACGCGCTGAGGCATACTGCAGTAATTTTTAGATCTATGTGCGCAACCATGTGCTAAAAATATTTTATTTTTTAGCACAGAGGGGGGTTGGAGAGTGGGTGTATTTGCACACTAACTGATTGGCGAAGGATTAACACATGAGCCCATACTGCCTGCAAAATAGGTGTTGGTAAGTACTCACATGCTAAAATTTTTTAATGGTCGCATGCTAATGGCAAAATTAGTGCATGTTCAATCCACAAGGTAAAAAATTACACGCAGATCAGATTCACTCACTAAGTAATGCGAAAAACACAAAAGATACAGTGAATCGTTATAAAGGCACGCCCACTTTTTATTCAAGGAGGAAAAAGACCTCATCAAACTGTAGCAAGCAACAGTATATAGAACCGGACTACTAATTCAGCTGCTCTTGTGTGCAGGAGGATCCGCTTCACTCATTCTGACCAGTGCAGCGAAGGGCGACTAAAATGATAGCGGGGATGGGACGACTTCCCTATGAAGTAAGACTAAGGAGGCTAGGGCTTTTCAGCTTGGAGAAGAGACGGCTGAGGGGAGACATGATAGAAGTATATAAAACAATGAGTGGAGTGGAACAGGTGGATGTGAAGCGTCTGTTCACGCTTTCCAAAAATACTAGGACTAGGGGGCATGCGATTAAACTACAGTGTAGTAAATTTAAAACAAATTGGAGAAAATTTTTCTTCACCCCACGCGTAATTAAACTCTGGAATTCATTGCCGGAGAACGTGGTGAAGGCGGTTAGCTTGGCAGAGTTTAAAAGGGGGTTAGACGGTTTCCTAAAGGAGAAGTCCATAAACCGCTACTAAATGGACTTGGGAGAAATCCACAATTCCAGGAATAACATGTATAGAATGTACGTTTGGGAAGCTTGCCAGGTGCCCTTGGCCTGGATTGGCTGCTGTCGTGGACAGGATGCTGGACTCGATGGACCCTTGGTCTTTTCCCAGTGTGGCATTACTTATGTACTTATACTTTCTCACTGTGCTGTCACAGGTCTTATTTGATCTCCCTTTCCCAAAACTGTATTGATTGTAACCACAGAAAGGTGATATATGAAGTCCCATCCCCCTTTCCTTTCCCTGCCATTAAAGTTTCTTTTTGTCTGTCCAGATGCATGTATGAATTCTTTTATTGGTTTAGCTCCTGTCAGCTATAAGAACTCTTGCAAGAGACATGCAGTCATTTTTTTTACATTGTCACTTTTGAAAGTGGGTCATGTTTAGCAACAAAACATACATTAAAAAATAAAAATAAAAAAGAACTATCCATTCTCTGCATCTGAGGTAAAAGATAGATTTTTAAGGCATCAGCAATTTTTATGCAGCCCAGCCTTTTGTAATCTGATGCCATCTCTACTTTATGATTATTTTTTTAGTTTATACTGTATTTATTATTAAATTGTTATACCGCCTCTTTTGAACACAAATTGAGGCAGTTTACATACAATTTGCACTGTCCCTGATGAGCTCACAATCTAAGTGGAGGAATGGCCTAGTGGTTAGAGCACTGGGCTTGCAATCCAGAGGTGGCCAGTTCAAATCCCACTTCTTCTCCTTGTGATCTTGGGCAAGTCACTTAACTCTCCATTGTCTCAGGTACAAACTTTGTTTGTAAGCCCTCCTGGGACAAAGAAATATCCAGAGTAACTGAATGTAACTCACCTTGAGCTACTACTGAAAAAGGTGTGAGCAAAATCTAAATAAATAAGTAAGTAGTATATTGTACTGGGGCAATAGAGGGCTAAGTGACTTGCCAGGTCACTTGGAGCTGCAGAGGGAATTGAACCCAGTTCCCCAGGATCTCAACCCACTGCTGGTGGTTAGGCAGCAGTGGGAATCAAAACTGGTTGAACAGGTCCGCAACCCACTGCAGCTATTTTAGGAAAGTATTTTCATAGTATATGTCATATTTTCAGTGGACAATCATGAGAACTTATCCACTCATGGAGCAATACATGACCTTTTGCATTTATAGGGTTTGATATACCATCTTTCTGTGGTTACAATCAAAGCTGTTTACATATTATATATAGGTATTTATTTTGTACCTGGGGCAGTGGAGGGTTAAATGACTTGCCCAGAGTCGCACGGAAACTCATAGCTTCAGTGGTAGAAATACAAAGGTTCGCTCTGTTCTGGTGACTTAATATCTTTACTTCCTTTTAGAACTAGATATGAACATGCTAGTAAAAAAGAAAAGCGTGAAAAGGGCACAAAATGGAAAGACCTTCCTCTTTTTTCTTTCCTAGCTTTACCTGCACTTCCTGCTGAGGGTTCTGAAAGGTATAGTGACCAATTTTGGCAATATAAATTTACAGATTCACAGGCATAAGAACATAAAAATGTGCCTTACTGGTTCAGACCAAGGGTCCGTGAAGCCCAGCATTTTGTTTCCAACAATGGATGGAAACAGAAAACCTGGTCAAAGGGAAGTGGGTAGATATTAGGGGCTGACAAATACGTGTTTACCTTTCTTGAAAAAAGGTATACTATGGGAGGTGGACCCACTAGAAATGCTTCTTTAATGTCACTCCATGGCAAGAACAAAAGGGGTGGGGACATGTGTGTGGCATCACATAGGCTGGAGAGAAATAGGAATATACTTCTGCAAGGGAAGACAGGTAATGATTTCATCTTGAAAGTGGTGGGGAAAGTTGAAACACAGACAAAGGCCTTTGCAGTTGCAGGACCAACTCTGTGGAATATGCTTTGTGGGTAGAATTAAATTGTCTTACATTCTGAAAAAAAAAATGAAGTAACATCATGAAGCATTTGAGGGATGGAAGACGGCCAGAGGAGGGGAAAATAATGTGGTGTGGATGGGTACAGGTTTTGATAAAAGTGTTACTGGAGGAGAATTGAGGGAATATGATGATTGTATGTCGGTGAAACTTTTTTTTGGGGGGGGGGAGGGGTATTTCTATTAACTTTTAGTCTGCTGTAAACTGCTTTGAGTTGCCACAATGGCTGGGAAAGCAGTATTTTATAGTTTTAAATAAATGAATAAATCTACACTCATGCAGTTGTAATTGATTTTTCAGAGACCTCTATCTCAAATAACTCAAATAGTGGAGGAGTGGCCTAGTGGTTAGGGTGGTGGACTTTGGTCTTGAGGAACTGAGTTTGATTCCCACTTCAGGCACAGGCAGCTCCTTGTGAATCTGGGCAAGTCACTTAATCCTCCATTACCCCATGTAAGCCGCATTGAGCCTGCCATGAGTGGGAAAGCGTGGGGTAAAAATAAAATATATTTATTCCTGTCAAAAAAGCACCATGCAGCTTGAGTGACAGTGTCCTGTCAGGCCTGCCCTTTGAAAGTTAGAGGAGTGGTCTGGTGGTAGTCACTCAAAATGCTATGAGCTTGCTGTCCCTGTACCTTTAAGGGGAAAGATCTCACAGCATACTGCCACCAGACTTGGCATTGCTTTCAAAAAAATGTTGCTGGGATAGAGGAGCAGGTGCTTTGCTGAGCATGGTGCCCCTATGCAGCTGCTTATTCTGCCTCAATAGAAATCCAGGCCTGTGAACATGACATTGTTAATTACATATCTGAAGACATGCCAGCATCAACAAGTCACTTTCCTAATGCAGGTTATGGATGTAGTGTGTCAGGAGTAGCATATGTAAAGGCTGAGTCCTTCCCATAAAGAGTATGACTACTGGAAACATCCTATATGGAATTCTGCAGGGAATTGATGCACTGATGGAGCCCGTCTGTGGCTCCATTTACTATTGCCCCTATACTTGCTGTCTAGCATTGCTGTGCTTAGTTGGAATTAAGTCTTAGTGAATCATTTCCTAAAAGGATGAATCAACTGCTATAAAAATAGTTGCAATTTTTGGTATAATAAAATCTCTATGCTTCACTTTGCTGTGCTTTCATCCAAATGTGATTGAATTAGCAGAATTTCAGATGTTTTTCTGTGTGCTGCCATGTGTCCATTATGCACTGTGTCTTTTTTCTATTCTCTTATCCAAACAAATGCATACTTTGACAATTGGTATAGCCCAAAGGATGCCTTTCTGGGTATTTTTGATGTCCAATACTATTGGTATGTCTGTTCTCAACTAGGAAAAATTAGATAAAGATGCCTACCTCCTTTAGTAAAATGACAGAATAGTATTGAAGATAAATGTGTTCCCAACCTGTAGGCAACCATTTCATGAAATGTAGTTGCTACCACTGTGGAATTTGAGCTATGAATATAGATTTTTTTAATGTGTAGACAGGATCTGAGGATTAATTTCAAAGTCAATGTTCTTCTGTACTATATTTTCCAAGGTTTTTCTAAGAAAAAGAACTAAGATGGTGTCATATTTGATTGAAAAGCAGATGCTAGGGAACATTCTGTGTGAAGGTTTGGGTAGAAATTCCTTTCTATTCTTTTAATGTATTATCACACACTGTAGGTATCAATAGACCAGTAGAAGATCTGACATTGTAGCTATAGTTCAACCCCTCCCCCCCCCATGCATTTTCTATGGCAAGTATGCTGTTTCCTCCTCATGATGTCCCCAGAAGGAACTCAAAACTTTCAAAATAAGAAAAAAAATCTAGTGGTTTCCCTCCCCCCATATTCCGAGCACTTAACTTCACACAAAATTTGGTTTCCATTACATAGCTTCCCACTATTCCAGAACCTGTGGGATAGTTGTGTCCATCAACCAGCAGGTGGAGATAGCGAACTGAAAACTGAGCTGAGACATATCTCTCTTTGCATCCAGCCCAGCTCCTCAGTATTTTCTGTCTCCAGCAGGTTAATAGACACAGTTTTCAGCTTCTGGTTCTGAGTGATTTGCTCCTGATCCAGTTGGTCTACTAGTCCCCAGTTGAGCTTTGCAGGTGGCAGGAGCCTGCAGAGTCATATCTGGAGGAGGGAGCGGCACCGGGGGAGGGGGGTCAAAAGTGGCGGAGGGGGGTCGGCGGCACCAAGGGGGGCTAATATGTGCCCTCACACCTCGGCCTCTGGACCCCCATTCCTGCCGAAGTCTGGCTACGCCCCTGCCTGGCAGAAACCCAAAAAGTAGCAATATTCCATGCTACCAATCCCAGGGCAAGCAGTGGCTTTCCCCATGTCCATCTCAATAACAAACTATGGACTTTGCCTTCAGGAACTTGTCCAAACCTTTTTTTATACCCAGATACACTAACAGCTGTTACCACATCCTTGGCAATGAGTTCCAGAGCTTAACTATTCTTTGAAAAAATATTTCCGCCTATTTATTTTAAAAGTATTTCCATGTAATTTAAGTGGTCTTTGTACTTTCTGAAAGAGTGAAAAATCAATTCACTTTTACCTGTTCTATACCACTCAGAATTTTGTAAACCTCAATTGTATCTCCACTCAGCCATCTCTTTTCGAAGCTGAAGAGCCCTAGCCTTTTTAGCCTTTTCTCATATGAGAGGATTTCCATCTCCTTTATGATTTTCATCGTTCTTCTTTGAACCTTTTCTAATTCTGCTATATCATTTTTGAGCTACAGTGACTAGAATTGAATGCAATACTCAAGGTGAAGTCACACCATGGAGCGATGCAGAGATATTATAATATTCTTGGTCTTATTTTCTATCTGTTTCATAATAATTCCTAGCATCCTGCTTGCTTTTTTGGCGGCCACCGCACACTTTGCAGAAGGTTTCAGTGTGTTGTCTACAATGACACCTACATCTTTTTCTTGGGTGCTGACTCCTAAGATGGACCCTAGCATTAGGTAACTATGATTTGGATTATTCTTCCCAATGTGCATCATTTTATATTTGTCCACATTAAATTTCTTCTGCCATTTGGATGCCCAGTCTTCCCATTTTCTAAGGTTTTCCTTCAGTTTTTCACAGTCCACATGTGTTTTGACAACTTTAAATAGTTTGGAGTCATCTGCAAATTTAATCACCTCACTCGTTGTTCCGATTTCCAGATCCTTTATAAATATGTTAAATAGCAGTAGTCCCAGTACAGATCCCTGCTGCACTACACTATTCACCCTCCTCCACTGAGAAAATGGCCATTTAATCCTACCCTCTGTTTTTCATCCAATAACCAATTCCTAATTCACAGAAGGGCATTGCCTCCTATCTCATGACTTTTTAATTTTCTCAGTAGTCTCTCATGAGGATCTTTGCCAAAAGTTTTCTGAACAGGGGCGTAGCCAAGCAACAGATTTTGGATGGGCCTAGGCAAGAAGTGGGTGGGCACCAAGTGTTCTCTCCCACCACAAAAAAAAATATCTCAGCTGGTAGGATAACACTTCTTTCCACCTTGACAGTCTGTAACAAGCATGTGCTAAAAACTGAGAATGTGCAGGTGCCATTATCCTAGAGAGTAGCGTTTTTGTTACCATGAGCTGGCAGAGATTGGGATCCCCACCAGCTACTGCTAAACATGTGCTACTGTTGGGTGGGCCTGAGCCCTAAGTGGGTGGGCCTAGGCCCACCTGTGGCTACACCACTGTTTCTGAAATCTAGATACAGTACATCAACTGGCTAACCTTTATCCACATGTTTTTTCACGCATTCAAAGAAATGAAGCAAATTGGTGAGGCAAGACTTCCTTTGGCTAAACCCATGCTGACTCTTTCTCATTAAACCATGTTTGTCTATGTGTTCTGTAATTTTGTTCTTTATCTCGATTTCCACTATTTTGCCCAACACTGAGGTTGGGCTTACAGATCTGTAATTTCCTAGATCACCCCTGGAACCCTTTTTAAAAATTGTCATTACATTGGGCACCCTACAATCTTCAGGTACTATGGATGATTTTAATGACGGCTTACAGATCACTAACAGCAGATCAGTAATTTTATGTTTGAGTTCTATAATGTCTGGTTCAAGTGATTTTTCACTCTTTAATTTGTTGATTTGGCTTAGTACATCTTCCAGGTTCGCTGAGATTTCTTTCTGTTCCTTCGTATCGCCACTCTTGAAAACCATTTCTGGAGGAGTAGGCCAAAACTACGTCAGACCATTGTGTTCTAGATATTCTTACAGAAGGTTACAAGTTGGAGTTCTCCTGCCTGGTTGCTCCTCTTTTCTTGCAGTCTCTTTGTAGAAAAGGGAGCCAAGGTGATCGAAGTGCAGGCCACTAGCACTCCAAGCCATTGATCCAGTTCCCTAGGCTGAACAGGGACAAGGAAGATATTCCATCTACTTCACTGTCCCAAAGAAGGAAAGCACCTTTCATAAGAACGTAACACAAGAATAGCCATACTGTGTCAGACCAATGGTCCATCTATCCTGCTTCCAACAGTAGCCAATCCAGGTCACAAGTACATGGCAGAAACCCAATTAGTGGCAACATTCCATGCTACTAATCCCGAGGCAAGCAGTGGCTTCCCCCATGTCCATCCAGTCTTAGATTTCAAAGGTCTAAACTACTACCTCTGAGTGTTTCTTTTGCATGTTATAGCCTTGGTTGAAGTGGGAGAATTTCTCACCATCCTCAATCTCAGTGAGGCGTCCTTGCATATACCCATATTGCCACCACATCAGAGATTTCTATGTTTTGTGGTGCTGTCAGTTCCAGTCAGATCTTTGCCCTTTGGTCTAGGCACAGCACCTAAAACATTTGCCATGGTTACGCTGGTGGTGGTGGTGATGGTGTCCTTTCTTCAGCGCGAGGAAATCAGAGTTCACTCATATCTTGACGACTGGCTCATTCATGAGTCGTCCTGTTTGGACAGTGTGGCATCGATGCTCCAAGTTGTCCACTTCTGCATTTATTGGGTTGGATGTTCAATTTTGAGAAGAACAGACTAACTCCATTGTAGATGCTGGAGTATCTGGGCTTTCTATTCGACACAGTAAGGGAGAGGATCTTCCTCATGGAATGCTGGAGGTTGAAGCTGGGTCAGATTCATCTTCTCCTCAGTCAAAGCAGGTTCAGGGTCTGGGAGTACGTCCAGGTTTTGGGGTCAATGACGGTGGTGATAGGAAGTGGTGCCATAGGCAAAGGCTCATATGCGGCCATTACAGGAGTCCCTTCTCAGCTGCTTGTCTCTGCTGTCACAGAAGTACGACCTTCATCTTCCTTGGACTGTGGTTGGTGACAATGGATGCCAGCAAATCAGGTTGGGAGCTCATTACAAGTTCCATCAGGCACAGGGCACATGGATGGAACAGGAGTCTCAGTGGTTGGTAAACTGCTTGGAGCTCAGGGCAGTGCGGAATGCCTTACATGACTTTGGTCCCTTTCTGGTGGAGCCTTGGTCCGAGTTTTCTCTGACAATGCAATGGGTGTAGCTTATATGAAACAAGCAAGGCAGGATCCACAGCTGTCTAATGATAGTGGAGGTGGCTTCCCTCATAAGTTGGGAGGAGGAAAATATTCTCTGCTTAACTATCCAGGCAGGATTTTCAGCTGATAGTGGACCAATGGGGTTCTCTGCTTCTGGACTTGATGACAATAAAAAGAAATGCCAAAGTGCTCAGGTTCTTTAGCCTTTGGAAAGAACCAAGCTCGATGAGGATCATTGCCCTACTGTAGCCCTGGCCGGAGACAAATCTATTGGACAAATCTTTGGAAAGAACCAAGCTCGATGAGGATCATTGCCCTACTGTAGCCCTGGCCGGAGACAAATCTATTGTTTGTCTTCCCTCCTTGGCCCACAGTAGGCCGCATGTTGAAAAGGATCACATTGCTCTGGGGTCGAATAATTCTCATAGCCCCGAATTGGATGCATAGGCCATGGTACGTGGACCTGATTTGACTACTGGATGGGGATCCCCTCTGTCTTTTGCTGGTACATGGCCTACTGAAGCAAGGTTTGGTGCTCATGGAGGATCTGTGCCCCTTTGGTCTTATGGCTTTGCCATTGAAAGGGCTCGGTTGAGTCAAAAAGGTTATTCTGATTCAGTCATTGCTACCTTGCTTTAGGCTCAGAAAAGCTTTACATCCATGGCACATGTGAGGGTGTGGAGGACGTTCAAAGGCTGATGTCTGGCTCACCCAGATATTGTTCTATTCATGAGGAGAACGAGCCACTTGTGGCCTCCCTTTCATACTCCCTGTCCAGAGCAAAACCTTAATTTAGTCCTTTGGGATCTTCAGAAGCCTGTTTTTGAGCCACTTTGGAAGGCCTTCTTGAAAGATTTTACGGTAAAGACAGCGTTCTTGGTGGCTGTTGCATCAACACATAGTGTTTTGGATCTTCATGCTCTCTCTTGTTGGGATACCTTTCTCTGCTTTTCAGAAGCAGGGGTATCCCTTCGCACAGTTGTTTCCTTTCTCCCGAAAGTGGTATCAGCATTTCATCTCAACCAATCTGTTGTGCTTCTCTCTGTTCGCAGAGATGACAAGGAGGCTCAGTATTCTTTCTTCCAACGTAGAGTTCTCATTAGATATCTGGAAGCACTGTTTGTGTGCTTGGCCTCATTGCTTCCAAGCCCATAATTGCTAGATGGCTGAAGCAGGCTCCTCAGGCCTTGCAGGCGTAGAGCGACATCCTGAGTGGAGGCTACCTTACTGTCTCCAGAAGATATTTCCAAGGTGGCGATGTGGTTGATGCTGCCTTTGCAAAGCACTACAGTAGTTGGCTGCTGTGCTGTAATTGCTTGTCTGGTTTTAACTTGTCTCTTTTGCTGATATTTAGCTTTTATGATGTAACATAACAAAGTAACATAGTAGATGACGGCAGAAAAAGACCTGCACGGTCCATCCAGTCTGCCCAACAAGATAACTCATATGTGCTAATTTTGTGTATACCCTACTTTGATTTGTACCTGTGTTCTTCAGGGCACAGACCGTATAAGTCTGCCCAGCACTATCCCTGCCTCCCAACCACCAGCCCCGCCTCCCACCACCGGCTCTGGTACAGACCGTATAAGTCTGCCCAGCACTATCCCTGCCTCCCAACCACCAGTCCCGCTTCCCACCACCGGCTCTGGCACAGACCGTATAAGTCTGCCCAGCACTATCCTCGCCTCCCAACCACCACCCCCGCCTCCCGATCTTGACTAAGCTCCTGAGGATCCATTCCTTCTGCACAGGATTCATTTATGCTTATCCCACGCATGTTTGAATTCCGTTACCGTTTTCATTTCCACCACCTCCCGCAGGACAGCATTCCAAGCATCCACTACTCTCTCCGTGAAAAAATACTTCCTAACATTTTTCTTGAGTCTGCCCCCCCTTCAATCTCATTTCATGTCCTCTCGTTCTACCACCTTCCCATCTCCGGAAAAGGTTCGTTTGCGGATTAATACCTTTCAAATATTTGAACGTCTGTATCATATCACCCCTGCTTCTCCTTTCCTCCAGAGTATACATGTTTAGTTCGGAAAGTCTCTCCTCATGTACGTCTTTTATGATGTGAAATTAAATTAAAAGAAGCAAACAGAAACAAAAGGAAAGAGAAATGGGGCAGTGATACTGATCAAGGATTACTGGGATACAAGGCATTGGGGAGGGAGCCCCAAGCCTACCTGAAGCTAAAGGTGCCCTCTCCCACATCTCTGCCTGGGGCCCCAGCAAGTTTAATGTCAGCCTTGACAGTATGTGGCTGCTTTGGTATCTCAGTAATAAAGCTTTTGTGATATCATTTGCTCCAGTGTTAGTGCTATTTTAACATTAATTTAATATCTTAGTATGGCAGTTCTTATGATAATGTTTTCTCCAGTGCTACATTCTGGCACAGTCCATGATCTGAAGGGGTGTGGTTGTATCATTTTTCAGCCTGCATGATTTACAGTTCTGACTGTGATTAGAAGTCAAGGTTTGTACATTCCAATTTTATTACATCAACCCTTCCAAAAAAAATCTCCTTAAAAACCTCACTACAACACTATGTCCCCTTAGTGCAATGCATGATCAGTGATTAGGCAGCTTGTCTTGAGTAATAATGGTGGGTGACCATGGAATGTACCACTCACTATTATGAGAACATTTTTAGAGGGACCTTGGGATTGTCAGGCAGGCAGGAAGCATAATTAATAAGGTCATTAAAACCATGTGGTAATAAACTAAAGCACTGTGCCCCTCCTGAGCCAAAATGAGAGGAGTGACAAGATTCAGAGAACTAGAAACCTTACACAGCACTGTCTGCCGATGGTCCATGGCTGAAAATCCAGACTTCACAAATTTTTGGATTCTATTACCTCAACAAGTTGTTTTAATTATGTGCATGTTGAGGAAGAGGCATTGGCTTCAGACTGCCACACAATTCTAAATTTGTACACAGTCAACATACAGAGCTAACTAAATAATGATTTCTAAATCTTTTGGATTTAATGCAAAAATGAGGCTTAAGCTGCATATTGTAATTTGAACATGGTACATAGGCCTTGCTGAGGGTGCTTTTGTGTGAGACACATTTATTCATTTCTTTGAAGGTATGAATAAACATGTGGATAAGGGTGAGCCAGTTGATGTAGTGTATCTAGATTCTCAGAAAGCTTTTGAGAAAGTCCCTCATGAGAGACTCCTGAGAAAATTAAAAAGCATGGGATAGGAGGCAATGTCTTTCTCTGGATTATGAACTGGTTAATGGATAGAAAACAGAGGGTAGGGTTAAATTGCTATTTTTCTCAGTGGAGGAGGGTGAATAGTGGAGTGTCGCAGGGATCTGTACAGGGACCAGTGCTATTTAACATATTTATAAATGATCTGGAAATCAGAATGACAAGTGAGGCAATTACATTTGCAGATGACACCAAGCTATTCAAAGTTCCTAGAATATATGCGGACTGTGAAAAATTGCAGGAAGATCATAGGAAATTGGAAGACTGGGCATCCAAATGCCAGATGAAGTTTAATATGGACAAATGCAAAATGATGCACATTGAGTAATCCGAATCATAGTAACTTGATGCTAGGGTCTACCTTAGGAGTCTTCGACAATGGCCAAAAAAGCAAACAGGATATTAGGAAAGGATGGAAAATAAGACAAAGAATATTATAATCCCTCTGTATTGCTCCATGGTGCAACCTCACCTTGAGTATTGTGTGCAGTTCTGGTCACTGTATCTCAGATATAGTGGAATTAGAAAAGGTTCAAAGAAGGGCAACCAAAATGATAAAGGGGATGGAACTTCTCTCATGTGAGAAAAGGCTAAAGAGGTTAGGGCTTCTCAGTTTGGAAAAGAGACATCTGAGGGGGAAATATGACAGAGGTCTACAAAATCTTAAGTGGTGTAGAATGGGTAAAAGTAAATTGATTTTCAAAAATTGCAAAGACTAAGGATACTCAGTGAAGTTATATGACAATACTTTTAAAATGAATAGGAGGAAATATTTTTTTACTCAACGAATAGTTAAGCTCTGGAACTCATTGCCAAAGGATGTGGTTACAGCAGTAGCATATCTGGGTATAAAAAGGTTTGCACAAATTCCTGGAGGAAAAGTCCATGGTCTGCTATTGAGATAGATATGGGGAGACCCAGGGCCGTGCAAAGGAAATAGGAGCTGAAAGATGGAGTGCATCTTTGTGGGATTGCTCAACAAATAGAGGGTTTACAACCACTTAGCTTTTCGTGCTTTCATGTTCACAAAATTAGTAATTAAATGTTCACAAAATTAGTAATTAAATCTTTGATTTCTAACTGGGCACATGTATCACTCTCAATAGCAATCATGGCAAGGCTTACAAGCCTTCCTTGCGAAATACTTGATCGCAAATAATTTTTTTATGATTTTTAACCGTGAAAATGATCGCTCACCACTTGCCACACTGACAGGAATTGTCAGCAATATTCTTAGAAGCAAATTGCTATACATTGCAAAATAAGATAGCAGATGTAAATTCTCAAAGTGGACATATTCCAAACACTAAAATGAAAATAAAATGATTTTTTTTCTACTTTTGTTGTCTGGTGACTTTCTTTTTCTTTTTCTTTTGCAAAGACTAAGGATACTCAGTGAAGTTATATGACAATACTTTTAAAATGAATAGGAGGAAATATTTTTTTACTCAACGAATAGTTAAGCTCTGGAACTCATTGCCAAAGGATGTGGTTACAGCAGTAGCATATCTGGGTATAAAAAGGTTTGCACAAATTCCTGGAGGAAAAGTCCATGGTCTGCTATTGAGATAGATATGGGGAGACCCAGGGCCGTGCAAAGGAAATAGGAGCTGAAAGATGGAGTGCATCTTTGTGGGATTGCTCAACAAATAGAGGGTTTACAACCACTTAGCTTTTCGTGCTTTCATGTTCACAAAATTAGTAATTAAATCTTTGATTTCTAACTGGGCACATGTATCACTCTCAATAGCAATCATGGCAAGGCTTACAAGCCTTCCTTGCGAAATACTTGATCGCAAATAATTTTTTTATGATTTTTAACCGTGAAAATGATCGCTCACCACTTGCCACACTGACAGGAATTGTCAGCAATATTCTTAGAAGCAAATTGCTATACATTGCAAAATAAGATAGCAGATGTAAATTCTCAAAGTGGACATATTCCAAACACTAAAATGAAAATAAAATGATTTTTTTTCTACTTTTGTTGTCTGGTGACTTTCTTTTTCTGATCATGCTGGCCCAGTATCTGATTCTGCTGCTATATGTCCTCTTAACTCCGTTTCCAGGGCTTCCTTTCCATTTGTTTCTTTACTTTCCTCCTTTCTTCTTCATTTCTTGCTCTATATCCATAAGTAAAAGCTGGGTCCTCCGCAGACTTGACTGTCCAGTGGATCCAGCTTCTGCCTATTTTCTCCATCCATGTGCAGTTTTTCTCCTCTCTTCCTTTTCCCTCATCTCATCTCCTTCCTCTCTCTTCCCTCCCCTCCATCCATGCCCAGCATTTCTTCTCTCTCCCTTCCCCTCCATCCATGTGCATCTCCTTCCTCTGTCTTCCCTTCCCTCCCCTCCATCCATATCCAGCAATTCTCCTCTCTCCCCTCCCCTCCATTTCCAGCAATTTCTCCTCTCCCTGGGCCCTGCTGTCCCATCCATGTCCATCCTTGTCCCTCTCTGCCCTTCCCTCCTCTGTCTATATCCAGCAATTCTCCTATCTCCCCTCCCCTCTATTTCCAGCAATTTCTCCTCTCCCTGGGCCCTGCCCTCCCATCCATGTCCCTCTCTGCCCTTCCCTCCTCCATCCATATCCAGCAATTCTCCTCTCTCCCCTCCCCTCCATTTCCAGCAATTTCTCCTCTCCTGGGGGCTTTAAATCTTTTACCTCCGACGGTCGCAGCAGCTGAGCAGCATCAGTGAAAGCGCTGACAATGTCTCCAGCCTTCCCTTCGCGCTCGCTCGTTCGTTCCCTCAGTGTCCCGCCTTCTTCTGACGTCATTTCCTTGCGAGGGCGGGACACTGAGGGAACAAACGAGTGAGCACGAAGGGAAGGCTGGAGACGTCGGCAGCGCTTTCACTGACGCTGCTCAGCTGCTGCGACCATCGGAGGTAAAAGATTTAAAGCCCCCAGGGTGACGCAGAGCTGAGGTAAGCGGCGAGGGTAAGCACTGCAGTGGCACCCTCCAGAGGTCATTGCCCCCCTGCGGTGCTTACTCCGCTTACTGTGTTGGCACGGCCCTGGGGAGACCACTGCTTGTCCTGGGATCAGTAGCATGGAATCTTGTTACAATTTGGGATTCTATCATCATAACAAAAGAATAGGAAGTACATCAACTGGCTTTAAGCTTCATTGCCTTTAGAAGGATGCCACTTGTAAAATGTGGTTTGTTTGTTTACACGGTGATCTAATTTTCAATTACCACGGAAGCAGGTTCTGTGGAACCGAAATGCCATGATTTTCTAGCAGTGGGCATTGGGAGGCTCAAGTGTTATTCAGAACTGTGCAGTGGCATAGCCAGACAGCCAATTTTGGGTGGGCCTGAGCCCAAACTGGGTGGACACAAAGTTTTCTCACTGCCCCCCCCTCCCCCCCAGCACTTCCCAGCTCAAATTATAAATACTTTAGCTGATGAGGATCCCCAAGCAGGTTGGAAGGAGGTTAGCAAGATTTTGAAATGAATGAAGTCAGCTTGGGCACAGGATTTTAGCCAAAGGCATTCAGCAGATCGGGCACAAGAACATAGGTAGTGGATTCTGGAGGTCAGCCAAGGCTAGGGTTTGGTACGCCTTTCAGAATGGGGAATGTGAGTTGAGAGAGTGCCAGGAGCAGAGGAAAGAATACTATTAAAGGAGGAGACAGCCTCTTGACAGATTTGGGTAACATAGGGGATGAGAAGAGAAATGATGGAGAGCGTGCATGGGTCAATAGCCTGAAGATTCCTAAATGTATTGGTGGAAACTGGATGAGACTGGTGGGGAAGGTGATTAAATGTGAAAGTTATCAGATGATGATCAGAGAGAGAAGGAACTAAGGTGGAGAAATTGGAGAGTGAGCAGTTGAAGAAGAAGACAAGATCAAGGCAGTGGCCATTCTAGTGAGTTGGGGTAGTGGAGCACAGCTGAAGATTGAATGAGGATGTTAAAGTGAGAAACTTAGTGGCATAAGAATCACAGGGGTCATAAGCATGAATATTAAAATCCCTAAGAATGAGGGAAGGAGATGAAGGTTCCAGAAAGAAAGAAAGAAAGAAAGAAAGAAAGAAAGAAAGAAAGAAAGAAAGAAAGAAAGAAAGAAAGAAAGAAAGAAAGAAAGAAAGAAAGAAAGAAAGAAAACCAGGAGTCAGTCAGTGAGAAAGGAAGAAAGAGACTTATCAAGGGGTCAATGAATGGTTGCCACCCAGAAAGGTAGTGGAGTAGAGACCTGCACAGGAACAGGGTTTGTGAGAATCCCATGGAATCTACGGGAATCCCACGGGAATCCCCTCCAGGGCTGCAGGATTCCTGCATGGACGGAAGCAGTTCTGCAGGGTTCTCACGGGGACAGAAGCAGTTCCTGTGGTTTTCTCGTGAGCACGGAAGCAGTTCCTTCAGGGTTCCTGTGGAAGTGTAAGCTGCATCTGCACCAGCCTCTCACCTATTAGTTCTTTGAGTGCCGCCTCCTCCTCCTCCTTTCTTTAACAGCACAGATGTGGAAAGTCTTCCATTAATCCTCTTTGTTCCCGGGCTGATGCACAGGCCTCTGCTCTGACACAGGTATGAGCATCAGAGGTCACCTGACCAACTAGCACGTGCATGTGGCAACCTCTCAGCACACAGTGCCAGTGAGTCAGAGACATGTCTTCCATGTGTGCACCAGCATGTTCCAAGTTTTAACTTCTGTTCCTTCCTTGCCTTTAGTGTGGTGGCTCAAACCCAAAGAGAGACAGAGAGCCAACCGGAAATTTTTTTAGGTACTGTTAAATTCTTGGGGGGACAGGTGGGAATGGGTTGAATTCTTGTGGGGACAGGTGGGGCAGAGAAGAAGGGGAAAGGAGAGGAACAGAAATAAAATTGGAGACATTGTAGTGTGACCTGCACAGTTAGGATGAGAGTTGACTTGAAGGACCAGGATTGGGATTGATATCCTCAGCAGAAAGCAGGGGAAGGAGCAAGAGAGAACAGAGTAGGAAAGGCATAATGACAGCAACGAAGATAAGACAGAATGGAGATGGTCAAATGAAAGGAAGAAAATGTTGAAGCTTGAGAGCTGAGAAGAAGGTAGAAGCAAAAGGGATGGTGAGGTGATGAAAGCAGAAAGTGGGCAATATGAGCTTAAGGTATACAGTGTTTTGAGATGGGGAAAAGAGATTGGGAAAAGTCAGTATCAAGAAGGGGAAGTGTAGTGGAGATTGAAAATAGGAGAAAGGAAAATAAAACCTGTGGAAATAAAATGTCTCACATGCCTTTAGGCACGTGTCACCTGGTAGGTGGCTGGTGGAAGTGCTGGGCAGCAAAAGCGGAGGTCCTGTGTGGATCAGGGTGGACCTGGGATTCATCCCGGAGAATGCTGGTAGAAATACACAGATGGGCTGCAAGACCTCCTCAGCACCCAGTGGGCAGCTGGTGAGAGCACTGGACAGCAGGGGCACAGGCCCTGTGGGGACTGGGGTGAACCTGGGAGTCACCCTGTAGAATGCTGGAAGGAATATGCAGATGGAATGCAGACCTCCTCAGCACCCAACAGGAGCACTGGGCAGCAGGAGCAGAGATCATGTATGCATCAGGGTGGACCTGGGAGTCATCCCAAAGAATGCTGCAAGGAATATGCAGATGGACCATCTGCGGAGCCTTTCTTCAGTTGTGTCCCACCTCTCTGATGCAACTTCCTGTGGGTAGTACATGACAGAGGAAAGGCTCTGTTAGCCAGAGAAGCAGTTTTCAGTGCTCTCTCTGCCACAGTTGCTGCTGCATGTAGAAGACTGACCAACCTCCTGGGGGAGAGGAGTCCATCATTATCTGTCCTTTATTAAAGAAACCCAACCTTCACCCTTCCCATGTTGTAAATTATAGATCAATCTCCAATCTGCCTTTTGCCAACAAGCTCACCGAAAGAATAATTTTCCAACAATTACTCCAACATGTTGAATCATCTCAAGTCCCACATATACATGTCAGGCTTTAGACAAAGTCACAGCACAAAACGATTGTTGTATCTTTCTCAGTGATCTTCATTCAGCTTATGATAATGGTCAGGTAGCCTTAATGATGTCTTCAGATCTGGTGGCTGCATTTGGCCTCATGGATCAAAATATTCTCCTTGGCAGGCTTTCATCTGTTGGTATTACAGATATTGTTATTAGCTGGTTTACTTCACATGTGACTGGTCATACCTTTTAGGTCAACCTACCTTTCTCTTGTCTAACTGTTGTCCTTTGTCATGTGGGGTTTCTCAGGGCTCAGTCTTGGCCCCTCTTCTTTTTGACATTTTCTGTAGCCCCTTGGCTACCTCATTCAAAACCACTCAATTTTTGCTTATTTTTATGCTTGTTTTGGGCTCCTAGTCTTTTAACAAGACCCTTGTTCTCTTGACCTGACCTCCAATCAGTGTTGTTTAGACTCTGTTGCTTCTTAGAGTACTGGCAGTCTGCTCCATCTCTCACTGTCTCCGGCAATCCAAGGATTTCCAATTGCAGTCACTTTCTCATTCAAATATCTAGGGGTCCACCTAGATTTTCAACTTTCATTTGACATTCAGGTTGCAGCCTTTTGTCTTACTACTATAAATCTTCCCATCGTCTCATTCCATATCATCATTCCTTTTATCATGCCCTTGAATGTTTTGCTGAAATGCTGTACCTCCATTTAACTTGCCTTGAGCTCAGATTTGGAAAGATGACTAATCAAATCAAAAACCAAGTACTGTATTTTTTTATTTCATGATTTGCATTACTGCATGTCAGGGCTCCTATAATAGTGTGATGATACCAGTCCTGACTGAGATGTCAGAATGTTGAAAGTGTCAACTCCCTGTCATTGATCTGCTGGAGAAAATCTTTATTCCTGCATCAGCTGTCCATGACTTCATCGGTAAATCATCAATCCTTCACATCCTCTGAGCTGTGGGAGATATTGTGGTCCTGTGCAAAGCTGAGAAATCGCTGCTCACTGGCACAGCTGAACTCTTGAAGAAGGTTTGGCAGTAACAGAAAAGGCTGTCATCTTCAGTTATACAGCAGTAACGAGGTGGAACAAACACTACTCATGGGAACTGATGCAGAAGAAATGCTGAAGAAAAGACCCAAGTTGCAGATCCCACTATCTGGACTGTAACATTTTTTCCTCAGTTTAAAATTTGAAGTGCCATGGCCTTTAAGTGTCCCCTCCCTGTGGGTCACATTGTTGCCCTAAAATCATTTTTAATAAATTTGATTCTTGTTTGGAAAATTTGATGATGGGTTATATTAGAAGTATAGAGAATGTGAAAATAAAACAAAAAATATGTCCCCAAATTATAAGTCTCCTAGGAGTGGAAGGTAGAATATGATTGCTACAGATTTGTATCTCAAAAGAAGCAAACTTTAGAGATTCCAAACAAAGCCTTGAGATAGCAGAAGCACCAACATGGACTGCTTTTTTTTTTTCCTCGCCATAATTAAAATAATATGTCAGAAACTCAAGAAGAATAAGAAGTCATCAATATTAATATCATAAAGTTGGCAAACATTAAATTTAAAGCAGTTCTACTGGTTTTTAATTTTAAAAAAGGCCTATAACAGATGTCAAATAAATTATGTGTAACTAGTAAGTTCTGTGAAATGAATTTGAAAACCAAGATTGCAAAAATTATGGTAATCAGTAAAAGGAATACCAACACGGCCATCGTAGGTCGGGGTTCGACAAGATCTGCAGTAAATCAACACATGACCAACACCGCTTTAAGCTAAGTAGCTAAGTAGAAGAGTATTGGTGCTAGTTCTTGTAACTAAAAGAAAAAAACAGTTACTTGATAACATGATTGGCGATTTAAAGAGGTTTGAAGGCCAATGATGATGAAGCCCAGCCCTCCGAAGTAAATTACAAAAATTATAAAAATTATAAAAATATTTACTGGAGGCTTCTAGAGGCTTTTCCTCTAAATAAATACTCTTTCTACAAACGATAAGATTTATAAGTAATGCTGTTTTGTGATGCCAGATATAGAAATCTCCCTATTTTGCTTTGATATTTGAAAATAATAAGATAAACAGAACACAAAGAGAAATGATGAACCATAGTTGTTCATCATTGCATTGAAAATGACTCATGATAATAATGAATATGAAAAATGGTCAGGCTTATTCTTGGATGTCATGGGCAAATTGGTTAAACTATAGAACTCTTTCTGGCCAATATTTAAAACTATTTAGCTGGCCAGGAACAGCTCCTGGCTAGTTCAATGGTAAGATGCTTTTTTGAAATTGATAAAATTCAGACTTCTAGTCCAATCACTGATGTTGTTGAAGCTAGATTATTGTAATTTGATTTTTCTGTGGAGTGCAAAGTATAAATTAAGAAAGCTTCAGACAATACAGAACACAGCAATGTGTTTAATTTTTTCCTTCAAAAAATCAGCCAAGATCTTGGGGTATTTTGTAAAATTACACTGGTTGCTGATAGAGGCCAGGGTTTTGTTCAGGTTTGCTTATTTAAAGTTTTAGATGGAGCTATTCCAATTTATATGTTGGATAACTTTCAGTTCACATCTTCACTTAGATCCTGAAGAACCATTAACAATTCTCCTTTTAGCTATCCTTCACCCAACTTGGGCTTACCGCTTGCTCTTCCAAGACTACCACTGACCCAATGTGGCCACCGGTGGTAGTCCCACCCTGAGCACGCGCCATTTCTGGGGGGAAAAGAAAATCCCCGGAAATGGCTTGCTCGGCAATAACCCGGTGGTAATCGGGCATCGCTGCACGCTGCCTGGTTACCACCGGGTTAGTGTGGAAGCCCTTATGTAAGGGCTCCCCGCCTCATGGCCGTGTGGTAAGAGTTCTCTCACCGAGTGGCCATTTTGGGGGGTCTTTTGCCAGCTGCAGAAAAAAGGGCCCTGGTGCACGGGAAAAATGGTCCCTGCTACTACCACAGGGCTGTTTTTCCCACAGCTTAGTAAAAGAATCCCCGAGTGACCAAACTGCCTTGATCTCCATGGTGTGTGTTTTTATAAATAATTATTCTTTTGTAATATTTTCCTTTATTTTTTCTTATTGACAACCTTCATTTGTGTATAATCCTATATAATTTGCACCTCCAACATTCCACGTCTGGCTGCCTGGGTTCGTAACATCTCCTGACGTCAGCCAGCCTCCAGCGCTCCATTCCCCCTCACTGTCCCGCCCTCGCGTCAAGACGTAATGACGTCAGAGGGCAGAACAGTGAGAGGGAAGGGAACGCAGGAGGTGAGCTGATGTCAGGAGGGATGTTACGAACGGAATGGAAGCCAGTGCCAGCCAGCCAGAGAACGTTCAGGTACAAATCGAGGGGAGGAGAGAATCGCGGGACATCGAGGGGAGGGAGGGAGGAAGGGAAGTGAAAGGGAGGGGAGAATTGATGGACATGGAAGGGATGGGAGGACAGTAGAGGAGAGAATCGCGGGACATGGATGGGAGGGCAGGGAAGAGGAGAATCGATGGACATGGAGGGGAGGGGAGGGAAGGGGAGAGAGAGAAAAAAAAGCTTACATGACAGCCTTCCTAGGGCCTGTTTCATTGTTGAGGAAATGGACATGGTTCCACTAGTGTTAATATAAGTTGTTTGAAGGTTGAAAAATTTGATACCCCATTTTTTGATTGTTTTATGTTATGTTATGTTAACTGGCTATCCAGCAATATTCAGCAGGAGATAGTATGTCCTGTGTTAGGTCATTTTTCTAGTGTTAGGCATTAGATAGCAACTAACACAGCTTAGAAAAAAGGCCCCTCATTTTTTTAAAGCTTTTGGAGATGACTTACAAAAGTACATAAGTAATGCCACACTGGGAAAAGACCAAGAGTCCATTGAGCCCAGCATCCTGTCCACGACAGCGGCCAATCCAGGCCAAGGGCACCTGGCAAGCTTCCCAAACGTACAAACATTCTATACATGTTATTCCTGGAATTGTGGATTTTTCCCAAGTGTTTAATGTTTTATGTTCATTGTATGTTAATTTTAGATTTTTGTATTCCTGTATATATGTTTTATTTTATTGTTTAACTTTATTTTTATCTCTTACTATTTAATCAACACTTTCCCAACATAGCATTACAATAGATAAAGCATGTTTAATACAACTGCCTGATCCCAAGCCTATAACCCAGACTACCCTCCCCCTTTACCTTTACTAAGACACTTTAATTCAACCAAACTCAGTGTATGCTTTCTGTGTTCAGTCTTCCTTGTCGTGTGACTCAAACCATGATTGAAAAGGACTCTGCACACACTCAAATTTCTCACGCTTCTCCTTTCCTAACACAGTCAAGCTAGACAGTGCGCAGACTTGATAGACTTTCTTCATGCAGGGTGGCTCCAATTGCTTCCATTCCCCTCCCATTGCCAAGTGAGCAGCTCTCAAAGTCATGGTAATCAATTGTGTTGTATTAGCATCTAAGCCTTGAGTCTCCCAGCTCAGTAGGAAAACATCAGCATGTTTCTGGAAAGTTTTACCTATTATCCGTTCTACCAAATTATGTACTTTATCCCACAATACCTGACAAGTCCATCAGACATGAATAAAGGAGCCCTTTTGATTACAATCTCACTAGCATTTGGTGTTCCCTATAACATATCTTTTAAAATTTAACTGGGGCATAATACCACCTGTAAACGTATCCTATACCCATTTCAATCGTATTGGTAGCCGACACTACCCTATACCCCTTTAATGGTCTCTATTATTTCCTCAAGGGCAGTAACATTTAGAATCTCTGATTTATTTATATTGAGGCCTATTTACATGGAGTAGAGGTTTCCAATGGCAACTTATCAGAAAGAAAAAAGTTAACCGAGAGGTCTCAAAGAAAATGTATTTCATATCCTTAAATTTTACAAAATGTAGAATAAATTAAGTTTAAAATCTTGCTATTGGTTTTCAGAGGATTACATCCTTCTGCACCAGACTTCCTCTCCAGTTTTTTTGTTCCTTACATTCTCTACCATGTCTTACGATCCTCTCAGCAGGCCATGTTATTCCTTCCCCCATCAACTCACCTTGGTTTGGACATTTCAAGAGACACTGCTTTTTGCTATGCTGGACCTCACCTCTGGAACACCTTACTATTTGACCTAGGACAAGAACCTTCCCTTTCTAAAGCTGAAAAACTAGTCAAGACCTAACTATTTCACTCTTCCTACACTTCTAATAATTAAACTGCAGCAATAATTTAGTCTGAGGCTCTTCTCTCTCTCTCTCTCTCTCCATTTCCTTCCTACTCCTCCTTTCACTTTCTGCTTATTAATTTATTTAAACCGTTTAGCTACACTTATTGTGTGATATATCAAGCCTTCTGAAGTAACTGAAATAAATCAAGTATGGCACAACTTGTGTTTCTAAGGCTGCACATCCCTGAGAGAAGTCTAGATAACTGAGGCTGGTTCCTATTTTTCACTTGAAATGTGGAACATAAGGGGCATGGACACTGGACCATTACAGTGCTGCACCTGCTTGATACTGGCTAAAGCTGGCAACACTGGTGTTGAAAAGTAAAAAAGTGGGTATCCCTTAAAACAGACAACCACAAGAGGACACTCATTACAGTGGCACATCTGAGCATGCAAATGGGCTACTAAAGTAATCTTGTGGACAACACAGCTATGACAGTGCTTGGGAAGATTAGGAGCCATTCCCCAGCTTTAGGATAGAGAAAGGCAGCGACAATCCTGAAAGGGAAAAATGCCAAAGTTAAGGAGTTAAATTTTCAAAACCCATGACAGTTAATAAGAAAAATAACTTCTTTGATTTTCTTTTATGTAGGGACCTGTTAACAGAGATATGAAGAATTATAACCACTGACGTTCATGATGAGTAAAGTTAATGAAAGTGTTGGCTTCCTACAGTTAATTAGGATAAATGAGTGCCTGCCAGTGCCAGCAGTGCTTCTGTTTGTTAACTGAACATTGGCAAGAGGAGAAAGATGCAGGACTGGCAAAGATCAGACTACATTTCCAGAGAATATTACATAAGTACATAAGTATTGCCTTCCTGGGAAAGACCAAAGGTGCATCAAGCCCAGCATCCTGTTTCCAACAGTGGCCAATCCAGGTCACAAATACCTGGCAAGATCCCAAAAAAGTACAAAACATTTTATACTGCTTATCCCAGAAATAGTGGATTTTCCCCAAGTTCATTTAATAATGGTGTATGGACTTTTCCTTTAGGAAGCAGTGCAAACCTTTTTTAAACTCCGCTAAGCTAACCGCCTTTACCACACTCTCTGGCAACGAATGACTTGGCTATTGATTAAGAACGAGAGAGAACAATGACAACAACAATAACAACCCCCTCCCCCCACAAGGGATATGAACATTTTTGATGCTGTCTTCAATCGAGGGTATCCCAGTGGTCTTGTTGACAGATACTTCAACTTTTTCTCACACTGTCCTCTTTATTTGGCTTGCTTGTAGTAATGTATCATGCTGCTTAAATAATTAACCAAAAGAAGAAGTAGTGTAACCAACACTGCTTCTTCAAAGGAAACACAGGAGGATGATGTGGATGAAAACAAGAGACTTTATTCTTCACGAGCACCAAGTCAGTAGGCAAATGCATTTTTTTTGCTTTATGTTTTTGCCTTGGTGTCCGTTTGTACTTTGTTAGCGCATCTTTATAAAGACTCTGTGTATCATCATTGATTCATATAAGTTAAGTTCCATTGAGACTGTTCAAACATATACCTGAGGCAGGCACTTGGCCGAAACACAGTGCCATGTCAAGTCCCATTAAGAACAAAGTATCTTGTTTTCATCCTCGTCGTCCTCCTGTGTTGCCTTGGAAGAAGCAGTGTTGGTTACACTACTTTCTCTTTTGGCTTAAATAATTAAATCAGAAGCTAAATCTCATTAAACAGAAGATTCGGAGCTGGAAAACCCAGACCCGAATGAAATAACATTTGCAAGCATGATAACCCAATTTTCTGTAGAAGGACACATGGAGGCTAATTTTATAACAGAGTGCCTATGTGAAAAATCTCCTATTTTAATGCTGTTTTATAAAGGAAACAGAGAGGGGCATAATTGAACAGGAAGCCCAAGTTGTCATGAGGGCGTCCTCGCAGGACGACCCGTAAAGGGGCGGGGCAACCCGTATTATCGAAAGATGGGTGTCCATCTTTCATTTCGATAATACGGTCGGGGACGCACAAATCATGAAATTTAGGTCGACCTTAGAGATGGTTGTCCTTAGATTGTTTTTGAGATGGTCGTCCCCGGTTTTCGGCGATAATGGAAACCGAGGATGCCCATCTCAAAAACGACCAAATCCAAGCTATTTGGTCGTGCGAGGAGCCAGTATTCGTAGTGCACTGGTCCCCCTTACATGCCAGGACACCAACCGGGCACCCTAGGGTCACTGCAGTGGATTTCACAAATTGCTCCCAGGTGCATAGCTCCCTTACCTTGGGTGCCGAGCCCCCCAACCCCCCCCAAACCCACTTCCCACAACTGTACAACACTACCATAGCCCTAAGGGGTAAAGGGGGCACCTACATGTGGGTACAGTGGGTTTTGGGTGGTTTGGAGGGCTCCCATTTACCACCACGTGTAACAGGTGGGGGGGATGGGCATGGGTCCACCTGCCTAAAGTGCACTGCACCCACTAAAAACTGCTCCAGGGACCTGCATACTGCTGTGATGGAGCTGGATATAACATTTGAAGCTGGCATAGAGGCTGGCAAAAAATGTTTTTAAATTTTTTGGGGGGGGGGGGGGTTGGAGGGGTTGGTGACCACTGGGGGAGTAAGGGGAGGTGATCCCGATTCCCTCCGGTGGTCATCTGGTCAGTTCGGGCACCTTTTCAAGGCTTGGTCGTGAAAAGAAATGGACCAAGTAAAGTCGTCCAAATGCTCGTCAGGGACGCCCTTCTTTTTTCCATTATTGGCCAAGGACGCCCATCTCTAAATCACGCCCCAGTCCCGCCTTCGGTACGGTGCCGACACGCCCCTGTGAATTTTGGTCGTCCCCATGACAGAAAGCAGTTGAGGACGTCCAAAATCGGCTTTCCATTATGCCGATTTGGTCGACCTTGAGAGAAGGATGCCCATCTTACGATTTGTTTCGGAAGATGGGTGTCCTTCTCTTTCGAAAATGAGCCTGAGAGGCGCCTATTTACCTTGATAACATAGGCTTCTACAAATGCTATGTGGGTACAAATGCTCTTCTACAAATTTATATCGTCTCCAAAGAAGGTGTAAATGTTTGTATATAGACATGTACATTGCAACTCCACCCCAGCTCTGCTAAAACTCTGCCTCTAGGAGTGTCTATGCACAGATTGCATAAAAGCAGGCACTGTCTTGCAGTATACTAAACCGCATTATGCCCTTAGGGCCAAATTAAATGGCACCAAAAATGTGGTGCCGCTAAAATTCAGCGCTAAACATTATCCTACAAGGGTGTTCTGGGATGAGCACTCATTATAGAATCTAGGGGTTAATGCCCAGTTTATGCTGTATTAACTGCTAGTAGTACAGAGCATTCAGGGGGCTTTGTGGCTGTCAGGTAATTTTTCAAAAACCCACTTAGTGGGTAAAATGACAGGGTGCACTTTATCTGGCTATCTTTCTCTAGATTTTCAGCCACATGAATTAACTGCATTTACAGCTGTCAAATTCTCCACCTAGATGTAGGACAGTCATTTGCACAACTTCAGTTGTTTATAAGCATCGCCATGCTGGGACAGACCAAGGGTCCATCGAGCCCAGCATCCTGTCACTGACAGCGGCCAAAAGAACAAGCAATTTGTCCCGCCCATCCTAGAAATACTGTATTCCCTCATCCATTCAATAACATTCTATGGCTTTTTCCTCCAGGAAGCCGTCCAACCCTTTTTTGAAGTCCGCTAAGTTAACCGCCTTAACCACCTTTTCCGGCAGCGAATTCCAGAGTTTAACTAGGCGGTGAGTGAAGAAAAATTTCCTCTGATTCGTTTTAAATTTACCACACTACAGCTTCATCGCATGCCTCCTTGTCCTAGTATTTTTGGAAAGCTGGTTAGCACTGAAAATCTTCGCTGACCAGCTAAATCAAAAAACCTGCCAGAAGATGTCTTTGTCCCTCCCCTTTCATGATTGGAATTTAAGTCACACAAATTTAGCTGGCTGCGTTGGAGGTGGAGGAAAGCTATTTTTGCCTGATCACATTTATCCAGCTAGGTTCCAAATTAAGTAGAATACCCTACATCAAGAATTGGACAAAATGGATGTCGTGGAGTTGGTACAGTTGGATATTACAGCAACATGCCACACAAGTTACCATCTCTTCAAATATAATCAATCCCAAGAATGACTTCTGGTAAGTTGAAAACTGAAATCGGTAAAGAACCAGAGTCTAATAAATTAGACACAAGTCACCATGTCATATTACTTCATCGCCTTGGGGACTTAGGTCTAAGGGTGAAAGTTTTTTGCATAGGTTGATTCATTTCTTCAGAACTGTGAACAAATAGTTATTCTGGATCAGAATTATTCAGACTTCTGCTTACTCTCCCAGCAAACCCCACTGGGTTCAATTCTGCCTCTTCTGCTTTTTAGTGTTTCTCTTAGACCATTATGTGAGGTTGCTGTGAGAGACATGATGCAGTGTATAGCCATTTGGTTAAAAGAAAATTGTGTTTATTGATCACTGTTTTCCAGAACCCAATTGTTAGGTGCTTATAGATAGTGTTTATCATCCTATTAGTACCAAAGTAAAAGAAATTAGAGCCTAGATCCAGGTTTATCCATGGAAACACAGATATTGTATCTACTTAAAGAGCTTGAGATTAAATACGTTTTTATCTGTCACATATGTCTTCAGTTAAACAGGCAGGGCAACACTGAAGGGTCCTTTTACTAAGCTGTGGTAAGCACAGGTTAAAATGCACTACTGTGAGTCACACTCAATCATCCCGTGGTAGTTTTTGCATGTGCGTGTACTACCCACTGGGGCATGTTTGGGACTGGGCGTGGCTATGCTAATTGGTTAACACATGGGCATATGCCATGTGCTAATTTATTAGTGGAGGATTAGCATGTGATGGTATGGACTCAAGCACTGATGCCCATTAATGCGTGAGTCCATACCATCACATTATTTTGTAGGCAGTAAGGGGAAATTAGCATGTGGTCTTTTACCGGCACTGCTAAAGTGGGCTCAGTGCAAGTGAAAGCTCCACATTGGGGCTACCGCAGGCCCCTTTTTGCGCTGAATGGTAAAAGGCCCCCTAAATCAGGTACTGGCTGTGTCCTGCACTAGTTTTCGTGATGTACTTTATGGTGACTTGCTGCAGAAGAGCTTGAAAAGATTCCATTGAGCTCAGAATTCTGCAGCAAGGTTAGTTGCTGGTGAGAGGCTTGTACAGAATATTACTCCTAATCTTTATATGCTTCATTGGCTCAGAATTAAATATCAGTGCTCATTTACAAGGCATTTATTGACTTGTAAAGTTAAGCATGTGCAAAGCCCTGATGTATTTACAAGCTAAAATAAACTTTTATACTCCTTTTTAACCACTAAGGTCCTTTCAGGCTTGATTGACAAAAATAAGGGACAGATCCTTTTAAATAGTTGCCCCACTGATTTAGAATGTCTTGGCTGAGGTTCTATGGGGAATTATTGACTAGCGTTATATAGAGATAAAGACCAGATCTCCTTGGCTTTTGCCTGGTGGCGGGGCTTTTTGTCTAAGGAGGAGCTCGCTTCCTTAATCAATCAGGTCTCCTCAGCTTTCCATATTCTGTGCCTGTAGTGGCTATATAGCCATTGTTTCTTGCAGTGGATGCAGCAGTTACCTGCTTTGCTGGAGGTGGATTGATTGGAGTCTGAGGCACTTTTTCTATTGATGCCCTCGCATATTTTCTTGCTCAGTGGCAGCTGTAGTGGTGGCACATAGATGACTGTGGCTGCAGCAAGTCGTGCTTTGGGGTCATTTGTTGTCCAGAGAGGATGTGGAAAAGATTGTTAAGGATCTAGGTGAACTTTGATCCCAGCGTCTCCCCAAAGATAGGGCCAAGTCTGGGGCTTGGGGGCTGGAATTCAGGGCACCATTTAAGGATTAGGCTCGGGACTGGCAGAATAGGAAGGCTTCCTCTGGCTCCATGACCTTTCAGAAAAGGTTGCCCTTTGGAGGGGCTCAGAGGGTGACGGGTGGGTCCTCCTTCTCCATGGTTGTCTCTAGTAGTCCCCAGTGAGGACTCATCAGCCCCTCCTGGGAAGTTCATGTGGGAGATTGCCTCACCCTGTTCCACCAGGAGTGGGCCCCTATCATTTCAGACCAAAGTGTCCTAGAGGTAGTCCATCAGGCGTATATCTTGGAATTTGCAGAGTCAGTTTCATACAACTTTATGTTGTCCCCCTGCGGATCCCCCTTCAAGGTTACCATGGCTACACCAGTTAGGAGCAGTGGAGCTTTTTCCAAGCTAGGGCATAGGAAGAGGCTGTTATTCCATCTACTTTCTGGTGCCCAAGAAGGGGGGTTACTTCTGGCCTATTCTGGATTTGAAAGGAGTCAATATCTTCTTTAGGTTCCACACTTTCAGGTGAAAACATTATATTTGGTGGTCTTATTGGTTAGATTGTGGAAAACTCCTGGTATCTGTAGACCTCTCAGAAGCCTACTTCCATATTGCCATCAGAACCAAACACAAATATGTCCTGTGCTCAGTTTTTAGCACTTATATTTGGGTAGGCAATAGCCTTGAGAACCTTTTCTAAGGTCATGGTGGTCATTACAGCTGAGGCACCCAGCATTTGGGACTATCTGCAGCTTCTGGGCTTCATGGCAGTGATCGCAAAGTGATTTCCTGGGTGAGAGCCCACATGAGGCCCCTTCAGTGGGTGCTGTTGTCCTGCTGGTTCCACAAGTCCAAGCAGTTAGAGGTATGGCTCAACAGGCTTTTTAAAATCTATTTACTGTGGTGGGGCTCCCTAGCCCATCCACTTAATGGGGTCTCCCTGGACCCACCAAATTGAGTGGTGTTCAACCATCAATGCAGTTTGTGAGAGCTGGGGTTCTCAATGTCTGGGTCAAGGTGTGCAGGGCCTTTGTTCCCTGCAGAAAGAAGTATCAATCACTATCCACTTGGCACCCTGGCTCTTCTGTCTTCTTCTGCAAGGGAAAACAGTCAGGGTGCTGTCCGACAGTGTGATGGCAGTGGCATATCTCAACAAGCAAGATGGGATAGAAGTGCAGCGGTGACCCAAGAGATTGGTTGCATTTGCTCCTGGGCAAAATCCTTTCTGGTAGCAATCTCGGCAGCCTCTTAGTGAGAATAGACAGTATGCAAGTGGAATTTTTCAGCAGGTACTCCTTGGATCTAGGGAAGTGGTAGTTGAGTCCCTCAGCCTTTCAGTTCATAGTGGATTGCTGTGGACTTCCACAATTTAACCTCATGACATCCAGACGGAATGTGAAATGTCCACACTTGTTCAGCCACAGGAAGGAATGGGGTTTGACAGGGATCAATGCCCTTCTCCAGCCTTGGTTGGAGGTGGAACCTCTCTCTTTCTTTTGTGGCCCTTGATCAGGTACGTCTTTAGGAAGATGGTGAAACACCTGTTCATTGTGATCCTGGAAGTGCTGGATTGGCCCCACCAACTGTGGTATGCAGACCTGGTTTTATTGTTGTCAGGGTCCCCAATTCTGCTTCCAAGGGAGCACGTGCTCCTGTGTCGGGGGCTGGTGCTCATTGAGGATCCAGATTCCTTATGGCTTAAGGCTTGGCCATTGAGAAACAGCACCTGAAGTGGAGGGGTTGCCAGGTCTCTGTCGTTGCAACATTACTGTCAGTCTTCCACCTCCCAGAAGTATGTCTGCATCTGGTGGGCTTTTGAAGGATGGTGCACAGAGGGGGAACTATCTCCAAAGTGTACAGACTTGCCCTTGATTTGGCCCTTTTTTGCAATGTGATCTGGAGCAGGGACTAGCCCTGATGGTTCAAGTTTATTATTTATTTATTAGGATTTATTTAGCACTTTTTTGAAGAAATTCACCCAAGGCAGTGTTTAGCAAGAATAACCTGGACATAGGCAATAAGCAACTACAGCAATTAAATAAACATTCAAATAACAGCAAACACTATAAAGTGGTGGGGCATTTTCGAAAGGGACATCCAAGTTGCAATTTGGACGTCCTTGCAAAACATCCAAATCCAGGGGTAGGGAAACCTATATTTTCGAAACAAATCTTTCATTTTGAAAATACCGTCAGGGATGTCCAAATCCTTGAATTTCGCTGTCCTTAGATTTGGATGTCCCTAGACATGGATGTTTCGGATTTCGGTGATTTTCGAAATCAAAGATGTCCATGTCAAAAATGACCAAATGCAAGCCATTTGGTCGTATGAGGAGCCAGCATTTGTAGTGCACTGGTTCCCCTGACAAGCCAGGACACCAACTGGGCACCCTAGGGGGCACTGCAGTGGACTTCATAAATTGCTCCCAGGAACATAGCTCCCTTACCTTGTATGTTGAGCCCTCCAAAACCCACTACCCACAACTGTACACCACTACCATAGCCCTTACGGGTGAAGGGGGACACCTAGATGTGGGTACAGTGGGTTTGTGGTGGGTTTTGGAGGGCTTGCTGTTTCCTCCACAAATGTAACAGGTAGGGGGGGATGGGGCTGGGTCCTCCTGTCTGAAGTGCACTGCACCCACTAAAACTGCTCCAGGGACCTGCAAGACATCTGAGGCTGGCATAGAGGCTGGCACAAAATATTTTGAAAGATGTATTTTGAGGGTGGGAGGGGGTTGGTGACCACTGGGGGAGTAAGGGGAGGTCATCCCCGATTCCCTCCGGTGGTCATCTGGTCATTTCAGGCACCTTTTTGTGCCTTAGTCGTAAGAAAAACAGGTGAAAACGTCCAAGTGCTCGTCAGGGACGTCCTTGTTTTTTTTCAATTATGGGTCAAGGACGTCCAAGTGTTAGGCATGCCCAAGTCCCGCCTTCTCTACGCCTCCGACGCGCCCCCTTGAACTTCGGCCGTCCTTGCGACGGAGTGTAGTTGAAGACGTCCTAAATCGAGCTTCGATTATACCGATTTGGATGTCCCTGGGAGAAGGACATCCATCTTCCAATTTATGTTGAAAGATGGACGTCCTTCTCTTTCGAAAATGAGCCTGATAGTATGCTACACTGTCTACACAACACATACTGAACATCTTAATAGAGTACATCAAGTCTGATAATAAATATAAATGCTACCAGGATAGAGTATATCAAGTATGCCCTAGATTCTGACCTTTTTTGCGATGTGGTAAGCAGAGGTGAGTAACAGGAGTTTAAACAGAAGATAAGTGTGACTAACTGAAGGAGTTATAAAAAGTGTATGCATCATAAATAAGACCTGATGTAGTAAGCACAGCCAATGTTAGTCTTTCTGTGTGTGTGTGCTTGTCTAGTTAGTTCTTTCTTTCATCAAATGCTTGGGAGAAGAGTCAAGCTTTCACCTGTTTTCGGTAATACAGATAGGCTTTCTGCATAGGAAGCAGCTCTGTGGGTGCCAAGCATCCCCGATATTGAGTAAGCTCCTGCATTGCATCTAAGAAGGGATCATTTGTATTGTGTTTAGCACCCTCAATCATTTTGAAATGTTGGCACCTATGGCTTTCCGGTAATGTTTATGTTTGTTATCAGACTTGATATACTGCCTTTGACAACACAGATAACAAAGCTTCACAGTATTTATTTATTTGTTACATTTGTATCCCACATTTCCCCACCTATTTCTAGGCTCAATGTGGCTTACATAGTACTGGAGAGGCGTTTGCCGACTCCGGTGTGAACAAATACAATGTGGTTTGTGGTAGGATAAAGTCCATGTGCAGAAGCCGCATTAGAGTTCGTAGAGTGGAAGAGTTATGTTATGTTCTTTACATGTTTTAATTTTCTTGTGTAGCCGAGATCAGGCGTTTAAGTTGGATCGGTGGGTTATGCCTTTTTAAATAGGGTGGTTTTTAGTATTTTCCGGAAGTGTAGGTGGTCATAAGGAAAGGAAAGGAATGCCAATGTTACAACAGGAAAGAGGAACTAGAACAGTAAGAGAGGTAGAGAAATATTCATCTTTTAACTTGGCTTTTTTCTGTATTTGCTAAGAGGCTCCTTTTACCAAACAGCGGTAAAAAAATGGCCTTAGCAGGCCCTTATGCGGATCATTCCTGCACGCTAAGGCCATTTTTACCACTGAGGTAAAAATGGCCAAATTTTCTATTTTTTAAATTAATGGCCACGTGCTAATTTTCCTATTAGCGTGTGGCTATTAGCATGTGAGCCCCTAGTGCCACCCATTATGTAGGTGGTAAGGGTTCATGCACTAAACCTGCACTAATCAGTTAGCGCAGCAATGCCCGTGCACTAACAGATTAGCACAGAACACACCCCTTCTCAACCCCAGACCCACAGCTTTGTAAAAGGGTCCCAAAATGTTTTATTTATTTCAGCATTTATGGAGTGCTCTAAATTAGTCACAGTCCCAGATCCACTTGAACACTCAACACAGGCTGTGTTTTGGCTTTTCCAGCCTTTATCAGGAGTGAACTGCGGCTATGGACTGTAATTCCACAATATTGGGAAACCCGAATGGGTAAATACTACAACTGAAAGCAACTGAAAAGTTGCAAATTCTCTTACTCTGCAAAAAGAGTGAAAACGCTAGTGTGGCATAACCGACTTTTTAAAACAGTTCTCTCCTGATGAAGGCTGGAAAAACTGAAACACAGCCTATGTTGAGTGTGCAAGTGGATCTGGGACTGTATCTATACTTGTTTTGAACTAAGATTAGATATACCGTAATCAATAAAGACATTGTTTTCATCACCTTGGATCATCTTGGTACTTTATTCCTACTACCTCTCGGGGGTTGTGCTTTTGCAATTGAGTGGTAGTACTGGTTTTCTCCTTGGGTTTTTTTGTGCTGTAAATTAGGCCGCTTTATATAAAAGTTCAAGAAGTCTCTTCCCTAAAGAGTTTACAGCAGTGTTTCCCAAACCAGGTCCTGGAGGCACCCCAGCCAGTCAGGTTTTCAGGATACTTAGAATGAATACGCATCTCTCTCATGAATATTCATTGTGGGCATCCTGAAAACCTGACTGGCTGGGGTGCCTCCAGGACCAGGTTTGGGAATCACCGGTGTAGGCTGGCAGTCTATTCAGATAAACAAAATGAGCCTCTGTCGGACATGTGGACTGGATACATTTCTTTGGACTTGTTCTGTATCCTGTATTTTTGTACAGTATGTTTTCTAGGATGCACAACATTCCTGATGCCAGCAAGGAAAATCATTGGTCTGCTGTTGGGAGGGTCTTCTTGATAGATCTGGTGCCTTGTGCTCTTGTAAAGGTAAGAGAACAAGTCATAATTGTTTTGAGAGGGGGGACCTGAGGACAGAGCAGATGTTAGTGGTTACTGGGGTGGGGTGAGGGAACAACAGGAGGAAGCTGCATTATTGTTTGGCCACTGAGGATGGAAATACCATCCCTATGTGTAAAACATGGCCTAGAGGTGCCTGGAAGGGCAGGGTGGGAAAGACAGCACAATGCTGTCAAAAGTAGTATATATGTGTGCATGTTTGACTTTCAGTGTACAGGGCTAAATTTAAAACTCTTATCTGGTCTTCAAGGCCCTTAAACGAAATGGTGCAGTGTACTTGAAGAACAGTATATCCTTCTATATACCTCCAAGGTCTCTAAGGTCCTTCCAAAGAGTATCTCTACCCACACCCTCTCCAAAGGACATCACATGATGTGATACTGTAGAGGTGTCCCACATGTGTGTCACTCTTGTGCAGCTGAGGCCTATGCCGCTGTACAGGCCTGAACTGATTCATCTGTGTGAACAAGAGTAAGATGGGACAATGTTAGCACAAAGAACATCTGCATTTCATCTCAGGGGGTGAAGCTGTTTATAGGACAGATTTATAACCCCAGGTATATGATATCACCAGTGTGCCCCTTTTTGGAGGTACCAACATGCTTACCCACAAGGGAGCCTTCTGTGGAGCAGCCACCACACTCTGGAATGTACTCCCCGAAAGGATTTGCTTAATACAAGACTATTTCTAATTCAGGAAGCAGGTGAAAGCTTGGCTCTTCACCCAGGCCTTTAATGAAAGAAGTAACTAACCTGCTAGTCACACCCACATAAGGTGTGACACTGGTTGCATAGCAGGTCATGTCTATCCACTCCTACCTTAGCACCTTTCTGACTTCATGTGCAACTTTCTTTAAATTAGGCCCCTTATTTTCTAACTCTATCATTCATATCTATACATATGTTTCATCTTTGCTTTCACCCTATACTGTCTATTAAAATGTTTGATTGCATATTATGTTGACACTAAAATATAGCATACAATGCCATATCTTGTATTGTTAATTGAGTATTTTTACTGCTGTAATTGTCTGCCTATGTTTGACATAAATAAACAAAGCCAAACTTGAAAATACCCCATGGGCAAGAATAACACAACAGCAAGAAGTAGGGTTGAACCAAGGAAAATCCCTTCAGCCAAAGTGATGAGCACATAATAAAACAGGGTTGTGTTTCTGTGGCTTGACTTTTCCAGTTAGCAGTGTTTTTCTCAGTACTCTTGTTTCGGATCACTTCAGGTTGTTTAGCAATCTACAACTCTAGTATTATTACATCTGAGCTGTTTTATTCTCCAATACTCTTTGACTAGAGTACACCATAGCTACAGTGTTTGTGATCCCTTGTTTTAGCGGCCGAAACACGGACCTTTGGGTCTTTGTTTTATTGTGGTACTTAATAAAGACCTTGTGTGCTTATCACTTCGGTTAAACGTTTTCCTTAATTCGACCCCAATTCTTGCTACTATGTTTAACTTATTCTTGCTGTACACTGCCTTGAATGAATTTCTTCAAAAAGGCAGTACATAAATCCTAATAAATAAAAATAAATATCTGTCAGAGTGTGTGCCAGTGTGTCTGCATGTTTTTGCCTGTGTATAAAAGTGTCAGTGTGTATGCGAATGTTATGTCTATGAGTGCATTTGAGTTATGTGTCAGAGTCTGTGTTAGTATGCACTTGTATTTAGTGTGGATGTGGTGGTGAGGTAGTAATCTCTGTCAGTCAATGTGTGAAATAAATTGTATTGTTTCTTCTCTTTATTTTTACTCGAAGCTAAAGCAGGCTGTTTATTTGAAAACTGTGAAGTGTAAGACAGGTAACATAAGATACTTCAACACTGCTGGTAAGAAAACCTTTGTCTCCCTGCTTTCACTAGCAGCGTGTTATGGAGCCGTGGAAAAGAACTGGTGTCCAGAAGAAGGATCCTTGGCTCCTAACTCAAAGGAAAGATTGTCCTTATAGGTAGAGAAGCCCTTGAGGAATATTGCCTGATACTGTTGTTAGGCCCACTGCAGGAGATTTTGAGCTGGATACGGCTTAAAAAAAAAATTCCTTTCTGACGTCTTTGACACTTGTGCTCAGGGGCATAGCCAGACACCCAATTTTGGGTGGGCCTGGGCCCAAGATGGGTGGGCAGAAGAACTCCGCCCTGTCTCACAAGTGATTTGGTCTCTCCCTCTCTCGCCTGCATGCCATATGATCTTTTAAACATCCCCCTCCCCTGAATACCTTTTAAATACCAGATTTTCACTGGCAGCGAGCAGAAACTAATACACACTGCTCATGTTAGCCCCACAGTCTTCCCTCTGATGCAACTTCCTGTTTCCGCATAGGCGGGAATATATCAGAGGGAAGGCTGTGGGGCTGGTGTGAATAGTATGTATGTAGCAGGCGAAGATCTACTATTTATAAGGTACTGTATGCAGGAGGGACAATTGTTGGGAGTTTTTGGCTGGTGGGGCTTGAGAATCCCTGCCAGCCACATCATAGGTGTGCTGCTACTGGGTGGGGTGGGCCCATCCAAGCCCACCTGCTTGTGCTGCATATTTCAAATGAGAGAATATAAGAGTTTCCATGCTGGGTCAAAGCAAAGATCCATCTAGCCCAGCATCCTGTTTCCAACAGTGGCCAGTCCAGGTCACAAGAACCTGGTAGGATATGCAGGTGCATTTAGGGAACTAAGGTCAAAAGCCTGCCTCAGACAAGGGGTCATGGTGAGGGTATTAATTCTAGAGGTGAACATCTCCTCTAAAGTGCCCCGATGCAATGCAGTGAGATCCTATTCTATAACAGCATCTGGGCAGCCAGATACCCTTATAGAATACCAGCATGACATGGTATTGCCATGCCTTACATTTAGGCACTTGCAATTTCACCAGTCATAAATCCGACATAACTGTGGGCACCCAAATGTGGCAAGGGTGTGTGTAACTTATTGTATTCTGTAGTTGCAGTATACGTTGTAGCCCCGCCCACACCTCTTCCATGCTCTGCCCATGTGAATGCCCTTCTTGCATTTATGTGCTGTGCTAGTTGTGCACACCCTTACAGAATAGCGCATAGGTGTTTTGATAACATTTATGTGCATAAGTGCACTCTTACCTGCTAAAGGGACAGTGTTGTGCACTTATGTGCTCAAATGGTGCAGAAATGCGAGCACCCTGTTATAGAAATGCACTTTTACCCCCAAATTCTATATAGCGCGACTTGTTGCATGTGCAAATCTGGTCATATTCTGGATTTCTACATGCAACTTGTTTAGTTAACAAGCCAATCAGTGTTGATAATTGCCAATTAACAAGCAATTATTGACACTAATTGGTATTTATTTATTTATTTAGATTTTGCTCACACCTTTTTCAGTGGCAGCTCAAGGTATTAATTAGAATTTACACAAACAACTGTCTAAGCATATTCTGTAACACGATGTACGTAAATTGTAAGTCACATAGTTGAAAAGGGGGCATGAGGATGAGTGGGTTGTGGACATTTTTAAAATCTATGCATCTAGTTATAGAATACTCCGGCATTTACACCAAGCTTTACATGGTGTAACTATCCACAACTACATTTATTTATTTATTTATTGCATTTGAATCCCACATTTTCCCACCTATTTGCAGGCTCAATGTGGCTTACATAGTACAGTAGAGGTGATCGCCAATACCGGTATGAACAAATATAAGGTGAGGTTAAGGCAGAGTAATGATCAGTGTGATAGTCACATTGGGGGTCATAAGGAGGGAGAGTTGGGTTATGTCCAGTATGAACTTTTATAATGTTCTGTTGCGGGGTTAAGGCATTTAGGTTGAGTCAATAGGGTATGCCTTTTCGAACAGGTTAGTCTTTAGGCATTTCCGGAAGTTGAGGTGGTCGTATGTTGTTTTCACGCCGATTGGCAGTGCGTTCCATAGTTGTGTGCTTATATAAGAGAAGCTGGATGCACAGGTTGATTTGTATTTGAGTCCTTTGCAGCTTGGGTTGTGGAGATTTAGGCATGTTCATTTTGATCTTGTTGTGTTTCTGGTTGGTAGGTCTATGAGGTCTGGCATGCTTCCCGGGGCATTGCTGTAGATGATTTTATGAACCAGGGTGCAGATTTTGAACACAATACTTTCTTTCATTGGGAGCCAGTGTAGTTTTTCACGTAGAGGTTTGGTGCTTTTGAATCTCGTTTTTCCAAATATAAGCCTGGCTGCTGTGTTTTGAGCAGTTTGGAATTTCTTTATGATTTGTTCTTTACATCCTGCATAGATTCCATTACAGTAATCTAGATGGCTTAGTACCATGGATTGTACCAAGTTGCAAAATATTTCCCTCGGGGAAAAAAGGTTTCACTCGTTTGAGCTTCCACATTGAGTGAAACATCTAGTGTGAGATTACGGTCGATTGTAACTCCGAGAATTTTCAGGCTGCATGACATTTAGTCATGCAGATAGGCACTAGGTGTATTTTATAAACCACTCAGAAATTTAGAAATATTCTATAAAACTATGCCTAAATTTAGGTGTATTTTTTCCGTGCCAATTTTTTAGGCACCATATATAGAATCTAGTCCTTAGTTCTTGGTCTCTGTTCCAGGATGTCAACTCTTTCAAACCATTAAAAAAAAAAAAAAACTACCAGTCAATCAAAGAGCCACTGTGGAGGAGACAGAAACAGCAAAGTTGCACCATAAACATTAACTTTCTACTTTTCTGTACACGTCTTCAAGCAGCTTAATAAAGAAACCTCTGCGAATTCCAATATGCTGTCTGAAATCCTTCTGTTTTGTCTTTTGGGGCAAAGGAAAAGGGCAAATTTAGATCACAGAGGTGTTTTGATTTTATGTAAATTAACCTGCATACATTTAATTACCACACCTTTTGTTTTCAAGTTTCTTCACAATAATCTTGCCTCCAAAATGTTAACAGTTCGTTAAATATTTAACCAGAGCAAACAAAATGTCTGCTTCGATCAACACCTTACTGGGTAAAAGGCAACTTTTTAAAGCCCGTTCAGGAAAGTTCCTCTTCTAATACGTTATCTTTCCCATAATTAGTTATGTATAAATGTCTAGTAATATGATATGGAAGGCTCTTGGACACATAGTTAGCAATAGTGACAGAAGGAGGATGTATATTTGGCACTTGGCAGGGAATTGTATCCCTAAGGCAGAGAAGCACTTTTCACATTAGCTGTAAGGGAGAGAGAGAGGGTACACGGACTGGGAAGATCATTCTGGCCAGTCAGAAAAAAAAAAAAACCTGTACAGTGCCCAATCAGGAGCCACTTAACGTGACCAATCAGAAAATGACTTACATCTTTGCGGTGGGAGCTGGTTTACGTCTAGAGTATTGCCCGATAGAAAATCAATCCTGATTCCTCTCTTCTGGCTGCAAAGGCGATTTGGCGATTTAGCATCAGGAATCTGTCAATCAAGTGTCTTTCTCTTTGTGCTGCAGTTGATCTTGAAAAGGCTTTTCCAGCGTGTCACACACAGATCTCTGCCTCTCACACCATGGCTGGGCTGATCATGTCAAGCTTCGGCAAATGCACCCATGCCATAGTCCGGGCCATGCCCAATTCCCTGGCTCAACAGGCTCTGAGGCAGGAGAAAGGGACAGAAGTGGACCTTGGCCGGGCCCAGAGGGAGCATGAAGTGTACGTTGGGGTGTTGAAGAGTAAACTGGGGCTGCAGGTGATAGAACTGCCGGGGGATGAGAGCCTCCCAGACTGTCCATTCGTAGAGGACGTGGCTGTGGTGTGTGAAGAAACAGCTCTGATCACCAGACCAGGAGCACCAAGCAGAAGGAAAGAGGTATTGTAAAGGCACAGTCTGTGCAAACAAACAAGGGGGAGGATCTGCAGCCTATGGAGCAGTTAGAAATAGCTTTTCATTATGGTTACCATCCTTTTCATCCCAGAGAGTCTGTTGCAAATGTACATGTAAGCTATATTTGAGTTTAGTTTTGTGCATTAGTACCTAGAGGATTTACATATTTTGCATTAGGCTTTTTCCATTTTGTGTATTTTCATATTAAATTCCACTCCTGTTTACCCTGTGAATGCATTTACAGGGGATTTTCTTTTTCTTGTGCTAAATAAGAATGCTCAGAGATGTTGGTTATAAAAAGGTATGGCAGGTTGTTGAGAGGAATGGACAGAGAGGGACAGACATGGGGAGGGTCTCATATTTCAGACGCTGCTCATGAACTCCAGGCATAGTACCCTAGAGCTGTTGTAGAAACAAGAGCAATGTTGTTTACTCATATGTGATTTAAAAAAAAAAAATCCCAGACAACAAGGAATCAGCACATGTGATTTAAAAAAAAAATCCCAAATCCTTTGCAGAGTGATCTTTGTAACTTCCAACACTTTGAAGACATGACATATACAGGAAATATCACTTAAGCACTTGATTTGACTATCTGTGTATACAATTGTCTCCTGAACCAAAGTACAGCAACCACATTTTTAGACTAGTATCTAAAGCTAGAAGCTGAAATAATGTTTCCAGAAAACTTATGAACCCAAAATTGAAACAAGTAACTTCCCATTAAACTTATACATCTAAACCCAAACTGTTTTTAGCAACAAAAAAAAAAAAGTTGCTCTGCAGTTCTTTTCATATTTGTTTGCCTAGAAAACATACATGTAGGTATCAAAATAATGTTGGGCCTCAATCATATTGCAGAGGTACATATAACCTTAACTTCAGGAGTACACAAACATGCACGTCATGGCCTCTTGCTAGAGATTGTTCTGTAATAAATTTTGTTTTTAAACTATTCATGTCTTGTAGCAATGCTTAACATTTGGAAACTTCAATGTTGTTTACTTGAAAAGCAATGGAGGATGACAAGAATAAACCTGTCTAGGAGACATATTATGGTGCTCATTTTCAAAGCACAAGTTACGTGACCTATATAACTTAGTAAGTCTGTGCACTTTGAAAATGAGCCTTATAAGTCATTTGTGATTGTATGGCTTACAGGTCATAGAAATTAGATTCTTATCTAATCATTTTAAAGTATTCCTGTTAAACACCTGTTTCATTTTCATTTATTGACCAAACCTGAAAATGCCACAGAATGTTAGATTATTCCTGTTTTCGCTTTAGCTGTGATTCTGCTTTATTCACTCTCCTAGTTAGACTTTTAGGGCCAAATATTCTTACATTTTGTTATGGGTGCGAGTCAAACCCAAAGTAAGAAAGAAACACCCTGTGAGGCCTCTGCGTCACACCTCTGGACAGTCATGAGAGAACGCTTTTCTGGGTGCAGAGTGTACACCGGTGCAAGCCTGGTATGCAGGTTTGACAAGCTTGCTCTCCAGAGGGAAATGTTTTTCAACCTTTCTGCCTCGCCTCACCCCATGCTTGGAACAAACTCCCTGAGCCCATACGCCAGGCCCCCTCCCTGCCCATCTTCAAATCCTTGCTCAAAGCCCACCTCTTCAATGTTGCCTTCGGCACCTAACCACTATACCTCTATTCAGGAAATCTAGACTGCCCCAACTTGACATGCCTCAACTTGACATTTCGTCCTTTAGATTGTAAGCTCCTTTGAGCAGGGACTATCCTTCTTTGTTAAACTGTACAGCGCTGCGTAACCCAGGTAGCGCTCTAGAAATGTTAAGTAGTAGTAGGATAAGCAGATGAGGCATAGGACAATTTTGATAAGACAGGAAACTGCAGAGTACTACAGAAAGTACACCAGAACTACAGAGTGTTATATTTAAAACAGTGGAGGAGTGGCCTAGTGGTTAGGGTGGTGGACTTTGGTCCTGGGGAAGTGAGGAACTGAGTTCAATTCCCAGCACAGGCAGCTCCTTGTGACTCTGGGCAAGTCACTTAACCCTCCATTGCCTGCTGCATTGAGCCTGCCATGAGTGGGAAAAAGTGTGGGGTACAAATGTAGCAAAAAAAAAAGCTCATAATTAGTTATAATTGTAAAGCAATACTGTTCATGATGCATGTCACTCCAGTTATGCATGTACACGATGCATACTGAAGAATAAATAATACAGCCAGTAAAAAATATTACAATATTCACTCCTGAAACAAAAGAGGACAGGGCTGTTAAGGAAATAAAATGAATAATATTTGTCATATGTTACCACTCTGATAGTAATATAACATTTAATTGTTCAACTCCTGCCTTATTTTTTAGGTGTGTTTCACTTATTTTTTCTTGAGGGCATGTCTGTCTGTCTGTCTGTCTTGAAGTTTTCATTGCAGAAGTGTATGGAGCTTCCACAATTAAGACGTCATTTGATAAAAGGGTAATTAAAGTGGCTTTGAGCAAAATGGATGCTGTTAGGGTCTCCACTTTCTCCTGGTGGCGATGAAGGAACCTCATACTGTCGAGAGTCCCAAATCCTTACCAGTAGATGCAGCTTCCGTGGAGGGGACTATGAGGGTGCAGGTTGACGTCAAGCTGGTAGCAGCAGAAGTGGTAGGGTGGCAGGGAATCCAGACCTTGCCACCTGATGTTTTGAGGCTAGAAGTGGCGAGAAGAGTGGCAGGGATCTCTGGCCCCATCACCCCAAACAATTAGACCTGTAGTAGCAGTGAAATAAAGGGATGGTGGTAGGGAGCCTGTGTCTTGAGAGCTGTCAGTGACGGTGGTGCAAGAAGAGGGTGGATGGTGGGGAGCCAGTACCACACCACTGGCACAAATGAGCCTATGGGCAGCTGCAGAGCAGGTTTAAAAGTAGGTTTAGGAAGAGGCAGGGATTGGAGTAGAAAAGAAGAGGGCTAGAGAAGGAGGACATGGAGACTATGGAGAAGGAGGGAGGGAGAGAGGAAGGATGGGGATTGGCAGAATTGAGGAGAATGTGGGGTGGGGTGGGGAAGGAAAGGAGAAGAGAGAATGGTCGACATTCCCCCATACACTTCGACATCCTACTCCATGCAAACACTCACCCCCTGTGTGCACAAATACATATACCTATGCCCCTCCCATGTACAGACCCTTCCCCTGTGCACATAGTCTTAGCCATATAATACACACAGTGGTAAATGCACAGAAACGTTCATGTTGGGACAGAGGAAGTACCTGTATATAATAGGCCCGATGTCCAGACCGTGGGAGGTAGCCGGGCTGCCTCCTGCGGTCGGCGCTGAGCCCAGGTAGTCAACTTCTGGGTCGTTTGTGGTGACTGGCACCCTGTCTGTATGTAGTGTTAAACAGGTACCTCATGGGCATGTATTAAATATAAATTAAAACATGGAGAAGGGGACCTTGGTGGCCGTTTCGCAGAACGCAGATATTTCACCTTAAAACGAAACCACCATAATTGGTCAAAAAAACTCCATAAGCTCTTTTGCGGACGCTTCCAGCTCTCTTCATTTAGTTTGATGGCTCAGAAACTGAAAGTGGCTTTGGAGATAATTTAAAATCTTAAGTTCTGCTTTCAGTATCTAATGTGCCTGATTATTGAATGACAGGAAAAACTTTATCTGAACTATTTTTTTGAATGCTGGGACAGAGAAAGTACACAGAGATTTTTTTTGCGCAATTATGGTGCTTTTGATTAAGCTGGAATACCTGCGTGTTGCGGGGAGGTCACTGAGGTCTTTTTCTCCATATTTGATGCGTGTCCGTGAGGTATCTGACTGTTTAATACTATATGCAATTAAGATGCAAAGAGTGGGAACTGGATCGGGCTCTTCGGAGGCAGACTCGGGACTCCAGGCAACAGTTGTGGGTGTTTCTTGAGACTGACTCGACATGGTACCATGTTTCGGCCTATGTGTGTCTGCCTCAAGAGCCTTGGAGCGTAGACTTGGCAGTCATTTTTTTCACCAACGGTCTTTCTTAGTCAAGATCGGGAGGCGGGGCTGGTGGTTGGGAGGCGGGGATAGTGCTGGACAGACTTGTACGGTCTGTGCCAGAGCCGGTGGTTGGGAGGCAGGGCTGATGGTTGGGAGGTGAGGATAGTGCTGGGCAGACTTATACGGTCTGTGCCCTGAAGAGCAAAGGTACAAATCAAAGTAGGGTATATACAAAAAGCAGCAAATATGAGTTATCTTGTTGGGCAGACTGGATGGACCGTGCAGGTCTTTTTCTGCCGTCATCTACTATGTTACTATGTTACTATGTTGTAGCCCCAGGCATACATATACCCACCACTACCCCCATGGACACACACAAACCTACCCCCCATCCTTGTGCAAACATATATGCACACACATACAGATTACAATCTTTAAGAACAGACACATACAACCATCCCTGTGCACAGGGACACACATGCATACACGTACACATAGACACATGTACACATGACTGAACAGAAACATATGTACACATAGACAGTACGATATTCTATCCACAGAAACAGGTCCCCCCCCCAGCATAGCTACATTCTCCCCATGGACATAAATTTACACATCTTACCACCCACATACACATTACATATACACTACCAAGGCACCCACACCCTGCACATACAAACCTGGACACATTTCACCAAACCAGTCCATAGTGAAATTGCTGACATAGAGAAGCCTGAGTCTGCCAGCACTGCACTACTGTGCCACACTGCGCATGTACACTTTCTAACTTGTTTTAATTTGATTTAGAGAGCTGTTTAGCTTTGTTGTTGAATACATCAAAACTCTAGACCCATTTGTTTGTTATCTCACACTTTGAATCCACTGAATGGGTTTAACACGTATATATCAAGGATATCAAGGGACGGAACACCTTTTTCAGGGACAAAATATTGGCATGGCCAAGACCTCAGTGGCCCACCCCATTCCACTGCCTGTAAACAATACTTTTAAATCCTAAAATTCCTCAAATCACCTTGTATATTCAGCTGTCTTCAGTGATGTGCAGGGTTGATAAAACAGGGTGGTGAGAAAAGGAGAGGAGCTGACAAAGGGGGGGGGGGGGGGGGGAGAAAAAAGAAAGTGAAGTGAATGAGGTGACTCCTTGTCTTCCAGCCTTCCCTTCCTATGACCTCCTTCTCTGGATTCTGTTTGTGTATACCAGTAATTCTTCTGGCCATTTACCTCCAGTTGAGTGCATATAATTTAGTGGAGCTACTGAGGAGATGGGAATAGCAGTCATTAAAATCAGATTTTATAGTTATTTTGTTCCTTTATTATAGAGAAGAAAATAATCCTAGACTCCAGCCGCACTGAGAAAAAAAAAATTAAAAATAAGCTGTAAAGTGTATGCTAGAAGCATTGCAAATAAGTGCATTTCATTGTGTGGGTGGAGGGTGTATCCGAGTGTGACACTGCATGGGTATGAAGTAACTTGATGGAAAGTGGTGCGTGAGTGGGTGGGGTGCTTATATATATGTGATTAGGTTGTCTGCCAGGAGGGGTGCATGTGTTTTTGGTCCACGTGAGTGGGAAGGGTGGCTGAGTGTGTTTGAGTGAAAGGTATGTATGGGTGGGTCATGTACTCTTCCACACTTGAAATGTTTCTGTTGGGTGTTTTCTAGCTCTCTCTTCTCGTAGTATATTCTTAACACCTTTATCCCCCTTTTTCCTTGTACTTGCCCTCCCTTGGCCCTGCGCTCCCACCCCCTTGCAGTCATCCCCCATCCTCTTCATAATATTTCCCCTTTGCTCTACCTCCTTACTTTTGGTTTCCTTTGCATTTACTCCACCGCAGCTTTCCTCTCACCTTATTTTTGTGGCAGGAAGCTCCTCCACCCTGTGGGAACTGCTTCCTTCTGTTCAGCTGGTGGACAGTTGAGACCCTGCTAACCTGCTCCTGTACGCATTGCTGAAGAAACTTCTCCTTTTTAGCCAATAGGGTGGATTCTCACCACTCTACTGATTTCTGCATTACTGCAGTGGGCTCCCACCAGCCCACCCCTATGTGTTCCAGTGTGAACCGCTTGTTAGTCTTTTCAAAAATACTAGGACTAGGGGGCACGCAATGAGGCTACAAAGTAGTACATTTAAAATGAATCAGAGAAAATATCTCTTCACTCTTTGTGTAATTAAATTCTGGAATTTGTTGCCAGAGAATGTAGTAAAAGCAGTTAGCTTAGCAGGGTTTTAAAAAGGTTTGGATAGCTTCCTAAAAGTCCATAAACCATTATTAAAAGAACAACTCATAAAAAAACTCCAGACCCCCAAAATACAGCAGCCAGGCTGATGTTCAGCAAAACACACTTTGAAAGTGCTAAACCCCTCCGAGAAAAGTTGCATTGGCTCCCAATCAAAGAACGGATCATCTTCAAAATCTGCACCTTAGTCCACAAAATCATGTACGGCGTAGTCCCAGTATACATGACAGACCTTATAGACTTACCAATAAGAAACAAAGTCAGATCGTCAAGATCCTACCTAAACCTACACTACCCAAATTGCGAAGGACTGAAATACAAAACAACTTACGCAGCCGGCTTCTCCTATATAAGCGCAGAACTATGGAATGGGCTCCCAAAAGCTGTGAAAACAATCCACGACCACTTGAACTTCAGGAAATCACTAAAAACCAACCTCTTCAAAAAGGCCTACCCCAACGACCCCACGTAACCCTCTTCACCTACCAACACAGCATGACTATGATCGAACAGGACATCACGCAATCTTCATCCATTCCGACCCTCCACTTATACCTCATACGATCACTATACAACTTTGTATTTGTTATCCACCGACTGGGCAAACGTCTTTGATGGTACTATGTAAGCCACATTGAGCCTGCAAATAGGTGGGAAAATGTGCGGTACAAATGCTACAAATAAATAAATAAATAAATAAATAAAATAAAATGGACATGGGGAAAATCCACTGCTTATTAGGCAGCATAAAATGTATTGTTTTGGGATCTTGCCAGGTACTTGTAACTTGGATTGGCCACTTTTGGAAACAGGATGCTGGGCTTTATGGACCTTCAGGCTGTCCCAGTATAGCAATACTTATGTTATAATGTTCTTAACTCAGGAAATTGTTTTCTTTTCAGCCAATAGGAGTGGATCTTCACCACTCTATTGATTTCTGCACTACAGCAGTAAGTATAGTTTTTCAGTCAGTGAGGTTTGGGTCCCACCAGTCCACCCCTATATGTACCAACTCAGGAAACCTCATCTTCACCTGGCAGGGGTTGGGTCCCTGCTGGTACACCAAAAGATATGCTGCTGCCACTCTGAATTGTGTTCTGTTTTGAGCCTGGGGCTTCCTGCTCCTGTTCTGTTGTTTATGCATGGGTTTCCTTGCTCATGCAAAAACAAACCCAGGCCTACCTGTAGATAGACAGAGAGACAGATAGACCCTCCCTGGTAGGTGCTGTCACTCAAGTGAAATACACCTAAAATACTGGTTTGCAGTGAAAGATGCTCTTTCTAGATCTTGCTTTGGGGCAGTGGCGATCCTAGCCAGCATGACACCCGGGGCGGATCGCTGATGCGCCCCCCCGCCGGCGAAATGACACCCCCCCGGGTGCACGCCGCTGGGGGGGGGGGTGCCACGGTGCGCGGCTGTCAGCTGAGTTCGCTAACTTCGCTGCAGCTCCCTCTGCCCCGGCCAGAACAGGAAGTAACCTGTTCCGGGGCAGAGGGAGCTGCAGCGAAGTTAGCGAACTCAGCTGACAGCCGCGCACCGCGGCACCCCCCAGCGGCGTGCACCTGGGGTGGACTGCCCCCACCGCCCCCCCCCCCTTGGTACACCACTGCTTTGGGGTATTTTTAGTGTTTTTAGAACCCTTTCAGTGCTGTATGCCTTCCAATGCAGCTGGTAAAAAACTAAAAACATATCTGTTTCATAAATAAGGTTTGTCAGGTAACGAATGATGCATTATTGGTTTTATATTTGCTGTTCTTTTTATTATTTGTTTTGCATCATTATTATTCCTAGATGTGTGGATCTAGTCTCTTATTCTTGTAATCCACCTAGAACTGATAAGGTACTGGCGGAATCTAAGACTCAATTGTAATGTAATGTAATGAGAATGCTCTTTATAAATTTCATTTTTATATAGGGGCCCTTTTGTCAAAGCCACAGTCTACCATGCAGTATTTCCAGCTCCAAAACATTATTTTTAATTTTTTAGCATTGGGAGCTTACCAGATACCGCTGGTATAGCGTGGGAACCCTTACCGCTTCCTAAATAGGAGGCGGTAAAGACTTCCCCTGGAAATGGCCGCATGGCAAGTGTTACACTTATAGCAGCACCATTTCCATTAAAAAGTCTTTTTACTGGTGACGGTAAAAGGAGGCCTCGCGCACGGCAAATCCATGTGCCACTGCTTGGTAAAAGGACCCCTAAGTTGTTAATCAACATTCCACACACAGATCAAAATTACTGCTTGCTGATATTGATATCCTCAAAAAACAAAACTAGCAGTTCCGTAGTGTCAGTGGATGAATGAGTTCTCCAGCATGAAGCATTAGCAACTAACAGATGTCTTGCGGTATGGTTCCCTGAAGAAGAATAGCGAAACGGGACCGTTGGAATCAACACGCAAGCTGGAGTTCATGATAGAAAGATAAGTTCAATTGTTTATCTAATCTTTGGACTCCATAAAAGATTTTGATATACGAGGATGTGATGCATGAATAGATCTAAAATAATTAAAACCAATTTACGGGGTTTTTTCAGTCTATGATGACTTTTTTCTTCGTGCAATCAATGATCGTGATTTGTTGCCGCAGCAGTTGAGACTTTTCCCCCTATTCAATATAGACACTACGGAACTGCTAGCTTTGTTTTTTGAGGAAATCAACATTCCAGCCATAAAAGTAGCATGGCACATAGTGTTTCTTATACATACCACATCATATGAGTTGAATCAAGGAGTGAGCATTTACCCTTTCTTCCCCCCCAAACCTGACCTCTGTGCCCACCCCCCACCCCCCACCCCTATGCTTTCTGGAAAGGAAGAAGGAAACTAATCCACAATGGTATATATATATATATTGTAAAAACTTGTCAGCAAGCACCTCTCCGTGCTGTCTGCTCTCGACCTGCACCTCTCCGTGCTGTCTGTCTTCACCCACACAAGAGACCTCCTCTGGAGACTGATGCCTTTTCCCCTCAGCTGCACTTTGAGTTCTCTAGTCCCCCAGAACCCGCCTGTAGTCAGTGGGCCTTTCTGCACCCTTCCCTGGGGATACAATTATTGCCTGGGTCCCACCAACCCTCTGCTCTTCCCTTGGTTTCAACTTTCAGTCACTGTTATTCAACTGTCAAGGGTAGCAGGGATTCTCTGGTGTCCTTGTCTTCAGGGGGTTATTCAACAACAAGGTCCCATCTGGGATAGTGCCCTTTGTAACCCCCACAGGGGCGCTCTCTGGTGTGTATTGGCCCTCTAGTGGCTCCTGCCTGGCCTCACCAGCCTTTTGCCTCAGGGAACCACCTTAAAACCAGACTTCTCTGTGACTACATTCATTCAGGCCTCTAGGTTTGGTCCTCCCCTTTCCCTCAGGGTGACCTCTTCCTTAACCTGCAGTCCTGGCCCGGCCTCCCCGCTGTATCACCTGGTAACCGACCCACCTTACCAGTTCTTCTGGTGGGGCCCCCAGGTCACCCTTCTCTGGAAGATCTCACAGCTTCCTCTGCTTGCAAACATATGCAAATTAGCAGGTTGCATGTAAATTCAGTTTATTAGCTAGGTTACAGTCTTGTGGGAACCTGGCTTGCCCACTATTAATCTGTTACTGCGATTCACCCCTGAGACCATTTACTGGGGACATCTGGGTCTCAGGGTGTAACAGCCTCCTCCCCTGGATAGGACCTTCTTTATTCACCTTAACCTTACGGTCCTATCCTCCACCCCACGGCTGTTAGTTCTGTCTCAGTTGCAATTGTGCATAACAATCATATCCATTGCCTGACCCCCCACCAGGTAAGTACCTCTTTGCCTTTGGAGGGAATTTTCTCCTGATCTCTCTCTTGAGCTCTACTTCAGCCAGCCTCTTTCTTCAGTCCCTGGCTTATAATTCTCCAGTTCTGGGTGTTGCAGGTCCCCCCCCCCCCCCCCCCCCCCATCTTCTCTCTCCTCCCTAGGCTTAGAGGAGGCTTTTATAGGGTGCCCAATAATCCATCCCACCTCTCTTTAGGCCTCTCCCCCTGCTTCCAGAAAGGTGTGCACCCAGAACTCTCTCCACCTTTCCAGCTTCCACTCAGAGAGTCCCCCTGGTGGCCTCCCCAGGGAAGTACAGGTCCTATGCCACGAGCACCCCCTTTCTGTTCCTTCTGGTCACTACCATGGACTATACCCTTGGGCTCCCTCTAGTGGCCAGAATGGGCATTTTTAGGTTTTCCATGGGAGAGCGCCCTCTGGCGGCCTCCTCATGTAAGGGCAGGCACTGTGTTTATCACAATATATATATATCCGTTTACTGAACTGTCTATAAACTGAGTGCAGAGCTCCTTGCCCTGTGCAACAAAGAGTCCAAATACACACCCCATATTTTCAGAAAATAAATCCCCATGACTCAGCTTCCAAACTGTAGCCATAATCTTGTCCATGTCCACCAAAATGTGCATGGCTGTGCTCCATTGGGTCAAAGATAGCGGGGTCTCCATGGTCCACTGTGTGAAGGTTCATTTCCCTTCCTAAATAAAGTTTTGCCCATTTATTGGTCCATTAAATTCCTGAGCAGTCATCAAACAAAAGTATTTCCACCTGTAGGGATATGTATACTCCCATTAAAGTGGTCAGGTATTGAAGTATTCCAGACTGAAATCTTTGGATGCTAGGGCGTGACCAATCATTTTGGCCCAGTGTACCTTCAACTGCCCTATATTTCAAGCAGAGTGGAGAGTCATGGCACTGGAAGATATGGGGCTGCATCAGGACCTTATTGGGTCTCCTGGGTTATCACATTCCCTGACAGTGAAGGCATATCCTTCAACCTCACCTCCAATAATTTTGAGGACAGATCCACATTATGAGCCATTTTCCATTTCTGTGCTAGTTTTTCCAAAATCTCATTGAGAGAAGGAAAACAAGAATTTAGGGTCACCAAAAAATGTTATGATAAGCCAACCACTGGCTCTTCCAACAAATTTTCCCTCAAGTGAGATTAAATAATGCTTATGTTGTAAGTAGGCAAAAAAATTCCTGGCAGGTCAAATTGTTTCTGAAGGTCCTGGAATGTCCTGATGCATCCATACTTCCCAGTTACACCAGCTAAGCATTCTATCTCTATGGTCCTCCATCTTGTAAACATACCATATTGCAATCCTGGGGAAAGTCCATATTAACCTAAACAAGCAGAAGAAGTTTCATAAGGATTAGATTCTAAATGTCATATCTTACAAATCAGCACTGTCAATTGGATGTTAACAAGTAATTATCAGCACTAATTGGCATTAATTACGATTTACATGCACAACTTGCTAAGTACATTCTGTAATGTGGTGCAGCTAAATTCTAAGTTGCACAGTTGAAAAGGGGGGTGTGGTGATGGGTGGGGTATGGGCATTTCTAAAATCTATGCATGATGTTGGAAAATGCACCCATTCTATGCCTAATTTAGGCTTCGAGATTTACGCCAAGTAAAATATGGCGTAAATGGCCGCTACTAAATTTGGTCCCACAGAGAGGCGCTCAGCATATTCTATATACCGCATGGAAATTTAAGCCTATTCTTTAAACTTTAGGCATTCTTTAGAGAATACGCCTAGGCATATTTTTTTTACTTGTAGATTTTTCAGGCGCCATGTATAGAATTTAGCCCTTTAGGTGTCAATAATCCCATCACCATGATACACAGAAGAGCTACTAATGGATGTGACAACACAAACAAAGGCAGGCATTTGGCTTTTAACCATGAAGCACATACCTCATTTCTAAGAATGCCAAAATTCAGTGGAGTATAATGGTTAGTTTCCTTCATCCAGTCTTTCAAGTGGTACAACCGAGACACCGTATTATAGAGATTTAAGTCTGGAAGTGTTAACCATCTTACCTACCCATCAACTGTCCCAGGGGGAGTCTAGCTCTCTTGTCCTGTCAAAAGAAATTCCTTAAGTAGAACTTTTTTTTTTTAATACTGTGGAACCTGCTTACTCAAAGTCCTGTATGCTAAGGATACTGCCTTATTAAAGAAAGCAATGCTGTTTGTAGCAGTGTACATGACCATTTGCTCATATTGCTACCTCTGTATTGCTGAAGTCTAGAGAAAGGCACAGTTGGGTCTCCTGTTATCATTCTGGAGGCCAGTGGGTTTATTGCATTCTGACTTGTTTGTTCATTGCAAAAGTGTAAAATCTTACAAGTCTCTGTAAGTGTGAAAACTACACATTTGGCAGAAGAAACTAATTAACCTTGAGATAGTTCACAGAGCAGTTTCTTTACCAGTTCTTTGATTGCTTCCATTATATGGAGTGTGTATTAGCTGGGTTGTTTTTAATTAATTTTTTTTTTTTTGTGTGTCTGAAGATGGAAAGGTAAGGGACTGGTAATCCTACAGAGAACAGGTTTCTCAAAGTCACATATGTGGGTAAATAAGGACGTGCCTTTGTAAATTGGCTGCCTGAAAGTCTGAAAATTGCCCTTCCTTGATGAAAGTAAGGGTCTCTTTCATCAAGCCATGCTAGCTGCTCCCAGGTGGAGTGGAGGAGTGGCTGAGTGGAGGAGTGGCCTAGTGGTTAGAACACTAGCCTTGCAATCTAGAGGTGGCCAGTTCAAATCCTGCTGCTGCTCCCTGTGATCTTGGGCAAGTCAGTTAACCCTCCATTGCCTCAGGTACAAACTTAGATTGTGAGCCCTCCTGGGACAGAGAAATATCCAGAGTACCTGAATGTAACTCCTTGAGCTACTACTGAGAAAGGTGTGAGCAAAATATAAATAAATAAATGCTGATGGAGTCCATTCAAAGTAAATGGGCTTTGTCTGTATAACCACAGTGGGAGCTCATAAAAGAGGCCCTAAAGGTAAATTCCACAGTTCACCTACTTTTAGTCAGTTAGGAACAATGCTTTGACTGAGAGATGGAGGGGGAGGGTTTAGACAGGGTCAGAACATTTTCAAGCCTGTGTGTGATATTTTCAGAAGAAAATTTGCCCAGAAAGTAGGTAACCCCCCCCCCCCCCCCCCCCCCCCACACACACACACACACACACATACACACAAATGCATAGGTTTTAAAGGGGAAGTGCATGCACACTTTCTGTAGGTAAAAAGTACTACTGGACATTGCCCTGATGCTGTCAGTCTGCAAATTGTCCCTTATGGTTAAGAAATGGAAAGCCTAATTGCTTTCTTTAGGTCCACTTAGGGGCCCTTTTAATAAGCATTTTGCGGCATTTTGCCTGTTTGTGTTTGCTAACTCACACTTTAGCTATTGTTTTTACAAATATTTTTGGGAGTAGTATGTCATGGGCAAATAATGCTTATCTTTTCCCGTCTTATTGCCAACTAGTACTCCACCTTGCTGTGTAGTATGCTTAGAAAAGACTTCCTTAGTCTGTGCACCATATACTCCTAGGGGAATTCTGCATAATGTTTTTGAAAATTCTTTGCCATTTATTCCAACTGACGCTGTCACCACACATCTTGCTCCCATCATATATCTGCACTTGGTCCCTCAGCTATATGGTAAGCTGTATTGTAAAAAATCATTAGCATCATATCTATATTAGTTGAATGTTCTAATGGATTTTTATTGGGTGTATCATTAGTATTATGCTAACATTGTATTATATCTCTGGTATTTGAATTCCAGTGTTGTTAAATGTGTATATTTTTTTTCACGGTAGTTCTATTATTAGGTTTCAATTTATAGTTTACCTCATTTATTGTATTTATATTTATACTTGGTTGCTATATTATTGTCATGCTGTTAACAAAATAAGTTTTAAGTTAAACTGTACCTGCTATACACCGCCTTGGGGGAATCTCTTCATAAAGGCGGTTGATAAATCCCAATAATAAATAAATATATAAATGGGCAAAGAGTGAGTTACATGGCTAACATGTTATGATTAGTGCATGCTCACTGGATAACACAAAGATAACACAGGAGCACTTAGCACCTCATAAATAGGAAGCAATAAGTGCTGTTGCATTAACTTTTCTCAGGTGATATGCACTATTGGCAAAATTAGCATACAACCTGAAAGATTAAAAAAATGAAAATGTCCTAAAAATATACATGATTAAATCTGGGCTTAGTGCATGCTAAAATCCCAAGTTAGTATGTATTAAGCCCAGATTCGATTACACTTTGGTAAAAGAGCCCCTTATTCTAAGAATAAATAGTTCATTTTCCTTTCCTTTTTGTTTTGTTTCATTTTTTTGTTTAAATTACGTGGAAGGGCATTTTCGAAAGGGACGTCCAAGTTGCGATTTGGACATCCTCGGCAAAATCCAGGGCCAGGGAAACCCGTATTTTTGAAACAAGATGGACGTCCATCTTTCATTTCGAAAATACCGCCAGGAACATCCAAATCCTTAAATTTCACCATCCTTAGATTTGGACGTCCCTAGACATGGACGTTTCTGACTTTCGGCGATTTTCAAAAACAAAGATGTCCATGTCAAAAACGACCAAATGCAAGCCATTTGGTCGTGGGAGGAGCCAGCATTTGTAGTACACTGGTTCCCCTGACATGCCAGGACACCAACCAGGCGCCCTAGGGGGCACTGCAGTGGACTTCATAAATTGCTCCCAGGTACATAGCTCCCTTACCTTGTGTGCTGGGCCCCCAAAACTCCCCCAAACCCACTACCCCCAACTGTACACCACTACCATAGCCCTTTCGGGTAAAGGGGGGCACCTAGATGTGGGTACAGTGGGTTTCTGGTGGGTTTTGGAGGGTTCGCTGTTTCCACCACAAAAGTAACAGGTGGGGGGGGGGGGGGGGTGGAGCTGGGTCCGCCTGTCTGAAGTGCCCTGAACCCACTAAAACTGCTCCAGGGACCTGCATGCACTTTGTGACAAGGCAAACCCCAGAGATTCCCCAGTGAAGCAGTTCAGCCCAGAACTACGGGTCCCAGAAGTCCTTGCAAGAATGTGTGAGTAGAGTAGTCCTAAAAAGATGGAATGGATTCCCAGTCCCAGCAGGGGGAGCAATGGCTCAAGGCAGGGTGAGCCTGTTACTCCCTTCCCCACTAGAGGGCGAGGGAAGGATGAAGCTCAGTTTCTTTGGCTTCGCCATCAGTATATAATTCCCCCCAGCTGTGAGAAGGGAAGAGCAGATTTCCTGGAGGTTCTCAGTCACCAGGAGAGAGGGGAGACGCATGGAGAGTGAGATTCCATGGAGTATGTTGAGGAAGGAAGTAGCCTGCCACTAGAGCTGCCTAAGGGAGAGGAGCCAGCTACCATGGAGTGGGAGAATTCAAAGGTTGCCCTGCCCAGCACGAAGGCAGTGGAGCTGCCTGCCACCGGGCGTGGTGCTGAGAGGTGGGAGAAACTGCCAACCCTGCTCCTTCCAGGGTTCCCTCTGTGCTGTGAAAAGGCAGGTGATTTGTGGTATTGGTTTGATGTGCAAAGACTGTCCATGAAGATTTGTTCTGAACTGTTGTGCTATATTGGAAGTGTGCTGAACTCTTACTTAACCCTTCTGAAGGAGGGGGAAGGGAAAGCTAATGCCCTAATAGAAGACCTGAGGTCTTGAGGAGCTGAGTGTTTGCTGGGGGATTTTGGGACCTGGACTGTACCTTTTTTTCTTTTGAAGATTATCTTATGAGGACTGTACCTTTTTTTTTTGAAGACTATATTAAGAGGGCTGTACCTTTTGTTATGAAGAATTAATTATGATTTTTGGTATGAAATAGCCTTGACAATAAAATACTTTGGCCCTGAGTCCCAGTATCAGCAGTATTCTATCCTGGAACCCTGGGAGCCCTGCAGGCTTGCCGGCTCCACCCAAGAGGAAGAAGTGGACCCCCCCTTTACAGCTGTCATGGACCTGAATATGACATCTGAGGCTGGCAAAGAGGCTGGCATGACATATTTTGAAAGATGTTTTTTGAGGGTGGGAGAGGGTTAGTGTCCACTAGGGGAGTAACTGGAGGTCATCCCTGATTCCTTCCGGTGGTCAGTTTGTTATTTGGGGCACCTTTTTGTGCCTTAGTCGTAAGAAAAACAGGTCCAGGTGAAAACGTCCAAGTGTTCGTCAGGGATGTCCTTGCTTTTTTCGATTATGGGTCAAAGACGTCCAAGTGTTAGGCACGCCCAAGTCCCGCCTTCACTATGCCTCCGACATGCCCCCTTGAACTTTGGCTGTCCTTGTGACGGAGTGCAGTTGGAGACGTCCTAAATCGGGTTTTGATTATACCGATTTGGATGTCCCTGGGAGAAGGACGTCCATCTTCCGATTCATGTCGAAAGATGGACGTCCTTCTCTTTCAAAAATGAGCCCCATAGATACTGAGTCTCACAAATTAGGAATGTGACTGGGATGTATGTCCCATCACAAGGGAAGCCCCCAGTCCCCAATTCTAATCCCAATCCCATCAGAACCTCTCAAAAGTTTGTATCAGCAGATAACTTGGATTTAGTCCCCCCCTAAGATAGTTAATGTGAACATTAGAAACCCTGCTTGGGTGGTAGTAGCCGAACAGGGACAGCTACGTGGGTAGTAGCAGGCTAAGACTAACCCATTCTGAAGTTGTTGAGACCATTGCCTGAACCAAAGAACGTTGCATAGGCCTACAAACTCGGTGTTGACCTGTCCTTTGGACCCTGTTAAAGGCCAGGAAGCCCAGGGTAGTAGAGTGGGAATTTCCCAGGCTGTGTAGAGTGGAGGAGTGGCCTAGTGGTTAGGGTGGTGGACTTTGGTCCTGGGGAACTGAGGAACTGAGTTTGATTCCCGGCACAGGCAGCTCCTTGTGACTCTGGGCAAGTCACCTAACCCTCCATTGCTCCATGTAAGCCGCATTGAGCCTGCCATGAGTGGGATAGCGCGGGGTACAAATGTAACAAAAAAAAATAAAACCCAGAGATGGGTGGAGTAGGGAGGATTCTGGGATTCACTCTGAATCAGGGATGGAGCCCTGCAGTGGCTTAGCCAGACTTGACGTTTTGGGTGGGCCCACAGCTAATATGGTTGGGCACTGTGGCCCTTTCTTTCCTATCCCCCCAATCCATTCTTGTAGCCTGAAATCAGCCTTATCCTTCCCTTTCCTACTCCCCCATTCATGTAGCCAAGCATCAGTCCTACCCTCCATCCTCCCTGTAGCTAGTATCAGCCCTGCCCTACCCCATAGTGTGGCATCAGTCCTACCCTTCCATACCCCCCTCCCCATGGCCCCCACATAAGCACACCAGCATTAAATATAATTTTTTTGTTTTTTTAACATCCTCGGTTAGGTAGCTCCCAGATCTCACACTCTCCTTTCATTCATGGAGCTTCTCCCTCTCCGTTTAAAAAAATAAAAATTTCCATCCCAGGCAGAGAGCCCCTGACCCAACAAAAACCCAAGACAAAAGTGGCAGCAACTTCATACCTGAGAATATCTGTGCTCCGGCCACCAACAAAAGTCCAGTTAAACTCAACAGACAGCTTTCAATTTTACCCATGGCTTCACTTCAGCAATGCATGAAAAAAAAATTAGCAAACTATTTGGAAATACAGTGTCCCAAGTTCTCTTCCCTGCTACAATGCGCGGGCAGTCCAGCAGCTTGGATGTCATTTCTGCTGCCTCTTTTCTTTTCTTTGGCAAGTGTCCAGTTGTCTTTTTTGTTTGAGGAGGGGAATGCGGGGCTGTACTCGCGCCTCGCCGTCTCTCCCTCAGTGTTGTGAAGTTGCTTGGTTCATTGTATGTGGGTGGGCATCAGCATGCTGTTGACAAAAGCAAAACCTCTGGCTGCTAGTCAGCTCACTCCCCTTCCTTACTCACTTCCTCGTACCCCGACTTGCACTTATCCCATAAAGCAGGGCTGGCGAGATCTTGGACATCAGAATTCTCAGTGAAGTACATACCTCTTTCTCTCCCCACTGGAGGGCTTGTGCTGGTGGCTGCTATTCTCTTTATTGCTGAGGTACGCCGCGTCATGTGCCAAAGCAGGTCCCCGCCATGATACCCAACTCCTGACGGACTCCCAGTAAAGGAGGCGAGAGAACTGCTGTGTGGCTTGTTTTCTAAACCATTCCAGAGGCTGCCTTGCGCACAATTGCTCATGACTGAATACAGCTGTGCAAACAGGCACCAATTGGCAGTCACAAAGACTGGGTGCAGAGCTGGGAAGGGGTCCTGATTTTTGAGAGGGATATTTTTAGTACACGCCCCAGCCCCCCCCCTTTCTTCCTTGGCTCCGCCCATTCTACCTCATGGATCTGCCCCCTGGCACACCTCAGTCCCACAGCCATTCCAGAGTTTGGGTGCCCGTAGCTACGCCCCTGGAGCCCTGATCAGGACCTAATGACCTGGGAGCCCAGGCAAGAGGAGACTGATTGCTTTCTTTTGGCTGGGGGAGAGGTCATATGAGGATGTGGTGGGTCCTTTTGAGGCTTACTGTGAACCAACTCCAACTGGTGTATTGGTAGTGGATTGTTTTGGAGATTTAGCATACACCATTAGGTAAGTGGTGGATTGTGTTGGAAACTCAGTCTACATCTATGGGTAAGCAGCAATATCTCCAGAGGCATACTCATTTGAAGACTCTCACTCATGCTCACATTCTTTGAGCCCCTTTTCTTACCTAGCAGAATCTCTGTATCAGTTCACTGAGCTTGATCACTGCTTTGATGAGAGGAAAGTCTAAGAAAAGAAAGCAGTTCCACCATTAGAAAGAAATGTGAGTTCACCTTCCTGCTTATTTTCCCTGCAGCTAAATGTACACCTGCTGTGAAACCTGCTTGCATTCTTTAAGCTACTGAGTAAAGGACAATTTTCAGTCTAGGAATTTATGCAGGTTACTGCTTAGTTATCTGGGCAATTCCTTTGACAGTTGTCTCATATTGCTTCTATTCTTTTTATATCCTTTTAGAAAGCAAATATTATTTATTATTATTATTATTATTATTTATTGCATTTGTACCCCACATTATCCCACCCTTTTGCAGGCTCAATGTGGCTTACAGGGTGTTAATATGGTATTTTGAGATGCCTTTTTTCATTAGCAAAGCAATATAACACTTAAGTCTTTTTAGATATATATCCTGGGCAAGCTATCTGAAAAATCTCAGTCTTTGACCTGTGGAGGGGCATTTTCAAAAGAACGTCCAGGTCAGAATTGGGATGTCCTGCTCATAACGTCCAAAAAAAAAAAAACCCTTCCATCTCACAGCAATTTTTGAAAAGGAAGGCTTACAGTCTAAGTTTGCACCTGAGGCAATGGAGGGTTAAGTGATTTGCCTAAGGTCACAAGGAGCAGCAGCATTTGAATCGTGTTCTCCTGGTTCTCATCCCACTTCTCTAACCATTAGGCAGCTCCATCACTTAAGTAAATTTGTTACTCATTAATCCACAGAACTCATCATCCATAGCAGGTTACAGTACATAACAGTAAAAATAAACAACGCATAGTAAAACACAGAAAAATGTAGGCAGATAAAGACCATATGGCTTATCCAGTCTGCCCATCCATGTTATCTATTCATCATATCACTCCCTTAGAGATCCTATGTACTTTTTCCCAAGCTCTCTTAAATTCAGATGTATATTGGTACCTCTGAGCTATCGAGTTCTTTTATCATCATATACCAGGCGAGTGTGATTGCTTATAGGAAGAGCAACTGTAGGCAGATTAGCTGGTAAAAAGAATAATGAAAAGGCACAAGAGTTTATACCAGACTTCCACAGAGCTTCCAAGGGGGCCCAGTTTTTGAGAGGGGGATTTTAATGCACGCCCTATCCTTGCCCCATTCTACTGAGCCCCAGCTTCACCCCTCAACCCCGCCCACTCTGCTTCCTGCCTCTACCCCCGCCACATCTCAATCTCATGGCCATTCCAGAAAATACATGATTTACACAGGGGACGACAGGGATGGATGAGAAGAACTACAGATATCCATTTCCTAGTATGTCTACTACTGGGAAGCTAGTACAAGCTGGATGGTTACAGATCTCTACACAGTAACTACATGCTAACATGACTCTTTACCTCAGTCACACATGCAGAACACAGATAGACTCTCATCCAGTACAGAATAAGGAGCCATAAATTAGAAATAAACATGCAGATAAAAAATGAAATCAAAACCTCTAAGAAAGCCAGACTCTGTAAGCAATGTAGAATCTCTAAAAGAAAAACAGAAATTCATTTCCTGCTATGCTACAAAATACAAATATGGAAAGATACACTTTTCCCCAAATTGATGCATTCTAGTTCCTAAAAATTTAAATTTTTTCTTTTCTACCTTTGTGGTCTTGACAATTTACATTTTCTGACCAGGTTAGCTCTAATCTCTGTTTTCCATTTTCCTTGTGTGATTCATTCTTTTTCAGTGTCTCCTTTCCATTTTTCTCTCTCCACCTGTCATCTTCCTTTCCTTGTCTACATCTGTCTAATACTGATCTCTTCTTTCATATTTTTTCTCCATTTCTCTCTTCTCTTCTTCTTCTTCCTCCTAGTTATCAGTGTAGGCTCATTTTTCCCTCCTTTCACCTTTTGGTCCTTAGTCTCCCTCTTTTTACCTCTCACCTACTACCATCTTTTCCTCTCTCACTTTTACACCCTCCCCAGTCCTACCATTGTCCCCTCACTCTCTCTCTCTCTTTCTCTCTCTTTCCTTTCCTAGCCTGTTCTCACTTTGTCTTTCACTCACTCACTAGTACCCCATTTACATCCTCTCCCAAGCCTTCATCTACTGTACTTTTCTCTGACTCTCATTCCCTCACTAGCCCCAGCTCCTTCCCTGTGTAACTCAAACCTTCCTGACATCTGTTACCTCCTACCCAGCTTCCTATTCAGCTTATCTCCATTTCCATGTTTTCTCTGTATTTCCATAGTCCCATCTCTTTACACACCCCTACCCCTCTGATCCTTCACACTACCTCTCCACCCATCTCTCTATCCATTCCCCCTTTGTTTCTATCTCCCAGTTGCTTTAGCCTCATCCCTCCCCCAGCATCTTCTCCCATCCCTAACAGCTTCCAGTCAGTCCTCTTCTCCCATCTCTACCATCAAACCCTCTCCCACCCTACCATCTACCACCATCAGTCTCCTTCTGTCTCTTTTTCTATCTCCCCAAATCCAGCTTCCCCCTCTATCTATCTGTTCACTCCTTGTTTATCCTCTCCCTCTCTCATCCATACTCCCCCTCCCTCCCCCAAATGGTCTGGCATCTTTATCTCTCCCTCCCTCCCCCACCCCCCAAAAATGGTCTGGTATCTTTCTCCTCTCCCCCACCCCCAACATGGTTCACCATCTCTGCCTCTCTCTCTTTCCTTCCTATCTAGTATCTCTCCCTCTGTATCCCTCTTCTTATCAAGCATCTCTCCTCTTTCTTCCTTCCACCCCACAAATGGTCAGACTAGCATATTTTCTTTCCTCCCCTTCCCCATACTTGGCCAGCATCTCCCCTTCTTGACATCCCTCTGTGACCTGCACTCTCTTCTTAAACCTTCCTATTGTGGTTTTTTCTTAGGTTTTGCAGCAACAGTATCAGTGGAATGAAGAAAAGCAAGGCACTATAGAGTCTCATACTCAAGGATGTGGGATGTCACTACTGGGTCCCGCCCCCTGACAATACTTCCTGTTGCATGAGGGTGTTACCAGAAGCAACTTCCCGCATGCTTGAGCATGAGGCTTCATAGTGCCTTGCTGTTCTTTGTTCTACTGACACTTGCTGCAAAACCTAAGAAAGAAATACAAAAAGAAGATTTGAGGGGAGGTGCAGGTCATAATATCAAAAAGGCTTGATGCTGGACCAAGTAGGGAGTATGGAGGAAGAGAGAAAAGATGCAAAGAACTGTTCTTCATCCCTCAGCAGGAGTTTCAGCTTCCCCAGCAGAAGTGCAGGAGATAACCCACAAAAGTGGGAGACTTGGCAGGTCTGCTTCCAGCAGCCACACACTTTTTCTGCATGTTTTATTTATTTATTTAGACCAGGCAGTTTCCGCCTGCTCTGGGTTTCCAGCTCAGCAAGAAACAGGGCAGGGATTTTGCACCATGAGCCTTCATCCACTACTACCCATAGATTTTCCTCTATTTTATATCCCTTCCCAGCTCACCTAGACTAGTTATTGCAGTGTCAGTCCTTGACTGAGTACCATGCCCCATTTCCCCTTCCAGAGCACTGCAATTATGGGCCCTAAATGAAGCCACTAGGTATTGCTGTTGTACATTGGCTGGGATTCCCTGCCTCTCACCAGGGGCTGTGAGTACTACAGCATCCCCAGTCATTCCAGGAAGCAGAAGACCTGAGCTGGGAGTCAAACCCGAACCCCTTTTCACTATGTGCAAGGAGGATAGTGCTGTATGCTGATTAAACAGTCCTTTCAAGGCAGAAGAGCAGTAGCTAAACCCCACAGTTGGATGATAGATCAAAGCCAGACTGTCAGGGTTTTTTCAAGTTTGGCCCACCAGCTGAAACGGAGTAATTCCTGGAATTCTTCAAATACCATTTCAGATCTAATCTAAATGTTAAATTTTTTCCATTCTGTTTCTTGGCCAGCAAACTGCCATCCTGTTCCACTTACAGATATTACTTTGCCTCATGCTAGAGGATAAAATTATAATACTTTGTCTTACCTGTAGAACAAATCAGTCAAGTTTTATTTGTGTTGTCCCTCAACACTCCAAAAATAAAAGTTTATGTTTGTGGTTAAACAATGTACTTTTGATTGTATGAAGATTAATGAATGAATGTTAGGTGATGTGGCCCTTGTATGAAAGTTGTGTTTTCTTTCCTATATTTTTTAATGGAGTTGTTTTAGGATTTTTATGTTTTATATTTTTTATTGTTTGTAAACCATTTTGATTTGCTTCGGCAAGAGTTGATGGTATAGTAAAATACGATAAATGATAAGTACATTTGTGCTATCTATCATTACATTTACTGTGGGGTAAAGGTTTTCCTCTGCAGTAACTGCATGGGCAGGTACTAGGAATACTTCCGAAAGTTAATGCACAGGCTTTACAGTTACCATTCAGTAATTTGGGCACTTACCATAGAATATGTACAAAAAAGTATTGCAGGTTAATAAAAGAACTTTTTAGTTTTATAATCATTGCCTGCCGTCACTGTTATTTTGTTCATCAAAAAATTCTGAATATCTTGCATTTACAAGTTTAAAAATCAGGCATAAAATTCTCAGGCCAGTTTACCAAGGCATGGCATATCTATTCACTATGGGCCAAATTCTATAAATGGTGCCTTAAAAATCGGTGCTGAAAAACCACGCGGTTAGCGTGATTCTATAAACAACGCTTAAAGTTAGGTGTAGATTATAGAATATGCGCATGCACCGTTCTTGCAACTAAAATTTATGTGCATCCATTTAGGTCACCTAAAACCATGCCTAAATAGGTGCAAATCGAGTGTACTCTAATAATGCACATAGATTTTTGAAATGCCCACAACCCACCCATTCCATGCTCATGGCCTTGCCCCCTTGTCTGCATACATTAGAATTTATGCACACTGCATTGTAGATATGCCTAGAAAGTTGTGTGCATAAATTCTAATTAAAGTTAATTAGTGCTGCTAATTGGTTAAGTACCAATTATTGATACTGATTGACTTGTTAAGTTGTGCACGCCAGTGGTGTTCCTAGGGGGGCTGACACCCGGGGCGGATCGCCAATGCTCCCCATCCCCCGGGTGCAGCGACCCCCCCCCCATGAAAAGACACCCCCCCCCACCCCAGCGAAAGAACCCCCCCCCGGGTGCACGCCGCTGGGGGGGGTGCCGCGAGCCGGTCAGCTTCGTTCACTTCCATGCTCCCTCTGCCCATGAACAGGTTACTTCCTGTTCCGGGGCAGAGGGAGCATGGAAACGAACGAAGCTGACCGGCGTGCAGCACCCCTCCAGCGGCGTGCACCCGGGGTGGACCGCCCCCACCGTCCCCCCTTGGTACGCCACTGGTGCACGCAATTTGGCCATGCAGCCAAATTAGCATGCACAACTTAAGGCGCCATATTTAGAATTTGGGGTGTACCAAGAGCCAGTGTAAACATTGTTTGAAATATATGCTAGCTGTATTCTGCAAATAATGTTAACTGGTGTTGATTCAGAGATCAGACCACCAGTATTGTCTAAAATATCTTGTACTGGTAGCTGGAACTTCTGAATCTTGTTCTGTTCCCAAAAACTGTTATTTATTATATTTGTACTTTACATTTTAGTATCAGATGATAAGAAGTCAAATTCATAGCCAAGTAGAGTGTATACATAAGATCTGTGCATCAACTTGAATTCTTAAGATTGCTTGGCACCAGAAAAGATTTAACAGACAAAACAGTAGAGGAAGGAGTATTATTAGAGATAATGAAACCTAAATGCTTAGTCCATTTGCCTGCCACTTCTGACAGCATTTCCTGAGAGTTTTATTCTATGAGAAAATTGTAATAAAGCTTTAGTGAATTTTTTCTGCACTTTACAATAATTTGACCACTGAATTCTATTCATAATCGTCCATAAATCTTCCGTTTAGACACTGCCAGTAGTTTGTGTTGTACCCTGCTGTATGCTAGTTAATGTAGCTGGTATGGTAACAGCTCTGAGGATCTCCACTTGAGGACAGGTTTTAAATTCAAACATGCAGCTCAATGACTCCATCACCCTCCTTGAACCATCATTCGCAGCTTCACTCTATATCTTTATGTATTTATTGCATTTATAACTCACCCATAATTAGGCGGGGATAGCAGAAAAACAGACATAATCACAAAAGCACTCAACAAAGTCATAAACCATCTTCAGACATATCTGGATCCCCTCAATTTATTGAACCAGGCAACCCAGCCCACTCTACTGCAGAAATAAACCTACATGACACCAATAACTAGCATAGGTTATTTTAAATACTTAATCCATAAACCAGCTTCCAAATCTGAGCTTCCTCCCATCCATGACTTGCCTGCCAACTAGATCTTCTCCTCCACCCAGCTAGAGATAATGAGGGTATAGAGAATGCAGTTACAGAGAGCTGGAAAAATATCACTGGCTATGAGGGTCATTCACATTCACCAATGCTCAAAGAAATCAGCAGTGCTGGCCTCTCCGTCTCCCCCTCCATCTCTGAAGCCCATCCAATGGCACCTGCAGCAGCACGGGAACCGATAAGGGAATTGATGAGCCCAACCAGAAGTGGAGGTCTAGTGTGTGAGTCCTTACTTTAGCCTTCGTTTCTCCCATCCTTATACTACAAACTGAATCCATGAGGAAAAGAGAAAAGGATTAGATCATGGCGCCTCCTCTGCTGTTGCTTTCTGGGTGGACACCATATTGTTTTTTGGTGAAATAAACTATTTTGAACCCCACCTGTTCCGGGGCAGAGGGAGGGAGCTGCAGCGAATGAGAGAATTTAGCGTAGCGATTCGAAGTCGCAGCCAACAGGCACGCACCGCAGCACCCCCCCAGCGGCGTGCACCCGGGGCGGACCACCCCCACCGCCCCCCCTTGGTACGCCACTGCACCAAAAACTGTAGAGGAGATAGCATAGTTGGCAGAGGCCATCCCACCAGCCATTAAAGACTGAGGAGATCCAGGGTGGTTGCTAGAAGACTGTCTGCTGTACTGTGCCTAATCAGACAATTTTTCTTATCTTAAACGCAAAGTTAAATGTATCCATCAATATGTAGTAATGCAGAATTACAAAAACAGATTATCTAATATAGACAACCCATATAAGAGAATTGGAGAAGTTAAGCCTTCCCAGCCCCATCTGCAACCTTTCCTCCCAAATCTGAGTCAAACTGGCAGGTAGCACTGCTGCGTGCTGCAGTGCTTGTCCAGTACATGTGCTTGTGTATATACTGGTTCCCAGGTGGAAAAAAATGACAAAGGCTGAAAAACCAATATACACAAAAGTGAAGGAGGTTTAAAGTTACTTTAAAGCAATGATACACAAATCTGTCTTATTGAGTCCACAGCATGTTGAGTTTCAGGATATCCACACTGATGTTCATGAGATGTATCTGCATTCATTGGAGACTTTATATATGCAAATATATCTCATTCATATTCATTGTGGATCAGGGACATAGCCAGACCTCGGTGGGAGGGGGTTCCAGAGCCTGAGGTAGGGGGGCACAGTTTTGCCCGCCGCCGTCCCCTCTGCCACTTTCGACCCCCCCCCTGCTGCCGCTGACCCTCCGCCACTACTTTCGACACCCCCTCCCACCGCCGACCCTCCCCCATTACCGCCAGGTACCTTTGCTGGTGGGGGTCCCCAACCCCCGCCAGCCAAAGTCTTCTTCAGTGCTGGTCTCCGATGCGTTCGCTGATCTGTTTCTGTGAGTCCTGACTCCTGACATCCTGGCGGCGGGGGAGGGAGTCAGAAGTGGTAGGGGAATGTTGGTGGGGGGGGGGTCGAAAGTAGAGGGGGCAAGGGCTAAATCTGTGAGGGCCCATGCCCCTGTGGCCCCACCTAGCTACGCCCCTGTTGTGGATATCCTAAAAGTTCAACTGGCATTGAGCCATTAGGACAGGTTTGGAAGCCAGTATTTTAAATCATCTGTGAGAAACTGAATTAGTGATTAAATTTGCAGATGACACAAAATTATTCAAAGTTGTCAAAACACATGCGTATTGCAAACAATTGCAGGAAGACCGTAAGAAACTGGAAGACTGGGCATCCAAATGGCAGGTGAAATTTAATGTGGACAAATGCAAAGTAATGCACATTGGGAAGAATAATCTGAATCATAGTTACCTAGTGCTAGGGTCTACCTTAGGAGTCAGCTCTCAAGAAAAAGATCTAGGTGTCATTGTAGACAATATCTCTACACAACTGTATTATCTAAGTGACACTTTTTACCCATACATTGTATTACCTCTTTGATACTTTGTACCCTCAAATTGTGTTATCCCTGTGATACTCTGTACCTATACATTGTAAGCCGCACTGAGCCTGCTATCGAGCGGGAAAGAGCGGGGTAGAAATACTATAAATAAATAAATAAATATTCTGCCCAGTGTGCAGCAGCGGCCAAAAAAGCAAGCAGGATGCTAGGAATTATTAGGAAAGGGATGGAAAATAAGACCAATAATTATTATAATGCCTCTGTATTGCTCCATGGTGCGATCTCACCTTGAGTATTGTATTCAATTCTAGTTGCCGTATCTCAAAAAAAGATATAGCAGAATTAGAAAAGGTTCAAAGAAGAGAGACCAAAATGATAAAGGGGATGGAACTCCTCCAAATGAGGAAAAGAGACAGCTGAGGGGGGGTGGGGGATATGATTGAGGTCTATAAAATCCTGAGTGGTATAGAATAGGTAGAAGTGAATTGATTTTTCACTCTTTCAGAAAGTACAAAGGCCAGGGGACACTCAATGAAATTACATGGAAATACTTTAAAAAGAAATAGGAGGAAATATTTTTTCACTCAAAGAATAGTTAAGCTCTGGAACTCGCTACCGGAGGATGTGGTAACAGTGGTTAGTGTATCTGGATTTAAAAAAGGTTTGGACAAGTTCCTGGAGGAAATGTTCATAGTCTGTTATTGAGAAGGACATGGGGGAAGCCACTGCTTACCCTGGGATTGGTAGCATGGAGTGTTGCTTTTATTTGGGTTTCTGCAAGGTACATGTGACCTGGATTGGCCACTATTGGAAGCAGGATACTGAGCAAGATGGACCATTGGTCTGACCCAGAATGGCTATTCCTATGTTCTTAAAAATGAACATTTTTAAACTGGTCTTTTTATTCTGAGGTTTTCCCATATATTTTATACATACTTCCCCTCTAACCATCCAGTGCAGCAATCATTCTTTGGCAAAGGGCCAGAGATCGTGGCTCCTTTGGAAGCTGGTATGCATGCCCTCCTAGCTAGTCCGTTAGTGCCGCAGGAGCATTAATCATTACCTCCACAGTGCTGCCAGTCAGATGAATCCAACAAGTTTACAAGTTTATTAGGGATTTATACGCCGCCCATCAAATATCAATGTCTGAGCGGCTTACAAATAGTAAGGTGTATGAGAGTTCAGTACAAAACATGAACATGAGGTATGGGAAGAACTACATTGTTGAAAGGAAAGTGGGTAAGGGAGTGCATGAAGGGAGAGGGAGCGGTGATTTCCAGGGAGCTACCAGTCCACAACAAGCAAACAGAAGTCTCCAAAATAAACTTAGTGATTCTATAAATAGCAGCCTGTGTATGTCACTAAATCAATTTATGAATAGAATCTAATTTTGTTTGGTTATATGATTAATTTTAATTCTGTCTTGTACTAGATGCTTTGACACTGGAAGCTGAGCTCATATAGACTGAAGTTTTCCCCTCTGTGTCTCAAAACTTCCACTTAGTTCTGCTTTCAGTTAAAACCAAGTATGGGAATTATATACCACCTTTCTGTGGTTTTTCCAACTACATTCAAAGCGGTTTACATATTATACACAGGCACTTATTTGTACCTGGGACAATGGAGGGTTAAGTGACTTGCCCAGAGTCACAAGGAGCAGCAGTGGGAACTGAACCCAGTTCCCCAGGAGCAGAGTCTGCTGCACTAACCACTAGGCTACTCCTCCACTTGCATAAATATTTTAGGAAGTTTCATTTTGATTTTCACATATCTGTTTTTTTTTTTTACACATTAGTTGTATATTGGCTGTTAATTGATTTAACATCAAGTTAGTGGAACTCATGGGGTTCTGGCCCCATTTGTTTTCTGTTTGGCTGTGTGCAAGTCACTTAAGATTCTTGAGGACGCTTTTCAAATGCATATTTTCATTTGCCCAGCAATAAATACATTGAAAACCCAACATTTTTTTCTTCTCAAATGGTGTATAGTGAGTCATAGTATTGTGCTCTTAAGGGTCCTTTTACTAAGCCATGGTAAAAAGTGGCCTGCGGTAGTATAGGTGCATGTATTGGGTGCGCGTCGGGCCAGTTTTTACCGCATCTATAAAAATGGTTTTTTTTAATGGGACGGGAAAAGGGCCTGCGGTAAATATGAAACCAGCATGCACCCAAAACCGGCCTGAGCCTTTAACGCAACCCATTGATCTAGCAGTAAAGGCTCATGCGCTTCACACGCAGTGACCGGTTGGCACGCGCCAAGTGCTGATTACTGACAGAACCAGTGCACGTAAGAGGAAATAAATAATTCATCCAGGTATTATGGCCATGCGCCAAATCTGAAATTACTGCCAGGAGGGCGCATTAGCCTGGCGGTAGTCTCATTTGGCGCACACTGAACGCACGTAGAGCCTACCGTGGCTTAGTAAAAGGGCCCCTTGTTAGTATGCCTGATGAGAGGCTCCTAAGGATTCTCCTCTGTGGCAAGGGAAGAACCGTAGGTAGACCAACTGAATGTATTTTAACATGCTAACAATTTTTATGCTTATGTTGTTAATATATATTTGTACTTATTTTTATTTAACTAATATGTTTTTTATTATTTATTATTTATTTGTTTTTTATGTTATGTTTATAATGGAATGCTAAGCGCCTGATGCAGCCTCTGAGAGGCGAAATGTGGCCATGTCGGGAATTGATTTTAATAAAGAATGTATTTCTACTTTCACTCTGGTCTGCATTGTCCTCCTGTGGATTATCTGAGTGTAGATCACAACCTCTATTGTTCTGTACTTAAATCTGTCCAGCCATTGCACCGACAGCCTGCCAATTATACGTCTTTGCTATTACTTTTGAGAACATGCTACTACCTCTTCCACAAACCAAATGCATCATCATTGTATCATGACTGGCATAACCATCTCTACTTCTTGTATGTATGTGCATGATCCACTGTAGTCCAATCTTAAATTTTTGTCAAGGCCTTGAGAATGGAAAAGGGAAATGTTACGTACATTTTGCTTGCAACAGCACAAAGCCAAGTATTTGGAAGCTTGAAACCACTAAAAATAGTGAGGGATGAGCATCTCTCAGACAGCAGGTTTATGGAATATGTGGCTATAGTGTGTGAAGAAATAGCTTTGTACATAAGACATTCTATATTAAGGAGGGGGTCTTTGACCACTGCAAGAAATAACGAGGGATGGAATAGAGGATTATTTGTTTTTACAGCAGTTGCTTTATATGAATCTAGAGAACAATATTTAATATAACATGTAAATCAGGAAATCTAATCTGAACACAAATATTGTGAATGGTTTGTTTTGCTAGTTTTAAAAATTAATCAGGAGTTGGCTGGTGGGCAGGTAAACTAACCATTTCTGTCCCACCTTATATACTCAACTAGTCAACTAATGGGGTCATTTACTAAGAGGAACATAGAAATAAAATGGGTCATTGTCATATACTGTCGGATTCTATATATCGCGCCTAGCGTTCTGTGCTGAAATCTAAGCGTATTCCATAATAATGCACTAGACTTAATTGGCTTAACAAGCCAAACAAGGGGGAATCCCGCTAAATTCGACTCCTGATGCAGGCCCTTTGGCCAAAACACAACGTTGTGTCGAGTCAATATATTGATTAATAAAGTTTGGTTCATTTCTACTTTGGGACTCCTGGTTCTTTTACCCACTGCCTGGTTGCATTGTGATTATCCGTGGGACTTCATTGAGTTCTCCACATTTGTGGATTCTCTACTGACATAGTGCACATTAACCAGTATTCCTTCTAAACAGCCCTAAGCTGCACAGGAGTCCTCCTCTGGCATGCCTGCCATTGGTGGTAGTGTTTTAGTATGACCCCCATGCAAGCCCCCACCTCACACGGTCCCCCCACCTCTCATGGGCACCCCCTACCTTGTCTCCTGATCCTATGCGCTGGGACCACGTAATCTGTGCTCTGCCGCACAGATTCTTCTTCCTATTACATCCCCTCAGGGCCGCTGAGAAACTGAGTCAGGCCCAGGGTGGTAGGCCCGCCGTCACCCCCAAATGATCATTGTTGCCGCTGCTGTGGCCACCGCCCCCCCCAGGATTGCCTCTGCTGCCACCCCCCGCAGAATCACTGCCACCCCCTGCCCGCCACAACTGTTAATACCTTGTCTGGTGGGGATCCCAAGGCCCTGCCAGCAGAAGAGTTTTCCTCCAGTGCTGCTCTTCTTCACTCTGCTGCATGGCCTGCTCCTGCGGCTCCTTTTCTCTTACATCGTGCATGCTCGGTTTCAAAATCGAACATGCGCAGCCTGAGGGGAAAAGCAGCCACTTAGCAGGCAATGCGGCAGAGTGAAGGAGAGCCATAGAAGAGCAGTGCTGGAGGAAGAGCTCTTCTGCTGGTGGGGCCCGGGGGTAGGGTTACCATATGTCCGTTTTTACATGGACATGTCTTCTTTTTAAGGACATAGCCGGGCAACTGGGTGGGTTTTGCCAGCCTGCCTATTTGTCCGGGGGGGAGGGGTGGTGAGAGGGGTGGGTTGATATGTGACAGGGGGCGGGGGTGTGGCAGGGGCAGGGTATGTCTCCTCTTTTTGGGGGGACCAAATATGGTAACAATACCCGGGGGGGGGGGGACCCCCACCAGCTTGCTGTGTCTGCTCTTCTGGGTCCTCCCCAGCCTCCAAGGGGGGCCCGGCGCTGGAGTTTTCTCTCTCCTGCTCCTGTCGGGATGCAATCAGCCGGGTCCCGTCAGGAGCAGGAGAGAGAGAGAAAGACCCTTGGCCCAGGCAATTTTTCCTCCCCTGCCCCCCCTCTCGGCGGCCCTGCGGCCCCTCCTATGTTTGCGGAAACAGGAAGTACTTCACATAGGAGCCAGGACTGTCATGTCCCCTACCTCAACGCAAGCGGGGTCCCGTTGACACGCACACTTGACTGGCACAGCCCTGAGCCATGTGTGTGTAGTTCTTCTCTGGGTTTGTTCAGAGAGACGGTGGTTGCAGGCTTCTTGATTGCTTTGCTTCCACACACCTGTGTCTGCTCTCTCTCTCTGCCTGGCTTCCCTTTCCCTGTCAGCTGTGTGTGCTGGCTGAGTTCTGGTGGGAACATTCTTTGTCTTCCCTTGCTTCTCTCCTATGTGGGGACTGGGGGCTGAAAAAGGGACAGGGAGAAGTGGCTGGGGCTGAAGCTTGGGACTGGTGGGAGAAAAGGGCTGGGATTGAAACTGGGGACTGGTGGGATAGTGAGGCTGAAACTGGGGGCTGAAAAGGGGGGGGCAGGTGGGAGATGTGGGCTGGGGCTGGAACTAGGGGCAGGTGGGATAATGGGGCAGGAACTGGGGGCCGAAAAGAGGGGGCAGAGAGAGAGAGAGAGAGAGAGCGGACAGATCCTGGATGGAAGGGGGAGCGAGAGGGAGGGCAGACCCTGGATGGAAGGGGGAGTGAGAGGGAGGGCAGGCCCTGGATGGATGGGAGAGGGAGGGTAAATGGTGGATTGAAGGGGCAGGAGAAAGGGCAGACAGTGGATGGAAGGGGGAGAGAGAGAGGGCAGACGGGCAGATGGTGGATGGAAGGGGCAGAGATAGAGGGCAGATTTGGATGGAAGGGAGAGAGAGGGGAGACAGTGGATGGAAGGGGCAGGGAGAGGGGGCAGACATTGGATGGAGGGGACGGCAGAGAGGGCAGACACTGGATGGCAGAGGTATAAACAGCCATGCCTAGATCTGAGAGATACACATGTAACGCAAGGTACTCTATAATTTATGAGTCAGTCACAAACAGAAGAAAAACTCCACAGATAGGATGCACCAGGCAAAAAACAGTAGAGGAACAAAAAGGAAACCTCTCACAGATGGTGTCCAAAAAGCTTTCTTCATTTCAGTAAACTTCAAGAACAATAAAGGAGACCCAGCATGACAATATGGGTATCTCTAGCATTTAGCACGCGCTAAAAACGCCAGTGCATCTTAATAAACAGGACCCAAAATTTGTTAGCACACCTTAGTAAAAGGACCCCTTAGTACAAGCTAAATTGATTTAACACACTGATCTATGGATGTGTTAATCATTTAAGATGTTAAAACATTTTTATTTAAACAAATATGAGATGTGAACTAAAAAAAGCTCTAAATATCAAAATAGTCTGTAAATAAACTGAAAATTGAATCAAACATTTTCCCATGCATATTCCTAGATTTGAGATTGATAGCAGCACAGGACAAAAGACTTTGGACGTGATAGTTCACAACAAGCATAAAACAGCTGGAAACATTTACATATCTTCTTGCTACTGGCTAGGAAATGCTGAAATCAGAAGGCCTGTATAAAGAAAGACATAATAAAGTACAACAGCTCATCCACTGTAAAAACTGTAAACACTATAACATCGCTGCACTAGAAAAACATTGGCATTATAACCCTGAGAGAATAGTGGAGAATGACAAAGTTATGATCACCTGGAACACACTGATAAATAGCTTGATATGAGAAAACAAGACATAGTGGTAAAAGAACAAAACAAGAATGGCATTGTCAAGCAACTATTTTGTAGAATGAATGGAGAGAGAGAGAGAGAGAGAGAAGATTCTCAAATATTAGGAAATGCAATCAGGCAGAGGAAATGTGAAAGCAGGATACAGAAACAGACACAATTGTATTAGATGCTCTTGGCCTGATGAAAACAAATTTGTAAGTACACATTGAAATGTTGAATAGAGTTACCATATGTCTGGTTTTACCCGGACATGTCCTCTTTTTGAAGACACTGGGGAAGGCCCGGGCGGGTTGTTCCAGCTAAGACTTCAAAATGGCTGCCAAGACTTCAAGTGGCAGCCTCGCGAGGCTTCCAGAAGTCTTGCAAGGTCACCGCTTGAAGTGTCAGCAACCATTTGAAGTGGTACTGGCAGCGAGCGGGCAGCGGCATCGCCAGGCAGGAAATCGTGAACTCCTTTCCTGTCCTGATGAGGTCACTAGACCACCAGGGCACGATAAGGTAGTGAAGGGGAGGGGATGTGGAATGTGATCACTGATTGTCAAAGTGATGGAAAGCTTGGTGAACACTCAGTTAAATGTATTCCTAGAGTCCTTTGATATTCTGCACTACTCTCAGTCAGGTTTCCGCGCTCATTATAGTACTGAAACGGTTCTGGTTACGGCCCTGTCTGATTTTAAACGGGAAATTTCTACTGGAAAAAAGTATTACTGATGCAGTTCGATATGTCCAGTGTATATAAACGTCAAAATTTAAAATTAATCATAAAATATGTATTTAAAAGATGAATCCATCAAAATCAAAAAAATTAAGACGATACTTTGGATGTAAAAATGAAGAATCAACTTTATTAGCCAAACTGTAGCAGGGAGAAAGGGACTCGACACAGCTGTGTTTCGGCCGTACTGGCCTGCATCAGGAGTCTATACAAATCAAAAAACATAAAGAATGTAAAACAAACAGTGACGTATGGTCACGTAAAGAGACAATACAAAAATGTAAAAAAACATGAGATAAAAGTCAAATAAACATAAAACCAACCACAGTGATAAACAAAACCAAATAAAGATCAGTAATAATTTAACTTCTACGAAAAAACATATTCAAGGGATATTGTATAAATAATAAACCTAAAATTTTTTACATTCAATTCCAGTGTACATACACAGGATTATATGGATATCTCTCTTTAAGATTATCCAACACATTGGATAGAATAAAAAGAAGAATGTATTTTTATCAACAGACGGCAGAGAAGGTAAAAAATACATTCTTCTTTTTTATTCTATACAGTTTATATGCCTATGTTTGATTGATTTGAAACATTCAATATGCATTATTGTATACTGCTTACATGGATATTCTATTTTAAAATTTAAAGATTCATGAACATTTTACTAAATTTTTGATTTAGCTTATTAGTTTTAATGTTCCACTACATAATTTATCTCTAATATATACATGATTAAATACTGCTCATATAAAGTCTCATTTTAAAAGTTTGTGAATATCTGATTTAACCTTAGGTTTGAGATTGAATATTGATTTTATATTTATGAGTTTTCAGTGATTGACAGGTGTAATTTTTATTGTCAATGTGTTGGATAATCTTAAAGAGAGTTACTCCCTCTGCACTGTGTTCCGTTGGTGGAAGTACGGAAGCTCTAGAGGCAAGATCCCTCGATCCCGGTGGTTGGATACCAAAGTTTTCTAACGTGGGTTGCGACATGGCGGAACCCAGAACTGTGCTCGAGGAGGTAGGAGCCACATTTTTCCTTTTCTCTTCCCCATTTCTTAGGGGAGTGCTCCGTGGCACAAGTCTAAGTCAGAAAAATCTTCGGAGCTCAAGCACACGTCCAGTCTGGAAGCCATCTTGGATCAGCAGATGTTCTACGCAATGTGGAGACTGTGGCGCATTAGGTTTTGTCTCACCAGAGAGCTCTTCCGCACACTCGTTCACTGGTTAGTTCTCTCTCACCTTGACTATTGCAGCGGGATTTACGCAGGCTGCCAGGAGCAACTACTGCGAAAGTTCCAGACTGCCCAGAACACTACTGTAAGACTCATCCTGGGCAAATCGCACATGGTTCCTGCGCAGCCTCTACGTCTCAATCTACACTGGCTCCCAGTAAGAAAGTGAATCGCTTTCAAGCTCTGCACCTTAACGCATAAAATTATTTACGGTCTAGCTCCGGAATACATGATTCCTTTAATAGACCTCCCACCTAGAAATGCCATCAACACAGCCTGCACCTATCTCCAACATCATTATCCGTCTTATCGGGGTGTCAAATACAAGCTTCTTTTTGCCTCTACTTTTCACTACTCCAGCCCGAAGACTTGGAATGCTTTACCTCTGAACCTAAAATCTCAATCTGATTATCACCTTTTCAAGAAGATGTTGAAAACGTTCCTTTTTGAAAAAACTTACTCCATTAGTAATTCTGCTGTTTAGTCACCCTAATTGTTGTTAGTGTTCTCTCCTTATTCTGCTGTAAAATTCATGTGTTGTACTTCTCTACTTTTGTAATTCATGTAAGCCACATTGTGCCTGCATTTGTGGGAAAATGTGGGGTATAAATGAACCATAAATAAATAATAAATAATGTGGGTAGGTGGTGAGGGAGCTGTAAAAAAAGATGGGTTGAAGGAAGCTGGAAAAAGATTTGGGGGAGGGGAGGAAAATATATAGTAGAAGGGGATGGCTTCCCTGGGGGATCAAGTCATGGTGACTGGGGTGGGGTGGGAAGCTACATGGTGGGTGGGGAGGGGCGTGGCTATTGGCATCCTCTTTTTTGTCAGGGCAAATATGGTAACCCTAATGGTGTCTATACATATTATATATCTTTGCTTACACCTTATGCTGTCTGTTAAAATTTTTATTGGGTATTGTATTGGCATTGTAATCTAGTATACTATGCCATACTTTATAGTGCTGTTTTTTATGCTGTAACTAGTAAAAAAGGCCCGTTTCTGACACAAATGAAACGGGCGCTAGCAAGGTTTTCTTCGGAGTGTGTATGTTTGAGAGAGTGAATGTGAGACTGACTGTGTGTGAGAGAGAGAGTGAATGTGCGAGTGTGTGTGTGTGTGTGTGTGTGAGAGAGAGTGAGTCTGGGTGCGAGTGTGTCTGTGAGAGAGAGAGTGTGTGTGTGAGAATGATAGTGTGTGCAAGTGCGTATGTGAGACACAATGTGAGAGAGAGAGAGTGTGTTTCACACAGATACAGTGTGTGCAAGAGAGAGAGAGTGTGTGAGACACAGACTCTCTGTGAGACTGAGTGTATGAGACCAAGAGAATGTGTGAGTGACTGTGTGACACATAGAGAGTGAATGTGATACAGTGTGAGACATAGAGTGTGTGAGAGACAGTGTGTGAGAGTGAGATTGAGAAAGACATTGACTGTGAGAGAGAGAGAGAGAGTGTGTGTGAGAGAGAGAGTGTGTGTGTGACAGAAATATCTCCCCCCCCCCCCTCTCTGGTGTCAGGCCCCTCCTCTCTCTCTCTCTGATGTCTGAGCGTTACTGTGCAGGACGCTGTGCTTCAAGGCATTGACCAATCCTATTTAATAGAATGCACCTCCAACATTCTGAAGCCGAGAAACCTCGTGTGGTTGGTCACTTCTGCTTGTGACGAATCCGGAAGTACGTGATGTCAATTCAGGAGATGGATACAGAGAGCAGGAATGCCTCAGCCATGCAGTCAGCTTCAGAATGCTGGAGGTGCGTTTTATTATATAGGATTGTCTGTTGCTTATGTTGACTTATTCTTGCTGTACACCGTCTTGAGTGAATTCCTTCAAAAGCCAGTAAATAAACAAATATATCCTGTGAACTCCAGAAGAAAGCTTTGGCACAATGCAAGTATCAAAGCCCTTCACAGGATATGAAATTAGGGTTACCATTGGGCTCATTTTCGAAAGAGAAGGGCGCCCATCTTTCAACACAAATCGGGAGATGGGCGTCCATCTTTCAACACAAATCGGGAGATGGGCCCAGGGTCGCTCAAATCGGCATAATCAAAAGCCGATTTGGGGCGCACTCAACTGCTTTCCATCGCGGGGATGACCAAAGTTCCTAGGGGTGTGTCAGAAGCGTAGCGAAGGCGGGACTGGGGCGTGCTTAACACACGGGCGTCCTTGGCTGATAATGGAAAAAAGAAGGCCATCCCTGACAAACACTTGGCTGACTTTACTTGGTCCTTTTTTTTTACGACCAAGCCACAAAAATGTGCCCTAAGTGACCAGATGATAAGTACGCTTGGGCTCAGCGTAGAGAATGACACGGGGACCAAGTTTGTCACCATCCCCGTCCCATCCCCATGGGTTCTGTCTCTGTCCCCACCCCATCCCTGCAGGCCCTGTCTCCATCCCCACCATGTCCCCGCAGGTTCTGTTCCCGTCCCCCTGGGCTCTGTCCTCATCTACAGAAGCCTTGAACACTTATGATTTTGTATTTAAATCTTTTTATTAAAGTATAAAAAGGAATAATATGCTGTGCAACTGTTGTGTATAAATTACAAATAGAAAACAATAATAACAATGAGCAGCTATAATAACCCTCCTTCCCACCACTACCCTCAACCCTTCCAACTAGAAAATGACATGGGGACAAAGTTTGTCCCCATACCTGTGGGCTCTTTCCCCATCCCCACCCCCGTGGGATCTGTCCCCGCCCCGTCCCCGTGAGCTCTGTCCCCGTCCCCATCCTCGTGGTTACTGCGGTTCCCCGCCCCCATGTCATTCTCTAGGCTCAGAGTCAGTCAAACTCAAATCCGGATGTTCTTGAAAAGTAGATTGTCTACTGCTGTACTATAAGTAAGTCACTGTTTGATGTGCGTTCATTAACTAAATGCTACAATTACATATTTCCTTAGCTAAGGTAGCAACCATTTCTATTTTTTCTGTCCTCTTTTTTGTCTCCGCAAATATTGTAACCCTAATCAAGGGGATCACTATCAGCAAATTTGAGAGACTAAGATCATGGCTTAGGATTCAGTTTCATTGGTATCATGATATGTGCAACTCACCCTTTTGGAGACACCGCTCTGAGAAATTATGGGTGGGAAGGAGCTCACCATTAAAAAACAGTGGTCTGATAGAATGTATTGTGAAGAACTACAGCCTTACTTCTGTTAAGTATCCATAATTTTTCAATAAGAAAAAGAATAACTGACACGAAGAGCTAAAAAGCTGTGAGGACAGTTTTCAAAGGAATTTGCCCAAGGTGGGTAGCTAAGTAGTTTCCTAGGTAAATTCCTTGGGTTGAAAATTGCCCTTTTTGCAGTAGCCAAAAATGCATGCATCATTTCACAGCATGTGTACTTTTTATTGCAGTAAAGAGAGGCAGGGTTGGGAGTGAAAAAGAGCAAGGGATTAAAGTATGTCTGTGCCTGGGAATTTCACGTTGAAACCTCTGTATGCATATTACCAGGTGGACTTTTCACCTGCTATGAAATTCAGGCCTGGACTTAGGTATAGGAAACTACCTCCAGCTCCAAATTTTGATAGGCACTGGAGTGTCTCCACCACTGCTGTTATACTTCATTCAAGTCTGAGACTGAGGCACTCCTGTCCTGCAGAGTGGCAGTTAGCCTTGAGCAGAAGCAGTAACTCATAAACCAGAATTCAGCATAGGACTTGCAGGCCTGCCTGCAATGTGAGGCTACCCCTTCTGCTTACACAAGTTGCCATGGGAACAGAAAGCCCATGTGAGTGAAGGGGATGGAGCTCACAGGACCCTGTCATTGCAGCAAAGGGTCCCTGGTGGTCTAGTGATCAATCCGCTCCCCTCCCTACCTACCCCCTACCTTGTGGGTTGGAAGAGGGAGGTAGCCTGTCTGCCTCCTGTTCCTTTGACGACGCAAAATGGCGGTGCCCAGCCCTGCCCAGTGTATTAACCAGATAGCTACCGGCAGTACTTGGTGGCTGCCCCAGATCTGTATATTTAGTGTCAGTTCCTGGATAGAGACTGGTACCCAATAAGCCTAATTCAGCTAGTGGCAGCCAGCACTTAAAAAAACACTGCGCACCACTGGCTGAATATTGCCCTCAAATTCTTTGTTTCCAATATGAAAGGACAGATCATGATTGAAAAAAGCAAAACAAAAGAAGCAAAAATGAACCTTCAGGAACATGACAATGGAAGATTCTTTATTGAGAAGACTCAACACGGGCTGTGTTTCGGCGATGAATAGCCTGCATCAGGGGTCACGTAATCACAATCCCACTAGGAATGTCGATATATGCACTGAAGAAAGCATATTAATGCAAAGAACTGCCTGAGGAAAGATCATGATTGGACATTTCTTTACTCTCAAAATGTGTTGATTTTTGTCATCAAAACTTAGATAAATCAAAACATCAGAAAACTATAAAAATAATGCTACAATATTCTATAAAAGATAATATTTTCTAGTACAGAAATGCATTGTGCATAACCTATAGCTTGACATTTGCCTCAGGTTCAGGGCCAGCCTTACCACTAGGCACACTAGACCCTGGATTCTATATATGGCACCCAGAATTGGGCGCCTAAATTAGAGTGCAATCCCGAGATACTCGCACAACTTAATTGGTTTATGAGCCATTAATGAGCAGTAATTGGCTGCTAACAACCAATTATTGACATTAATTAGAATTAATTAGGATTTGTGCATGGATCTGGCTGTGTGCTCTTCTGTAATGCACCCAAATCCTGTTACATGCAACTCTAAAGGAGATGTGATCATGGAAGGAGCATTGGCATGTCAGGGGCATTCCAAAAAGTTATGTGTTGTTATAGAATACTGGATCTCCATGCCCAACATGGGCACTAGCATTTACACCAGGATTCAATAGGTGTTAGGTCTGGTGCCCAATGTTAAGGTGTGGGAATCAGTGCCCATTTTTGAGCACCATTTATACAGTCCAGCCCTAGGTGTCTACCTAGGGTAGCAGAATGGGCGGGGCAGTGTGTTGCTGCATGGCTGCAGTATAATAGGTAGGGAGGGAAAGAGGAGATGCTGAACACTTTAGGGAGGAGGGAAGGGAATAGAAGGAGATATGATAGACACGGGTGGGGGTAAGAAGGTAAGGAGAGATGCTGGACTATGGGGGGTAGAGAAGGGAAGGGGCAATGGTAGCTATGTGTGAACAAGCAAGGTAATGGAAGATGCTGGATCATTGGGGGGGTGAGTCTGGTAAGCCTCACTTCAGTTGTTGGAAAAGTAATGGAGGCATTGCTGAAGGAAAGGATTGTGGGTTACATTGTCTGAGGTTACATGGTTTAACAAAGGAAGATTGTGCCAAATGAATCTGATTGATTTCTTTGACTGAGTGTCTAGAGAATTGGATTGAGGAGATATGCTAGATGTAGATTACTTGGATTTCAGCAAAACCTTTGACACAGTTCCTCCTGGAAGTCTTAATAAATTCAGTGGGCTGAAGTTATTATTATTTTTTATTATGAAATCCAACTACAACTTTCCTAGGCACAAGATGACAAACACTGACCTTAGTAGAATCTTGAAGAGTCAAGAGATCCAAAAAGCTTTGCGTGCTCCTAAGTGTTAATCTGGCTTGGTATGGCATTTGAAGGCATGCAGTTAGAGCTGTGTGAAGAGATTATGAAATACAAAGTGTTAGCAAGCATCTGAAGGTTTTTCAAGCTTAGCATGTACGTGACAACACATATAGCATCAAAAGGCCATTGTGGTAGATTTCCAGTGGCTAATTGTATTTTTCAGTTTGAGTTCTCAAGTAACACATATATATTTGGGGATCAGGAAATTCCAAGCACTATTTTATTATTAGGATTTATTTAACTACTGTTGTGAAGGAATTCACTCAAGGCAGTGTACAGTAAGAATAAATTAAACAAGCAATTGAATATTTTTCTAATACAAAGTATGGCATAGTATAAACGGTTTGGTTTGATATAACAGCTGAAGTGGAGGGCGGCCACTCTAAACTCAAAGTCCTGGATTTCAAGCATGCTGACTTTAGTAAAATGGGGGAATACCTGAGGAAGGAGATGATGGGCTGGGAGGACGTACAAGAAGTGGAAGGGCAGTGGTCCAGGCTGAAAGAAGTAATAAATAGGGCCACAGACCTTTATGTAAGGAGAGTAAATAAAAGCAAGAGAAAAAGGAAACCGATATGGTTCTCCAAGCAAGTGGCTGAGAAAATAAAGGCTAAAGAGTTAGCGTTCCAGAAATATAGAAAATCTCAAGAAGAGGAACATGGGGAGTAATACTGGATGAAACTGAAAGAAGCCAAGAGAGAGGTACGTCTGGCAAAGGCGCAAGCGGAAGAACAAATAGCTAGAAATGTAAGGAGGGGCGACAAAAATTTCTTCAGGTATATTAGTGAAAGGAGAATGACTAAAAAGGGAATTGTGAGACTAAAAGATACAGCGAACCGCTATGTAGATAATGATGAAGAAAAAGCCAATTTGCTAAATAGATACTTTTGTTCTGTTTTCACTGAAGAAAATCCTGGAGAAGGACCGCGAGGGACTGGCAAAAGTACACCTGAGAATGGAATGGATATAGCACCGTTCACGGAAGAGAGTGTGTATCAACAACTTGGAAAGCTAAAGGTGGACAAAGCCATGGGACTGGACGGGATCCACCCCAGAATATTGAGGGAGCACAGAGAGGTTCTGGTGGGTCCTCTTAAAGATTTGTTTAATAAATCCTTGGAGACAGGAGAGGTTCCGTGGGATTGGAGAACGGTGGATGTGGTCCCTCTTCACAAAAGTGGTGATAGGGAAGAAGCTGGAAACTACAGGCCAGTAAGCCTCACTTCGGTTATTGGAAAAGTAATGGAAGCGATGCTGAAGGAAAGGATAGTGAATTTCCTGGAAGCCAATAAGTTGCAAGATCCGAGACAACATGGTTTTACCAGAGGGAAATCGTGCCAAATGAATCTCATTGATTTCTTTGATTGGGTAACTGGAGAATTGAATCATTGACATGCTATAGACGTAATCTACTTAGATTTTAGCAAAGCTTTTGACATGGTTCCCCACAGGAGGCTCTTAAATAAACTAGATGGGCTGAAGATAGGTCCCGAAGTGGTGAACTGGATTAGGAACTGGTTGACGGACAGACGACAGAGGGTGGTGGTAAATGGAGTTCGCTCAGAGGAGGGAAAGGTGAGTAGTGGAGTGCCTCAGGGATTGGTGCTGGGGCCGATTCTGTTCAATATATTTGTGAATGACATTGCCGAAGGGTTAGAAGGTAAAGTTTGCCTATTTGCGGATGATACTAAGATTTGCAACAGAGTGGACACCCGGGAGGGAGTGGAAAGCATGAAAAAGGATCTGAGGAAGCTGGAAGAATGGTCTAAGGTTTGGCAATTAAAATTCAATGCGAAGAAATGCAAAGTGATGCATTTAGGGAGTAGAAACCCACGAGAGACTTATGTGTTAGGTGGTAAGAGTCTGATAGGTACTGAGGGGGAGAGGGATCTTGGGGTGATAATATCCGAGGATCTGAAGGCGACGAAACAGTGTGACAAGGCGGTGGCCGTAGCGAGAAGGTTGCTAGGCTGTATAGAGAGAGGTGTGATCAGCAGAAGAAAGGAAGTGTTGATGCCCCTGTACAAGTCGTTGGTGAGGCCCCACCTGGAGTATTGTGTTCAGTTTTGGAGGCCGTACCTTGCGAAGGATGTTAAAAAAATGGAAGCGGTGCAAAGAAAAGCTACGAGAATGGTATGGGATTTGCGTTCCAAGATGTATGAGCAGAGACTTGCTGACCTGAACATGTATACCCTGGAGGAAAGGAGGAACAGGGGTGATATGATACAGACGTTCAAATACTTGAAAGGTATTAATCCGCAAACAAATCTTTTCTGGAGATGGGAAGGCGGTAGAACGAGAGGACATGAAATGAGATTGAAGGGGGGCAGACTCAAAAAAGATGTCAGGAAGTATTTTTTCATGGAGAGGGTGGTGGATGCTTGGAATGCCCTCCCGCGGGAGGTGGTGGAGATGAAAACGATAACGGAATTCAAACATGCGTGGGATATGCATAAAGGAATCCTGTGCAGTAGGAATGGATCCTCAGAAGCTTAGCCAAAATTGGGTGGCGGAGCAGGTGGGGGAAGAGAGGTTGGTGGTTGGGAGGCGAGGATAGTAGAGGGCAGACTTATACGTTTGGTGCCAGAGCCAGTGATGGGAGGCGGGACTGGTGGTTGGGAGGTGGGAAATACTGCTGGGCAGACTTGTACGGTCTGTGCCCTGAAAAAGGCAGGTACAAATCAAGGTAAGGTATACACATATGAGTTTATCTTGTTGGGCAGACTGGATGGACCATGCAGGTCTTTTTCTGCCGTCATCTACTATGTTACTATGTTACTATTTGGATTTTGCTCACACCTTTTTCAGTAGTAGCACAAGATGAGTTACATTCAAGTACACTGGATATTTCTCTGTCCCTGCAGGGCTCATAATCTAAGTTAGGACCCAAAGTAGCAAAGCTGTTTGACTAACAGATAACAGAGGGTGGTGTTAAACGGAATTCACTCAGAGGAAACAAAAGTGAGTAGTGGAATGCTTTGGAGGTCAGTAGTGGGGCCACTTCTATTCAGTATATTTGTAAGCAACATTGCTGAAGAATTATTTATTTATTTATTAAAAGGAAAAGTTTGCCTTTTTGCATACAACACAAAGCTTTGCAACAGAGTGGATACTCTGGAGGCAGTAGACAACATGAGAAGTGATCTGCAAAAATTAGAAGAATGTTTGGCAGTTAAAATTTAATGTGATGCACTTGGGGTGTAAAAATCGAAAGGAGCTGTATTTAATAGAAGGCAAGAGACTGATGTGCATGGACTGGGAGAGGCGATGATCATGTCTGAGGATCTCAAGCAGAAGGGTAGCCTGTTTTTGATGTCAGGGGGAGCTGACCTTTTGTAAAATAGGTGCCAGTGCGAAGCTGCAGACCCAATTTGCATAGGCACCATTTAATTCAAAATCTGTTTGGGAGAGTGGCTGCTCCCCTTGCACCCTATCTAGCTATGCCTCTGAATCAAGGCAGTGAAACAATGTGACAAGATAGTGGCCATAGCCAGCAGGATGCTAGACTGCATAGGGAGAGGCATAACCAGCAGAAGAAAGGAGATGTTAAAGCCCCCAAATAAGTCCCTTTGAAGGGGTCCTTTTACTAAGCTGTGCTAGTAAATGAGCTTAGCTTGTCCTAATGCAGGACTTTCCTGTATGCCAAGCCCATTTCTAGTGAAGCTGTAAAGGAGACATTTTTCAAGTTTTTTGCTTTTCTGGCTGTGCACTAATGTTAGCCTGGGAGCACTTCCTGTCTCCTGTTTAGGAGATGCTATGGGCTCCTGCTTTTTGATCAGAGTGCACCAGTGATGACAGCATTGTAGCTGAATAGCGCTTCTATGCCTATTCCAATTTATGTGTCTATAAAGCTACCAATGTATACACTAAACCAGTTGTTATGCTCTCAGTGTGAGAGACATTTTCTTTTACATTCTGCAAGATTTTTACAGGTGGAATGTGCTCGTTCACAAGCTTTTTCTTATTCAGTGGTTTGATTATGGAATAAGATGCCTCCTGTGGTGAGATCCATTAATGATCTTTTAAGTTTCCATAAGACTGTAAAAACTTACTTGTTTTAATGAGTTTCTGATCAGATGGACATTAATTCTTAAGCTGGCTGATTGGTTTAATTGATTTTATGTTTGTGTGTACTGTGTGTAATTGATTATACGTTGTATGTATTGTGTTTTTATTATGGATGTAAACTGTGTAACCCGTTCTGGGTGTAGGTGATAGGACGGGCTATAAAACCAAATAAATAAATATTCTCTGACCTTGATATGCCCCCCTCAAATTGTTGGATTATATAGTTCAGTGGGAGAGAGAGAGACATTTTAAGGTTGAAATTAAGAAGTAAAATGTAGTTAGCAGATTATTGGATTGTTGGTTTAATCATGTATTGATAATTAATGCGTCTATGCTGCAGCCATAATATTAAAACCACTCTTTGGACTTTTGGCATCCTGTTGTGGTAATGAGTTCTAAGGTTGCATCATGTATATATAACCACCCATATGTGGTTGGCATAGTGGTGAACTGCTAACTGCCTTGTTTGCATTATCAGTGTTCATTCATGAAGAAGTGGAACCTGCACAGAGTAGCGGGTGCAGCTCTGATCGCTTCGTGGAGCAGACTGGATGGACTGTGCAGGTCTTTATCTACTGTCATTTACTATGTTACTATCCAGCTTATAATCGAAACTTTTCGCCGGCGATCTTCCGACACAAATCGGGAGATCGACGGCGATTTCACAAAAGCGACTAAAAGCGTATAATCGAAAGCTGGCTTTTTAACAGCATCGCCGCTTTCCCATCGCCTCGCCGACGAAAGTTCAAGGGGGCGTGTCACCGGCAAAGTGAAGGTGGGGCATGAGCGGGCATGGGCATGGCTACCAGATGGCCGGCTTTCGGCGATAATGGAAAAAAAAAAGCGGCGTTAAGCAGTATTTGGCCGGGTTTACTTGGTCCTTTTATTTTCACGACTAAGTCTCAAAAAGGTGCCCCAACTGACTAGATGACCACCGGAATGGGGGATGACCTCCCCTTACTCCCCCAGTGGTCACCAACCCTCTCCCATACTACAAAAGTTAAAATGAAAACCTTTTTTGCCAGCCTGTATGCCAGCCTCAAATCCCGTACCCACCTCCATGACAGCAGAATGTGTTGTATCGTCTGACAGCCTTTCCGTGGTTGCGATGTGGCTCTCGGGTGAGTGTGACACCTTTTCTATTAGGTGCCCTGCAGAGTCACATCAGCAATGCATTGTGGTGGGTGTAGGGTACTGGGCTCTACTCCCATGGTGCTTTTCCCCCCTGCTAACTGGGTCAGAGTGTGCCCTGTTTTGTTTCCGGTAGTCCATGAGGTAGTGGCCATTTTTGTAAGCCAGTTTTAGATCCCTTTCATGTGTTACCCATGTTAGAAAACGTTATTACCTTGAATGTTGCTGAAAGAGGGCATTGTACAGCATTCTGCCAGCTCAGACCTACTGCTAATCTCAGTATCAGGGAGACTCTTTGCCAGTGGGGCACAACCTCTGATCTGCAGTTAACTGTGAATAAAGGTGCTTATTCCAATAAAGCACTTTTTCAAAGACATTAGTCTTCAGGTGTCAACTGCTGTGCCAAGGTTATACAGCAACAACAAGTCCTAGAGGCCTGAGTGTGTGCAGGTCCCTGGAGCACTTTTAGTGGGTGCACATTTGTGGGTAGGGGGTTTGGGGGGGGGCTCAGCACCCACAGTAAGGGAGCTACAGTATGCATGTGGGAGCTGTTTCTGAAGTCCACCACACTGACTCCTAGGGTGCCCAGTTGGTGTCCTGGCATGTAAGTGCACTACAAATGCTGGCTCCTCCCACGACCAAATGCCTTGGATGTCGCCGGGTTGGAGATGGCCGACATTTTTTTCCATTATCACTGAAAAACAAAACCTGCCATTTCAAACCCAGCGACATCCAAGGCATTTGGCCGGTCTAAACCGTATTATCGAAAAAAAAAGATGGCCGGCCATCTTTTTGATAATACGGTTCTGGCCAACTGTTGCGCCACCGCCAAAATAGATCGCGGGTGACCTATTTGGCCGGCGACGTTCGATTATGCCCCTCCACGTCACATCTTATACTTTTGGGCCAGGTCTGCTCCGGATATTGGAATTTTTACTAGAAACCTGTGTTTTCTGTTCCCCTTACTGTATCTGACTGTATATCATAAAAGATGAAGGTGCCATAGGGAAATCTAAAGCCTGGACTTTAGATGCTAGATGCACTGTATGTTATTGCGTTAATCGGTGTAGTTCATGATTATGTACAGAAGCATCTGGAGAGATCTCAACTACAAAGGCATAACATGAATCCTTTTATACGAGTTATGCAAAATATTCCAGACAGCGAGTTCCTCCAGAAACTGCACAGCTCAGACTGTGACGAGCTTCCTGAAAGGTAACTGTTCTAGTCCAGCACATTACGGATATGCATTTTTGGAACGCTTATTGTCATTCTTTCAAGTACTAAATCATTGTTAGGTTTTCTGAAGCTGAATCCTCCTAAGAGATGACAGCCTGTTGACTGCAGAAGAGAATAGCTGGAAATTGCATTCCCCATCATTTTCATCATAGAAGTGGGTAAAGAAAAGATCCCATTTGCAGAGAGACAGTATGAATTCCTTCAGGCTTACATTTGGAATTTCCCTTGCAGGGTTCCTCATATGTTCCACATTAACTATCACGGGGTTAGATAAGACGCAGGGAGTCCTATACGAACACGCTGAGCTGGAATATATTTTCTTACTTGCAGTTTGACATTCTATGCGGATGATGTATTTGAATCCCATTGCTTTAGATGTACCAGTGTTGTTTATTTCCAGTCCTCTGTCCTTCTGACAGTACCCTAAACCTCTGCTTACATTTGTTTGCCACCTGCTGTATAAATGTTCCTGATCCAATTCCTAAATCTTGTTCATTCATTTTAAGAATACATCTCCCTGAAACGTCTATCTCCTTTAAATGTTTATTTCCAAATAGGGTAGGATCTTAGCTGTCTGTATATATAGTGAGGTGAGAATTTTTTTTCTCATGTGGGTCAAGTTTGCCCCTCCCCTGGGTCTGCTATGCCATTGGCATTTTTCCCATTACAGTATTTCTCAGGACTGCAAATAAAGAAATTCACGATGAAGTGAACAATGCCCTTAGAATACATTCTTTCAGTGAAGGAAAAAGAAGCAGGTGTGCTATGGCAACCCTTGTATTACAGCCAGTAATTAGAATGCCACATCCATTATACTTGTGTCACTCTCCGCCTGTCCTCACATCACAGGCAGGCTGAACAGCACAGCTCTTTTGTGGCTTCCTGATTTTACATCAAAAATCATCTCATTCCTTCAGAATTTGGCTCTGACATCTGAGGTTCCTCATGGGGAAAAAAGAAACCCCTCAAATATCAGAAATCTCCTGGGTTTTGAAAGCTCACAGTTGAAATTGATTTTGTAAAACTTCTCTTGTTCACAAGCTGGCTTCGCATTCCAATCCATAGCTTTGTGTCTCTGGTGGCCACTTCTAAGAAGTCTGCCTTGACTTTGGCCTTTTGTCCCTGCCTTCTCTGTGGGAGAGCTGAGAGGTATGGGATTGACAGACCTCCACAGAGCAGCTCTGGCAGCCTTCTCTTCGGCTATTTTGAAACACTTCTTTCAGGCTGTGGAATGTCCTTCCGGATGCCTTTATGCCTCTGTCATGCATCCCTGGTTTTTAAATGCTGTAACGCATACGAGTTTCCTTGTATTCTACATGCTATAGTATTTTAGAGTCAGCTGCATAAATGGATCTGGTTAGTGTACATGTATACAGTGCGTTTTTTACTAGCAAAAAAGGTGCCGGTACTGAAATGCTAGGCCACCCTTCAGGAGTGAGGTGATCACTGAGGGACCCACCCCGTAATAACCAGGCCCCCTGCAACCAGTCACAGAATCTATGACAAGACAGAATTGGTGTGTAGAGCCTGAGCTTTCAGTAAAACTTGGTGTCCATGGGCCAATTTTAGCAGACAATGGAAAAGGTGCTGGTACCCAGTACCCCCTCAAAAAACGTGCTGCATGTTTATAGTGGCAGTATTCAAAAGGGAAAGCACACACATATCTAGCACTGCTTACATGTATGTTTAGTTGGATTTGCTCATATCTTTTTCAGTAGTAGCTCAAGGTGAGTTATATTCAGGTGTACTGGGTATTTCCCTGCTCTGGAGGACTCACAATCTAAGTTTATACCTGAGGCAATGGAGAGTTAAGTGATTTGTACAAGATCACAAGGAGGAGCAGTGGGATTTGAACCAGGCACCTCTGAATGTCAAGACTGATGCTCTAACCACCAGGACACACTCCACTTAGCAAGCATCAGGTACACGTGTGTATTTATGTCTGCTCTAGAGCAGACATGACTATACACGTGTGTATCTGCTGCAATTTGTATGCAGACTTGGCATTTCACAAAGTATGCGTGCGTAAACCCTGAACTCCACCCAACTTCGCCCCCAGGAACATCCACTTAAAGAAATATTTAAAAGTATGCATAGGATCACTGCTTGCACATACTTTTTTTAAATATAGTGTTTTAACATTATAACAAGTATCATTTGTACAGAAAAGTGACTATCATGAAATGAAAGAAAATAGAACAAAAAATATTTCAGTAATAATGAAAACAAAATAAGAAATATACATCACTCAAGTCCCCATTATTGGATCGAAGACTTACAGTGGAGATACAAAGAAAATATTCATAGAAAATTAGCAACTAAAGCGTTACTGACAGGATAATCCAATAACAAAAAAAACACATACATGTAGCCAGCACATTATTTTAGAAACGTCTCTTTTACTGCTACTACTACTTATCATTTCTATAGCGCTACTAGACGCACGCAGCGCTGTACACTTGAACATGAAGAGACAGTCCCTGCTCGACAGAGCTTGCACTCTAATTAGGACAGACAAACAGGACAAACAAGAGATAAGGGAATATTAAAGTGAGGATGATAAAATAAGGGTTCTGAACAAGTGAATAAGGGTTAGGAGTTAAAAGCAGCATCAAAAAGGTGGGCTTTTAGCTTAGATAAAACCCAGTTTTACATGAGGAATATCTTTCTAAGGGGTCCTTTTACTAAGCCGTGTAAGTGTCTATGTGCACCCAATGCATGCCAGAATGGAGTTACCGCCCTACTACCGCGTGGCTCACGTGGTAATTTCATTTTTGGCGCGTGTCCAATATGCGCGTCTGAAAAATATTTTTTATTTTTGGGCGTGCATAATGGATGCACGCCACGTGGCATTTGGTGCATGTAGGTCATTACCGCCCGGTTACCGCATGAGTCTTTACCGCTAGGTCAACGGCTGGAGGTAAGGTCTCAGACCCAAAATGGATGCGCTGCAATTTTCATTTTGCCGCACGTCCATTTTCAGCAAAAATGTTAAAAAGGCCTTTTTTTACAGGCGTGCTAAAAAATGGCCCAAAACATGTGCCTACACTACCGCAAGCCATTTTTCAGCACGCCTTTGTAAAAGGACCCCTAAAATTTTTCTAATGTAATTGCTTTATGACTATCAGTGCAAGGAATACTATACTCTGGGTACAATTACTCGTGCAATATTACAGACTGTTACTGCAGTGCAGCAGTACTGAAAATGATTTTGTCAGATGGAGTCATGTTTGTGGGTGGGTGCAGACAGGGGTCTGCTAGTCTGTTGGGTTTTCAGGATATCCCTAATGAATATGCAACCTACCAAAGTAATCACTATTAAAGTTTTGCTGTGCAAATCTATTTTATTAAACCTTTATTTTTAGATTACAAATCCAATCATGTAAAACTTCCTATATCCTAGCCTCATTCATGCTAACATTCACTCCTATAATCCTAATCGTACTTGGTTATTGCACAAAAAGTACACATTGCAATACTTCTAAGAAATAATGACTACTCTTCATATGCAGCAGCATCCTCACTATCTTCAATTAAATGCACGTGTTACATCAACTGCCAGCGATAAAAGTCCAATTATTTCTTAACCCTGGCACTTTTTCTTTCTTTGTTTCTGTTTTTCACCATGCATTTAATTGAAGACTGTCAGGATGATGCTGCATATGAAGAGAAGTCATTATTTCTTAGAAGTATTGCAATGTGTACTTTTTGTGCAATAATCAAGTACGATTAGGATTATAGGAGTGAATGTTAGCATGAATGAGGCTAGGATATAGGAAGTTTTACATGATTGGATTTGTAATCTAAAAATAAAGGTTTAATAAAATAGATTGGCACAGCAAAACTTTAATAGTGACTACTTTGGTAGGTTGATATATTTATAATGAGATTGAAATTAAGTAACTCAATAGGGATATAAAATAATGAATATGCATGAGAGATTTGCATGCATATCACCTTCTTTATATGCCAAATCTCTCTCACACACATTTAGGGATATCCTGAAAACCTGACTGGCTGGTGGTCCCCAGGACAGGTTTAGGCTACCTCTTTGAGCTATCAAGGATGGCCCACAGTTACAGAATAGTTATTGCTGTGTAGGATTGCTAGCTGGCCCCAGATCTTCAAGCCAGCCTGATCCAGTCCTGTTTTTATCCCGCTGCATGCGTGGATTTGTAACCTTGCTTTTCATAGGGAATGCTATAGGGAAATCAGAACTACAAATTCCTATATGCCATGGGATAATGCCTGGACCAGATCAACCTGTTTTCAAAATCTGGATCCAGCTGGCAATCTTATTTACATCTCCTGGTTATAAAAAGCACTCAAGATAGCAAACAGTTTATTGCATGTCATATATGAATGCATCTTTTATCCTCTGCAACATCTCAGTAGTAAATTGAGTTTTATTACATGTCATAGCTGAGTATATCTCATTCCCTCTAAAACAGGTGTTCTCAACCCAGTCCTTTTGATATACCCAGCCAGTCAGGTTTTAGGATACCCACAATGAATATGTGTGAAAAAGATTTGTTTACAATGGAGCCACTGCATGCAAATTTATCTCCTGCATTTTCATTGGGAATGTCTTGAAAGCAGGAACGGTTGGGTGTGTCCCAAGGACTGGGATGAGAACTCATGCTGCAGACAGCAAAGAAAAAAGTTGTGCGAATGTTCATACCATACCGACAAATGACTGTATGTGTTACAGCATGATAAAGTTATAAGATGAAAGCATGAGTGTGTATGTGAAGGAGGGGGAGGGGCAATTCTCACTGTGAAATTCTCTATTACTGCATTACTATTAAGTTGTCTCTTTTGAAATATCCTTTTTTGAAATATGTCTGCAGCTCCAGGGAAGCCACATAAGCAAGAAAATCACAAATTGCATCACACAAACTAGTTTCTGATTATGCATTGTTTTGATTTAGATGCAGCCTTTGCGGTGCTATTTGTGATTTGATTTGCTAACGTGGCCTCTTTCAGGGCAAGCAGTGAGTACTTACCAGTTTAATGTTGTCATTTCTATTCAGTTGGTAGACATTTATAAAATCCATTATGTGGGATAAGAAAAACTGCCTATGCAGTGCTATAAAAGCCTAGTGGTTCATGCCTGGGGATATGGAGGGGTAGCCTAAAGGTTAGTGCAGTAAGCTGAGATCCTGGGGAAGTGGGTTCAATTCCCACTGCAGCCCCCTGTGACCCTGGGCAAGTCACATAACCCTCCATCGTCCCAGGTACAAAATACACCTCAGATTGTGAGCCCACTAAGGACAGAGAAAGTATCTGCATATAGGGCCAGATTCTGTAAATGACATCTAAAATCTAGACATAATGTGCCTAAAGTTAGGCACAGTGAACAAAATAGCACATAGGCCTGGGGAACACACCTACATTTACATTGCCTGAAAGGCTCCACTTAATACAAGACTATCTCTACTTCAGGAAGCAGGTGAAAGCTTGGCTCTTCAACCAGGTCTTTAATGGAAGAAGTAACTAAGTTGTTAGTCTCACTCACGCACACAAGGAGTGACACAGGCTGCACATACTGCAGCAGGACATGCTTATCCACTCCTACCCTAGCTGAGATAATATTTAACCTCATGTGCAACTTTCTTTAAATTAGTCACCTTACTTTCTAACTCTTCTAACTCTCTTACCTATCTATTTGTTCTATCTTTGCTTTACTCTTCACTATCAATTAAAATGTTCTATTACGTATTGTGTGTTAACATTGTAAGTAGTATACTATGCCATTGTTTTGTTATTTGAATATTTTTACTGCTGCAATTGCCTATTGCTCATGTTTGATCTATTCTTACTGTACACCGCCTTGAGTGACTTCCTTCAAAAAGGCGGTAAATAAACCCTAATAATAATAAATAATATAAATTTAGGCAAAACCGTTTATACCACTGAAAACCTGGTGTAAATACCTGCACCTAAATGTAGACGCATTCCTCCTGAAATCTATAACAACACGCGCAACTTTGAGTAACGCCTCAGACACACCCAAAGCCCTGAGGCAGGCAGATTCAATTGAAGCAGTGCCGCTACTGGTGGTAAGGGGAAAAAGTAACAGGGACCACATGGAGGGATGGTGAAGAACTGATGCTGGAACTGGGAAGTGGGGGGAAGGAAAGGGAAGAGATACTGGGATGGAGGGGGAAAGAGAGATGCTGGTCTGGATGCAGGGAGACTGATGCAGGCACCTGGAACGGCCCGGTGAAGGTTGGGGGCATGTGGCTGGGGAGGCTTAGCCTCACCAAACCTCTTATACCAGGCACCTATGCCAGATGCCAAAATTGCCTCCTTTCAATGCATGAGAGTGGGCTTTGGCATGTGAGTTGGAATCCAGGGCTCAATGTGTTTGTCACACACCAACTTGGTATGTCTGAGGATGTCCTTAGTTAGACCTGTTGCAATCACGTCTGGCCACTGGAGGGATTAAGTCATGACACCTTAATCCCCTAGTGGTTGCTGTTCCCATTCATCTCCTCTGAAACTGTAAAAGGATGCCAGGCTCTGTGACAGCTTCAGGTATTATGGGTATTCTGAAGTGAATAGCACGCAGATTGAGGAGTAGCCTAATGGTTAGTTCAATGGCCTAAACACCAAGGGACTCAGGTTCAGATTTCACTTTAATTCCTTTTTTATTTGTTTAAACTGTGTGCATTCCAGAACCATAAAAATACTTACTGTACCTAAATATATAAGCCACCTGCAAACTTGAAAGCTATTGAAGTACATTCAGGTACAGTAGTTATTTTTCTCTTCCTGGAAGGCTCACAATTACAAAATAAAAGAATTAAAGTGGAATTTGAACCACTAGGCAGCCCCTCTGCTGTAGTGTGGCCATTCTTCAAAGAATGCTGCCAGACAGATGTCCTTTTGTCCCTGCTTTTTTTTCCTGTTCATATGTTGGATGTTCCAGTTTGTAAAATGGCTGTTCATGCTTGTCGGCCTCAGCACACGGACATCCATCTCACATGTTTTCAAACAGGAAATCCTGACATATTTCCTGTTGGAAAATGCATGTGAGATGGACGTCCGTTTGGGATGTTCTGACGTGGATGTCCCAATTCCAACTTGGATGTCCTTTCAAAAATGCACCTCTGTGGCACTAGGGGGGAGGACCTATCAGACAAAAAAAAAAAAAATCAACATAAAAGTGAACATAGATCAATTAATGCAAAAAAAAAAAAAAAAAGAAAATACATTTTAGGGAGGTGTAGTCAAGTTTTGCAATAAGTTCCACATTAACTTTAATGTCAATATATTCATGCAAAACTGATTTGTAAGTCATTAACATGTGTAACAGGAGTTAATTAATATATGTTAAGAATTGATATTAATGCTTTATAAAATGTAGAACATGCTTTATAAAATTACCCCCATGTTTTATGCATATTTTACATCAGGGTTCTCAAATCCAGTCCTCAAGGTCCACAACTCAGCCTGGTTTTCAGGATTTCCACAATGAGTGGAGGAGTGGCCTAGTGGTTAGGGTGGTGGACTTTGGTCTGGAGGAACTGAGTTCGATTCCTAGCACAGGCAGCTCCTTGTGACTCTGGGCAAGTCACTTAACCCTCCATTGCCTGCCGCATAGAGCCTTCCATGAGTGGGAAAGTGTGGGGTACAAATATAACAAAAAAAAATATGTATGGCATATATTTGAATGCAATGGAAGTAAATGCAAATAGATTTCATACATATTCATTGTGGAAATTCTGAAAAACCAGGCTGGGTAGTGGACCTTGAGGACCAGATTTCAGGACATGCAGTGGTGGCTATTATAAAATTGAGAGGCTACACACATGCAAGCATACATGCACACTTTTACATGATCCATACTAAGCATTCCTAGGGGGTGGCATTGCAAGGTATGCATGAACTTTATACCCACACAGAGTACACGTGCACTGCTGCATATGCCTTGGAGCAGATTTAGCTTTGTGCAAGGGCATTTGTGCACTACCAGGGAAAATTACATTTTATAAAGGCACATAACATGTATGCTACTACTACTTATCATTTCTATAGCGCTACAAGGCATACGCAACGCTGTACACCATACACAAAAAGACAGTCCCTGCTCAAAGAGCTTACAATCTAGATAAGACAGGCAGACAGACAGAACAATTAAGGGTAAGGGAATAAAGAGGTGAGGATAAAAAGGACAGGGCAAGTGAGCAGTGGTTAGGAGTCAAAAGCAGTGGTAAAGAAGTGGGCTTTAAGTTTGGACTTGAAAACAGCCAAAGAGGGGACTAGACATACAGGCTCGGGAAGTTTATTCCAGGCATGAGGTGCAGCAAGATAAAAGGAACAGAGTCTGGAATTAGCAGTAGAGGAGAAGGGGACAGATAAGAGAGATTTATCAACAGAACGGAGTACCCGAGGGGGGCATAGGGAGAGACAAGAGTGGAGAGGTACTGGGGAGCGGCAGAGTGAATGCACTTATAGGTCAATAAGAGAAGTTTGAATTGAATGCAGAAACGGATAGGGAGCCAGTGAAGTGACTATGCTACCTCTATTAAGAGTAGAGGCTGACCAAAGGATGAATCTAGCACTGGAGATAGTGCTTGAAAGGCGCTTTATTTTCTGCTTGGCACCTTTCAAGCACTATCTCCAGTGTTGCATTCGTCCTTGGGTCAGCCTCTACTCTTGTTTGATTGGATTTGTTTATGTAGAGGTTCTTGGTATATTATAGTAGTGATTTTTGATACTTTTATAGCTGCTCTGTTATAAAATTACCCTCCATATTTGCTCTTCCTTGTAGTTTTAAGTGCATCAAAGGTATTAAACAATTCTGCACATGGTTTTAAAGGTCAGAAATTTAATATCCAAACTCAATTCGAGAAATATTCTATTAAGCTCCAGATGCTATCTTAACAGAGCTCTAGTCTTAAGAGAATATCAGGCCGATCCTTTAAGTACATACATATGTAGTGCAACTCAGATTTATACTGTACATTCTTCAGGACTGTTCCTTTGTAACCATGTGGATTATTATTTTTCTTTCTGCCTGGTAGTTTCTTGCTGTTTCCTTGGGCATCCAGCTCAATTGAAACCAGCTTCTATCGGGCTATGACACCATGAGCCTCCATTCCCACCAATGTGAGTTATTTCCCTCTGTACTATACCCCCTTACCTTCTCCCATCTCACCCAGCTCAGACACTGCAGTGACAAGTATCAGGCAAGGTCACATTCTCACTCCATTCCTTGCTATTGCACAATGACTGGAACTCCCTCCCTCTAGGGACTGTGACTGCAGCCTCCTCTAGAAAAGAAAACTCAATTCTACTACTGATCTCATTAGCGCATAGAAAAATAAAGCATACTAAAAAGCACCAAAATAGGGCTTACCCAGTGGCTCGTCGGCAGTGCCATGCATGCCATCTCAGCTCAATCCCTCCCCAGGTTGACTGGAGCTGGAGATGCTTCTGAGGCAGCCTTCATACTATAGCACCTTGGAGAGAGGGAATCATGGCCTACTTTAAGGGTGACACCTAGTGGCCAAATTTAGAGTCGGTAATGCAGGGTTCTAGAAGGAGTCTTAGTATAATTTACAGGTAAATTATCTGAGCAAGAAGTTATTTCTTAAACTACATCAATTAAGATTAATAAGATCTGCTTTCTTTACAGAATATTTTCACATACTGGTTCAGGCTATAATAATGCCACAGTTAGATTATTGCAGTGTTTTATTTAGTGTTATAAATTCACAACTAATTAATAAGTTGCAATTATTGCAAAATACTGCAGCTAAATTGATATATGGTTATTCACGTTATGACCATGTGACACCGCTGCTTAGACGGTTACATTGGCTACCAGTTTCTGCTCAGATAGTTTTTAAGATTGCCTGTATTGTGTTTAACATACTGCAGGGGAACTGTTCCTCTCTCCTTCCGCAGTTGATAGCTTATCCAACATTGCATCTCATTACCTCATCAGTATTCATTTTTACACTAAATTCTCATGAGCTAAGGAACATGTATTAAAAGCACTTTAATGTGCTTAATCTAAGTTGTGGATACTAACAGTGAGTTTAATGCACATTAACGCTTGCAAAAATATTAGCACTTGATAGTATTATCCTCATAGTAAGATAGAAAGTCAATTATTGTCATCTGTATACTACTATGTGCTTTAATATATTTGGTAAGTAGTGTCCGTTGCTTTTAAACTGTAGGTGGCCATTAATAGTATGCCTTGTAAAACCATTAACATTATTAACTTTCATTTTGATAAACTGCCCCCTGCATGTTTCCTGAATTCCAGGGTGCAGCCACATCAGCGTCACACCTTCATTTGCATACCCCAGAGGCAGTAGGTTCATCCTAGCTATGATGTCATAGATGGCATTCCAGGGGAACTGTTCATCTGGGTGCTGTTAATTTCATATGAATGGAGCTCTGTCTAGAGGAACTGCAGAGTAGAGAATTGAACAATGTATACAGCATGTTTTTTTTTTTTAGCTGAGTATTGGTTAACTGACATGGACTTCTGAAACTTTGTGCAAGGCACGGTAGGCAGAGCTTTCAGATTGAAAAGGTTCTGTCATTACTACTGATGATCTCTACTGAAGAAAGCATTTGTAGCAAAATATGGGACTGTGCTTTCTTGCATTGTGAAGCCAGATGTGGGAAAGGAGTTGGAGGGAGGAAGGGAAGGGGCGGAGACGTTCTCAGACAGAGGAAACCGGCTATTCTCTACTGTTGCAGTAGGAAACCATGGAAGCCTGTGTTATTTTTTTCACGTGGGTGTCTGTTTATCCTGATTCCTGATAGAAATGATATGAGAATTCAGATATGAGAAGAATTGCGAGTATTCAGGGCTGGAAGTCCAAAAAAGGAAAGTGTAGGAACTTCCTGCCCTGTTTTACAAGGAACAGTGCAAGAATAGCCTCGTCCATTCCACCAGCTGCATGATTAGTAATACATCAGATACTTCCCTTCTGAACTGGACTTAAACTATTGATTACGACAAGACATGTCAGGTCCAACTGCACTAGTGTACAAAATGTACACTCGTCTGATTTGCCCACCTTGAGGCTACTACTTGGGGGTGCGGAATTGTAAATAAGCCAGTACTTGCCAGGGTAAGGGCTGGCTGATAATATTATTTGAAAACAAAACATTTAGGAGTCCTTTTACTAAGCTGCGGTAAGCACTAATGCATGCTTAGTGTAGGGTATAAAACCCTACTGCGGGGCATGCTCAGGCATCTACCAGTAGCAGTGGTGGCCCTACCATTAAAGCAGCATCTTTCTCCCTTCCTTCCTCAACTCCTTTCCACAGTCTGCCTCCTTTTCTTTGAGTCGGCGGCAGCAGCAATCCCCATACGCTGCCCTGCTGCCAGCACTGGCATCTCCAACTGTGGCCCGTCTCTCTGACATAACATCCTGTTTCCTCAGAGGTGGGTTGCAGTACAGAGGAGATGGTGGTGTTGATGGCAGGGCAGCTTATGGGGGTCGCTGCCACCTCTGACTTTTGAAAACAACAGCAACAAAAAAGAAAGTAGGCTCGGGGTGGGGGAAAGAGAGATGCTAGACCGCAGCTGGGGAGGGGCGGGAAGGAATTGGCAAGGGGGTGTGATGCTGGGGAGGCCATTTCATCCCTGCCTCAGGCAGCAGATTGCCTTGGGCTGCCCCTGCGCGGTAGTTTTGAGATCAGCATGTGCATCCCACACGCTAAAAACTAGATTTTACTTTTTAGTTCTGGGGGCGTTCTGCGGAGATGGAGAGTACATAAGCATCGCCAAGGTCCATCGAGCCCAGCACCCTGCCACCGACAGCAGACAAGAACAAGCAATTTGTCCCGCCCATCCTAGAAATACTGTATTCCCTCATCCATTCAATAACATTCTATGGCTTTTTCCTCCAGGAAGCCATCCAACCTTTTTTTGAAGTCCGCTAAGTTAACCGCGTAACCACCTTTTCCGGCAGCGAATTCCAGAGTTTAACTACGCGTTGAGTGAAAAAACTCTCCTCCGATTCGTTTTAAATTTACCACACTGCAACTTCATCGCATGCCCCCTTGTCCTAGTATTTTTGGAAAGCGTAAACAGACGCTCCACATCGACCCGTTCCATTCCACTCAATATCTTATAGACCTCTATCATATCTCCCCTCAGCTGCCTTTTCTCCAAGCTGAAGAGCCCCAGTAGGTGTGTAGGGCGCTAATTGGTTAATGTAGCTACATTGCCTCATGCATAGGAGCCATCTTTTCAAAATTATTGGGGGCACTAAGCCCAGTGGAAATAATCCTTCCTTGGACCCATACAAGAAATATTCTAAATATTGGGGGTGCTCAAGCACCCACAGCACCCACAGAGTCGGCTCCTATGGCCTCACGCTAACCGTTTAGCATGTGATTAGCCTGTGAGCCCTTATCACCAGTACATGCTCATGCGCTAATGGGGAAATTATCACATGGCCATTAATTGGGAAAATGGAAAATGAGGCCATTATACTGCTGCACCCTCAGCGTGTGGGAAAGACCCACACCTGGGATAGTGCAGCTTAGTAAAAGGGCCCCTTCATTTTTAAAATGAAATCTCATGAAGCACATTTCTAGTTTTGATAGAGAAACTTTATGGGGCATTTATCTTTCAAAATCCACTTACAGGTCTGTGGGTACCAAATACCTGAAATGTTAAGTAGTAAGGTCTGGAAGATACGCAGGAAGGTTGAAAATTGTTTCTTTCCTTCCTGTCCCCCACCTGATGATCTCAAGGTAGAAAAACAACAGTGTAACAAAGTGGCAGCAAGAGCCAGATGCTGGAATGAAGAAAAAGATGCACAACTAGCCACTGTACATTTCATTGGAGAGGCCTTGCCTGGAGTATTGGTTTCATTTCTGGAGGCCATGTCTCGAAAAAGAGAGAGGCTACAGGCAGTCCAGAGAAAGGCAACCAAAACACTGTGGGATCTGAATCAGAAGTCAAATGATTTGAGATTCATAGATATAAGTGTGCACATCCCAGAGGAGAGGCAAGATGGATAATATTGATAAACATATAAATATCTAAAAAGTATTAATAATACTCAAGAAATAAACCTTTTTCAATGGAAAGGGAGAGCGGAAACATAGTTAGGAACTGGTATACAGGACTTATGATTGATTCTATGTGTCAGTCACCTGAATTTCACTATCATTGTCCGTGACCTCTGAACCTTTAAAGGATTGAATAGGATGCTGGGGCTCAGAGGCAGGCTCTGTACATTGAGGAGTAAGCCTAGAAGAATGTATGGGGCAGTTTTCTGAAATGTTTGCTTGATGACCTGAAATTTGAACTTATGCCACTGGTTTCTGTGTTTATGTTTCTATGACTTGGAGACATTTAAAGATAATAAGTATGTGTGAGAAAACAAGATAAGAAACAAGGACCTGAGGGGTTAAGTGACAAAGATGTTGTTTTGGAAGGCTTACACAGCTTTTACAGATAACACAAGAAGTTCCTAAAACAAATTGGAGAAAATATTTTTTCACTCAGTACATAATTAAGCTCTGGAAATTCTTGCTGGAGATACAGTAAAAGCGTTAATGTAGCAGGATGTAAAAAATATGAGGATAGGTTACTGGAGGAAAGTCCCTAAATCAAAAAAGTGTGTGTGTGTGTGGGGGTGGGGGGGGGGGTGACGGGGACAGCAGCTTATGGGAAATCCATTCTGTATCCTTGGGGAACATGGAATCTACCTTTTTGAATCCTGTGGTCACTTGTGAACTGGATTGGAAACAGAATTCTGGCCTTCTAGTATGGCAATTCTTATGTTCCTCATTACTAGATTTACACATGTAAATAACCAGCAGGACTGCTGAAAGACATATCCAGGCCCGGGACAGGACTGCCCTCCCCCACCTGGACCGCCGCGCCCCTCCCCCCTGCACACTCAGGCCGTTGCCGCCCCCTTACCTTCCTGTGCTTTTCACTTGGTCTGTTGTCTCCTGCTCCAGTGTGCCAGGACCCAGGTATCATGTTAATGCAAACATCCGGGTCCTGGAATACAGGAGCAGGAGATAGACATACCCGCTCCCTTACGCCGGGCTCTTCCTTGGAGGCCGGGCCCGGGGGGGGGGGGGGGGGGGGGGGGGTTGCCCCTCTTTCCCTCCCTCTCGGCGGCCCTGATCAGCAAATGCAAAACTGCTATTTTACTTGTATAGATCTGCAGCACTCACAATTTCCACAGTTTTGGGTTGGCCAGAAAAGTTTGTGTGTAGTTCTGATTTTACAATGGCAACACACTCTTTCTTTAATGTATAAAAAACAAAACAAACCTGGATGTCAGCTTTTGTACCTGATCCAGGGCAGGCTATCATCAGCTAACTGCTGTTTTTGATTTGGAGTTTACATTTATATCACCTTTTAAAAAAATAAAGTTCTTCACCTCTTAATTGGCTCGTCCTGGCTGTCCAGTTTTGTGAAATCCAGTACTTACATGCTCAAAACCATGAGCAATGCTACTCCTTTTTTTGAATGTGTCCCTTTCTAAAATGGATGTTCCTGCTGTATGTGCTACTACAGTCTGCATCCTTGTACATATTTACAAAAGGCTCTGCATTTAGTAAACATTTTGTAAACCACATGGGAAATTGTTTGTTTCCTAAAGTAGATGCCCAATTCAAAATGGGGCTATAAGTCGCACAAAATGAGACATGATAGTAAAGTGATTTGATCTGAAGGTGATCACAGTTCTGTATTATAGTAGTTGAGCTGCACAGGTAGATACACTGAGATGGTAGTTATCAAGCTGCATTGTGGTTATTCCTGCATTATTTGCCCTTAATGTGTGTTAAAATGGTATAACTCAAGTTGCGGTGCTGTAAAGCAGTGTTTTTTTGGGTCACTAAGGGGGACATAATAATGAAATGCAAGCACACAAATACATGTAAAACACTTCAATACTACATCAATCACATAACATGATTTGCAGTGAACATTGGAAGCCGCGTTATAACTGGGAAAATAACTCCAGTCAAAAGCTACCATGAAACTGCTAGGAGTTGCTGGTGCCATTTTAAACATGGTGCTGACAAGGGCAGGAACAACTGGAAATTGCTCCAACCTGGACACCACTAGATCCCAGAAATCTGTAAGGTAGGGCTCAAGGGGGCCCAAGAGTGAGTGGGGGGGGGGGGGGGGGGGGGGGTGGTGAAAGCTGACTGGGAAGCCATTTGAAGGGGAGAATTCCGGGGGGGGGAGCGGGGGTCCTGACTTCAAAGGGAGATTCCAAGTTAATGGAGCCTCTGAGTGGGGGGAACTTCTATGTGTGTGGGGTGGTCCTTCAGGAGGACAGGTTACAGATGGGGGGGCCCTTTGGCAGTGGGGTTGTGATTAGGGGTGGGTTTGGAGGGCACTTTATTTGAACTGTAGCTGGCACCTTTAAGAAGCAGCGCTGAAACACTGGCCTGATGCTCCTTCATAGTAGAATGATGCTGCTTGCAATGTGGCTCACATGCAGCATTATTCACTTACCACTGAAGTCAGTAACCTGCAGTCCTCAGCTACCACCGGTAACATAGGCAGGCTGCACACCCTCTCGCTCCAGCCCTCGCCTTCACCCCTCACGCACTCACAGACCAAGCATGAAACAGGTTTTGGGAATAAATGGCCACAGCTTTATTTAAACACATTAAACACATTAAACAATTCCTAGGAAGCACCCGAGCCTTGGGATTGACGTTGCAGATGCTCCGACCCTCCGCCATGCTTATCCAGCTAGAGCGCCAGCATCACCGCCCACGCTGCGACCAGCCCTGTCTCCGCCTCCAGTGTGGCTGAGCTTCCGACTGCTTGGGGCAGCCCACCCCCCCAGACCAGCGTCCCACCTGCCCTGTGTAACCAGCGAGGTGACTAGTCTGCTAGCAGTGCGTGCTCCTGTCCCTTGCCTGGAGCGGGCAATCTTCCTTTCGGCTGTTGCTCCAGCACATCCCAGAGTTCCCCAGCTCGGGTGCCTCCACCGCTGGGACAGTATAAGTATCTATTCTGCCTAGGGACAAAACAGTAGAGTCGAACAGGCCCCCTGCTCCCTCCCACAGTCCTATCTGCTATAATATCCCTGAGTGCAGCTAGGTACATAGCTGTCAATTGAAACAAAACTCTGTACACTATTTAAGCAATCCCTACAGTACTACAGTGGCATGAAGAACTAACAATGAAACTTAACATTATAAAGCAACCTGAACAAACCGCTATGGCAGCGCAGTGCCTTGGCTAATTAATAATTTGACTGACAGTAAGTAGCTGAACATAACAGTAAAGTCGGGCTGCGGTGAGGACGTAGCCCGACAAGAACATTGCATGCTGTTGGAGCCTCTATCCCGTTTAACTGTCATTGGTGAAACCACCACCTGTGCAGCGAAGCGCGAAAGGGGAGGGAGGGCGGGAAAAATCCTGCGCCGCTTGCTGCCGACAAAGAAACCTCCCCGCCCCGTCGGCAGCTGTTTAAACGGCGCATGGAGACCCTGAAGCTCCTCCCCCCGGCTCCCCCAACCAGCGGCGGGCGGGATCCCGCCACGTCAGGGGGAAGCCGGAAGGGGGAGGGGGCTCGTGCTGGAGAGCTGCCGTGTGGCAGCTGCCATGTTACCTGCGGCTGCTCGGCATGCTCCTTGCCGGCCTTCTTTAACATAGGCAAGCTGCACACCCACTCACTCCAGTCCTCGCCTTCACCCCTCACGCACTCACAGACCAAGTATGAAACAGGTTTTGGGAATAAATGGCCACAGCTTTATTTAAACACATTAAACACATTAAACAATTCCTAGGAAGCACCCGAGCCTTGGGATCGATGTTGCAGATGCTCCGACCCTCCGCCATGCTTATCCAGCTAGAGCGCCAGCATCACCGCCCACGCTGTGACCAGCCCTGTCTCCGCCTCCAGCGTGGCCAAGCTTCCGACTGCTTGGGGCAGCCCACCCCCCAGACCAGCGTCCCACCTGCCCTGTGTAACCAGCAAGGTGACTAGTCTGCCAGCAGTGCGTGCTCCTGTCCCTTGCCTGGAGCAGGTGATCTTCCTTTCGGCTGTTGCTCCAGCACATCGCATCCCAGAGTTCCCCGGCTCGGGTGCCTCCGCCACAACCCGGGGGGCTTGAGAATCAGGGTCCTCGGGTCCCCCCCTTTTCCCCCTTTTCAGAAATGTCTCTCAAGGGCCTCCTGGAAGTCATTGAGGAGGAAATCAGCAACTTCCGAGAGATGGATAAAATCCAGGCGGAAGTACCCCGGAGTGAGAGGGTAAGCCTAATGGTGCCAGATCTTTGCTCCGCCAAGCTGCTCCACCCATATGCCAATCTGTCGGTTAACCTTCGTCACACCCCTGGACCACAACCTGGAAGGGGATGCCTGCCACCTTGGAATGATATCCGACCAGAGGATAGTGGTCCCTGCCAGGATAGCAGAGAGTTCTAGGAGATCTTGCTTGGCCATGGCAATCAGGCGGCGGCATGGGGTGTGTCCAATGTCGTTGCCTCCCATGTGGACGAGCAGGACATCGGGTTGAGTGCTGTCGATTCTATCTTGATTCCCAAGAAGGTGATGACAGTGCTAGGCCCTGTGGTTTTGCTGCTGGCGACGGGCACTCCAAAGTCCAGGGCAACGGTGTGAAACACATCCATGAGATCTCTGCAGGCGCTGGAGTGGTGGGGCCCGACAAAGAAGAAATCATCAAGGTAGTGCACGATAGCTTGTACAATGGACCGCTGTGACACCACCCAGTTCAAGAATGTGCTGAACGTCTCAAAAAGATTGCAAGAGACAGCACACCCCATGGGCATGCATTTGTCGAAGTAGAAGTGGCCGTCATGGCAAAACCCCAGCAACGGGAAACAGTCTGGGTGCACGGGTAGTAAGCGGAAGGCGGATTCAATATCTACCTTGACCAAAAGTGCATTCCGCCCCATTGCCCGGACCAAGGACAGCGCAGAATCAATAGACATATACTGGACTGATGTCGCGCCATCTGGTATGGAGTCGTTGACAGAGTGACCAGGGGGGTAGGAAAGGTTGTGTATGAGACGGAACTTGCCATGCTTCTTTTTGGGGACAGCCGAAAGGGGAGAGACAAACATTCTGGGGAAAGGGGGATGGAGGAAGGGGCCTGCAACGTGGCCTGCCGATCGCTCGACAGAGAGTTTGTCTGAGATAACAGCGGTTAGGCGGGTCCTGGAGTGCAGCAGTGGAGGCTCAGAGCATGGCGGAATGACGCCCTGAAATGGTATAAGGAAACCATCTTGGAAACCATGCAGTAGTAATGTCACAGCCTGTCACTTAGGGTATCGCGCCAGCCAAGGTCTCATAGCATCCAAGCAAATGGAAGTAGGCGCCAGGGCAAATGGGTCAAGGTTTTGAGTATCCTGCTTGTCGTGTGGCAGCCTTTCGAGGACACTGGGAGAGGGGGTGTGGAACTCCGCATGTTGTGCACAGGTGTTTGAACTTGCACTCTTGGATGGTGCAGCTTCCTTTGTTGTATCTCTAACACACTTCCCAGGAAAGCATGGCAGGCCTCCCTTTCTTGCTGCCGGGTGGCGCCCTGTGCGGGGCGGAGCATCCTGTAGCGATGCCGGGCCTCGTGAGGACATTCCACAACCATAAGCCCTCGTCATCCATGTCCCACGCCATAGTAGGGTTAGCCTCCATTTTGTCCCTGAAATGCTCGTCATATGCTAACCAGGCGTATCCCTCGTGCTCCCGATAGATGCTGAGCACCGTCTCCAGGTAGCAGAGTTTTTAGTGGGTGCAGTGCACTTCAGGCAGGCGGACCCAGGCCCATACCCCCACCTGTTACACTTGTGGTGGTAAATGTGAGCAATCCAAACCCCCCCCCAAACCCACTGTACCCATATCTAGGTGCCCTCCTTCACCCATAAGGGCTATGGTAGTGGTGTACAGTTGTGGGGAGTGGGTTTGGGAGGCTCAGCACACAAGGTAAGGGAGCTATGTACCTGGGAGCTTTTTCTGAAGTCCACTGCAATGCCCCCTAAGGTGCCCGGTTGGTGTCCTGGCATGTCAGGGGGACCAGTGCACTATGAATGCTGGCTCCTCCCATGCCCAAAGGGCTTGCATTTGGTCGTTTCTGAGATGGGCGTCCTTAGTTTCCATTATTGCCGAAAATCAGAAACGACCAAGTCTAAGGACGACCATCACTAGGGACGACTTAAATGTCAAGATTTGGGTGTCCCTGACCGTATTATCGAAACAAAAGATGAACGCCCATCTTGTTTTGATAATATGGATTTCCCCGCCCCTTCGCCAGAACGTCCTGCGAGGACGTCCTCGGGAAAACTTAGGCGCCCCTTTAGCTTATGCCCCTCTATGTGTTGCTGTGCACTAACATGGTGCTGTGCACTAACATGGTACCACAGTTTATTACATTGGACCACTAATGAATGATCCTTTTAAAGACTTTTAACTGCATAACAACAGGCTGAACATAAGAGCACAGGGCAAAATATTAACTGTGGTTTTACAAACATGCCAAATTCCTCACTGCGGAAATAGTGTATAGGTAAACAATTGCTGACCTTGGAACTGGCTTCAGAATTTGCAAGTCTGCTGTAATTAAATTATCATTGTCCATCCATTGCTGAACTTTATGATTCACAGAATCTTAGCTTAATTGAGCTACTGTTTGATTTCCTTGTATAGGAAATGGATATAAACCAGAACTATTTGCTAAGAGAGGAAAACTTCCTTTTCCTAGTGTTAAAACAATAGTTCCTCATGGTTTTAGGAGGCAACATAGGTAGGTGGTGATTCAACTGTGTGGGGAGACTAGAAGGGATTTGGCTAGGCTAGGGCTGGATGGGGTGTGATGGGGCAAGTTAAAATCCTGTGTCAGCAGTGAAGGGACAGTAGGAGCATTTTTGAACACAGCTCGGAAGGACCCTTTCACTATATCTCTTGCACATACATCAGCTGTCTCCTCCCCCCCAGTATCTCTTTTACTGGTGATATTATGCACACTGAGGACCAAATTCTATAAATGCTGCCAAAAAATTGGTGCTGAAAAAAATGCTCTGAGCGCTATTCTATAAACAGCACTCAGTTAGTGCTTAGCGCCAGGATCCACGCCTAAAAATGTATTCCAATTAAACCCTGGTGTAAATCCTCATGCCTAAATTAGGCGTGGATCCCCCTTGTTTTATAACAGTGCACGTAAATCACAGGAGTGCCTCTGATCCACCCATGATGCTCCAATGGCCACACCCCCTTTTTGGAGCCACGTGAAAAATTTACATGTGGATCCCAGTGCCTAAAAAGGCACATGTAAATTGTAATTAATGCCAATAGTTGATTATTCCACTAATAAATGCTTTTTTTTACCGCTAATAAATGTTTTTTTAAATATATTTTTTGAAGGAGCTTCAGAATTAATGAAACAAGCTTAACAAACAGTTTTCAGGCAGTCAAGTGCAGATTGTCATTGATCCTGTGAAGTGTATTTTTGTCGTGTGTTAATCATTTTTTAGTGATCTATTCTCAAAAAGATAACATTTTTTTCAAATCCCCTTGTTTTTCAACAAAAGCATGTTTCTTAGCTTCAACAATGCAATGCAAAATAAATTCAGTCACTTAACTGACAGCAGTAAAATGGGAGTCAGGAACCTCAACCAACTTGGCCAGGTTTTGAAACTTCATCAGGGCGGAAGTTCTATGATTCTCTCCAGCTTCGCTCTTCTTAGTGAAAAAAATGGCCGCGGCGTCCCACTAGCACGCCCGCCTTTAAATATGCATCAGCTGATTAGTGAACCACAGCATCTGATAGGTGGTCAAGTTGGTTGAGGTTCCTGACTCCAATTTTACTGCTGCCAGTTAAGTGATTGAATTTATCTTGCATTGCATTGTTGAAGCTAAAAAACAGGCTTTTGTTGAAAAACAAGAGGATTTGAAAAAATGTTATCTTTTTGAGAATAGATCACTAAAAAATGATAAACACACACAAAAAATACACTTCACAGGATCAATGACAATCTGCACTTTGCCTGAAAACTGTTTGTTTAGCAGTCTTGTTGCATTCTGAAGATCCTTCAAAAAATATATAAAAAAAAAAACATTTATTAGCGGCAAAAAAACATTTATTAGCGGTATAGAAGTGGATTTGTGCCTGGGAAGGTTCATGAAGCATGGGTATATGATAATCCCTGCACAGTTATAATTAGAATTGTCCAGATCTATGTGATTTATCAAATAGTTGATTATTACCACTCATTCATTATCAGCGCTAATTGGCTTGTTATTCACTTAATTTGGATATATAGAATTCAGGGATAAATACGCTCCAGGGAATTATGTACCAAAAAAAGAAAAGAAAAATAATGCACACCAAAATCATGACATATTAAATAGAATGGTATTGCAGTATTTTGGAAATAAATGCAGGTACTTTAAAACACTTATTCGCAGTCGGTCCTAGCTCCACAAGAATAGCCATACTGGGTCAGACCAATGGTCCATCTAGCCCAATATCATGCTTCCAACAGAGGCCAATCCAGGTCACAAGTACCTGACAGAAACCCAAATAGTAGCAACATTCCATGCTACCAATCCCAGGCAAGCAGTGGCTTCCCTATGTCTGTCTCAATAGCAGACTATGGACTTTTCCTCCAGGATTCTCTGATGCCAAACAATTCACTCTGGTTTCCAGCCCCATCACTTAAGTGACTGAGTGGCAGCTACTGCGTTTTTGTTTATTTTGGCTCCAGCAGCCACACCATGTTGCTGAGGCCTGGCTTGCTGCTGCTCCTCTTCCCACATCTTCCTGATTCCCCATTCTCCACAGCCACCCCACAGCCATCAACTCTCGTAGGAGATCGGACATCTCACTTGGGCTGTAGTGGCTTCAATTCACCTTGTACACTAGGACTATCGTTGTTCACCAGCCACAAGTCACCAGTCAGCTGAATATCAAAGCCCATGTTCCAGTCACTGTGTCCTCCCTGGCTCAACAGTTCATCCAGCTCCAGGCCGCAGAAAGAGTCTGCTTCGCAGTTGCTGGCGCCAGCAGCCCAACTTCCAGAAAAGCAGCTCAGTCAGAAATGCCCACTCGCTCCCGCCTTGTACCTTCTTGAGAAACAAAATGGCCACCAAGACCTCTAGCAATATTTCCACGATATTACCACTAGGGATCAGGCTCTCATATATGGGCATTTTTCCTATATATGGCAGCCTGGGTTTTAGTGTAATATTGCGGTATTACCACTAGAGGACTTGGCAGTCATTTTGTTTCTCAGGAGATCAGGAGGCGGGAGTAGGTGGACATCTCTTCTGCCCGGTAAGTCCAGGTTATGGGTCAGGGTGGTAGGGGAAGGGAGCTTATGGATCCCCACCAATTATGGGGGCCTAGGGTCCCTGGGGGTGATGAGGGAGGCTGCCATGTGTTAGGCTCCTGCCCACACATGTTGGCATTCCCTGCCAGGGTGAAGGTGGGACATCCAGGGAGTTTTTGCTGATGTGGGGTGAGATGTCTTGGTTAGAGCTGTACTGAATAGCATATTGTACTATTCAGCCGAATATGAATAATGAAAAATATTTTTATTTCACTGAATACAAATAATGGGCATTGAGCTTTAACATACAAATAATAAAAGAAGTAATGTGAAATCAGAGATCAAGTGTTTATTTCAGTAGGATTTAGCAAAGTAGAGCCCTGGATTATTTGTATTTTAATATAAATCATTATTTGGCCGAATATAAATAATGTATTTAGGGAACTAGTGGCTGAATGAAATCAGATATGAATATTCAGTACAGCCTTAGTCTTGATGCTGTCAAGGAGGTCTGAATGCTCTTGTGGGAGGGTCTGGATGCTGTTGGGAAGGAGCCTGATTATGCTGGGGGGTATTGACCGATGCTGGGGGGATCTGGATGTTGTCAGGTAGGGGGTATTTACTGATGTTGGGTGGGGTTCAATGGTGTTGAGGGGATGGTTGGTCACTGCTGTGGATGTACAGTGTTCAGCAGTGCCAAATCTGTCGTGTAAAATCACCACATAGACGTGGCAGTGCCAAACCTAGAACATCTGTCTGGCATGGGGATCAGCGTTTTTATTATGGCTGCCTACATCTCTAAAATGAATTCTGGTGGATGTCCTACTGCTGGACGTCCATGCAGGCGTGTATTTTATTAACCTTACTTTAAGTTTGGGCTGGTTTTCATCTTTAATAGGGGATACTGTCTTAATTCCTATTCCAAAAGCGGAAGGCTTAGATGTAACAAAAATTGTCAGCTTTAGGCACATTGCCAACATTCCTTTCTTGTCTAAATTAATGTAATTCTTAGTCGGCTTACAATTGTCTGAGTACATTGAGTGCCATAATTTACTACTGAATTCACAATACGGGTTTAGATACTTTCGTAGCACAGAAACCTTGCTAATTTCTTTAACATCAAAGGTCAGGAACATGTTGTGTGTGTGTGTGGAAGGGGGGGGGGGGGGGTCAAATGATTTTGCTCCAGTTTGACATCTCTGCAATGTTTGATACAGTAGATCATGAATTCCTGCTGGAAAAACTATCCATGTTTGGCCTTGTTGGTCCTGTTTTTGCTTGGTTTATTGGCATTTTGAAGAACACTTCCAGGTACTTAAAGGCAGCTCAGCCTCCAAATTTTGGAGTTTCCCATGCAGTGTCCCTCCCATTTCGCCACTGTTATACAATTTTTTAATGGCCTCTCTGTCTGGCATTCTTTTGGATTTAGGGGAAGCAATATATTCATATGCAGATGATATTTTTCTGCTAGTACTGATTGATTTGACACTAGCTTGTCCAGTAGTGAATGGGATCATAAGATTAAGAAGTGGGTGTTGACACAACATTTAAAGCAATACTGACAACACCAAACTGCTGTGGTTTGGTCTAAAGCCACACTTGATTCCTGACTCCCTACCTTTTGATGATAATTTTTCTTTAAAGGTAGATGGGTCTTCTAGGGTACTAGGAATAACTCTGGACTGCTCATTGAGTATGAAATTTCAAATTAATATGTTAATTAAGAAGATGTTCTTTAAACTTAAGCAGTTATGTTTGGTCCGCTCTTGTTTTCATACTGATCACTTCAGAGTTCAATTTCTAAACCTTCCCCTTCTGGATTACTGCAACTCCTTATATCTGGGCATTTCGTCTTAACTGACTTTGAAGTTGCAGTTGATCCAGAACAATGCTGCTAAATTAATCTTTGGTAAGGCTAAGTTTGATCATGTGACACCTTTACTGCTCCAGTTACATTGGCTGCCTGTCAAAGCTAGAATTGCTTTTAAAGCTTACTGTTTGGTTTACAAAATTTTAACAGGATTCTCTCCTGAGCCCCTGTGTAATTTAGTTCAACTGATTGATACAACCAGATATGGTCATAATAAAGACAGTTTCATTTTGGCCTTTCCATCTGTAAAAAATATTTGACTAAAGTCATTGTTTTGGTCAAACTTTGGAATTTTTTTTGGGATACTTATCATGTTTAAATGATGGTTATTTATGTTTTAGAAAATCATTAAATCTTATTTTTACTGAATTTTTTTAATTTGTGATTGTTATTTTAACTGTAATTTCCTGAAGTTATGCTGTTATACTTTAATAGCCGCATTGATCGTCTATGCGTACCCAACGCGTGCCAAAATGGAGTTACCGCCCGACTACCATGTGGCTCTTGCAGTAATTTCATTTTTGGCGTGCAACCGATATGCGCGTCTGGAAATTATTTTTGATTTTCAAGCGTGCTTAACGGACGTACGCCAAGTGGCATTTGACACGCATAGGTCATTACTGCCCGGTTACCGCGTGAATCTTTAGCACTAGGTCAATGGCTGGTGGTAAGGTCTCGGACCCAAAATGGACGCGCGGCAATTTTCATTTTGCCGCAAGTCCATTTTTGGCAAAAATTTAAAAAGGCCTTTGTCACAAGCGCGCTGAAAGATGGATCGGCACGCACCCAAAACCCGTGCCTACACTACCACAAGTCATTTTTCAGCATACCTTTGTTAAAAGGACCCCTGAAACTTTGTATGGATTAGGTGGGATATAAGTGCATAAATAACATAACATAATATATCATAACATCTTTAAAAAAAAAAAAATACTTAAAAGTGTAGAGGTTCTGACTTGGATTTCTCTGGCAGGCTTGTTTGTCCTGTATGTCACTATAAGGGGGGTTCTGTCTGTGGCTTATTTTTTTCTTTGTATTGTAGCAGACTTTCCCTGGATGTTTTGAGGGAGGAGGCAATATTCTTGGAGATTATTTTGGGGTTGTAGCCTTTCTGTTCGAAGGATGCAGTCAGGATTTTGAGGTGCCTATCTCTGTCCCCTGGGTCAGAGCAGATACGGTGGTATCTTGTGGCTTGGCTTTGAACGGCGTATGACCACCTAAACTTCCGGAAATCACTAAAAACCAACCTGTTTAAAAAGGCATACCCTACCGATCCAACTTAAATGCCTAATCTCTGCAACACAACCAAACTAAAGCTTGTAATGGACATAACACAACTCTTCCGTTCTCCAATTCCCTAATGTGGCTGTGCCACATGAACTTGATCTTACCACAATATCACCCTGTATTTGTTCACACCTGAGCCTGCAAAGGCCTCTCCGATACTATGTAAGCCACATTGAGCCTACAAATAGGTGGGAAAATGTGGGATACAAATGTAACAAATAAATAAAATAAAATAAAATAAATAAATAAATAATGTATTTTTTTGTATGTGAAGGGAGGAAGCTGGAGTTGTGGAGGTAGCTGAATTTGTCTGTGGGTTTCCTATATATGGATGTTTGTATGTAGCCATTGCTGGTGTGGTGTCCAAAAAACTGACTTTTTCTGGGGAATAGTCAATTTTGAATCTGAATGTAGGATGTTATGTATAGAAAGAACTGTAAAATTGTTTTAGAGTTTCTTCCCCCTCAGTCCAAATCATAAAAATGTCATCAATATACCGGTAGTGTTTTAGGTTAGCATATTGAGGTGCTGCCCTGGTGCCCATCGCAGTACCCATGAATTGTAGGTAGATATCATTGTTAAAGCAGAAATAGTTGTGAGTTACAATAAATTTGATTAATTTTGTAATAGTTTCTGGTGAGTATTGATGGTCCAGTGTGGATGTTTTTAAGAGCTTCTCACATACAGCTATGCCATCCGCATGGGGAATGTTGCTGTATAGTGATTCTACATCCATTGTGACCAGAAGGGTACCCGGTGGTTATTGCTTGATATTTTTCAATTTATTCAGAGAGTCTGTGGTGTCTTGAATGAAGCTGTTTGTCTTGTGCACAAGAGGTTTCAGAATCCCCTCTATAAGTCCAGATATTTCCTCCGTGAGTGTGCCAATACCTGATATGATTGGTCTGCCAGGGTTTCCAGGTTTGTAGATTTTGGGTAGCATGTAGACTGTGCCCACAGAGGGCTGGTTTGGTATGAGTTTCTTCTTGTTTAGGAAATGTTCTGATGAGGCCTTTCAGCTGTTTCGTATAGTCCTGTGTGGGATCTTTGGTTAGTTTCCTGTAGTATATTTTGTCTGAGAGCTGTCTGTGCCCTTCGATGTATTTTTGTGTGTCCATAATCACCACTGAGCCCCCTTTGTCTGCGGGTTTGATGATAATGTGTTGGTTGTTTTGTAGGTTGCTTCCGGCTGCTCTTTCTGGTGGAGTAAGATTGAGCAGGACTTTCTTTTGTTTGCTGGAAAGTTGTGATTTTACCCTGTACCTGAAACTTTTCTATGTAGCTGTCTAGTTTATTGTTTTGTCCACATTGTGGGGTGAAATATGTGTTCTTTTGTTTAAAATTAATTTTTCCAAAATCAGGATGCTATTAGAGCACTTAACAAAATGAAATAACAGTTCAGCTATGTTTTTGTAGGCAAGTATGTGAATATCTATACATCTCCCATTCCCAGAATGGAAATGGGCAGAAATAATTTGTTCCAAGCAGTAAATTGCTGCTCACGGCTGTCCAGTGAACAGTACATTTCACTTACTGCTTTGCAGCCCAGTTAGTTTGGCAGCAGATACTATCCTGAGACACGGTGTCACATTTGAGGGAAATCAGCTTAAATAGTTGCCATGGATATAGAAGAAATTCTATAACACTATCCAAAACCATGGGAATTCTTAGCGGGCAGAGAACTGGCTACATGTCGACCTCATTATACTCCAGCTAATAGATAATTGGTTTGTACATTCTTTAGGGAGTTACTCCTTAGTAGTACTCGTTTAAATAAAAATGTTTTTAAAAAAGGTCTCAAGTCAGTGACTTGCCAGAAAATCCTCACTTCTCTTTAGGCCACTAAAGAAATGCTCATGAGGACAGGGGTTCTCATCTCCAGAAAACAGGTCTGGTTTTCAGGGTGACCAGTCTGTGCAAATTAGTTTCCTAATTAGACTGTATGCATGCAAATACATCTGAGGAATGTTCATTGTGAATTAGTTTTCTGAAAATCAGAACAGTTTGTATTTATAACCCTTGCTATCAATAGAAATCAAACAAAATAAAACATGGAAAAGAAAATAAGATGATAACTTTTTTATTGGACATAACTTAATACATTTCTTGATTAGCTTTCGAAGGTTGCCCTTCTTTGTCAGATCGGAAATAAGCAAATGTGGTAGCAGATAGTATATATAAGAGAAACATCAAAGCATTACTTTGACAGTCTGACAGAGTGGGAGGGTGGGGGTATGCATGGGGACATCAAAGCATTTCATTGATATTCTAACAGGATGGGTGTTGGTAGGTGAGAGGAGGGTAATAAACAGAGAAATAAACAGAGAAATACAGCTTTATGGTTTATAATGGGTTAGAAAACCCAGATCCTTATTAAGTCCTGTTTGTTAGGTGTCAAAATATTCAATCATTCTTATTTCAAAGGTCTTACGTTCCTGTATTGTTTTAAAATTACCTTTCAGTATTCTTACTGTGAAATCACTGGTGCAGTGTTCTGGTCTTGTAAAGTGTTGGCTCCTTGCTACGAAGCCTCTGAATTAATGTTCCCTAAAGTGAAAAACAATTATTTCAGATCAGATATTGCTAGTTGCTGTTACACATGGAAAACTAATGGGGTTCGATTATAGGAATTTATACATAAACAGTTACATTTTGTCTACTTCATGGCATTTTTTTCCCTGTTTGTTAAGATAGGTGGATAGGCAGTTCATATCTTTGAGGGCCATAAACAGGTTTGGTTTTCAAGATCTCCACAAAGAATAATCATGAGGCATAATTGCATATGTTTGGTCTCAAATTAATTTGTATACTTTTATTGTCTTGGAAACTGGACATTTCAGCACTTAAGAATTTGAGCTGGTCATTCCTGTATGATCTAGGTAATAAATAGAAATAAATCAAAACATAGAAAAGAAAATAAGATGATACCTTTTTTATTGGAGTAACTTAATACATCTTTTGATTAGCTTTTGAAGGGAACCCTTCTTCTTCAGATCAGAAATAAGCAAATGTTGACAAATATCAGAATATTTAAGTGAAACACAAAGGCACAAAAGCATTCCAATTACAGACTCACAGAAAGAGGGAGGGGTAAGTTAGGTGAGAAACAGGGAGAGTTGGGTGGATGAGAGTCAGGGAGAGATGGATGGTAGATAAGAGGGTGACAAAGCAGTAGAATTTTATGGTTTATAATGAGCTAGGAAACACAGATCTTTGTGACACTTTGAGGGGCATAATCGAACAGGGGCGCCCAAGTTTTCCTGGGGTCGTCCTCGCAGGACTGCTCCGTGAAGGGGCGTCCATCTTTCATTTCGATAATACGGTCGGGGACGTCCAAATCTCAACAGGAAATCAATACGTTAGCGTTTAACTTTCAAAAAGGAGACTATGATAAAATGAGAAGAATGGTGAAAAAAAATCTTAGAGGAGCAGCTGCGAGGGTCAATAATTTACATCAGGCATGGATGCTGTTCAAAAATACTATCCTGGAAGCCCAGGCCAAATATATTCCGCGTATTAAAAAAGGAGGATGGAAGACCAAACAACAGCCGGCATGGTTAAAAAGTGAGGTGAAGGAAGCTATTAGAGCTAAAAGAAAATCCTTCAGAAAATAGAAGAAGGATCTGACTGAAAATAATAAGAAACAGCATAAGGAATGGCAAGTCAAATGCAAAGCACTGATAAGGAAGGCAAAGAGGGACTTTGAAACAAATTGCGTTGGAGGCAAAAACACATAGTAAAATTTTTTTTAGGTATATTAAAAGCAAGAAACCGGCAAAAGAATCGGTTGGACCGCTAGATGACCGAGGGGTAAAAGGGGCACTAAGGAAAGAAAAACTCAAATTGGAGAGATTAAATGAATTCTTTGCTTCAGTCTATACCGAGGAAGATTTGGGAGAGATACCAGTGCCAGAAATGGTATTCAAAGCTGATGAGTCAGAAAAATTGAATGAAATCTCTATAAACCTGGAAGTTGTTATGACACAATTTGACAAATTGAAGAGTAGCAAATCGCCTGGACCAAATTGCCTGGTATTCATCCCAGAGTACTGATAGAGTTGAAAAATTAACTTGCAGAAATATTGTTAGTAATATGTAATTTATCTTTAAAGTCAAGCATAGTACTGGAAGATTGGAGGATGGCCAATGTAACACCGTTTTTAAAAAGAAGTTCCAGAGGTGATCCGGGAAATTATAGACCGGTGAGCCTGACATCGGCTCCGGGCAAAATGGTAGAGACTATTATAAAGAATAAAATTACAGAGCGTATTCAAAAGAATGGATTAATGAGACAAAGCCAACATGGATTTAATGAAGGGAAATCTTGCCTCACCGATCTTTTACATTTCTTTGAAGGGATGAACAAACGTGGATAAAGGTGAGCCGTTCGATTATGTGTATCTGGATTTTCAAAAGGCATTTGACAGAGTACCTCATGAAAAACTCCAGATGAAATTGGAGAATCAAGGTATAGGAGGTAGTGTTCTATTGTGGATTAAAAACTGGTTAAAAGATAGAAAACAGAGAGGAGTGGAAAGGGTATTATCAACCTGAATTCTAAAGTGCTCAGTAAAAAAGGAAACCACAAGAGGGCAGTATCCATGATTTCAATCTCAAAAACTGTACTCAGATCTAACTGTAGCAGAATATTCTTTCTAGCATCAAGTAAGTAAGAATTTCAGTGTGCATAGCCAAAAGAGCAGACTCAGTACAATGACTGAGATGAAAACCAGATTCTCTGGGATGAAAAGTGTTATTGGAGTCACAGTATTTATAAAGCTGTTGAACCATGACTTTCTCCATTAACATAACCACAAATGGAAGATTGGATATAGGACAAAACTTCTGGGCAATGAGGGATCAAGACTGGGCTTCTTGATCAAAGGATAAATGATACTTTCCTTCCTGGCTGAGTGAACCAAGCCTTGTTGCAAGCTACTGTTCACCAAGTCTAATAAAGAGGAAGAAACATACTCCTTCAAGCCCTTAAGCAGAAAGGTGGGCACTACATCCACAGAGGAAGTGGACAAATTCATAAAAAGTCATAGTTTTTGTAAGTCCCACACCTGTGAGGACTGTAAAACATGAAAGGACATTTTTCCTCATTAAATGAGTGAGGTGTATGTCTAGTAGTGCCATAGAAATGATAAGTAGTTATAGTAGTAGTAGTAGTACATGAAGCTAAAGTTTCAGAACCTGGCCCACAAGGCATAGAGGGGCATAATCGAAAGGGGCGCCCAAGTTTTCCTGAGGACGTCCTCGCAGGACATCCTGGCGAAGGGGCGGGGAAACCTGTATTATCGAAACAAGATGGGCGTCCATCTTTTGTTTCGATAATACGGTCAGGGACGACCAAATCTTGACATTTAGGTCGTCCCTAGAGATGGTCGTCCTTAGACTTGGTCGTTTCTGATTTTCGGCAATAATGGAAACCAAGGACGCCCATCTCAGAAACGACCAAATGCAAGCCCTTTGGTCATGGGAGGAGCCAGCATTCGTAGTGCACTGGTCCCCCTGACATGCCAGGACACCAACCGGGCACTCTAGGGGGCATTGCAGTGGACTTCAGAAAAAACTCCCAGGTACATAGCTCCCTTACCTTGTGTGCTGAGCCCCCCAACCCCCCCCAAACCCCACTACCCACAACTGTACACCACTACCATAGCCCTTATGGGTGAAGGGGGCACCTAGATGTGGGTATAGTGGGTTTCTGGTGGGTTTTGGAGGGCTCACAGTTACCACCACAAGTGTAACAGGTAGGGGGGGATGGGCCTGGGTCCGCCTGCCTGAAGTACACTGCACCCACTAAAACTGCTCCAGGGACCTGCATACTGCTGCGATGGACCTAAGTATGACATTTGAGTCTGGCATAGAGGCTGGCACAAAATATTTTTAAAGTTCTGTTTTCAGGGTGGGAGGGGGTTAGTGACCACTGGAGGAGTAAGGGGAGGTCATCCCCGATTCCCTCCGGTGGTCATCTGGTCAGTTCAGTTACCTTTTTGTGCCTTGGTCGTAAGAAAAACTGGACCAGGTAAAGTTGTCCAAATGCTCATTAGGGATGCCCTTTTTTCCATTATGGGTCGAGGACGCCCATGTGTTAGGCACACCCAAGTCCTGCCTTCGCTACGCCTCCGACACGCCCCCTTGAACTTTGGTCGTTCCCGTGACGGAAAGCAGTTGGAGACGCCCAAAATTGGCTTTCGATTATGCCGATTTGGGCGACCCTGTGAGAAGGACGCCCATCTTGCAATTTGTGTCTAAAGATGGGCATCCTTCTCTTTCGAAAATAAGCCTGATAGTATCCTACATTGACTATTGAATGTCATGAACCTTTTCAATGAAAATCAAGAATTTAGGTGCTATGTTTCTGAACAGAATAAGACGTCTGGGAAAGAACTGAAGAAACTCCACATTGGAGTTTGCAGATCAGCTGCCCTGTTGTTTCCTTGGACCATTCCCAGTATTTGGGAATTAAAACCAGTGCCAGGTTGACTTTTACGGACTGTGTCCTAAAAATAGCAAGCCAACACATGTTGGAAGTTGTGGCAAGAACTTTAATTAAACCAAAAATACTTATGACTGACATGTTACGCCAAAGACTGCATCAGAGGCAAAACTAAAAATAAAACAAAATTATAATCACATTATAATAAACATTAAATTATAATATGATCCCTTGACATACATTTAAAAAACTAAAATCATTACAAAATAAATCATATCAAAATCAAATTCAAATCATAAAGAACCATGCATAGCTAGTAAGAAACAAATAAAATTGTGAATGTAAAAAATGAGTGGACTTCCTAGCAGGGATTGGGTACAAACATTATAAATCAAAGATGGTGAAGTGGTGGGTGCAATGCTATTACAATAGTAGTGCAACAGTGAGATAGGCTGGAGCAGGGAGCATACAAAATAAGTGAAGCATAAAAAAATAAGTGAAGTAAAAGCAATTCAATAAAGAGGAGGGCAAGCATAAAAATGCATGATACATACCTAGAGAGGGAAAGTCAAATACACACTTCTCTCTAGTGTAACACTCAAGGGGAATGCTAAAAAGATTAATCAAACCAATTAGTAAAATAACTACAAAAACTAATTGAGATGCAATTCTCTTAGAAGCATATCTCAACTATTAATTATAAAACTTCTGGTGGAACTATATAAAAGCAAAAATCTCTAGTCTTTAAAATTCTTAAGAGCCAACATGAAGTGATGTAATGAATTCTCAGGAGAAACTCAAGCAGAATTACAGAAATGCAGTTCACAGAGCTTGGAGCAAATATGTGTAAGCAAAGTACATGCATAAATTACTGCTCCGCCCATGCTCAAAATCTACCTCAAACACGGCTGTACCTGGGTCATGTAAAGGTACATGTATTCTGGTCATTGTGTGCACTTTTATACATGAGGTAATTTTATAAGCGGCATTTTATGTGCATATAGACGTTTCACAACAGATGCCATTTACACATGGGAAGGTGTACTATGTGCAAATGTCAAGGGGCATGGGTAGGGTGGGGAAGTGTGTCCTAGCTGGGCCTACAATTCAGACATACATTCCCCATTTCACATAGAGAATCCACAACTATATTGTAAAAGATAGATAATATTTATAACTGTCCAGAGGAATGTATAAGTGACTCCTGTAAGGGGCAGCTGTTCATGCCGACATCTTATCTCTCCGATCACCCTCTCTCAATGGCCATAAAATAAATGGATATAAAATAATCCCCCTGACACTGCTCCCCTAATTCAGACCCCTGCAGCACAAATCACCCTTTAATTTGGGCTGTCCTGTGGCAAATTCCCCATTATAGAACCCCCCCACACACACACAGCTCAACCTCCTTGATGCTAGAACCTTGCCCTCTATGTGGCAATTTCCCCATGCCGTTGACCTCCCACAAAGCACCAGTTCCCCTTGAGGTGCACCCTTGGCAGAACCCTCCACCCCTGCTCCTTTATCTTGTATTATTGAGGATCCCTGGTGTCTAGTGGAGTGGAAGCGAGGCCCACTTGCTCCCACCCTGATGAGTCAGTGACTAAAAAGGGAAGGCATCAAACCCCCATTGCAGCAGCCCTCCCCACTACCAACTCTGGCCTCACTTGGGATCACTGGTGGACTGGGAGCAATGCCCATTCCCTCCTACCTCATTGATGCCTCCACTTAAAATGGCCACTGACTTCTATCATGGTTGAGGCATGAGCAAGTGAGCATTGCTCCTGCTCTATTGGACATCAGGGCCCCCTGATAAGGCTGGGGAGGTATCTTGAGGGAAGTTGATACCTTGGTGGGAGTGTTTGGTGGAAAGGACTGGCATGGGGGGAGGGTTCTGGGCATATTGGGTAGGTATATTACTACTACTACTACTATAAATCACTTCTATAGCGCTACAAGTCGTACGTAGTGCTTTACAATTGAACATGAAGAAGACAGTCCCTGCTCAAAAGAGCTTACAATCTAAATCAGGACAAACAAACAGGACCAAAAAGGATAAGAGAAGGACAGACAGAAGGATACATAAGGATAAGATAAAAGTTACAAAGTATATGGCATCAGGGGATTTGTGCCATGGAGGGGGGGGGGGGGGGTCGGTGTCAGGGAGGACTGTGCTATTGGAGGGGAGGGGGTTTGTCAGAGGAGGGTTGTGACCTGAGGGGTGCCTACTGCAGGAGGAGGGAGGGGGGAATTGGATACCTTGGAGGGGCTACTGATACAGGGATCAAGGCTCTCTACAGAAGAAGCAGAAATTTTATATGGGGGAATTTCAACATTTGTTTTCGAGTGCAGTTTTCTAAAATCACTGCTCCCTCTGTACATTGAGGGACTTAACTGGCTAAGCAAATATTCAGCTATTTATGCAGTCCGATTTGCCTGCTAAATGTAGCTGGTCAGCACTGAATATTGCCAGTTGGTGCACGATATAGCCAGTTAACTTTTTAGCACTGAGCGCGAATATTCAGCAGAGATAACAGATTCTTGCATTGAAAATTTGTGGTTAAGCACTGAAATGCTATTTAGTCGGTTAGTGGCTGTTTCTGGCCAGTTAAATAGCTTTGAATATCAGAGGGTATATTTTTATAGAAGGTTTCTTTATGCCAATGAGGTGATTGCCTGTAGAGCCTATATATTGTTCTTATACTGAGAGACTGAACTCTGAAGCTTTTTCCTTCCATTAGTCTTTTTCTTTTAATGTCTGTGGTTAAGACTGAGCAGTGCAGAGTTAAATATAGCAGTGAAGAGTGTTGTTTGGATAATTTTCAGCTTCTCTTCTACTCTCTTTTGTTTAATATAAACATAGACGATGCCTGAATGGCAAGTGGATGGAATAATAGTATAGAACATTCCCATTCAAAGCAAAACATAAATGACTTTTTAACATTTTTTTTAAAAAGCATGGGGGGGGGGGGGGGTTAACCTCTATGGAAAGGAGTTACAACCCAAAAACAAAAGGAGAGGGCCGGAGGGGATAACCTGCATGGAGTGGCAAGTACAACTCTAATGTGATTTGATGTAATGATCTTAAGGTGGTCAAACAGGTAGAAAAGGTGACTGCAAAAGCTAGACGAATGCTTGGGTGCTTAGGGAGAGGAATGGCCAGTAGGAAAAAGGAGGTGATGATGCCTCTGCATAAGACTCTGGTGAGACCTCATTTAGAATATTCCCCCCGATATACAAAAGCATTTAACTGGCCAGGATCGGCCCCTGGTCAGTTAAAAGCCCCATAACCGGCTATCTGTGAATTTTCAGAAAGATATGGTCAGCCATGACCCACTGAAAATTTGTGGCTAGCGGTTAGCCAGTTATATTGTGCAATATAATTGGCTATTGGATATCCAGGCTCAGCATCGAGCGCAGGAGTTAGCCAGGCTAACTCCCATGGTCTGAATATTAGGCCCATTGTGTTCAATTCTGGAGACTGCACCTTCAAAAAGATATAAACAGGATGGAGTCGGTCCAGAGAGCAGCTACTAAAATGGTCAGTGGTCTTCGTCATAAAGTGTATGGGGTCTGATTTAAACAAGCCGATACTTAAAACCATTTAACTGGCCAGGAATGCCTCCTGGTCAGTTAAATGGCACTGAACCGGTAATATTCAGGCAGAGATAGCCGGCTATCTCCCTCTGAATGTTTCCAGTTAGCGCTTAGCAGATAGCTGGTTATATCACATGATATAACCAGCTATCTGCTGATATTCAGTACATTGCCAGCTAGGTTTGGAGGCCAAATTAGGCTGCTGAAATAGCAGGCCTGTCTTTGGCCTTTTCAACTTAACCAGCCAGCGCTGAATATTGGCTCGACCGGTTAAGTTGAAAGTGGCCAAAAAAACACCCAGATATTCAATGCCTGTCACTGGAAATGGCCCATCATTGAATATCCAGGCTCAACGCCAGTCGCGAGAGAAAGTCCAGCTATCTCCCATGATCTGAGTATCAGCCCCAAAAATCTCAATATGTATATTTTGCAAGAAAGGAGGAAGAGAGGAGATATGATAGAGACATTTAAATACTTATGCGGCATAAATGCACAGTTGGTGAGTCTCTTTCAATTGAAAGGAAGCCCTGGAATAAGGGGACATAGGATGAAGGTGAAAGGGGATAAAATCAGAAGTAATCTGAGGAAATACTTCTTCACGGAAAGGGTGGTGAATTCGTGGAACAGCCTCCCGGTGGAAGCGGTGGAGATGAAAACAGTATCTGAATTCAAGAGAGCTTGGGACAAGTACATAGGATCTCTAAGAGAGTGATAGGGAGAATAGATGGCATAGATGAACAGACTGGATAAGCTATAAGATCTTTATCTACCTTCATTTTTCTATGTTTCTATTGAAACTTTATTGATGTAATGATATTTGATATGATTTTTAAAAATCTGAGTCGTGTATTGAATATGCATTTTCATTTTGATTATGCTTAACATATATTTCTGTTTGGTGTTAACTGAGAAAGGGCTGAGAGTTCAAACCCAGAAAATGGACAGATACAGAAAACAGAAAAACATAGAAAACATTGAAAAATGTAGACAAAGACCACATGGTCTATCCAGCATACCATATGGTCTTTATCTATGGATAGCCGGTTATGGATAGCCGGTTAGGGGGCATTTAACCAGCCAGGTGCTAATCCTGGCTGGTTAAATGATTTTGAATATCGGGGGGGGGGCAAGTGTTTTATTGTTTTTTTTTTGTCTCCACCACTTCCACTGGGAGGCCATTCCACGAATTCACCACCCCTTTCCATGAAGAAATATTTCCTCAGGAATCTAAGTGAAGTACATTTCAAATGACTTTTCAGAAAACTGTGTTTATAAGGAGCTAACTAAACTAAAAGTAGTCACACTGAACTGGACAAGTATCACTATATATCGAGCTCCTATTGTTTATTTTTTCCATAACTTGCCTAACATGATTAGGATAGGAGAGATAAAAGTGAATAAATGAAAACAGAAATGGAAAGGAGCTTCAGGGCACTGGGGCCAAGCCTACTTTCTAGTTTGTGCCCTGGCCTCTGGTTTGTCTGGCAAAATCCCTGAGCAAAGGATATGGAAATAGATGTGTGGATGCATTAGGCCAGGTAGGCTGTTGACTATAATGGATAGCAGCTTAATGGATAGGAGATTATTTAGCTAGCACAGCAACTTATTATGCTTGCAGAGAGAAAAATTATTTAAATTCTGCATACTCAGAGGTGACATTCCCTCCTGTCTTGACCTGGATTCTGATCAACCTACCTTCTCGTAGGCATAAGTATTGAAATCCTCCTTTTCCCCTCCCCCATCACTCATGTGCTCTTTGAGCTAGTACCACCAAGCCTGTCCAGACAGAAAAGAGCAATAGATAGAGCCACAAAGAAGAAGATGTCAGTTTCTCAGTAAGTTTTAATTAGCTTTATTGAGCTCTATCTATCTATCTATCTATCTATCTATCTATCTATCTATCTATCTATCTATCTATCTATGCCTAGTGTCTGAACTCTGGATCATTAAAGAGTATTTCAGGCTTGCCATTTAGAAATTTCATTTGGTTGTAGTATTCCCAGAGGGTATATAGAAGAAACATACAATGCTACTGACCCTCCAAAGCAGTAGAGAACTTAAATTTAAAATGATTTTCTGTGTGATTGGGGGCTTGCTGCCAGGTATCGTTTTCTTCATTCTCTTTCACACTGTTGTTCTCATGGTTTGAATATTTTCCACATCTTTCTTCCACTCCCTTTTCTAATTCTGTGATGCTATCTATCCTGTCTTCCTCCCTTTGATCCTTCATTTCCATTTTGTTTGTGCCTCTGTTTCTTTTTCTCCACTAACTGTCTTTTTAAAAGATCTTATTCCCTTCTCTATCTCCCATCTGGCAGCAGTGGTAGCTTCCTGTTTTGCTGAGGATGGGGAGGAAGTAACAGATTCCATGCTCCTAGCCAGCCATCAATGGCCTTTTCCTTTCAAGAGGTGAGAGGAGGAAGTTCCTTACCCCTACAAGGTTCTGACAGGTTCCTTTGTTTGGATAGCAAGGAGGAGATTTCCTTCATAATCAAAATCAGTTCTTTCCTCTTCACCCCTTCGACAGGTTGAAGTTTTTTTGGTTACAAAAGTATATGATCATATTTTCAGCATTGCATTGCAATTGTTGTACCCCCAGACCAGTAATTAAGGTTACCAGTTGATTTCAGGTCATCACACACACACTCCCATCCCTACCTGTCTCTAAGAGCAAGGACTTAGTCTATAGATAGACTTCAGCAAAGCACAATCCCATGGCTGATGTCAGCAGTCCAACTGAAAACTGAAAACAACATCAGCAATCTAGCACCATTTTCTCTTGTGCATTCAGAGAGAGAAGCTGGCAGAAAATTAGTAGCTTAAGAAAGTTTCCTTGCTGAGGTCACTAAGGTATAAAACTGCGATATAATAAAAAAAATCAAGCTAGAGCTCAGAGAGAGAGAGAGAGAGAGGCAGATACTGCATACCTATCTAAGTGGCAGAGGAAAGTGTGTTTTAAAAGTCTCCAATTCTCTGATTCCAGAATCAGAGACACAGCATAGAAGTCTTAGAGAGAAGGAACCCAAAAAGGCATAGACAGGGCAGATAGGCAGAAGCAGGCAGACATTTACTTATCATTTCTAAAGCACTACCAAGTGTAGATAGTGCTGTACAGACACACGTAAGAGGGACAGTCCTTCTCCATGGAGCTTACAACTTAGTCTGATTGAATCATAATTCTTGGAAGGGGTAGGCATGGAAATGATGTACCATGAGCTGCTGAGTGAGGTTGAGGCAGCCATTTTAACGAGGTGCCACAAAGGGCAGGAGCGAGGAAGCTGCGCTCCTGCCCCCAACGACCTGCTGAACCAACAGGGATGTAGATAAGCCTGGGGGGGGGGGGGGAGGGCTTACTTTCACTTTCTCATCTGTGTATTTTCTAAAAAAAATTAAAAGAAAAACAACTCACAAATAGTATTAGTACTACTAATCATTTCTATTGTGCTACTAGATGTATACAGTATATGCGGGTACTTTCTCTGTCCCTAAAGGGCTCACACGTTTTTGCACCTGGGGCTATAGAGGGCTAAGTGACTTATCCAAGGTTACAAAGAGCTATAGTGGGAATTGAACCAACATCACCAGAATCAAAGCCTGCTTCACTGACCATTAGGCTACTCCTCCACTCCCTTAGGCCATGCATTGCTCAACAGTCCATTACTATCCATATAAAAAGGAGGTGTGGTGAGGGCAGGTAGAAAGAATTATTCAAATAGCAGTGCTATTCAGCCACTATGGTGTTAAGTTATACATTTAGCAGGCCTAAACTAAATGGATAGTGCAGGCACGGTGACTGCACTATCTGTATATTCACCGTGGATTCTTACATGAATATTGGTGCTGAGTATACCAGTTATGTTAAACACCACGGTTGCTATTTAACTTAATCTGGTTACTGCATTGACACATACTTGACCCCCTTGGATACTGTATGCAAGGGGCTGAATAGAAAGTGGTCTGGTTAGCCTTCAACTTATTGCAATCAGCCTCCTGCTTCCCAGCAGCCACTTTTGACTGAGCCTCAGCAAATTCCTGATGCCTATCAATGTGGCCATGGAGCCCATCTGGTATAGTCCTGGAATGACCCAGAGTCAAACCTTTGTCAGGATCTTGCCCTGAGAAGTGGGAAGGGCAGAGGGAAAGAAGGGAATTAAAAGAGGTGGGGGGGGGGGGGGGAGGTGAATTTATAGGAGATGGAAAGGAGGGAGAAAAACCTGGAGGATAGGAAATGGGCATGGGTAAGTGGAAAGGAATCTGTAGGAGGGAGATGGAGAGGAACTCGGAAGGAACAGAGGGGAGGGGGCTAGAGGGAGAGAATGAAAAGAAGAGAGGATGGGAGTGAGGAGAGAAGTGAGGAGGGGATGGCGATGTACCACACTATGGGGCCCTTTTTCAAAGGCACATAAGGACCTACACGCGTCCAGCATACATCAAATCAGCATTACTGCCCAGCTACCACATGCCCTGGGCAGTAATTCTGAATTTGGAAGGCGCCAAAAACACGCGGTAGAAAATATTTTCTATTTTCTACTGCGTGGTGCTTACCCGGCGATAAACAGCACTGGACATGCACTGCATGCCTACCCCCGGGTAGCGCATAAGACCTTACCGCTAAGTCAGTGGGTGACGGTAAGGTCTCAGGCCAAAAATGGATGTGCGCTGATTTTTATTTTGCCACGCGTCCATTTTCCGGCCCCTTATAAAAAGGCCCTTTTTCCAGGACTCGGTAAAAACTAGTCCGGCGCGCATCCAAAATATGTGTTCGCACTGCCGCAGGCCACATTTTGCCACGGCTTAATAAAAGGGCCCCTTTGTGCAGCATCCTTTTGGAATTGTACAACTGCCCATGTATGTCACGTATGAAACTAAGGTCAAATTGTTTTTCCATTCATGACCAGATTGAGAAACACTACAGTTCTCATCTTGTTTATGCAGGGCACGGGAAATATTTCTGACCACCAGACCGCCCTGCATAAAGCAGTGCCCCTGACCACCCTAGAATGGGAGGAAAGCAGTGAGCATAGGATCCCAACTACCAAACTGGTAGTAAGGCAAGTCCATTGCAACAAGAAGGTTCTCCCGGTCAGACTCTTAAAGAATTCAACATGAGATAGGGCAACGGTGAACTGCACGTTAAGTTTAATATAAAGAAATTTATTCAAAAAAGGATTTTCCTCATTTCAGTGCCAATGGAAAAAAATGTCTACTTGATAAGTGCCAAAGAATCTTAAGGAAATATACAGCATGGCAATCCTTCAGCAGAAAGCTTCAGATTAAAAGAGATTCCTGTATGTGTGTTTTAAAATTTTTACAGTATTCTCTAGGTGAATCAGTCAAGTCTTGTCACATGAATGGCCAAGTCCTTCATGTTAGGAATAAGTAAAAATCCAGTACTGTTGTGGTTAGTGAGGAATAAAAGGTTCCTCACTTTGTTAGTTTGGACTTCCATAGTGTATTTTGTTCCAGATATTAAATTGTTAGATTGCCAAAAAAGACTTGTGTTTTGAAGGATTTTCCAAACCCCAGCTGATTATCACACCACACAAGAATCTAACATTTCAAAGTGCCTCACTTTTTGGCTTTTTTAAGTATCTTTGCAGCTGCAAAAAATCTGTACAGAGGCACAGGTTCACAGAGTTTTCATCCTATGCTCTTATAAGGCAAAACAGTGAGTCACTGCCTGGTGTTTCACTGGGATATATATTTATATGAACCAACGCTGAAATTTTGCTGCAGTCTGTACTATTAGTGGTATTAATTTCAGGAAGAATTTTTTTTAAGTCTCCAGTGTACACAAGGAGCAATTCTGGCTTTTAACTGTATGATTTCATCAGGGGTAGCAGAGAGTTCTGCAGTAGCCAGTGATTTGTAATCAAAGCCATACACACTGTCTATTGGCTTTTAGGCTAGTATGAGTACAACTTAACAGTTCACTCTGCATTTTTAATAGAAGGATGCAAACTCAATAAACAATCTAAGAGGCGGGACCTTAATTGTCAGTCTTTAATTCATCTGAATATGTTTGATTTTAAATTATGTATGTTTCTTTGTCATCCAGTTTGGTTAAAATATGCAAGAAACATAAAATGAAAGAACTCATACATTTGATTAAGATTAGACACTTGTCCCTATTCGGAACAAACTGAAGGAACGGTATGGTTTACATCCAAATCTTTTTTCTTTCAGTTTAATTTCAGCAGCCTTCTTATTTCAGCTACCTTTCTTTACCAGTGAGATAAAGACTGCTTATGGTAGAACAAGTCCACATGTGGAATTTCTGGTCTGAACAGTCAATGTGATTTAGATAATGGTATATTTCACTGGAACATGTCTAGCTGGTCTAATGTGATTCTTTTATCACTGGTTGTTGAAAAGCGTCATTGATTTTGCATCCAGGACATTATTGTATTACACTCAGATTTTGCTCTATCCATAATTATAAGTTTATTAACTTGGAACATAATGGTTATGACAACTGGTGATTTTTCGTTCAGGTCATTCCAGGTATTGACGTGGAAGGGGAACCTTTCTGAACTTGCTTCCTTTCCCAAGTTACAGCCAGCTGGAGTAGAAGGTGGGGCTGCTGCTGGCACCAACTTGGTACCTTTTTTATTTGAAATAACTTCAAGAAAGACTAGGATCATATACAACACACACACAAATGAACTGTAAAGCTAAAAATCACAGCAGTGTGTCTGTATGTTGCCTAGTTTCTTAGGATCAAGGAGCACCTTAGCTATGCATTATAAAGACTTCCTGAAATTCTGAAAACCTCGTTCTGTGCTTTCTCCACAAACATCACAAAGCTGAGTGAATTGGTAGAGATATACTCTCATACAGCTTTGTAAATGTAGACAGGCTTCATAAAGATCTTGAAAAACTGAATGGACAAACAAGAAAACTCCTGTATGCTCACAAGGTAATTTATAAGAATTGGTGTGTTCTGAGACTGCACAGTCTTAGAGCCGAAGGAGGCAGTGCATGCAAATCTGATAGACTCATTAAGGGCAATTCTGTAACCAGGTACTCACATTCATTCACCCCTTGTACGTGTAAATTTACTGAATACCAGCATTTGTACGTGTAAATGTACACTTACATGCATGAGTTCCAGCAGGAGCTTGTGTATTTGGCATAGCAAGTAAATGCAAGGAAGGCATACACATGGGCAGGCATTGGACAGTGCTCCCACTTGTAAGCATAACTCACAGAATTCTCTGTTATGTGTATCCATGCTACATTTACATGACTGCATTTATACCAGCACTATGGCTCCTGGCTGGTTAAATAGCCTTAAGCCAGCTAAGCGCTAATATTCAGCGCGAGATACCTGGCTATCTTGGCTGAATATTACCACTTAGCAGCTAGCCTGGTCACCGGCTATGTCGTGCAACATAGCCGGTTAGCACTAATATTCATTGGCTGACCAACTAAGTTTTGCAGATAGATAGACCTGCGTAAATAGCAGATCTATCTTTGGCTGCTATAACTTAGCTGGACAGCCGATGAATATCGGCTTAACCAACCATGTTTTTAATGGCCAAAAAACCCCAGAAATTCAATGCTGGTTGCCAGATACGGCCCTGGCATTGAATTTCCAGGTTTGACGCCAACTGTGGGAGTTAGACGGGCTCCTTTCCATGTTCTCAATATCAGCCCCCATATATACAAACGTTAATGGCTGATGTTAGCAAATTTTTGTAAATTAGCCCCTGGGATGGTAATTCTGCCTAGAGCCTATTCTTTGAAAAGGTATGCACCTATTTTATTTTTTTATATAGAATACTAGCAAAGCAAATCAAATATTTACCACAGAGCGGGTGTAAATGCTCATTCATAGATTGTGAAAGTATGCACATAGATTATAGTAACTGTGTACCACGCCAAAGCTCTGCCTAAACTCCACCCATATAGACGCCCACCTGCAAATTGCAAGCCATCGAATATTGACAGATATTTACAGAACAGCATGTGGCTGGAAACCCTTTATTTGCCTGCAGTTGTGTTCACATACATTCGTAAGTGACTAGAACACCAGCATTTATGTGCTTTCTTGATGTCTGAATCAAGGTGGATACTTATAGAATTACTCCCTTAGGGGGTAATTCTGTAAAGAAGATGCTAGCATTTACATGGCAAATATACATAAAGGGTACTCAGTAACAGAAAAAGAGAAAGCTAACTGTGGTTCTGAAAAATCAAGTTAGTCAAAATATTGAAGAGTCCAGTATTAATGCAAGATATATATCACTACTCTAGGAAAAGACCTCAATACACCCGAACGCCGACTTAGATTCTAGCGTCTTTCACTGGAGTTGTGGTGATCATCATCGGTATAAAAACCTCGTAGTGTATTTTTTCAAATTTTTAAATTCATTTTTATTCATTAAATTTTAAGCCTTAGTTTAAAACATATATTTGTTTCTTATATATTTGTTTCAATTTTTTTTTACTGAAAATAGCATTCATTTATTGTTTATTTCATAATCACTTTATATTAAACTTATTTCTAAAAGAAAAAAAGTTGAGCACTTAGCTAAGTACAGAGAAGAAGCTGGTGCCATCGGCAGGGCAGCGTTTGGGAATCGCTGCTGCCGCCACCTTTTGGAAATCAAAAAAAGAGGGGAATGAGGTTGAGGAAGGAATGTGGAAGATGGCAGACATGGGTAGTGGGGGAGGGAGTTGGGAGACAGAGAAAGTGTGAAGGGAGGGATGTTGGACTCAGAGGAGGGAGGGTGGGGTGCCGGAGATACCATCTCTTCCCTGCCTCATGGTGGCAGATTGCCTTGGGCTGCCCCTGTGTACAGTTATTCAGCAGGTTTCAGGCAAGGTTGCCAAAAGCAATTGAATACTGAAGAGGGAATTTTGTTGAAGAGATTACAGGGAATCTTTGTTTCCTAAGTAGTTTCAATGACAAAAAAATACAGACTACATCAAACAGATAGGGGGGCTGTGCTTCTCTCTTTAAGTCTGCTATGACCGACTCTGGCACAAGTACCTATTGAGCAAACTCCTTCACTCTGTTCAGGGAAGGGTAATTTGCATTGAATTCTTGCACCCTCCTATGATTTGGAAAAGGTGGCCTCTATGCTGGGACAAACCTTCCAAATGCCTTTGTGTTTTACAGAAATGTGTCTTTGTCATGACAGGTTTAACTAGCAAGGTAGGCTTTGGAATTTTGCAGCCAGTCGCCTCGGTTGACTTTGTTTAAACTTTGGAAAAACATTCACCCTTTTGTTTTGTTTTTTTTCAGTTCCTGCTTAGAATGGTCTAGGTCTTAAAATATTGACTTTAGGCACCAATAGGTTAACATCCTCCCATTAAGTTGTACAACAATTGTTTGCAAAAGAATATACTGTGATAGTAAATGTGATGATATAAGACATTCAAAAGATGTTAATTTCTGTATGTTGATAAATTTCTGTAAAACTTACTCTTCCTATATAAAGGAATAAGTATTTAATTTATCATGGAGTTCTTAGGGTTATAACTTGATTTGAATTGCAACACCTGCTACCCAGATAACTACCACTGACCAGGGCCAGTCAACCATTTTTGTTATCGTTATCTGGATAATGGCACTGAAAATCATTGCAGACTGCCCCTGTGCTATCCAGATAGTGCCAGGGTAGTCCATAGGCAGAGGGTGCTGCTTGGAATTATCCAGTTAGTGGTGAGTTGTTGGATACTGGCAGGGGATATCTAGATTTATTTCAACTTGTGGCAGCCAGCATTTAAGAAAAATGCTGACTGCCCTGGCTAGATATTGGCTTATTAATTTCTGAAGACCTTTGTTGCATAGGTGGGTAAAATCTAATTATTTCTAGAGCAGCCTTGTCCAAGTTCTATTATGAGGGCCACAAACAGGCCAGATTTTCAGGATATCCCTCATGGGTGAAGGCAGTGGGCATGCAAATTGCTCTCATGCACAATTCAATGAAGTTTCTGCTTATAAAGACCACAGACAAAGTAACCAAGGTCAAGCAGTTCATGAAGAAGATTTTCGACGATAATGGAAACCGAGGACATCCATCTCAAAAATGACCAAATCCAACTTATTTGGTCATGGGAGGAGCCAGCATTTGTAGTGCACTGGCCCCCTGACATGCCAGGACACCAACCGGGCACCCTAGGAGGCACTGCAGTGGACTAACTGATGTACTAACTGAACGGAAAAAGCCCTTCCCTTACCGATCCCTTAGCGATTCTGAAAGGAACGGGCATGCATGAAGGAAATCGCAGGCAAATGAGTTGCTCGCTTTTAGCTCATTTGCACACGATTTCCTTCCTAAGGAGGGGAAGCCAGTGCAGAGCAGCCAAGCATTATGCGTGGCTGCTCTGCGCATGCCAAAGACGGCTTCATACACGCAGGCAAGCTGTGTGTATAATAGCCGTCTACAACCTTAAAAAAAACACAAGTCCAGGTGAAAATGTCCAAGCTCTTGTCAAGGACGTCTTTTTTTTTTTTTTTATAGTATGGGTGAAGGATGTCCTTTGCTATGCCTCCATCCCTACAATGGCAGTTGAGGATGTCCTTTGCTATGCCTCTGCCCTGTGATGGCAGTTGAGGATGTCCAACTGTGGATGTTTCTGTGAGAAGGACATCCATGCCTTTGTTATGCCTCTGACACCCCCTTTATTTATTTGGATTGTGGATCACAAGTAGCAGCAGTGGGATTTGAACCAGCCACTGCTGGATTGCAAGACCTGTACTCTAACCACTAGGCCACTCCTCCACTCCCTTGAAATTTGGCTGTCCCTGTGGGGCGGGGGCAGTTTAGGACGTCCAAAATGTTTGAAAGAAGGACGTCCACACCTTCGCTATGCCTCCGCTGACACACACACACACACCTCCCCCCCCCCCCCCCCCCAGGAACCTGCATACTGCTGCGATGGACCAGAGTATGATATTTAAGGCTGGCAAAAAAAGTTTTTAAAGTTATTTTTTTCAGGGTGGGAGGGGGTTATTCATCACTGGGGGAGTCAGGGGAGGTCATCCCCGATTCCCTCCGGTGGTCATCTGGTCAGTTCGGGCACCTTTTTGAGGCCTGGTCGTAAGAAAAAATGGACCAAGTAAAATCGTCCAAGTACTCGTCAGGGACGCCCTTCTTTTTTCCATTATCGCTCGAGGACGCCCATCTTTTAGGCATGCCCCATTCCCGCCTTTGCTACGCCTCCAACACGCCCTGGTCGTCCCTGCGATGGGAAGCAGTTGAGGACGCCCAAAATCAGCTTTTGATTATGCCGATTTGGGCGACCCTGAGAGAAGGACGCCCATCTCCCGATTTGTGTCGAAAGATGGGCGTCCATTTCTTTCGAAAATAAGCCTGGGATTGGCCACTGTTGGAAACAGGATGCTGGGCTTGATGGACATTTGGTCTTTCCCAGTATGGCAATACTTATGTACTTCTTAGCTTGTCTGCATAGGTAAGAATCATGAACAGGTAAGGTCTGCAAACTTTGCATCATGACAGAGGGGGTGGGAATAAAAACAGTGATGGAATTCAAAAAGGCGTGGGGTCATGTAGGAAGAGAATGGAATCAGCAAAACCAATGACTGTCACGCTTCAGAAAAGACACCAAGGGGTGTAACCTGCGTGGAGCGGCTAGTGCAACTCTAAACAAAGGCATAGAGGAGGTAACCTGCAGGTTCTGTGTGGAGCTGCAGGTACAACTTTAGCTCAGGGGCGTATCTGCGTGGGGCCACAGGGGCCTGGGCCCCCGCAGATTTTGCCCTGGACCCCCCTACCGCCGTCAACCCTCCCCGTTGCCGTTGTTTACCTTTGCTGGCGGGGGACCCCAACCCCCCGCCAGCCGAGGTCCGCTTGCCGCCTTTTAAAGATATTTCTTCAGCTGGCGGGGGACCCCAACCCCCGCCAGCCAACCCGACGTCTTTAAAGTTCTTCTTCGGCCTCCGTGGCCGTGCTGTAGTTGACTGTTCAATCCAGTTCGGAGTCTGACGTCCCAGCACGTTGTCCTGCACGTACAACGTGCTGGGACGTCAGACTCCGAACTGGATTGAACAGTCAACTACAGCACGGCCACGGAGGCTGAAGAACTTTCAAGACGTCGGGTTGGCTGGCGGGGGTTGGGGTCCCCCGCCAGCTGAAGAAATATCTTTAAAGGCGGCAAGCGGACCTCGGCTGGTGGGGGGTTGGGGTCCCCCGCCAGCAAAAGTAAACAACGGCAGCGGGGGAGGGTTGACGGCGGGGGGGAGGGTGGAGAGTCGTTGGTGGGGAGGTTCTGGCAATGGCGGCAGTGGTGGGGGGGGTCGTTGGGGGGGGGGCTAAAATGTGCCCCCTCTCTCTGGCTCTGGCCCCCCCTACCGCCAGAGTCCAGATACGCCCCTTCTTTAGCTACCTTACTAGGCAGACTTATCCGCCCCTCTGTTACTATGTAAAAACAACAATGCAGATTCCTTGACTTGTTTAAGTTGTTTTCACTCAACATATAATTAAGCTGCGGAATGTGCTCTGGAAGATATGGTGAAAGCAGTAAACATAGCTGGGTTTTAAAAGGTTTTAGATAAGTCCCCGGATGAAAAAGCAATAAACCATTATAAGCCAGGTAGCCTAGGAAAACCATTGCCTTTTTCTGGGTTTAACTAACAAGAAATTGATTTATTCTTTGGGTTCCTGTTGGGCAGCTGTGAACTGGATTGGCCACCGTTGGAAACAGAATGCTAGAGCTGATGGACCTTTGGTTTAACCCATTATGGCATTTCTTATACTCTTTGTTCTTTTCTCCCCCTTATATAAGTGACTATAATAGGGTAATTTTTTAACCAGGCGTCTAGGTTAATATTTATTTATTTATTTATTTATTGTTACTATTTATTTATTTATTGAGATTTACTAACTGCCTTTATGAATAGATTCACCAAAGGTGGTGTACACAGGTACAATTTAACATAAAATGGCAGAAAGGTGACTACGCCTATATTGTAAAGATACATAGAAGGGCATTTTCGATATGATGTCTAAGTCGGACTTTGGATGTTTTGCACAAAATGTCCCAAATCCGAATAGGAAAAATGGCCATTTTCAAAACAGCATAACGTCTATATAAGAATACCTATTGGGAGACTTCAGGGCATATATACCAGGTTTTGGAAAAATGTGTGGCTTATGACCCTTAACCAGATATCACGGCACTAGATCAGGCCCAGGTTTAAATTGTACTAGTATTTTATAAAGTGAATGCTGTCTCTACAGTAGCCCTACCAGAGGCTTGCCAGAGCAGCAGGAAGGAGCTTGGGAATGAAAGCCTGGTTTCCTGCATAGCAATACTCATGGGAAATCAAGCTGGCCTGTGGATGCTATCTGGTAGCATTCCTTTATATTTATTGCTGCATTGGTGTAATCAAGAAGTTTGTCATTCTTATTTTGGAGAGAAAGCTTCATTTCAAAACCATCTAAAAATACGGTCAACTAGTCAAACCTTCATTAAGTGGCACTTTAATATTGTTTTTCATTTGTAAGAGCAAATATCTCAAAATTTGTGCATATGGAATGTTTTGACATCCAAAATAAAGAAATTAACTGATTCTTCCAGGAAGAGGTTTACGAAAAGAACCTCTGGTTTTACTTGGCAATAATAATTAAAAACAAAAAGAGAGAGAATTCATGTCTTTTTGGTCATGGTTTATGGCATAATGGCATTCTAAAACAAATCTTATTCTCTTTTTTTGAAGTTTGCCTTAATTGAAGTGAGAGATGTGGGGACTTCAGCTGATGATATCTGTTTTCCTAAGAAGTGCCTGGGTGATTTTTTGTTTTAATTTGAGTCTGAACATTTGCATTGCCAAGGGTAAAACTCTTGCCAAAAATTAAGTAACTTCTTTCCGTTTCATTATGTGTATGTGTGTGGTTTATCAGTGATTTATGAATTAAATAGTTTCCCAGAATAAGACTTCTAAGAGCAAGCTTCTCAAAAACTGGAATACATACTGCACAGATTCATTGCTGCGTGGTGACCACATTTTCGAATGGTTTAATCTGCATTTTTTTGACAGTAGCTGGTGCTTGAAATGTAATTTTGAGACTGGAATGATCAACTCACCCAGGTGCTGCTTATTTCCAAAATAATCCAAACTAATGCCCTTCATCTTTCTTTGACCTTTTTGAAATGACACTTCTAAAAGTAAGAAATTTCTTGCACTCAGTTGATTTCTGGCGATCCATGCTAGAAGTGGCTGCCTGCATGCTTCAGGTGTATGACGTTTTAGAGCATATTTATTTATTTATTAGGGTTTATTTACAACCTTTTTGAAGGAATGTTGGGATACTGTGTGGATGCTGTTCAGATGGTTTCTAACTCCTGTGGTCGGCACTGAACCCGGATATTCAATGCTGGGCCATATCCGGTGACTGGTTTTGAATATCTGGTTTATTTTGGACTAGTTTAAAGATAACTGGCTATGCCGATATTCAGACTTAGCCGGCTATCTTTAAACTGGCCAAAGATATCCCACCTTTTCACATGGCCAGATATGGTCCCTAAACAGGCTTTAAAAATAGGTGGATAGCTACCTGCCAGCTGCTAACTGGGGATATTCAGTGTGGGATAGCTGGTTATCCCCCACTGAATATTAGCCGATAGCCAGTTAAGTGCTATTTAACCAGTCAGGAGCCATTCTGGCCACTTAAATAGTGCTGAATATTGGGGGGGGGGGGGGGGGGGGTGTCTATAGCCCTGCACTGGTTCTATGAGGGGATCGAGCATTTTTTTTGTTACGTTTGTACCCCATGTTTTCCCCACTCATGGCAGGCTCAATGTGGCTTACATGGGGCAATGGAGGGTTAAGTGACTTGCCCAGAGTCACAAGGAGCTGCCTGTGCCTGAAGTGGGAATCAAACTCAGTTCCTCAGGACCAAAGTCCACCACCCTAACCACTAGGCCACTCCTTAGTGCCATAAGCAATGAAAAGGTGGTGAAAAGTGACAGGTATTGTTTTGGCTTCTGCACTTTCTCAAAGATGTGATTTGGAAGTAGGGAAGCAGCACTCCGTTGCTTGCAAGGAGAAAACGGGCAGCAGAACAGCTTTTTGGATGGTGAGGCTAAGCAAACCAATCTGTGGCCTCACCCCCAAGCTCTCTAGTTGCTGATGCTGAGTTGGGCAAAATATTGGTTAATCTATAGCCCCAGTGACCCACCCTATTCTATTGCCTATGGGAGGAGAAAGAGGAATTGAGAAGTTGGAGAACTAGGAGAACAACAGGAGACACTGATCTTGAGTTAAAACCAGAGAGCACTAGAAGAGAAGAGCCAACAACAGTGAAGATTAACAACAGCAGTGACCACATCTAGGTTTAAACCAGCTCTGGAGATGTACAGGCATAAAAGAGAAAATGAAGTGTCTATTAGAATCTGGAGAGTCCTGCAAAAGAACAAAATGACTGCAACTGTTTTTTTTTTTGTTTATTTGTACCCCACACTTTTTCCCACTCATGGCAGGCTCAATGCAGCAGGCAATGGAGGGTTAAGTGACTTGCCCAGAGTCACAATGAGCTGCCTGTGCCGGGAATTGAACTCAGTTCCCCAGGACCAAAGTCCACCACCCTAACCATTAGGCCACTCCTCCTTATCTGCCTTATCTGATTGTTTCTTGTGATTTTTTGTCCTTTATGCTTAAATATTATTTTTAAGAAAAGCTTTTGGTTCAGAACCCCAGTTCTGGCCTGGACTGAGTTGTTAAGCGCCAGTGGAGAGTATGGATTAGCGTATTTTATTTATTTGTCTGCCACATTTCTGTTCTGCATTTTGCACCCCCCCCCCTCCCCCCAGTGATGCTGGTCCCAACCTGGACCCACCCAAAGCTTAGCTTATGAAAAGTAACACATAACCCTTCTAGGACAATATGCTGGTAGAGGTTACATAAGTTCATTTCAACTGCTCCAACAAATATTGGAATTCTTAAGATACTTTTGCTGTTGTGTCTCAATCTCTTTGGTAATAAGTGTATTCACTCTTATGATAACTGGAGACTTGCTTACTGTTGGTATATGGAAATAAGGGTTACTAAAGAAGTACATGATATATTTTTATTGAACGAACTCAGTGTACCTGTAACTATCTTTCAAGAGCTAATTATGAAGGCAGCCTATTTTTAAATGTGGTAGTCCCAGTGAAAGGCTGCCAAAGGCAGCATTAACCACAAATAAACCAATTATAGGCCTCACATTCCTCAGGGTAACTGCATTGAAATCCCCTTTAAAATAGTACTGTCAGGTGATCTCTCACCTGACAGGCTATATCAAAATATTGAATGATCTCTCACCTAACACAAAAGATGTCCTATTGGGCTAGGTCCCTCCCATTTCCAAATCAAAAAAGGTGAACGTAAAACACAACCCAGGACAAACTCTTTCCCTTTCTCTTCTAAGTAGAAAGTATACAGTCAAATGCAGAGAAACTATCTTAATATTCCACTGAAAGAGAACAACAATTGCCACTTCTCCCAGCTAAACAGAGAGAGGGCAATTTATGTAGAGTCTGAAAAGACAGCCAAATGAGAAATGAACCACCAGCTAGTGATTCCTTGCTTTATGGTCAAAAACATTCTACCTTCTTCAAAATTCCTGAAAAGAGGAATCAGTTTCATGGAACATCATACTGTTAGGTCTCATTTTCAGTTTGAATATTATTGCTTCAGTTCCAAAAAAGTATGAGTGATGGATCAAAATGCCAATTGGAGAAGTAAGGGCTCCATCTCTTCTGAGCACAGCTGAAGCAGTAGGCCAGTGCCTCAAGGATTTTTGTGTGCTGTTTTTAAATAAATAAATTAGTGTCTGGAAATACCTGCCACAGAGAGAGGAGAAAATATAAATTTTGGACCAAGGTCCAGTTCTTCCTTCTGTTTGATGAAAGGGGATCCTGTTTGGTGTAAGGGGAAGAAGGTTATTGGAGGGAACTACCAGATCCTGTTTGGAATCCATTGCTATACTTTTCACAAGCTCTTTCAACTCCTCCCCTTTTGTCTTCCTGCCAAGCTGAACTTTGCCTGGAGGGAATGGTACAGTAACCTGTAAGGGGAATGGGAGAGGGTCTTTTCTGAATTCAGGTGGTATTCTGTAGTTCCTGCTCTCCAGAGGCAAAATGATCTCTGGAGTTAAAAAAAAATAACTCTTACATCTTTTTTTGCCACTGTTACCTTCCTTTGATTCAGAGGAGCTCTGTGGTGGTGGTGGGGGGGGGGGGGGGGGGGTACAGTATCAGATGGCAACGGCCTTCTGTAGGCATCTTTGTAGCATTGGATGGGTGGATCTTTCCTGTGTAACCATATCTATTGTTCTGCCCAAGGAGGTTTAATAGACAGGACATGAAGTGAGGTCAACACGTTGAAACCAAATTAGGTTACTCTCTATTTCCACTCCCCCAAGCAGCTGCCATCTCTAGGTACAGTCAAAACAAAGCAAGCAAACCTATGAGCTGCTGCATCCACATTGTCGTTCTTTGTTCTTTTGTTGTTGGTAGCATTTTTATTTAATCTCACTTATATTTTAAAACATACCAGCTTGTGCAGCGTACAGATGTACACAGAGGAAGTATAAGAATGGAATAACTTTTCATAGGTAAAGTAGTAATTTATTTTAAATCATAATCAGTGTGTCATTTGGAGGGGCTGGTTATAGGGACACCCTAGCATGTGTTATATTTGTGCAGAGATTTTTTTCTCCTGGTAAAGGGCCACTAAAACAAACATCATGTTATGAGAATCTATTTATTTATTTACTTATTTATGGCAGTTATACCTCACATTTAACATGAATTAGCTTCAACCTTTGAGACAGAATAGTTAGAGCCTGCCTCTGCCCCTTGCAAATGAAGATGAATCACTGACACTGATGGATCATTATCCCTGCATAGAATGTACATTTTGTGATTCAGCCCAAGCAGGGGCTGTATAGACTCTTCCCAGCCCTGGAGACTCTTATTACTTACAAAGCTACACAAATTGTCTTTCATCCTTTGTCATTTATATCATCACCTGGCCTTCTCCTAAAGTATATGTAGGATGGATCAAGCGACTCAATACGACATGACTCACAGAACATAAGACCAGTTTACACACGAGCAAAATTCAGGCCCCAATGGTGGCACATTATACTGTGCACAAGCTTGCATTTACACAACTTTAGAAATGATGGAGTGTGTTGGGATGTATTTCTGACATGGAGTGGTAGCAACCATCAATCATCACTTCATATTAGGAAGCAGTTCTGGATCGTCACATTGAGTACTGTACAACCTATGGTCTAAACTGTGACAGTGAATGAAATACAGTTTTGTGATTTATAATGGTCCATCTTCATGGGAAAGATACAGTCCTCTTTCAAAGCTTTTTAGAATGTAGCCTATCTTGAAATGTCAGAATAGTTGCACAGGAATTGCAAGATGTAGTTACTTCTTTTAGAGGCCAAGAATGTGTGATAACCCTTGATAAATAACACACATTACTTTGAAGTCATGTTAACTTAACATGGACCCCTATTAACCTTAAGATGTCTTCCCCTCTCCCTATGAGATATACTTTATAATAAGCATTCTTGATTTTGATCTGGCCTTGTCATAATCAGTAAATGTCCACACAGATCAATTTCACTGTTCACTAGTACTGATGAATATCAAAAGCCACAAACAGTGAAAAGTGACTGGTCAGTAAGGGGAAAATGTCTCATCAATCTGTGGCAAGGATCAATTGTTCAATGCACACAATACAAAAAGTAATCATAGACAACCCCCCCCCCCCCCCAAAAAAAAATGTTTTAAAAATTTTTTTATATGAATTTAAGCCAAAAACAAGAAAAAATATATACATAAAAAATCAACTTCTCTGTTTAGACCAACGTACTTCAGGTGAGGGAAACCTTTTTGGTCTTATCTTAGTTTTGCGAGTGGGGCAGTAGGAAGCTTACTCTCCGCCTTAGAACTTCAAGGTTTTGCAGTGTGGTTCCCTGAAGAAGCAGTGCGAAACGGGACCGTTGGGACCGCACTTCAACCGTTTTACAAGCTGGAACCTACCACTCTGCACATAACTGGACAAAAAAGTTTCCTTCACCTGAAGTACGTTGGTATAAACCAAGAAGTTGATTTTTTATGTATATATTTTTTCTTGTTTTTGGCTTAAATTCATATTAAAAAATTAAAAAACATTTTTTTGGGAGGGGTTTGTCTATGATTACTTTTTGTACTGTGTGCATTGAACAACTGATCCTTGCCACAGATTGATGAGACATTTTCCCCTTATTGACCAGTCACTTTTCACTGTGTGTGGTTCTTGTCATAATCAGGACACATGGTACAGGCTTTTTTTCTAAATACTTTCAATCAAGGGTGGACTGACTGTAATCTGAGCTCCTGGACAAGGGTCATGGACACCTAACTACCTATCAAAAGTGATTAAACTAGGTAGAGGCTAGGGGAGAGTGGGCTTCCTCATCAGTGCCCTATTGTCTCAATGGTCAATCCACCCCTGCTTTCAATAAATTAGTGTGAAAATAATTTTTAAAAGAAAAAGTGATTTGGATATTGAATTTTCTATATATAGAAAATGATGAAGTTCAAGAATAGCAAATGATTGTTGTTTCACATGGAACATGCTTTATTTGCACCAGGGACGACATAGATCACATGTTCCAAATGAGGCCCAATGTAAAAAAAAGTCTTGATGGGGGAGAGGTTTCATATTTAGTCAATTTATCCTAAAACTTTCAGGAGTTAACTAGATCAATTATCCTGTTTGCGTTTGCTGGACCTCTATGACTTGCTGCCTGGTTAAAATGTAACCAGTGAAGTAAAGGAGGGGTGAGAGGAGTGCTTTCTGGTTAGCCTTAATTGGTCATTAGAAGTGTTTTGATTGGAGCGCAATAGCTTGTTTATAATATCAACAGAACAAGATGATGGTGAGTAAATAGGCAGATATTCTATTATGGGTAGATGCTCAAAACTCCAGCACTGTACTGAACAGCGCCAGAAAAATACCACCACAACAGTGCTGCAACACAGCTCCCTAATGCTCAGCGCTAATGACATGCAAATTTAGGTGCGATGTCAACGCTGAGCATTAGAAACCTGTTTTCCAGTTCTGTGGGAGAATTGTATCTGGGCATGTGCTCAAGTTAAGCACAGCTCAAGCACATGCCCATGTACAAAGCCCTGCCCTGTCAAACCTGGTGGTCCGGTAGATCCCAGACCCCCTCACCCCTCCAAACACTAAATCTTTGTGGTCCAGTGGACCCCAGACTCCCCCACCCCCTGAAAATAAATAAAATCATGGTGGTCCAGTGGGACCCCTGGCCATGCCCCTACATCCTGAAGACTAGTCCTAGTGGCTTAGCGGTGGCCCCTCAACCCCCTCCTACCTTGATGAAGAAGGAGGGCACTCCCATCAAAATGGTGGCATCTTCCCAAGTTTTAACTACCTTTTATGTACCTTATAACTTATATGGTAGTTGAGCCCTGCCCAGTGCTCCCAGGACTCTGTCCTTCCTGTGTTCTCAAGGTTGGGGGGTTGGGGGGGCCACCACTAGGCCATCAGGGCTTGTTTTCAGGATGGGGCATGGCCAGGGGTCCCACTGGATCACCATGATTTTATTTATTTTTTTGTGGAGTCTGGACTCTACCGGACCACAAGGCTCCTACATCCTTGGGGAGGTGGGGTGTCTGGGGTCCACTGGATCTCCAGGGTTTAGAATTTGGGGGTGGGGGGGGGGGGTCTGGGGTCCACCAGACCACTAGGCCCCTACATCCTGGAGGAGTGAAGGGGGTCTGGAGTACACCGGACTACCAGGGCTTGACACAACCCTAACACCAGCTCCGAGCTGGCGTAGGGTTTGCCTGAGGAGGAGCACCCTTGTTTGGCCCACTTAGCATTGGGGAGAAATGTGGGAGGTCTTCATTAGCATGCATTTGCATGCACATGGTGCCCAGAGCTGGTGAGCTCATTATTTCACACACTCGCTGGCTCTGAGCATTTTGCAAAAGCAAATGTAGGTGCTAGTCCAATTCTAATGGCCTCTAGCGCCTGCAGTTGCTTCTGAGCATCGGGGCCTTAGCATTCAAGAAAATATATATCACCTTGGGTAATATTCAAAATTACAAGCCATCAATTTACTTTAGCATTTATATTACATAACAGTAGGACTGAGAAGGCCCAAAAGCCAATTTCACAAAAACTCAGTCTTGCCTGTGGAGGAAGAACAATGAAGGGCAGTTTTACCCTCCTGTTTATGACAATGTTCAGTTCTAGAAAGAATTATTTCAGTATGTTTAGTAAAGTCATGTTCCAGTTTTAAGAATGTAACTAAATATCATGTTGACGAATCTCATGTCTGATTACTTGGAGTTTTATACTATCTGACAACATTTATGTAAACACAGTAAAGGTGTGGCCTAGCGGTTAGAGCATTGGTCTAACAACTAGAGAAGCCTGGTTCAAATCCCACTACTGCTGCTTCTTGTGATCTTGGGCAAGTCTCTTAATCCTCCATTTTGTCAGGTACAAACTTAGGGCCCTGTTTACTAAGCCACACTGTAGGCACGCTAACTTTTTATATTATATTCCTATGGGTGTCTCTAGCGTTAGCATATGGAAATTTATAGCACCTACTAAAATGTTTGCACGTCTACAGCATGGCTTAGTAAACAGGGCCCTTAGATTCTGAGCCCTCCAGGGACAGGAAAATACCCAGTGTACCTGAATGTGATTCACAATGAGCAACTACTGAAAAAGGTGTGAGCACAATCCAAATGAATAAATAGATTCTGGTAGAAACTCATTCATGAAACATGTACCTTGGAATGTGTTGTGTACAGAAGGGAAGTTAGAATACAACAGAGCACCAGAGGACAGGTCTGAGTAGATGGTTAAAATGTGCAGATTGGAATAGTTAAATTAAGCTCTCTATAGCAGCAATACTGTGAAACCCAACAACTTAGTGTGAAGGCCAAGGAATGCTCTGGTGGAGTTTGATTGTGGTCAGCTTATCTTCAAGTGAGTTTATTAGCAATCTAATGGAAGATTGTGCATCCAGGAGCAATAATGGCTCCATTTGTAAAGACTGTTGTGCTCACCCTTTCCCATACACTTTGGAATGAGTAAAATGCGACAGCTGAGCTTTCAGCAAGCTTCATGAATTTTAAATACTTTTCAGCTACAAAGTGGGGCACAGAGCATGTGGTCAGTGGTGACCAGGTTGCTGGCAGCCAATGGGGGTATTATGGGATATTAGGTGTCTCTGAGATAATGAATACTTGGATTATCCAGGTGCATTCTTGGCCCAGTGTGCATGTCAAGGCAGAATGGAATATGTTTCCCAATCCAGTTTTTAACAATTGATCATTTTGTAATTGCAAGCGGAGAAGCATTAGCAGTGTTACATTCTCAGCATGCTTGAGCACGACTTAAATTTCATGTCATCATCTTTACAAGGCAGAATCTTCACTGGTATTTTGTAACCAACTAATTACACAAAGAAAACTTTTCCATAACTCCCAATTTGATTGTAGCACAGACCTGGAAAGTTTTCTGTGATATTTAATCTTTATCATTTATGGTACAGGCTAGGGTACCTGAGTTTTCTTGCATAACCAGATAATTTTGTTGTGACACTGAGTGGAAAAAATGCCTTTTTCATATTTTGCAGAATAGCTAGAACCATTACAAGGGATTATTTCATGTTACAGTCCTTATTTCAAATGTTACCTCCTGTTCTGTGTTGCTGATTTTCTGTAGCTGTCATATAGGTGAAGCTTTATTGATACTGACACATGGACACGGACAAGAGAGAGCTTTACAGCACTGACGCTACTATTCCTAATGATTTGGATTAGTGGGCTTCCAAGCAAAATTTTGCTGAGGGTCCCATAGCTGACGGGGGGGGACACTCCTCTCTTGCCCAAAGTCTTAAATTTAGCAGGGGGCAGAGTGAAGCAAACACCATACTTACCTTTAACAGTATTGTCATGCCGCCTCCTTGTTGATAGAGCAGAATCTACATTTTTAAATAAATAAATACAAATTATGTCTTTCTTCAATCAAATAGTCCAATTTCTGCCCATCCCCCCCCCCCCCCCCCCCCCCCCACCCCAGCTTCTGCATATCGTCACCTGCTGCTGGGGTCAGATTTTGTGTGATTTTGTAGCTGTTGCTGAGACTTGGTCCCGGCATCAGGAGATAATGCCCTGCTCTGGCTGCTGGGGTGGGGAGGTGGAATTGGGTAATTTTAATTAAAGAAAGATATTGGGAGGCAGGGCGGCACCCTGGTAAAGGTGAGCACAGCATTCACCATCTTCTGCCTGTTCCTCCAGTGCAGGGATCTCACTGGGCCTACCACCTTGCCGGAACTGCTTGGGTGGTATTTATACCACTGATATGGTTCTTTGCTTTGGAATAGGACGTCAGTGTACTCTGCAGCATAATACCTTTTCACGGATAAGACAGAGATCTGTGACCTCTGAAAAGGATACGGAGAGAAGGAACTGGCTTGTTATTACTGCCCAGTTACTGCTGATAAAGTTAGGTATGATATTTGCCATTAAATATCAGTTAAACTCCTCTCCTGCTCCACAAGGTTTGGCCAATTACTTTGAGATTAAAATATCCTTACTATGTAATACTTTCTCCACAACTGTTAGCTCATCTCATCAGATCCCAGATTCTCCCATTCTTCTTCTCTGTAGCACTCTTGCTCAATTCAATCTCCCCACTTCTACCACACTATCCCAATTTGTCAGTTCCATAAGGACACTGAACCTTTTTCTATCTTTGATAACTTCCAGTCTCACTGAAGGCTATGTTCCTGAGGCATGGAAATATGCCTCTATATGACTAAAGATAAGCGATCCAGCTGTAGACACCACTGACTGTACCAGTTATTGACCAATTGCAAACCTATCTTTTGTAGGTAAACTAACCGAATCCATTGTCCACTTCCAGCTTCAGGATTCAGGTGCAACCACAGTACCGAGACAACACTACTTGGTATAGTCACTTACATTTATTATCATCTTGATCAGGCCAAATCAGTTATTCTTCTTTCCATCGATCTTACAGCTGCCTTTGATATAATTGATCATACAATAATGCTCCATAGACTCTATCAGCTAGGTCTCAGATATTCTGTTCTAGCATGATTTACCTCCTATCATGCTGACCGTTCTTGTACTGTTGTGGGTGGAACCTCTATTTCTAGGCCATATTTCTCTCCCTCTGGTGTTCCGCAGGGTTCTGTTCTTGCCCTCATTCTCTTTAACATATTCCTAGCTCTGCTGTTGACATTGTTACAATCTCTAGATTTCACTTCCTTCGTTTATGCAGACAACATTCAAGTGCTCTTTACTTTAGATCCTACAGATCATACACAAATTCAGACCATAAATAATAATGAAACTCACAGATTGGTTGAACACTAATAAACTTATTCTTAATCCAAATAAATATAAAGCCCTTCTCTTTACTAAAAACCCAATTAAATCACTGACTTCCCCACTCTTATTCTGTGCCACTCCAATGCTTTTGGCCACCACTATTCAGGTCTTAGGTGTATTGCTGGATCCTACCCTCAACTTTGCACCACTAATTTCTGCCATTATAAAACGCTTTCTTTTACAAATTATGCATGAGTGGCTGGCTGGCTCCCTCGCTGCCTGTGACGTACAGCCTGCTTGGCTCACTCCCTCCAATCGTCGTCGCGTAGTAGATCGATGTATGCCCCGCCCTCGCGTCAAACGTGATCACGTTGAGGGCGGAGCGATGCGATTGGTCAAGTGTCATAGCTCCGCCCTCAACGTCATCACATTTGACGCGAAGGCGGGGCAAATAGTAATGGGGCTAAATTCCGACTTCTGGCACCTCACAAACCGGAAGTTGCAGCTTCATTAGAACGTTGAGGTAGGCAATTATGTGCGGAAGTGGCGTGGCTGTGGGTGGGTCTATCAGTGAGAGTGGTGCATGAGTGACAGTGAGTGGTGACAGCCTAAGTGCAGGGCTCCAGGGTTTCCCTGCCACAGAGTGAGCTTCAGAATGTTTGAGGTGAGAATTATTAATATAGATGTGAGTTTTAGATGTGTTGTGAAGACTCGGTTATTTCAAAAGTTTTTTGGAACTTAATATTGTGATGGACTAATGGTCATATGTGTTCTTAAAATTGATGTATGTACTGCTTTTTCTGGGATATGGTTTGTGTTATTTTTTTATGTTGAAATCTGCCTAGAACTACATTTGGTTAAGCAGAATATAAGTGCTAAAATTAAATTAAATTAAGAAGATTTTAGTTTGTGTCCCAATAGGGTTGCCCAGTTTTTCCCTAACCTGGTCCTGGAGGCACCCAGCCAGTCAGTCAGGCAGTGCATGCAAATCTCTCTCATGAATATTCATTGTGGATATCCTGAAAACCTGATTGGCTGGGGTGCCTCCAGGACCAGATTTGGGAACCATTTTTTTTTCAGGATAAGCTGATCCAGGCCTGGTTTACCCTACTGCATCTATGAACTTGTAATTTTGATTTCCCTATCATTCCCTATTTCAGTCAGTGGTCACAAGCTGGTTTTCAAGGTATCCCCAATGAAATATGCATGAAATAAATCCACTTACAGCGTTGGGAGTGAGTACAAATCAGTCTCATGAATATTCCTTGTGGATTTTCTTGTGGCTGGAAATTCGCCCCAGGGTGAGTTTGAGAACCACTGGTCGAATGAAAACAGAGCTACCTCTCTCTATATGCAGTAAAGTAAAACCAACACTAAATTAGCTTGACAAAAATGGAGCCAACTGGCAACCCTAATCCCAAGGGTTCTCTTGGTTTTGGCGTCAGTGCCACAATATCACAACCTGTGCGTGTTTGGTTCCTACTTCAGAAGTAGCTAGCCAGTGACAAGGCACATGACAATCAGGAGCAGAGGACAAAGTAGAAAATCAGACACTGCCTGCTATTTTCTCAGCTCCTAATCATGCGTTAAATATCTTCAGTGCCTTTGGTAGTGATACCATGGGAGACTGGAAGGAAAAGTATGCCTTTAGGCTTAAGGGGGTCCTTTTTTTAAGGTGCACTAATGGATTTAGTGCATGTTAATGATTAGCATGCATGCGCTAAATGATAAGACACCCATTATTTTTCTATGGGCTTCTAATCATTTAGCGTATGCTAATCGTTAGCACACACTAAATCTGTTTGTGCACCTTAGTAAAAGGACGCCTAAGATCTACAATGGAGTGAGCATCCCTGAGGTAGTAGATAGAATAAAATGTGACCTAAGAGAGGTTGAGGAGTTGACGAGTGCATAAAAGTGGTTTGTCATACATTTAGGGGATAATGTTATAAGGGCTTCTTTCTTACCACATGTGCCTTATGTGTGTATAAAAAGCCTCCTATAAAATTACTCCACATGTACAAGTCAGGGGCGAGGCCAGACTTTGGCGGGAGGGGGGTCCACAGCCTGAGGTGAGGGGGCACATTTTAGCTCCCCCTGGCGCCGCCGACCCCCCCCCCCATTTTGAACCCCCCCCCCCCATTTTTGACCTCCCTGTCACCACCACCACCTTTGACCCCCTCCAGCGCCAATCCTTTCGACCCCCTCTTCCCGCCACCGCCAACCCTCCTCCGCCGCCAGGTACCTTTGCTGGCGGGGGTCCTCTTCTCAGGCGCAGCCACGTTGCTGATCTGCAAGGGCAGGCTTCTGTTTCTGTGAGTGTGACATTCTGCAGGACGTCACACTCACAGAAACAGAAGCCTGCCCTTGCAGATCAGCAACGTGGCCAGCCGGAGAAGAGGACTTCAGCTGGTGGGGGTTGGGGACCCCCGCCAACAAAGGTACCCGACGGCGGTGGGGGAGGGTTGACGGCGGGAGGGGGGTCGAAGGGGTTGGTGGCGGCAGGGGGGCCAGGGCCAAATCTACGGGGGCCCATGCCCTCGTGGCCCCACATAGCTACGCCCCTGGTACAAATGCGCTATATCCACTAGGCATGCACTTGCACATGACCTGGGTGTATTTGGGTGCGAGTTTGGGTGACATGCAGGCAGAGTTACGATGTATGTGCATAGGTTATAAAATACACACCTCCGTGTGTGTGCTTCAGCCATGTACATTTATACCTGCTCCCTAGCAGCTGCATCGTAACCACTTTTATGCTGGCTATAAAGACACGTGGGCACTATCCCCTGGATTCCAGAAATTTGGCGCAGAGTCCAGATGCGTGTGGAAATTAATTAGTTAATTAAATTTCCAGCAATCGATTGTTGGAGTTAATTGGCACTATTTATTTATTTATTTTGATTGATTAGGAGGAAAAGACCTCAGATACCCCAACCAGCTGTCCATATAAACACTGTGCGACTACCATAGCAGCCAAAAATGGGTTGTTTACAATCATTGGTCAGAAAAACCTCCAAATAAATGATGCATTTAATATTGAAAATCACATTTAGGGGTCCTTTTACTAAGCCTTGGTAAAAAGTGGCCTGCAGTAGTGTAGGCGTGGGTTTTGGGCGCGCACAGAATTATTTTTCAGCACGCCTATAAAAAAGGCCTCTTTTTTCCTCTCCCCCTGAAAATGGACGTGCGACAAAATCAAAATTGCCGTGAGTCCATTTTGGGTGTCAGACCTTACTGTGAGCCATAGGCCTAGCGGTAAAGAATTTGGGCGGTAATGACCTACGCGCGTTAGATGCCACTTGGTGTACGTCCACTACACGCATCAGAAATTTAAAAATATTTTCCAGACGCGCGTAGCAGACGCGTGCCAAAAATGAAATTACTGCAAGAGCCACATGGTATTCGGGTGGTATGTCCATTTTGGGAAGCGTTGGGCGCATGGAGACGCTTGCGCGGCTTAGTAAAAGGGACCCTTAATATTGTATTTGCACAAAATCCAAAGAACGCGGGGAAAAAAACAGCCTTGTCACGGGTTCATATTGTGCTGATATACTTTACAAACATTGATGAATTCTTCCTTCCCATTGCAGAATATGATTCCCTTACAAGGCTTTGAGTGAAATGGGTCCCTGTCAGGATCCCTCAGATAAGTACTGTTTTTTTCCCTGCTTTATTTGGATTTTGTGCAATTATAATATTAAATGTGATTTTCAATCTTCAATATTAAATGTACCATTTATGTGGAGGTTTTTCTGACCAATGATTGTATACAACCCATTTTTGGCATCTACGTTAGTGGCGCAGTGTTTGTATGGACGACTGTTTGGGGTATCTGAGGTGTTTTCCTCCACATTTTTTGATTGATGTGATAGTGAAAAGCTCAAGCATTGAATTGATGATTATGAGTGATCATTTGTTTCCACAGTTTTGATGGTTTTGTTCATACATTTTTTTCTGTGGACTGTTTCAATATTTTTGTGATTTTAAGAGTTCTTGTTTTATAAAGTCAACCCACCAATGAACAGTTGTCACTTGAAAATGAAGATATAAAAAGTAAAAGTAGGTATCTTTTTTGGACCAGGGGCGTAGCCAGACCTCGAAGTGGGAGGGAGCCAGAACCCAAAGTGTGTGTGGGGGGGCACATTGAGCCAGCTGCCTGAGAACCTGACTCAGATGTTGATTTATTTATCATGAACACAAATCTTCTGCTTCCTTTTGATTCAACAGCTACTGTTCTGAGTCATACCATGACCCATGTGCCAAATCCCTTTTGAAATATGAGACCCTGCAAATGTTACCTTTTGTGTCTTTAGCCTTCATTCTCTTTTGAATTTGAATAAAGTCATGAGATTAATAAGTTAGCACACTTGGATATGTGGAAGTAAAGTCAGGAAATAGGCTGTAGGTGATAACTATTTTATTTGACTAAAATTATTCTCCATGGACAAGCAGGATATAATTAGCCATACATATGGGTGATGTCATCCTTGATGGTGTCAGGTAAGATCCACTCTCCTACAGGCCATAATGAGTCTAGAAAAAGCCTTTGGGCAAGTGTGAGTGCTCCTCCTGTGTGGCTGTTACTTCTCCTCCTCTGTCTATCTACCCAATAGTCTGAATATTCACTCTCTCTCTCTCTCTCTCCTTCTCTTCACTAATATTAAAAACAAAAACACAAAAATGAACAGGAAAACAAAGCCACTCTCTAAATGTGATACCTACTGAGGGAAAGGGGATGGAATTTGATATACTGCCTTTCTGTGGTTATATTCAACGCATACATTATGTAAGGTACTTATTTTGTACCTGGGGCAATGAAGGGTGAAGTGAGTTGCCCGGAGTCACAAGGAGCTACAGTGGGAATTGAACCCAGCATCCCAGGTTTTGCAAGCTACTACACTAACCACTAGTCTATTCCTCCATTTTCAAGTGTGGCCATTGATTAGTCAGCACACCCAAAGGCAGGGCCGTGCCTAGGGTCTCTGGCGCCCCCCTGCAGTTGGCCCCGCCGGCGCCCCCCCCGAAAACGATCGCTACACTACCCGCCCTCTTCTCCCCAGATCCTTTTTTTTTTGTTTAAATTTACCTCTCCGGCGCGTGGCAGCGTAGCGTTAGTGAGGAGGCGGCGCTCCCCCGCCCCAACGTGTCTTCTTCCCTTCGCTCAGTGTCCCGCCTTCTTCTGACGTCATTTCTGACGTCAGAAGAAGGCAGAACCGAGCGAAGGGAAGAGACTGACATGTCGGGGCGGGGGAGCGCCGCCTCCTCACTAACGCTACAAAAAAAAAGGACAAGGATCTGGGGAGAAGAGGGCGAGGTAAGCATGGTGCGGCGGGGCGCCCCCCAGAGGATGGCGCCCTCCTGCCATGCTTACCTCGCTTACCGTGTCGGCACGGCCCTGCCCAAAGGGTTCAGACACAGTACCCGCAGGTTTCAATGTCTGGAAGATAAATTGAGGTTCATTTTCAAAGCAAATAGACTTATAATGTTTCTATGTAACTTTGTAAGTCTCTGTGCTTTGAAAATGAGCACCAAGTGCTTCATATAATGACATTTACACCCAAAGGGGTCAGCAAAAGTACCTGTGATTTTATTTATTTACTTATTAGGATTTATTTGCCGCCTTTTGAAGGAATTCACTCAAGGCGGTGCACAGAAAGAACAAATGAAACATAAGTGCTAGACAATCACAGCAGTAAAAATATGATTCTTTTCTTCTGCCTTAAATGGAGAAAGCTGTGACTGTGCCAGGGCACCCAAGAGGCTCATACACAGTACTCATGGATCTCAAAGCCTCAAAGATGAATGTGTTTCCTATAATGGCATTCACACCCAAAGGGCTCAGTAAAGGCACCTTCGGGTCCTTTTTATCTACCTTAAATTGCGAATACTGTGACTTTGTAAGCACCAACAAGCTGCTTGAGAGAGAGGACAGTAGCCTGTGGACTTTGAGGTAGTACCTGCTAGCTTTTGACCGTTTGACCTAAAGAGCCTACATACTGGTGCCTGTGGTGTCTGACCTAAAGGGTCTAGGGCAGGGGTTCCTCAACCCAATCTTCAGGACACACACAGCCAGTCAGACTGCTACAGTGCTGACTTCAGGCACTGATTCAGATGGGGTCAGTGACCCTAACCTGCAGACCAGTAAGAGTTTTTTTTCTGTTGCAGAGCTTTATCTTTTTCTTTCTTCTCAATGGTACCTTAGCATTATCTAAGCACCAAGAGAGTTATCATCAGGCTTGCTGCCTCTTTCTCTGTGACTAGGCCAAAAAACCCTCCTTAGAGCTAAAAAGCACACCCAGCCAGCCTCACTAAGAAGAAAACACCAGATTTAGAGGCAGCATTTGCCTTCCCCCTAAAAATTGTAGGATTCTGAACCGATGCTGAGGTGGGCTAAAGCGTGTTGGACCCTTCATCTTACTTCAACCATGTCTCTAGCTCATTGATTACAAGAAGTTCCCATCATAAATGGGGTAAGCATGGGGCATCCAGGTCAAGGCCAGTCTCTCAAAGATCATTCAACATGAAATGTAGCCTTAAATATGGCCCATTCCTTAAAAAAAAAAAAAACAACAACACCGAGGCTATGTTCTCCTTTCCCCTGGAGTACTGGATGCATTGAATTGGCCATCTTTCCCCTGTTTTCCCCCCAAGTGCTGTCTTATGGATGGCATTTTTACTTCTTTTAGGCACCTGGTAGTCAAATAAATCCGAAGATTGTGTTCCTATTGTCGGATGCAAAAAAAGGAGAAGAACACAAGATTTTCCACAGCTTGTAAATTGTGCAGGGAGCCGTCAGGATTAAAAATACACCAATGACAGATCAGAGAAGTTTTTTTTTTTGCCGAGAAAATGTAATATTAGCGAAGTTCCAAATTAGAGCAGACCCATGAAGCAACTTCCTTTCTTGTGATAAGGAGAGCTGAACAGTGAAGCCAGTATTAACCAGAGCACTTTCTCCATGGAGCTGGGCTCCCAGGCTTGCCCTACCACCAGACAGGTCTCTTAAATGAAAAGAAGGAAAGAACCCTGCTTGGAAAGTACACAGCATCTGGAGGAAAATAAAGAAATGCAACTGTTTTCAGTGGATTGATATTTAAATGTCTCTATCATATTTCTCCTACAATAAAAATGAGAGTAGACCAGTAATCTGCAGGTATCATGCAGGAAAGTAAGAAGAGCAGATCTCACATCAAAAGAAGAAATCATTGTCTTTAAAGTGTATCTTATCTGTTTTATACCAGTGGTGTGTGTTTAAACTCATTGCTGTTTATTTATTGGCTTCATACAGGGCCTCTGATAAGGGCTAAGCATGCCGAAACATGGTACGTGTTGAGTTTTACCTGTATTTATCATTGGTGAATAAACAGTTTGTAACATTTCAGCTGAATGTCCTTGAAATCTGTGGTCTTTGAACTTGGGGTTTTGCTTTGGCTTTTGCTTGCTGCCCTATTGTAGGATGCTCAGTGCTAAATTGTCAAGCCTCAACCGTATTAAAAAATGCTCAATTCAGAAGCTGCAATTGCAGAAAGATCTGGATTCATAAATGCCAGCTCTATGGGGGCTGAAGACCTTGATATTGAATGACCACTTTTGTTGTATTTCTAATCATCTTGAAAAGTATCTATTAAACGATGCTACACCGGGCAGGTCGAAAGTCCTCAGCCTTACATACCCCAAAGTTGCCTTGAACAAAATACAACGTACTTTAGAGATGGGAGATAAATTATCAGTTGGTATCAGTAAGACCCTATGGAGATAGTTGAATGCCATCTCCGAAGGAGACTTAGAAAAACACTTCAGTTCATAGTAACATAGTAAATAACAGCAGATAAAGACCTGAACAGTCCGTCCAGTCTGCCCAACAGTCACACTCATTATCAATTGATGATTAAACCAACAATGACTCTGATATAGAATACTTGATCATGATTTTTCTTTGGCATAGAAGTCAGCCTAACGCTGTCCTTAGGTACTAACTACTGGAGTTGCCATCGAAGCCCACTCCAGCCTATCGAAATTCATTTTGTCATCTGCGGGACACAAACCATATAAGTGTGCTCAGCACTGTCCTTACATTCTAGCTACTGAAGTTGCTGTCAAAGCCTTCTCCAGCCCATACTAAACTGGATTGCCATATATGGGACACAGACCATACATGTCTGCACGGCACCTACCCTAGTTCTTCACAGCTGAAGTTACCATCTAATCACCACTTGACACATCAACACACACACAGCCATTTAAGCTTTATTTTTCTACACCATCCATTTTTTAAATTAGAGATCCTCTGTGTACATCCCAAGGGGTGTCTGGGTCTACTGAGGGGTGACTAACTTGGAGGAATAAGTCATTGATTTCATCTTCCTCTTCCCATCGCAGTAGCAGATAAAACTGCAGAACTCTTTTTTACATATCTCTCAACAGTTCTACCTCACCTAGAAACACATAAATCTGTAAATACTGTCACTTAAATGTGTAAATACTAGATTTATGGTTTATGATTTAATTTAAGCTTACAATACCATGTAATTCTTAAGAAAGGTCTAGGCGGTAGATTTTACAAACTTGCACATACAGTGGGAGTCAGTTAAGGAATCAATGTTGGAAGCTCAAAGTTTTGCAGTCTTGAAGTGGTTTCAACTCCAGGATGGTAAGCATTAATTCTCACTCAAGTTTTTCACTCAGTTTTTAAGTCTCCTTTAAATGAGAAGTGCACGTGTCTCCAATCAGGTGTAAATACTGACAGGGACATTTTCTGAATTATAGATATATTGCCATTCTGGAATACAAAATACAGGTATAATATGAAGGACTGTGCAAACCATACCTGTGACACACACCTCCTTCAAAGTGCTGTGTCCACAAAAGCGGCAGTGCTCTAAAATCACCACTTAAAATTGAGGGCAATTTACAAGTGTAAGTCAGCTTTTTATACAAGTAAATTGGGCCTAACTCCTAGCTTTCTGATAATAATTAGACAGTAAACCCCTAATTCTATAAACTTGTATGTCTTCTTTCCTATTTCTAATGGTGTTCCTTTCATCTATTTAGATTTTGCTCTCACCTTATTCAGTAGTAGCTCAAGATGAGTTACATTCAGGTACACTGGATATTTCTCTGTTCCAGGAGAGCTCACAATCTAAGTTTGTACCTGAGGCAATAAAGGGTTAAGTGACTTGCCCAAGATCACAAGAAGCAGCAGTGGGATTCGAACTATCCACCTCTGGATTGCAAGACTGGTGTTTTAACCACTAGGCCACTCCTCCACTCCACGTTTGAATGTAAACCGCTCTGTTCTACCTACGGAAAGGTGATATATTATAATACAATAAACCATAAACTTGTGCACACAATTTTACACTTAGGACTAAATTCTATAGAATAGTGCTTAGCGCCGGGAACTGCGACTACATTTAGGTGCAACAATTTACACCAACAAAATCTTGGTGTAAATTCCCATGCCTAAATTAGGTGCAGATCCCCCATTATTCTATAAGAAGCGCATAAATTGTGGGAATGTCTCCAATCCACCCATGACCCTCTTATGGCCATGCCCCCTTTTTTGGCTCCACGGCTGTACTGCTGCTAAGGGGCAGATCAGACAGGTCTGGCTGCGTGACTAGGAAAGCAAGCATAGCTTAGACTAGGGGAGACAGCTGTGGCAGCGATAAAAAAAAAATCTGAAAACAAACAAAAAAAGCTACAGATTGCTTTTATACACGCAGCTTGCATGCATGTACGAAAGATGTCTGTAGCATGCGCAGAGCAGCAATGGACTGTTCTGCGCATGCACTGCTTTGTGACTGTCCAAGCTGCTCGCTGTTTTTGCGAGTAGCTCATTTGCATGTAATTTTTGGTGCATCGCTCACTGTTTCCACCTCAGTAATTTTTACCGAGGTGGAAAGAGCCAGGGCCGTGCCAACACGGTAAGCGAGGTAAGCACGGCAGGAGTGCGCCGTCCTCTGGGGGGGGGCGCCCCGCCGCGCCATGCTTACCTCGCCCTCTCCCATGTCCCAACTGCCCGCCCTCTTCTCTCCCCCCCCAACAAGATCCCTTTTAAATTTACCTCCAGCAGCGAACGAAGGCGCAGCGTCAGTGAAGGAGGCGGCGCTCCCGACGTCTTTACTAGTCTTCCCTTCACTCAGTGTTCCGCCTTCTTCTGACATCAAGGAAATGATGTCAGAAGAAGGCGGGACATTGAGCGAAGGGAAGACTAGAGACGTCGGGAGCGCCGCCTCCTTCACTGACGCTGCGCCTTCGTTCGCTGCCGGAGGTAAATTTAAAAGTGATCTTGGGGGGGGGGGGCGCGCAACTGTTCGTCTGCGAGCGGGCAGGGGGGCGCCAACTGATCATCTGCAGGGGGGCGCCACAGACCCTTGGCACAGCCCTGGAAAGAGCGATCCGTGCTTTACAGGGACTTTTGTGCATCTGCCCCTGAGTGCCTAAATAAAGGTACATTGGTCAAGATTTCCCCACTAAAGCCTTTCAGGCAGGGACCTTGTAATCAGAATTCCTGAGCCCTGTGAACAGATGACTGACTGGAAATATTTGGCCCCTGGCATTTTTTAAAATCTCCTGCTGCAAAAGGTTCCAGGCAGCACAGAGTATATTTGGCTCTGTCCCAGGAAAACTCACTCCTTTGGAACTTGTGATTTAATTGTATAGAATTATGTACGCCAGTGCAGATTTCCAAATGCTATACATTGTAATGGATATTTTTGTTGGGTTACTTTTACATTCTTAAAACACTGATTGTATTATTAAAAAGTAGTTTCTTAGGGTAATATAAATTTTCTGAAGACCAGCATACATAAAACCCAACTCACTTTCATCCTCTTCTTTGAAATTGGAAAATTTAGGATTATTGTATGTACATTAAGTGACTTTTGAGTTAAAGTGAATATTTGCTGCTTGACCATACAACTGTTATACACATGAAGGGCAATTCTATAACCTTGGTGCCCCCTGCTCGTTACACATGTAAATGTGTATGTAAATGCAAACATTTTTGCCTAAACGCAATTCTGCAAAAACTCACTTAACTTATACAGCAAGTATTTGCAAAGGGGATGCACAAAGGGGCAGAGCATGGGCGGGACATAGCAGGGCTCCCAATTATTTATTTATTTATATTTGATATACCGCCAATCACCATATGGCATGTGGGCAGTTTACAATAAAAGCTCAGAGGAGCATTAGTCAGAAACACATAGAGGAAAGAAACAGATGAAGGTAAAGAAGAATCAAGGTGGGAAAGCTTGACTGAATAACCACAATTATAAGAATTTCTTAAAAGTGTGATATGAAGGCTCTAGTTTGAGACATAAAGCTAGAGCTATGGTCTAGTGTGAGCAAAGGCAGTAGCATGAGTGGTATCAAGTCCTATAATAGAGGCAGAGCTGCCAAGGGGTCCTGATTTTTGAGAGGGAGATTTTAGTACATACCCCAGCCCTGCCCTACTCTGCCTTGGCTCCGCCCCCTGGCACAGCAGTGATGGGTAAGAGGGAGTGTTTCAGTTCAATCTATTATACTCCCTGTCCAGCTTCTATTCCCTTCAGGGACATAACTGCGAGGGGGCCCCGACCTCCCCCACCACCCATTTGAGCGTACGTTCAGCCCACTCCAAAATTGTGCCACTGGTTGAATCATTGGTGGAGCTGCCCATGCCCTGCTAGTTGAAGAGGTCCACTGCATGAGCCCCTTACCATGCTGTTTGAGCAGTGCAGCAGTTGGCAGCATGCTTCCGCCACCGATTCCGGCCCTCCTGCATATGCTCAGTTCAGGCACTTGAAAATGGAAAATAAGATGATAGATTTTTATTGGACTAGCCTAATACCTTTTTCAATTAGCTTTCAGAGGCCAAAACCTCCTGCCTCAGGTCAGGTCAGGATAGTATACTGCTGTTAGGGTATCCTCTCATGACCACAGGAAGTAAGTGTTGGTCTCTAAAGGCTAATGAAAAATGTATTAAAATCAGTCCAATATAAAGGTATCACCTTATTTTCTATTTTGTGTTTTATTTGGATTTATTAACCTTTATTAACACATCTACCACATTACTCTATCCTAAATTAAAAATACAATTATTTTCTGTACCTTTGTTGTCTGGCTATTTAGTTTTTCTAATTGTGTTGGTCCCAGTCTCTTAATTCTGCTTTCCTTCATCTTCTCTTAACTCTCTGAGCATCGGCCCTAAGTTAGCTGTTGAATGTGATGTTCAAGTAATAACAATTAATGCACTATGTTAACTGCTGGTACGGTGTTTTACAAGTAATGCACATGAATTCCCAGCTTAGTAAATAGGCCCAATACTGTTTTGACAGAAAACTGATCATGTCTAATACTGAATCATGTATACAGTGTTCATCTATAGGTACCGAGTAGACAGTTTCCTTCTGCTCCTTTGGCCTTTCAGCTTAATTTGAACCAGGGATGGAATTTGTCACCATGAATCTTTATTTACAACTAGTAAAAAAGGCCCGTTTCTGTAGGCAAGGAAACGGGCCTTAGGCAGGCAATTCCCCCCCCCCCCCCTGCGCTATGGCCCCCTCGAAACCCACCCCCTCCCGCGAACCTGTCGATCCCCCCTCCCCCCCGGAACGCCAAAAACTGCCGCCACCGCCGCTGTTGTTGTGCTACCTTCCCTTCCCGTAGGTTCTTCAATCATCTTCTTAGGAAGTTTAACTCCATGCGTCTGACGTCAGACGCATGGAGTTAAACTTTCTAAGAAGATGATTGAAGAACCTACGGGAAGGGAAGGTAGTACAACAACGGCGGTGGCGGTGGCGGCAGTTTTCGGCGTTCCGGGGGGGGGATCGACAGGTTCGCGGGAGGGGGTGGGTTTCGAGGGGGCCATAGCGTGGGGGGGGGGGGGTGACAGCTGATTCCGAGGCAGTAGGAGGAGTAGGGAAACACGCTGTGCGTGTTTCCCTACTCCTCCCCTTGCCTTGGAATCAGCTGTGTTGACGTCAGTGACGTCCGTGCGTGTCTGCCTCGCAGACCACTTGCAGCCAGGGAGCCACAGTCCCAAGTATAGAACGCTGGAGGTGAGAATTATTATATAGGACTACCTGGCGATTTCCTCCCTAATTTATAGCCTCTTCAATCCCACTTGAACAAGTCATTGCAACAACAGTTCTTGGTTGTAGGCCATCCACCAGTGTCCCTTCTAGAACCCTGCAATCATGAGCTTTAAATCCAGCTACTTGGGGGGGCGATTCCATACCAATGGGCACCCTTTCTATAAAGGAAGGTAGGTGTCCACTGTCCTTTCTAGAATACTAGTGTAGCATAGGGTTGGCAACTAGATCCAGGTTTGCCTGACAAGGTTGATCCAGTCCTGGGCTTACCCCCATGCATGCAGGGACTTATAGCCTTGCTCTTCTTAGGGAATGGGGAAATCAGAACCACAAGTCCTTGCATGCATTGGGGTAAGGCCAGGACTGGATCAACCCTGTCAACTGAATCTGGATCTAGTTGGCAACCCTAGTGTAACGGGTGATATATGCATGTAGCTGGTGTAAGTGCTCATACTTAAATGCCCGAGAAGCTTGTGTAACTTCTAGTAGTCTATAAGTTATGCACAAGTGAGTTCTGCCCACACCCTGCCCGGACTCCAATGCTCTATACAGCTACCTGTAAAATACAACACAGAGGATCCTATGTAGCAAGAGAATGGAATCAGCAAAACAAGTGACTGTCACCAGGGCCGGTCCTAGGGTCTCTGGCGCCCCCCTGCAGACTATGGGTTGGCGCCCGCGCGCCCCCCCCCCCTCCGGCACCCGGGCACCCCCGCCCCTCCAGCATCTCCTTTCTCTCTTCTCCCACCCTGCCCCTGTCCAGCGATTCTCCTTCGCCCCCATCCCCCGCCGCCCTTGGTGCTTTAAATCTTTAATTTACCTCAGTTCCAGCAGCCGCATCATTTGAAAGCCTTGCCCCATCTCTAGCCTTCCCTCCCTTCGTGAGTTCGTTCTGCAGTCCCGCCCTCGAGGAAATGACATCAGAAGGCGGGACTGCGGAACGAACTCACGAAGGGAGGGAAGGCTAGAGACGGGGCAAGGCTTTCAAATGATGCGGCTGCTGGAACGGAGGTAAATTAAAGATTTAAAGCACCAAGGGCGACGTGGTATGGCGGCGCAACGGCGCCCTTGAAGGCAGGCGCCCCCCTGCGGCACTTACCCCGCTTGACCGGCCCTGATTGTCACACTTCAGAAAAGACACCGAGGGGTGTAACCTGCATGGAACAGCTGGTGCAACTGTAAACAAAGGCATAGAGGAGGTAACCTGCAGGTTCTGCATGGAGCTGCGGCAGGGGCGTATCTGAAAGTCGGCGGTAGCGGGGGCCGAAGCCAGAGTGAGGGGGCACATTATAGGCCCCCCAGCCGCCGCCATTTCCGACCCCCCCCTGCCGCCGTGTGTACCTTTGCTGGTGGGGGACCCCAACCCCCACCAGCCGAGGTCCGCTTCCTCCTGCCGCTGCGAGGTTTTTTAAGTTCTTCATCGGGATTCGTCCTCCGTCACTCTGTGCTGCTGTTCAAAGAAGCTGCTAGCTGAATGCAGTTTCGGACTGAGTCTGACGTCGCTGCTGCACGTTGTACGTGCAGGACATCAGACTCATGTACAACATGCAGCAGCGACGTCAGACTCAGTCCGAAAACTGCATTCAGCTAGCAGCTTCTTTGAACAGCAGCACAGAGTGACGGAGGACGAATCCCGATGAACTTAAAAAAACCTCGCAGCGGCAGGAGGAAGCGGACCTCGGCTGGTGGGGGTTGGGGTCCCCCGCCAGCAAAGGTACCCACGGCGGCAGTAGGGGAGTCCAGGGTGAAATCTGCGGGGGCCCAGGCCCCTGTGGCCCCACGCAGATACGCCCCTGAGCTGCGGGTACAACTTTAGTTACCTTACTAGGCAGACTAGATGGACTGTGCTGGTCTTTATCTGCCTTCTGTTACATACTATGTAAGATAGCCATATACAGTATTTACAGAATAGCGCTTAGGCAGATTTTGGCATTTACACAGATATTCCTTTATTCTAAACATTTACATGAACAATCAACAGAAATGATAGCACCTATTTTATAGAATTACCTCCAGATGTCACAATTGCACAATGACTCTAACTCTCAGGAATGTTACTGGAGCATAAAGTTTTCAATACATTTATCAAATGACTTTTTTTTTGTGGTTTGCAAGTTGCATGGACATACCCTGGTGCTTTATTTTGAGGTTAATGATAAAGGTAGCAAGGACCCCTCAAGTCTTCTCCAATCTAATCCCTAGGAGTTGGAGGCATTATGAAGGAGACAACAAACAACTTTCAAATAGGGGTTTGCTACAAAATAATATTCTTTGTTTACAACTATTTACAAACAGTTCTCAGGATACTGGCTCTTTAAGTACCACTCTTCTACAAAACAAAACCTCTAGCGCCACCTGCAGCCTTAACAATGCAGAAACAAATTTCAGAAACAAAAGAGCACAGAACTCTCCACAGTAGCAGAACCCACCCTAACTTGGAACCCTAAATCCTTGTAACGCAGCCAAACACATTTGCTATCAACTTCTTCAAAGCATACAAACTCACTTCTTCCCTTCCAGCCTTCCTTTTCCCTTCTACTTCTGCTGGAGAAGCTGTAAAGCTGGTAAACTCTCAAGGGTCCTTTTACTAAGCCATGGTAAAATGTGGTCTGCAGTAGCATGGGCACGTGTTTTTTGAGTATGCTGGGCCATTTTTTTTTTTTACCACAGCTGAGAAAAAGGGCTTTTTTTTAATGGGCAGGGAAATGGGCTTTCGCTGAAATTAAAAGTAGTGCACGCCTATTTATGGCTTGAGCCATTACTGCCACCCATTGACCAAACAGTAAGGGCTCACACGCTACACACGTGGTAAACATGCAGCACGCGCCAATTGCTGATTACTGCTGGAAATGCCCCCCCTCCCCGCCATGGTAGAAAATAAAGTTATTTTCTACTGCGGAATTTGGCACATACCAAACTACTACTACTACTACTTAACATTTCTAAAGCACTACTAGGGTTACGCAGCGCTGTACAGTTTAACATAGAAGGACAGTCCCTGCTCAAGGAGCTTACAATCTAAAGGACAAATGTACAGTCAGTCAAATAGGGGCAGTCAAACTGGGGCAGTCTAGATTACCTGAATAGGTATAAAGGTTAGGTGCCGAAAGCAACAGAATTACCACCAGGTGCATGCACTACCTGCGTGTTAGCCCTCCTGCACTTGAGCCTGCAAAAAGGTGGGAAGATGTGGGATACAAATGTAACAAATAAATAAATAATATAAAAGGGCCCCTCAGTGATTTTTTCTGATTCCTCGTTCACTATGCTGACAGAGGTAAAACTGCTTTATTTATTTATGTACTGCCTTTTTTATGAAATTCATGCAAGCTGTGTACAGTAAGATTAATCCAGAAATAGGCAATACACAATTACAGTAAAAAAAAAGTCAAATCAAATAACAGTACACATTATGGCTTAGTAGTCCACTTATAATATTCTATTCTATTCTACTAGAGTCTTATATACCGCCAGTTTTCCAATAAAGGATTCACGGCATATACTACTACTACTACTACTTAGCATTTCTAGAGCGCTACTAGGGTTACGCAGCGCTGTACAAAATAAACAAGGAAGGACGGTCCCTGCTCAAAGGAGCTTACAATCTAAAGAATCAAGAAAGACTCTAACATAAAAGAGCAAAAAACATCAGCAAGAGATATACAGCTAAGCAATAACTCAAATCTAGATCATTAATGATCAAAAAGATAACTCTTTAAACTCTCAAAGAAAAATTAGAAGGCAAATGCCTTAACTCTGAAGGCAACATATTCCATAATCTTGTCCCAAAACAGGAAAAAGACTTCTCAATAATGGATTTGAACCGAATATTTTTCAAAGTTCTCTTAAAATCCATATTTCTGCTCAGTGATGGAACAACAAGCAGCTCCCTTAACCCCTCTGAATGCATACCAAAAATAGACTTAAAAATTAAACAATACAATACATAGCATGGAGATGCGAAGGCGGTAGAACGAGAGGACATGAAATGAGATTGAAGGGGGGCAGACTCAAGAAAAATGTCAGGAAGTATTTTTTCACGGAGAGAGTAGTGGATGCTTGGAATGCCCTCCCGTGGGAGGTGGTGGAAATGAAAACAGTAACGGATTTCAAACATGCGTGGGATAAATATAAAGGAATCCTGTTCAGAAGGAATGGATCCTAAGGAGCTTAGCCGAGATTTGGTGGTAGTGCCGGTGGCGGGAGGCGGGGATGGTGCTGGGCAGACTTATACGGTCTGTGCCAGAGCCGGTGGTGGGAGGCGGGGCTGGTGGTTGGGAGGCGGGGATAGTGCTGGGCAGACATACGGTCTGTGCCCTGAAAAGGACACGTACAAATCAAGGTAAGGTATACACAAAAAGTAGCACATGTGAGTTTATCTTGTTGGGCAGACTGGATGGACCGTGCAGGTCTTTTTCTGCCGTCATCTACTATGTTACTATGTTACTATAGCATGGAGATGCTTATAGCAAATATTTTAAATGGATTTCTGTTTCCTTCAATGTATCTTTGAACTGTTTTTTTTAGTATTGTCAACTGCTTTGACCTGCTTGTTAGAAAACAGCCATATGTCAAACTTTAAATAAATGATAACCAATTAAAACATCTTAATAGACAGCATAATCTGTAAGCAGAGGGGGAATGTATAGACAGGTGATGTAGAGTAACAGGAGTTAGATAGTTTCAGTTTCAGCACTGAATCTGACCCCAAATCCATTTTTGGCCTGTTTTTGGTGAAAATATTCCCATGTTTTTGGCGGAAGCCAAAATTTTGAGCTTTGTCCCGTAGCTGAAGAGTAGCTCCCCCCCCCCCCCCAAAGAGGAATAACCTACCTGCCATACTCTTTCTTCGTGCCTCCCACCCACCCATCCCTCAGGCCCAATCCCTGGTGGTCTAGTGGTGTAGCTGGGGCAGGCATGATCCCCAGTTACTCCTGCCCATACAGAATCTGCTCTCAAAATGGTTGCCGTGACCTCACGGTTAGGGTATTTGTGTCCTTTGAGGCATATTGTTCTTTCAAGTCTTTCTGCATTGCTGTTATTAAAGATGTTGAACAGAGCTGTCCCTATAATCAAGCCCTGAGGTCCCTGCTTGCCATTTTTTCTTCATCATTCACTGCCTCAGAGTTCTATCTTAAACCAGTTCCTCACCTTGCGAACAGCTTTCTGTTTTGATCCTGCATTCACTAATTTGTTAGATCTTACTAAAATAGGATTTCCTTCCAGTAAAACATTGTTGTCCAGGGTTGTGTAGTCTCCTTTACTGTAAAGGTCCTACACTACTCTTTTTTTGGGTCATGTTTTTATAACACACTGCCCATTACTGAATTCACTTGCTGAACCTAGGTTTTTCTTGTCCTTTCTTAGGTGCTCATTTTGGAATGGCAAGTGCTATCAGTATGTGTTGACACATAAGCACCGTGAAAATCATGAGTTATCTAAAATAGCACAGGTTTGAAGAAACTGGGGAAGCCCTTTTATTAAAGCATATGAATTACTGCATAGTATTAGCACATGGCATGACAGCGTGTGCTAATTCATGTAATCACTACACATTGTCGGATGGTGTGGACTGCACAGGTCTTTTTCTGCCGCCACTTACTATGTTACTATACGGTCTGTGCCCTGAAAATGGCAGATACAAATCAAGGTCAGGTATACATATAAAGTAGCACATATGAGTTTATCTTGTTGGGCAGACTGGATGGACCGTACAGGTCTTTTTCTGCCATCACTTACTATCAGACTTATTTTTGAAAGAGAAGGGTGCCCATCTTTCGACACAAATCGGGAGTCCTTCTCTCAGGGTCGCCCAAATCGGCATAATCGAAAACCGATTTTGGGCGTCCTCAACTGCTTCCCGTCATGGGGATGACCAAAGTTCCCGGGGGCATGTCGGAGGCGTAGCAAAGGCGGGACTGGGGCGTGCCTAACAGATGGGCTTCGTCAAGTGATAATGGAAAAAAGAAGGGCGTCTCTGACGAGCACTTGGGCGACTTTACTTGGTCCATTTTTTCTTATGACCAAGCCTCAAAAAGGTGCCCAAACTGACCAGGTGACCACCAGAGGGAATCGTGGATGACCTCCCCTTACTCCCCCAGTGGTGACTAACCCCCTCCCACCCTGAAAAAAACAACTTTAAAAACTTTTTTGCCAGCCTGAAATATCATACTCAGGTCCATCGCAGCAGTCCCTGGGGGGGGGGGGGGGGGGGGTGGAGGTATGTGTGTGTCAGCGGAGGCATGGCGAAGGTGTGGACGTCCTTCTTTCAAACATTTTGGACGTCCTGAACTGCTGCCCCCCCCCCCCCACACACACACACACAGGGATGGCCAAATTTCAAGGGAGTAGCACAGAGTAGAGTGGAGGAGTGGCCTAGTGGGTGGCCAGTTCAAATCCCACTGCTGCTACTTGTAATCCAAATAAATAAAGGGGGTGTCAGAGGCATAGCAAAGGCATTGACATCCTTCTCACAGAAACATCCACATTTTGGACGGAGGTATAGCAAAGGCACCTAACACTTGGACGTCCTTACGTCCTTCACCCATATTAAAAAAAAAGACCTTCACCCATACTCAAAAAGAAAAAAGACGCACCTGACGAGCATTTGGACGTTTTCACCTGGACTTGTATTTTATTAAGGTTGTAGATGGTTATTATACACACAACTTCTCCATGTGTATGAAGCTGTCTTTGGCATGGCTTCCCCTCCTTAGGAAGGAAATCATGTGCAAATGAGCTAACAGCGAGCAGCTGTCACGTTTTCCAAAGCAGGAACTAGGTTTGTGAGCCCTTGGGCCACTGCCGAGGAGATGCAGTGGCAGGCAAACCACCCCACACCGGAGACTAGGCAGAACAGGACTGGAACCCCGGACTGGAGTTGCAGCAGAGGCAAACAAACTTCACCTGCACTTGGCCGCCTTTCACCAGGAGTTGAGCCCCTGACTGCAGGCAGCCAGCAGGACTGGATACCCACTAGGCTGAACCAGGACTGAGGGTCAGAGGGGGAAGGAACAAACAGGGGCAGCAGGGCAAGGAAGGGAAAGCTAAAAGGCAGGACTGAAAGCTGCAAGCAGCCACTAAAACAGGGAACAAAACACTGATAAGACACAAAACTGAAAGCTGCAGAGCAGCCACAAAGACACAAACAGACAAAGACTAAACACAAATCTAAACCCAAGGACAGGACTAGCAAACAAACAACAACCTAATCTAGACTACACAAAGCCTAACTAGAAACAAACAAGAATCTCAGGCAAGAACTAAAACAGAAGAGCAACAAGCACCAACATACCAGGGCCTAAGGCGATGCAAAGGCAAAGCAGAAAGGTTTCAAAATGGCTAATAAGCCCAGCAGCAGCTGAGGCTCAGCTGCAGCAATTACCAGGCAACTACAGGTGCTGTGTAGGTTCAACCAAAGCAAGCAAGTCTGGCAGTCCGGAAGATCCGGACCAGACTGGGCTGAAATCTGGAGCGGGTGACAATAACCAGACAGTCCATTGCAGCCACCAGGTCTGGCCACCAGGTGGCGAGAGGAAGGAGAGCACGAAACATGGGCACAACCGTGACAGCAGCTCATTTGCATGCGATTTCCTTCATGCATGCCCGTTCCTTTCCGAATTGCTAAGGGATCAGTAAAGGAAGTATTTTTTCACGGAGAGGGTGGTGGATGCTTGGAATGCCCTCCCGCGGGAGGTGGTGGAGATGAAAACGGTAACGGAATTCAAACATGCGTGGGATAAACATAAAGGAATCCTGTGCAGAAGAAAGGGATCCTCAGGAGCTTAGCCTAGAATGGGTGGCAGAGCTGGTGGTTGGGAGGCGGGGCTAGTGTGGGCAGACATTTACTGTCTGTGCTGGGGCTGGTGGTTGGGAGGGGGGACTAGTGCTGGGCAGACTTATACGGTCTGTGCCGGGGCTGGTGGTTGGGCGGCGGGGATAGTGCTGGGCAGACTTATACGGTCTGTGCCAGAGCCGGTGGTGGGTGGCAGGGATAGTGCTGGGCAGACTTATACGGTCTGTGCCAGAGCTGGTGGTTGGGAGGCGGGGTTGGTGGTTGGGAGGCGGGGATAGTGCTGGGCAGACTTATACGGTCTGTGCCAGAGCCGGTGGTGGGTGGCAGGGATAGTGCTGGGCAGACTTATATGGTCTGTGCCAGAGCTGGTGGTTGGGAGGCGGGGTTGGTGGTTGGGAGGCGGGGATAGGGCTAGCCAGACTTATACGGTCTGTGCACTGAAGAGGACAGTACAAATAAAAAAAGTAGCACATATGAATTTATCTTCTTGGGCAGACTGGATGGACCGTGCAGGTCTTTTTCTGCCGTCATCTACTATGTTACTATGTTACTATGGAAGGGCTTTTTCCGTTCAGTTAGTGTATCAGTTAGTTCACTGCAGTGCCCCTAGGGTGCCCAGTTGGTGTCCTGGCATGTCAGGGGGACCAGTGCACTACGAATGCTGGCTCCTCCCACAACCAAATGAGTTGAATTTGGTCATTTTTGAGATGGGCGTCCTCGGTTTCCATTATCGTCGAAAACCGGGGACGACCATCTCTAAAGTCGACCATCTCAACATTTATGTCGATCATCTCTAAGGTCGACCTAAATGTTGAGATTTGGGCATCCCCGACTGTATTATCGAAACAAAAGATGGCCGCCCATCTTGTTTCGATAATACAGGTTTCCCCGCCCCTTCGCGGTGACGTCCTGCGAGGACGCCCTCAGGAAAACTTGGGCGCCCCATTCGATTATGCCCCTCTACGTTACCTTGCATGTGGTAACTTGTGCACTATTTCTTACTGCTGTTAACTCATGCTAAAAGTTTTTCTCCTGCAGTAAGTGTATGGACAGATGGTGGGAACGCCCCAGTGTTAAAGCGGAGGCTTTGCACTTACCTTGCGGTAAATTGGTCACTTATTACGCAGTAACCGCAAAGCTTTACCAATACTTTAATGAAAAGGTCCCGTGTATGATTCTAATCCAGGCACCAGGTTGGAAAATATTTTTATTGGATGCTGGCAACTGGCTAATGTAATAAACAAGATATGCCAGAATCAATTGAAAGATTCATTTGGACACTTGTAATGATATCTTGTGCCAAATACAAGTGTTGCCTGTTCAGCTGCCCAAAAAAGATTAGGTGTTCATTCTTGCAACCAGGTAGCGCTGCAAGTCTAGGGAGATCATTCTTGCCACAGTGGAGACCTTAAAGCATGACAAGAAGTTACCTAAGTCTCATGGCAGTGAATGTGTCATTTCTAAGAGGCTCTGAATAACAGATTCATGGATAAGATGGTCTGCATTGCAGCCATGTTTTATGGAATAATTGGTGCAGATGTTCGGCATTAGTAGTTACTGGTGCTTTTACAGCAGTGGACATTTTAACGTATTAAAAATTAGAAAAATGGTTCAAATAACTTTGTCTGAGGTAGCCCTGTGTTTGACAGGTCCTGGCTTTTGATAGACCAGACCTGTCAAACAAGTGCAAGAGGATGCTCTCAGGTACAGTCCTCCTGCACGTTTACCCCATGATCAGAGATAATAGCGTGCTAAAATTTGCATGCTATTATCTCTGATCATAGGGGTGGTATAGCCCCGCGCTGTTGCAGTGCTATTTTTAGAGCGCTGTTTGGAACAGCGCGGGGCTTCTGATCATCCGCCTGTGAGTTAGCTTAAATTACATGCCATCCACTCTGTATCATGCCTCATTTGTTGCATCTCTGTATTCTTTGATGATTGCTTCTGTGAATGTTAATGAGGCACTTTCAGCAACTAGAGCTTGGCAGTCTTTAAGAAGTAATTATTGCACAGCTGTTTGCTGCCTAAAAACACTTCTGAAATAAACTAAAAATCACTGTTTTTAAAAGACTACCTGGCAATAGCTGTGCATCCCTGTGGACTCTAGGGCTTGGAAGGAGGTCTGCCAATCACAGTTAAATGAATAAAATGCACAGTTGCATAAAGAATAGGAATTCCTGATCCTTCTCTGCACACCTTACTGGGAATCCTTCACTTCCCTCCTGGAACTTACTGTATATACTCAACTATAAGTCGATCCAATGTATAAGTCAAAGGCAGTTTGGGGACTAAAAAAGGGCCAAAATTGGTGTGACCCATGTATAAGTCAAGGCCACACACACACACAGTCACACCCCTCCCCAGCCAGCATGTCCTTCTCCCTGCCTCAATCATACCCACTACACAGATCCAGCATGCCCTCTCTGCTGCCGCCCCCCCCAGTCCCAGCATGCCTTGAAGTAAGACTGTAAAAAAATTCTGAGACCTGATTTGTGAGCAGCATGACAAAGCTCTGATACTGTGTCTTCTGCTAGGTTTCTCCCAGGTTGCGTAGCATTCCACTCTGCTTTTTTCGTTGGTCCACCCCCCTCTCCCCAATATCTTCAAATCTCAAATCTCTTCTATACAGCAATAGTACTGCAGTGGTACTCCGCCTTAGGTCTGCTCCAGAGCACACCCTCTGACTCATCCCACCTCCTCTGATTCAACTAGCTGTTTCCAGTGCCGCCGAGAGGGGGGCAGTGGGGCAAAATTCCCCGGGCTTGGGACTCCAAGGAGGGCTCGGGCCGGGGTCTCTCACTCTCTCCTGCTCCCAGGCCACTGGCACTGCAGTCCCCCGTCTCCACCTACCTATCCTCAGCTCCCTTCTGTCTGCCATACAAGCACCTTCATTTAAAAAAACAAACAAAATCTCAAAATCGGCAGCGCAGCACCTTCTGTGTGAAAGCGCCAGATCGCCTCGGGCTGGCCTTCCCTTACTGTGTCCCGCCCTCGCAAAAATAGGAAGTTACATCAGAGGAGGGCGGGACATAGTGAGTGAAAGCCCACCCGAGACGATCTGGTGCTTTCACACAGAAGGCACTGTGCTGCCGATTTTGAAATTTGTTTTGTTTTTTTAAATGAAGGTGGTCGGATGGCAGACAGAAGGGAGCTGAGGGGGGGGGGGGGGGCTGGGTGCGGCCTTGCCCTGGGCCCGGCTCAGGCTCTCGGCGGCCCTGGCTGTTTCTGCACAGGTGGGACAGGTCAGAGGGCGAGCTGTGGAGTGGACCTCGGGTGGTTTACCGCCGCAGTATTTGTACTGTATAGACAAGATTTGAGATTTGAAAGTACATGGCCAGATTCTCATGCCACCAACAGGGGTGCGGGGGGAGGGAGGGAGCTTGCCAAAGGCAGGTATAAATGCTCGCACTAAGCTCATGGCAGTTAGGCATGCAAATGCAGGTATTCTATAACATCGCGCCTAATTTCTGAAAATGCACCTGACCCATCTATGCCCCTCTTATGGCCACACCCCATTTGAAGTTGTGCACTATGAAATTTAGGCTCACATGTTATAAATTAGAGCATAGAGCAGATCCGCATGTAACTCTTAATTATTGCCAATTAAGTGCTTGTTAACACCAGTAATTGATTGTTATTGCCGAATTAACTAATTAGTTTATGCACTGCTCTGCAATCCTCACCCAAAATTGTGTACCCAACTTTGGATGACCTATAGTATCTGTTAACCTTGTTTCAGTCATAGCATATGTAAGTTGCAAAGGACTAAATTCTATAAATGGCACCTAAAAAATCATCACCAAAAAAATAGTGCTTAGTGCTATTATGTAAATGGCGCTTAAACTTAGACACCATTTATAGAACAGCGCTTAGCTCCAGGAACCGCGACTGCATTTAGGTACAACCTTGATGTAAATCACTGTACCTAAATTAGGCGCAGATCCCCATTATTCTATAACAATGTGCATAAATTGTGGGAATGCCTCGATGTGCTCATGACCCTCCCATGGCCACACCCCCTCTTTGGACCCACATATAAAATTAATGCGCGATCCCGTGCCCAAATTTACACATGTAAATTTTAATTAAATCCAATTAGCACCAATAATTTCTCGTTAAGAAGCCAACTATCAGAGCTAACTGGCTCATTATTCAATTACATTGCACATGCAGATTGGGTGCACATGCTCAATTTGTAGCAACTTTTATAGAATTTGTAGGGTAGTGTCTATTAACTTTATTTTATCCTACCTAATGACAGCTGTAGCCTATAGAAATTTCTTAATGTTTCTGTTAACTTCGTTTTATCCTATCTAACAATATCCATAGCCTATATAAGTTGCTCAATATCTCTGTTAACCTCTTTTTATCCTACCTAATGACAGCCGTAGCCTATATAAGTTGCTTAATATCTCTGTTAACCTTGTTTTGTCCTACCTAGTGATATTCATAGCCTATATAAGTTGCATGGAGGGGCATAATCGAAAGGGACAGTTTTGTTGAGGACGTCCTCGCAAAACGTCCTGTGGAGGGGCGGGGAAACCCGTATTATCGAAACAAGATGGACGTCCATCTTTTGTTTCAATAATACAATCGGGAACGCCCAAATCTTGAAATTTAGGTCGTCCTTAGAGATGGTCGTCCCTAGACATGGTCGTTTCTGATTTTCGGCGATAATGGAAACCAAGGACACCCATCTTAGAAACAACCAAATGCAAGCCCTTTGGTTGTGGGAGGAGCCAGCATTTGTAGTACACTGGTCCCCCTGAAATGCCAGGACACCAACCGGGCACCCTAGGGGGCACTGCAGTGGACTTCATAAAATGCTCCCAGCAACATAGCTCCCTTACCTTGTCTGCTGAGCCCCCCCAAACCCCCCCTAAAACCCACTACCCACAACTGTACACCACTACCATAGCCCTTATGGGTGAAGGGGGGCACCTAGATGTGGGTACAGTGGGTTTCTGGTGGGTTTTGGAGGGCTCGCTATTTCCTCCACAAACGTAACAGGTAGGGAGGAGGATGGGCCTGGGTCCGCCTGCCTGAAGTGCACTGCACCCACTAAAACTGCTCCAGGGACCTGCATATTACTGTCTTGGACCTGAGTATGACATCTGAGGCTGGCAAAAAATATTTTGAAAGATGGGCTTCCTTCTCTTTTGAAAATGAGCCTGATGGTGTCTCTGTTAACCTCATTTTATCCTACCTAATGACAGTTGTAACCTATATCAGTTACCCTACCTAGTGATATCCATAGCCTATGTAAGTTGCATAGTGTCTCTTTTAACTTTATTTTATCCTACCTAATGATATCCATAGTCTATATAATTTGCTTAATGTCATTGTTAACCTCGTTTTAATCTACATAATGACAGCCATAACCTTTAAGTTGCTTGTGTCTCTGTTAACCTAATTTTGAGCCTAGTGCTACTTGCATTCACAACCTCACTTCCTAAATGTCACAGTCAGTTGGCCTAGTTCAGAAAAAACCTTTCCCTACTCTTTCTGGAAGACATTTTCTAGATGTTAGGGCAGTTGGATGAAAGGGGATGAGACCATTTAATGAGATTAATGTTTGTTATTATTTTGTAATTTAATTCAAACTTTTATCTGAAGAAGCGTAGAGTTGAACAAAATAAGTAAATAAATAAATAAATAAAGCAAGCGCTTTTCTACATATACACCTCTTATCACAAGGCATTATTTAGTTTTCCTATGATACACAGAGCATCTGAGCTGCAGTTTGAAAACAAAGATCTGATTAATTTTATTTGCCATTCCTGATGGAAATGTTTCTATGTCTCAAATTCATGCACATGGCACTCACAGTACACACATAGTACTCTTTTTTTTGTGGCCTTGAAGGAAGGGTAAAAAGATTCAACCATGATTTGAACATACTCAGGATATTATAGGCAAATGCATTTTACCAGTGGAGATCTTACCGCCTTCAATTTGTCAAGGAACATCACATCCCTTTCCTATACATGAACAGTGACTTTTTAATCTTAATTAGGGCCAGTAAAATCTACTTTGATTTTAGTATTGAGGCACCAGATGCTCACTCAAAGTTTTATTTTCAACAGGTTGAAGAAATGAAGAAAGCTCTAGAACATCTGCAGCTTAATGTTGTAGTGATGACGGATGAAAATGCAACGTTAGATGGAGGAGATGTTTTATTTACAGGTACAGTAAAAAATGTTTATGGTATCCTGTAGCTGGACGGTCAAGCAACCTTACAGTGTAAATGGATTGTGCTGAGTTTATAGTTTTCTGGGTTTTAACTACAGAAGTGTTATAATAGAAAGATACTTGGTGTCCGGTCAACAATTTAAGTATATTATAAACACTGGCATTTTTGAATATTGGAGAACAGAATATGAATATTCATATAACTCAGATTGTAGAATTTTACTCATTTCTGTGGTATGAGTGATGTGTTTGCCAATAGATGTGGACTTACCCATGCTTTTTTCTCATATTTGAGTTGTTTCTCTACCTTTTTTTTTTTTGCATTTAGTGAAGAGGTATATAGTCCTTGACAAGACTGACTAAACTTTAGGTGTGAGGATTTGGGGACCAACTACAGCAGCTCATTTTACTTTATCCAGAAGTACAGACACTGGAGGTCATTTTGGAATCATCTACACCTATCAATAGTAGCATTTACACATGTAGATTGCACACACATATAAATAGTGATTTTAGAAAGCTGCTGTTGATGTAACATGGTGTCAGAATTATTGAGCAGTATATCAATTAATTGTGCTGAATCAGATACAAATATATAACAATATAAAAATACAATTTTAAAAGACTTATTGAAACTGCAACAGGGAAACTGATCTGAACCTCAAGCCCCTCTTTCCCCTCCCTTTTTCCTGGGAACTTCTGATAGCAGGGCTAGTCAATTACAAACACTTAACAAAGACAAAAGGTACTGGCGTCACAGAGATAAAACCTCCTTCTCCTCCCACCTGAAACAAAGCATGACTAGGTGGATACTTGAAGGCTCATCAAGACTTCTGCAGAACTGCAGACAGAGGGTCTGGAGAAGCCACTAAAGACAAAGGACTCAGTGGAAAAGCATAAACAAAACATTTGCCTGTCATCAGATGTATACCTGCCCCCTCCCATCAGCTATCAGACAAGAAGACGCCAGGACATCTGCAGAAAGGAAAGACTTATAATTTGATCATGTGAATAGACTACATTAACCATAATGCCTTGCAAATTATCCAGTGCAAACCAGGAAGCAAATGCACACAGGACATGCACTCATATTTCCATGCAAACAGACTGTATAAAAAGCCTGGAAAAGCCCAGCTCTCTAGCTTCTTGGGACCTGCATCTTTTTGGGAATCTGCTGCTCTTGGGACCTGGTTCCTCTGCTGAACTCTACTCACACACATCCAGACAAGACGTCTCTCCAGGCTCTAGCAACCAACTTTAAAAGAAAAGTACTCCTTCAGCAGAGAGGATTCCTTCTTCACTCTTTCTCTCTCTCAGCTTCAACAATTCTGCAACAAAGACTTTTCTGTAAGTTATTTAAACCTGTTATTTTGTTGTTTTGGCACAAATTATCTGTTCCCAGGTCCTTAAAAGAACTACCTCTTGCAATATTATTTACATGATTTGTATATTAAATAAACCTTTTCTGAAGCTAAATAGATGGTCTTTTGTGTCCTGGGTACATGCCTTTAAATCTGGAAATGCAGGATACTGCACTTGAACAGAGATAATATTTAATTCATTGCAATTGTGGATCTTGTTGCTTTAATCGGCAACTGGTGGAGAATTAAAAAATATATATATATATATCTTAAAAATTATAAACATTAGCGAGTGCTCTAGAGCTCTTCCCCCAAGATAAATTAATTCTTGTTACATTGACACATGTAGATGGCTAGGATACAGATTTCAAGGGAGCTTGGTACACACTTGGTTTACTTGCAGGTCTTTATCTGCTGTCATTTACTATGTTACTATATTATGTTACTTCATTTTGCTCCTTTTAGGTCATAACCCAAACCTCTATCTCTGAGACATGAGACCTGACCTGCAGTGTACCCCAAGGATCAATTCTTTCTTCCCTACTATTCAATCTTGTTCTGAGTCCTTTAGCTGCTCTCATACAGTCTACTGATACCTCGGCCTATTTTTATGCACATGATATCCTTCTCTTCTGCTCTACCTCTGTTCACGCCCCATCAATTACCTCTCTCAAACAGTGCCTTGAGTTAGTCTCTACTTGGTGTTAAACAAAGAAAAAACTGTCACTTGCTGCTTTTCAGGGTCTTGTTCCCCACCCTCTTCCACTGTCAACCTGTTTGGATTCCCAATCATTCCAGTAACACACTTCTGGTATTTAGGCATTATCTTTGACTCTGCTATTACATTTTTACCTCAAATTTCACACATGACCAACGTTAGTTTTCTTGTCTTCCATCAACTTCGGGCTATCCGACACTATTTCAAACCACGATACTTTTCACGCTCTGATTCTGTCTTTGTTTATGACACGTCTCGATTACTGTAATATTGTCTATGCCAGCCTTCCACATACTACACTAAAGACACTTCTAACACTCCAGAATGTCACTATTTGTTTTCTCTGTCATGTCCACCAAAGTAATGGACTCATCTTCTGAAAGCTCACCACTGGTTACCAGCTGAACAACATATCACCCACAAAATAGCTACACTTACCTTTAAGGGCTTCCATCTTGGCACCCCTGACTACCTATTCTGCTTTACAATCCCGTACTCCCCTGTCTGACTTCTCCTCTCACTTAATAACCATTACCTGGATCTCCCTGGTCCCAAATCTACTCAATTTGAGTTGACCAGACGCTCTGCTTTCTCTTTCTTGCACCCTTTTATCAGGAATGGGTTCCCTCTCTCTCTCTCCGTAGCAATCTCTCTTTCAAAAAGTTTAAATGCGAATTAAAATCCTGCCTCTTTAGAGAAGCCTACGGTGATGGCAGCTGATTGGGTTTGGTTGTCCTCCCTATATACTGTCTGCTCCCCCAACTTTTCTTCTGCTGCACTCTGTTCCTTCCTATGTGATTGATTTACTGTCCTATCAAAAAAATTGTAGTTCCTTTCCTTTTATTGTTTTTTTTTAACTAAATTGTATACCACTCTGCTCTGCCCACCAGTTAGAGCTGTATAGCCAGGGCTTTTTTTGAGGGGGTACTTGGGGATACTGAGTACCGGCACCTTTTCCATTGTCTGCTAAAATTGACCCATGGACCCCAAGTTTTAATGGAAGAGCTCAGGCTCTACACACCAATTCTGCCTTTACATAGATTCTGTGACTGGTTGCAGGGGGCCTGGCTATTGTGGGGTGGGTCCCTCAGTGATCACCCCACCCCTGAAGGGTGGCCTATCATTTGAGTACCGGCACCTTTTTTGCTAGAAAAACACACTGTGTATAGCAAATTTAATAAAACTATAAACTATGGTTTGGGTGGGCCAAAAAAGTATGCATGTGTTTTCCATTTTTCAATGAGAACACACTTGTACTTTAAGAAACCCCCTTGCCAGCTTTTGTATGTACTCTGAGGCATGCACAATTGCTAGCTACCTGATAGTAAGACCTGGATCTCCACCAGTGAATCAGGGAGCAATTGTGCTAACCTCTGTTGTATCTACTACCACCTCAAAAATTCAGAGTTATTGTGCCTCTCTTGTTAATTGATTGCTCTTGTATGTGCAGATTTTAAAATTTACCACATACAGTAGGGACCAAATTCTATAAATAGCACTGAAAAATCAGTGCCAAAAAGATATCACACTAAACGCTATTCTATAAACGGCACTGAAAGTAAACCCTGGTGTAAATCCTCACATCTAAATTATGTGTGTATTCCCCTTATTCTATAACAGGATGCATAAATTCTAGGAATGCCCCTGATCCACCCATGACCCTCACATGGCCATGCCCACTTTTTGGAGCCATGCATAAATTTTATGCACGGATCCACATAACTATAAATGTACATGTAAATTTCACTTAAAACCAATTAGTGCCAATAATTATTAGCACCCAATTATCAACACTAATCAGCTCGTTATTCAATTAAATTGCGTACGCAAATTGGGTGCACGCCCAAATTTGCATGCGCAATTTAAAACACCTTTATAGAATTTCGGAGGTAGATGTGTAAGTGCTGGTAAGTGTCCCTGTATGTTGCAAAACTGGTGCAACAAAAGCAGAAGCACAACACTCTGCAAAAATACTGCAATCAACCAAAACAAAGCAGAGATAGTCCAAAGGAAGGAGTCTCAAGTTCAGCTTCAAATAAATTTATTAGAAAATGACTCGACTTGGCCAAGTTTCAGCACACCAGCCTTTGTCAGGGGTCAGCACTGAAGCAATGGCGAGCATACGCTATGCTGTCAGCGTCAGTGACTGGCAATATGTATAACTGTATGATTGTATGGTACAACACCTTGCTACTCATTTTTCAGCAGCTGGCACTGTACCACCATCTTGGCAGTATATCTGCCAATTTTAATTCTTAACAAAGTTGAAAATGTTTCAGATTTTCCAAACCAAAAAGAGAGATCATGACCTTCCTATCATGAACGTGTTCCTTGTTTCATAAAATACAGAAATTGTTATGATTCGGTAGGGAAACCAGTGATTGAGTAATCCATCTGTACCTTGGCTACATTCCCTTCTACACATTCAACTCATGCCAGGAAAGGTAGAAATAAATGGTTGCCATTAGAGAGCTTAATTATTTCTTCTTCAAGAAAAGATCTCTACCGTATCTTTATAAAGTATGTTCTGCAATTACAGCTAATACCCTTAGATTTTCCAGTCACAGTAAAGTTATGCTTGTACAAACTGGCCATTGCAAAAGAATTTACAAGGACAGAATAAAGAATGGTTACACATTTTTAAAAGGTTATGTCTTTTGCTGATTGTACGTGAGCAGAAATCAGGGCCAGTCTTAGGGCGAGGTGACCGCATAGGGCCTCGGGCTCAAGGGGGCCCCGTGCGGTGCACCTGAAGTCGCCCCACTCCAACCGCCCGAGCTCCAGTCCCCCCTCCCTTTGGATTTTAAAAGTTACCTTGCGTTGACATCGGGACGGGTTACAGCGCCGGCAGGTAGCAGCAGCAGCAGCAGTCATTGAAAAACGTGCGAGCTGCTCGGCGCTTCCTTTCCCTCGCTCAGCTCTGGTCCCGCCCTCGTGGAAACAGGAAATGAGGGCGGGACCAGAGCTGAGCGAGGGAAAGGAAGCGCCGAGCAGCTTGCACGCTTTTCACTGACTGCTGCTGCTGTTGCTACCTGCCGGTGCTGTAACCCGTCCCGACGTTGAAGAGGTAACTTTTAAAATTCAGAGGGAGGAGGGAGGGAGCTGGGTGGGAAGGAACGGGGCCTTTGGAGCTGGGAGGGAGAAACAGAGGGAGGGGGAGGAGGGGGCCTTTGGAGCTGGGAGCTGGGAGGGGGGCCTTTGGAGCTGGGAGGGAGAAACGGAGGGAGGGGGGCCTTGGCGCAGGGAGGGGGGCCTTGGAGCTGGGAGGGAGCGGCTCGGAGGGAGTGGCGGCCAGCCCTGGAGCTAGGGTGGGGGCGGGGCTAGGGTGGGGCCCCATTAAATTGGTCTGCATAGGACCCCGCACTTGCTAAGACCGGCACTAGCAGAAGTATTTTGAGAACTCATAAATGGTTAAACCACAAGCTAGTTAAGAAAAGCATATTCTCATCAATTGAATATGTGAATAAACCCTATATCATTAAAAAAAATGTATCAGCTTTATTACCTGTATGTAAAGACAGGATAACGTTGTTACTAAATGCAATTGATCTGATTTATTATATTCCATATATGAATGCTGAATTTTAAGATGCGTACTCCCGGAATTCCTTTGTGATATTTATCATTATCATTATTATTGTTATTAATGTGGATTTGACTGTAAGTTGAATACTGTCAGTAACACTTGGGGATGAAATCTGGGTATAACCAAGACTACATCATGTTTGACTGCCTATATGGCTGGAATGGTGAACGCTTGACTGCCAGTGCTTAAGCAGGATGACTAGGGCCCACACAGAGTGGCAGGCGGGGCTCTAACCACCTTGTTGGGCAGACTGGTTGGACTGTGTGGGTCTTTGTCTGCTGTCATTTAGGCCCTGATGCTCAAAACCTGGGCACTGTTCTGAACAGCACCGTAAAAATACCATTAGAACAGCCCAGAACAGTGCCCTAAATGCTCAATGCTAATGAGATGCAAATATAGGTGCGCTTATAGCATTAAGCATTAGGGAGTTTGGTGGGAGGGTTGTGCTTTAGCACGGGAGAATTTTGCTCACCCATGTGCAGAAGAGTTCCGTGGTAAGCTCGGCTCCTGTGCGCATGCGCCTGGTAAAACCCAAAAACCAAAAAAAGTGGCCTAAATATAAGCATGTTAAATTTTTTTGGCTTGGACGCTTATATTTAGACACAGAAAACAGATGCCAATCTGTGCTTTCATTGGATGTTTTAATTGTTTTCTTTTTTTAGCATGGACACTTTAAATTTAGATGCAGGAACAGACACAATGGAGTAGAATGCAATTTAATTCACATTGAGCTGAGTCGTGCCAGGCGGCACCATGAGACTTCAAACGAGCAGTGTATCGCATGCAAAACAGGATATATTTTAAAGCTTGTACAATCATCTTTAAAACTTTACATGGTCTCGCTTCCAAATATATGCTGTCATTATTTACTCTTCCTTGTCGGGATAACACCATAAAACTATGAAATACTTTACTTTTACATCTCCCGACCTCAAAATCTGTCAGATTGAAGTCAGTTTTTCAGTCTTCATTTCTGTTTATGGGAATAAAATTCTGGAATGAGCTCCTGGGCTTTTTTTTAGATCTTTCAGTAGTCTTTTGCTGTTTAGAAAAACCCTTAAGGGAAAGGGAATGGGACTCTCTGTGTATTTTGCACTACATTCAAAGCGGTTTACATAGTATATACAGGTACTTATTTGTACCTGGGATAATGGAGGGTTAAATTGATTTGCCCAGAGTCACGAGGAGCTGCAGTGGAAATCAAACCCAGTTCCCCAGGATCACAGTCTACTGCACTAACCACTAGGCTACTTTAAAACATGGCTAGTTGAGAAATTTTTGAAATACGTTTAATACTAGATTCTCTTTTATAATTTATTTGATTTTTGTCTTTTTTCTTGAGTGTTACTTTCCAGGTATGCCTGGTTCTTTTTGATGTAAGGAAGTCGGAGACTGGATGTCAGTAGGAAGCAAGCAGTTGCTGCAATTCCCCAACCCAAGTCCAGAAGGGAAGTTAGGGAATTTCTGGGAGCAGCCGGATTCTGCAGAATTTGGATTCCAAATTTTGCATTGATGGCGAAACCCCTTTACCAGGCCACAAAGGGGGGTGAAAAGGAACCATTTGAATGGGGACCTACTGCTCAACAATCCTTCATTGCCATAAAGAAAGCCCTACTCCAAGCCCCTGCGTTAGGCCTTCCTGATGTGGAGAAACCTTTCTCATTGTATGTCCATGAGCGACGGGGTTGCTCTGGGTGTGCTGACCCAGATGATGGGATCCTGGCAGAGGCCTGTTGCATACCTGTCTAAACAGCTGGATGGAGTGGCTAAAGGATGGCCAGCCTGCATGAGGGCCATTGCAGCAACAGCCTTACTGGTCCAGGAAGCTGATAAGCTGACCTTGGGGCAAGAACTGGTTGTTAAAGTCCCCCACGCAGTTCTCACCCTCATGGAGTATAAGGGCAACCACTGGTTTACAAATAACCGTATGGTTAAGTACCAAGCTAGCTTGTGTGAGAATCCACGGATACACCTGGAAACAGTGGCTACATTCAATCCTGCCACTCTTTTGCCAGCATCTGAGGGACCACCGGATCATGACTGTATCCAAACCATGGATGAAGTGTACTCCAGTCGACCAGATCTTAAAGATGTTCCTTGGAGGGACCCAGATGTAATTTATTTCACAGATGGAAGCAGTTACGTGGAGAACTCCAAGCGATTGGCAGGCTATGCTGTGGTGACAGAGGATAAGGTGATAGAAGCAAGAGCCCTGCCCCAAGGAACTTCAGCCCAGAAAGCAGAACTTGTGGCCCTCATACGAGCTCTGGAGCTAGCAGCAGGACTGGTAACCAACATTTATACTGATTCCAAGTATGCCTTCACAACTCTACATGCTCATGGAGCTTTGTATAAGGAAAAGGGACTTATAAATGCTGCAGGCCAACCTGTTAAGTATGGACCCGAAATACTTCAGCTGCTAGAGGCTGTTTGGGCCCCTAAGAAGGTAGCTGTCATTCACTGCAGGGGACACCAAAGGATAGATACTCCAGTGGCCCGAGGGAATCGCCATGCTGATCGGGTGGCCAAGGAAGCTGCTCGAGGACCCCCAGCAAGTACTGTGACCACCCTGTTCCAAATCCGATTGCAAGAATGGACGCCTATATACACCCAAATGGAAGAGAAATGGGCTCAAGAGGAAGGTGCAGTAAGGAGACCTGATGGCTGGTTACATCTCCCTGATACCAGAGTTCTGGTGCCACGCCACCTAGCTTGGCCTGTAGTGTCTCAAGCTCATGACCTATCACACTTAGGGAAAACAGCACTAGCCCGCCTACTCAGTCGAGTAGTGGTCTTGGAAGGATTGGATAGTCTGGTTGCTACTGCCTCTGCCCGATGTACTCTCTGTGCCCAGAATAATGCTCGTCAGGGACCCCGTATTCCACCAGGAGTTCAGTCTACAGGACTAACACCCTTTGAGTCTCTAGTTATAGACTTCACAGAAATGCCCGGGAGCGGTAGGCTCCGATACCTCTTGGTCATGGTCTGTACCTTTTCTGGGTGGGTGGAAGCATATCCTACAGTCACTGAGAAAGCCACAGAAGTAGCTCGAGCCCTCCTTAGGGATGTCATCCCCAGGTATGGACTGCCCCTTGCCATAGGTTCAGATAATGGTCCCGCCTTTGTTGAAGCCACACTTCAGGCCCTGTCCCGCGCATTGCGCATTACCTGGAAATTGCATTGTGCCTATCGTCCCCAGAGTTCAGGGCAGGTTGAGCGGGCAAACAGAACCTTGAAAAATAGCCTAGCAAAGATTTGTCAGGAAACCCAACTGAAATGGCCACAGGCACTGCCACTAGCCCTCTTCCGCCTCCGATGCACCCCAACTAAAGGAACAGCCCTCTCTCCCTTTGAAATTGTGTATGGGAAGCCCCCAGCCATTTTGCAGGGAATTAAGGGAGACATAGGGACTTTAGGGTCTGCCCAGGTGCAGGAGCAGGTAGCCCTCTTGGGCAGGATAATTTCTGAGCTTCAGTCTTATGTGAGAGAAATAAACCCTGTCCCCTTCCAGGCTCAGGTACATTCCTTCCTGCCAGGGGATAGAGTTTGGGTGAAAGACTGGAGGCTCCAGCCTTTGGGGCCCCGATGGAAAGGACCTTTTACTGTTTTGCTTTCTACCCCTACAGCTGTGAAGGTCACAGGGATAACTCCATGGGTCCATTGGTCTCGAATTAAGTCTGCTGACCAGACTGAGCCCAGCACGGATCAGACGGAGCCTAAACAGTGGAGAGCAGAAAGTGATCCAGCGGAGCCATTGAAGTTGCGCTTGACCCGAACCAAAGAATCTACTAGCTGAAAAGAAGGGTCAACTGCATACTGCAGGAGCTGCTGAACTTCGGCTTCACACTGAGACTCTTTCTTGCCCTGATTCTGGCTTTCTTGGAATTTGAGAGCTTGATCCTTGTCAGTTGAGGGTCTATCCCAACTGGTATAAGAACTCAAAGACTGAGAACATTATATTAGAGTAATCTGTGACTAGCACAGACTGTTGGAATATTATTGCTTAATTAGTTTGCTGTATTTGTTTTAGATTAGGAAGAAAGAAAATGTTAGTAGTTTGGATGCTTTTGTTGTTTTCTACTCCTTGCCTCCTTTTTCCTAATACCCCAACTCGCTCCAACCTTTGGTTACACTCTGTCCAGGAACTAATTAGCCAGGCAAAGATTACTTCCCCTTGTATTGTGTGTTCCCGATTTTCTCCTTATACTACAGATGTCCCAGCTGTACCTGTCCCTGTGCAGCTCCCAGCTCTTATACCTCCCTACTTTTCGAGTTCAGGCCCTTGGAGCCAGGATTATACTTGGTGGTCCTTTTATAATGCTACTTCCCCCTCTGAATCTTCTCTAAGGCCAGTCTTTACGTCTCCCTATCCAGCTTCTGGAGTGTTTTGTTTAACAAGAAACATCTCAACTGTTCTTCCCATTCCCTGTAACTATACTAATGTTCTCCCAGAAAAAGGGGAATCTGTGTGGGTAGTTTCTCCAGGTACTCCTATTTGCCCTACTACCATACCTGCAGATTATGACCAAGGTGATTATCTGGCTCCTAACCGTACTACTGAGAAGACTATAGTGTCCCGGCCTATTTTCTACTTTCATAAGTCCCCGGGGTATGAAAGGTTTATAACACATGAGCAGCTTGTCACAATTGGGGATTGGCACCTATGGTGTACAAAGTCTCCATTTCTTCTTCGTTCCCCCTGGGATAGGGGCTCGCATTATGGGCATCCTAATGTCCATCCTGTGCCAACATTTATTGGGAACTTTCCTCGCCCTCTCCTTGGTCATTACTGGCTCTGTGATAATGTCCTCCAGATGATTCTTCCCCCCACATATGATTTTTGTGTATTGGTAACCTTGAATTATTTTCCTAAAGTTATTCCTCTCCTCAAACCACTATCCCCGCACCGCTCTAAGCGAGAGGCCTTGTCCTTACCTTCCTCCGTTGCCACAGAGGATGAGGCGATTGAATTAGCCCTCCAGTATATCAATTCTACTTATCCTCTGACTAAAAAGAGACTTGTAGCCCTTTCTGCTACGGCCTGGATTCCAATTGGGGGCCCGGTAGCGGGTATTACTGAACTAGGCATGGCTACCCGGAGACTTCAGTCCCTACTCCATGTTTTAGTTCATGAGCTGAACGTGGTAGTCAATGCATTGCAGGATCAAATTAATGAATTAAGTATAGTTTCTCGGTATAACCGTATGGGTCTTGACTATCTCTTTGCAGCCCAGGGTGGCCTCTGCACAGTGCTAAATTCTTCAGAGTGCTGTACTATTGTCATAAATAGGACGCATGTAGTTAGGCATGCTATGGATAAAGTCCTACAGTTGGCCAGCCTTAATGTGGAGGATTACCGAGGAGGATTAGACCTTACCTCCTGGTGGTGGTCATTGACCTCCTGGATACGTCCTTTGTTCATTTCCCTAATAGTCTTAGTTTTAGCAGGGTTGTTGTTTTGTTTCCTGGCCTCATGTGCTTCGGCAGTATGCCGTCGGACCTTAACAAGTAGGGTAATGGTGATTCACAAGCCTATTCCTAGTTAGGATCACTATAATCTCCAGAGTTTGAGTTGTGAGACTTATCTCTGCATAAGCTGATTTTAGTCTCAAAGGGGGGAATGAGACAGCATGGGCATAATTATACATATATAAGAAATTATATTAAGTGTTAATTCTGTTTAAAGGTGGTCAAATACTATTTCAACTTTTCACCTTGCAAGTAAAGTGAAGGAATGCCAGATGGTTCAGATTATTTAGAAATCTAGCTTTGCTGGGTTAAAAGGTCAGAGAGAGAAACTTCTTTCACCCTTTGTGAGTGATGGAGGGTTAAGGCTAGTTCAAAGATATTACCTTACTACATACATCTGTATACTATTATGAACGAGGCAAGCAGGCAGTTTGTTTTAAGATTAGGCTGAAATACTGTTTAGAAGAAAATAGTTAGATTTTAGAAGTTCTTGATATTTAGAATATGTCTTATAAGGAATACTGATTCTGCTTATTTTAGAATATGTTTATTCTGTGTAGTTAATATGTAGAATACCTTTTTAAATCTAATGTCTGTCCAACTCTTTGTCTGACTTTCTAAGTAAGACTGTAGTTGAAAAGGTCAGCATATGGTTTGAGTTAGCTGCAGTCCTGGCTAGGTGAAAGATAAGTCAACTCTCTTCTCCTTGATTAATTATAGGTAAATGTAGGACTGGGCTTTCTGAAAGAAATAACAAACTATAGCTGTATGCTATTAAGTAAGACTGGCCCTTGACCCCTTAATGAATGCCAGAGTTCAGTTAGCAGTTAGTATGAAGTTGACTAGGAATATGAGAATGGCCCATTAGCCCCTAAATGAACCCAGTTTAAGCTATAGTTGAGAAATTAATCATAATAAGAAAATGCAAGAGTTCTGGTGCCATATTGTCTGGTTTGAGGGGCCCCAGGTCATAGGTCAGTTTGAGAAATATTAAACCTATGTAACTGATATTTTTAAAGTAATGTATAGAGATGATTGGTTGAGGCAAGGTAATCAATTTATTCTTTACCATCTGGAGAGTAAGGGGGGCTAGGAGGGAGATAGAACGGTATATAAGTGGGAGCAGAAGCAGCTTACGTCAGAAGGAACAGACAGAAGAAGGAGAGCTGAAGGAAGACAGACAGCAGAAGAAGAGAAGAAGCTGAGACAGAAGCCATAACATCCAGAGAGCTGAGAAAGGGAAGAAGAGAGCTAGAACTGATGTCCTACTTTGTTTGCTGGCAAATAAAGAAGATTTCTCCCTCATTCTGGTGTGTGCTGTTTGACTCCTGAAGTACCACAGATTCTGCTAACAATAGGGGTAATTCATGCATCAATTCCTGCAACAGGGCTTAGGAAGTCCCTTTCTTGAGCAGGGCTTAGGAGCTCCTGTTTAATATAGGGCTTAGGAAGTCCTTTTGTCAGTTTACTGTTAGGAACACTCCTGCTGGTTTAGGACTTGGGAGCACGTAGATCAGTTTAGGTTTAGGAGTACTTCTGTTTCCAGTCCTGGTCCCTGTGTCATCCGGTATCCAGTAAGTCCTGCCGGCTACTCGAACCCAGGAGCTCAACTTCTGGGGGGCTTAGTAGCTAAGTGCAGGTGAAGCTGTACGGACCAGTCCAGTGTGCTCCAGTCCAGTGTGTTCCGGTCCGGTGTGTTCCAGTCTGGTGCGCTCCAGTCCAGTGTGTTCCAGTCCGGTGTGTGTTCCAGTCCTGTGTCCTCCAGTCCAGGGGATTCCAGTCCATGTGTTCCGGTTCGCTGGGCAGTGCCTGCAGTCCCTGCCGGTGTGCTTGCCCAGTGTTGGTTGGTGGGTTTTGCCTGCTGCTGTCGCTCCTCGGCAGCAGCCCAAGGGCTCACGTTTGCTCCAGAGCCCGGCCCTGCGGGCTCTGAACCTGAGAACCTGACATGTTCATCTAATCTGCTATTTCACTCCCAATTGTAGAAAATCATTAGCATCATATCTATATTAGTTGAATGTTCTAATGGATTTTTATTGGGTGTATTATTAGTATTATGCTAACATTGTATTATATCTCTGGTATTTGAATTCCAGTGTTGTTAAATGTGTATATTTTTTTTCACGGTAGTTCTATTATTAGGTTTCAATTTATAGCTTACCTCATTTATTGTATTTATATTTATACTTGGTTACTGTATTATTGTTATGCTGTTAACAAAATTGTAAGTTTTATGTTAAATTGTACCTGCTGTACACCGCCTTGGGTGAATCTCTTCATAAAGGCGGTTAATAAACCCCAATAAATAATAATGTTTTCCACTAACTCACTGCTGGCTGCACAAGATTTCTGATATTTTCACTCACTCCAGTTATTTCCAGGCATTTCAAAATCCATCTGGTGGTAATGAGTCAAAGGCCTTCTCGTAACCAATGCAAGCTACATTTGGGGGGTTGTTTTCAGTGTTTGCCAGGATCATTTTATCAATCAGAAGCTGATCTTTTGTTCCTCTGGTGTTTCGATGGTTTTCTTTTTTGTTCCACTGGAGCAAATTGTTTCTTTCTAAGTAGTCCTGCACTGTGTCCGCTATTATTCTTGTCAGTAATTTGAACATTGTTGGCAGACAGGATGTTGGTCTGTAGTTGCCTGTTGTTGCACGCATAGAATTCAAAATTGCATGCATGGATTTTAAAATTATTCATGGTTTATGCCCTAGTTCTCATAAGCAATTATTATCTATACCTTCTTTCAGAACTTCTTCACGATATTGCTGACATTAAGGTTGGGCTTTCCTACAGTTCAGAATGTGTAACTCAGAAAAATTTCACAATAGTTCATTTAGGGCCCCTTTTACCAAGCTGCATCAAAAGGTGTTTTTCACAGTCGCTGAGGCCCCCTTTTATCGCAGCAGGTAAAAAGAAAGTCTTTCTTTCCTGCAGGAAATGGCCATGTGGCAAGTAAAGCACTTGCCGCGTGGCCATTTTGGGGGTAGCCCTTACTGCCACCCATTGAGGTGGTGATTCTAATCTGGCAGTAACCAGACAGTGCATGGCACTGCCCGATTACCACCGGGTACACTCCGATGCTACAAAAATAAATATAATTTTGTAGCGCCAGATATGACGGCGCGCTAGGGATGGGAAGTACTGCCGGGCTGCTGCGGTAGCCCGGTGGTACTTTCTGTTTAGTGAATGGTAAGCCCACATTGGGCTTACCGCCGCTTAGTAGAAGGGGCTCTCAGTTACCGATCTAGTTGTTTATGGAACTGTATTCCAGTATCAATATGGACATTGACTAATTGTTTGTTGTTCCGAAAATCATTAAAGACTTATCTGTTTAATAAATATTTGAATGATTTCTGTTAAGTTTTAGACTTGTCTTATTAATTTGTTGTGACCCGCTTTGATTCTTGTGTAGATATAGGCAGGATACAAATACACGTATGGTATGGTATGGTAGTCATTTGGGACCGTGCCTATGGCTGTTCTTATGTTCACCATTAGGCATAAGCATTTACACCAGCTTGCTGGCTAGCGGAGGTGGTCACACCTTACTTTTAGGTGCTTATATACCCAGTTACATTAGTATTTATAATAGAACATAGGTGTCTATCCTGCTTATTTTCGAAGCAGAAGGCCGGCCATCTTCCTACACAAATTGGGAGATGGCCGGCCATCTCCTAAACCCGGCCAAATCGGTATAATCGAAAGCCGATTTTGGCCGGCTTCAACTGCTTTCCGTCGCAGGGCCGGCCAAAGTTCAAGGGGGCGTGTCGGCAGGGTATGGAAGGCAGGACGGGAGCGTGATTAAGACATGGCCGGCTTCGGCCGATAATGGAAAAAACAAGGCCGGCTCTGACGAGCACTTGGCCGTCTTCACTTGGTCCATTTATTTTTAGGACCAAGCCTCCAAAAAGTGCCCCAAAACCCACTGTACCCACATGTAGGTGCTCCCCTTCATCCCTAAGGGCTATGGTAGTGATGTACAGTTGTAGGCGTGGGTTTGGGGGGGGCATTTGGGGGGCTCAGCACACAAGGTAAGGGAGGTATGCACCTGGGAGCAATTTTTGAAGTGCACTGCAGTGCCTCCTAGAGTGCCCGGTTGGTGTCCTGGCATGTGAGGGGGACCAGTGCACTACAAATGCTGGCTCCTCCCATGACCAAATGCCTTGGATTTGGCCGGGTTTGAGATCGCCGCCATTAGTTCCCATTATCGCTGAAAAACAATGCCGGCCATCTCTAAAGCAGGCCCAAATGTTGAGATTTGGCCGGCTCCGACTGTATCATGTAAATGAAAGATAGCCGGCCATCTTGTTTCGATAATACGGTCGGTACGCTACTTTACGGGGCCGGCCTTGAAGATGGCCGGCCATATAGATGGCCGGCCCCGTTTGATTATGCCCCTCCACGTTTCCTTATAGAACAGGATCCTACCAGTGCTTGTTACAGAATTGCCCTGCTAATGCTTTTGTTATGTCTAATCTAAACTGGCATTGATTAAGTCATCATTTTGCTGTGTATAACATTCTTTTTCATTTCTTGTTTCATTCCAGGTAGGGAGTTTTTTGTCGGTTTGTCAAAAAGAACAAATCAGCGTGGTGCAGAAATTCTGGCAGATACATTTAAGGTTGGTACCTTTAATCTGGGAAACCAAAAGCAGTCGTCCAGTAGTAAATGTCATATAGTAAATGTGCAGTTTTCCTATATGATTCTCTTTTCTGACATGTTAATCAAATTTACTCAGTTTGCTGGTGAAAAACACCTTTGGATTTAGCTCATGTCTTTCCAGTAATAGCTCAAAGCGAGTTACATTCACATACAACAGGTATTTTCTTCTCCTCAGAGGGTTTACAATCCAAGTTTGTTCCTGGAGCAATGGAGGGTGAAGGGACTTGCACAAGATCAAATGCATTATTTTATATTTTCACTTGCTGCATAAATGTATTTATGGATCTTCAGATGACTTTTTCCAAGATTTGGCTTGCCAATAACCATCCTGTTGACTGGTGAGGTTGACTTATTAAAGAATCATACAGAGCTTTGCAGTCCACTTCAGCAGTGTATTTTGGTTTTTGGCCTGGTGGTAGTTTCCTCCTGGTCTGTCTGTGTTTCCAGCTTACTTGGAACTAGCCTCTTTTGTCCTATGGTGCCTTCATTCACCTGTATCCAGATTTTTTTCCCTTTATTTTTTATCACAACACCAGTTAGCCCAGCCGTTGCAGTGATGTTTTTTTTAGAAACAGGCCACAAACTCCCTCCAGAACTCTTCTAATATAGACACTATGGGGCCCTTTTACTAAGCCGCGTAAGCATCTACGCGCGCCCAACGCGTGCCAAAATGGAGTTACCATACGGCTACCACGTGGATCTAATGGTAATTTCATTTTTGGTGCGCGGCCGATACATGCGGCTGAAATTTTTTTCCAACGTACGTATCAGACGGGCACCAAGTGGCATTCAGCACTCGTAGGTCATTACCGGCTGGTTACCGCGCTAACCATCTATGGGCGCCTACACAGTTAGCGCGCACTAATTTTGTGCACGCGCTAAAATTGCTAGCTCACCTTAGTAAACAGGGCCCTTAGTTTGTACACTGCTTAGATTTGCTTGTTAGCCCAGGCAATATAGAAAGTAGTAAAAAAAAACTATAAACTTTAAACTTTGATAATGCTAGCCAATGGATTGAGCTCTAAAATATATTTTGGTGCTCATAGGGTTAATTCCTGCAATCTACATTTTTTTTACAGATTTGCAAACTTCCTCAGAATGGGTTTGTCAGTCTCAGACCAGTTGCTCAGTGAAACTACTGCGCACTGTCACTTAGAGGGACCTGAGTTTCCTTCCAAGGTCATGTCTTTTGCTTTGTAGGCCATCCGAGGTCTAAGATGGTGAAGCAGCATTCACAGCCTCTGGTGAAAGGCTGTCCCAGCCATTGTGCAACAGTGGAACCTATTGGCAGATTCAGGGCCTATGAATGTAGGGCTCCAGAAGAAGCACTGATGCCATGGCCCCTGCCTGAGCACTGTTGCTACAACAAGAAATCTTTATAGTAGAAGAAATAGTCCCTGCTAGTTGCGAATGGCAGCTGATGGTGTTAAATCCCAGTTCTGGTACCAGTTCAGCTGAAAACACCGAAAAGGAGCAGGGGACAAAGAAAAAAAAAGTTCATCAGATCGACTTTGTCTGGAGAAATCAAAAGCAAATTAGAAAAATGTGGTTTGGACTTTGAAACGATTTGAAACATTTTTTTTTCAGATTGTGAATTTACTTTGGAATTTTTTTTAAATGTGCTTCAGATTTTTTGACATTCAGATTGTCTCCAAATCTGGCAATAAAAATCTGACAGATTTCATCTGTGTGTCTAGAAAAATCTGAAAATTCTAGAAGACTCAAGGAGGCAGAGTGAAATCCAGCAAGTCTGGAGCTTCACCTTTAATTTTTCCCACAACCTTAGCTCTTTCATTATCCCTCCGCTCTACCAGTAGTGCCCGATTGCACTGGACAGAAGGACACCATCTAATAGTCTCTAATGTGCTTTCTGATTATATAAACGATACTGATTAAAACATGGTTTCTTAAATTTTTTGCAGGACTATGCAGTTTCCACGGTTCCTGTTTCTGACTATTTGCATCTGAAGAGCTTTTGTAGCATGGCTGGCCCAAATCTCATTGCTATTGGCTCAAGTGAAGCTGCACAGAAAGCTCTTAAGGTAACTTGGCATCCTTAATCCTTTTCTTAAAGCAACCACAGATATCCTGGATAGAGGGAAGATACATTCTATAAAAAGATGGATCATCCATTCAGCCTGGCAGAGTCTTCTTTTTCCAGATCACATTCTGGAAATATCATGGAGGGGGGATTTTATAAAGCTTTTCCTGTGTGTTATAAAGCCTCTTTTACATACAGAAAGGGCTTTTTATAAAATTGCATGGATTCCTACACATATAGGGACCCTTTTACTAAGCTGCGGAAAGAGGGGTCCTGCGCTAGTGGCGGTGGCCGTTTTTGCCACACACCAGGGCCCTTTTTACCTCAGCAGGTAAAAAGGCCAAAAAATGAAATGACTGGGTAGTATGTTCACACATACCATGCAGCCATTTCAGGGGGTCAAGCAAAAACAGAAGACAATCTCCACTGAAGGAAAACACCAGGATCTCTGTGCCTCAGATCTTTGTATTTAAAGAGATTGCCAATAGGGTACTTTGTTTCATGACTTGTCTGGGAATATGCTTGAGATGGTAGATTCCTAGACCCCTGATGCAGGCCGGTAGGGCCGAAACACGAGTCGCGTCGGGTCCCCTCTATTTTTATTGAAGACTATTGTTAATAAAGATCTTTTCTGGACACCATCTGCAAAAGGTTTTGCTTTTTTTCCTCTGCCGTTTCAGGGGGAGCATTTACTGCCACCCATTCGGGCAATACTGCCCGATTACTGCTGGGTGACCCCCTATAGAAATATATTTTTTAAAATATTTCTGGTAGCACCAGAAATGGTGTGCGCAGGGGTGGAACTACTCCTGGCACCCACGTTGGGCCGGCAGTACTTCTGGATTGCTGCACGGCAAGCCCGTTGCCACGCGGCAACCCTTTAGTAAAAATGCCCCATAAACAGTAGGAGCACAGAAAGAGGGCAGCTCTATAAAGGAGCATCACTCTGGAACCCATTCTGTAAAGGAAAATATGCACCTACTTTTTTTTTTTATAGAATGTAATTTAGGCGCAATCACTTGAACCAGCCAAAGAGCTGCTAAAAAACCCCCCACATGGAAATTATAGAATTCCATAATTTATGTGCCTAACTGTATGCCCCACCCATGCTCTGCCCAGTCTCCGCCCATATGTACGCCTACTGTGAAATTATGCACCATCACATTTAGACACCATTTTATAGAGTAATGCATAGCTGGAATATTGGTATGTACCGTATGTACGCACACATGCCATATGCCAGTATTATGGTTTATGGTTTATTCAAATTTGCTGAATCGCCTGGTTATTTACTGTGTTCTCACCCTCTTGCAATCTGTGCATAGATCGCATTGGAGTATAGGGAATAAAAACTGTATAAATACTAAGGACATCCTGTATTCAATGCCTTAAGTGCAAGCATAAAAATCTTACCTCTGTATGACACTGCTGATCAATGGTTATGTTTTAATAATGGGTCACTTGATCGTATTTTTGTGCATGTGACAATAGTTTCACTGTTGTGTTTTGAATGCTCTGGGGTTTCTTCAGAGCAGAGTACTTAAGGCCATTATACGAGTTACCATAATCATGCAAAATTGTACCAGTATACTTAAAAGAGTTAGTAGCTCATCTATAGCTAAAAAAGGATTGTATGAATCTAATTTATCTGAGAACTAAAACAAAAAAACAGGAGGTTTAGTGTGGGTGGAGCAGAGGTGGAGTTGCAGTGTACACCAGTGTTTCCCCAAGTCCGGTCCTGGAGTACCCCTTGCCAGTCAGGTTTTCAGGATATCCACAATGAATATACATGAAAAAGATTTGCATATAATGGAGGCAGAGCATGCAAATCAAGTTCGTTCATATTCATTGTGATTATCTGAAAAGCTGACTGGCAAGAGGCACTCCAGGACCGGACTTGGGAAACACTGGTGTACACAGATGTTTTGTAAAAGATGTGAGTGTGAGAATAATTCCATAACAGGGTGCCCAGTACGGGAGCTGGTTGTGGTGCCCATTTTAAGCCTATTCCACACAGAAAAGTGAGTGTCTACTTTTCTTTATAGAAGAGTAATTCAAGTGGCTGAAAATGCATGTACCTTTAAATAAGTCCATTATAACTGCTCCACTGGGTATATTATTTGGGAAATTGGAACATTATGGTTCCCTTTCTAAAGGGGGGAGGGGGCATTTTCTATTGTATAAAGCTAGTGTGGGGAAAAAGGATTCAAGATTACCCACTGTCTTTTTGGCAGAGGCGTAATGCATTTCATTCTTTAATGCTCTAGGAGACATGTGATGCAAACTTTACTGTTAAATGTCACAAAAAATGCCAAGTTCTTCCACCACGTGCCTGTTGTCTGGACCTTAATAACTTAGAGGCCCTTTACGAAGCGGCGTAAACATCTGCGTGTCCCCAAAGCACACCAAAATGGAGTTACCACATGGCTCTTGTGGTAATTTCATTTTTGGCGCGTATCCGATATATGCAGCCAAAAAATAATTTTCAGAAGCGCACCAAGTGGCATTTGGCGTGCATAGGTCATTACCGCTCAGTTACCACATGAGACTTTACCGCTAAGTCAGTGGCTGGTGGTAAGGCCGCAGACCCAAAATGGACGTGTGGCAATTTTGATTTTGCTGCATGCCCATTTTTGGCAAAAATTTTAACAAGGGCTTTTTTACAGATGCACTGAAAAATGGATTGTTGCGCACCCGAAACCCGCGCCTACACTACTGCAAGCCATTTTTCAGTGCACCTTAGTAAAAGGACCACCTACACTTCTGAACACAGGCTCTTCGTACATATCCTTGTGGTGATGTTTTGAAGGAAGAGGGGGTCTAGTGAGGGAAACAAGGGAGGGAATGGGGGAGATGGGTAGCTAGAGGTGGTTTAGGCTGTTTCCCCGGAGGTAGGGGATTGTAAGAGCCAAATCTTCCTACTTCCTTCTTCTGTTGGTTTTCTAAATACTTCAATAAAAAGATTACACCTAAAGTGCGATCATTTACACCAGCCTAATACCTGGTGTAAATGCCTACAACTAGAAGTTAGCATGAACATGTCTAAGTGATAGAATTTTATAATTTATACATGTACGTTTGTGCTCCATGCAAACTCCACCCATGTGCATGCCCACTGACAAAGTGTGTTCCACAAATCATGGTACATATTTTTCTGCTGGTTGGTATTCTATAAGAGGCAATTGATGCACATAAGTGGACACTTATGCTTGTAAATGACTAGAACATCACCTTCCTGCCACATACAGCTTGGCAGCTGTTTGTAGAATTACCCCTATATGCATAGGGTATGTGCACACATTCACATCTTTTGTGCTTTGGCATTTATGCTATTGCTGCTAGTTCTAGAAGCCTATTTTGTAAAGGCACATAGGTTCCCATGTTACTTTTATAAAATAGACTTAAATAAGCACCTTTTTAGATTTCTCACATAGATGCCCTCATAAAATTACTCCCAGAGTGTATAACACCAGGCAGATTACAATGCATTACAATGCATTTAAGATTGTAGTAAAAGATTTTTCGAAAGAGAAAGGCGCCCATCTTTTGACACAAATCGGAAGATGGGCGTCCTTCTCTCAGGGTTGCCCAAATCGGCATAATCGAAAGCCGATTTTGGGCGTCCCCAACTGCTTCCTGTCGTGGGGACGACCAAAGTTCCCGGGGACGTGCCGGAGGCGTAGCGAAGGGGGGACTGGGGCATGCCTAACAGATGGGCATCCTCAAGCGATAATGGAAAAAAGAAGGGTGTCCCTGATGAACACTTGGCCGACTTTACTTGGTCCATTTTTTCTTACAACCAAGTCTCAAAAAGGTGCACAAACTGACCAGATAACCACCGGAGGGAATCGGGGATGACCTCCCCAAACTCCCCCAGTGGTGACTAACCCCCTCCCACCCTGAAAAAAAGAACTTTAAAAACTTTTTTTTGCCAGCCTGAAATGTCATACTCAGGTCCATCGCAGCATTATGCAGGTCCCTGGGAGGGGAGGTATGTGTGTGTCAGCGGACGCATAGGGAAGGCGTGGACATCCTTCTTTCAAACATTTTGGATGTCCTGAACTGCCCCCCCCCCCCCCCCCCACAGGGACAGCCAAATTTCAAGGGCATGGAGTGGAGTGGAGGAGTGGCCTGGTAGTTAGAGCACTGGTCTTGTAATCTAGAGGTAGCCAGTTCAAACCCCACTGCTGCTACTTGTGATCCAAAATTCAAATAAATAAAGGGGGTGTTGGAAGCATAGCAGGCATGGACATCCTCACAGAAACATCCAGGCATGAACATCCTTCTCACAGAAACACCCACATTTTGGACAGGGACAGAGGCATAGCAAAAAAAAAAAAAAAAGACATCCCTGACGTTTTCACCTGGACTTGTATTTTTCTAAGGTTGTAAACGGCTATTATACACACAGCTTGTCTGCATGTATGAAGCCATCTTTGGCTTGAACAGAGCAGCCACGCATAATGCTTGGCTGCTCTGCACTGGCTTCCCCTCCTTAGGAAGGAAATCGTGTGCAAATGAGCTAACAGTGAGCAGCTCATTTGCATGCGATTTCCTTCATGCATGACCGTTTCTTTCCGAATCGCTAAGGGATCAGTAAGGGAAGGGCTTTTTTCATTCAGTTAGTGCATCAGTTAGTCCACTGCAGTGCCCCCTAGGGTGCCCGGTTGGTGTCCTGGCATGTCAGAGGGACCAGTGCTCTACGAATACTGGCTCCTCCCATGACCAAATGAGTTAGATTTGGTCATTTTTGAGATGGGCGTCCTTGGTTTCCATTATCACCGAAAACCAGGGACAACCATCTCTAAAGACGACCATCTCTAAGGTCGACCTAAATGTGGAGATTTGGGCATCCCCGACCATATTATCGAAACGAAAGATGGACGCCCATCTTGTTTCGATAATACCGGTTTACCCTCCCCTTTGTGGGGACGTCCTGCGAGGACGCCTCAGGAAAACTTGGGTGCCCTGTTCGATTATGCCCCTCCACATGGACCTTACATCCCTTACCTTCTATTATAGTATCTTTCTCTCTCTCTACAGATATACAGGGTGAGAAAAAGTAACCCCCTAGAGTTTTTTGCCATTTTCTCATCAAATGCTTTGAATTTCAGTGAGAAATTGTACGTACGCATTTAGTCATCATACTTATGTATTACTATTAAACAACATTTAGCTGCTCAATTTCAAAGCACATGAACTTACAAAGTTATGTGGAGGGGCATTTTCAGTATGACATCTAAGTCCAACTTTGGACGTTTTGCTCAAAATGTCCTGAATCCGAATAGCAAATATAGCCATTTTGGAAAAGCAAAACGTCTATCTTTTTTTTCCCAAAAAGGGCCACATGCTAGATATTTTTGTGCTCTCAGCATTTATCTTTTTGGTGCATTTTTGAAAAAAAAAAGTCTAAGTGCAAAATGCACAAAATCAAGCCATTGGGATGTAGGAGGCGTCAGCATTCTTAGTAGACTGGCCACACAGACATCCCAGGAGAGCAATGGGGACACTGCTATGGACTTCATATAAAAGCTCCCAGGTACACATCTCACCATTGCTCCCTTATATTGTCTGCTGAGCCCTCCAAAACCCATCGCTCCAAATCCAAACCAATGGACAGGGTTTGGATTTGGAGCATAGAACCAGTTGAATTAGATTGACCAGCAGTCTTCTAAAGTTAAGTTTAATATTATTGAAGATATTTTGGTATGGTTTTGCTGCATATATTGTCTGGTGCTGGGCATATTTTGTCAGTTGGACTTGTTCTTTTTATTAGATAGAGTTACCACACACCTCGAGTTGAGTTGGGGGTTTTCTGCCTTGTGCTTTTTTCGCCACTGTTTTTTTGTTTTGGTGGTTAGGCTGCCAGTGGTTACTTCTGAGTCAACATCATCTTGAATTTGCCATTTGTGCACTTCTGTGTAATTTTCTGTTTGTCACTGTATCTGATTTCCTAGTTCATAGTCCAGAGAAGATGGCAGTTATGTGGCTCATGACATCTCCAGGTGCCTGTTTTGTATGGCTCCTTAATGCAGGATTTTTACAGTTTTGTGTATTTTTATTCATTTTTAAATTAGAGGTCTCTTCTGATAAATAAAGGGTCTCTGAGCTGAGCAGCTAGTATATGTGGCATTACGTGCTTCTTGAAGAGCAAATTGCAGCTGGAGGAACTCTGACCTGCAAACACAGATGCTTTTTGGTTACAGCTGGATTTCATCAGTGCTCAACTTGGATACACAATTATTTGTGCACTTAAAATGGATGGAAGATTATATACATTCAGTATCTGATTGGTTGCACATTAATGGCTTTAGTTTAAATTTACATAAAAGAGAATTCTTAGCGTTAAGACAGGATCTTGACCCTGAAGTTCCAGCGGGCCTGGAAATTTGAAACCACTCGTTGTCATTTTTTTTCTGAAGTTCTTCACTTAGGAGTAATACTTGGCTCTGGCTTAAGTTTCTAATACAGAAATCCTCTTTATTCTTTCCAACCTAATGGATGATGACAGAAATGATACATAAAGGGTCAAGTCTGTCTGTCTCTCTAAGGGGAAAACACAACTCTCAGAACAGGACCAGATTTGGTATGGGATAAAAAAACAACAAAAAAACAAGTGAAAAGACATATCAAACTTTAAATAGGCCCAACTGGATTGAGGGTTCCAAAGAAATAAGCCCTGTGCATTTCTATGGGAGAAGCAGTTCCCACTTCTGCAGCATAGAGATTCTGATGCAATGAAACATAGCACTTAAAGAATTGCTCCTTTCCAACTGCCTTTCCCATATTTTCTGCTCTCCTGGTCACAGACACACACAAAGTCAACACACATTTGCACATACAAACGCACATAGATATACAAAATGGGCCAGATTCTATATATGGCGCCTAAAAAAATCTGCGTGGTAAAGATTTCCACCTAAGCGTAGTCTATAAGCGGTGTCACTTAGATTTAGGCGTGATATATAGAATACGCTTAGGCGGAAATCCTAGCGCCTAAAATAACGTGCATCCATCTAGGCCTTGAATGCAGGTGCTCTTACTACTAGTTTGCACTAATATAGTATAAAGTCTTTATAATATATCACCAAAACAGAGGCTTTCCCTCACAGGATCAAAGCGCCCTGTCATAAAATTATCCTCAAAATGCCAGAAATTAAAAAATTAGAAAATGTTTTCTTGATTTCATTGTCATTCGGAAAGGCATACGTGTATTTATTTATTTATTTATTGCATTTGTATCCCACATTTTCCCACCTATTTGCGGGCTCAGTGTGGCTTATTAATCTACATACAAGATTAATATATGTATACCAATACCAGCTCCTTTTTTGACGGCATTACCCTATTTTTCAAAGAAACTATCAAGATTCTGGAGTTACATTTGACTCGGCTCTAATCTTTAAACCTCACATTGATTTGGATCTTCGTGCCTCTTTTTTGCTCTTCATCTTCGGTCTGTCCGCTCCATTCTTTCTGCCTCCCTTTTACGACCACTTATACATGCACTGGATATATCCCGTTTGGAGTACTGTAACTCTCTTTTTCCAGGTCTACCTTTGCAGAGTTTGAAGAGTCTACAACTTATTCAATCAATTGCAGTTAAACTAATTCACAATGCACAACATTTTGACCACGTCACGCCTCTTCTGATATCTGAACACTGGCTTCCTTTTTCAACCCACATAAAGTTCAAGATTCTACTGTTGGTTTATAAATTTAGAGCCCCTTCTTCCTCTCTTTATCTCAACAAGACTCTTATTCAGTACTGTCCTTTGCCTTGCTTTAGATCTCTTATCCGTCTTACTTGCACTCGAGATTCTGCCTTCAGTTATCTGGGCCCTAAACTCTGGAATGAGCTCCTGCATCAGGTTCAGGATCAACCCACCATTGCTTCTTTCAAATCATCCTTAAAAACTCACCTTTTTAGAATTGCATTTGCCTTACCATCATAACCTTTCCCATCAGCTCTTTATTGTGACTCTCTACCCTTCTTTCTCCCTTCCCTCTGTTTCCTCTTCTCTCCTTGTGTGCCTTCCTTCCCCCAATCCCTTGTCTTCTTTTCCTTCCTCTTTTCGTTTCTTTCTTATAAGTTTTATAAAAATGTATTTTGTCAACCGCATTGAAGCCTATGTTAGGCCGCATGCGGTATATCAAACATGTGAAATAAATACATTAATTAAGTCTTACGGAAACTGGGAAACTTGAGTCTGCTGTTTGTGAATACAACTGGATTGTATTGTGAATACAAGATATGGTGAAAAGGTGCTATTTAGCTTTATTCTATAAATCGTGCCTAAAAATTTGGTGCCAAAAAAAGTGCTAAGCTATATGATATAAATGGCACTCAAAGGGGTCCTTTTACTAAGGTGCGCTGAAAAATGGCTTGCAGTAGTGAAGGCATGGGTTTTGGGCACGCGCCAAGCCATTTTTCAGTGCGCCTGTAAAAAACACTTTTTTAAAATTTTTGCCGAAAATGGACATGCGGCAAAATCAAAATTGCCGCGCGTCCATTTTAGGTCTGTGACTTTACCATCAGCCATTGACCTAGTGGTAAAGTCTCAAGTGGTAACCAGGCAGTAATGACCTATGCGCGTCCAATACGTGCATCCGAAAATAAAAATTATTTTACAGCCGCGCGTATCGGATGCACCGCAAAAATAAAATTACTGCAAGAGCCACGCGGTAGCCATGCGATAACTCAATTTTGGTGTGCGTTGGGTGCGCATAGACGCTTACGCGACTTATTAAAAGGGCCCCAAAGTTAGGCACCATTTATAGAATAGCACTTAGCACTGGGAACCATGATACTTTTAGTTGTGGTCATTTACACCAACGAAACCCTAGTGTAAATTCCTGTGCCTAAATTAGGCACAGACCCCCTGAATTCTATAACAATGCACATAAGTTAAAAGAATGCCCCTGATCTGCCCATGACCCTCCCATAGTCCCACCCCCTTTTCTGACCCATGTATAAATTTTAATTAAACCAATTAGCACCAATAAATACTTGTTAAAATTCTAATTACCGATGCTAACTGGTTCATTATTCAATTAAATTGTGCATGAATATTGGGTGCACATACAATTTGAAATGCCATTTATAGAATTTGGAGTATCTATCTTTGCCAATATTCATTTAGAAAGCTCGTGAGGTTGTCATATATCCTCATTTGGGTCAATATTTGGTCACTGCGGTCAGAGGGGGCTTTCAGAGGTGGTAAAAAAAATAGCAGACTGAATATTGCACTATCTGGATAAGTTCTGGGACCATCCTTGGTTCTGCCCATGCTCCACTCTGGCTCTGTCTGCGTTGTTCAGAAGCAGTTTGTAAGTTCCTCATCTTGTTTGGAAGGAAGGGATCCTCAGGAGCTTAGCGGAGATTGGATGGCAGAGGTGGGGCTGGTGGTTGGGAGGCGGGGTTAGTGCTGGGCAGACTTATACAGTCTGTGCCCTGAAAAAGACAGATACAAATCAAGGGGCTGGTGGTTGGGAGGCGGGGCTAGTGCTGGGCAGACTTATATGGTCTGTGCCCTGAAAAAGACATACAAATCAAGGTAAGGTATACACAAAAAGTAGCACATATGAGTTATCTTGTTGGGCAGACTGGATGGACCATGCAGGTCTTTTTCTGCCATCATCTACTATGTAAGAATATTCATAGGCACTGCCTGGATAGTATCTCTGAATATTGTGGTCAGCAGTACTTGTCTGGATAAATGTTTTCAAATATTGATTTTTTAATTTTTTTTGTTACATTTGTACCCTGCACTTTCCCACTCATGGCAGGCTCAATGCGGCTTACATATACAGGTACTTATTTGTACCTGGGGCAATGGAGGTTAAGTGACTTGCCCAGAGTCACAAGGAGCTGCCTGTGCCTGAAGTAGAAATTGAACTCAGTTCCCCAGGACCAGAGTCCACCACCCTAACCACTAGGCCACTCCTCCACTTGTTTCAAGCATTTGTAATGGAAAGACAGAGAAGTTCCATGCTGAAGTTCTAACATGCGTTGCCCCTCTTGTTCTCGTTCTTTCTCCTCCCCCCCCCCCCCCAAAAAAAAGGAGAAGACAAAAGAAAGCATTTTCTACCCTCTCCCAAATCATAACAAGGATTGTAGGGCTGTAGCTCTCCTCTTTCCTTAGCCTAGAATATTACCAGTATTTCTATCTTCTGCCTCTCCTTGAATCAGTTGCAGTTCACTGTGAAGTTATGGTTTCTCCCTTTTGTCTCTCCTAAATTTCAGCTGTAGAAGCTCTAAAATGCTGACATGTACTCTAGCTAACTGTTTATGGGACCCCATTACCTCATGCTTCAGCCCTTTATTACTTGACAGCTGTTCTGTGACTAGTTCTATAGACTATTAAATGCAGTTTGACATTTTAAGCCTATGTGGTGGGTCTATAATGTATACTTCTTCCAGCTATTAAGATGCAAACTTGAAAGAGCAAATACATTTGAAGTGATGTTTTCTGGTCAACGGATCCTCTGGCTGTGGAAAAAGAGAGCATTAGTTGGACTGTGTATGCAAAAAGAAAAACAACAAATTTTAATGAAAAAATGAGAAGGTAGTTAGGAAGCCAGAAGATGTCTTCAGTCTTACAACTGGGATTATCATCCTTTAATATAAAATTTATTTTTCACTTTTTCACTCACCTCAGAAATACAAAGCAGATTATAATTACGTAAACAAATAAATCATCATAAAATGTACAAATTAAACAGTTCCAGATCCAACTCCCTCGTGAATCCTGCAACTCTCCACCTCCCTCCCATACTTCAAAAAAAACACATTTTTAAAACCTTTATAAATTGTAGATAATATATCTGGCATTTTAGCTGTTGTGGCAAGCTGAGACACTCCCTGGAAGGATCTAGTCTGGGTTCTTTTTGAGCACAACACTTTTAGACCGATCCCATTGGATTTTGTGCCTAGCTAGATTTCAAGTTTTGCTGGGATTCACACTTTTGTATTTTGTCTTGTAAATATGCCTGACCTGTTTGATGATAGGCTTGAAATGCCAGACCCAGTATCTTAAATTTAATTTGCAGTCCCATTGGGAACCAGTGCGGTGCCCACTGTAAAATGTTTACCTTATCCCATAGGGCGCTACAAGTCTACCTTTCAGACAGGTTTTTCTTTTCTGCAAGCTATTCAATGCATTTTTTCGCAAACCCACATATATGGTATCACCTTAGCCAAAATTATATTTTTACATATCCAAGAAATTGGCATTTTGCTATAGACAAGATGGCGTGTAACTATCACCTGCATCACTCTCAGAAAATCTTGAGGCCTTCAACACACAGATTTGCCACATTGACAGTTTCAGCCAGGCTTTCCTTACCTTGGCAGCTTTGATACTGTCAATCATGATATGTTAATTACCTTATTGTCTGAATTTGGATTAGCTGGCTCTGTTTTTACATTGGTTTGAGTCCTTCTTGAAAAATAGACAGTATCTAGTATTGAAAGATGGAAGTTTTTTTTTTTTTAATCTTCCTGGGTTCCCCTTTGTGGAGTCCCACATGAGAACCACTGCCCTAGGTGATTTTATCACAGAACAGGGCTGAGTTTTGCAGCACAGGGGATGAGCCCTCTAATGTCTCTGCTATCTCCCAGTGAAATGCAGCACTAAGTCTTCAGCACAGATAAAATGCAATGTACAAAACTGATGTTCATTGATTTATTTCACTTTATTTTCTGACATTCTGATTTAGCAAAGCTAATTGCACCAAAACAGATCCTAATCAGGCTAATAAAGCAAATTGAAACAATGCATAATTACATTAAAATTGACACGTCACTCCTTCCCCATACACATGCATCAAAACAAATGCTTTCAGCTGCTTTCAAAAGTGAAAATAATCAAACTCCTCATCAGTGGCGTAGCCAAGGGTGGGCTGGGGTGGGCCCAGGCCCACCCACTTTAGGGTTCAGGCCCACCAAATAGCAGCACACCTATAATGTGGCTGGCAGGGACCCCAAGCCCCACCAGCCAAAAACTCCCAACAACGTTTTGCTACTGGTGAAAATCTGGTATTTAAAAGGTATATGGGGGAGAGGGGATGTTTGAAAGACTATATGGCATGCAGGCGAGAGAGGGAGAAACCAAATCACTTGTAGGACAAGGTGGAGTGCTGCCCACCCACCTTGGGTCCAGGCCCACCCAAACTTGGGTTTCTGGCTACGCCCCTGCTCATAGGCGTAGACTGGGGGGGGCGAGGGGGGCAATGCCCCCCCAAACGACGCGAGGCGCCGCCGTGCCATTAGTTAAAAAAAAAAAAAAACCACATGCAGGCACGCACTCCTCTCCATCCGCTTGGCTTCCCTGCCCTCTCTGTCTGCGTCTCGCCTTCCTCTGACGTCAGAGGAAGGCGGGACGCAGACAGAGAGGGCAGGGAAGCCAAGCGGACGGAGAGGAGCTGTTGTCCGTCTACCCCTCTCTCTTCCTCCCTCCCTCCGCGGCGCAGGCAGCAGTCTTCTCCAGCGTTCCTGGCAGCGGTAGCGTTGTACACGCTGCCTTTGGCTCTGCCCCGAAGCCTTCTCTTCAAGTTCCTGTTCCCACATAGGTGGGAACAGGAACTTGAAGAGAAGGCTTCCGGGGCAGACCGAAGGCAGCGTGTACAACGCTACCGCTGCCAGGAACGCTGAAAAAGCTGAAGACTGTTGCCTGCACCGGAGGGAGGGAGGGAGGAAGAGAGGGGGTAAACGGAGTCACCATCTTGGACCTCGCGGGGGGGGGGGAGCAGAGGGAAGATGGATGGGACTGGGAGGGGTGGGGAGCAGAGGGAAGGAGCAGGAGATGGATGGGACTGGGTGGGGTGGGAAGCAGAGGGAAGGATCAGGAGATGGATGGGACTGGGAGGGGTGGGGAGCAGAAGATGGATGGGACAGAGGGATGGTGAGCAGAGGGAAGGAACAGAAGATGGATGGGACTGGGAGGGTGGGGAGCAGAGGGAAGGAGCAAGAGATGGATGGGACTGGGTGGGGTGGGAAGCAGAGGGAAGGATCAGGAGATGGATGGGACTGGGAGGGGTGGGAAACAGAGGGAAGGAGCAGGAGATGGATGGGACTGGGAGAGGAGGTGAGCAGAGGGAAGGAGCAAGAGATGGATGGGACTGGGAGGGGTGGGAAACAGAGGGAAGGAGCAGGAGATGGATGGGACTGGGAGAGGAGGTGAGCAGAGGGAAGGAGCAAGAGATGGATGGGACTGGGAGGGTGGGGAGCAGAGAGAAGCCTACTGGAAAGAAGACACTGCATAAAACAGAAGACACTGGGATCAAAGCGATTAGAAAAACTAAATGATCAGACAACAAAGGTAAATAAAAGTATTTTATTCATAATTTATTAATTGAAATGTGTTAGCTTTTTGAAATGTGCATCTGTGATATTTTGCCTGTAAATTTCATTTCCTTCCTCCATATTAGCATATTCATTTGCATATGTATATATGCAAATGATATGCTAATATGCTCCGCCCATTCTTTGCCCCCCCAAATGAAACAGTCAAACTACGCCTATGCCCCTGCTCCTCATGCATAGGCAAAGGAATTTTGATCCATAGATGTGGCCCCCACATTGTAGAATGTTTGTCATCTAGTAAATGACAACCCCACTACTGACAATTATGTAAGACACAGGAGGCCTGTCGGGGGGGGGGGGGGGGCCTAAAGGGCCTTCAAGATTCATAGGGAATGATGGTCTTTTCTAGGTACTGTAGAAGATCCTTATAATAGTATTTGTACACAAAGCAATGAATCTTAAAATGCAAATGAGCCTCGATCAGCAGCCAATGAGCCCTTATTTCTTTTCCATAATAATTTTGATAGTCACATTCTGTAGTAGATTATTTTCAAAGCACTTAAACTTACAAAATTATGTGGAGGGGCATAATCGAACGTCGCCGGCAATCTATTTTGGCGGCGGCGCAACAGCTGGCTGGAACCGTATTTTCGAAAAAGATGGCCAGCCATCTTTTCTTTCGATAATATGGTTTAACCCGGCCAAATGCCATTGTTCGCCGGGTTTGAGATCACCGGTTTTGTTTTTCAACGATAATGGAAAAAAGTGTTGGCCATCTCAAACCCGGCGAAATCCAAGGCATTTGGTCATGGTAGGAGCCAGCATTTGTAGTGCACTGGTCCCCCTGACATGCCAGGACACCAACCGGGCACCCTAGGGGGCACTTCTAAAAATGTTTAAAAAATACACATATAGCTCCCAGGTGCATAGCTCCCTTACCTTGGGTGCTGAGCCCCTCAAATCCCCCCCAAATCCACTCCCCACAACTCTACACCATTACCATAGCCCTTATGGGTGAAGGGGGGCACCTACATTTGGGTAGAGTGGGTTTTGGAGGGCTTAATATTTACCACCACAAGTGTAACAGGTAGGGGGGAGATGGGCCTGGGTCCAGCTGCCTGAAGTTCACTGCACCCACTAAGTACTGCCCAAGGGACTTGCATACTGCTGTCAGGGAGCTGGGTATGAAATTTGAGGCTGGCATAGAGGCTGGCAAAAAAGAGTTTTATTTTTATTTTTTAGTGTGTGAGGGGGTTGGTGACCACTGGGGGAGTACAGGGATATCATCCCCCATTCCCTCCGGTGGTCATCTGGTCAATTGGGGCACCTTTTTGATGCTTGGTCGTGAAAATAAAAGGACTAAGTAAACCCGGTGAAATACTGATTAACGACGCTTTTTTTTTCCATTATCCACAAAAGCCGGCCATCTGGTAGCCACGCCCATGCCTGCCCATGTCCAGCCTTCGCTTCACCGCCGACACGCCCCCTTGAACTTTCGCTGGCATGGCGACGGGAAAGCGGCGATGGTGTCACAAATGCCGCTTTCAATTATACCGATTTCGCCGCTTTTGTGAGATCGCCGGCCATCTCCTGATTTATGTCGGAAGATCGCTGGCGATCACTTTTGAAAATAAGCCTGATAGTAACCTATGGAACTTTGTAAGTCTAAGTGCTTTGAAAATGAGCCCCTTAGTCACTTTATTCTAATACCAGACAAACCTTGGTAAAGTGAATTACAGTAATCTAATCTAGTTAGCACTAAAGAACATGCCAACTAGACAAGATTATCCCATGTCAAAGAAAGGTATAGTTAGTTTCCATAATATTTTTAGCTGGCAGAAACATAACCTCACTAGAGAAGAAATCTGCCAAGTTAAATTCAAATTGGCATCTGTACAAACTCCCAGACTATCTAGCTGTTCAGATAGACACACAGGATAACCTGCTATAGCTGCTTTCATATTAAACTATGTTTTTCTTCTTGGAATCCACATAGTCTTGATTTTCTCTGGATCTAATTTTATATATTTTTGCCATAATGAAAAGGCAGTCATATCTAGGCAATTGTTCAATCTAACACCTGCAGCATGTGAATGTGGTACATGTGGAGGGGCATAATCGAACGTAAACGCCTATCTCCATGGGCGTTTATCTCCGAGAACGGGCCCGTAAAGGGGCGGGCCAAACCGTATTTTCGAAAAAATGGACGTTTTTGAGCTGGGCGTTTTTAGTTTCCATTATCGCTAAAAAAAACAAACGCCCAGCTCAAAAACGTCCTAATCCAAGCCATTTGGTCGTGGGAGGGGCCAGGATTCATAGTACACTGGCCCCCCTGATATGTCAGGACACCAACTGGGCACCCTAGGTCAGTGCGGTGGACTTCAGACAACACTCCCACATGCATAGCTCCCTTACCACGGGTGCTGAGCACCCAACCCCCCCCCCCCCCAAAACCCACTACCCACAAATGTACAACACTACCATAGCTCTTAGGGGTGAAGGGGGCACCTACATGTGGGTACAGTGGGTTTTGAAGGCCTCCCATTTACCAGCACAAGTGTTACAGGTGGGGGTGGGGGGGTGGGCCTGGGTCAACCTGGCTGAACTGCAAAGCGGTACCTACTAAAAGTGCTCCAGGGACCTGCATACACGCAGGCCTCTAGGACTTGATACTGCTGTATAACATTGGCACACCAGTTTACACCTGAAGACTAATCTCTCTGAAAACGTCCTTTATTGGAATAAGCACGCTTACTCACAGTTAACTGCAGATCAGAGGTTGTGCCCCACTGGCAACGAGTCTCCCTGGTAGTGAGATTAGCTGTAGGTCAGAGCTGGCAGAATGGTGTACAATGCCCTCTTTCAACCACATTCAAGGTAAGAACTAAGTTCTCTAACGTGGCTAACACATGGAAGGGATCTAAAACTGGCTTACAAAAATGGCCACTACCTCATGGACTACCGGAAACAAAACTGGACACACTCTGACCCAGTAGGCAGGGGGAAAAGCACCATGGGAGAAGAGCCTACCAACTACCAACATCGTGAGACTGTAACACAAGCTAATGAAATCACAGAGCCCAATACCCTACACCCACCACAATGCAATGCTGATGTGACCCTGTAGTGCACCAGAGAGCCACATCTGACCCAGGAAAAGGCTGTGACAGGATCGAACATATTCTGCTGTCATGGAGATGGGTATGGCATTTGAGGCTGGCATAGAGGCTGGAAAAAAAGTTTTTAAAGTGGGGTTTTTTTGGTGGGAGGGGGTTACTGACCACTGGGGGAGTCCGGGGAGGTCATCCTCGATTCCCTCCAGTGGTCATCTGGGCAGTTGGGGCACTTTTTTGGGACTTGTTCGTGCAGAAAAAGGGTCCAAAAAAAGTGACCCAAAATCACAGTAAAAACGCCTTTTTTTTCGATTATCAGCTAAAGACGCCCATCTCTCCTCGGCTGATAACCACGCCCCAGTCCCGCCTCCACCATGCCTCCGACACGCCCCCGTCAACTTTATTCGTTTCCGCGATGGAGTGAAGTTGGAAACGCCCAAAATCGGCTTTCGATTATACCGATTTGGGCGCCTTTGCGAGAAAAACGCCCATCTCCCGATTTGGGTCGAAATATAGGCGTTTTTCTCTTTCGATTATAAGCTGGACAGTTTGTTTCCTTTTTAATAATAATATATTCTTTACTCTTCTGTGTGAGTAGCAGAAATGTAGGTAATTAGTGATACAAATTCAAAAAACAAAACTGTATTTTTGATTGAAGCCAGTCTAGTTTGCCCAATGAAGTTCATTGACTTGGAGGCTCATTTTCAAAGCACATTGACTTACAAAGTTACATTGGTTACTGCATAACTTTACAAGTCTCTATGCTTTGAAAATGAGCACCTGTCAAATATAAGATAATTTTCATATACCTGCAGAAAGTTCAAGTTTAAAACTATATTGAAAAGGATTTTACACTATGGAAACTAGTTAATAAAGTTTGCTTTTCTAAATTCAAACTGTGTTTACGAATAAACCTACAATTTCTGTTTTATCCTCAATCTTTAAATCATCAAAGCACAGAGCAGATGTTCACTTACCCAGATAAATGTCCTCTTCTCTCAGAACTTCTCAGAAAGAAGGTTACCTGGGACCTTTCCTTTCTATATAGTTTTGATTCTAATGGAACTGCTTCAAACAGACTCTTTGAAAGTTAACACAGTAATAAGATTGCCCTAGTGACCTTTGCAGCTATTCTACCTTCCTCACAGTTCCTTAATTAACACCTAATTCAGGTCAATAACACTGCTACCTCTCCTACTGGCAAAGAACAGAAAATAACATTTTTATTTTAAGACAAAGTTTGAGCCCTGTTCTGCTGTTATCCTTTTTAGTGCTCTAGGCTGTGACAATAAAATATCTGTCTCTGGCAGAAAGTTCAAGTTTAAAACTATAGGGAAAAGGGTTATACACTATGGAAACTAAAAAAAAAAAAAAAACCCAACACTTTATTAACTAATAAAGACTGAAATAGACCCTGCTGTGCCTTCTAGAGGCTGTAGGCTGTGACACTTAAATTTCTACCTCTGGCAGAATGCTCAAGTTTAAAACTATGACAAAAAAAGGTTTTACTCTAAGGAAACTAGTTAATAAAGTTTGCTTTTCTAAATTCAAACTCTCTTTATGAATAAACCTACAATTTCTCTTTTGCAGAGGAGTGGCCTAGTGGTTAGGGTGGTGGTGGACTCTGGTCCTGGGGAACTGAGGAACTGAGTTCGATTCCCACTTCAGGCACAGCTCCTTGTGACTCTGGGCAAGTCACTTAACCCTTCATTGCCCCAGGTACAAATAAGTACCTGTATATGTAAGCCGCATTGAGCCTGCCATGAGTGGGAAAGCATGGGGTACAAATGTAACTAAAAAAAAAAAATCTCCAAAGCACAGAGCAAAGTAATGTTCGCTAACCCAGAGAATTGTCCTTTTCTCTCAGAACTTCTCAAAAAGAAGGTTACCTGGGACCTTTCTTCTCTATATAGTCTGCTATTGAGATATACCTGGGGACGCCACTGCTTGCCCTGGGATTGGTAGCATGGAATGTTGCTACTAGCTACTATCTGGGTTTCTGTCAGGTACTTGTGACCTGGATTAGCCACTGTTGGAAACAGGATACTGGGCTAGATGAACCATTGGTCTAACCCAGTATGGCTATTCTTTTGCTCCTATGTTCTTATGAATATATCAACTTTAGGAAATTAGTATCTCTGATATCTTGCATTTCAGTTTCTGTTTCTCTAGTATTGATGTACATATAGAGTCTGACTTCTTGAAGTTTCTAGTTCTGTTAATGATGTGTGGTCCATTGTTTCATATTTGTTTAGGGTCTGTTTGTGTTTTGTGCGTGTGGACCAAGGTCTGGTATTCTGTTAGCATATAATATGCAGCAGTCTGCTTTTCTAGCAGGAAGTATATTGGTATTATAAGCTACTGCCTTTTTATAGGTAGGGTTGTTGCTATTTGAGTCCTGGACATAAGTACTGCTTTTTTATGACAAGGTTTCTATATTTTATTTTATTTTGTTTGATTTCTATTGATAACCTATAGAGGTCTGGAATGTGTTTGTTTTTGGCAGCATTGGGTTACTGGAGTTCTATAGGGGTTCCACCTATTCTTCCGGTCTCCATTACCTTTGGGCATCTTTTTTTTTTTTTAACCTGTGTCTCATTCAGCCCTAGCTACGCCACTGTAATTTACTGACACTTAAGGAAACTCCAAAATCACCTCCACACACTCCAAAAAACATCTCATGTCCATTCCAGGGGATACTGAAAGGGAAGGGAGCCATGAACACCAAAAACAATTAGGAAAACAAGTAGAAAAATGTATTAAATGATAAGGGAATATATTATTCTTTCCTCGCTTCTGAAATGTTGGACTGGTTCCCAGTTTTCCTCAGTATTTTCCACCCTGCCCATTTGTTCTGCACAGCCTTTCCTAGAGCAGCCTGTGTTCTCAGTGACATTGCAAAGGTCAAAGTACAAAAGTGTACTTGAGAACAACAGATGGAACTGCCAACCTAGAGCTGGCATTTCAAGAGAGGAAAACCTTACTAACTGCTGATAGGCTTGCGGTGGAATTCTTTTTGTGCCTAAGGATTTCATTCCTGACGTTTTTCGAAGGGAACAAATAGTGAAAGCAACAACATTTGCAAAGAGCACTGTGGGACTTTTGGGTAAACGTCCCCCTGGGCTTTGGCAGAAGCTTTTGTTTCCACTGTTTATTTCCCCTGTGGATATTGTTCCCTTTCCAGAAGTCGCAGGAAATTAAATCCTGGGACAAAAGATGCAATAGTTCATAAATGTGCAAGTTAAAAAATGTTACTGCTGGCACACTGAACTTTCCTGCTCTACATTGGTCTCAAACTGGCTCTACATAGAAAAAGCCGATTATAGCATAAAATCATGAAATAAATAAGAAAGTATACTTTCTGTATAAAATTACAAAACTAGATTTTTGAAAGTAAAATTTACATTGGAACTATGTAAGTCCTACACCCTGTCCTTTTCTTCCTTCTTCCTCCTCTTATTTTTCCTGTAGCTGCTCTCTGGGGTCCTTTTACTAAGCTGAGCCTTATGCAAGCCTTTCCCATGCACTAAGCCCATTTCTAGAGTGGTCAGCAAAAAGGGCTTTTTTTTTCAGCTTGTTTCATTAATGGCCACATGCTGAAGTTAGCATTAGCACATAGCCATTAAAATAATTACTGCGGGAACTCTTGGTAAGGGCTCCCATTTTAACTGTGGGCGAGCCAGTTAGTGCACGGTAATGTAGATGTGCTAACTGGTTAGCTCAGGAATGCCCACTCTCCGCCCTTGACATGCTCCCTCATAAAAATTACAGCTTGTTAAGTATATATATATATATATACAGTGGTGGAAATAAGTATTTGATCCCTTGCTGATTTTGTAAGTTTGCCCACTGACAAAGACATGAGCAGCCCATAATTGAAGGGTAGGTTATTGGTAACAGTGAGAGATAGCACATCACAAATTAAATCCGGAAAATCACATTGTGGAAAGTATATGAATTTATTTGCATTCTGCAGAGGGAAATAAGTATTTGATCCCCCACCAACCAGTAAGAGATCTGGCCCCTACAGACCAGGTAGATGCTCCAAATCAACTCGTTACCTGCATGACAGACAGCTGTCGGCAATGGTCACCTGTATGAAAGACACCTGTCCACAGACTCAGTGAATCAGTCAGACTCTAACCTCTACAAAATGGCCAAGAGCAAGGAGCTGTCTAAGGATGTCAGGGACAAGATCATACACCTGCACAAGGCTGGAATGGGCTACAAAACCATCAGTAAGACGCTGGGCGAGAAGGAGACAACTGTTGGTGCCATAGTAAGAAAATGGAAGAAGTACAAAATGACTGTCAATCGACAAAGATCTGGGGCTCCACGCAAAATCTCACCTCGTGGGGTATCCTTGATCATGAGGAAGGTTAGAAATCAGCCTACAACTACAAGGGGGGAACTTGTCAATGATCTCAAGGCAGCTGGGACCACTGTCACCACGAAAACCATTGGTAACACATTACGACATAACGGATTGCAATCCTGCAGTGCCCGCAAGGTCCCCCTGCTCCGGAAGGCACATGTGACGGCCCGTCTGAAGTTTGCCAGTGAACACCTGGATGATGCCGAGAGTGATTGGGAGAAGGTGCTGTGGTCAGATGAGACAAAAATTTAGCTCTTTGGCATGAACTCAACTCGCCGTGTTTGGAGGAAGAGAAATGCTGCCTATGACCCAAAGAACACCGTCCCCACTGTCAAGCATGGAGGTGGAAATGTTATGTTTTGGGGGTGTTTCTCTGCTAAGGGCACAGGACTACTTCACCGCATCAATGGGAGAATGGATGGGGCCATGTACCGTACAATTCTGAGTGACAACCTCCTTCCCTCCGCCAGGGCCTTAAAAATGGGTTGTGGCTGGGTCTTCCAGCACGACAATGACCCAAAACATACAGCCAAGGCAACAAAGGAGTGGCTCAGGAAGAAGCACATTAGGGTCATGGAGTGGCCTAGCCAGTCACCAGACCTTAATCCCATTGAAAACTTATGGAGGGAGCTGAAGCTGCGAGTTGCCAAGCGACAGCCCAGAACTCTTAATGATTTAGAGATGATCTGCAAAGAGGAGTGGACCAAAATTCCTCCTGACATGTGTGCAAACCTCATCATCAACTACAGAAGACGTCTGACCGCTGTGCTTGCCAACAAGGGTTTTGCCACCAAGTATTAGGTCTTGTTTGCCAGAGGGATTAAATACTTATTTCCCTCTGCAGAATGCAAATAAATTCATATACTTTCCACAATGTGATTTTCCGGATTTAATTTGTGATGTGCTATCTCTCACTGTTACCAATAACCTACCCTTCAATTATGGGCTGCTCATGTCTTTGTCAGTGGGCAAACTTACAAAATCAGCAAGGGATCAAATACTTATTTCCACCACTGTATATATATATATATATATATATATATATATATATATATATATATATATATATATATATATATATATATTTAATGAGCCATCCCAGTTGGTCACCTTTTTGGATTCCACGAAAAGGGAATTGGACTAATAGTTGGCGCAGTGGGTTGTGGACCTGGGGAACCAGGTTCAATTCTCGCTGCTGCCTGACAGTCAGCAGTGAGTTGAGATCCTTGGGAGCCAGGTTCAATTCCCTGTGCAACTCCGTGTGACCCTGAGCAAGTCACTTAGCCCTCCATTGCCCCAGGTACAATATAAAACTCAGATTGTGAGCCCATTAGGAACAGTGCAAAAGTACTTGTAATAGAAATTGTAAACTGCATAGTCACCTCAGGGATCATTTGTGGTATATCAAGCAATGAAAATAAATATAAATAAATAAAAATCATGTCTGAAGCCCTTAGATTGGCAAGTTCAGGGGGGGACTGACCATTCGGGCAGCTGGGCAGAGCCCGAGGGCCCAGACGTTCTAGGGTCCCAGAGGCTCTGCCCGGTTGCCTGCCTCCACCACACACTGCACCCCTCCCCCCCACCAGCAGTCCTACCTTGAAAGACCCTGGTGGTGTAGTGGCCTCTGCAAGGGCAGGAAAGAATCCCACTCTTTGATGCCCGCTGCTACTACTCTGCCTGTGGCCTGGCGCTGCCATGTTTTAAAAATGGCTGCCGAGACCCACAAGACTACTGCAGGAAGTCTCGGCAGCCATTTTGAAAACATGGCAGCCATGGCGCCAGGCATAAGCAGAATTGCGGCAGTGGGCAGTAAAGAGTGGGATTCTTTCCTGTCTCTGAAGAAGCCACTAGACTACCAGGGCCTTTCAAGGTAGGACCCACTTCCAGGAGTCTGTAGTGTGTGTGTGGGGGGGGGGGGGGGGGGGGGGGAGGGGCAGCGCTGCAGCGGTGGGGCAATGGGCAGTGGCCAGGGGTGGGCCCATTAACCCTTACTGCCCAGGGGCCCCAACCATTGTCAGTCCACTCCGGGCAAGTTTATCTACTCCATAGATGTAGAAACGCCATTAATCTACCTTCATTATTCTTCCATACGGATATGTAATTTGTTTAAATTTGTCCTTGTTCCCTTTGCTTCTTTGTGGAAAGGAGGTTTTGCTAATTTTGTTAATATGTGTATAGTTGATTCCTGTCTAAGAGTTTTTGATACTCTTCCTATTTCTGTTACAAGATTTCTCTTGGAAATAATTTGTGTAATTACTTAAAAATAAAATTAAAAAAAAACAATTACCGTTCTCTTAGGGGCCCTTTTACTAAGCTGCGGTAAAAAGGGCCCTGCGCTAGTGGCAGGGGTTGTTTTTGCCATACTCTTTTTACCGCAGCGGGTAAAAAAGCCGAAAAAAGATATGGCCATGTGGCATAGGCGTAGACTGGGGGGGGCGAGGGGGGGCAATGCCCCCCCAAACGACGCGAGGCGCCGCCGCGCCATTAGTAAAAAAAAAAAAAAAAACACATGCAGGCACGCGCTCCTCTCCATCCGCTTGGCTTCCCTGCCCTCTCTGTCTGCGTCCCGCCTTCCTCAGAGGAAGGCGGGACGCAGACAGAGAGGGCAGGGAAGCCAAGCGGATGGAGAGGAGCTGTTGTCCATCTACCCCTCTCTCTTCCTCCCTCCCTCCCTCCGTGGCGCAGGCAGCAGTCTTTTCCAGCGTTCCTGGCAGCGTAGCGTTGTACACGCTGCCTTTGGCTCTGCCCCGAAGCCTTCTCTTCAAGTTCCTGTTCCCGCATAGGTGGGAACAGGAACTTGAAGAGAAGGCTTCCGGGGCAGACCGAAGGCAGCGTGTACATCGCTACCGCTGCCAGGAACGCTGAAAAAGCTGAAGACTGTTGCCTGCACCGGAGGGAGGGAGGAAGAGAGGGGGTAAACGGAGTCACCATCTTGGACCTCGCGGGGGAGGGAGGGAGCAGAGGGAAGATGGATGGGACTGGGAGGGGTGGGGAGCAGAGGGAAGGAGCAAGAGATGGATGGGACTGGGAGGGGTGGGAAGCAGAGGGAAGGAGCAGGAGATGGATGGGACTGGGAGGGGTGGGAAGCAGAGGGAAGGAGCAGGAGATGGATGGGACTGGGAGAGGAGGTGAGCAGAGGGAAGGAGCAAGAGATGGATGGGACTGCGAGGGGTGGGGAGCAGAGGGATGGACTAGGAGATGGATGGGATTGGGAGAGGTCAGGCACAGCAGAGGGAAGGAGCAGAAGATGGATGGGATGGAGGGATGGTGAGCAGAGGGAAGGAACAGAAGATGGATGGAACTGGGAGGGGTGGGGAGCAGAGGGAAGGAGCAAGAGATGGATGGGACTGGGAGGGTGGGGAGCAGAGGGAAGCCTACTGGAAAGAAGACACTGCATAAAACAGAAGACACTGGGATCAAAGCGAATAGAAAAACTAAATGATCAGACAACAAAGGTAAATAAAAGTATTTTATTCATAATTTATTAATTGAAATGTGTCAGCTTTTTGAAATGTGCATCTGTGATATTTTGCCTGTAAATTTCATTTCCTTCCTCCATATTAGCATATTCATTTGCATATGTATATATGCAAATGACATGCTAATATGCTCCGCCCATTCTTTGCCCCCCCCCAAATGAAACAGTCAAACTACGCCTATGCCATGTGGTGAGATTGCTCTTACCGCATGGCCATGCGGGGGGAGCACTTACCGCTACCCAGTGAGGTGGCAGAAGGGCTCCCACGCTAACCCAGCAGTAACTGGGTAGCGTGCGATGCTGCCTGATTATCGCCAGGTAACCCCCTGCGGAAATATTTATTGAATATTTACACTAGCAACGGAAATGCCATGTGCTGGGAGTGGAATGACTGCTAGCACCTGTGTTGGATCGGCAGTAACTCCAGATTGGTGCATGGTAAGCCTACGGTGGGCTTACTGCTGCTTAGTAAAAAGGTCCCTTACTGTATGCACACCCCAAAACTAACCATGCGGAATGCTGTAGCGTGTCCCACCTTAGGCTATTTTGCTGCATTAAGGGTGCATTATCACTTAACGCAGCTCAGTAGAAGGACCCCTCTGCCTTTTCACATGTAATGGAGGCTCCAGTAAGGTCAGAAAAAGATTTTTAAAAATCATGTTCTCCAGGTATATAATAGGAGGTACCTAAAACATTAACAACAAACAGTACTTCTGTTCTATATAAATTACAAAATCTTTATTGGTGAAAACAAACCAGTCCAGTAAGAATTGCCAGATCAGTTTTTAAACCCCACAGTCAGCATTTGTCTAAAACACTGGCCGTAGCATTTTAAAAATCCACATATATTCAGCACCATTGAATATGGACAGCAATCACCGTATACAGATAGATTGTAAGCTCTGTTGAGCAGGGACTGTCTCTTCATGTTCAAGTGTATAGCGCTGCGTACGTCTAGTAGCGCTAAAGCAATGATACGTAGTAGTAGATAGCGACAGTATTCAGCCACTATTCATGTACCCCCACCCCCAATATACAGTGCTATTTAACTGGCCAGAATGTCTCCTATTCCTTGCTGAATATCCTTGGTTACTAAATATCACCCTATATAACCAGGTATCCGCCAATTTTTAAAGGGGAAAGGGAATGGGACTTAATATACCGCCTTTCTGTGTTTTTTCCAACTACATTCAAAGCGGTTTACATATTATATACATGTACGTATTTGTACCTGGGACAATGGAGGGTTAAGTGACTTGCCCAGAGTCACAAGGCGCCGCAGTGGGAATTGAACCCAGTTCTCCAGGATCAAAGTGCACTGCACTAACCACTAGGCTACTCCTCCACTCCGGTTTAGCGGCCATATTTGGCCACTTAAAATCTTTCACTGGTTTAAAGATACTGGCTAAGTTCCGGCCAAAAATATACCGGATATTCAATGTCGGTCACCAGATGTCACGTTTACTAAACAGGAACTGGGTTTGTGAGCCCTTGGGCCACTGCCGAGGAGCAGCAGTGGCAGGCAAAACCACCCCATACCAGAAGCAAGGCAGAACAGACGTACCGGCAAATCCAGGCAAGGTCTCTAGGCAGTCAGCCAGCAAGCAGAAGACAGGTCCAGGCAACGGTTCAAAAGGCAGGCGGCAAGCAAAGCAAAGTCCAGGTCCAGGCAAAGATTCAAAAGACAGGAAACCAGCAAAAACAGAATCAGGTCCAGACAAAGTCCCTCAGGCAGAAGTGCACCAGCACCCACATACCAGGGTCTAAGACGCAAAGCAAAGGCAACCGACTGCCGTCTCTAGGTGATTAATAAAGCCCATCCACACCTGAGGTGCAGCTGCAGCAAATCTGAGTAACTATGGAGGCTGTTCCCACAGGAGATCTCTAAGGACCAAATATGGGCTTCCTTCCTGTCCTCGTTACTCCAAGCTGGCTTCCTATGTTATGATCTATCCAAGAGATAGGACAGAGATAGGAAACCGAAACAGATCTTCCCAAAGACAGAACTACTCCAGAAAGGATAGGCAAAAGCCAGCTAAGAAGCTGACCCCCAGAAATCAGGTAGAGGCTGTGAGGGGTCACGGCCACAGAAGTGACACCAGAAAAGGCCTGGCATTGAATATCCAGTTTTAGTGCCAACTGCGGGAGTAAGCCTGTCTAACTCCTGCAGTCTGAATATTGGTCTCATAGTAAAGCAGTTTAAGTTAGGACAGCATTTTTTCTGGCCTAACTTAAACTACTTGTGCATATAACAGCTGAATATTATTGCTATCTGAACAGCTGGGTGAAATGCCCTCACTGCGCCCTGGCACCATGGAGGTAATTCTATATCTGTGAACCTTTAAATAGGCAAGAAGCAGTAACTTACCAGAGGGCACCCAGTAGAAGCATGTTCTATAAAGGAACAGAAGTGCTTACTTTCCTTTATTAAATGTACTTACCGCAAGTTAAAAACCACTGCTGCGGGGCATACTCAGGCGTCCCGTGGTAGTTTTGGGATCAGCATGTGCTTCCCATGCACTAAAAAATATATTTTATTTTTTAGTGCTGGGGCATCTGGGGATGGAGACTAGGCGTGTACTATGCTAATTGGTTATCACAGCTACATCACCACACACTAACCGATTAGCACATGATTAGCATGTGACTCCTTACCACCTAGAAAATAGTTGTTGGTATGTGCATGTGTGTTAATTGCCACGCACTATAAAATAATGAGTGGAGTGGAACGGGTAGACGTGAAGCGTCTGTTTATGCTTTCCAAAAATACTAGGACTAGGGGGCATGCGATGAAGCTACAAAGTAGTAAATTTAAAATGAATCGGAGAAAATGTTTCTTCACTCAACGTGTAATTCAACTCTGGAATTCGTTGCCAGAAAATGTGGTAAAGGCGATTAGCTTAGCAGAGTTTTTAAAAGGTTTGGACGACTTCCTAAAGGAAAAGTCCATAGACCATTATTAAATTGGACTTGGGGAAAATATTTCTGGGATAAGCAGCATAAAATGTTTTGTACTTTTTTGGGGGATCTTGCCAGGTATTTGTGATCTGGATTGGCCACTGTTGGAAACAGGATGCTGGGCTTGATAGACCTTTGGTCTGTCCCAGTATGGCAATACTTATGTACTTATGTACTAATGGGGAAATTAGTGCATGGCCATTAATAGGGAAAATGGAAAATGGGGCCTCAGTGCACAGAAAGCCCTGTACTGGGGATAGCACAGCTTAGTAAAAGGGCCCCTAATTTTTTCTACTTAATCAGGAAATGTATTTAGATGCTGCTTTTTAGAGAAGCAGTGAGTGACTCTGTTCTTAATTTTCTGGGCTGAATATTTGGCTTCAAATATATGCTTCCATTATATGACTCTGTTTTGGAGAAATACTTCACCTTTTATTAATCCTAGGTCATTGTTTTGTGAAAATTGACCTTCCCAGGATTCATTCTTCAGCTGCTGCTTTCCATACATTAGTGTGATACCTGTTTTAATGGAGACATGATTGCAGATTGAGCCTCCTGAGGCATTTTTCCAGGGAGGGAAGGGAAATGGGACTTGATATACTGCCTTTCTGAGGTTTGTTTGTTTTTTTTTTTTTTTGCAACTACATTCAAAGTGGTTTACATATATTCAGGTACTTATTTTGTACCAGGGGAAACAGAGTGTTAAGTGACTTGCCCAGAGTCACAAGGAGCTACTACTACTACTTATCATTTCTATAGCGCTACTAGACGTACGCAGCGCTGTACTGCAGTGGGAATTGAACTCAGTTCCCTAGGACCAAAGTCCACTGCACTAACCACTAGGCTACTCCTCCACAACTGTTTAGGGAGCACTTATCACTCACTTCTTTTGTTATTGCCCTTCACTTATCATTGGTCTGTAGCATTCAGCTGTAACGATTACTTCCCATCCTCATCAGGTCTCAGCTGCCCGTACTATCCCTGCATATATCAGCCCCCCCCCCCCCCCCCCCCCCCCCCCGAGCAGGCTGTGTGGCTTTGAGCAGCTGCAGCAACGTTTGCCTCCTGAGGACTGTGTCTTCCTAGAAGCAGTGCTCCCTAGCTGCTCACCCTAATTACTCTAAATACAGGGGGAAATGGAATTTATCTAATCAGTCAAACCTAGTGCACAGCATCACTTTTCCAACCCTCGGCTTCCTAAGCAGCAAAGTTATTTGGAATATAAGGCCAAGCAGGGAAACTGAAGACATTAAGAGGCCCTTTTACTAAAGGGTTGGTGCGTAGCAACCAGCTTGCCATGCGCCAATCCAGAACTACTGCCGGGCTACCGCGGGAGCCTGGCGATAGCTCCCACTCCCAGTACATGCCATTTCCAGCGCTACAAAAATATTTTCTATTTTTTTAGCACCGGTGTTTACCCAGCGGTAATTGGGCAGTGTTACTGCTGGGATAGCGCAGGAGCCCTTACCGCCACCTCAGTGGAATATGTGCCCCTCCCCCCTGAAATGGCCACGCAGTAAGTGGTTCACTTACCGCATGGCCATTTATTTTTTTAAAAAAGAGACAGCCTTTTACTGCAGCTTAGTAAAAGGACCCCTAACAGATCAATATTAAAACCACACAACGTCTGACATTTTTTAAAATGCCAACTGCGGCATTTAAATACTTCACGTTATTCAGCACTGCTGAATATACATATAGAGTGATGACTACCACTACTGACTGTATAGCAGAGGCACTAAGGGGGGTCTTTTACTAAGGATTAGCTTGAGTTATCTGCATTGGGGCCTATAGGAATAAAATGGGCTCTGCTGCAGATAACTCGAGCTAATCTTTTGTAAAAGACCCCCTAGATTCTATGCAGACACCCATACTGCTAGAGTACCAGATGTCCTGCACACGCTGCTGAAAGTTAATGGACAAGGGGGTTCTACATTTACCAGTTGTGGCTGAACCCCCTTTGATAACTGATCCTAAAGGCCTTTTTAAAAAAAAATTGTATTTATTAAACTTCTCAAATAATAATCACAAAAAAAACCTCACCTGCAACATAGGCAATTAAAGAAAATAAATTTTAGGAACAAAGCATAGTCTGAAATATCTTATATAATCATAGGAAATCTAGGAATCAAGAAATAAGGAAATAATAAAAAAAAAAAAGAATAAAGGATAAATCAATAGAGACTTCATTAATTCTGGTAGAGTCCATCCAACCTGTCCTCACAGAGGAAGGTTCAAATCTGAACTCTCAATTCTTTGGCACAAAGTCCAAGAACTGTTTATTGTCCAAAAAAAGAAATTAGGGGGTCTTTTACTTAGCATACATGTACCTCATTCTACCACAATATCACTTTGTATTCATTCATACCATGTATTTGTTCAGACCGTAATCAGCTAACACCGTTAACAGTTATATGTAAGCCACATTGAGCCTGCAAAAGGTGGGAAAATGTGGGATGCAAATGTAACAGATAATAATAATAAGTTGTGGTAGCATTTTTTGCTTATGGTAGAAATCAGCTGGCGGTAAATGCCGAGACACCCATTATATTCCTGGGCGTCTTTCTGTTTACCACCAGCTGAGCTAAAAATGCTACCCTGGCTTAGTAAAAGACCCCCTTAGATTCGTAATTTGTACACGTTGACAAGGAGATTGTAATACAAAACTCATGCCAAAAGCAGTGCTAGGAATTCTTGATGTCGTTTTTGTATATCTTAAGAAAGATTAGGAAAAATACAAACTTTGGACCCCAAAAGAAGATCATTTAAATGACAGAAATACAGTTAAAGGACATTATTCCTGTCAGGCTTGAGTACAAGTCACCGATAGTGTTTTTCTTTGTGTGGTAACTTCCAGTGAAGACTCAAGGGATTCCATTAGATTGAATTGATCAACCTGTTGTTCACCAGCTGTTTGATTTTGATTCCACAGAGCTAGGTATTGAACCTTAGCTAACAATGGTAACACCTCAGTTGGTATCTATAAGAGCTTCAAAAAATATTTCTGCACCATCTGTAAAGCTGGAATAAATGGTGACTTGAGGAAATTTCTCCTCTGAACTTAATTTTCTAAATATTCTATTTTCGTGGTAGAATACATCTTATCTTTACAAAACTAGCATTCAGAACTTGTGTCTCTGCCATCTTGGCCTCCAGGGAGGACAATCTATTGACATGTTGTTCCAGTACTTTTGCCTGACTATTCAATGATCCAGAAATTTAATTACATTGGGAAACAAAGCTTCCAGTTACTTTTATAAAAGATGAATTGAGAGTTTGAAGAGTGTCCCAAATATAATCCCTTGTGGCAACATTTGGCTTCACTAACTCCAGCAACCCAGCATTAGAGAATAACAGCGTCCCACTAAGGGGTTGAACACTCGTAGTTCGTGAGTCACAATGGTGCCTGAGTGAGACTCACCTGCCTGATGCTCTGACCTTTCTGAGCTGCTTGTGCAAGCTTCTTGTCTTCTTTAACTGATGGGGAAGAAGAGGAAAGACGATGAGTGGCATGTTCCCTCTGCTCCTTCCCCACCCCGGTGCATTGGCAGGCAACAATGGAGTGGTACAGAACTCCAGTGGTTTCTGGTGCAGTCACTCCCTACGCCGGCAACAGTGGTGATGGCACTTCGCTCAGCCCCGTCAATCGGACAATGCCCCTGCAGCCAGCAGTTTTGTTTGCCGAGAGGATGAAGCTGGGAAATTGCTTCTAACAATCTGGCAGAGAGTTCTCCTCTTGTGATTTCAACCCCACTAGTTTTGACTACTAAGGGCCTTGTTTTCTAAGGATTTTTTTCCCACTCTGTGTCTGTCATGGAAAAAATCAAACCCTGGAAAATCAGGCCCCAGTGCCTTGGATGCCAGACTTTATTTTTTCTGAAAGTTGTAATGTTTTGGATCTGTGTGTTGGAAGAGAAATGCTGTATACCCAGAGGCTAGCACATTTTTCCAGCAGGGAGCTGAACACATGTAATCATTGTGTTTTTCTGGCTGACTTAAGGGAACACTCTTTAGAAGAGGGAGGGATTTCCCATGGGGACATGTGTATTTGTTTCCCAAATGCTATCCCAGATATACGTGGTGTTTGTTAAGCTCCATTCTGTCTTATTAGTAATATTGATACATGACATCTTTCTAATCAGGGACATAAAGGTTAAAAAGCAAGCAAACCTTATATATTTTTCTGTCTCTTAACCTTTACTTAGTGCATTCAAATAGACTAACGCAGCAACCACACTGCTTTATCTACCAGAAATCATGTGTCGTGCTGAGTGTCAGGCCACTACTGCATGTGGAAGATGCAAAGACCGGCATTACCATCACAGACAGGGATCGACCACGTGAAGTGGAAGAACAGCAGTCCCTAAAACTGTAGTAGAGATAGCCAACCAGGAGTAGGGTAGGAGGTTAGGCACTTCCAATAACACACGGGAGACAAAGTTTTATTGTGTTATTGGAAGTACCTACCCTCCCTACCCTACACCTGGTTGGCTATCGCAGATTATCACAGCCCAGTAGGATGTGGAAAAATATAATCAACAGAAAGCTTCACAAAATCTAGAAACCTTTACAGCATTCTGTGTCCCAGTTCTATAACTCCAACCTTTTGTAGTGTATCATTAAGCTATTTTATACAGTACGCTAATGGTATCCTCCCACATGCGTTAATTTTATATTCACTACCTGAAAATTGCACAAAAGAATTCTAGCAAATAATAATATATGAGTAAATTAGAATTAGTTGGGTTGAAACCATAGGCGTAGACTGGGGGGGGCGAGGGGGGGCAATGCCCCCCCCCAAACGACGAGGACGTGGGCTGGCGCTAGAATGAAAAAAAAAAAAAAACAAGCAGGCACGCGCTCGTCTCCGTCCGCTTCGCTGCTTCCCTGCCCTCTCTGTCTGCATCCCGCCCGAAAGGAAATGACATCAGAGGAAGGCGGGACGCAGACAAAGAGGGCAGGGAAGCAGCGAAGCGGACGGAGACGAGCGTGTCTATCTACCCCCTCTCTTCCTACCCTCCGGCGCAGGCAGCACCAATCTTCTCTAAGTCTTTCTTGTTCCTGGCAGCGGTAGCGACGTACACGCTGCCTTCAGCTCTGCCCCGAAGCCTTCTCTTCAAGTTCCTGTTCCCGCATAGGTGGGAACAGGAACTTGAAGAGAAGGCTTCCGGGGCAGACCGAAGGCAGCGTGTATACGTCGCTACCGCTGCCAGGAGCACAGAAAGGTTGAAGAAGACTGCTGCCTGCACCGGAGGGAGGGAGGAAGAGAGGGGGTAAACGGAGTCACGATCCTGGACCTCGCGGGGGGGGGGGGGGGAGCAGAGGGAAGATGAATGGGACTGGGAGGGTGGAGAGCAGAGGGAAGGAGTAAGAGATGGATGGGACTGGGAGGGTGGGAAGCAGTGGGAAGGAGCAGGAGATGGATGGGACTGGGAGGGGTGGGAAGCAGAGGGAAGGACCAGGAATTGGATGGGACTGGGAGGGTGGGAAGCAGAGTGAAGGAGCAGGAGATGGATGGGACTGGGAGGGTGGGAAGCAGTGGGAAGGAGCAGGAGATGGATGGGACTGGGAGGGGTGGGAAGCAGAGGGAAGGAGCAAGAGATGGATGGGACTGGGAGGGGTGGGTGGGGAGCAGAGGGAAGGACCAGGAATTGGATTGGACTGGGAAAGGAGGTGAGCAGAGGGAAGGAGCAGGAGATGGATGGGACTGGGAGGGGTGGGTGGGGAGCAATGGGAAGGAGCAGGAGATGGATGGGACTGGGAGGGGTGGGAAGCAGAGGGAAGGAGCAAGAGATGGATGGGACTGGGAGGGGTGGGTGGGGGGCAGAGGGAAGGACCAGGAATTGGATTGGACTGGGAAAGGAGGTGAGCAGAGGGAAGGAGCAGGAGATGGATGGGACTGGGAGGGGTGGGTGGGGAGCAGAGGGAAGGAGCAAGAGATGGATGGGACTGGGAGGGGTGGGGAGCAGAGGGAAGGACCAGGAATTGGATTGGACTGGGAAAGGAGGTGAGCAGAGGGAAGGAGCAGGAGATGGATGGGACTGGGAGGGGTGGGAAGCAGAGGGAAGGAGCAAGAGATGGATGGGACTGGAAGGGGTGGGTGGGGAGCAGAGGGAAGGACCAGGAATTGGATTGGACTGGGAAAGGAGGTGAGCAGAGGGAAGGAACAGAAGATGGATGGGACTGCGAGGGGTGGGGAGCAGAGGGATGGACCAGGAGATGGATGGGATTTGGAGAGGTCAGGCACAGCGGAGGGAAGGAGCAAGAGATGGATGGGATGGAGGGGTGGGGAGCAGAGGGAAGGAGCAAGAGATGGATGGGACTGGGAGGGTGGGGAGCAGAGGGAAGCCTACTGGAAAGAAGACACTGCATAAAACAGAAGACACTGGGATCAAAGCGAATAGAAAAACTACATGATCAGACAACAAAGGTAAATAAAAGTTTATTTTATTCATAATTTATTAATTGAAATGTGTCAGCTTTTTGAAATGTGCATCTGTGATATTTTGCCTGTAAATTTCATTTCCTTCCTCCATATTAGCATATTCATTTGCATATGTATATATGCAAATGATATGCTAATATGCTCCGCCCATTTTTTGCCCCCCAAATGAAACAGTCAAACTACGCCTATGGTTGAAACCAAATGTCTGACTTTGATAAGTCCAGCATGAACATCCATTTTACAAACTGCATGCTCAGTTTCATTAAAACGAGCGTGCAAGGCATGACTGAGAACAGAGCAGGGCAGGCAAAATGGGACCAACGCGGGACAAACACTTCAGCTAGCAGGGGTTGGGCACCCCCGCCAGCCAAGGTACTATCGTGCAGCAGCGGCAGTGGCGGGGGAGAGGAGATGGTGGTGGTAGGGGGCAGCGGCGGCAGTGGGGGGGGGGGGAGGTGGCAGGCCAAAATATGCCCCCCCACTTTGGGCTCTAGCCTCCCCTCTTGTCAAGGTCTGGCTATGCCCCTGCTCCAAAATAGCCAGTTTTGGCTTGAGCGCCAACTGGGCATTTTCAATTAAGTGCCACCAAAATGCCCAGTTAGCCCCAGACAGGTGATTTTGGGCTCTGTTTACAAAGATGCACTAGCATTGGTAGCACACACTAAAAATTAGCGCGTACTGTGTAGACGCCTCTAGGAATATTATGGCCATCTACAGGGTTAGCGTGCTCTAAAAATGCTAGCATGTCTTTGTAAACAGGGCCCTTTTGTTTTGAATATCGGGCCCTTCATTTTTAACTCTCTGTCCAGCACAATCTTAATTCTTTTCATCTTACAGAAAGCATTAGGGCATTAAAACAGAGACAGAAAATTTAATTTCTTAATGACGTACTTTTTTTATTATTAATTCTGCATACTAGTATTAAGGAGTTTGCTAAATTATCCCCCGTTTCCTGGGATTTTACTTCTGGAGCTATCATTGCAAGTCAGTAAACCTGTCCAAAGCCCCAGAATACTGGCAGGGTTTGCAGCCATGGCCATAGGTCATATCTCTACTTGCAACTCATCTCTAATTTTTATGGATCTTTCCTTTTAAAGGAAGCAGCAAGGACCATCTGCTTAATGTCATTGTTACATAACTTATTTGATTGTGCACAGTAATTGAGGCAACAGCTGCACTACATTCGGAAACCCCTGAAAGATCTACAAAGTCAGCATTCGTGTCAGACAATTGCAGTCACTTGTCAGCACGTTATTTGGCATTGCATCGGGTTTTTAAATTACCCTTAATGATTTTGTTGTTACACTTCTCCTTTTTATTTTTACATTAATTTAATTTCCTAAACCTTCAAAAATTGGCATACACTTCAGGATGATGTGTGCACCAATGCCAACATTTCTCAGCTGACATGAGAAACAATGTCTTTCGTTATCTGAGATCTAAATGAATGTATTGTAATGCATGGGGATTTATTTTTACCATATTGGGTACTTTTTAAGCAAGCAGTGTAGCCTTGGAGAAGACTTCAAGCTGCTGAAAAGATCCTCACACCTGCCTATGAGTCACTGAGGTACGGTGGTGTACCATGGGTCTCCAACACCCAGGGGCCAATGTGTACATTTGCACCCTCCCCCCAGACACACATCACTTCTGACCAAAAATGTAACCAGATTTTGACATCAGGAGGGAGCAGACCTTTTGTAAAATAGGTGTCAGATCTGCATAGGTGCCATTTCATTCAAAATCCATTTGGGGGAGCGGCTGCTCCGCTTGTGCCCTCCCCTAGTTATACCTTTGCTTCTGGCCCCTATCAATGTGGTCCATTCCCAACTGGCAGCAGGAATACAGCTAGTGGTACAGCAGACTTAGTGCTTCTCTAATCTTCTCTTCCTGTTGTCAGTGCCTCTCCTGCCTACGTGGTTCTGTTTGGTGATCTGCAGATTTCTACTGTGCACTGATTCCCAGATACTCAAAACAATAGCGTGGCAACACACCTGCCGAATACTCAGTACTAATGACAAGCAAATTTAGGCGCGATGTCAGTGCTGAGCATTAGGGAGCTGTTGTGAGTTCTGGAGAAGATTTGTAGACCCCAGGCCCCCCAGCCTCCTAGCACTCAAAGTACCCTTGTGGTCTGGTGGACTCCAGACTCATCCCGGCTGTGCCTCTCATCCTGAAGACTAGACCTGGTGGCCTAGTGGTGGCCACCACAACCCCCTCCTACCTTGATGAAGGAGGAGGGATGGAGTCCTAGTCCCTCCTCCTGCCAGTTGCTTTGCCCTGCCCAGTGCATCCTGGGATGCACTGGGTGGACCCTTATATGGTAGTTAAGCTCCACCCAGTGCATTTCAGGATGCACTGGGTGGGGTACTGCCATTTTGATGCCATTCCTCCTCCTTTGTCATGAATTGAGGGGCACCACTAGGCCACCAGGGCTAGTTTTCAGGATGGTGGGGGGCATGGCCAGGGTTCCCACTGGACCACCATGGTGTTAATTACTTTTTAGGGGGTGGGGTACTAGGGTCCACTGGACCACCAGGCCCCTACATCCTTGAGGGGGGTCTGGGTCCACTGGAACTCCAGGGCTTAGGGTTGACAGGTTGGGCTCCCTATTTCTCCCCTGTTCAGCACAACCCTAACTCCAGCTCCAAGCTGGCATAGGGTTTGCCACAGGAGGAGCGCCCTTGTTTGGAACGATGCCCGCCAGCTCTGAGCATTCGACAGCAGCAATGTGGGCGCTAGTCCAGTGCTAATGGCTGCTAGCACCCACATTTGCTTTTGAGCATCAGGGCCTGAGAGAAAAGAGGTTAGAAAAGCACGAGACTGCCATGCCAGCAACTCCTTTCCACTCCTGCTTTCAGTTGGGATTGGATGACAGAGTGTGAGTGTCAGACTTGTGAGTTCTTTTACCAAACAGAGCGCTGCTGAGCCCGGTACTCAGACCAGGTTCTGCTTGGCGGCCGGACAACCCTGGGTTTCACCTGCGCTGACCGCCATTCCACAGAGGTTGAGCCCCTAGGTGCGGGCAGAGTGCAGGGCTTACAAGACAGAGCAGGAAGCGGGGTAGTGAATGTAAGGGCCAGACAGGCAGCAGGCAAGACAGTGATCCAGGTACAGGCAGAGTCAGTAGGCAGGCAGCAGGCAAGGGAGTAATCCAGGAACAGGCAATGTTTACAGGCAGGCAGCAGGCAGGGGAGTAATCCAGGTATAGGCAATGTCAATAGGCAAACAACAGGCAAGAGAGTAATCCAGGCACAGGTAAAGTCAATAGGCAGGCAGCAGCTCAAGAGAGTAATCCAGGTACAGGCAAAGTCAGTAGGCAGGCAACAGGTCAAGGGAGTAATCCAGGTACAGGCAAAGTCAGTAGGCAGGCAGCGGGTCAAGAGAGTAATCCAGGCACAGGCAAAGTCAGCAATGAGGGGCAAAGTAGAGAAGAAGCACACTACTGAGCAACACCTACCAAAGTAGAAGCCGAAGCATGGAGTCCAGGAAGAGCTCAGCTGATAAAGTGCTGGCGTCTGACATCAGCAGGGAGAAGGAGCACAGCCATAGGACAAGAGCAGGGGAAGGAGGAACCAGAAGACCAATAGGAGAGAAGCAAGGGAAGCCAGACAGAGAGAGAGCAGCGTATATGACAAGGGTGGTACTGAACAGAAGGCAGCAGGCAGCAGGTCAAGAAAGTAATCCTGGTACAGGCAAAGTCAGTAGGCAGGCAGCAGGTCAAGAGAGTAATCCAGGCACAGGTAAAGTCAGCAATGAGGGACAAAGTAGAGAAGTAGCACACTACTGAGCAAGTAACACCTACCAAAGTAGAAGCCGAAGCATGGAGTCCAGGAAGAGCTCAGCTGATAAAGTGCTGGCGTCTGACATCAGCAGGGAGAAGGAGCACAGCCATAGGACAAGAGCAGGGGAAGGAGGAACCAGAAGACCAATAGGAGAGAAGCAAGGGAAGCCAGGCAGAGTGAGAGAGAGCAGCCTCAGGTGCGTGGAAGCAAAGCAATCAAGGAGCCTGGAAGCCAGGCAGAGAGAGAGCAGAACCAGGTGCATGGAAGCAAAGCAATCAAGGAGCCTGCAGCCAGAGAAGAACTACACACACATGGCTCAGGGCTGTGCCAGTCAAATGTGCATGTCGACGGGATCCCGCGCAGCCCGAGGATGCCGCTTGCGTTGAGGCAGGGGACATGACAGTGAGGAGGGTACTGGAGAGAAAAAAGAGGTGGCATGCCTATGAGCAGTGTGCAGAGCAGGCTGCTGGAGCTCTCACCCACAATTCAGCTGTGAGAAAAGGTGAACATTTCCTCAAATTCATATATTCTGCCCATCCTCACTCAGGATCCTTTCCTCCCTCCCCTGTTTATCATATGCACTGCCCTACTTGTGAATCTGTGGTAAAAGGTGGCAGCAACATGCCAGAGACAAAGGGAATGATAGTTATAAGGGGAAGGCGAAGGCTAAGCTAGCTGCTACCACTACAGTGGGGAAGAAGAGGCTGTATGGCTTGAAGCTGCTGCTTAACAGCTGATTGGGCAGAAGCTTGTTTTTCCTGGTTTTCTGAACCTAGGTTGAAGGTTAAGGGGGCAGTTCTATAACAAGGTGCCTTGTAAGAACACTAGTCTAACCAGGTATTAACAAGCCTACCATTCATAAAGTTCACTGCGGTTTACGGTCAAGAATTAAGCATACCTGGAAGCTAACAATTCACTCCCACAGTTCAAATATATCTCAATCCTCACACACAACAAATTTCTAAAAGAAAAATGTTTTTAAACGTCAAGAAACAATTTGTAATGTGATTCCCTTCTCAAATCTATAGGTAGTGATTGCCATCATTTGGCTGCTTGATAGGCAAAAACAAAACATAAAGTAAGCACAGATTTGTAAACTACTTTCTTCAGATTTAGAAAAGAAGACTCAAGATAGAAATAGAATATGTTCATCCAGACACTATGTGGTAACTCAATCAGGTCAAGCTTATGGTCTGGAGCCTGGCCATACAAAATTAAAAAGACCAAAAGTACATAATTCTAAAATTGCCTGAGCTTCCATTGGAAGCCAATCTAATTTAGCAAATAATAGTTTTACCCTGTCAAACTTTGATACAGAGAACAGCAATTGAGCTGCTGTGTTTTGAAGGATCCAAGATATTTTTCATATGTTCTCTCTGCAACCCACATATATTACAATAATCTAGCTGCAACAATATTAAAGAATGAACCACCAATCTGAACTGATTCTGTCCAAAATAACTTTGCATACGTCTCATTTTCCTTAGCATTCAAAAAACTTCCTTAGCCACTGCTTGTAACTGAGGTTCAAAGGTTTAAAAATGATCAACAATTACTCCAAGAATTTTAAGTTACAATTCTAAGGAAAACACCTGAAGTGTTCCACCATCAATGTTTTTGGATGCAGAGAGTGTGACACTGGGCTTTTCTGATGATGTAGGCAGAGGACAGCTTTGAAACATCAGTGGGCTCATAAAATATTTTCAAAAATACATCAGGAGCAGAACTAAGATACTCTGGGGTCAGGTTTGGCTGTACCCATTAAACATTTTCAGATGTAGCATGGAGAAGGCTCAGTGTACAGTAAACTGCATTCTTTACAATGCTTTGGAAGACAGAAATATTGGCTCAACCAATCAGATGCAATATCTAGTGAGCGTTAGATGATGGTACAAGCCCTTTTGTGAATGGAAATACATAGTGTAGTATGAAGACCCCGGAGCATGTGTGGAGAGAATGAGGTAGGGAATCAGTGGTGGTGGAGAGAGTAAGAAAGGGAATCAGTGGGGGTGGAGAGAGTGAGATGAATTCAGAACTAGTGGGCCGATGCTCAGTAAGCAAGGCAGGGGGGCGCCGCTGCCCTGTCTTCCCTGCCCGCTGCCCTGTCTTCCCTGCCTTCCTCTCACTTGCAAAATCTTTTACCTAAAGTTGCAATGAAGCAGAAGTGAAAGCAACACAGCAGTATTCACTGAGGCAGACAGGCTCTTCAAATTATTTGAGAGAATGCAACCAGATTGCTATATATGCTTTAGTTTGGGGATAACTCCTCACTCAGGGTGAGCTTCAGAGCTTGAACAGCATTCAAATTAAAGAGAACCTGAAATTTTAAAAGTGCTAAAAATAAGTTTTAAAAGTATTTGCATTAAATCTAATTGCAGAATTCAGGTGCTGGGAGTCTGTACTTGGTTGTCATATGCTCAGATTTATTTAAATCATATGCAAATTAGTCTGTTTTTGGGAGGTTCTCATTTGCATATTTATGGATAAAAATGAGCCTTAATGTTAGGTCATGGCTCTGATCAAAAGTGTGAAGTTTGATCCAAAAACGAAGGGTTTATCTAGTGTTTTTCACTAAAAATTCCCATGAGTGTCTGTATGTTAATCTGCATTCAATAGAGCTCTCTGATTGGATGATCAGCTTCTGTTAGAAATCTGCCGGGGGGGGGGAGGGCGGGAAGGGAACAGAGTGAGACAGCAACTGACCATAGGTTTGGCCAAGAGAGACATGCAGCTGTGAGTTCCTGTGTGTGTTGACTGAAATTATAAGAGAGTGCCTGATTATGTGGTAAATGAGAAAATATGAATGAAAAGAGGTTAGTGAAGATTGAAGTTTGAGGCTCCTCTAGTGAGAAAAGGATCTGAATATTTCAGGATTACTTGAAGTTTATGAAGAATAGAAAAGGGTGAATTTCAGTTTAAGAGTGTTTAAATCCTATAAGCTATATAAAGGCTAGGTAGATTTAAGTGACTGTAAGCAAGGAAACCTTAATATTTGATCAGAGATAGTTGATCAGAGATAAATGTTTGATCTGAATTATATCCTTTGGTGCAAAGGAGATTAGAAAAAGAATCTTTGGAAACTAAGAGGACTTTGCTCACATTTTGAATTAGCATTCCTATTTTGAGTTGGAAATCTTTGAAGTGTTATGAAAATACATTTTGCTTTAATGAAATTGCTAAACTTTAGAGTCAGAGACTTATCAATGAGGGATACATACAGTGCTATTTTTTCCTGAGGTCCGGCTTACTTGCCTGCTCCCTTCTGTTCCTGCTCTGCTAGACGGAGGGGGGGGGGGGGGGCGCCAACTGATAGTCTGCAGGGGTGCACCAGAGACCCTAGGCACGGCCCTGCGCTATAGAATCAAATTCTACTCTGAACCTAGCACAGCAAAATTGCCACAACGTACTCAGAATAATGAGCATGCAAATTAATGTCATGTATTAGCTGCTCATTATTCTGCACTAATTTTCCTGTTAGTGCCTGAACGCTGATTGATTCAGGCACTGACAGGAAAGTTGACTTAAAAAAAAAAGGCAAACCCTTCCCCATTAATAAATTAAAAAAAAAAAAACCTGGCCCTGCCAAGAATTGCCTCCCTGAACATCCCACCCCCAACATCGGGCAGAACATCCCCCTCCCCAACCTTTAAAAAAATCCCTGTTGATCCGGTGGTCTCCTCTTTGCCCCCTCACAAAAGGCCCTGGTGGTCCAGTGAACCCCTGACCCCCCCCAAAATAAACTTTGAAAAAGCCCTGGTAGTCCAGTGGGACCCCAGACCAGGACCTTCCCCTCCCCTCCCCCCTATGGGGGCAGTTCTACAACTGGGCACCTCCATTAAGGTACCCAAGGATGCATGGTGGGAGCTTATTCTGTAATGGCATCTGAGTACCCAGATTGTGTTATAGAATACTAGTGTAACCCAGCATCGGCTTGCTTTACATTTATATGCCCACAGTTATACCAGTCATTGACATGGTGTAACTGTGGGCACATAAATGTACTACTACTTATCATTTCTATAGCGCTACTAGACGTACACAGCGCTGTACACTTGAACATGAAGTGACAGTCCCTGCTCGACAGAGCTTACAATCTAATTAGGACAGACAAACAGGACAGACAAGAGATAAGGGAATATTAAAGTGAGGATGATAAAATAAGGGTTCTGAACAAAGTGAATAAGGGTTAGGAGTTAAAAGCAGCATCAAAAAGGTGAGCTTTTAGTTTAGATTTGAAGACGGCCAGAGATGGATTGCATGTAACTTATAGTATTCTGTGGGATCCCCGCCAATGCGCTGTCCATGTGTATGCCCCCTGGGATTTACACAGTATTTTGCAAGTTACGCGCATAAGTGGGAGCTCTGCTGATGCTGTATGGCTGGCAGAAGTGCTCATATTTACCTGCTTATGCTAGTTTTATATAAAGAATAGGTGCGTTCATGGTGCCTAACTCCCTTATAGAATTACTCTCCTGGTGCTGAAAATCAGGGTTAACCCCCCCCCCCCCCCCCCCCCCCCCCCCCCCCCACACACACACACACACACACAATTTATCTGCCTCTGTTGCTATCTACTTTTTAGTCACCCAAATTGAGGAGTTTAGTGAAAATAGGTGCATAAATTTAGGATCTCAGTCCCAGTTAACTTTCTAAAGTGGCCAATTTAGGAGCCTAAAGGGCATAGTTATCAATGTGGGCTACTGTTAAGAGGTGTCATTTTCCCACTAACTTGTGCTATTTTACCACAGGTTACAGTAAAATAACACATCTTGATAGTAGTCCACGTTGATAACGTCTGTTGTAAATCTTTGTATATTGACTTCTTTGTCTTTTATGTCTAATGTACATGTTTTATTGCCCAAAACAAGGACAGGACACATTCACTGAACCACTAGTGTCCTTGGCAGCAGTTGCAGTCTTGGTCTAATCACTTTTGTCTCTAACCAGGACTGTTTACTACATCAGCCCATAGCATAAGTGTGCAAAAGAAAAAGATCTCCACTGTGGCGTTGATATCCTAGAAAAGAAACCTTTGCAACCTGTCATGTCAATTACTGAGTGCAATGATTTCAATGCAGCTTCATGTATAATTTGCAGAGCTATATTCTATAAACCTTTATTCTAATTTGCAGAGCTCTATTAATTTAATTTGCAGGGCTATAGTCTGTGCAGGTGATGAAATAATTATACATCCCGCTGTGTCAGCACAAGCCTATTTTTCAGAGATGTCTGGAATGGTCATGATAGCTTTTAATGGTCATGTTTCTTGTTTTTTGGCAGACTATGCAGCAGATGAGTGACCACCGCTATGATAAGCTAACAGTACCAGATGATGCTGCAGCAAACTGTATTTACCTAAACATACCAAATAAAGGGCACGTCTTACTACACCGAGCCCCTGAGGAGTATCCCGAAAGTGCAAAGGTAGAAAGCCATGTGGTTATTAGTGACTTCACTGTAGAACTGGGGATGGCATGTTTACGGCTAATAAAACATTACATTCTCACCAGAAGCTAATGCCTTGCTGAAGCTGTAAAATATAGACTGAGGAGAATGGGAGGAAAGCCTTGGTAAATCAGATCTTAAGTTTGTAACTGGGGAATATGAAGGGTGAAATGACTTGCCCAAAGTCACAAGGAGCATCAGTGAAAGAGTGGGATTTGAACCCTGCCATTCCTGATTCTGAGCCTGCTGCTCCATCCACTGGGTAGGGATGGACACTCCTATTCTCAAGGGCTACCAACTGTCTAAGTTTTCTGGATAACCATAATGAATGTGCATGCGACAGATCTGCATGCTTATTCATTAGAGTTAGCTTGAAACCTGCTTAGTTGCTAATCTTGGGGACTGGAGTACATACTGGAGGAGTGGCCTAATGGTTAGGGTGATGGACTTTGGTCCTGAGGAATTGAGTTCAATTCCCACTTCAGGCACAGGCAGCTCCTTGTGACTCTGAATAAACTGTTTTTTGAGATTATCTCCCTATTGGTTTGCGCATTTGTCAGCCTCTACTTTTGCAAGTCACTTAACCCTCCATTGCTCCATGTAAGCCACATTGAGCCTGCCATGAGTGGGAAAGTGCAGGGTACAAATGTAACAAAAATAAATAAAAACAAACTTCTATAGTTCTGAGGCTTTCCTCCTCCCTGCTTAATTTTTTTTTTTTTTTGCTAAGTCTGGTGTTGATCCTGCAAACATTTTATTGGTCCCAAACAAATGGCTACCTGCCCTCCCTAAAGTCACACACTTACCTCTTTTTATTACAGTCAGATAAGGCTTTCAGTTCCAAATGAAGCTTCCTTCTTTTCAGAGTCACATCTATATATATAATTCTCACCACCAACGTTCTACGAGCCTGCCTGCCTGTGTCCGTAACTTTCTTCGCTGGGCTCCGAAGCCCCAGCTGACGTCACTGGACCCATTATGCCGTGATTCGCGGCGTGGATGAATGACGTGATCAAGTTGGAATCTGTGTGCGTGCGTCTGACGTCGGACGCACGAACACAAACTGATTCCAACTTAATCATTCGTCCACGGCTCCACGCTGCGTGGCCGACAACAGGACTTCGGCTGGCGGGGGTTGGGGTCCCCCGCCAGCACAGGTACGCGATGGCAGCGACGGGGGACTCTTGGTGGTGGGAAGGGGGGCTCAAGAGGGTCACGGCAGGGGGGTCCAGGGGTCAGGAACTCCCGGGGGGGTCTAGAAATCGGAGGGAGGGGGGTCTGGAAATCAGAGGGAGGAAGGCAGGGAGGTGGGATCTGGAACTTGGAGACAGGAAGGGGGGTCTGCAAATTGGAGGGAGGGAGGCTGGGAGGTGGGGTCTGGAACTTGGAGAGCGGAAGGGAGGGCTCTGGAACACGGTGGGGGGTTCTGGAATTTGGATGGATGGAGGGGGGTCTGGAACTCGGATGGGGGGTCAAATTCGGAGGGAGGGGTTCTGGAACTAGGGGGGAAGGGGCTCTGGAATTCAGAGGAGGGGACGAGAGGGGAGGAGGGGGAATGCACCACCTGTACTAAAACTAAAAAAAAAACAACAAAAACAGGGGGACGACCCTGGAACTCAGAGGAACAGAGGGAGGGGGGGGGGACGACAACGACCCTGGAACACGGACAAGGGGGGACACTGGAACTGGTTGGGAGGGGGGGACACTGGAAGTGGGTGGGAGGGAGGGGCCCCAGCCACACACACTCTCTCTCTCTCACACAGACACACACTCACACACAGTCTCACTCAGTCTGTCACACACACACACTCGCAAATTCACTCTCTCTCTCACACAGTCACTCTCACACACACTCTCTCAAATATACACCCTCCGAGGAAAACCTTGCTAGTGCCCTTTTCTTTTGTGTCTGAAATGGGCCTTTTCTACTAGTATGTAATATTACTCTCTTCAGGTCCTCAGAGATAAACATTAGACTACTCTTTTCTGGTCCCTACACTTGTGAGCATCTTCATTTTGCTTTTCACACATGCCTGTAAGGATTGTAGAGGCTGAAATTGTTAGTAGAGTGACTGATGTATGTTAAAATGAAGGGTACAGGGAAGGTGGAGGTGGAGAGGTTATGGAAATTTGCTTTGGGTTCAAAGGGAAGTTATAAATTGAATTAAATATGCCACAAATAATACTCTCTCTGACTCTTCTATTCTGTATAAACATCTTATTGTCTTTTTGTATTTCCTCTTTCTCTTTTTGTCCATCTTTCCTATAGTCTTCAGCTCTCTACCACGCTTTCCACTTCTCTGTCTCTGCTGTGTCTTCCCTGTATGTATTTACCTCCTCTACTCAATGCCCTGTGTAATTACTCTGTTTTTCATCTTTTTTGTCAGCTTTAGAGGCCGATCAAATTGTGGTTTTGGTTTTGGATTTCCGAGGCACAGAAACCAGCCTGAAATCTGGGTTCAAGTTTTGGATGAAAATGCCAGTGCATTTAGGGTTACCATATGGCTCCAGAAAAAGGAAGGCAGATTGAGCCAGTCTGGGTTTTACTTCCATTGCTTTCAATGGAAGGAAAACCCGGACTGGATCAATGTGTCCTCCTTTTTCTGGAGCCATATGGCAACCCTAAGTGCATTTTCAGCTGAAACCAAAATGATCCGCTGCCCCTCCCCCTGCGATCCCTCTCCGCTGTCTCCCCCCCCCCCCCCCCCAGACCACCAGTCACTTGAAGGCTGTCCCTGGGCCTACCTCATGAAACTCTGGTGGTCTAGTGGCCTCCTTGAGGGCAGGAACAAAGCCCACTCATTCCTGCCTGGTACTGCTCCTCCTTCAAAATGACTTCCGGGATCTCTAGCGGTAGTCTTGGCAGCCATATTGAGATTGGAACCAGCAGGAGCAGCTGGAGATTGGAAGTTTGGAACTGGCATAAGCAGGAGCAATCTCAATATGGCTGGAAGCCTCGGAAGCCATTTTGAAGGAGGAACCGGCAGTACCCAGGAGCGAGTGAGGATTGTTCCTCTGTCCACTACCCACCAATGACATGTTAGACCCAGGAAGGGGCTGCCATTGGAGGGGTTCACGAGGGGGACTGCCACTGGGGGGGGGGGGGGGGTCATGAGGGGTACTGCTGCTGAGGGTTGGTTTCGGGAGGGGGGCTGTTGCTTGCAAGTGGGCCTGAGAGGGGGCACTTTTTGGTTGGGTTGGGGGTGGGGCCAGTTTTGTTTTGGTCTTCAGTTTCAGCTGAAACGAAGCAGCCAGATTCAGTTTCAGTGGAAACCAAGATCCTGGTTTCATTTGGGATCTAGTCAGCTTAATATTGAATCTTTTCTCTAGTCTCTCACTTATACTTGTTTCTTCCATTCTGTAGCCACCACCCCATTGGGAAAAAGAGCAGTTACTAATCATCTGAACTACTATTGCTACTTTTCTGGAGATTCAACTATTCACTAACAAATGAACTCTCCATAGGAAACATTGCTTTGGCCATAAGGTGGAAGAGTTCTTTTCAATGGGAGCAAAAATAGAAAGAAAGTGCCCCTTTGGTTCCTAAGACCTTATCAACCCTAGGTCACAGCATCAAGCAGACAACCAGAATGAGCTCAGAGAAGGCCCAAACATATGTCATACATGCTCATACACTCCCTGTAGACTTGTGTCTTGCCTTTCTTTACATTGACCCAGAAAGCATATAGGGATTTTAAAGATGCAAACTATAACAGTTCATTTTTCTTTCCTAAACAGGTTTATGAAAAGCTGAAGGACCACATGTTGATCCCTATTGTCAATACGGAATTACAAAAAGTAGACGGATTACTTACCTGCTGTTCTGTTCTGATTAACAAAAAGCTAGAACAATGAGTTTGCAGAGGCTGTCCCGTGTAACTGGCAATAATGTACATGCAGGGTGGCAGAGTCTGTGGCCTCTTGCAGTATGTTGTTTTTTATTGACAATCTACCACTGTGCTACTAATTCTTGTTTACAGATTTATGTTCAGGTATGTTTTGTGTGTTCCTGGATTAATACCGAAGCCTGTGCTTTGGCATAGCTTGGATAATGGAAAGAGGCTTAGAAGTCTGCCATATCTGAATTTCATACAGATTGCGGAACTGAAAGCTATGAGATGTGCTGTACTGATATACTATGATTAATAGATTATTGGAAAATGTGATGCTCTGTTCATGTTATTATTAACACTTTGTCCACTGTCAGTGTACTCTTCTGTAAAGACCACAGTACCCTTCCACAACAAATATTTTACGTTTGAGGAAATGGATAGTACATTCTTTGTGAGAGCCCATAGACTAAAATTACAGAGAAAATACAAGTATCAAGGAGGAAACTTTATAGTGGAACTATCTTAAATAAACAGGGAAACAGATTTAATTGAAACAACCTCTTGTTTTAATCAAACATCTCCAAAAGTTCATGTCTCTAGTACAATAGTCCATAGTATTTTCAAGAATTTTTAAATACACATAAAATAACTTAAATGTTGTGCTTAAGTCAAACAACAGACAGAAATGCTTTCTTGCCAAAAATCAAGATTGCTTCTCATCTAGAAACAAAGGTAATGAATGCACAGATGGCCATCCCGACACATGCCATGTTTCAGAGAGAATGTGTGACATGGATGCCAAGAAACATCACCAAAGTAGTGTTATTTGTACAGGAACTGCAAGATTAAAATCACAAGAAGGAAACCTAGTACAGGACGGTATTCTTTGCTCTCTATATGGTGTTTAAGGTAATGTAAAACATTACCAGTGAAAGAAAACATCATACAACCAGATTATGCAGTTTGTTAAAACTATTTTCAATAAAATAACAGAGCTTGGGAAGTTACTAAAGGGACTAAGTGATGAACAGTTGGGAAACCAACCAGGAATGATGGAGACTTAGTAAGTGTGACTATTTGCCTGTCTCTCTTGGCCTTTAATGAGTTGAAATATTAAGGGATATGAGTGGGAGAAGTTCCGGCCTTATGGTTATTATCTAGTTTTACATTTGACATTAAAGACTTTTGTATACTCGATATATACCATTGAATTATTGTAACACACATTGAGGATGGTTTTCTTCCTGTCGAAATATGTACCCTTAACCCAAATCTTGTCTATGTGAGGAGTGTGAAGCTCATAAGCATGGCTGCATCTTTGCTCTCCTCTGTTACTCCTGTACTCTTTCAGCCCCAGGGCCTGTCCAGCCTCTGCTGCCTTTGTCTCACTTTCCTCCCCATCCCACATCACCACTTTCTTCTTCTTCTCTCTATTTCCCAACTACCTTCTTCTCAGTACCTCTCTCTTCTTCAAGCTTTCCCCACTCTTCTGTCTCACTCCTGCAATAAAGTGCTCCCAGATACCTGAAAATATTATGCAGCCTCAGACACAGAAGTGGCATCAATAGTTCAGCGTCCAGTATTTTTAAAATTGCATCTGTGCATCCAAATTGAAACTGTAACACACCTGCTTTGCCACAGGCCTACACCAGCAGTTGTTACAGTTTTGTTGCCATGACACCATTCAGCGCAGCTACAGAAAGTGTGACCCCCCTCCTCCTCCCCCCCCCCCCCCCGGAGGCATAGGCTGATCAGGAGGGCCCACCCAGGTCGTGACTCCAAATATAGGTTTTGCGCTCCCACTTAAGGTCATGATCCACTGTTTGGGAAACCCTGGCCTAAACCCAAGTGTCTAATAAACTTAGGTGCACAGAAACTGACTTTTGGAAATTCCTTAAGTGCCTAAGTCCCAACTAAGCTTTTGCAAATTTAGCCAACTACAATAGTACATGTGGATCTGACATGGAACAGCTACTTGTCGTCTTGAGACTTTGTTCAAAATACCATCCTGACAGAGTGCTGTGAGAATCCAATCAAAGAGATTAAATGGTAACAAATAAACTTATCCAAGTAACATTTTTAGCAGTGGCTTACCCAAGTACCACCAAGTGTCATCAGCAGGATAGAAATGTTGTTTGTTTTAAGTATCCAGTCAGCATCAGTCTCTCTTTCTGTAGAAAGAATACACTGTTGTCCAGTTTTTGGTGTCACAGAAACATACTTTAGGAACATCAGGACCTCCAGGGAGTTTGCTTGAAGAGAACAAACAGTATGAGGCTCATTAGCAGAGCGTGCATCCATATTCTTTGTTAGGTCAATTGTCTTGAATGGCTAGATCCTTTTGCAGTTTGAGCTCGTCTAATTTTATATTAACTCTCTGCCACCTCATTTCACATGATCATAAAAGCTCACAACAGTCCTTTGCTCATCATATTGAGTTCTGCGTCATTAATAACCAGACTTGACAAAGGACAGTACAAGTTTGTTCCCTGTGGAATCTCAGAAGCAGCATAATACCAACTGGGCAGTATTCCATCAGCCAACTCGTTCGAGCCTATGTGCCAATCAGTGTTTCACAAGGTTAGTTCCAATGATTATGTTGTTAGCCTTCATTTGAATCTACCTTGGATTTTTTCCCTATTTTATAATTCCTCCCTCTAGTCCAGTGTTCTTCATTCTCTGTTCTTGAGGGCAGCAAATGGCTCAAGTTTTCAGGATACCCCTAATGAATATGTATACACCTTCCCTATATAAGGAGTACAATCTTTTTCAATCTAGTTACTAATATCAATAACTCCCTTCAAAAGTAACTAAACATTTTCTTTTCTAAACAATTTTATTAATTTTTCAAACAACTTTTAGCACAATCCAATATATATTAAGTACAGTTTCCCCTTGCCAATGATACCTCAATCATACACTCTCATACTCACTAACACACATCCTAACTCCTGATTAAAATACAATTTCACTCTTTCCCTTGAAGTGATGAACTCAATGTGTATGCCTATTACAGTTACTGAATCTCAGAAAGCTATAACTTCTATACCCTCATGCCATCTCCAGTTCTCATACATATCTTGTATTAATGCTCTTTTCACCAACAATTAGAGCATATTTTGCTGGCAATACCCATGTCCAATGAACTCCAAAGTTAGCAGACTGATTAAAAAAATCAGATGGTTTATACCACATAATCCTTCCCACAATCCACTCTTCTCTCACTTCTTCAGTAACTGAGTGACGTATAAACTCTTCAAAATCCAGTTCTATGGTTGTTTCGCTTTGCAACGCTCTTCTCATATACCCTGTTGATTTTATCCAGTAATAAAAGCTGGCGTCAAACCCGATGCAGCTGCTGAATTTCACGTAAGCGTCATCAGGGGTTTAACTAAACAAAAACAATACAACAGCATGGAAGAAAAAACAATACAACAGCATGGAAGAAACCCAATACTTTCATAGCCCCTCATAAAATCACAAATGAACTATTTCTTTACCTTATCAAAAGTTCAGAACACATTCTTGGCTGCATAACCAAAGCGGACCTCCCACAGATGTCTGGAGCAATGGCGTCTTCCTAGCCAACGTTGGAGCAAACGCTGTGCATACATTCAGTGTGATTTTAAAGCACCACGAACGTAAGTCCAGTGCATATCTCTAGCCACTCTACTTCTTTATTTAAGCCTAAAGGGCTTACTGTCTGCCACTCAAAGATTAATCATTGTTCATTCAAAAACATTTTCTGCAATATATTGTCCCTGCTCTTAATATCAAATTGAATCAAAACCACAAATCGTAACTCGAAAAGTAAATGTGGTCAGCATCACCATGTGTAAATATCCCCTTATCTAAAATGGTATCTACATGTATATGCCAATGTACCTGTAAGATAATGGCCAAAATATCCCAACATATCATCCTTGGCTTGACATTATACATGCATATATATAAAAGTGGGCATGGGAGGGAAGTGGCTGATGGGGGTAGGTGACGCGGCATTGATGCCTGTCCCTCTTGTTTATGTTTATTATAGACTTGATATACCGTTTTTCTATACATAATCAAAGTGGTTTACATATCCAACACATAAAAGTTAAAGACACTTAAGAAAAAGAAAAAAGAAGATGCTACAGGGCTTCTCTTCTGCACCCCTCTTTCCCATATCACACTACTGCAGATCCTCAAATGTAGAAGTAAAAAATAGGATTTAAGCCCTCTCTTGAGTTTATGCTCCTCCCTGCCAGATAAAGCTGCTGTGGGGTGCCTGAACTGTGGTGGAGAAACAAAGCACAGCTGAGCTAGGGGGAAGGGGCTGGAGTTAATGTCAATTTCTGTGTACCTGGCCCATTGCCTCATAAAATTTGTGAAGTTTAAAAGGCAGTTCTATAACTGGATGTCCACATCTGTGGCACGTAAATGTACAAAATACTGTCATGAACATACGTGTGCACTTACCCGCAAAAGTGACAGCAGGGCGACTAAGCGCTATTCTGTATCAGCACGCATAATAGCACAGTATATAAATGTAAGGAGGTGTGGACATGGGTGGGGCTCCTATTTGCGCAAGTAACTTATAGAGTACTCTTGGCAACGCCCATCTCCCCCACATTTACACAACTGCAGTTACACCTGGTCTATGGATGTTGTAACTGCGAGTATGTACAGTGTTAGTCATGTGAATACCAGGCTATGCTGGTATTGTATAATGCAATCTGGGCACCCAGATGTTGTTATAGAATAGGCTGTCACCGCACGCATTGGGGTGCCTAAATGGAGGCTCTCATTCCATAGTGTCTTCTTTTTAATCCAGTTAAATTGCTAAACATTAGCATTATATTAATCATTCTATTGGTACTCGCTACTAGAAATCCCTTCAATTTATTCTTAATGCAAGAAGATTCTCTCTTCACTTTTTCGGAGGAAAGACTTCAGATTCTCTGCATTTCGCCCTGAATTACATTGTACGGATAGCAGACTGCTTCCTATCTTATGCAGACCATTATCTGCTATATTAGGATAAGGTGCAGAATCGTCATAAGTCAGAAAACCTCCATTTATTACTAACTTTAATTGTTTATATAGACCTTTATATTTATGTTATGATATGCATCAATACACTTATCTGGGCTGTAGTTTGCTTGATTGGGAACGCTCGACAGAGAGCCTCCGTTTCTCAAGTGCTTCCTCAGGAGCTGTGCCCTCGGCTACTTTATCTGCCCTATAACAAAAGTATACATATAGCATTTCAGAGAGAGGACCACCTGGAGCTACCTTGTAGTGAAATGTGCATAAAGAAGCCTACCTTGTGAGGGTCCTGCTCATTCCTTCCGTGGGACCTTCACAAGGTAGGCTTCTTTATGCACATTTCACTACAAGGTAGCTCCAGGTGGTCCTCTCTCTGAAACGCTATATGTATACTTTTGTTATAGGGCAGATAAAGTAGCCGAGGGCACAGCTCCTGAGGAAGCACTTGAGAAACGGAGGCTCTCTGTCAAGCGTTCCCAATCAAGCAAACTACAGCCCAGATAAGTGTATTGATGCATATCATAACATAACTATAAAAGTCTATACAAACAATTAAAGTTAGTAATAAATGGAGGTTTTCTGACTTATGACGATTCTGCACCTTATCCTAATATAGCAGATAATGGTCTGCATAAGATAGGAAGCAGTCTGCTATCCGTACAATGTAATTCAGGGCGAAATACAGAGAATCTGAAGTCTTTCCTCCGAAAAAGTGAAGAGAGAATCTTACTTGCATTAAACATTAGCATTAGCAGTTTTACTACCTTCATTGCAAATATATTAGTCATGATCAATTACACAACATTCTTTGGGCCAAATATGCAAAAGGATTTTTCCTATCTGGTGTCTATGGGAAAATGCTTGGAACATCTGGTCTTAGCTGTGGTTTCCTTTGGCATTTCTGATGAGTAATTTAGTAATTTCAAAGGCATTTCTGCACATGAAATAGTGTATTGAGTGCAGAATAAGCTTTTTCTAGCATTACTGCGAGTATATGGTCCTAAATGTATCCACATATACACTATAAGCTTCTTTAACCTGTTTGGATACTTTTCTGTGAGGGGGTTTGCACTTGCTAATGCATGTATTTACAAAAGACATGCACATGTGAAATGGTGAATTTTCATATGCCACAGAACAGGTGTGAATGTGTGCTTATACTGTCCTGCTTATTTTCAAAAGAGATTGCCAGCCATCTTCCGACACAAATCGGGAGATGGCCGGCCATCTCCCAAACCTGGCCAAATCGGTATAATGGAAAGCCGATTTTGGCCGGCTCCAACTGCTTTCCATCGCAGAGCCGGCCAAAGTTAAAGGGGGCGTTTCGGAAGGGTATGGAAGGCAGGACCGGGGCGTGGTTATGAGATGGCCAGCTTCGGCCGATGATGGAAAAAAGAAGGCCGGCTCTGACAAGCATTTGGCCGGCTTCACTTGGTCCATTTATTTTTAGGACCAAGCCTCAAAAAAGTGCCCCAACTGACCACCGGAGGGAATCGGGGATCACCTCCCCTTACTCCCCAAGTGGTCACCAACCCCCTCCCACCCAAAAAAAAAATGTTTTTTTGCCAGCCTCTATGCCAGCCTCAAATGTCATACCCAGCTCCATGACAGCAGTATGCAGGTCCCTGGAGCAGTTGTTGTGGGTGCAGTGGACTTCAGCCAGGCAGACCCAGGCCCATCCCCCCCTACCTGTTACTCTTGTGGTGGTAAATGTTGAGCCCTCCAAACCCCCCCAAGCCCACTGTACCCACATGTAGGTGCCCCCCTTCACCCCTTAGGGCTATGGTAGTGGTGTAGAGTTGTGGGGAGTGGGATTTGGGGGGGTTGGGGGGGCTCAGCACCCAAGGTAAGGGAGCTATGCACCTGGGAGCAATTTTTGAAGTCCACTGCAGTGCCCCCTAGGGTGCCCGGTTGGTGTCCTGGCATGTCAGGGGAACCAGTGCACTACAAATGCTGGCTCCTCCCACGACCAAATACCTTAGATTTTGCCGGGTTTGAGATGGCCGCCATTAGTTTCCATTATCGCTGGAAACCAATGCCAGCCATCTCTAAAGCCAGCCCAAATGCTGACATTTGGCCGGCTCCAACCGTATTATCAAAACGAAAGATAGTCGGCTATCTTTTTTCAATAATACGGTTGGGGCGCCGTTCCATTATGCCCCTCCACATTTCCCATGGGGTTAATGTTTTAAGAGAAAGCATGCACATGCTTTCCCTATTCAATGTTACTACACAAGTACAAGTGGCTCGTTATAAAATTATTCTCCCTAGGAGCGATTTTGATACTGCTCGTGGTGCTGACAGAGATGGAGCTAAGCTGCATCCTTTCCACGGCCTTATATGCGCTCATTTATCAGTAATGACCTTCAAGGCTCAATGACTCTCTGGATAAGCATTGGCCACTGTTACTGGTTACGTCAGCCTCAGATAGTCTAAGGGTTGGGACTCCCCTTCTCATCATGTTGACTGAATCATGGCATGCCCTGCATACTTTGTTAAATTCAGGGTCACAGTCTATGTTCCTAGCTAATGAGTGCATGTTTGACAGCTCCATCCTGTGCTACAAGCATGGTCAAGTCAAACCCTGTGATACACATATTTGGCAAGGGCTATACCCCCTACAGTGTGTTTTCCAATCTTTAGTGATAAAGTTTCAAGTTTATTGAAAGATTTACTATCCTGCCCTTCAAATAGATGTCTAGGCAGCTTACAGTCTAATATAACAAAGCAAAGAAGTGAGTGGGAGGACAAAGATATCACAGAGAAAGCAAGAGAAGGGGGAGAATTACAACAGCAACAGGAAAGCGGATAGGGGAAGCACAAAAGGGCAACTGTGCAGTCCAGGCCCGCCTTGTGGAAACCAACTAAAGAGTAGACATCAGTAAATAGGTAGGTTTTTAAGTTTGCCTTGAAGACTTGGAGAGAAGAGTGGAGTCTAAGGTCGTTCGGTAAAGCATCCCAGTGTGTAGGATCATAGATGGAGAAAATGGAATGTCTAGCAGAGTCATGTACAATTTCACAGAATGAAGGAACAATAAGTGAATACAGTGTCCTGACTGGACAGTAGGGTGTAAGAAGGTGAGATGACACATCTAGTTGCTAATTCACTAATTTATCTTTGTGGTATGTGTCAAGAGGGATCTTCAACTAGAAGCATACCTAGGACAGAAAATGAAATAGAAATATTTAACATTTGTGTTAAAATTATAGAATTTGTTTTCAAAATTTTTGTATGAAGGGATAAAAGCTAAACCAAACAAAAAACTTCCCTGAAAATCAGGAAAAAGGGGCTAATGAACTGAACATTTTTGCCCTAACATATCCCTAACATTTATCCATGGTGTCTACAGCCCTCCCAGTTCAGTAAGAAGGCATGAAAACTTCACTCTGGGTTAAGGAAGGACTTATGTAATCAGCAGTTGAAGGTGCAAACATGTGATGTTTTCATGCCTTCTTACTGAATTGGATCATATGTTTGCACCTTCAACTGTTGATTACATAAGTCTTTCCTTAACCAAGTTTCTTCTCCATGTGTGGCCTAACTCTGCCCCACTGAAAATGGAATTCATGTTCAATCGTGATTCTTTTATAAATTTTCCAGAATATGCAAATAATTGATGATTGTATTAAACAAAGCAACTAATAGGGTCTTGTGGACCAATATGGCACTGGTTGGTGACAGATCAAAGAGGGAGAGTAGAGAGTATAGTCTGCTCTTTAACTTTGTTGTGTCCACTGTTAAAACACGTTTGATGAAATACTGTCTTTGATCCCTTAATCATCCCGCTCACTGTTTTGCATGAAATAGGAAGCTTGGTTGCTTTAAAAGGAAAGAGATTACTAACATCTATCAGATAAGAGTCAAGTCTTTATGTGGGCAGAACAACTCATCTGGTATGCATTTCAGGGCATGAGGCCAAAAGCTGAGAGGTGTTGTCGTGTGCTCTTAATGCACATAACTGAAATATTTGAAAGCTATCCTAAGCCATTCTTCTTTTTGCAATGAGAAGAAATTATTTGTCTTGATTTTATTGATAGGGTTTTGATATCTCAAAACAATCATATTGATACCCTGGTGGTTTTGCAGTATATCAAAATGTACAAATAAATAAATATTGACTCACCATACTGCATGTTTCATCCATCAAGGTGCAATGCCATGGCTGGTCCGGTGGCTCTCTGGCAGTGCTGTGCACTATCATGTGGAGGTTCTGAGCTCATTCCTGGATTAGGTCTTTCACTGCCTAAATGAGGTTGGGCTGGAGCCGAAGAGAAGAGACAGTCTAAGTGATCATATAGTGACAACACCTAATGGCTACATGTAGGATTCACAGTTGCAGAGTTCAGCTGATGATTGTGGCCAGAATGACAGGGCTAATAAAGTCAGGAGGGGAATATAATATAAGGGGAGGAGGGAGGGATAGGTACAGATGAAGGCCCAAAGCTCTGTAGCTTAGTGGAGGCTGGTTTTGATTGAACTGACAGAGAAAAGTATTGGAGGAAATTGCAAAGCCAAAGATAAGAAAGATGCAGTGCCACGTTATAATGTACTGTATATTACCAGTTTCCAACTGCATGACTGTCACTTTCATTCAACATTCATGGAAAAGTTCCTGTCATGTTGCATCTATAACAAAAATACATAACATGTTGGGAAGAATACAATCCACATTGGTTGTCCATGTGTTTCAGAATAGCTTGTTTATTCATTTACTTGTGAAATTTGCTTAACATCTAACAGACCAACATTTTATGATTCAAATGCTATAATTTAGCTGATGGAGTCCTGCATGCAAATCTTTCTAATGCTATTTGCTGTTTGATATTGCTCTTCAAAATATTGACAGGATTACTGAAATCCACCTGTGTTTGAATTTCTTGAATAGCCAGCTGATAATCTTATGTTCTGTATCATTAACTCTTGTGCCAAAAAACAAAAGAGCATTCCAAAGCCTTTTCCACTGGAAAGTGGTCGCTGTGACTTGCCGTCTTGTAGTCTGTAAACCAACATTGTGAAATAAAGTGTCAGTTGTGTAAGTGCCTGCTGTGTTTTTACCTGTTGATTCTGAGTAAATTACGAGTATTTCTTGGAAGGTGGTTTTTCCAATTTGCTCTTCTGCTTTAATTTTTTTTCTTTACAATTCGGCATTTTCAGAACTAAGAATATGCAGTCCTTTCAGAACTAGGAATTTACAGTCCTTTAAATGATATGGAACACAACAGCAGCATTCCATGTCTTATTTTGTGTTGTTTTTAACCTAAGACTACAGTAAAAAAAAAAAAAATGAAAAATGAAAGGTTTCTTTTCCCTATTAAGAAGCAGGTGAAATGAACTGGTGTACTGGGTATCAGAAAACCTTAACCTTGTAATACAGGGGTCTCATTCTCTGGTCCTCAAGGGTCACAAACCAGCCAAGTTTTCAGAATAACCCTAATGAGATTTATCTACAGTGGGGCAGTGTGCATGCAGATTTCTCTCATGCATGTTGACTATGGATATCTGCAGTTGGTGGCCCTTGAGGACTGGAATTTGAGACCCCTGCTCTAAAGAGATCTTTGCAGGCCATATTAACTTTTGTCAAACCAGAACAATTTGCTAGAAGTGTAACTATTGCACATGAGCTTTGGAGATGACATTGGTCCGTTCTACATATGTGACCAGTGAAGAAGGGACCTGTATGGTCTGGGAAGGTTATGCACAATATTATCTTCAGAAAATCTTTATCTTGGGCTGTGAAAGGTATCACAACCTGCAAAGAATCCATTTTTCTGTAACACAAATATGGCTGCTAGAACTGTCCATTCATGACTGATCTTTTGAGGTTTTTGGCCTGGCAGCTTCTCTTGATCCTTTGGGATTGTAGGGTGAGATAAATAATACCTAGGGCAACAGGTACCCACAGATTACTTATACCAAGATTCCCTGATGCATAAGTCTGCCTAACAGACTCACTAGCTCTGTCTAGGGTGAGATACAGGAATCTTGCTTCTGGCACCTCTCCAGGTGTTTTGGTGTGTAGAGTGAAAAAGAAAGACACAGCTGATAGATAGATATATATATATATTAGCTTTATTATGGATAAGAAAATAGAAATACTCTGCGCTAGCTTATGCAATAAAAATATCCCTTACTGATATGAGCACTACCGAAAATATATTGTCTAAACTACACTCTGATTATCCTGAGACTAAGTATGGTAATGATTAGAACAGTACAAATGATAACCTAATAATCCTTATGAAACTTATCACATCTTATGCAAAATACACATTAGCTGCTTTCCCTGACCAAGAGCTGACATAAACCAGTCGTACTTAGATAAAACCACTGCCTAACCCCAGACCAGGAAATATATCACTGTGATCTTACCATGCTGTCGTGATGACGGCTTCAGATAAGACCAGAGCAGAATCTCCCCAGACGCTATTTTAGCTGTCTGTGTCTTATGTAGTGCAGGTCTTTATCAGCCCACGTAGGTTCCCGTCACTCCTTTGGTTATCAGAGCCAATATCTCTGCCACAGGTATTTGCACCAGGATGCAGGTCACGAGGTTGGTATACAAAGTCTCTGGCTCCCCCTGAGCCTTGCTGGATTTTTCAGGTCCTCTTACCAGTTGCCCCTCTTCCAAGGGTCTCCGACTCACTAACTTACTTCTGTTCCCGCTTTCCCCGTACCTCTCGGTCAGGTGACGGTAGGAACCAATCATGATCTTGTCCTGTTCAGTACATGGGCAAGAAGAGTTCTTTGTTTTGTGACCTTGGAGAATGGTAACTTCTGGAGCCATGTCTGCCTCCCTACTCCGTTCTCAGGGTGATAGAAGGGGGTGTTTAGAACACAGACTGTCCTTGGCTTTAGCAAGCCTGTCAGTGATTTTCCACAAGCTGAAGCTGGATCTTGCTGACACAGAGATGTTGCAGCAGCCATCTTATTATACCAAGATGTCATAGGCTTGTATAGGCCAAGACCAGCTTAGGCTAGATCACAGGGAAATACCCCTACAGGATTCTGATTCGTTGGAACCAGCTTCCAATGAACTAGACTCTCTATAAAGGCAATTCTATAACTTGGTGCCTACAATTATTTGCCACTTGCACACATCAGAGGCACCAAAGTTGACAGTTACATGTGTGAACAAACTAGGTGCTACTCTATAATTTGTACCCAAGTGCTATGGAGTGTAACTGCAAGGGGGTGTATATGCAGGCAGAGCAAAGGCATGCAACGGGTGTGTCTCCAACTTGCACACATGGGACTAGATTCTATATATCACGCCTAAAATATATGTGCCGAAATGAAAATTGCTTAGCGTATTCTATAAAGTACGATTTAATGTAGGACTACTCTAAAGAATAAGCCTAAATTTCTGCCCGGTTTATAGAATATGCTGAGTGCCAGTCCACAAGAACTAAATTTAGTCAATAACACCAAGTAAAATCTGGTGTAAATCCTGACGCCTAAATTAGGCGCGGAGTGGATGTATTCTATAACACGCATTGATTTTAGAAATTCTCACAGCCCACCCATTCCCACTTTCAACTATATGACCCATATTTATGCATACTACGTTACAGAATATGCTTAACAAGTAGTGTGCGTAAATTCTAATTAATATCAATTAGTGCTGATAATTGGTTAACATCCAATTATCAGCGCTGATTAGCTTGTTATGTGCATTGTTACAGAATACAATTCGATTTCCACGCAGAAATCTCAGCGCGATATATCCCAGGGATAACTTATAGACTATTATAAGTTAAGCACTTTGCATGGTACACTTAGGCACAGCCAGCTACACCTGCCATTGACCTGAGGTAAATGATTGCACCCAAATTCCAGGTGCGCCAATTCGGGCTTATGCATCTTGTTGCACAGATGCCGTTATAGAATTGGCACTCAGTGTGCCTAAATGGAGGTGCCAGGTTATAGACTTGCCCTCTACGAGCCTTTATTTGTTGCATTTGTATCCCACATTTTCCCACCTATTTGCAGGCTCAATGTGGCTTACATAGTACTGTGATGGCGATCGCCAATTCCGGTAAGAGAAATACAGAGTGGTCTAGTGTTGATGTTCATAGATGTCAGAGTATTTTAAGGATCAAGGAAAGAGAGTTAGATTTTGTCCAGTTCTGGTAAGAGTTTCGATTGTGTTGCAGAGTCACCACTTCCTAATGTTTTTCTTCATTTTATAAGTTAAGCACTTTTAATGGTGCACTTAGGCACAGTCAGTTACACCTGCCATTGACCTGAGGTAAATGGTTGCACTCAAATTCTAGGTGCACCAATTTGGGCTTACACATCTTGTTGCACAGATGCCGTTATAGAATTGGTACTCAGTGTGCCTCTACAGAAGACATATGGGGGTGGGGTTGTGACAGAGGGGGAGATACCAGACTGCAGGGGGTGGAGGAACTGAAGAAAGAAATGGCAGACTGTGAGGGGGGAGGAATGGAGGGAAAGAGAGATGCTGGATAAAGGGATAGAGGAATCGATGCAGAGGGCTGATGCAGGATCCAGGAGTAGAAGAGAGAGATAGGGACAATGGAATGGAGGGTGGGAAGAGAGGAGAGATGTTGCACCCAGGGATGGAGAGAGGGAAAGAGGGAGAGATGCCAGATAATAGGACAGACAGGGAAGGAAGAGGGAGAGATGGACCAAGGGACAGAAGAGAGTGAGGAAGAGATGCTGGACAAAGGGAGGGAAGGAAGAGGGGGGAGAGATATTGGACTAAAGGGGCAAAGAGGGAAGGAAGAGAGAAGGAGAGTTGCTGGACCACAGCAGAGGGGGGGATGGGCGGAAGCACATAAGGCTAGTGTGAGACATGCTGAACAATGTGTGTTGGGGGAGAGGACAGATGCTGGACCATGAGGGGTCAGGAGGATAGAGAGATGGGGGGGACAGAAGATGTTGGGTGTGGAGTAGAAGAGTAGAAGTGACAGGGAGATCTGAGGCCAGGAGGGTGATGTGGAGGGGGGGGGGGGGGAGATGCTAGGTTACAAGGGTGAAGGGAGGGAGATGCTGGGAATGGAGGACCCATATGAGGAGGCTGGAGGGCAAGGAAATGAGTGAGAGGGCAGTGAGTGCAAAAGGTAGAAATGTGGTAATAGGGAGTACATGGAAGATGGAAAGGAACAGGATAATGAGGAAGAAGCGAGATGAGAATTGGGAGAGCTAGGGGGTGAGAGAAGGATACGGAAAGCTCATAGAAAGGTGAAAAGTAAAATAAAGGAGAAGGGTGAGAAAGAAGGTGAAAACTGAGTGGACAGTGAGGCAGAAAAAAAAAGGGAGGAAAGAGCTAAAAGCAAAAGATTGCTATGTCAAAGACAGATGTACTGAGGGAATAGAACAAGACAGGAAGAAAGGAGAAAAGACAAACAGACAGCAGCAACTGGAAAGAGAATTAGCAGAAGACAGGAAGGAAAGCAGAAAACAGAATCTGGGACCAACATGATGAAAAAATAAAATGTCCAGACAACAAAAGTAAAAAAAAAGTGTTTTATTTTGAATTTATTAACTGAAATGGGATATGTGCATGACAGAAGTCTTTGTATTGTGTTCCCAGTACAAAAGGAAATGCATTTTTTTGTTTTTATATCTCTAGTGTTGCACTACATGCCAAGTTTAACTTCTCGAGGTTCCCAGTTCAGTTTTTGTCTTTATACCTTTATTTCTAATTTAGGATCCCTTGATCTGTATTTGGTAAGGGTATGTTGGTGTGTGGTAATAATAGCAGGTGAGGAGATCTTCTTTAATTTCTGCCCTGGGCACTGCCATGTCTAATATTAGCTCTTACCCTTGCTGTAGCTGGTGGGTATCCCCAAGCCACACCAGCAGAGAACCTCCTCTGAGGGCAGCCAGAACTCCTTTCTACCAAGCTCAACAGTCAGTGGCAGCAGCCCTGAGCTGCTAACGCCAGCACCTCACGCATGCGTGAAAACTGAGCATGTGTGGGGTGCTTGGAATCGGTGGCTCACAGACATTGCTGCCAACTGCCAAGCTTGGTAAAGGGGAGTTCTGGAGTTAAGGTATTTATATATTCAGTTGAGGGTTGCCGAGTAGTGGGCAGGGGGAGGGAGGAGCAAAGAGAAAATGTCATGCCTGTCCACTTTGGGCTGAGGCCCACCTAAAATTGGCTGTCTGGCTGTGCCACTGCATCCATCTAGTAGTGCTAGAAAAATGTTACGTAGTACATGTTGTTGATGCACAGTCTTCAGACCCCTGATAGTTGACTCAAAGGAATAACTGAGTATGTATAAATGCTGTAGGGCTTTTACCCAGGGATGAATTCCAGCAAAAGGACACAAAGAGCCTGAGAATGAGTGTGTTTGAACTCTTGAATGATTTAGGAACCACCTAATGTGATGTGCCAGATGGGAAGCCATTTGGATCCCTGGTTTTTGGTGTCCAGCTTAGGAGGAGTGTGAAACCCAATTTGTAATAACAGGTTTGGTAATGAGACCGTGCTTAGAACCTGAATACAATGGAATATTTCTTTATGTACTTTTTCCCCTTCATTCACATTCAACTTGAAAAAAATCCATTTTCATTTTACAGTGAATCTGATTTTGTAGTAAGGCAATCTGACACTCCATCTTATCTGATAGCCAGACATTTTAATCAGTAAACAGATAAAAACACATCAGCCTCAAACCCAGCTATGAAACATCCTCCTCCATTTGAAACAGTCTAAAGATCTGAAATATGTAATACTGTTTTCTCATTTTATTCAGAGTAAATGCCAAGTTGTGACAGCAGAGATTTGTGAGTGGTCCTTTTGCACTCAAATGTTTCAAGTTTAACAGCTATTTTACATACATAGGCGTATCAAGGATCATCATTTATACAATTAAAAACAAAACAGTAGAGTGGGAAAATAGACAAAGGAAAGTTGGAGAAGCCAAAATACTGAAATGGAACTATAATACTGAACAGGAAAGAGGGGGACAAAGAGAAAAAGACAGGAAAGAGGGAACTGTGCTCTATCGGCTGGCATCGGAACCATCTCTTTTTAAGTAGCTGGGGAAATGGAGACAAGATCAATCAAATGCACCACTGAATACGAAGGCTTTAAGTACAGCCTTAAATCTATCTAACGAGGCTTCCAAATGAAGAGGATAGTGCATTCCATAGGGAAGGACCAGTGACTGAAAAAATATGACAGCAGGTGGAGTCATAAGTAATCTGTCTGAGGATGGGAACAACTATAAGATTTTGCTGCAAGGACCTGAGTGCTCAAGTGGGCATACGTAGAATCAACAAATGGTCACGAAAGAGTGGAGGTCCTACTTGATGAATTTTGAAGACTAACTGTAAAATTCAGTAAGTGAGCCTGTGAGTTATTGGCAGCCAATGTGCTGATTTGAGAACGGGGGTTATATGATCGAACATTTTGGCTCCTGCAATCAGTTTGATGGATGTATTTTGTAGCCATTGTAGATCTTTACATCCGAGACTCTGATAAAGTGCATTGCAGTAGTCTAATTGACTGGTGACCAAAGAATGGATCATGATGTTAAGCGCTGACAGTTGAAGCAATGGTCTAGTCGATCGGATCATACACAATTTTTTAAAACTGTCTTGTACAACTGAAGAGATCTGAGACTGGAAGTTGGGATTAGGATCAAGTAGTACCCCCAGTACCTTTAATGAGGATACCAGGGGAACTGGCATATGGGATAAGAGAATTAGATATGTAAGCATATTTGAGTATCTGCCTAATAGTAAAAGGGCTTTAGATTATTGGGGTTCGATATTAGTCTATTGCAGCAGTTCTCAACCGGTGTGTCTCAAGCACCCAGGTGGTATGTCTGGGGGCCAGCATAAGTAGCAGGTTTTTAAAAAGTATGCAGCATGTCTCTTTTTCCCCTCTCCTGCCACACAGTCCAGCACTGCTCTTTCTTCTTCCCCCAACAACCCCTCCCCCCAAATCCAACACACATCTTGCTTCCTCTTCTCTGTCCCTCAAAATCCCCTGGTTCATCAAAACTACATTGTCTGCTGGCCCTTGCAGCGTTGATAGGCTGTCTCAGCTGGCCCAGATCCTTCCCTCTGTCAGGTTCCACTCATGTGTACACAGGAGAGGTGGGGCACAGCACAGGAAAGGATCCAGTGCCAGTCCAAACAACCTAACAGAGCAGGGGCTGGCAAACAATGCAGGTTTGATCTTCTGGGGAAGTTTGAGGGAGGGAGAAGAGAAAGCAGGAAGGGAAAGGAGGCGGGAGAAGAGAAAGCAGTGCTGGACTCAGGGGTAAGAGAAGGAAAGAGTTGTGTTGGACTTGTGTGAGGGTGTGAGGGAAGGAGAGGGAGCAGCACTGAACTTGTGAGGGGTTGCGGGAAGGAGATAGAGCAGAATTGACTTGTTGGAGGGGGGGGGGGGGGGGGGTTGAGGGAAGGATTTGTGATCCCTTGTTCTGTGCTTTGTGTTTGATGGAGGTGTGTTATTCTATTTGCAAGTAGTTTCTGCATAGAACTCTGTAGCAGTCCCACTTGTTCTGTTTTACCAGTAGTAGATGTATTGGTGTTCTAGGGCCCAGTTGATATTTGTAGTGCTGCCTGTTCTTAAGTAGAGTTCTTGTTTAAATCATAGGAATCAGTGCTACTGTTCTATGGCAGATTTGCTACATGTATGTTGAATTAGGATTTTTTTCAGGTTTTGTATTATTTCATAATGTGCCTAGTAGTGGAGAGAATTATTTTGATATTACTGAGATGATTTTATTTATTTATTGGGGTTTATTAACTGCTTTTATGAAGAGATTCACCCAAGGTGGTGTACAGCAGGTACAGTTTAATATAAAACTTACAATTTTGTTAACTGCATAACAACAGTAAAATAAGTAAGAATAAATATAAAATACAATAAATGAAGTAAACTTGAAAACAGTAAATTGAAACCTAATAATAGAACTACCATGAAACAGTATCAAAAATATACACATTTAACAGTGCTGGAATTCAAATATCAGAGATATAATACAATGTTAGCATAATACTAATGATACACCTAATAAGCATTCAGCTAACATAGATATGATGCTAAAGGTTTTCTACAATACAGCTTACCATATAGCTGAGGGACCAAGAGCAGATATGTGATGGAAACAAGATGCATGGTACAGAGTCAGCTGGGATAATTTAGTAGTTATCTAACCTCAATGCAAGTTCTTTGTATAGCTAAGCAAGAGATAAGAAACTGATCTAAGTTACAGTGTGTGTAGCAAGCTGGTTCAGGAGCAGAATGCGTGTATAGTCAGTCATATGAGAATCAGATTTTTTTTTTTGTATGGTAACTTCCATGGAGAAAATGTGCTGCTTATGATCTGCACCTGTTCTGGGGTGGAGATAAGTGGAAACATGCTCTACATCCACAAAACCCAAAAGGTCCATGAGGGTCAAGTATGCAATGTGTCCCGGATGCAAGCACTGTCCATCACGTTTGTCCCAACTGAATAAAGGTTGAGAACCACTGCTCTAGAACAACTACAACTGTTGATTTTTTAGTAATGGAATGAAACATATTAAAATGTGGACCAACAGGATCAAAAGATCAAGTGTGACCTCTAGTGGCTGTTCAGAATACTCTCACTGTATTGTCTTGGAGAGAATCAGTCTATCAAGTTGTTATTAGTTAATATTGACTGGATGACACTAGAACAACTGAGTTGGTCCAGAATAAAATGCTCAGTGGTCTTCATCATAAAGCATATGGGGACAGTATGAAATATCTCTCTCTCTCTATATATATATATATATATATATATATATATATATATATATATATATACGATTGCTAGGCTGTATAGAGAGAGGAGTGACCAGCAGAAGAAAGGAGGTTTTAATGCCCCTGTATAAGACGTTGGTGAGGCCCCACCTGGAGTATTGTGTTCAGTTTTGGAGGCCGTATCTTGCGAAGGATGTTATAAAAATGGAAGCGGTGCAAAGAAAAGCTACGAGGATGGTATGGGATTTGCGTTCCAAGACGTATGAAGAGAGACTTGCTGACCTGAACATGTATACCCTGGAGAAAAGGAGGAACAGGGGTGATATGATACAGACGTTCAAATATTTGAAAGATATTAATCCGCAAACGAATCTTTTCCGGAGATGGGAAGGCGGTAGAACGAGAGGACATGAAATGAGATTGAAGGGGGGCAGACTCAGGAAAGATGTCAGGAAGTATTTTTTCACGGAGAGGGTGGTGGACGCTTGGAATGTCCTCCCGCGGGAGGTGGTTGAGATGAAAACGGTAACGGAGTTCAAACATGCGTGGGATATGCATAAAGGAATCCTGTGCATAAGGAATGGATCCTCAGAAGTTTAGCTGAAATTGGGTGGCGGTGCAGGTGAGGGGAAGAGGGGTTGGTGGTTGGGAGGCTAGGATAGGGGAGGGCAGACTTATACGGTCTGTACCAGAGCCAATGATGGGAGGCGGGACTGGTGGTTGGGAGGCGGGAAATACTGCTGGGCAGACTTATACGGTCTGTGTCCTGAAAAGGACAGGTACAAATTCAAGGTAAGGTATACACATATGAGTTTGTCTTGGGCAGACTGGATGGACCATGCAGGTCTTTTTCTGCCGTCATCTACTATGTATGTTATGTATACTGTGGCAGAAAGGCGAGAGAAGGGAGATGTAAATACCTGTGAGGCATAAATATACTGGAGGTGGGCCTCTTTCAATTGAAAGGAAGCTCTAGAATGAGGGTAAAAGGGGGTAGGCTCAGAAAAATCTAAGGAAACTTTATGGAAAGGGTGGTGGATATGTGGCACAGTCTCCTGGTGGAGGTGAGGACGATACCTGAATTCAAGAAAGCATGGGATCAGTACAGAGGATCTCTGAGGGATAGGAAGGGACGTAAGGCTTAGTTGTTGGTGTACATGGGCAGACTGGATAGGCAGTTTGGTCTTTTCTGCCATTATTTTCTGTCTTTGTGTTTCCATCTGAAACTATGATGTATGCACTGGACTCCTGGTCCTATTTCATGCTTGCAGCCTGTATGATGAGATTACCAAGAATTCAACCAAAAATACAAAGAGAGTAGTAGACTTAAAAATCAATAAAAATCAGATATAATTGCATACAGAAAAAACCCCACATTGTGGAAAAAAAAACAATTCAAAAATACAAAACCAGATCAATCATAATGAATATTGTAACTGTCAGAACTTAAGTTGTTCAAAACTGCAGTGTTTACACATTAAAAATTTCTCTCAATCCTGCCTCTCCTTTCACCAATCACTATAGGCTTAATCAGTTTGTATGCCAATTTTAAACACACATATGTGAAGAAGCCATTACTATCCATATGAGAGGCAGAAAACTTGTCCATATATTCCCCACAGGGATTCCCCGTTTTGCTTAGAAGCTGCTTCAGGGGGTGACGCTGGATCTCAACATCAGTTTCCAAAATGGTTCAGAATGCCCAAAATTCCAAATTGTAAGAACAGGATAATCTAATTCTGTTTTATCTACTACATGGACTATCAGATCTCCAAGCAGCACACAATATCAGAGTGCAGCCAGGTCTGGCTCAGTCTGTTCCTTATGACCTAGACTTGACAGCCCTACTATACAATGAATTCATGCTACAACAGATTAGACAGACCAATTCTTGATTATCTGCTAAACAATTTCTAGTGCTCAGGGCATGTGAAGGCCCATTTTACATAGAACATAAGCACCGGAATTGAAACGTCTAGGTCTGGACATGCTCAGGTCTGACAGTATGTTAGAACTGGCTCTGCATTTCTAAAATACTTGGAGAAGCACATGTGAATTTCCCAGCACATATAATGGGAGCAGCCATTTTAGAAATATACATTGTGCAATCCAGGAGCTTCCACATGGAAATGGAGATTTCACATGTAAATGGTGCTGTAACTTTCACATGGAGTCAGTCCAGAAGGCGGCTACTAAAATGTATACTTTGGAAGAAAGGCGGGAGTGGGAAGATATGATAGAGACCTTTAAACACCTCCATGGCATAAATGCAGAAGAGGCAAGTCTCTTTCAACTGAAAGGAAGCTCTGGAATGAGGGCGCACAGCAGGGGCGTAGCCAGTATGGGGCCACGGGGGCCTGGGCCCCCATAGATTTGCCCTTGGACCCCCCTGCCGACGACCCGACAACCCCCCTCCAGCCGCTGCCTACCTTTGCTGGCGGGGGACCCCAACCCCCGCCAGCCAAGCCGAGGTCCTCTTCTTCCCAATCCCGCGCAAGGCTTCGTTGTAGTCTGATGTCCTGCACGTTGTACGTGCAGGACGTCAGACTCACAGAAACAGAACGAAGCCATCTTGCAAGGCTTCGTTCTGTTTCTGTGAGTCTGACATCCTGCACGTACAACATGCAGGACGTCAGACTAGAACGAAGCCTTGCATGGGATTGGGAAGAAGAGGACCTCGGCACGGCTGGCGGGGGTTGGGGTCCCCTACCAGCAAAGGTAGGCAGCGGCGGCGGGGGGGTTGTCGGCAGGGGGGGTCAGCAATGGTGGGGGGTCAAAGTTGGTGACGGGGGGGGGGGGGGGGGTTAGCAATGGCGGGGGGGTCCTCGGGCTCTGGACCCCCCTCCCGCCGAAGTCTGGCTACGCCCCTGGCGCACAGGATGAAGGAGAAAAGGGACAGATTCAGGAGAAACAAAGAAATACTTCTTCATGGAAAGGGTGGTGAATTTGTGGAAAGGCCTCCTGGTGGAGACAAAAACTGTCTAATTTCAAGAAAGCTACGGACAGGTACATAGGATCTTGAAGGGAGTGAAAGGGAGAATAGATGGCATGGATGGACAGACTGGATAGGCCATCTAGCTTATTTTCAAAAGGGAAGGACGCCCATCTTCCGACACAAATTGGGAGATGGGCATCGTTCTCCCGAGGTCGCCCAAATCGGCATAATCGAAAGCCGATTTTTTTGCGTCCTCAACTGCTTTCCGTCGTGGGGACAACCAAAGTTCATGGGGGCGTGTGGGCAGTGTACCGAAGGCGGGACGGGGGTGTGGTTAAGAGATGGGCGTCCTCGCCTGTTAATGGAAAAAAGAAGGGCATCCCTCATGAGCATTTGGTCGACTTTATTTGGTCTCTTTTTTTTCACGATCAAGCCTTGAAAAGGTGCCCGAACTGACCAGATGACCACCGGAGGGAATCGAGGATGACCTCCCCTTACTCCCCCAGTGGTCACCAACCCCCTCCCACCCTAAAAAAAAAATTAAATTTTTTTTCCAGCCTCTATGCCAGCCTCAAATGTCATACCCAGCTCCATCACAGCAGTATGCAGGTCCCTGGAGCAGTTTTTAGTGGGTGCAATGCACTTCAGGCAGGCGGACCCAGGCCCATCCCTCCCCCACCTGTTACACTTGTGGTGGTAAATGTGAGCCTTCCAAACCACCCAAAACCCACTGTACCCACATGTAGGTGCCCCCCTTCACCCCTTAGGGCTATGGTGGTGGTGTACAGTTGTGGGGACCCGGTTGTTGTCCTGGCATGTGAGGGGGACCAGTGCACTACGAATGCTGGCTCCTCCCATGACCAAAGAGCTTGGATTTGGTCGTTTTTGAGATGGGTGTCCTCGGTTTCCGTTATGGCCGAAAATCGGGGACAACCATCTCTAAGGACGACCTAAGGACGACCATCTCTAAGGACGAACTAAATGTTGAGATTTGGGCGTCCCTGGCTGTATTATCGAAACGAAAGATGGTGTTTCAATAATGTGAGTTTCCCCGCCCCTTCGCCAGAACGTCCTTAGAGATAGACCCCTTAGAGATGGTCGTCCCCATTTGATTATGCCCCTCCATATGGTCTTTATCTGCCTTCATTTTTCTATGCTATGTAAGAGGCATCGCTTCCACGTGTAGCTGCCCCTTTTTAGAAACCTACATCTGTGCCACTAATTGAGAGGAAGAATAGTCTAATAATTAGGGAAAGGGATGCAAAATAAGATCGAGAATATTATAATGCCTCTGTATCGCTCCATGGTGTGACATCACCTCGAGTATTGCGTTCAGTTCTGGTCACCATATCTCAAAAAAGATATAGCAGAATTAGAAAAGGTTCAAAGAAGAGCAACCACAATAATAAAGGGGATAGAACTGTTCTCATATGAGGAAATGCTGAAGAGGTTAGGGATTTTCAGCTTGGAAAAGAGACAGTTGAGGGGGGATATGATTGAGGTCTATAAAATCCTGAGTTGTGTAGAATGAGTAGAAATGGATCAATTTTTCAGTCTTTCATAAAGTACAAAGACCAGGGGACACTCGATGAAATTACAGGTAAATACTTTTAAAAGAAATAGGAGGAAATATTTTTTCACTCAAAGAATAGTTAAGCTCTGGAACTCAATACCAGAGGATGTGGTAACAGCAGTTAGCGAAGCTGGGTTTTAAAAAGGTTTGGACAGGTTCCTGGAGGAAAAGTCCATAGTCTGCTATTGAGACAGACATGGAGGAAGCCACTGCTTGTCCTGGGATGCTAACTGCTGTTACCACATCCTCTGGCAATGAGTTCCACAGCTTATCTATTTGTTGAGTGAAAAAAATATTCCCTCCTATTTGTTTTAAAAGTATTTCCATGTAACTTCATTGAGTGCCCCCAAGTCTTTGTACTTTTTGAAAGAGTTAAAAATTGATTCACTTCTACTCGTTCTACAGCACTCAGGATTTTATAGACCTCAATCATATCTCCCCTCAGCTGTCTCTTTTCCAAATTGAAGAGCCCTAACCTCTTTAGCCTTTCCTCATATGAGAGGAGTTCTGATGCCTTTATCATTTTGGTTGCTCTTCTTTGAACCTTTTCTAATTCTGCTATATCTTTTTTGAGATATGGTGGCCAGAACTCAACGCAATACTCAAGATTAGGTCACACCATGGAGTAATACAGAGGGCTATCACTTTAAATAAGGTATTATATCCTAGAAACAAAAGGGACAGATCCTTCCATCATTTACACAAATGCTCGATTGCCTCTATTGAAGCACCAATGTTCAATTTATACAGAGTGCCTATCACCACTAAGATGAATACTTCCAGTTGCCCACTTGATAGGGAAGTCCCCCTGGAGACCCTTCCCTCAATTTGTAGGGCCACTGATTTGTCAAAATTAATTTTCAAGCCAGTAAAGCTCCTGAACTGATGAATTAATTGCATAAGGGTAGCCATATCTCTGCAAAGCCTAAAAACAGCAAGACAATTAAAGGAGAAAATGAAGTAATTTCTTTTAAAAATCCAAGTGTAAAAATGCAGCTACCTATAGAAAGCACTAAAATCTCTTTCTAGCAGAGCTTCTCCTCCTTGATTAGTAAAAAACTACCAAACTGATGAATAATCAAGTTTATAGGTTGCATGCAAGAGGTCAAAGGTACATCACATTAAAGAACTTAAAATTGATTGTCCATCACTGTGGCTGTTTTTCTGCTAATCAAGGAGCAGGAGCTCTACTTGACACAGATTTTGCTGCCATCTGTAGCAACTGCATTTTTACACTTGGATCTTTTTAGTGACTTCGTGCCTTTTTCAAAATTACTGGATTCATTTTTGTTAGTCTGGTCATGAGCCCTTGAACCTAGGCCAAGGCCTCATATAGCTTTTAGGCCAAGGCCTAGGATAGACTGAACAGACACTACACATGACCCCAGCTACCAAGCCCTGCCCACAGACACGCAACCAACTTGCACTACCAGAAAGGGGAAGACAGGGCATTCAGGCGGGCCTCACAGCCTAACAGGAACCCACTTGCTCAGAATACAGTCATGTGGGCCTCACGGCCTATCAGGAACCGAGTCACACCCACGGAAGGGAGAAAGGCAACACTAGGGGTCCCCACGGGGACTAGAGACACACTAGGTGCTCCCTAAAACAAAAGGGAAAGGGAACTAAGAGAGGTAACAATAGGAAACATGTCAGGCTGTACCCCACAGCGTACAAGGGAAAATGAGGGGGCGGGCCCAGGAACACAGGAGAGACGCCGAAGACTGGAAGGCATCAGCTGAGCTGTTCTTCTTGCTTTTCTTCTTGCCTCACAGGCGCTGCGTGGTCCCGGTAGGAGGGAGGGGGGACCGGTGGAGAGGGGGAACGACAGCGACGACCTCAGGGGGGGCGGCGGGGGGGCGGAGGATGGCGGGCGGGGCTGGGAAAGAGAGAAAGGGAGGGGGGCTCGGGCCAGCCTCAAAAGTTTTGATTTTTGGATTTTTATCTGTTTGGATGCAGGGGGAAGTGGCGAACTCGGGCAGGGGGTGGGGCAAGACCGTCTATGAAGGATGCTCCTGACGAGCGCCTTTGCCCCCTCCCAATCTTTTTTTTTTTTTTGCCAGCTTGTTTTGAGGTGCAGGGGGAAGCGGAGAGATGACAGCTCAGGCCTTAACGACAGGTCTGAGCTCACATAAAATTGTAGATGGTAAATGAATCGTTGCAATGTTCGGTATGGTTAGTGCATTCCAAATTGTCCACATTTCAATGGTAGTTTACTCTTTTGCATTCCGTTTTCGTTAGCTGCAAGCGTCTTCGGAAAATGGCCTTTAATGCATGCTACGGTTCAAAATTTCTTCGTTAAGGGGGTCATTAAGGTTTAGTGCATCTGCCTCTAAGTCTTTAAGACTTACAATTTTCATTTAGGGCTTCTTTTATAAAGCTGCACTAGCAATTCCCCTTCCTCTCATTTGCAGCACCGGGAATCGCTAGCGCAGTTTAGTAAAAGAGACCCTCAGTATTTTATGCATGTACCAACTCCTCATGCTTTACCATTTGGATTATTTATTATGATTGGTTTAATTAGTTCCATGTGTTTTAAGTTAATGCATGTGCATAATTTCACTGTTCATGTGCAGATCGCTGCCTCTGTTGTTCTAATGACATTGAGTGGTATACCTTTTATTAGATATGCTTTCTGATTGCTATTTAAGCTAAATATTATGTCAAATAGTTTTGTTACTTAAATCCAATTTTTAGTGATCAACTTCTTGCTGGCATTTGTACCATGTGATCTTTGGATTTGTTTTAAAATGGTGGCAAATCTGATGGTGTCTTTTGTCCGTTGGAAGTGAAATGCTGGCTACTGGGTAAACCTTGTTTACTATCAGGCTTATTTTCGAAAGAGAAGGACGCCCATCTTTCGACACAAATCGCAAGATGGGTGTTATTCTCACAGGGTCACCCAAATCGGCATAATCGAAAGTTGATTTTGGGTATCCTCAACTGCTTTCCGTCATGGGGATGACCAAAGTTCACGGGGGCATGTCGGAGGCGTAGCGAAGGCGGGACTGGGGCATGCCTAACACATGGGCGTCCTCGATCCATAATGGAAAAATGAAGGGCGTCCCTGATGAACACTTGGACGACTTTACCTGGTCTTTTTTTTCTTACAACCAAGCCACAAAAATGTGTCCTAAATGCCCAGATGACCACTGGAGGGAATCGGGGATGACCTCCCCTTACTCCCCCATTGGTCACTAACCCCTTCCCATAAAAACAAATGTTTTAAATATTTTTGCCAGCCTCAAATATCATACCCAGCTCCATGATAGCAGTATGCAGGTCCCTGGAGCAGTTGTCAGTGGGTACAGTACACTTCAGGCAGGCAGACCCAGGCCCATCCCCCCCTACCTGTTACACTTCTGGTGGTAAATGTGAGCCCTTCAAATCCCACCACAAATCCACTGTACCCACATGTAGGCGCCCCCCTTCACCCCTTAGAGCTATGGTAGTGGTGTACAGTTGTGGGTAGTGGGTTTTGGGGGGGGGAGCTCAGCACACAAGGTAAGGGAGCTATGCACCTGGGAGCAATTTCTGAAGTCCACTGCAGTGCCCCCTAGGGTGCCCGCTTTGTTTCTTGGTATGTCAGGGGGACCAGTGCACTACGAATGCTGGCTCCTCCCACGACCAAATAGCTTGGATTTGGTCGTTTCTGAGATGAGTGTCCTCGGTTTCCATTATTGGTGAAAATTGGGGACGACGATCTCTAAGGGCGACCTAAATTTTGCGATTTGGGCGTCCCCAACCGTATTATTGAAATGAAAGATGGACGCCCATCTTGTTTCGATAATGCAGGTTTCCCCAACCCTTTGCTGGGACATCCTGCGAGGACGTCCTCAGGAAAACTTGGGCGCCCCTTTTGATTATGCCCCTCTGTGGTTCTCATTTTCAAAGCACGTAGACTTACAAAGTTACATGGAGGGGCATTTTCATTATGATGTCTAAGTCTGATTCTGGATGTTTGTGCTAAAAGTCCCAAATCTGAATAGGAAACATAGCCGTTTTTGAAACAGCAAAATGTCTATCTTTTTTTTGTGTGTGTGTGTGTGAAAATGGCCACGTTAGATGGTTTTATGCTTTGTGTTTATGTTTTTTATCCATTTTCAAAACAACAACAAAAAAAAGTCCAAGTGCAAAATGCACAAATCAAGCCCCTCCGAAGTGTTCAGCTCCCGTCAGAGGCAAAGGGGTGCTTTACAGTATGTGCCTTAATTACAGAAGATAGATAAGTGGGGACACCAGTTTGAAATACCTTATTATTCAATATAAAAATCTTATATTGAATTCAAAATTTTATGGGCAACCCAGCAGAGGAATGACCATGATCTCCTCTTTGTATAAACAAATTGCTATAGCCATATTTTGTACAGTTTGTAAACACTTTGAAGTTTAGCATAGATGATATTACAATAGGTCAAACCAAAATGCTATCTGCTCATAAGTAACATTTTTTGGGAAGGCGCATCCAAGTAATACCACACAAATCAAAACTGTCTAGACCCCCAAAACATGGAAAATGCCTATGAGGCCACAGTCTCTCTGAGCAGGAAGTGAACTGGTCTAGCAGGAATTAAAGAAAGGAAATTAGCATTTAAGAACAAATTTCGCCTTCCTTATTCTGCTAGATCCGTCCAGACCGACAGGATGTACCAAAGCTTCAGGACCTTGGGTAGGTGGAAGATAAGGCCCCCTCCAAAAATGCCAACTTCCATGGTATGTGCATCCAACTTGTAGTGCTTCATAAAGGATTACAGAAAAGACCATGTCGATGCCCTGCAAATATCTTCCCACGCAACTGTCCTGAATTCTGCGCTGCCTGGGCCTACATACAGTGAGCCTGCAGTCCTGGCACTGGCCTCCAACTCAACAAATACGCAGAACTGTTTGCTTCCTTGATCCACCTAGACAAAGATGATTTGGAAGATGTCTTGTCTTTGTGCAGATCTCTAAACAAAACAAACAGATAGTCTGACTTCCAAAAATTATTTGTGACCTTCAAGTAATCAAAAAGTATATAATGAATGTCCAATTTATGTCCAATTTAGCAAGATTCTGTACAGAATCCCAAAGAGTAGCAAGATTCCGGAATCCCAGAGTACTACTACTACTTATCATTTCTATAGCGCTACTAGACATACACAGCACTGTACATTTTAACATGAAGAGACAGTCCCTGCTCGACAGAGCTTACAATCTAATTAGGACAGACAAACAAGACAAATAAGAGATAAGAGAATTACTAAGCAATACCGGAACTTTTACAAAAAAATATGAAAAATCTTCACCAAACCTTATTGAGGAATTAAACATATACTTCCGGATTCTATATAGCTCACCTAGAGATCCACGCTGAAATCCAGGCATATTCTATAACAATGTGTGTAACTTAATTGGCTTAACAAGCTAATCAGCGTTGATAACAGCACTTAACAAGCAATAATGAGCACTAATTGGCTATAATTAGAATTTATACACACAACTCGCTAAACGCACACAACTGCACCTAAATACTAATGCTTGTAGTAAATTTAAAATGAATCTGAGACAATATTTCTTCACTTAATATGTAATTAAACCCTGGAATTCACTGCCAGAGAATGTTGTAAAAGCAGTTAGCTTAGTGGGGTTTAAATAAGGTTTGGATAGCTTCCTAAAAGTCCATAAACCATTATTACGATGGATTTGGATAAAATCCACTGCTTGTTTCTAGGATACAAATCAAAATCCTGCCTATACTGAGCACCGTTAAAATATAAGCCTATCGCCCTTGACAAAGCAAACAACTGCGAAACAGGCTCCTGTCGGGTGGGCATTGATTTTGGAGATCTGAACAAGACTTGACAAATGAAGTCCAAGAAGCACGAGGGACATACTAACTGCTGGATTTAAAGCAACACAAAGCAACTCGTAGCCTCTAAGAAGATTGAGATAAGTTATATATATATTCATTTTTGCTTGCATTGCCGTAGTTGACTACAACAGAGCTAAACGTTTTGAAGATCTAGAACTCCATGAATGCATATAAAAACAATTATATAAAAAAGTGATATGGTCACAGTGTGATATTTAGGCACGTAGATTTATAAATTGAACACAAGCAATTTCACAAAGAGCAAATACTGTGCATTATTGGAGGCTGGGGGCAGTCAATGATTATACGTTGTCACAAACACATTGGCTCAATATAAGCCAGACACATATAAGTGTCCCAGTGACTGTATGAGACGTCCCCTACATACATATAATCTACCTCTGTTGTGTCAATGTGCTCTCCTTTCATTGATTTGTGTTTCTAGTATAAGCAGCATAAAATGAATTGTACTATTTTGGGATCTTGCCAGGTACATGCAACCTGGATTAGCCATTGTTGGAAACAGGATACTGGGCTTGATGGACTTTCAGCCTGTCCCAGTATGAAAATACTTATGTTCTTATGTTAAGACGTCGATGTCCCGCATGCTCTAAGCTATGCCTATGCCTGGAACAATCTTCCTCAACCCCTACGCCAAGCCCCCTCCTTACCCATCTTCAAATCTCTGCTTAAAACTTACCTCTTCAATGCTGCCTTCGGCACCTAACCTTTCAAGAAATTTAGTATGCCCTATCAGATTGACTCTACACTTGTCTTTTAGATTGTGCACTTGTCTCTAGATTGTACACCTGTCTTTTAGATTGTACACTTGTCTTTAGATTGTACACCTGTCTTTTAGATTGTAAGCTCCTTGAGCAGGGACTGTCCTTCCATGTTAAATTGTACAGCGCTGCGTAACCCTAGTAGCGCTTTAGAAATGTTAAGTAGTAGTAGTAGTATGTAGTGATCACTGCTTCCAAGTAACCCGACCCCCATAAGCACTGACCCTAATGATGAAGCCCCTGACACTGAGGTAACAGCAGCAGGTCCCTCACCAACAGCCAGACCAGGTTGGTCTACCACAGTCTGACAGGCTAGTCTGATGAAATGAGGATGACCAGACCCAGATGACTCACTATCCTGCAAAGAATTCACCCAACCAGTAGCGGGAGAGGACCATCTCCATATATCTAATTTAACCTCAACTAGGGCAATGCCTTTTGATGGGTTAAACCCATCCTCAGAAAATGTATACAACATAAAACTACAACTAATAGAAATATAACACAGGAATACATTAATAGATAAAAATATAATTCCAATATGTAATTAAAATCATGATATTTTAAAACAATTAGAAAAAAAGACCTATGAGGTCAATAGTCTGCTGACGATGGTGTGTTTTTTTTTTTTTTAAACACTGACCATCACCAGCTAAATTAGACCTGGATATTCAGTGCCAAGTTCCAATGCTGAATAGCTGGGTCCTTGGCAGTGCCCGGAAGTGACACAAATATGGATGATTTTCAGGGTTGCGCTCATATAGCTAATTGGGCAATGTTAGGACTACTTTTTTTTTTTTATTGCATTTACATTTTAACTTCAAGTACAGGTCTTGAAATGAAAAGATGACTATTTGTCATAATAAAATCTAACAATTATTGTTATATCAACTTATTTCAAGCACATGATCCTTTACTCATCTATAGTCCACTATATTGGGAGGCAGTACACAATACTTAAGAAAATAGAAATTAATATCTGTACTATACAAATTTACACGTCTGAGAAGAGAGCCCAGTAATACTAATACTTATTACGGAGTAGAGATGATTACAGTCCTTGGTTGTGGCATTGGTGAGTCAACTATCCTAGTCTCCAAGAAAGAGTTTAACTGTTTTGAATAAAAAAATACATACTTAATAGAATGTAACTTTAAGACACATTTGCAAGGAAAATTTAACCAAAATAAAGCGCCCAATTGCAAAGCTTTAGGGCGTAGTATTAGGAACTCTTGTCTTTTCTTTTCTTTTCTTTTGTGTTGTCTTAGAGACATCTGGAAACATTCCTATTTTACAATTCAGGAAAAGTTGTTATGAAGAAAATATTGTTTCAGAAACCAAAGTTATTTTTAGTGTTGCTGTTGTCAATCCCACATTGTCGTCTTCAATTATTTGGGCTAAATTCAAATCTAAAGTCTCCGTTGGGACACCTCCATGTTCTAAATCTTTCTTTACAAAAGGTAACAAATAGTAAATTTTTGCTATAGGAGGATGTGATTGTTCAGGAATTTTCAAAATTTCCGTTATTTTTTAAAGGTAATAAGAGGTGAGACTGAAACCTGCTTAGGAAAATTTATTAACCTAAGCGTGTTAGATCACTGATTATTTTCCAAAATTTCAATCCTATTTTGTAGGTATAAATTCTCTTTTATCAAATTAACTTGAATTTGTTGACAGTTCTGAATTATTTTAGAGTTATTTTCAATTTCTTTATAGAGGATTACTACTTTTTTTTCCATTAATGGAATTTTTTCAGACATAGAGTTAAATTGTTGAGTTGACGAAATAAACTTTTGTGAGAAAGAAACTTTCAGGCCCACCAGAGCCTCCCATATAGTGTCTAAAGTTATAGTATCTGGTTTTCTAGGCAAAAGGACTTACTTAGTAAGCCTAATTCAAGTGTGGAATCTTTCAATAATTGTCCCTCCAGTGCCATGTTGTTTCCTCCAAGCTCATTCTCTCCTCCTTCACCCGTCAATTCAATGCGGGGATAGACGGCGTTCCTGCACTCGAGTCGGTGCCCGCGCCAGGAGACCCCATCGTTTGTTGAAGATCCGGGGTCTCCTGGTCCCTTCTCGGTGCGTCCACCAGCATGGGAGGAGGATTCCGCAGTATGGGACTCAAAGATATCTCTGCTTCAAGTCGGGAGCATAGCAACCCTCTCCCTACACTCTCCGGCAGCGAAGGCGCTCCCGATAAAGTTGCTGGGACTAAGAAGCGATCCAACGTCCCCTTCACTGGCAAGACGAGCATTGCGGAGCTAGCACGCTGTCTGCCTCTCCTCTTAGGCATCAGAAACAAGGAAAATAAGTTATACACTCAAGTGCGAGAGGTTGAGAGCAGCTTTTCTGTACTCCTCTCACGGCATCATCTTGCCTCCTCATCTCCGTTAGGAATACCTTTTATGCTGTCCTACATGCCAGGTTAGCTATGCAGGCACCACATCGAATATCACTGGTGCTGCATAAGTCCTAGCTCCTCACTGGTGAGTGCTCCAGCAGTCACATTAGATTGTCAGTGGCACTATGTGGTTAAGTGCTGCTAAACATCCAGGGATGGCCCACCCACTGCAATTTAACCAAGCTGTAGCCTCTTCTTCCCGGTTAAATTGTTCTGTATAATGACCCGTAAAAATACATTATCCTACAACTGAGACACAAACTGATCCATTCTCACCAGTTCTGACAGTCTTGTAACTCAATAGGATAAGGTGTGGTTGTGATTTGAAATGTGGGGCAGAAATACTTGAACATGATGATCCTTCCATTCCTAAGTGCATCACCTCTGTGTCATCAAAAAAGAGGCTCCTGGATATTATGAAGGCAGACACAGACTAATCATGGTATTAAGGTTTTATATATTAAGCATTTTTCCCAGACACACCATAGGAAACCCCCTGTAATGCATTTGTCCCACAGTCTGCAAGTACAAAAACAAGGGAACTTTGACATGTAGACTTCCGTAACACAGTGAATATTTCCTTAAGTTTTATGATGCATTCCAGTGCATCAAAACTCCTCTTACAGTGAAACATTGCTGGCTAGCACAGACTGCGCAAGCATTTTTGTGTCACAGTCTAAAAATAAATTCACAAAGTACATGATTCACAACAAAGCATGAATATGGAATGTTTTCTCATACTTGATATTTTATTGTGCCAAGAAGTGAATTAGCTTGATGTAATAAATGCTTTTTCATGAAAAGTAATACTTCAATTCATAGGTGGCGTTTAGGCTGAAAACAGTGGAAACAGCATCCTATCCCCCAAAATGAGTACTAATGTTGAATTGCTCCCCCTCTCTCAATATGATTTCCTTACCTTTTGTCTTGCTATAAAATAAACAGGCAAACTACACATATGACTTCACTGTATGCAGTAAAATCACTATAAGGAATGAAAGAGTAGCCTAATGGGTAGAGCACCAGGCTGAGAAGCAGGGAAGCCAGGTTCCAATCCCACTGCAAGGCCTTGTTATCTTAGGCAAGTCACTTATACCTCCATTGCCTCAGGTACAAACTCAGACTGCAAGTCTTCCAGGGACAGAAAAATGCCTACTGTACCTAAATGTACACCACTTCAGTAGCTCTCACGGGGAGAGAGGGGGGGTGTAATGCATAGTGGCTATAGCCCAGATTCTGTATAGGTCACCCAAAGATGTGGAGGAGTGGCCTAGTGGTTAGGGTGGTGGACTTTAGTCCTGGGGAACTGAGGAACTGGGGGCCAGATGCATCAACCAAACGTAAAAAAATCTGAAACGTAAAAGTGCTTACCGAATTTGAAAAAATGAATGCACCAAAAAAACAAGTCGCACATGTTCAGTGCGGTATTGTAAAGTACAATGCATTACAGATTCGTAATCCCCGTCGGTAATCGGCTCCTAAAACATGAGCAGAGCAGCCAAGCGTTATGCTGGCTGCTCTGCGCATGCCACAAACTGTCAACACAAACGTATTAAACCTACATAGGTTGCTTACCTCAGATGGGGGCGTGTGAGGGGGGGGATCGGGACGTGCGAGCATTTAGCTCTGTGATCCTAGCAGGAGAGTGCAGCTGAAGCTGTCCTCCTCAAGACTCCAAAAGGATGTCCTTCATAAACCCCCTTTCTAACAAAAGACCTCTTTCACTGTGATCCCCTTTAGCTCAGCAGAAAGACCTGGGCCCGCCCCCGGCTGGGGGAACAGAGGAAGGGAGGGGGACAGGCAGGCTGGGCTGCTTAAAGTTGTTTTGAGAACTGGGAAATTGGCTTCAGAGGAGAGCAGAGAAGCAGCAGCGACCTGGGGGGGGGGGGGGGGGGGCAAGGCCGTCCATACAGGACGTTCCTGATGAGCGCCTTGCCCCCTCCCGATCCTTTTTTGATTTTTGTTTAGATTTTAGATTTTATGCAGGGGAAAGGGGGGAGGTGTTGTTTATCTCACTTTTGTTTTTAAACATGCCTGTCATGACTCTTGGAGCTTGGTAATTAGAAGCCCCAATATCATGGAGCATAACCCTGGCACAGCAATCACCTGAAGTCTCTTTTATTGAATAAATCACAGATAATTTACTCACAGATAGATGTTCAGGATACAGAGACTTCTTAATCTGGAGGTTGTGGGAGGTGGAGATCTGAAGAGAGGTAGTTGTATTGCAGGGGGAGGGGAAGGTAGTTGAACAGGTAGAAATAGTCCAAAGCTGGGTGACTGGAATGTGCGATATCTCATTTGGAAGAAGATATTCACAGGGTAAAAACCAGGTTCTTTACAGGGCATTCTCAGCAGGACAGAGCTGTGTGGAGCCAGATGGTGTTAGCTCCATGTCTCTGGCTATAATGGTGAAAGAAGCCCCGTGTGGCTGAAAGGACAAAGAAGTGGTGGAGCTTCGCACAGGGAGGAGCAGATAGAGACCAATGGGGACAGAGCCTGCCATCGGATAGCAAGGGGTAGTACTAGAGATAGGAGGGAAAGGTCATACCTGGCTGACCTCTGAGGACAGATAGTAAGACTGAACAGGAAGACAAAAGAGCCAAGCTTGGCAGAGAGAGAGGGAGAGAGAGGGAAGGTGTGACCAGCCTCACAACCAGTGGTAACAGTTCTTACACAGCCAAACAAGTGTGGTTGCACTGCCTGTGAACTACATTACCCACAGTGCATTGCTCATGTATTTTTCCAGTGAGAAACTGCAGCAATGATAGTCCTTGGAACTGAGAATAACAGTAAAGGCATTACACACATTTTAGGATCACGTTATAAACTAGTGCGAGGCTGTCGGAGGACAGAACAATGCCAGCTTGGGTTTTTATGGTGCAGGGGGAAGCGGAGAGATGACAGCTCTGGCCTTTACCACTGCTCTGACCATACGTTAAATATGTCGCGGTAAATGATTCGGTGTAATCATTGGTATTGTTAGTGCATCCCGAATCGTCCACATTACAATGGTAGTTACTCTTTTGTATTCCGTTTTCGTTAGCTGCTTGCTTCGTCGGAAGAAGGCCTTTAATGCATGCTGCGGTTAGGAATTTCCTTCGTTAAAGGGTTGTTAGAGGGTCATTAAGGTTTAGTGCATCTGGCCCTGAGTTCCATTCCCACTTCAGGCACAGGCAGCTCCTTATGATTCTGGGTAAGTCACTTAACCCTCCATTGCCCCAGGTACAAATAAGTACCTGTATACAATACGTAAGCCGCATTGAGCCTGTCATGAGTGGGAAAGCGTGGGGTACAAATGTAACAAAAAAAAAAGATGGGTGCGGATCACAGATCTGCATATAAACTACCTAATTAGGTGATAATCAATTAATAGCATTAACAAGCACTAATTAGCAGTCATTAGTAGTCAGGCACACACAGGGGCATGGGCAGATTTGTGGGTAACTTATCTCATGCACAACTCCAAATGAGGAACATTCTCAGGCTTTAGGCACGGTGTTATAGAATACTGTCATTTCTGCACTAGCCTTTTCAGGTTTAAGTGCTCCTGCCCAAAGTTAGGTGTGAAATCCAAAGAGGTTAAATAGACAGGAGATGAAGTGATGCCAAAATGCTGAAACTAATTAGGCCAATCTGAGTTTTCCCTTCCTCGCGCAGCCGTCATTCCTGTATACTCAAAACAAAGCAAGCAAACCTATGAGCTGCTGCATCCACCTTGTCGTTCTTTATTGTTAGTAGCATTTTTATTTAATCTCACTTATATTTTCAAACATGCCAGCTTGTGCAGCATACAGATGTACACAGAGGAAGTATAGGAACGGAATAATTTTTCATAGGTAGAGTAGTAATTTGTTATAAACCTTAATCAGTGGTCAGTTGGAGGGGCTGGTTACAGGGACACCCTAGCACGTATTAAACTCGTGCAGAGATTTTTTTTTCTCCTGGTAATGGGCCACTAAAACAGACATCATGTTATGAGAATCAGGTGCTTAACATTCAGAGTTTCTATTTATTTATGTATGACATTCATATCCCACATTTAACATGCATTAGGATGAAACCTGGGAGTATTTGAAAGCTTTTTTTTTTTTCTTTACCTGTGCCTAGATGGTTTGTGGGAACTTGCTTCTTCTGTTCTGAAGAATGCAGTGGTGTATTATAAAAATGTACTTAATATTGTTTATTACTATTATTTACAGTGCATCTTTTCTAGCAAAAAAGGTGCAGGTACTCAAATGCTAGGCCACCCTTCAAGGGTGGGGTGATCACTGAGGGGGCCACCCCACAATAGCCAGGCCCCCTAAAACCAGTCACAGAACTTATTACAAGGCAGAATTGATGTTTAGAGCCTGAGCTCTTTCATTAAAACTTGGCATCCATAGGTCACTTTTAGCAGAAAATGGAAAAGGTGCTGGTACTCAGTACCCCCAAATACCCTCTCAAAAAAACGCTCTGATAATTTACTACTGGTTGATATACAGCAGGAGTTAACCAAGTCAACTTCATGCTTTGTAATATAATTTTTAATAGCAATTTTCTCAGTCATTACCCAAATACAAATAAAATTATAATGTTAATTATATGACTGTGTCTGCCTCTTATGGTAGCTTTTGTTAATTAAAGCCGTGTCAGAAAATATTTGCAAATGTGATTTTAGGTGGAAGGTTTCATATTAATCTAAGTATGTCCAGCAATCCTGACAGAAGGCTGTATGTGTTCAGATTTATATACCAAACCTGAAGAGGAATCTGAACAGACTTAAAACCTACAGGAAGAGAGGTGTGGTAGCCGTGTTAGTCCACTCTTAAGGTTATCAATAGAAATCAAACAAAATAAAACATGGAAAAGAAAATAAGATGATACCTTTTTATTGGGCATAACTTAATACATTCTTGATTAGCTTTCGAAGGTTGCCCTTCTTCGTCATATCAGAAATAAGCAAATGTGGTAGCAGATAGTATATATAAGTGAAACATCCAAGCATTACTTTGACAGTCTGACAGGGAGGTATGCATGAGGACATCAAAGCATTTCATTGATATTCTAACAGGATGGGGGTGGATAGGAGTGGAGGATTGGCCTAGTGGTTAGGGTGGTGGACTCTGGTCCTGGGGACAGGGCCGTGCCAACACGGCCAGCGAGGTAAGCATGGCAGGGGGGCGCTTCCCTCTGGGGGGCGCCGCCGCACCATGCTCACCTCGCTCGCTCTCCCCCCAACATCCCTTTTCTTTTTTTTTCCTTTTTAAATGTACCTCCGTAGCGGTTCCGGCAGCGAAGCGTCAGTGAAGGAGGCGGCGCTCCCGACGTCGCTAGCCTTCCCTTCGCTGTGTTCCGCCTTCTTCTGATGTCATCCTTGACGTCAGAAGGCGGAACACAGCGAAGGGAAGGCTAGCGACGTCGGGAGCGCCACCTCCTTCACTGACGCTGCGCTGCCGGAACCGCCACGGAGGTAAATTTAAAAAGAAAAAAAAAGAAAAGGGATGTTGGGGGGAGAGAAGAGGGCGGGCAGTTGAACAATGGGAGCGGGAGGGCAGGGGAGAGACAAAAGCATGGATGCGAGGGGGGGGTCAATGGAAGGGAGAGAGGGGAATTGCTGGAAAAGGATGAATGGAGGGGGCAGGGGACAGAGGAGCATGGATGGACATGGATTGGGAGGGCAGGGCTCAGGGAGAGAGGGGAATTGCTGGATAGGGATGAATGGAGGGGGCAGGGGACAGAGGAGCATGGATGGGCATGGATTGGGAGGGCAGGGCTCAGGGAGAGAGGGGAATTGCTGGAAAAGGATGAATGGAGGGGCAGGGGCCAGAGGAGCATGGATGGGCATGGATTGGGAGGGCAGGGCTCAGGGAGAGAGGGGAATTGCTGGAAAAGGATGAATGGAGGGGCAGGGGACAGAGGAGCATGGAGGGGCATGGATTGGGAGGGCAGGGCTCAGGGAGAGAGGGGAATTGCTGGAAAAGGATGGAGGGGCAGGGGACAGAGGAGCATGGATTGGGAGGACATGGATTGGGAGGGCAGGGCTCATGGAGAGAGAGGAATTGCTGGAAAAGGATGAATGGAGGGGGCAGGGGACAGAGGAGCATGGATGGGAGGGCAGGACTCAGGGAGAGAGGAGAAATTGCTGGACATAGAGGGGAGGGAAGAAAGATGAAGGAGATGAAATGAGGGAAAGGAAGAGAGGAGAAAAACTGCACATGGATGAAGAAAATAGGCAGAAGCTGAGGACCAGAAATGAAGAAGAAAGGAGGAAAGGAAAGAAATAAATGGAAAGGAAGCCCTGGAAACGGAGTTAAGAGGACAGATAGCAGCAGAATCAGATACTGGGCCAGCATGATCAGAAAAAGAAAGTCACCAGACAACAAAGGTAGAAAAAAATCATTTTATTTTCATTTTAGTGTTTGGAATATGTCTACTTTGAGAATTTACATCTGCTATCTTATTTTGCAATGTATAGCAATTTGTTTCTAAGAATATTGCTGACAATTCCTATCAGTGTGGCAAGTGGTGAGCGATCATTTTCACGGGGAGGGGGGGGGGGGGGGGCGCCGCCGCCGCCAACTGATAGTCTGCAGGGGGGCGTCAGAGACCCTAGGCACGGCCCTGCCTGGGGAACTGAGGAACTGAGTTCAATTCCCACTTCAGGCACAGCTCCTTGTGACTCTAGGCAAGTCACTTAACCCTCCATTGCCCCAGGTACAAATAAGTACCTGTATATGTAAGCCGCATTGAGCCTGCCAATAGTGGGAAAGCACGGGGTACAAATGTAACTAAAATAAATAGGTGAGATGAGGGTGATAAACAGAGAAATACAATTTTATGATTTATAATGGGCTAGAAAACCCAGATCCTTGTTGTTATGTCCTGTCTGCACCCAACAGACAGGACTTAACAAGGATCTGGGTTTTCTAGCCCATTATAAACCATAAAGTTGTATTTCTCTGTTTATCACCCTCTTCTCACCTACCCACACCCATCCTGTTAGACTATCAATGAAATGCTTTGATGCCTCCACGCAGACCTCCTACCCACCCCCACCCTGCCACCCTGTCAGACTGCCAAAGTAATGCTTGGATGTTTCACTTATATATACTATCTGCTACCACATTTGCTTATTTCCGATCTGACGAAGAAGGGCAACCTTCGAAAGCTAATCAAGAAATGTATTAAGTTATCTCTCTATATAAAACGCACCTCCAACGTTCTATGAAGCCTCTTTTAGCCAAATGTGAAGGGGGTGAGATCGCATTGTCTGCCCCGCCCACGCGTCAAACGTGATGACGTCAAGGGCGGAGCAATGACACTCAACCAATCGCATCGCTCGGCAGCGAAGCGTCAGGGAAGGAGGCGGCGCTCTCGACGTCTAGCCTTCCCTTCGCTGTGTTCCGCCTTCTTCTGACGTCAAGGATGACGTCAAAAGAAGGCGGAACAAAGCGAAGGGAAACCTAGACGTCGGGAGCGCCGCCTCCTTCCCTGACGCTTCGCTGCCGGAACCGCCACGCAGGTAAATTTTAAAAGAAGAAAAAAAAAAAAACCCGATGCATGGATGCGAAGGGGGGGAGGAGAAGAGGGCGGGCCAGGCTGGGACATGGGAGAGAGAGGAGCATGGATGCGAGGGGGGGTCATGGAAGGGAGAGAGGGGACTTGCTGGAAAAGGATGAATGGAGGCGGCAGGGGACAGAGGAGCATGGATTGCAGGGCAGGCCTCAGGCAGAGAGGGGAAATGCTGGATAGGGATGAATGGAGGGGGCAGGTGACAGAGTAACATGGATGGCCATGGATTGGGACGGCAGGGCTCAGGGAAAGGGGAATTGCTGGATAGGGATGAATGGAGGGGACAGATGGGCATGGATGGATATGGATTGCAGGACAGGCCTCAGGCAGAGAGGGGAAATGCTGGAAAGGGATGAATGGAGGGGGCAGGAGACAGAGTCACATGGATGGCCATGGATTGGGAGGGCAGGGCTCAGGGAAAGGGGAATTGCTGGATAGGGATGAATGAAGGGGACAGATGGGCATGGATGCATATGGATTGCAGGACAGGCCTCAGGCAGAGAGGGGAAATGCTGGATAGGGATGAATGGAGGGGGCAGGTGACAGAGTAACATGGATGGCCATGGATTGGGACGGCAGAGCTCAGGGAAAGGGGAATTGCTGGATAGGGATGAATGGAGGGGACAGATGGGCATGGATGGATATGGATTGCAGGGCAGGCCTCAGGCAAAGAGGGGAAATGCTGGAAAGGGATGAATGGAGGGGACAGAGGAGCATGGATGGCCACACACACACTCTCTCTATCACACTGTGTCTCACATACACACTTGCACACACTCTCATTCTCACACACACACTCTCTCACAAACACACTCACACCCAGACTCACTCTCTCTCTCACACACTCACACTTTCACTCTGACTCTCAAACAGTCACTCTCACATACACTCTCCCAAACATACACACTCCGAGGAAAACCTTGCTAGCGCCCGTTTCATTTGTGTCAGAAACGGGCCTTTTTTTACTAGTGTTCAATAAAAAAGGTATCATCTTATTTTCTTTTCCATGTTTTATTTTGTTTGATTTCTATTGATAACCTACAGTAAAAAAAAACTCCAAAAGGCCGATTTATCAAAGGCACTGCTACTAGACATACATAGCGCTGTACACATTACATGCAGGTACTTTCTTTCCTTATCAATCCTTGACAAACCAGGCCCAAAATATTTTTTTCATAAACTACTGATAACTAGAGTTCGAATACCAAAGAGTCACCCACAAACTCTCACCAATTTACACATAAGCGACCACAGGAAGAACGATAAACAAGACAGAAAAGGAGAGGCAGGAAAGCTGTGACGCAATACATTCCAAGCAAAAGGTAAAAAAAACGGATACAGCGGGATCCTCGGGATCTTCCCGGATTCCATCAGAAAACTTTTAAAAGTTCATTTTTTTGCCAGTCGTTTAGATATGTACATTTTACATATATCCTCCGAATTTTGAAATTCCAAAGGTGGAAGCATTTCGTCCATTTCTGAAAGCAGCATCAATAATTAAAAACAACGACGTTACTCCTCTACCGCATGTGCCTGCAGGTAAAAACACCTTCTATTCGAACGAAATTACCCTGGAGGTGCCTGTCTGAGCCAACGAGCGTTAATACTACTACAGCGACCCTGAGCCAATCAGCAAAAGCAAGCAAGCGGAGGAAGTCGAGCAGCGACCAATCAGAGACTACTTGATATTTCCTCCGCTCCAGGAAGACGAGGCCGCTAGCAGTGGGTGGCGGCGGGTATCCACGGGTTGGACTGTGTGTGTAGTTTCGGCATTGCTTTTGGCGCGGAGGGTCTTGTTGTGTTTCCGCTGTGAAGCGTCTTCGTACTGGGTGATAGTGGAAGGCGCTGCGACAGCGGCTATGAGTAATCTACAGTTAAACGAGGATGAAATGGCTGAGGTGAAGCGGGAGGTGAGCGATGATGCCTACTGTGTCTGGGGGGGAGTTCCTGTTTCTGGTCGCAAAGCGACAACACTTAAGTCAGCTTATTGCTTTTACATGAGGTGTGGGCAAGTTTCAAAAGTTTTTATGTTGCTCTTAAAACATTAGAAACGAGTCCAAAAAGCACTACTTAGGCTAAGCTTTGATTTAAAGGCAAAAGGTTAAAAAAAAAAAAGGGATACAGCGGGATCCTCCCGGATTCGATTTACAAACCTTTAAAAGTTAATTTTTTTCTTTGCCCAGTCGTTTACATGTGGACATTTTACATATGTTCTACAAAATAAATGTTTTTAGAAGAAGACAGCTGATGCAGTTAACGCTGAGGATTATTCTCCCGGGATCCATTTCCTTACCAATCTTGTCCTCCTTAAAAGTTGGCGATCATCCGTGCGACGGTACATTACGCGTAACTTAGCGGATCGGGCGTTCTCAAACTTAAAATAAGGTTTAATGACAGAAGGAGCGCGTCTTTGTTTTCATGGCCGCTACTGCTTACAGTATTTAGTGATCACCAGCCATAACCCAGCGCTGCACAAATCTTTTAGAAGGTTAAACAAAGAGGAGTAATAGACTGGAGTGGAAGTGAGCCTATCTAGCCCACTGTAAGCAAGAAAGCCAATTTGGTTAATCTCTGTTTCCACTCCCCCGCGCGGCTGTCATTGCCATACACTCAAATCACAGCAAACAAACCTATGAGCTGCTGCTAGGAAGTTTAATAGACAGGAGTGGAAGTGAGCCTATCTAGTCCACTGTAAGCAAGGAAGCCAATTTGGTTAATCTCTATTTCCACTGCCCCGTGCAGCTGTCATCGCCATTCACTCAAAGCAAGCAAACCTATTAGTTGCTGCATCTGTGTTGTTGTTCTTTATTGTTGATCCATCTGTAACAAGCCTAAAGCAGTTTCAGTTGGATTGGCAGGTCTTACAAGGTGGAAGATAAAATTGGGGTGACATGATACAGGCGTTCAAATATTTGAAAGGTATTAATCTGCATTTGAACCTTTTCCGGAGACGGGAAAGTGGTAGAACTAGAGGGCATGAATTGAGGTTGAAGGGGGGCAGACTAAGGAGTAATGTCGGGGAGTATTTTTTCACGGAGAAGGGTGGTGGATACGTGGAATGCCCTCCCGCGGGAGGTGGTAGATACGTGGAATGCCCTCCCGCGGGAGGTGGTAGATACGTGGAATGCCCTCCCGCGGGAGGTGGTAGATACGTGGAATGCCCTCCCGCGGGAGGTGGTGGAGATGAAAACGGTAAATGAATTCAAACATGCGTGGGATATACACAAAGGAATCCTGTTTAGAAGGAATGGATCTATGGAAACTTAGCGGACATGGGTGGCAACACCAGCATTTGGAGAATAAAAACCGGTGCAGGGCGGACTTCTATGGTCTGTGCCCTGAGAAAGGCAGGGACAAATCAAACTCAGATATACATATAAAATATTACATACCATGTAAAATGAGTTATCTTGTTGGGCAGACTGGATGGACCGTTCAGGTCTTTATTTGCTGTCATTTACTATCTGTTGCTATGAATATTTTAAAAAAGCTTCAAAATTTATTGTAAATGGTAGTTGTAGTCATTTTTCTTCACTGTTCTGTGCAATATAGATGACCAGATTTTGTTTCCTAATGGATTCATCTTAACTGTTGTAATCTGATCCCAATTACACCAGGATCTTGGTGTATGTGGCCCTTCTGATCCCAATTACACCAGGATCTTGGTGTATGTGGCCCTTCTGATCCCAATTACACTAGGATCCTGGTGTATGTGGCCCTTCTGATCAAAAGTACACCAGGATCCTGCGTATGCAGCCCTTCTGATCGAAAATACAGCAGGATCCTGATGTATGCGACCCTTCTGAACTCAAATACACCAGGATCCTGCTGTATGTGGCCCTTCTGATGAGAGGGTCAGGGGTATATGTTCAGAAGAATGTATTTATGTAAAAATCTTTTCAGTTTTCATTATAAGCTTACTGCCTGTAACTATACACATTATAGCATATCCTTCCAATATACTATTTCATTCATATGCTCTGTATGTTTAGTCCCTATTCTATTCATTATTTATATGTATTCTATTATACGCATTGTTCTTGCAATAGTAGCACCTTCTGAGAGCATTGTATATGTGAACACATTTTTTGACGTTTAGCAAAGGATGTTATTCCCACATTTTATCTTTTCATTTTATTTGTTTTTTACCATGTTATTGCTTACTGTGGTTTTTTATCATATGTTTTATGTTTTTTTACTTAATTTTTCTTTATTTGCATATGTATGTTTTATAGACTCCTGATGCAGGCCTGACGGCCGAAACACAACAGTTGTGTCGAGTCTTTTCATCAATAAACTTTTTAAGATTCTTGTCCCCAGGATTTGTATTCCCGTGGTCAAACATCCCACTCTCACTTATACTTGCCCTTCTGATGAGAAACTAGGTGTATGCTGCCCCTCGACAATGAATACAGCTGGATTTAGGTGTGAGCAGCTCTTCCAGAAAGTTTTAGACATATGCAAATAGAGCTTCTACTGTGTCTAGCTGGTACAATCATTTTTAATGCTGTTTTGCTGATTTAAAATTTTATGTTATGTTCATATGAGAAGCTTTAAAATAAATGACATTTTTGTCAAATTTAAAAATACGACACACACAGGCATTAAAACTTTTGCAAATATTTTGATAGAGGACTATCTTTATTGTCATCATGAAGAAAAAAGCAGGCATCTAGTGCTCCATTGAAAACCACAATACAGCACTGGAAATAACAAAGCAGCTTCTGCAGTACTGACAAAAATTTTGAAAATAACCCTCCCCCCCTCACAGACACTTAGAAATTCCACCAGCCCCCACAACTCCTCTTAGATCTTCTCCCCCCCCCCACCCCCATCCATCCCATCTCCTAATAAGAAAGAAGGCAAATCTACTTTGCTATTGTTTTTGACAAATTGAGATGGCTGCTGCAGGGGGACCGGCTTCAACTTTATAGTCATACCGTCTCCTGTGGACCAGATAAGCTCATCCCATGTCCCCTCATTTAACCTTAAGGAGATAGCGATAAGAGTTTTCATTTTGGCACAGTATAAGTCATCACAAGAATAAAATATAAGAAAACCAAAGGATTGCATAAGGAGCTTATAACCCATGTAGTTATGTTTAAACAAAAGAGATCTGCATGAAACAAAATATTTATTTTTATTTGGACTTATAAAACCACTTGCCCCTGAAACATGTTCAAAACAGAATAATCCATTTGTGTATCTGAAAGGTAAACTGTTATAAAACAGATTCCATGTGCCCCAATGAAAGGAGAGTTTAATTCTACTTCCATTGAATTATTGTCTATTGTAACGTGCTTCTCACTGGCCTCCCACTTAGCCATCTCTCTCCTCTTCAATCACTCCAAAACTCTCACTGAAATCTGGCCATCTGAATTGTATAGAACAGTGAACAAAAATGAGCACAAACTACAGAATTAATAATTTCTGTTTCTACTAGCTGCAATAATGTTTGAAGTTGTTTTAGTGATATTCAATTATGTCTTTTCTCTTCCACCTTGTAAGGCACTGCCTATCCAACAAAAACATTGACCTACAATAAAGAACGACAAGCAGCTCATAGGTTTGCTTGCTGAACGACAGCTGATGTAGTTAACGCTGAGGATTATTCTCCCGGGATCTTCCTATTTCCTTACCAATCTTGTCCTGTAAGCAGCAGCGGTCGTCAAAACAAAGACGCACTCCAGTCTTAAGGTCGTACTTGGATCCCAGGGATCCCGCAGATCTGACTTTTACACCGTCCCTTGATTAAATTATTCTGTCTCAAGTTCCATATATATGTGCTTTTAATTATATTAGGGTGCTGGATTATTTGTTTAGTGCCTCTGCAAAGTATCAGTGAGTGGATTGTTTTTTGTAGTGTTATAACTATTCCCTTCATATATGGATGTGTGTATTGTGGTCCTTATACATTATCATAGCATATAAGGCCCTCTAGGCTATCCCATTTAATTCTTATTTATGCTTCACTTAATCTGTCTTCCCTCTTCACAATTTAGGATGATGTTTGCTTATCCTATGGCTTCTTGTATTATGTTACTGTTCTTAACTCTGCCACTTCCCGTAGGAGCCTATTTCATCAGAGCTTGACAGATCCCAGGTGCCAGGTTGTAATATGACTAGAAATTTGCTTATGGCACCTGCACCTGGAGCAGGAGTTTCTTCCTCCCTGTATTGTGCAACTTTGTGTGAGCCTGCCTGAGCTGCCCAGCTTAGAAACTTTATGCACTGGGAGGCCTTGTATGATAGTTAGGCCCTGCAGTGCCTAACTCTAGTGTTGCCAGATGGAAAAACTTTCCACGCCCAAAACCAGCCCAAAAACTGCACAGTCATTTGCATACGAATGGCATTAATAAATATTAATGATGTCAATTTGCATATGAATGACACCATTAATAAATATTAATGAGGCCATTTGCACACAAATGAAGTCATTAAGCCCGCCTCCGTGGGGCTTCTATTGGCCGCGGCCGCGGGAAAACCAGCCAACCCGCAGCCGGCTAAAAAAATCACAGCGGGGCAAAAAAAAGCTGCCCCAAATCCTGCAACCCGCACACAGCGTGAAAAAGCCGCAGCGGGTTGTAAAGGAGCCCAGTTGGGCGAGAAACCCCCGCAGCCCTGGCAACTGAACTCTCTTATATGGTAGTTAGGCCCCACCTAATGCTTCATCATGAGTCATCTCTCTCCTCCCTCCTATAAGGTACAAAAGGGTTTGGGGGGAGGATTGCCTATCAGAGTGGACTTGGGGGAGCGGGCCAAGCTCCCAATGGACCACCAGGGCTTTTTAAAAGTTTATGGAGGGGGGGGGGGGTTAGGGGTCTACTGGACAACTAGGGCTTTTTCTGATTTTAGTTTGGAGAGGGGGAAGTCGGGTCCACTGGACCACCAAAGATTTTTTTAAAGGTTGGGCTGATTGGAGGGGGAGGGCATGGGACTGGATGGGATGGGCCAGGGTTAAAAACAAAATTATTAATAGGGAAGGGGTTGGGATAAGGGACACTGTGGCATTTTTAAATTTTTTTTAAGAAATGTCCTTTCCTGTCAGTGTCTGAGCCAATCCAGGAAAATTAGCACAGAATAGTGAGCAGCTAATTAATACTGTGGCTTTAATGCAGCATTAATATGCATGCTCATTATTCTGAGCATGCCGTGGCAATCTTGCTGTGCTAGTTTCATGATAGAATATGATTCTGCTGAGAACCTTTGAGAATCAGCCTTGCAGAGTGGCATGGTGCAGAGAGGGGGAAGTTCTGTTTGGGTGCTTGCAGATAGAAGGATGAGTTGCTTTGAGGGCTTGCTGGCATGTAGTAGAGGGAGACTGACTGAATTGTAGGGGCAGGGCGCATCAATGACTGGCTTAAAAGGATGGGGATAGGGGCTGGTGGGGGTGGGCCAGTTGAGTTACTGTGATACAGGCTGAGGGGTATAGGTGGATTGGCTTGCTGGAGGGGGGGCAATCAGCACTCAATCACTAATAAGAAAATTAGCACAGAATAGTGAGCAACTAATTAATACTGTGATTTTTAACATAACATTAATTGCATGCTCATTCTGAGCATTGCATGGCAATCTTGCTGCACTAGGTTCATTATAGAATTAGATTTTACTGAGAACCTTTGAGCATCAGCCTTGGAGAGCAGCACGGTGCATCTCTATAACATCAGCAAAATCCGACCCTTCATCTCTGAGCACTCTACCAGAACCCTCATCCACACTCCTATTACCAGAGACTATTGTAACCTGCTTCTCACTGTCCTCCCACTTAGCCATCTCTCTCCTCTTCAATCAGTCCAAAACTCTGCTGCACGACTCATTTCCCCCCAAAATCGCTATGCTCACAATAACCCTCTCCTCAAATCACTTCACTGGCTCCCTATCCGTTTCCGTATTCAGTTCAAACTTCTCTTACTGACCTATAAGTGTATTCACTCTGCTTCTTCCCAGTACCTCTCCACTCTTGTCTCTCCCTACACCCCCACTCGGGCACTCCGTTCTGTTGACAAATCACTCTTGTCTGTCCCCTTCTTCTCTACTGCTAATTTCAGACTCCGTTCCTTCTATCTCGCTGCACCACACGCCTGGAGTAGACTTCCCGAGCATGTACGTCTAGCCCTGTCTTTGGCCGTCTTCAAGCTACGCTGCTTTTGAGTCCTAACCACTGCTTACTTGCCTGTACCTTTTATCCCCTCCTCTTTATTCCCCTTACCTCTTAATTGTTCTGTCTGTTACCTCTTATTTAGATTGTAAGCTCTTTGAGCAGGGACTGTCTTTATGTGTATGGTGTACAGCTCTGTGTATGTCTTGTAGTGCTGTAGAAGTGTTAAGTAGTAGTAGTAGTAGTAGACAGGGAAGTTCTGCTTTGGTGGCCACAGACAGAAGGATGAGTTGCTTTGAGGGCTAGGTGGGAGAAATAAGGAGACAGACTGGCTTACTGGGGTATACTAGAGAGACACTGACTGACTTATAGAGGCGGGGGCATAAGTGGATAGAAGGATGGGGCTGGTGTGGTGGACCAGTTGGCTCACTGGGATACAGGGGAGTAGATGGATTGGCTTGCTGTGTGGTGAGGGCTAACTGGTGTTGGGAAGGAAAGGGCTAGGGTGGTGGCTGATTTCAGGAAGGAGGGAGATATGGAGAGGAAGGAGCTAAAAGAGATTGTGACCACAGGGTGGGGAGAGAGCAAGAGTAGGTGACAGCTGGGGGGGGGGGGGGGAGAGACAGTGATACTGGGTTGGAAGGGGGGCTGTTGGCCCTGTTTTCTTCCAGTGACCAGTAAAAAAGAGAAAGCAGACCAACTGGTTGAAATAAAAACACAAAAGATGGATTAAAACTACAGGCAGTTTCCTCTAACCGCCCAACATGACCATGCTTCGTCCTCTCAAGGGCTTTGTCAGGGGCTTAACATAAACCAGAAGGTTTCCCTATCTGGTAGGTACAAAACAGCATACAGTTATAAACTTGCAGAGCAACAGGTTATTTCACTCACAGCAGCTGCAGCTTGTTGCACAGACTGCTCTTATGTGAAAATGTCTATGTGACCTTTTTTGCTATTAAAGGTCTGTTTTATTAATCTTTTTTTATTGGACAAGGAGTGGGGAAAACAGCCTTGTGTAGCTGATCTCAGAAGAGATCTTGCCCCTGGTCTTCAACTTTTGGCGGAAACAACTGGGAAGTGGGGGGTTTTAACTGCTGGCTCCTTTGGGTTGACAAATGACATAGAAAGTGTAACCTATATAGAACAGCAGGTACAATCCTAAACAAAAGCATAGAGGAGGAAACTCCATGCCTTTCATTAGAGCTGCAGATCTGAGTCTTTCCACCTTACAGGGCAGATAGGTGGACCATGCTGGTCTCTGCCATCTGTTACTCTATTACCTCTTCTATAGCGTCCCACAGATCAATCCAGAGACGAGTGGGTTATGTCCCTTTACCAGCAGGTGGAGATGGAGAGAACCTCCGAGGTTTAGTATATGTGGACCTGTGCATCCATCTTACTCTCAGTATTCTCTCTATCTCAGCAGGTGGATAGACATATCCTGTGCAGCTCTTTGGATGGGCCTTGCTCCTAGCCTGTTCCCTCAGGTTTAGTTGAGCGTGGGGTCTTGGCTAGGCTCGGCCATGTTGGGGGTACACCTGGTGTTGGCTTCAGCCTAACCCCTGGTAAGCCTTTCCTCGGCTGAGAGGTGCCCAGCTCTCAGGTGCTGTGGAGGACTTGTATCTCATCTGCATATCCTTACAGCCTTCTCCGGGGTGACTCCCAGGTCCACTCTGATCTACTCAGGGCCTCCGCTCTGGGTGCCCCGCATCTGACGGTGTGCGTGGCATTTTCTCTTTATATTTATTTTCTCCCAGTTACTACTTATGTCTCCAGTACACATTTTCTTTGTGGTACTGTTCTTCCTAATCTGTTTCTCCATTTGAAACCACTGTACACTGCAGGAACACATTGTCCACCCTCTGTATTCATCATCTCACCATCTCTTTTTTCCTCTTCCTTTTTCTCAGCTCTCAACCGTCAACATTTCCTTCCTTCCATTCATCCATCTCCTTTCTATTGTGAGTACATCTCGCCTTCGTCGCTGTCGTCATACTTCTCCTACCGTTCTCTGTACTCTTGCTCCTTCTCCTGCTCTCCTCTGGGGACATTAATCCCAATCCTGATCCTCCACATCAGCTCTCATCCTATTTGTGCAGCTTACACCGTAATATCTCCAGTCTAATTTCTGTTCCTCTCCTCCACCTTCTTCCCTGCCTTTCTCTTGTGCTCTGTGGAATGCCCGCTCTGTCTGTAACAAACTTTCCTACATCCATGACCTCTTTATCTCTCGTACTCTCCATCTGCTTGCCCTAACTGAAACTTGGCTTTACCCTGAAGACTTCTTCAGTCGTGGCCCTATGCCATGGAGGTTATCTTTTCTTCCATACTCTTCGCCCAGTTGGCCGCTGAGGTGGTGTCGGGCTACTACTTTCATCCTCTTGTAGATTTCAACCTCTTCTTCCACCTCAGTCTCACTGTTTTTCTTCCTTTGAAGTCCAGTCCATCCGCCTATTTGTTCCTCTGCCTCTCTGAGTAGCAGTCATTTATCGACCCCCTGATAAGTCCCTTTCTTCCTTTCTCACTGACTTTGACGCCTGGCTTTCCTTCTTTCTTGAACCTTCATCTCCTTCCCTCATTCTTGGGGATTTTAACATTCATGCTAATGATCCCTCTGACTCTTATGCTTCTCAGTTTCTTGCTTTAACATCCTCTTTCAATCTTCAACTATGCTCCACTGCCCCTACTCACCAGAATGGCCACTGTCTTGATCTTATCCTCTTCTCAAACTGCTCACTCCCCAGTTTCTGTGGCGCAACTCTTCCCCTTTCTGACCATCATCTGATAACTTTCATACTTAAACACCCTACTCCCCAGTCCCGCCCAATCTTAACCAATACATTTAGGAATCTTCAGGCTATTGACCCTTCTACTCTGTTCTCCAGTGTTTTCAAATCTCTTCTCTACCACTATATTATCCAAATCTGTCAGTGAGGCTGTCTCTTCCTATAATACTATTCTCTCCTCTGCTCTGGATACTCTCGCTCCTCCCATTCCCCGTTCTGTAAAACGTAGCAAACCCCAGCCTTGGCTGACCTCTAGAATCTGCTACCTACGTTCCTGTGCTCGCTCTGCCGAACGCCTTTGGCTGAAATACCGTGCCCATGCTGATTTCATACACTTCAAATTCTTGCTGACCTCCTTCCAGTCTGCTCTTTTACTTGCCAAACAGGACTATTACATACAGTTGACAAATTCTTTTGGCTCAAACCCTCGACGTCTCTTTGCCACACTGAACTCTCTCCTCAAAGTGCCTTCACTTTCCCCCCAGACTCTGGCTGAGTACTTTCATGATAAGGTTCACAAGATTAAACTTGAATTCTCTACCAGGTCACCTCCACCTCTCCTTCCCTTAGTCCATTCTCTCAACCCTCCAACCCCTGCCTCATTTTCTTCCTTTTCACTGAAGAGGAAACTACACATCTTCTTTCCTCCTCGAAACTAACCACCTGTTCCTCTAATCCTATTCCCACCCATCTTCTTAACACTATCTCTCCTACTGTCATCCCTTTTATCTGTCATATCCTCAATCTTTCACTTTCCACTGCGACTGTTCCTGATGCCTTCAAACATGCCGTAGTCACACCACTCCTTAAAAAACCTTCATTGGACCCTACCTGTCCTTCCAACTATCGCCCCATCTCCCTCCTTCCTTTCCTATCCAAGATACTTGAACGTGCTGTTCACCGCCGTTGCCTTGATTTTCTTTCATCTCAAGCTATTCTTGATCCACTTCAGTCTGGCTTTCGCCCCCTTCATTCAACTGAAACAGCGCTTGCTAAAGTCTCCAATGATCTGTTCCTAGCCAGATTCAAAGGTCTCTATTCTATCCTCATCTTCTCGATCTATCTGCTGCTTTTGACACTGTTGATCACAGCCTACTCCTTGATACGCTGTCCTCACTTGGATTTCAGGGCTCTGTTCTTTCCTGGTTTTCTTCTTATCTCTCCCAGCATACCTTTAGCGTATACTCTAGTGGATCCTCCTCTACTTCTATCCCACTGTCAGTTGGTGTACCTCAGGGATCCGTCCTGGGACCTCTATTCTCCATCTCTACTTCTTCCCTTGGTACTCTGATCTCATCCCATGGTTTTCAGTATCATCTTTACGCTGACGACTCCCAGATCTACCTCACCACACCAGAAATCTCAGCTGAAATCCAGGCCAAAGTATCAGCCTGCCTGTCTGACATTGCTGCCTGGATGTCTGAGCGCCATCTGAAACTAAACATGACCAAGACTGAGCTTCTCATCTTTCCCCCTAAACCAACCTCTCCTCCTCCCCCATTCTCTATTTCTGTGGATAACAATCTCATCCTTCCTGTCTCATCAGCTCGTAACCTTGGGGTCATCTTCGACTCCTCCCTCTCCTTCTCTGCACATATTCAGCAGACTGCTAAAACCTGTTGTTTCTTTCTCTATAATATCAGCAAAATTCGCCCTTTCCTTTCTGAGCACACTACCAGAACCCTCATCCACACTCTCATTACCTCTCGCTTAGACTATTGCAACTTGCTTCTCACAGGTCTCCCACTTAGCTATCTCTCTCCTCTTCAATCTGTTCAAAATTCTGCTGCACGACTAATATTCCGCCAGTGTTGTTATGCTCATATTAGCCCTCTCCTCAAGTCACTTCACTGGCTTCCTATCCGTTTCCGCATAGAGTTCAAACTCCTCTTATTGACCTATAAGTGCATTCACTCTGCAGCTCCTCAGTATCTCTCCACTCTCATCTCTCCCTTCATTCCTCCCCGGGAACTCCGTTCACTGGGTAAATCTCTCTTATCTGCACCCTTCTCCTCCACTGCTAACTCCAGACTCCGTTCCTTGCTGCACCATATGCCTGGAATATACTTCCTGAGCCAGTACAGTACGTCAAGCTCCATCTTTGGCTGTCTTCAAATCTAAGCTAAAAGCCCACCTTTTTGATGCTACTTTTAACTCCTAACCCTTATTCACTTGTTCAGAACCTTTATTTTATCATCCTCACTTTAATGTTCCCTTATCTCTTGTTTGTCCTGTTTGTCCTAATTAGATTGTAAGCTCTGTCGAGCAGGGACTGTCTCTTCATGTTCAGGTGTACAGCGCTGCGTACGTCTAGTAGCGCTATAGAAATGATGAGTAGTAGTAGGTGGTGCCAGGTCCCTCCCCCACCCCCAGGATGGAAACACAGTTCTCTGAGCTGTTCTACTAGGGAATACTTGGTCATTTGCAAGGAAACCGTGAGTGTGGGGCTCTGTTTGTTCTCATCCCTTTAGGGTTTTTCTGCTGTGGCTAAGACTTTTTGCTGTCAGTTTTATATATTTTTCTGTGATGTGGTCACGTCGCTTGCAACCTTGTCTGAGTCTTGCTGCTGCATTCTGAATCAACTGGAGCTGGTGCAGGCCCTTTGTAGTCAGACCATTGTATAGTGCATTGCAGTAATCCAGTCTTGATGTTACCATGGCATGCACAACTGGGATAAGATTTTCCTTCTCGATGTAAGGAGAGAGGCAGCGTAGCTGTCACAAATAGTAGAAGCAGCTCTTGAAGGTTGCTTGAATTTGTAAATGATTTAGAGATGGGAGTAACTAGCGAGGTAATTAAATTTGCTGATGACACAAAGTTATTCAAAGTCGTTAAATCACGACAGGATTGTGAAAAATTACAAGAGGACATTACGAGACTGGGAGACTGGGCGGCTAAATGGCAGATGATGTTTAATGTGAGCAAGTGCAAGGTGATGCATGTGGGAAAAAAGAACCCGAATTATAGCTACGTCATGCAAGGTTCCACGTTAGGAGTTACGGACCAAGAAAGGGATCTGGGTGTCATAGTCGATAACACACTGAAACCTTCTGCTCAGTGTGCTGCTGCGGCTAGGAAAGCGAATAGAATGTTGGGTATTATTAGGAAAGGTATGGAAAACAGGTGTGAGGATGTTATAATGCCGTTGTATCGCTCCATGGTGCGACCGCACCTTGAGTATTGTGTTCAATTCTGGTCGCCGCATCTCAAGAAAGATATAGTAGAATTGGAAAAGGTGCAGCGAAGGGCGACTAAAATGATAGCGGGGATGGGACGACTTCCCTATGAAGAAAGACTAAGGAGGCTAGGGCTATACAGCTTGGAGAAGAGACGGCTGAGGGGAGACATGATAGAGGTATATAAAATAATGAGTGGAGTGGAACAGGTGGATGTGAAGCTTCTGTTCACGCTTTCCAAAAATACTAGGACTAGGGGGCATGCGATGAAACTACAGTGTAGTAAATTTAAAACAAATCGGAGAAAATTTTTCTTCACCCAACGTGTAATTAAACTCTGGAATTCGTTGCCGGAGAAAGTGGTGAAGGCGGTTAGCTTAGCAGAGTTTAAAAAGGGGTTGGACGGTTTCCTAAAGGACAAGTCCATAAACCGCTACTAAACGGACTTGGAAAACTCCAAAATTCCAGGAATAACATGTATAGAATGTTTGTACGTTTGGGAAGCTTGCCAGGTGCCCTTGGCCTGGATTGGCCGCTGTCGTGGACAGGATGCTGGGCTCGATGGACCCTTGGTCTTTTCCCAGTATGGCATTACTTATGTACTTATGTAAGTGTTGAATCTAACTGTATTCCAAGGTTCCTGACTTGTGATTTGAGGGGGAGTTCATACTTCCCAAAAGGGATTTTGAAGTCAGGTATGTATCCACTTGTGTTAGGGCCCCAGAGAAGCTCGGTTTTACTTGGGTTCAGGCAAAGTTCGTTGTGTTTAGCCCATTCTTGAATTGATGTTAGACAAGTAATCAGTTTATTCAAGGCTGTAGGTAAGTCAGATTCAGTGGGTATGAGTAGCTGCACATCATCCGCATAGATGTAGAACTGAGTGTCCATTGACCGAATCAGCTCAGCTATTGGCTTGAGGTAGATATTGGCCAGAATAGGTGACAGTATCGATCCTTGTGGTACCCCGCAGCTCACTGTCCATGGTAGTGATGAGTTGCTGCCAAACATTATGGATTGTTTCCTGTCTGATAGATAGGATCTGAATCAGGCAAGTACTGTACCATTGATACCTGTTTCTGCCATTCGTGCTAGCAAGATATCATGATCCACAGTGTCAAAAGCTGCTGAGAAATCTAGCAGTACTAACATCAAGGCGAATCCCTTGCCTCGGTGTCTGTGAAGATCATCTAGCAGGGATACGAGGACTGTTTCTGTTCCATAACCGGATCTGAATCCAGATTGACATGGATCTAGCCAGTTAATTTTCTAGCCATTCATTAAGTTGAACACAGACTGCTTGCTCTATGAGTTTCTCTAGAAATGGGATGTTGGATACTGGCCTGTAACTTTCAACTTTGTCTTGGTCAAGGTTGTTTTAGCAGAGGGCGAACCACTGCCCTTTTTAATGCTGTTGGTAGTTGCCCATTAGAAAGAGAGATGTTCACAATTTTTGTGGTGCCTTCTATAAGACCCATACTTGCCTGCTGCACTATCTTTGATGGGCAGGGATCGAGGGAGCAGGTAGTTGGTCGAAGGTCTCTTAGGAGTTTGTCAAGGCTCTCCTCTGTCATTAGGTTAAAAGGTGTTCCATCTGTCTCTGTTAGGAGGGGGCGAGTTTGTGCACCTCTGGTTGACTGGTTGGGCACTAGGTGGGATTGACTGTAAATCCTGGTGGAGACTTTTTTAATTTTGTTGGCAAAGTATGCAGCAAAATCATTGCAGTTCAGTTTAGACTGGGGAGGCTGGTTGCATTAGGCTGTTTACTATACTGAACAGCTGCTTGGTTGAATTGGCAGCCTGTGCAATGCATTGAGAGAAATATTGTTTTTTGGTTGCTGTTAAGGCTTGGCGGTACTTTGCCATGTGCTTCCTGCAGTTTAGCCTGTCTTCATCCAGGTGAGATTTGCGCCATCTCCTTTCCAGTTTTCATCCGTCACGTTTAAGGATCCGAAGTTCTGGAGAAAACCAAGGTGAGCGTTTTGTAAGAGGGGCATAAGACCTTTTTTAGTGGTGCTGTTTTCTCTAAGGTCTTGGCTAAGTGTGTATTCCAGATGTCAACCTGTTCTGATACTGTTGTCTTTTCATGTACATGTGGATAGTCCAAGGCCTCTAGGAAATTCTCAATGGTCAGCTTTTTTTTTTTGTCTCTGATCTCCTTCCAAACTTTGGGAGGTGCCATTTATTTCAGGTGGTCACTTAGGGAGAATTTAATTAGAAAATGGTCTGACCATGATAGGGGTGTTATTTCAATACTGTTATCCCACCCCTTTGTAGAATACCAGGTCTAGTATGTGACCCTTTTTGTGGGTTGGAGAATTGATCACCGGTGTAAATCCTAATGCTGTCATTGTGTCCAGAAAGGTAGCTGTGGTGGTATCTGGGGTTTTGATGTGTAGATTGAAGTCTACCATGATCACCAACCTAGGGTAATTCAGGGTCACTTGAGTAATCAGGTCTAGGAGTTATTGCACAGATAATGTGTTGGTATGAGGTGCTCTGTATACCATGAGCATCCAGATTGGCACTCCTCTTCAAGTTGGATTAAAAGAGATTCTGATCCATGTAGCTAGGGGATGGATATTCTGTGCAGCTTGTGTCCCGAATCAAGACTGCTACCTCTCAACCCTGTCTTCCTGGTCATCGTTCTCCTTCGACACACGGTACTGGGAGCTCCTGGGCATCGGAGAGAATCAGCACCCGAGAAGCGTTGGTGCCGAGAGGATCGCTCCCCCTTGATACAGGAGGTGCCGATGCGTCTGTCTTCCAGTAGCCCAGTACCTGCCCCTGAGCCTCCACGGATTCTGACACCGCCTGTCCCACCGATCCCGCAGCCTTCTCCGATGGTGGCTCTTGACAAGCGAATCCGGGCCCTGTTTCTAGAACTTCTTGAGGGACTGCTGCGTCAGTCAGTTTCGGTGTTGGGGGTGCTTGCGCCTTCTCTGCCATCTGCTGCAGCGGTTTCTGGCCCTTTACCTGTGGTGAGGTCCACGACCGCGATGCCGCCTGCCACCCAGGTCGACTCGTCTTCAACATCGGTGGAGGGAGCTTCGCCGCAGTCTGACCGGGCATCGACCTCTCAACATCGCCATAGAGGACATCGTTCCTCGATGTCGAAGCAAGTCCAGTGTCGAAGCACCTTAACTCAGGTTTTATCCGACACTGAGCAGGAGCATTCGTGGGAGTCAGATGAGGATCCCAGGTATTTCTCTTCTGATGAGTCCTTTGGCATTCCCTCTGTTCCTTCCCCTCGACTAGAAAGGAGACTATCTCCACTGGAGAGTCTGTCCTTTTCCTCTATTGTCCAGGAAATGGCTGGGGCTATTCCCTTCCCTGTGGAGGTTGAGGATGAGCCGAGGACTGAGATGCTCGAGGTCTTGGATTATTCTTCTCCACCTAAAGAGGCTGTGACAGTTCCTCTGCATAGGATAATGAAGGAAGTCCTTATGCAAAACTGGTCAGCCCCTCTGTCTGGTCCCGTGGTCCCGAAAAAAGCTGAATCCCAGTATCAGATCCACGGTGAACCTGGGTTGATGAGGTCTGTTACCCCACAATTCCATGGTGGTGGACTCCGCCCTCAAGAGAGCCAGGAGTACTAGAGACTATGCTTCGGTGCCCCCAGGCAGAGAAGCTAGGACTCTTGATTCTTTTGGGAGGAAGACATATCGTGCCACTATGTTCGCTGCCAAGATCCAGTCATACCAGCTCTTCACAAGCGTACACTTGCGGGACTCGATACGTCAACTGTCCAGCTTGGTTGATGCACTCCCTTCGGAGCTAGCCGAGCCTTTTTGCCTGGTGTTCAGGCAGCAGAAGGCGTATCGCAAGTTCCTGGCCAGGGGTACTTTTGACACTTTTGACGTGACATCCAGGATCGCTGCTCAGGGTATAGTGATGTGCAGACTCTCATGGCTGCGTGTCTCTGACCTGGATCATTCAGTCCAGCAGTGAATGGTGGATGTTCCTTGCTGGGGGGGGGGGGGGGGGACACAATCTTTTTGGTGAAAAAGTAGAGGATCTAGTTGATCAAATCAAGAAGCATAATGATGCTATGGATTCTCTCTCCCACAGGGCGCCTTCTGCTACTACCTCCTCATCTAGGAGGTTTTTTGGCAGGAGGAGGAGTGCTCCCTATACCTATTCTAGGCGTAGGTACACTCCTGCTTCTCGGCAGCCTGTTCAGGCTCAACCCCAGTGTGCTTGTTCTCGTCATCAGCGTGTGGCTAAGGCCCATTCTTCTCCCCAGCAAAAGCAAGGGACGGGCTTTTGACTGGCTCCAGTTCAGCATAGCCTCAATAAAAGTGTCCATACCGGACAACTTGCCGGTTGGTGGAAGGTTGATGTTTTCACCTAAGGTGGCCTCTCATAACCTCCGACCGGTGGGTTCTGCAAATAGTCCGGTAAGGATGCACTCTCAATCTGGAATCCAAACCTCCAAATTGCCCTCCGGGAGCTCAATCTTACAGCTCCCAGCACAAGCAGGTACTTGCAGAGGAACTCTCCGCCCTTCTAAAGGCCAGTGCGATCGAACCCGTTCCACCAGAGGAAGAGGGCTGGGATTCTATTCCAGGTATTTCCTTGTGCAGAAAAAGACAGGGGAGATGCGTCCCATCCTAGACCTAAGGGGCCTGAACAAATTTCTGGTTCGAGAAAAGTTCAGTATGGTTTCCCTGGGCACCCTTCTTCCCATGATTCAAGAGAACAATTGGCTATGCTCTCTGGACTTAAAGGATGCTTACACACATATCTCGATCCTTCCAGCTCACAGGAAGTATCTTCGATTTTGGCTGGGAACTCAGCACTTTCAGTGCTGTGTGCTGCCTTTTGGTCTGGCGTCTGCGCGCAGAGTATTCACAAAGTGCTTGGTGGTAGTCGCAGCATCACTACGCAGACTGGGAGTGCATGTGTTCCCTTATCTCGATGATTGGCTGGCGAAGAGCACCTCAAAGGCAGGCGCTCAGCAGTCCATGCAAATGACTATTCAGGTGCTAGAGCTACTGGGGTTCGTAATCAATAACCCCAAGTCCCATCTCACTCCAGTGGAAAAGTTGGAATTCATTGGCACCCTGTTGAACACAGACAGTTTGAGCTTATCTTCCCGAGACAAGGGCAGACAACCTCCTGTCCCTGGTGTCCACAGTTTGAGCGTCTCAACAGATCACGGCTCGGCAGATGTTGAGACATCTGGGGCACATGGCCTCCATAGTTCATGTGACTCCCATGGCACGTCTACACATGAGAGAGGCTCAATGGACCCTAGCTTCCCAGTGGTATCAAGCTGCGGGGAGTCTAGAGGATGTAATCCAACTGTCCACTGACTTTCGCAATTCTCTGCAGTGGTGGGCGATTCGATCCAATGTGACCTTGGGGCGTCCATTCCAAATTCCTCAGCCACAAAAAATGCTGACGACTGATGCATCCCTCCTGGGGTAGGGAGCTCATGTAGATGGGCTTTACACTCAAGGAGCCTGGTCCTTTCAGGAAAAAGGTCTTCAGATCAATCTCCTGGAATTGTAAGCGATCTGGAACGCTCTAAAGGCTTTCAGAGACCGGCTGTTAAACCAAATCATATTGACTCAGACAGACAATCAGGTTGCCATGTATTGCACCAACAAGTAGGGGGGCACCGGATCTCACCCTCTGTGTCAGGAAGTCGTCCAGATCTGGCTTTGGGCTTGCCATCACGGCATGTTTCTCCAAGCCATGTATCTGGCAGGCGTAAACAACAGTCTGGCCGACAGGTTGAGCAGGATAATGCAACCTCATGAGTGGTCACTGAACATGGGCATAGCCCGCAAGATCTTCCGAGCATGGGGCACCCCCTTGGTGGATCTTTTTGCCACTCAGATCAATCACAAGGGCCCTCAGTTCTGTTTTAGGCTTCAGGCCCAACACTGACTAGCATTGGATGCCTTTCTCCTACATTGGGAGACAGGCCTTCTGTATGCGTATCCTCCCATACCTCTAGTAGGGAAGACTTTGCTGAAACTCAAGCAAGACTGGGGAACCATGATCCTGATTGCACCCTTCTGACTGCGTCAGATTTGGTTCCCTCTTCTTCTGGAGTTCTTCTCCGAAGAACCGTGGAGATTGGAGTGTTTTCCAACCCTCATCAACCAAATCAAGGGGTCACTTCTACATCCCAACCTCCAGTCTCTGGCTCTCACGGCCTGGATGTTGAGAGCTTAGAATTCGCCTCTTTGGGTCTATCAGAGGGTGTCTCCTGAGTCTTGCTTGCTTCCAGAAAAGATTCCACGAAGAGGTGTTACTCTTTCAAATGGAGGAGGTTTGCCGTCTACTGTGACAGCAAGGCCTTAGATCCTCTTTCTTGTCCTACACAGACTCTGCTTGAATACCTTACACTTGTCAGAGTCTGGTCTTAAGACCAACTCCGTAAGAGTTCACCTTAGTACGATTAGTGCTTTCCATCGCCGTGTAGAGGGTAAGCCTATCTCTGGACAGCCTTTAGTTCGCTTCATGAGAGGTTTGCATTTGTCAAAGCCCCTGCCTCCACCAGTTTAATGGGATCTCAACATCGTTCTCACCCAGCTGATGAAAGCTCCTTTTGAGCACTGAATTCCTGCCATCTGAAGTACTTGACCTGGAAGTTCATTTTCTTGGTGGCTGTTACTTCAGCTCATAGGGTCAGTGAGCTTCAGGCCTTGGTAGTACATGCACCTTATATCAAATTTCATCACAACAGAGTAGTCCTCCGCACGCAGCCTAAGTTCCTGCCAAAGGTGGTGTCGGAGTTCCATCTGAACCAGTCAATTGTCTTGCCAACATTCTTTCCCCGTCCTCATACCCGCCCTGGCGAAAGCAGTTTGCATACCTTGGACTGCAAGAGAGCATTGGCCTTTTACGTGGAGCGGACAAAGCCCTTCAGACAGTCTGCCCAATTGTTTGATTCTTTCAATCCCAACAGGAGGGGAGTCGCCATTGGAAAACGCACAATCTCTAGTTGGCTAGCAGATTGCATTTCCTTCACTTATGCCCAAGCTGGGCTGTCTTTAGAGGGCCATGTCACGGCTCATAATGTTAGAGCCATGGGCTGCGTCAGTGGCTCACTTAAAGTCAGTCTCCATTGAGGAGATTTGCAAGGCTGCAACATGGTCATCAGTCCACACATTCACATCTCACTACTGCCTTCAGCAGGATACCCGACGCAACAGTCGGTTTGGGCAGTCAGTACTGCAGAATCTGTTCGGGGTTTAGAATCCAACTCCACCCCCTTAGGCCCAATTTTGTTCTGTTCCAGGCTGCACTCTCAGTTAGTTGTTTATGGTTTCAAGTCAATCTATGTTATGTCCTCGCTGTTGCAAGGCCCAGTTGACCATTGTTTTGAGTGAGCCTGGTTGCTAGGGATACCCCACATGTGAGAACAAGCAGCCTGCTTGTCCTCGGAGAAAGCGAAGATACCTGTAGCAGGTATTCTCCGAGGACAGCAGGCTGATTGTTCTCACAAACCTGCCCACCTCCCCTTTGGAGTTGTTGTTTATTTGAAGACTGGCAAAACTTTATTTTTTTTTCTTGCAAAAATTTGCCGATTCCTGGGCCGACGCACATCGACCCATGTGAGAACAATCAGCCTCGGAGAATACCTGCTACAGGTAAGTATCTTCGCTTTTCTCCAGCCTCCAGCTTCTAAAGCTTTGAATACTGAGAATAGAATGAATAGCTCTAAGATGTCAAAGATGAAAATTAATCTTTTAACAAGGGAATTGACCTGATCTTCCAAAGTAAGTTTAAAATCTAATATTACACCCAAGACTTTAGATTTGGTTTCACTGTCTAAAACCTCCCCAGTAGCAAGCTTCAAAAATTTTAGGGGAAAGGGAATGGGACTTGATATACCACCTTTCTGTGGTTTTTTCAACTACATTCAGAGCAGTTTACATAGTATATACAGGTACTTATTTGTACCTGGGGCATTGGAGGGTTAAGTGACTTGCCCAGAGTCACAAGGAGCTACAGTGGGGATCAAAGTCCACTGCACCAACCACTAGGCTAAAGAATCAAACTTCCCGAGCCAGACCACCAGTTTGAGAAAAATTTTATAAGCCCAAGTCTCTACAAGAGAAATATTTTTGATCAACATTTTTTCCAGTATTTTCAAAAGTGTCCAATACTGGACAGAGAAGAAATATCATCATATGACATAATTGATATACCTAAAGAAGTTAACAGATCACCTAGCGATCTCAAATACACATTGAGAGAGTGGTGACCCCTGAGGGGACACCTCAGCTTGGCTGCCAAGATGTTGAGACATACCCATTCTGTACTTTTATAAGATCTTTTTCTCAGAAATTCTTCAAACCATTTGAGCACTTTGCCCGTAATGCCCAACTCACTTAACCTATAAAGCATCAGTGAGTGCTGTAGCATCAAAGGCTGACGATATGTCGAACTGCAAGAGCACCGCCTGTCCACCTCCTAGTCATAATGTGTCTAATCTTTGTAGTCATAAGCAATAATAGAGATTCTGTGCTATGTAATGGATGAAAGCCATATTGAGAAGGGTGTAGCAAGTCATTGGAAAATATAAAGTCTTGTAACTATTGTTAACCTATAAACTCCATCAAGTTTGCTAGCCGGTCCATAGTTATCAACTATTGTGAAATCAGCACCAAAAGATTTAGCATTAGGAGTGAGAACTATTTCTGAAACTGAGTCAGGATAACATCCTTCCTCCAATGATAGTACTGTGGTTGTCAGCATTAATTAGATTATCTTTACAGGTGCGGTCTGTAACAAGAAAGGCAGCTATCCAATACACAAGATTTCTTGGAAAGGGGAAATGGGACTTGATAAACCGCCTTTCTGAGGTTTTTGCAACTACATTCAAAGCAGTTTTACATATATTCAGGTACTTATTTTGTACCAGGGGCAAATGGAAGGTTAAGTGACTTGCCCAGAGTTACAAGGAGCTGCAGTGGGAATCGAACTCTGTTCCCCAGGATTAGGGTTACCATATTTTGTCCCCCAAAAAGGAAGACATATGTCCCACCACACACCCCGCTCCACCTCCTGTCACACCCTCCGCCCCCTGTCACATTTTCCCCTCCCCCCGTCACCCCCTTCTCCTTACCTTACTACTGCCCTGGTGGTCTAGTGACCTCTTTGGGGCAGGAAAGAGCCCCCTCTTTCCTGCCTGGAGCGCTGCCCTGCATGCATCCTTCCTGTTGCTGATCCTCGGCGCCGATTCAAAATGGCTGCCGAGAGTTGAAGTCTCGTGAGATCACTTCAACTCTCGGTGGCCATTTTGAATTGGCTCCGAGGATCAACAACAGGAAGGATGCGTGCAGTGCAGCGCTCCGGGCAGGAAAGAGGGGGCTCTTTCTTTCCCCGAAGGTGGAAGAGGTCACTAGACCACCAGGGCACTAGTAAGTAAGGGGAAGGGAGGCTAGCAATCTGCTCGTTTGTCCGGATTTCTGGACAAACGGGCGGGCAGGCCGTCCTGCCCGTTTGTCCAGAAATCTGGACAAACGAGCAGATTGGCAAAACCCCTCCCGGTTGCCTGGACATGCCCTCAAAAAGAGGACATGTCCGGGTAAATACGGACATATGGTAAACCTACCCAGGATCAAGGTCCACTGCACTCACCACTAAGGCTACTCCTCCACTCTAGCTTTAACAACTTTTGAACAGACTCCAAAAAATAGTAGAAATGCAATCTGTTTTCTCTGGGATCATCAAACAATGTTCGATCCAATCATCTGAATTAAGACTAAAACCCTGCCTTGTTTTATTTACTTTGGTCTGGAAAAAATTAGCTAAACTTTCAGCAGATGGCTGTAAATTCTGTGAAATAGAGACAACAGCATCCATATTAGTTAATTTATTAAAAATCTTAATTCTTTAGAAGAATTATTAGATTGCTGTATATTTCGATCATAATACTCAACCTTTGCCATTAATACTACATTCTTATATTTTTTAATGCTAGAACACCAAAGTGTATAATATGATTGATCTTTAGTTTTTCTCCATAATCTCTCCATTCTCCTACAAGTTATCTTCAGGAGTGCCAAAGACTCAGAATATCAAGGATTATTATTGTGCCTACTCTCTTGTTTTGTTTTAGGTCTGACAACTCTGAAAATACTTTCCCTACACCAAAATTCCAAATGTCATGCATTGAATCAGAGCTATCTAAATAACTATGTGTGATTCCTCCTTTTTTTTTTCCCTTCCTTGTGCAACGGGTGGATTTGGGGCATGATGTGTTGGGATCTGGATCTCTGGTGATCCAGCAGGTTTTTTCTTTTTTACTTTCTGATTTTTGTATATTGCTTCTGCTTTACTCTTTTATTTTATATGGTTGGTGTTTTTTATTATGTACCCCTGCTTTAATGGTTGCCCTTAAGCGGTTTATCAAATAAAATAACCTTGAACCTCATAGGGATGTAGTGACCAGGACTGCACACAGTAATTAAGGCGTGGATGCACCAGAGACCTGTACAGAAGTATGATATTCTTGTTCATCATCCCTTTTTAGAGTACTCACAGGTGCTTGTTGTTGGGTCTGACATCAGAGGAGGAAGCAATTCTCTATTGTCAATGACGAATAGCAGAAGAACAGAGAGGATGCCTAGTGAGTTCCTCTTTTTTTAGCCTAAAAAAGTTAAAATATGTGTTTAATCTATTTTTCTTCCTCCCCCCTCCTCCCCCACTTTAGGCAGTAGAAAAACTGAGGCCGTACCTTTCTGAGAGAATAATAGCTGAGAGACATTTTGACTACCTGCGTTCAAAAAAGATACTTACCCGTGAAGATGCAGAAGAGATTTCTTGTCAAACAACTAGCAAGAAAAAGGCTGGAGCGTTGTTTGACTGCATAGTACAAAATCCCAAAGGACTGGATGCCTTGGTTGAGTCAATTAGAAAAGAAAAAACACAGAATTTTTTAATAGAAAAGATAACTGATGAAGTGCAGAGATTAAAAAATGAAAGGCTTGAACTTTTCAAAGGTAATAAGATTCTTTACTGTTTTCAGTTGTACATACCATAATCTAAAGAAATATTTTTACAATTTCTCTCATCATAAAGCATTTATACATGAAACTATGAAGCAAGCATATCATGTTCTCCTTGTTCCTAGTTATACTTAAACAAAACATACAACAGGAATCTAAGAGGGTTGTGAGTCTGTATTGATGGTATGAAGCTGAACTAACCAATATTGAAACAAGTTCTTCCTAACATAGTAAATGATGCCAGGTGAGTCCAGCCTTCCCAGAAAGGTGGCCAGGGTTGTACCTGTGACTTCTTGCGGGTTAGTGTCCCCTTTTATAGTCTTTAAGGATGTAACTGATGCCCAGTACACTATAGGGCTCATTTTCAAAAGAGAAAAACGTCCAAAAGTGACACAAGTCTGCATTTGGATGTTTATCTCACAAAAATGCAAATCAGTATTTTCAAAACCTCTTTAGACGTTTTTCTCTGAAGTCCGTCAGAAGGACGTCTAAATCTCAAGGGGTCATGCCAGGGGCATGTTCAAGGCGGGACTTGGGCCTTAGACGTCTTTCAGCCATAATGGGGGGGAAAAAAAAAACGTCCAGGACTAAAACTTAAGACATTTTGAGCTAGACCTGTTTTTATAATGAATAGCTGCAGTGGGAATTGAACTTGCTACCCCAGGATCGAAGTCCACTGCACTAACCACTAGGCTCCTCCTCCACTCCACACAAAAAGATGTCCTTACTCCCCCCCAGTGGTCACTAACCCCCTCCCACCCCCAAAAAATGTGATTAAAAATATTACTTGCCAGACTCTGATGTTATACTCAGGTCCATTAGAATAGCATGCAGGTCCCTGGAGTAATCTAGTAGTGGTGCAGTGCACTGCAGACAGGTGGACCCAGGCTCCTACCTCCCCCCTACCTGTTACACTTGTGGAGGAAACTGTGAGTCCTCCAGTACCCACCAGAAACCCATTGTACCCACATATTGGTGCTCCCTTCACTTGCAAGGGCTATGGTAGTGGTGTATAGTTGGGGGTAGTGAGTTTTGGGGGGGCTCAGCAGACAAGGTAAGGGAGCAATGGTGAGATGTGTACCTGGAGGCATTTTATAAAGTCCCTTCAGTGCCCCCCAAGGATGCCCTATTGCTTTCCTGGGATGCCACTTTTCCAATATTCTACCTGATGCCAAGCTTTCTATTTATTTTTTTTTTATAACATCTGAGCCTTGTGTCTATTGTTTATCAGTAGATTTGGACTTTGAATTCAGATCTATAGATTTATTTATTTAGCACATTTATACCCCACCTTTTCCCACATGTGTGCAGGCTCAAAGTGGCTTACAATGTACTGATAAGGCTATTGCCAGACCAGTGGTAATTCAAATACAAATAAATTAGATGAGAGAGAAGGGACAGGGTAAAAAGAGATAAAGAGATGGGGGAAAAAAAAGAGTCCAAAATGGTCCATGGAGATGGAATTCTGAAGGACTGTAGGTTACATGGGAAAATTAGGTTCTTACCTTGGTAATTTTATTTCCTTTAGTCATAGCAGATGAGTCCATTATGAGTGAGATAAAAAGGAGGTCTCATTATATATATATCTAAATACCAGAGTGCTATTTTTCCATACTTCATAGCAAGAGTGTTCATTCCCCTAATTCTCCAAAGACAAGCAGGCCAATATTCTCACTGATGGGTGACGTCACGTCGGCCCGGAGGACTTTCCAGCAAAGTCCATGACAAAACTAAAAATGTCCCCCGTCGCGCGGGCGGATGCAGTGCGCATGCGCGCGTCCACTTTCCCGCCCGCCGCGCGGGCACATTCCTCAGTTTTTTCTTCTCCGCGTCTGAGGTGACACGGAGCTCGACTGTTCGTCTTCGTGTTCCTCCTGTGCCCGGAGGTGAAGAAAGAAGAAAAAAGCGAAGTATCCTTTTTTTGTTATCTTAGATTGTTTTCGTTTATTAAGTTTCCTTTATTTTAGTCTGCGATTTTATTTAAATCGCTCGGTCGGGTATTTTTCCCGTCTTTTTCTTTTGTTTTTCTGTGTCATCTTTTTCTAGACACAATCGCGTCTTTTGATTTGGCAGGGACAATTTTTCCCGAGATGTCAACGAAGACGCCCAGCGGCTTCAAGCCTTGTGCCCGCTGCCATCGGGCCATCTCTGGCACTGATACACACTCGTGGTGTATTCAGTGCCTTGGGCCGGATCATCGCTCGGAGAGTTGTAAATTGTGTCTCGCCATGAAGAAGCGGACACTGCTCTCTCGAGACGCCCAGAGAGAAAAGATTTTTGGGCCCGGTGCTTCGGCGTCGGCGCCGTCGACGTCGTCTAAGTCGGCGCCCTCCAAACCGGCGCCGGGCAAGTCGGTGCCGGTGAAGTCGGTGCCGTCGAGGATGATGTCTTCGAGGCCGGCGTCGTCGAGGTCGACGTCGAAGGAGGCGTCGGCACCGGGAGACAGGGGACAGGCTGCCATTAGACCCATGCACGCTGGGAGCAGTGATGCATCGAGTGGGTCTCCACCCGCCTCGGCGCCTCCTGCTGTGCAGGCCCCCCGGGACCGTCCTGCGTCGGACCCGGCCCCGAGGAGACGTGTGGATTCCACGTCCTCCTCTCCGGTGCCGAGGAGTCTCGATGACATGCGTCGGGCGAAGGCCAAGAAGCATCGTCGTCGATCTCCGAGACACGGCACCGGGAGCTCCGGGTCATCGATACCCGAGAAGTGTCGGTGCCGAGAGGATCGCTCTCCCTCTATTACTGAGGTTCCGACGCGTGGGGTCGCTGGCAGCCGAGTCCCCACTCCCCAACCTCAGCAGACTTTGCCTCTGACACCTCAACCGACCCCGCAGCCTTTTCCAACACCAGCTCTGGATGAGAGTATGCAGGCCATGTTCCCATTTTTCATGAACATGATGCAGCAGTGGCAGTCGGCATCGAGGTTGTCGGTGCCGACGGCGTCGACGGGGCCGGTGTCGATGCTTTCAGAGGCACCGGTGCCGACGGCGTCGAAGGTGTCGACATTGCCGATGCCGGATGTTCCTGCATCAGGCCTTCAGCCTGTGGTGAGGTCTGTCTCACCGGTGCCGCCTCCGGTGCCGGTGTCTTTGACTTCCCGAGTTGACTCTCCCGAGGCATCGGAGCAGGAAGCTTCCCCGGAGCCTCAGGGACCATCAACTTCTCGGCACCATCATAGAGGCCATCAAGCCTCTTCGTCGAGACGGGCTCAGATTCGGGCGGCTCTGTCTGAGCTTTTAGCCCCATCTGATGATACCTCATCCGAGGATGATGAAGGAGTGCATGGGGAGTTCTCTGGCGAGGATTCTCAAGGCATTCCATCTGACTCCACTCCCTCGCCACAAAGGCAGCTGTCTCCTCCCGAGAGCTTGTCTTTTCCATCTTTTGTTCGGGAGATGTCTGAGGCCATCCCCTTCCCCGTGGAAATTGTGGACGAGCCCAGAGCCAAAATGCTTGAGGTTCTGGACTATCCATCTCCACCTTCATCTTCTGCCACAGTTCCTTTTCATGAGACTCTTAAAGAACTTATGCTGAGGAACTGGGAGAAGCCTTTTTCTAGTCCAACCGTCCCTAAAAAAGTTGAGTCCCAATATCGGATCCACGGGGAACCCAGTCTCATGCAGATCCAATTGCCTCATGATTCAGCGGTGGTGGATTCTGCCCTCAGAAGAGCCAAGAGTTCCAGGAATTTCTCCTCGGCGCCCCCGGGGCGAGAATTTGCAACTCTGGACTCTTTTGGGAGGAAGGCGTATCAGGCTGGTCTGCTCGCTTCCAAAATCCAGTCTTACCAACTCTTCACGAGTGTGCATTTACGGAACTCTGTGAGGCAACTTGAGAGTTTAGTAGATACACTCCCTGAGGAGAAAGCTGAACCCTTTCGCCAAGTGATCAGGCAGCAGAAGGCGTGTCGCAAGTTCCTGTCCAGGGGCATTTTTGACACTTGCGATGTGACATCTCACTTTTCCGCTCAAGGTATAGCGATGCGCAGGCTCTCATGGCTGCGTGCCTCTAACCTGGAGGAACGAACTCAGCGGAAGATAGCAGATATCCCATGCCGGGGGGATCACCTTTTTGGAGAGAAGGTTGAAGAGATGATTGATCATCTCTACCAGCGTGATAACGCTATGGACTCTCTCTCCCGCCGGGCGCCTTCTGCAACCACTTCCACGGCTAGGAAGGTTTTTAAGGGGAAAAGAAGTGCTCCCTACGCTTCTAGAAATCGTAGGTACACTCCTTATTCCCGTCAGCCGGTTCAGGCTCGACCCCAGCCCGCTCGCTCTCGTCAGCAGCGGGCACCGAAGCAGCCCCCTGCAGCTCCCCAGCAAAAACCAGGGACGGGTTTTTGACTGGCTCCAGCAGAGCATAGCCGAAGTCAAAGTGCTTGTACCGAACGATCTGCCGGTCGGAGGGAGGTTAAAATTTTTTCACCAAAGGTGGCCTCTCTTAACCTCCGATCGGTGGGTTCTTCAAATAGTCCGGTGCGGGTACACCCTCAATTTGATTTCCAAACCTCCAAATTGCCCACCAAGAGCTCAGTCTTTCAGCTCCTGCCACAGGCAGGTACTTGCAGAGGAACTCTCCGCCCTTCTCAGCGCCAATGCGGTCGAGCCCGTACCACCAGGGCAAGAAGGGCTGGGATTCTATTCCAAGTACTTCCTTGTGGAAAAGAAAACAGGGGGGATGCGTCCCATCCTAGACCTAAGGGCCCTGAACAAATATCTGGTCAAAGAAAAGTTCAGGATGCTTTCCCTGGGCACTCTTCTTCCCATGATTCAGAAAAACGATTGGCTATGCTCTCTGGACTTGAAGGATGCTTACACTCACATATCGATACTTCCAGCCCACAGGAAGTATCTTCGATTTCGGCTGGGATCACAGCACTTTCAGTACTGTGTTTTGCCTTTTGGCTTGGCGTCTGCACCCAGGGTTTTTACAAAGTGCCTGGCAGTTGTGGCAGCGTCGCTACGCAGACTGGGAGTGCATGTGTTCCCTTATCTGGACGATTGGCTGGTGAAGAACACCTCCCCGCAAGAAACTTTGCAGTCCATGCGGATGACTATTCAGGTGCTAGAGATGCTGGGCTTTGTCATCAATTACCCCAAGTCCCATCTCGTCCCAGTTCAACAATTGGAATTTATAGGAGCTCTGTTGTGCACACAGACAGCTTGTGCTTATCTCCCAGGACCCAGAGCAGACAGACTTCTGTCTCTGGTTTCCAAAGTACAAGCATCTCAGCAGATCACAGCTCGGCAGATGTTGAGATTGCTTGGCCACATGGCCTCCACAGTTCATGTGACACCCATGGCACGTCTACACATGAGATCGGCTCAATGGACCCTAGCTTCTCAGTGGTTTCAGGCCACAGGGAATCTAGAGGATATTGTCCGGCTGTCCACCAATTTTCGCAATTCACTCACTTGGTGGACCATTCGATCCAATCTGGTCTTGGGGCGCCCATTCCAAATTCCTCAGCCTCAAAAAGTGCTGACGACGGATGCATCCCTCCTCGGGTGGGGAGCGCATGTAGATGGGCTTCACACTCAAGGAGCTTGGTCTCTTCAGGAGAAGCATCTCCAGATCAATCTCCTGGAATTGCGAGCGATCTGGAACGCGCTGAGGGCCTTCAGAGATCGGCTAGTCAACAAAATTGTTCTGATTCAGACAGACAATCAAGTGGCAATGTATTATACCAACAAGCAAGGTGGGACCGGATCTCGTCCTCTGTGCCAGGAGGCCGTGCAGATGTGGCTATGGGCCTATCAAAACGGAATGTTTCTCCAAGCCACTTATCTAGCCGGTGTAAACAACGGTCTGGCCGACAGGCTGAGCAGAGTTATGCGGCCTCACGAGTGGTCCTTGAACATGACTATTGCCAAAAAGATCTTTCGAGTTTGGGGAACTCCATCGATAGATCTTTTTGCTTCCCAGGACACTCACAAGGTTCCTCAATTCTGTTCCAGACTCCAGGCCCACGGCAGACTAGCGTCGGATGCCTTCCTCCTTTTTTGGGGGACAGGACTCCTGTATGCTTATCCTCCCATCCCTTTAGTGGGGAAGACTCTCCTGAAACTCAAGCAGGACCACGGAACCATGATTCTGATAGCGCCTTTTTGGCCCCGCCAGATATGGTTTCCCCTTCTTCTGGAACTTTCGTCAGAAGAGCCATGGAGATTGGACTGTTTTCCGACCCTCATTACTCAGAACGAGGGGGCGCTTCTACATCCCAACCTCCGGTCTCTAGCTCTCACGGCCTGGATGTTGCGAGCATAGAGGTTGCCTCCTTTGGTCTCTCTGAGGGTGTCTCCAGAGTTCTGTTTGCTTCCAGGAAAGATTCCACCCATAAGTGTTACTCTTTTAAATGGAGGAGGTTTGCCGTCTGGTGTGACACCAACGGTCTAGATCCTTTCTCTTGTCCTGCACAGACCTTGCTTGAGTACCTTCTGCACTTATCCGAGTCTGGTCTTAAGACTAACTTGGTCAAGGTTCATCTTAGCGCAATCAGTGCTTATCATTCACATGTTGATGGCTTGCCGATTTCTGGACAGCCTTTAGTCATGCGTTTCATGAGAGGTTTGTTTTTGTCAAAGCCCCCTATCAAACCTCCTCCAGTGCCATGGGATCTCAATGTCGTTCTCACCCAGCTGATGACAACTCCCTTTGAGCCACTGGATTCCTGTCATCTGAAGTACTTGACCTTGAAGGTCATTTTCTTGGTGGCTGTTACTTCAGCTCGTAGGGTCAGTGAGCTTCAAGCCCTGGTAGTTCATGCACCATTCCTTGTCTTTCATCATGACAGAGTAGTCCTCCGCACGCACCCAAAGTTTCTACCGAAGGTGGTGTCGGAGTTCCATCTGAACCAGTCAATTGTCTTGCCAACATTTTTTCCCCCTCCTCACATGAGCCCGGGCGAAAGCAAGTTGCACACTTTGGACTGTAAAAGAGCACTGGCCTGTTACGTGGAGCGGACGCGCCCCTTCAGAAAGTCCGCCCATCTGTTTGTTTCTTTTAATCCCAACAAGAGGGGAGTTGCTGTCGGAAAACGCACCATCTCTAATTGGCTAGCAGATTGCATTTCCTTCTCTTACGCCCAAGCTGGGCTGACTTTGGACGGTCATGTCACGGCTCATAATGTTAGAGCCATGGCGGCGTCACTGGCTCATCTAAAGTCAGCCACCATAGAAGAGATTTGCAAAGCTGCGACGTGGGCTTCGATCCACACATTCACATCACATTACTGCCTTCAGCAGCATAGCCGACGCAACAGTCGGTTTGGGCAGTCGGTGCTGCAGAGTCTGTTTGGGGTTTAGAATCCAACTCCACCCCCCTAGGCCCATTTTATTCTGTTCCAGGCTGCACTCTCAGTTAGTTGAATTTGGTTTCAGGTCAATTTTGTTTTTGTCCTCGCCGTTGCGGGACCCAAATGACCATTCTTTGTTGTGTTGAGTGAGCCTGGGGGCTAGGGATACCCCATCAGTGAGAATATTGGCCTGCTTGTCTTTGGAGAAAGAGTAGTTACTCACCTGTAACAGGTGTTCTCCGAAGACAGCAGGCAATATATTCTCACAACCCTCCCACCTCCCCTTTGGAGTTGTATTCCTCTAATTCTTGTAATTAACTGAGGAATGTGCCCGCGCGGCGGGCGGGAAAGTGGACGCGCGCATGCGCACTGCATCCGCCCGCGCGACGGGGGACATTTTTAGTTTTGTCATGGACTTTGCTGGAAAGTCCTCCGGGCCGACGTGACGTCACCCATCAGTGAGAATATATTGCCTGCTGTCTTCGGAGAACACCTGTTACAGGTGAGTAACTACTCTTTACCTGTCCCAATAAAACTGAAGCTTTTACCTCCTCAGTGCATGTAAATGCTTTCATCCCTGTGTGGATTCTCTGATGCTGTGTGAGGCTTTCTTCCCAACCAAAGCTTTTAAAACACTCAGTACATAAGTACATAAGTAATGCCATACTGGGAAAAGACCAAGGGTCCATCGAGCCCAGCATCCTGTCCACGACAGCGGCCAATCCAGGCCAAGGGCACCTGGCAAGCTTCCCAAACGTACAAACATTCTATACATGTTATTCCTGGAATTGTGGAGTTTTCCAAGTCCGTTTAGTAGCAGTTTATGGACTTGTCCTTTAGGAAACCGTCCAACCCCTTTTTAAACTCTGCTAAGCTAACTGCCTTCACCACTTTCTCCGGCAACGAATTCCAGAGTTTAATTACACGTTGGGTGAAGAAAAATTTTCTCTGATTTGTTTTAAATTTACTACACTGTAGTTTCATCGCATGCCCCCTAGTCCTAGTATTTTTGGAAAGTGTGAACAGACGCTTCACATCCACCTGTTCCACTCCACTCATTATTTTATATACCTCTATCATGTCTCCCCTCAGCCGTCTCTTCTCCAAGCTGTATAGCCCTAGCCTCCTTAGTCTTTCTTCATAGGGAAGTCGTTCCATCCCCGCTATCATTTTAGTCGCCCTTCGCTGCACCTTTTCCAATTCTACTATATCTTTCTTGAGATGCGGCGACCAGAATTGAACACAATACTCAAGGTGCGGTCGCACCATGGAGCGATACAACGGCATTATAGCATCCTCACACCTGTTTTCAGGACATGTAAATGGTTTCACTGCTGTGTGGATTCTCTGGTGCATTGTGAGGTTTACCTTCTGACCAAAGCTTTTACCAGACTCTATACATGTAAATGGTTTCACTGCTGTGTGGATTCTCTGGTGCATTGTGAGGTTTACCTTCTGACCAAAGCTTTTACCAGACTCTATACATGCAAATGGTTTCTCTCCTGTGTGAACTTTCTGATGCGCTTTGAGATTTACATTATAACCAAAGCTTTTACCACACTTAGAACATGTGAATGGTTTCACTCTATTGTAGATTTTTTTGTGTATTTTGACCATTTTGCATTTGGACGTTTGTTTGTTTGTTTGAAAATGGACCGAACAATAAAACGTCCAAATCACAAAATGTTTTTCCAAACAGCATTTTCAAAAGGAAAAGGTAGACCTTTTTGTAGAAAATTACCTTTCCTGTTCTGATTTTGGACATTTTACAAAAAACGTCCAAATTCAGACTTAGATGTCATATCCAAAAATGCCCCTTGTGCATTTGACTTGCCCAAAGTCACAAGGAGCAGCAGTGGGAATTGATCCCATGTTGCCAGGATCAAAACCTGCTGCACTCCTCCTCTGTTTTGGACGTTTTTTTTGTTCGAAAATGGACCACAAAACCCCATGCAAATCACAAAGGCGTCCATAGTATTTTCGAACACAAAATATCTATCTTTTTCGAAAATGACCTTCTTTCCTGTTCAGAATTTGGACGTTTTATCGAAAATGCCCCTCCACGTCATGCATTTTTTTTTTTAAGTGTGAAAGTTATTTTAAGTTTTACTGTTAGCAGAAATGATCTATACTTTTATTACATTTTCATGCCATAGAAGGATCCTCTGTGTTTATCCCACGCCTTTTTGAATTCCGTCGCTGTTTTTGACCTACCACTTCTTACAGAAACATTGTGGGCATCCACCACCCTCTCTGTAGAAAAAGTACTTCCCAATGTTGTTTTTAAGTTTCCCTTCTTGCAACTTAATTTCATGGCCTCTGGTTTCTGCCTAAATATATACAGCAGATTTATTTATTTATTTCCCAGACCTACATCTTGCTCCTCATGCTATCACAGGCTGGCAGTGCTGTGGAATGAACATTTTTATCCCCCAGGGGAATGAAAGGGACTTCCGGATTTGTGCAGTAGTAATATGTCTTTATGTCTTTGAGCCAGGTGACAGCTAATTAGCAGGTTCTAAATACAACCACAATCCTTGGCCTTCTCAAGCCACGCTTGGAGTACCCCTTAGCCAGTCTGATTTTCAGAACGTCCTCAATGAGTATGCATGAGACTTGGCATGCAGACCTATCTGATACATACCAGTGGCGTAGCTATGTGGGGCCACGGGGGCCTGCCCCCCCCCCCCCCAGTTTTGTCTGAGCCCCTGGTTGTGCTGGCGGGAGTATACAACGCCTGCCAGCTGAAGCCTTGTCCCGCGGAGGTCTCTGGCACCACTGTGTTGCCTGCCCTGCTCTGTCTTCACCCTCACGTCCTACACGTTTCTTTTAGTGAAATTGAGCATGCAGGACGTGAGGAGAAAGAGAGGGAAGGAAACTCGGCGACGCTGGAGACTGGTGCTGGACAAGATTTCAGCTGGGGGGGTTGGGGACCCCCGCCAGCCAAGGTATTTGCTGCAGTAGTGGGTGGGGATCGGCAGGGCGGCTGGGGGTGGCGGTGACGGGGCAGCAGACTAAAATGTGCCCCCCCATCTCAGGCTGTGGCCCCCTCCCACTGCGAGGTCTGGCTACACCCCTGATGCATACTCATTGTGCATATCCTGTAAACCGTTCTGGCTAGGCTACTTAGAAGGGGGAGGAAATAAGATGAAATCCAGTGGAAAAAGTGAGGGCTCACAGCACCTTCATTTCAGGGTCCCATCTTCAGTAATGCCAGGCAGCAGTACTAATATAGATCCTGTCAGCAGAGGAGCCCTAAGAGTTGGCAGAAACTGGTACACAACAAAGCTCAGTGTAGGGAGATAGTGAGGTGAGGATTTTTGAGATGTGTTTAGATCTCCTGAAACTGATTTGATTTTCCATAACTCGAATTAATTTTTGTCATCTTTCCTTAGATTTTTGTTTGAACCTATTTAAGCTGAAAAACTAATAAATGCTGTTGAAATCTTACTGCCAGTGAGTTAGGCACTTTTAATGGTAGCTACTTAGAGGGTGTGTTGATTTTCCCTTTGGTACTGCAGTAGTGATCTGTTCACTATATGTTGTGTAGTCCAATTACTTCTCCTTTTTCTCCTGTAGGATTAAGCTGTACTGTCTGTGGTCCCCCATATGAAGAAACAAATGATCTCTCGAGAACACAGTCCAATGAGTGTAATTTATATGCATCCACTGTCCTTTGTCATCCTGAAGGCGAATCCAGTCTATTATCTTCAGCCTCCACAGTCTGTTTTCACTCGGTGAATTTGCAAGTTATGGGACAAGGCAGCCTAATAAACCCTTGTGTAGAAAATTCCCCTTTCTCAAGCATCCTTCCACGGCCTGGAGACCCTGGCGCACCTCCCCTTCCTGCAGAATTACAGACTGAACAACAGGAAGACTGTACAAGTGCCAATGAAAGCCAGTTTCTGCCTTTGAGATCTCGCTCACTCTCGCCGCTTTAACTTAAAACAGCTTTTTCTGTCATCTTCGGAAAGTTTTTAAAAAATGCCAGTACTTGTGGTTCCAAACTTTTTTCCACCCCTTTGGCTTCTAACTAAGTCTTCTATCCTGCTTTCATTTTTCCAGTGCCTTTCCTCTGTTGGGTTTCTCAGAAAACCTGAGATCTTTGAGACTTTTGTTAAAAATCAGTAAATATAGGAGATTTTGGTCCACATTTTTCTGGTAGATGTGAAAGTGCTAAAACTCGGCAGTTGGTTTTCTCCAGCTACAGACTTGCCTTTGCACTGTTGAAGGTCTCTTCTCAATTTCACCTTCCTAAAAGTGAGGAATACTGGCACCTGCACAGTGCTTTCCATCCTATTACATATATCAGAAAACACTGGTAGATTTCTCCTTCTTTACTTTTTTACTCTTTCCTCGCTTCTCTTCATTTACAATGCACTGTGCGTATAAAGCACCTATACCCATACATGAATAATTCAGATCAGCTCTTCAACAGAAAAAAAAAGTCAATTTGGCAGTATTAAACTTTTTAATGTGGTTATAGGTGTAGGAAACAACATGAAAATGCACCAAGAACTCTGGTTGATCTGGGTTAGTATTTTTACTCTAATGCACTTTTTTAAAACCCAAGTTACCAATCGGTGTGCAACGTACTAGGCCCTTTATGAAGGGAGGTGGATGTTACAAGATGTGGAAAGAGCACACAGAGGAATGATGCAGTGTATAAGTATCTGTTTGGTTTTGCCCCCTGTATTGAAATGCTTCCTGTGACTGAAAATTATAGTGGTGGATTGTTTCATTTTGTTTTGACCTACACTTTCCTCTGCTGGGGCTCCAGCTTGATCAGAACCAGAGGTAAGATCTAGTGTTATGAGCTTTCAAGCACAATTAACCAAGAAGGTTTTTCACTATTGTATATTTTCCCCTCCCCTCACATGTTAGTCTGGTCATTGCAGTGTCCTTAGAGGCCATGCACCAGAGCTCTTGGAATCCTGCAACCCTAGATCTCAAATCCACCCACCAAGTATCAGCCTCGAGTGATGTCAGAATCCCCAGGTAGGGGCTGTGAGCATTGCCTCTGCAGCATCCTAGCCCCAGCCAATCCAGGAAACAAACTGACAGCCTTCAGTGTGCCAGTGGTGCCTGTTGCCATGAGACACCAGGCCTGCTCAACTCAGAATTATAGGTCCCTTTTACTAAATGGTGTTAAGCCCTAATGCATGCTTTGCGTATAGAAACATACTGCAAAATGCATTAGTGTTCTGTGATAAGCATGCATTACTGAATTTTTTAAAAATATTTTTTGGGAGGGAGCATGCTATGGGCAGGAAATAGTCTGTTTACCAACTAGCATGTTAATGTTTTCTGCAGATGTTTCATGCTAATGGAAAAATTAGCACAGCACCTGCAAAAGTATTTTTTAAAAAATTAAAAAGCCCTCAAAACGGGCTTAGCATGCGGGAAAGTCCCATGTTAAAATGCGCAAAGCCCATTTTATAACGCATTCTAGTAAAAGAACCCTTGTGCCTTCTTTTTGGAAATAATAGAAGATTATTATTATTAGAAGATCCAGTTTGAGTGGATAAAATTTTTTTTTTCTTTCAAGTTGGTGCAGTTTTATTTTCAAAAAGAAGAAGCGCTTTTGCAATCTTCAGTTTGTACAGAAACCTGAATAATTGAATGTCACCTAAAATTGTTCTACTCCAAAAAATTCGCCATTTAGAGCAGAGGCTGAGCCTTCTAAGTAGAAATGACATTTTGCATAGACCTGTATATGGGTTAGGTCCAGTTAAGGTTGCCTAAAGTTAGGATTTCACAGATCCCACAGATCAATCCAGAGATTGGTGGGTTATGTCCCTCTGCAAGCAGGGGAAGATAGAACTTCTGAGGCTCTATATGTGGTCATGTGCAGCCAGCCAAACCTCAGTATTCTCTCTATCTAGCAGGTGGATAGTCATAACTCTGCAGCGCTGGATTTGGGACTCCGCGCCCGTTCCCTCGGGATGAGTTGAGGTACCCTGTGGGTTGAGAGCTCACTAAGCTGAGCAGAGATACCTGGTGGGGCCAGGTCCCTCCCTTTCTCCCCCCTCCCGCTGGTCCTTCAGGATACGTGAGTGTTAATCTCCTGTGATTTAAAAAAAAAAAAAGACACAAGCAGATATTTTAAACACACTTTTGTGTGAATTTGGCTGGCAGTCACAGTGAGCAGGAGTGCTGCAAGCAGAACGGTAGGGCTCCATTGTTGGCAGTTTGGGGGATTTTTTTTGTGCTCTTGTTGTAATTCACTGAGCACATGGCAGCCCCATTGGAATCCGTCAAGCGCTGCTCCCGGTGTGGGAACCGGAGAGCAGTGTCTGGGGCATGCCATTCCTGCCCTCGTGTTTCGCCGGAGCAGGGGGGTTCATCTGTGGGTCCGGAGCGACCGGAACAGATCGCGGGCCCGACAGCCCCTTGTTGTCCATGGGGCGTTCGGCTTCGTGGCTGCCGGCAGATGATTTTGGCGCCTTTGAAGGGGCGGCCGGCAGCGAATTCCATATCCGCAGCGAAAAGCCAGCGATCAGCTGATTCATGATCAGCTGGGGCCGGGGTTTGCTCTGCAGACTCCGATGGAACAGAGGAAGTGGCAGGGACAGAGTTTCTGTTTTCCCGCGCTGATTCTTGGTGCGGAGGGCTCTCGGATGCCATTTTGGATTCGGGGGGGGGGGGGGCATGGTCTCAGGGCCTCCCTTGGTAGCTAGTCAGCTGCAGGGACCTCTGGTTTCAGGCATAGGTAACACAATCAGGGGTGCCCTTTTCCCCCTGAATTTGTGCTTTTGCTTCACAGAGCATTTTTGCTCAAAAGAGCTGGAGGGACCCTTGGGGTTGAAAATTCTCAGGGGGTTTCTCAAGAAGAGGTCTCGGTATTTCCTTCTTTGTCCTCTAAGAGACCGCGTGTGGATGCTCAGGAGTTGGACTTGGTGTCGGTGGGCACTGAGGTAGATGACGGTCGGTTGTCAGAGGTTTCCCTTCTGACCCGGTCTGATTTGCTGGAGGACGGAGAGTCTCCATCTGAGGGGGCTGATGATCCTACGGTGGCACATCTGTTCCGCCAGGAGGAATTGTCGAACCTGATTGTAAGGGCCATGGAGGTTTTAAATATCTCGGCGCCACTCGACACCAGACAGTGGGTCCTCTTCCATGGCAGCCCCTTCTATCATGTCGGGGACTAAGCTGCCGTCCCGGACTTTTCACATCCATGATGCTATGAAGGTACTCATTGCGGTGCAGTGGGACACACCGGAGGCAGGGCTGCGTGTGGCTAGCCCCATGATGTGCTTATATCCGCTTCCAGATGGAGAGCGGGAAGATTTGCAGTTGCCTACAGTGGATTCATTGATCACAGCAGTTACTAAGAGGACTACGTTGCCGGTGGATTGCAGGACGGCACTTAAGGATCCGCAGGATAGGAAGTTGGAATCCGCGGTTAAGGCAGCCTTTGAGGTGGCAGCACTATGCATGCAGGCGTCGGTCTGCGGGTCCTACGCGGTCATGGCATGTCCTGGGTGTAGAAGGCATCCTCGGAGGAGCTGGTGGCAAACTTGCCCTCGCTTGAGGCTGGTCTCGCCTATTTGGTGGATTTGTTGTATGATGTTCTTCAGGCATCAGCCAAGGGAGTAGCCCTCTCGGTGGTGGCTCACAGATGGTTGTGGCTTCGTCACTGGTTGGTGGATACGGCTTCTGTATTTCGTCTTGCTCATTTGCCTTTTCAAGGCAAACTTCTGTTTGCTGAGGATTTGGATAAGATTGTGAAGGATCTGGGAGATTCTAAGGGCCGTCGTTTGCCAGAGGATAGGCCTAGGGCAACTTTTCACGTTGGTTCCTCTCGGGTCTGGTTTCGTGATGCAAGGTGTTCTCGCCCAGGCAGGTCGGTGGCCTTCTCTAAGTCCCGATTTCCTCAGAAGCAGCAGCCGTTTCGGGGCAGCACCGTCCAGGCGGCACGATCTCCAGACTCACCATGGGGTCTCGTTCCCAATGATGGGGCCTTGGTCCATCTTCCAGGGTTGATAGGGGGACGGCTGTCCCTTTTTCTGGAAGAGTGGGCCAGGGTTACTTCAGACGAATGGGTTTTGGAGGTGATACAGGACGGTTACAAGCTGGAATTGGTTCAAAACCTGTCATATTTTTTTGTGGAGTCTCCTTGCAAGTCCCCAAAGAAGAGAGCGGCGGTCAGGGACACGTTGGAGAATTTAATTTGCTTGGGGGCTGCTGTTCCTGTTCCAGTGACACAGCGTGGTCTAGGCCGTTATTCCATTTATTTTGTGGTTCCAAAGAAAGGAGGTTCCTTTCGTCCGGTTCTCGATCTCAAGGCAGTAAACAAAGCTCTGTGAGTGCGTCATTTTCACATGGAAACTCTTTGTGCCGTCATAGCCGCGGTTCAGCCCAGAGAATTTCTTACTTCTCTCGATCTCAAAGAGACTTACTTGCATATTCCCATTTGGCCACCTCATCACCGGTTTCTCCGATTTGCGGTCCTGGGTCAGCACTTTCAGTTCCAGGCGCTTCCCTTCGGTCTAGCTACGGCTCCTCGGACGTTTTCCAAGATCATGGTTGTAGTCGCAGCGTTTCTGCGACAGGAAGGGGTGCAAGTGCATCCTTATCTCAATGACTGGTTGATACGAGCTCCGTCCTTTCATGACAGCGTTCAGGTGACAGACAAGGTGGTCAGGCTGCTGAGGTCGTTGGGATGGATTGTCAACTTAAAAGTCATTTGGTTCCTTCTCAGTCCTTGGAGTACCTTGGGGTGCTGTTTTGACACCCGTGTGGGCAGAGGTTTCTTGCCAGACAACCTGAGGTTGAAGCAGCAGGCACAGGTCCAGAGTCTTCTGAGCAATCCAGCACCCAAAACATGGGACTATGTTCAGGTGTTGGGATCCATAGTGGCTACGCTGGAGGTTGTTTTGTGGGCCAGTAGTCACATGAGGCTTCTTCAGAGATCCCTGTTGAGCCGCTGGTCTCCGGTGTCAGATGATTACTCGGTTCCAATGGCATGAGAGCCTATGGTATGGATGGAAATGAGTTGGTGGCTTCAGGCCAACAAGTTGAATCTGGGGGTGCCCCTGGCAGTGCCGCACTGGGTAGTGGTGACTACAGATGCCAGTCTGTCAGGATGAGGCGCCCATTGTCGGGGCCGCACAGTGCAGGGGTCTTGGTCGCTGGAGGAGGCTTCTTGGTCCAACAATCAATTGGAACTGAGAGCGGTGCGGCTAGCATTACAGGCCTTTAGTGCTGATCTGAGAGGGAGGCCGGTTCGGGTTCTCTCCGACAATGCGATGGTAGTAGCCTATGTCAATCGGCAGGGGGGGCACCAGGAGTGTTCCTCTGGCAAAGAAGGCGACGTGTCTATGTCGATGAGCGGAAGAACACTTGGCTCAGCTCTCGGCAGCGCACATAGCAGGGACACTGAATACCAAAGCAGATTTTCTGAGTCGTCATATGTTGGATCCGGGGGAGTGGGAGCTCTCCACACAGGCGTTTTCATTGATCACCAGCCGGTGGGGAGTTCCAGCTATGGACCTGATGGCACGAGCAGACAGTGCCAAAGTGCCGTAGTTTTTCAGCCGCAGCAGGGACCCCCAGTCTCGGGGAATCGATGTGCGTCTTCAGCCTTGGCCTCAGACTACTTCTGTATGTTTTTCCGCCGTGGCCCATGATAGGCAGGATATTGGGACGGGTGGCGAGTCCCCCAGGTCGAGTGATCTTTGTGGGGCTGGATTGGCCCAGGCATCCGTGGTATGCAGATCTAGTGCACTTTTGGATCAGCAATCCATTACGGTTGCCCGTTCGTCGGGGTCTGTTGCGTCAAGGTCCTATCCTTATGGAGGATCCCTACCCATATGGTCTTACGGCCTGGCTGTTGAGAGGGCAACTTTGAGAAGAAAAGGTTATCTGGAAAAGGTGATTGCCACGATGTTGCGAGCTAGGAAGCGTTCCACATCGACAGCGTACACTAGAGTGTAGCGGACCTTTGAAGCATGGTGTGCGGTGGCAGGACTGTCTGCTTTTTCGGCTCCGGTATCTTCTATCTTGGCTTTTTTGCAGGATGGTCTTGATAAATGTCTGTTGTTGAACTCATTGAAGGTTCAAGTGGCGGCCTTGGCATATTTTCGGGGTCATTTACGAGGCTCTTCCTTAGCCTCTCATCCTGATATTGTTCGTTTTTTGCGGGGGGGGGGGGGGTTCAATCATTTGCGCCTGCCGCAGATCTCCATTTTTCCTACCTGGAATTTGAATTTGGTACTGAAGGCGTTGCAGCAGCCTCCATTTGAGCCTCTGTCTCTGTTGTCGGTTAAGGATTTGACATTGAAGACAGTATTTTTGGTTGCTATTTCTTCAGCAAGGAGAGTTTCAGAGATACAGGCCTTATTGTATTGTAATATTTATACCCCGGACTTTCCCACTTATTAGCAGGTTCAATGTAGCTTACAAATATAACAGGTTTACAAGGTAACACAAAATGGATAAAACAGGTGAATATAGTATATAAAGAGGAGGGTAATAAAAAGTGGGTAAGTAAGATGGGTAAGGGAAGAAAGTGGTAGAGGAGGGAGTGGGAAGAAGGTGTAAATTGGGTATCCTATATAATAAAATGCACCTCCAACATTCTGAAGCTGACTGCATGGCTGAGGCATTCCTGCTCTCTGTATCCATCTCCTGAATTGACATCACGTACTTCCAGGTTTGTCACAAGCAGAAGTGACCAACCACATGAGGTTTCTCGGCTTCAGAATGTTGGAGGTTCATTCTATTAAATAGGATTGGTCAGTTCCTTGAAGCACAGCCAGAGCTCAGCGTCCTGCACAGTAACGCTCAGACACCAGAGAGAGAGAGGAGGGGCCTGACACCAGAGAGAGGGAGGGAGGGGGGGCCTGTCATACACACACTCTCTCTTATCCTGTAGAGATCCGTTTCTTCGTTTTACGGAGGCAGGGGTGTCTGTGCGCACAGTGCCATCATTTTTGCCCAAGATTGTTTCACGTTTCCATATGAATCAACAGCTCTGTCTTCCCTCTTTTCGTAGAGAGGATCATCCGACGGAGTTTCGCACTCTCCAGTGTCTGGATGTTAAGAGGGCTATTATCAGGTATTTGGAAGTCACGAATGACTTCAGGTGTTCGGATCATTTGTTTGTCCTTTTTGCGGGACAAAGGAAAGGGCAGCAAGCTTATAAGGTGACGGTGGCTCGATGGTTGAAGGAAGCGATTGCCTCAGCGTATATCGCGTTCGGTAAGGATCCGCAGGCGTGGTTGCGAGCTCATTCCACAAGGGCGCAGGCGACTTCTGTGGCAGAATCTAAGTCGGTGTCTTTGGAGAAGATTTGTAGATCGGCTACCTGGTTCTCAGTGCATACTTTTGCAAAGCACTATAGATTGGACGTAGCAGCAAGGGCTGAGGCTGCGTTCGGATCCTCGGTGCTGCAAACTGGGATATCTGGGTCCCATCCTATTTTAGAACTGCTTGGGTACGTCCCACCAGTCTCTGGATTCATCTGTGGGACGCTATGGAAGGAAAAATTAGTTATTACCTGATGATTTTCTTTCCATTAGTCCTGACAGATCAATCCAGAGGCCCTCCCTGAAAGTGTCTCTTTAACTGTTTGCTGTTTCAGGTTTAGAGTTCCAGTTTTTCGATTGTTTATTGTTCCTACAAAATGCATTGGAGCAACTTCTTACTTACTGTGAGCTGCATGAGTTCCTCCTGCTTTTGCGGTGGCAGGGTGTCCTTGAATTCTCGAAGAAGGAGAAGAGCTCTCTTTTGGGAGTTGGACATTTACATGGCTTTGATATGGATAATACTGAGGTTTGGCTGGCTGCACATAGAGAGAACTTCTGAGGCTCTATATCTCCATCTGCTGGCAGAGGGACATAACCCACCAGTCTCTGGATTGATCTGTCGGGACTGATGGAAAGAAAATTATCAGGTAATAACTAATTTTCCATACATTGTGCTACGTGCAAATTCTGTAACAGTAGTTCTGTGCAGAACTGTTATTATAGAATATTAGCTTAAGTCTGCATTTTCATGCCAAATTTTAGGCCTTGGGCTAGTGAAAATGCTTGTGCCTAACTAGTGGTGTTAAGATGCATAAATGCAAGTATTCTATAAAACGAGACCTAAATGCTGGGCACTCCCCTGACCTGATGCTGTTTTGACCCTGGCAAATAATTCAGAAGTTGGACATTCAATCATCCATCCAGACAATCTCTCAAAAATATCTTTGGGTGAAAAGTTTTGTTCCTGCAGAAAATTCAACTACCTCAAATTAAGAATTCTTACCAAATTCTACAAAGATTCAAATTTACATCTAATCCTATATAATAATTTCCAACTCCAACGTTCTGAAGCTCACTCCGTGGCACTGAAGGGTTCATAGGGTTTGTGCTGCCTGTAAGCATCTGTCTCACTGTCCCACCCTCACGTCAAAACGTGATGATGTCGAGGGCAGAACAGTGAGAGGGAAGGGAACGCTGCAGAGTTGCCAGGCAAAGGAACACGCATGACGGTGTCGTCGTCCCTCCCTTCCAGTTCCAGGCCCCCTTCCTCTGAATTTTAAGTCATCTTCACTTACCAAGTCGGGTTTACGGCGGCCGTCAGCAGCGGGCGTGCAGGCTCGGCCCTTCTCTGTCTCTCAGCTCTGGTCCCGCCCTTGCAGAAACAGGAATGAGGGCGGGACCAGAGCTGAGAGAGAAGGGCCGAGCCTGCACGCCTTTTACCGCTGCTGACTGCCGCCGTAACCTCGATGAGGTAAGTCAAGATGACTTCTAAAATTCGTAGGGAGGGGTGCTGGAACTGGAAGGGAGGGAGGGACGACGACCCTGGAACTGGGAGGGGGGCCTTGGAACCCGGAAAGAGGGAGGGGGGACCCTGGAACCCTGAAACTCGGAGGGGGACGACGACCCTGGAACTGGGAGGGAAGAAGGGAGGGGGGCACTGGCACACTCATTCTCACACACACACTCAGTCTCACTCTCTCTGTCACACACTCGCACATTCACTCTCAGTCTCAAACATACACACTCCGAGGAAAACTTGCTAGCGCCCATTTCATTTGTGTCAGAAACTGGCCTTTTTTACTAGTAGATGATAAATCTGAAACAGAAGTTGTTTGGACTGATTATAACTGTGCAGAAATTTGGAAATTTTTAACTGCACTAAATCTGTATCATGTTGAGATACTCTACTTTCTAAGCTCTTAATCTGAGGAGTCAAATTATTAACTACTGGAAGTTTTAGCCAAATCTGATATAGATAAAAATATAGTTTCCAAAGTCATGTCATATCTGGCTTATTCAGAAGAGTAGATGGCAAAATTCCCTCCACCTTCAGCAAATCTGCTGCTCCAGGAGGGATCCACAATGAAGTTTTCCCCCATTTGGGGCTTCCAAAGATCTTCCACCAATGCTCTCAGGAGGTATTAGACTCCGCTATTCCTGTCCTCATCAGCATCGATGTTTCCCTCCAAACGTGAACACTGACCATATGGAGCTGGGGAGCTAGATGCATAAGGCTGCAGTGGTAGGGATTGAGGAGCTGGGCTCAGTGTAACTTCCATTGCAAGGGACTGTCCCAAGCCACCTCTTTCAGTTGATAGTCTCAGTAGTACCTGCTCTGGAGCAACTTAGAGCGTTCCAAAAGGCTTGGGGATCGTCCAGATGTGCTTTTGTAAATGTGAAAAGCTTCTACATTACTCTTGGATAGCACCAATTTAGTACCTTGCTACTCTCCCATGAATCCCATTTTTGTCCAGTCTCTTTCTTGTGGAATCATAAACACTGGTGTTAGCTGAGGCTAGAGGGGCCTGCAGTTCTTTGGATGTTCTGGCATGTTTTGTGACTTCCTGGATGAGTTGTCACTGCACCCTTGGAGTAATTTTGGCAGGCCAACTACTCAGGAGATTCATCACTATTCCAAATCTTCTCCATTTGTCTCTGTGTTTTAGTGGAGCCCCCAGAGTTTTAGAAATGGCTTTGGAACCCTTTCCACTCTGATAGTTCAACAACTTTTTTTTTCTTATTTCCTGGAATTTCCTTTGACCATGTCATAGTATTCTTGTATAAACTTTGGTGACCACTTAATTCTCATGGTAAGGTTCAATATATAGTGAGGTTTAGATTAAACACGGCTGCAAATCAAGCCTGGCTATGTTCAATCAACTTTGACTCTAATTAAGGGGTCCTTTTACTAAGGTGTGCTAGAACGTAGCCAGCGCTGCCAGCAGTGCTTTGGTTTGACATGCTCTCCGGTCACTTTCTAATGTGGCTGATAAATGGCTGCAGTTGGCTTTTATTTTTAATGGCCTTGCGGTAATATCCCCATTAGTACGTTGCCTTTGCCACCAGGAGCCCTTACTGACACCTATTTAGGTGGTGGTAGGGCTCCTACACTACTCCTGCGTTAGGTAGCATGCAGTGATATGCCCACACTACCCAATTAGCGCAGGCATTCCTACTCTCTGGCATCTCGGCTCATCCCGCGGTAGTGCTGTTTTAGCAAGGGATAGGCCTACTGCAGCTTAGTAAAAGGCCCCCTAAATTTGATCAGTTAACTAAGGGGGACTTTGTCACATGAATGATATGGGTGTTGGATAACTTTGTACCTTAAATAAATGACATAATTTAAAAGCTACATTATGTATTTACTCAGGTTCCCTTTGTCTAATATATTTTGTTTAAAGATCAGAAATCATTCAGTATGACATATATGCAATAATATGGAAAATATTGGGAGGAAGGCAAAAACTTTTTCACAGCACTGTGTGTGCCTAAAGAGGAGTCTACTTGCCCTCTTGAACCAGGTGCCCTGATTCTAGAGCTGTACTGAATAGTATATTTTATTATTCAGCTGTGTCTGCAGGGACTGACTCTTCATGTTCAGGTGTACAGCGCTGCGTACGTCTAGTAGCGCTATAGAAATGATGAGTAGTAGTAGTCTGAATAATGGGCATTGAGCTTTAATACTAACCACACCTCACCACACAGACAACAACGAAAACGAAGGAAGAACGCAAACAAACGGACACCCTCAACAGCAGGGGAAAAAAGATCTTTAAAAGCCCTCATAAACTATGAAACGACAACTGACAAAAGTCCACATAACACCGAACACAGAAGACCCACACCAAAATATTCAAATAGGCTATGTAAATGCCAGATCTGTAGTAAACAAAACAATAATAGTAACAGACTGGATCATGTCAGCAAAACTTGCTCTATTCATCACTGAAACCTGGATCCACAATCAAGAGGACCCAATCATCCTAAACCTATGCCCTCCTGGATTTAAAATCACTCACTGGACCAGAAAGGAAAAGAGAGGTGGAGGCATAGCACTTATATACAGATCCCATTTCACCATCGAAACCACAGGCAAATCCATATCAACCCAACTCGAAATAGCCTTGATCAGAATACAACACTTTAAAACCCTGCTCGATCACCTAAACTGTGTCCTGTTCTACAGACCACCATGCAACTGGAATGAAAGCCAGTAAAACTTCATGGACTAAATCTCAAATACTTGCGTACCCAACTCCAATGTACTAGTAATAGGAGACATTAACCTTCACCTAGAAGACCCAAACTCTACCAATGCTCGAGAATGCAAGGACTTCGTCTATCTATGTGATCTTAAATGGCCACACATGCAATCAACCCACGAGAAAGGGCACACACTCGACCTCATCTCATACAAACTGTCCAAGGACCAGAACCTAATAATAACAAACTAAATGGACAGAAACACCATGGACCGACCATTACAAACTAAACCTGTCCCTAAAATGGTGAAAAAAGGCTCTCGCCCCATATGAGAACACACTTCCTACACCACAAGAGGCCAAATAGACGCAGAAACAGTCTGGAAACAGATATATAATAACGATTGGACAACACAAACGGACTCCATATATTACCTCTCAGAATGGGACAAAAGATGTAAACACATATTAGACGAAATAGCACCAATACGAACAAGAACCTCACGCAAACACAACTCTATACTGTGGTTCAACAAAGAACTGAAAAAACTAAAAACACAAGCCAGGAAATTGGAATGTGCATGGAAAAAATAAAAGATGAGCATACACTCAATGCATGGAAACAATCACAAAGGAAATACAAATACATAATAAGATAGACCAAAAGGTCATACTACAAAACTAAAATAGGGCCAGATTACAAAGACATGAAAAAACTATACCATCTCGTGAACAAATTACTAGACATAACGCCGATTACCACAACCAATACAGACATCGCATCTGCAGACAACCTTGCTAAATACTTCAATGAAAAAATAACTAACCTAGCAAAACGCTACCTCAGGACAACACGGACATCCAAAACTTCATCAATGAACTGGACCCATCCCCTGGTGAATACCCAGCGGACCGAACCTGGTCTAATTTCGCTCTCCTCGCCGTCAATACAGTCACCCAAGCGATTAAGAGGTACTCCAACAGTCACTGTCAATTGGATACCTGCCCCAGCTACCTAATAAAATCCGCTCCCCACCGCTTCATAACAGACCTTACATCCCACTTAAACTTCATGCTGCAACAAGGTACCTTCCCTAAAGAAAAAGGCAACATCCTACTCACCCCAATACCAAAAGACACCAAGAAAAAAAACAAATGACATTACCAACTACCGTCCAATACCATCCATCCCATTGATAGTCAAATTAATGGAACAACTTAATGAATACATAGACAAATTCACAATACTACACGGATCACAATCAGGATTCCGCCCCCTACACAGCACTGAAACATTATTACTCTCTTAAATAAATTCAAGCAGGAAATAGCAATAAGTACATAAGTAATGCCATACTGGGAAAAGACCAAAGGCCCATCAAGCCCAGCATCCTGTCCCCGACAGCGGCCAATCCAGGTCAAGGGCACCTGGCAGCTTCCCAAATGTACAAACATTCTATACATGTTGTTCCCGAAATTGTGGATTTTTCCTAAGTCCATTTAGTAGCGGTCTATGGACTTGTCCTTTAGGAAACTGTCCAAACCCTTTTTAAACTCTGCCAAGCTAACCGCCTTCACCACATTCTCCGGCAACAAATTCCAGAGTTTAATTACTCATTGGGTGAAGAAAATTTTTCTCCTATTTGTTTTAAATGTACTACACTGTAGTTTCATCGCTTGCCCCCTAGTCCTACTACTTTTGGAAAGCGTGAACAGACGCTTCACGTCCACCTGTTCCACTCCACTCATTATTTTATATACCTCTATCATGTCTCCCCTCAGCTGTCTCTTCTCCTAGCTGAAAAGCCCTAGCCTCCTTAGTCTTTCTTCATAGGGAAGTTGTCCCCCGCTATCATTTTTGTCGCCCTTCGCTGCACCTTTTCCAGTTCTACTATATCTTTCTTGAGATGCGGCGACCAGACTTTAACACAATGCTCAAGGTGCGGTCGCACCATGGAACGATACAACGGCATTATAACATCCTCACACCTGTTTTTTATACCTTTCCTAATAATACCCAACATTCTATTCGCTTTCCTAGCTGCAGCAGCACACTGAGCAGAAGGTTTCAGTGTATTATCAACGACGACACCCAGATCCCTTTCTTGGTCCGTAACTCCTAACGTGGAACCTTGCATGACGTAGCTATAATTCGGGTTCTTTTTTCCCACATGTATCACCTTACACTTGCTCATATTAAACGTCATCTGCCATTTAGCCGCCCAGTCTCCCAGTCTCATAAGGTCCTTCTGTAATTTTTCACAATCCTGTCGCGAATTAATGACTTTGAATAATTTTGTGTCATCAGCAAATTTAATTACCTCGCTAGTTACTCCCATCTCTAAATCATTTATAAATATATTAAAGAGCAGCGGTCCCAGCACTGACCCCTGAGGAACCCCACTAACTACCTTTCTCCATTGTGAATACTGACCATTTAACCCCACTCTCTGTTTCCTATCCTTCAACCAGTTTTTAATCCACAATAGGACATTACCTCCTATCCCATGACCCTCCAATTTCCTCTGTAGCCTTTCATGAGGCACCTTGTCAAACGCCTTTTGAAAATCCAGATACACAATATCAACCGGCTCCCCTTTGTCCAAATTTGTTTACTCCTTCAAAGAATTGAAGTAAATTGGCCAGGCAAGATTTCCCCACACTAAAGCCGTGCTGACTTGGTCTCAGTAATCCATGTCCTTGGATGTGCTCTGTTATTTTGTTTTTAATAATAGCCTCTACCATTTTGCCCGGCACCGACGTCAGACTCACCGGTCTATAATTTCCCGGATCTCCTCTGGAACCTTTTTTAAAAATCGGCGTTACATTGGCCACCCTCCAATCTTCCGGTACCATGCCTGATTATAAGGATAAATTGCATATCACTAACAGTAACTCTGCAAGTTCATTTTTCAGTTCTATCAGTACTCTAGGATGAATACCATCTGGTCCAGGTGATTTGCTACTCTTCAGTTTGCTGAACGGCCCCATTACGTCCTCCAGGTTTACCTTGAATTCAGTAAGTTTCTCCGACTCGTCCGCTTGAAATACCATTTCCGACACCGGTATCCCATCCAAATCTTCCTCGGTGAAGACCGAAGCAAAGAATTCATTTTATCTCTCCGCTACATCTTTGTGTTCCTTGATCGCCCGTTTTATCCCTCGGTCATCCAGCGGCCCAACCGATTCTTTTGCTGGCTTCCTGCTTTTAATATACCAAAACAATTTTTACTATGTTTTTTTTGCCTCTACTGCTATCTTTTTTTCGTAATCCCTCTTGGCCTTCTCTATCTGCGCTTTGCATTTGCTTTGACACTCCTTATGCTGCTTCTTGTTATTTTCAGACGGTTCCTTCTTCCATTTTCTGAAGGCGTTTCTTTTAGCCCTAATAGCTTCCTTCACCTCACTTTTCAACCACGCTGGCTGTCTTTTGGACTTCCATCTTTCTTTTCTAAATTGCGGAATATGTTTGGCCTGGGCCTCCAGGATGGTATTTTTGAACAGCGTCCGTGCCTGTTGTATAGTTTTTACCCTCTCAGTTGCCCCCCTAAGCTTTTTTTTAACCGTTCTCATTTTATCATAGTCTCCTTTTTTAAAGTTAAACGCTAACGTATTTGACTTCCTGTGTATAGTTACTTCAAGGTTGATATCAAAATTGATCATATTATGATCACTGTTATCAAGCGGCCCCAGTACCATAACGTCCCTCACCAGATCATGCGCTCCACTAAGGACCAAGTCTAGAATTTTTCCTTCTCTTGTCGGCTCCTGCACCAGCTGCTCCATAAAGCTGTCCTTGATTTCATCAAGGAATTGTACCTCTCTAGTGTGTGCCGATGTTACATTTACCCAGTCTATATTTGGATAATTGAAGTCACCCATTATTATCACATTGCCCATTTTGTTTGCGTCTGATTTCTTTTATCATTTCTGCATCTACCTGCTCATCCTGGCGAGGCGGACGGTAGTACACTCCTATCACCGTCCTTTTCCCTTATATGCATGGATCACCACTATCACCGATCCTTTTCAACCTCATGATGACCCCACTGGCCTAATCCTTATCCATTCAAGGCCTTAACCCATTCATATATGCTGATGACGTCACAGTACATATCCCATACAAACACGATCTGGCAGAAATCACCAATGAAATCAAACTCGGTCTGAGCATCATGGACTCATGGGTAAACGCATTCCAATTAAAACTCAATACAGAAAAAACACACTGTCTCATCATCTCATCCCAATACAACACATATAAACCCACAAACATAAACACTACTACTACTTAACATTTCTAGAGCGCTACTAGGGTTACGCAGCGCTGTACAATTTAACAAAGAGAGACAGTCCCTGCTCAAAGAGCTTACAATCTAATAGACAAGTGAACAATCGGTCCGATAGGGGCAGTCAAATTGGGGCAGTCTGGATTCACTGAACGGTAAGAGTTAGGTGCCGAACGCAGCATTGAAGAGGTGGGCTTTAAGCAAAGACTTGAAGACGGGCAGGGAGGGGGCTTGGCGTAAGGGTTCAGGAAGGTTGTTCCAAGCATAGGGTGAGGCAAGGCAGAATGAGCGGAGCCTGGAGTTGGCGGTGGTGGAGAAGGGTACTGAGAGGAGGGATTTATCCTGTGAATGGAGGGTACGGGCGGGAACGTAAGGGGAGATGAGGGTAGAAAGATAGTGAGGGGCAGCAGACTGAGTGCATTTGTAGGTAAGAAGGAGAAGCTTGAATTGAATGCGGTATCTGATCGGAAGACAGTGAAGTGACCTGAGGAGAAGAGTGATATGAGTATATCGGTTCTGGCGGAATATGAGACGTGCAGCAGAGTTCTGAACAGACTGAAGGGGGGATAGATGGCTAAGTGGGAGGCCGGTGAGGAGTAAGTTGCAGTAGTCCAGGCGAGAGGTAATGAGAGCGTGGACGAGAGTTCGGGTGGTGTGTTCAGAGAGGACAGGGCGAATTTTGCTGATGTTAAAGAGGAAGAAGTGACAGGTCTTGGCTATCTGCTGGATATGCGCAGAGAAGGAGAGAGAGGAGTCAAAGATGACTCCGAGGTTGCGGGCAGATGAGACTGGGAGGATGAGGGTGTTATCAACTGAGATAGAAAGTGGAGGAAGAGGAGAAGTGGGTTTTGGTGGAAAGATGATAAGCTCGGTCTTGGACATGTTCAGTTTCAGGTGGCGGTTGGACATCCAGGTTATACCCTTCCTATCACAGACAGCCTGAAAATTCTCAGAGTAACAATTTACCGGAACCTTTCACTTGAGAACCAAGCAAAATCTACCATAAAGAAAATGTTTCACTCAATGTGGAAACTTTAAACGTGTGAAACCATTCTTCCCGAGGGAAATATTCCGCAATTTGATACAATCAATGGTACAAAGCCATTCAGACTACTGCAATGGAATCTAAGCGGGTTGCAAAGAACAAATTATAAAGAAACTTCAGACTGCTCAAATCACAGCAGCCAGGCTTATATTTGGAAAAACGCGTTTTGAAAGCGCCAAACCCCTCCGAGAAAAACTGCACTGGCTCTCAATCAAAGAGTGTATTTCAAAATCTACACCATGGTTCATAAAATTATCTATGGCGAAGCCCCGGGATACATGACAGACCTTATAGACCTGCCTACTACTACTACTACTATTTAGCATTTTTATAGCACTACAAGGCGTACGCAGCGCTGCACAAACATAGAAGAAAGACAGTCCCTGCTCAAAGAGCTTACAATCTAATAGCCAAAAAGAAAGTAAGCAAAGCAAATCAATTAATGTGTACAGGAAGGAAGAGAGGAGGGTAGGTGGAGGCGAGTGGTTACAAGTGGTTACGAGTCAAAAGCAATATTAAAGAGGTGGGCTTTCAGTCTAGATTTAAAGGTGGCCAAGGATGGGGCAAGACGTAGGGGCTCAGGAAGTTTATTCCAGGCGTAGGGTGCAGCGAGACAGAAGGCGCGAAGTCTGGAGTTGGCAGTAGTGGAGAAGGGAACAGATAAGAAGGATTTATCCATGGAGCGGAGTGCACGGGAAGGGGTGTAGGGAAGAACGAGTGTGGAGAGATACTGGGGAGCAGCAGAGTGAGTACATTTATAGGTTAGTAGAAGAAGTTTGAACAGGATGCGAAAACGAATAGGGAGCCAGTGAAGTGACTTGAGGAGAGGGGTAGTATGAGTAAAGCGACCCTGGCGGAAGACGAGACGGGCAGCAGAGTTTTGGACCGACTGGAGAGGGGAGAGGTGACGTAGTCTAAACGAGAGGTGACAAGGGTGTGGATGAGGGTTTTGGTAGAGTGCTCAGAAAGAAAGGGGCGGATTTTACGGATGTTGTAAAGAAAGAAACGACAGGTCTTGGCAATCTGCTGGATATGAGCAGAGAAGGAGAGAGAAGAGTCAAAGATGACCCCAAGGTTTCGAGCTGAGGAGACAGGGAGAATGAGAGAGCCATCAACAGAAATAGAAAATGGGGGGAGCGGGGAGGTGGGTTTGGGGGGGAAAATGAGAAGCTCGGTTTTGGTCATATTTAATTTCAGGTGGCGTTGAGACATCCAGACAGCAATGTCAGACAAGCACGCTGAAACTTTGGTTTGGATGCAAGGTGAGATATCAGGGGTAGAAAGGTAGATTTGGGAGTCATCAGCATAGAGATGACTCTCTGCCAACCAGAAACACAATAAGATCAGCACGAACATACCTAAATCTTCACTACCAAAGCAGCAAAGGACTCAAATACAAATCAACGTATGCATCCAGCTTTTCCTATTTAAGCACACAACTATGGAATGCTCTGCCAAAAATAGTAAAAATAAAGTATGACCACCTAAACTTCCAAAAAGAACTAAAACCAAACCTGTTCAGGAAGGCATATCCCACCGACCCAGCATAAAAGCCTGAATATAAGCAACACAACGAAACCAAAGATTGTAATGGACACACCCCAACTTCCTCCCTTAGTTCCCCAATGTATCATACATGAACCTTATTCTACCACAATAACACCTTGTATTTGTTCATACCGAAACTGGTGAACGCCATTATGGTACTATGTAAGCCACATTGAGCTTCAAATAGGTGGGAAAATGTGGGATACAAATGTAACAATAATAATATCAAGGGGTCCTTTTACTAAGCCATGCTAGAAAGTGGCCAGAGCACACAACAAATCCACATGCTACTTGCAGCACCGGCCACTTTCTAGTGCGGCTGAAAAATTGCTGCGGGGTGGGGGGTTTAATGCCCATGGCCTAATTTCCCTATTAGTGCATAGCCATTACCGCCAGGAGCCCTTACAACCACCTATTCAGGTGGCTGTAAGAGCTCCCATGTTACTCCTGCACTAATTGGGTAGCATGCAGTAATGTGCCACCACTACCCAGAGTGCAGGCACTCCCGTCTGCCCCCCAGACACGCCTCCTGCACTGAAAAATAAAAAATATATTCCAGTGCATGATAGGTGCATGGGGATGCCTCACGTGTCCTGCAGTAGTGCTCGTTTAGCACATAAGCCTACTGCGGCTTAGTAAAAGGGGCCTCCAAATGTTTGTTTCGGTAGGATTTAGCACAACAGAGCTCGTGGATTATTTGTATTTGAACTTAAATCACTATTCAGGGCTAAATCGAATTTGAATATTCTACAGCCTGTTATATTTAAAAACATGTAAATGTAGCACTGGCCAAAATGATTTGGGGTGGTAAGAAACATGTTTTCATGAAATAAATAAGCTACATTATTTAGTAGCAATCCATATATATTATGGGGCATTTGTTTGACTAAAAACAGAACTGCATCTGTTATCCTAACAAGCTGATAGTATTTTTAATGATGAAGGGGCATTTTTGAAACTTTGGAATGTTTTGCTCAAAGCATCTAGAATCTGAATATAGTGATTTTCAAAACAGCAAAAGTCTTTTTTTTTCCCCTGAAAATTGCCACTTGTTTTTGTGCTCTGCGTTTATCTTTTTGGTGTTTTTGGAAAAATAAAAAGTCCAAGTGAAAATGTACAAAATCAAGCCATTGGGGAGGGAAGGGGGCCAGAATTCTTAGTAGACTGGCCACACAGATATCCCAGCACAGTAATCGTGGAGGGGCATTTTCAAAACTTTGGAATGTTTTGCTCAAAGCATCTAGAATCCGAATAGCGAATATAGCGATTTTCAAAACAGCAAAAGTCTTTTTTTTTCCCCTGAAAATTGCCACTTGTTTTTGTGCTCTGCGTTTATCTTTTTGGTGTTTTTGGAAAAATAAAAAGTCCGAGTGAAAATGTACAAAATCAAGCCATTGGGGAGGGAAGGGGGCCAGAATTCTTAGTAGACTGGCCACACAGATATCCCAGCACAGTAATCGTGGAGGGGCATTTTCAAAACTTTGGAATGTTTTGCTCAAAGCATCTAGAATCCAAATAGCGAATATAGCGATTTTCAAAACAGCAAGAGTCTTTTTTTTTTTATCAGAAAATTGCCTCTTAGATGTTTTTGTGCTCTGCGTTTATCATTTTGGTCTTTTGGGGGAGGGAGTCTGAAAATGTACAAAATCAAGCCATTGGGATGTATTGGGGAGGGCACAGACATCCCAGCAGAGCAGTGGGGCACCCTAGGGGGCATTGCAGTGGACTTCACCAAAAAACTCCCAGGTACACATCTTACCATTGCTTCCTTGTATTGTATAGTGAGCCCTCCAAAAACCTACTGTACACCACTATAATAGCCATTATGGCTGCAGGTGTCACCTATATGTGGGTACAGTAGGTTTTTTTGTGGGTTTTGGTGGACTATTTCCACCACAAATGTACCAGAGTGGATTATTGGCCTGGGTCCCCTTCTCCACAGTGCATTGCACTGACCACTAGGATACTCCAGGGATCTGCTTTCTGCTCTAATAGGACTGGCTAAAACATCTGAAGCTGTCATAGAGGCTGGTATGTACTGTTTCTTTCACATCTTTGGTGGGTGGGTCAGTGACCATTGGGGTGGAGTAAGGAGGTGTCATTCCTTTTTTTCTTCCAGTGGTTATGTGGTCATTTAGGGCACTTTTTGTGGCTTATTCGTTATTAAAACATGTGTAGCTCAAAACATCTTAACTTTAGTCTTGGATGTTTTCGTTTTGTTCCATTATGGCTGAAAAACATCCAAGTCTTAAGAATGCCCAAATCCTGCCCTCCCCCTTTGAGATTTGAATGCACTGTAGACAAACAGCATTTTAAAAATGTCTGGAACATGGGTTTTGAAAATACAGATTTGGAAGTTTTGGTGAGAAAAATGTCCATCTTCCAGATTATTTCACTTTTGGGATGTTCTTCTCTTTCAAAAATGAGCCCCATAGAGGCTCATTTTCAAAGCACTTAGCCTCCCAAAGTTCCATAGAAACCTATGGAACTTAGCCTCCCAAAGTGCTTTGAAAATATGCCTCTTAGTGTACTTTTTTTTTTTACACACATATTTAATGTACCATTTGGTGAGGTAAACTTTGTTAACAATTTAGTAAGGTTTTTAGTTCTTTAAGTGCCTTTAAACTAAGTGTAAATTAAAATGTGCACTAAAATTAGTATAGCTCTGTGCAAATCCCATTTAAATGAAGGGATTTGCTATTATCAGTGCAGAGAGCTACATTAAGGCCCACTTTTTTTTAATGCTGGAAGTTTAACTCCTGGGCCAAGGACGGAGTAAAGGTAACTCAAATTTTTGGTGTAGTGTAGCCGCCTAATCACTAGGGTATCATTTTCAGGAACCCCCTACTGTCCACCTATTTTGTTAACACCCCCCCCCCCCCAAGACTACCTTTATTCACTCATTTAACTGTCCTTCCCCCACAAGCCACACATACATTGTGAATAATCCATCTGTTGGGGGAAATATTTGGACAGATAGGGGTTAAAATACCTAAAGTTGTATTACGCTAAACTTTATATATGTAGAAATGATACTATAATCTTAACTGGAAAATTAGAACTTTTAATTGTGAAAATAGCTTTGTTCATTTCTCTAAATGTTAGTAGCAAATAAATTGACCTGTGCTATTCTTTTTTTTAACACTCTGCACCCATATGAAATATTTCAACCTAGCCAATGTGTGATTGGACTTAACTGAGATGCCAGTGAATGCTCCAAGCCTCATTTTGGAGTTCCAACTGCCTCACTCCGTACATTCCAAGCCTCATTCTGGTGCTCCAGTTGCCTCTCTCAAAAAACAACCTCAAACATTAACAGTAAACTAGTGTCTTAATACGTGTTCCACTTAACTTTTACAGGTTTTAAAATAGAAGACCAGAGGAATTGGGACATTGCAGTATGGCCACCCCTACAATGCCTCAACATCACCCACTGGAATACCAACGCCGGAAACCACTCCTCCCTTCTCACCCCTCCCCCATCTCCTGTGTCTGACGGCACATCCCTCTTTTCCTCAACATCCTCTCCACAATCCAACTCCGAAATACAGCAAGTACAGGAAATGATCAGGCGCATACAGCATGAGTGGTGTGACCTGTCCCAAAGGATGGATGCAATCAGTGAAATGGTAGGATCAATCGCTGATTGCATCCACCGCGCTGTGCCACCTCACGACCCTCCGCAATATTAGAAAAATGTATATAATCTGAAAACGAATTAATAAAACCCTTAAGAACTTTAAATCTATAAATAAATAAATGTTAAATGAAAACTTGTGTGTGTAATCTGTTAAAGAATGATTGAAAAATGTTCATACAGGGTACGAAACCCTTAATTGAAAATCAAGAAGGAATGTCCAATGAAAGCTGTTATGTGTGTGATCTCAAAAACAGTGAATGAAAAATGTTCATACAGAGTACGAAAGCCTTAAGAACTGAAAATGAAGAAGAAATGTCAAATGAAAACTTGTATGTGATCTCTAAAAGAATCAATGAAAAATGTTCATACAGGGTACGAAACCCTTTAGAACTGTAATGTGTCCAATGTTCTCTTTCACTGTGTGTGTAAAGCATTGTTTATTCTTTCCAGAAATACTTGGACTAGGGGGCACACAATGAAACTACTAAGTAGTAAATTTAAAACAAATCTGAGACAATATTTCTTCACTCAATGTGTAATTAAACTTTGAAATTCATTGGCAGAAAATGTGGTAAAAGCAGTTAATGTTTTAAAAAAGGTTTGACTAATTTCCTGAAAGAAAAGTTCGTAAGCGATTATGGATAAGCAGCATAAAAAGTGAAGTTACTCGCCTGTAACAGGTGATCGAGGACAGCAGGCCAAGTATTCTCGCAGCTGGGTTATATCATCTGATGGATCCCAGTGTAGATGCTGGCTAGTGCGATTAACATAGAATTTGCTAGCAGCATCCCACAACACATACACTGGTGCCTTCCTGCCCAACACACAACCGCAGATCCCTCAGCCAAGTAAAATAACTAAAGAATGCAACTCTAAAGGGAGGTGGGAGGGAGGGCACGTGAGACTACTAGGCATGCTGTCCTTGGAGAACACCTGCTACAGGTAACATAGTAGATGACAGCAGAAAAAGACCTGCACGGTCCATCCAGTCTGCCCAACAAGATAAATTCATTTGTGTTACTTTTTATTTGTACCTGTCCTCTTCAGGGCACAGACCGTATAAGTCTGGCCAGCACTATCCCCGCCTCCCAACCACCAGCCCCGCCTCCCACCACCAGCTCTGGCACAATTTGGATATGAGACTTGAAATTTATGGTGACAGGGCACCATAAAGTGTTATCTTACAATGAGTAACAAGTGGTTTACAAGTGTAAAGAAAAATTAGGGGTTTTTTTTTTGAATAGGAATAGTGTTGATATCCAAATATGGAGACATTTAGAGGGTCATTCTATTCCTTAGAAACTGAGGCTTGAGGGATTAAAAACAAAAAAACATTACAAATGTGCATAACTTGTCATCCCTCAAGCCTCAGTTTTAACTTTGCTTTCTCCAAGGACAAGCAGGCCAGTTGTGTTCTCACGTGGAAAACCCTTGCTACCACGTTCATTAAAAACAACAATGCTAGGATAGTAGGGACTCAAAATGTTGACTCACCCTGAAACTATTTCCATACTAGTTTGTTTGTTTATTTATTTATTGCACTTGTATCCCACATTTTCCCACCTATTTGCAGGCTCAATGTGGCTTACAAAGATCTGTTATGGCATCGCCATATCAGGTCAAATAATACAATTGGTGTTATAAAGAGGTTAAAGAAGACAAGAGGATTTGTTTAAGTAGTTGTAGAAAGATACAATCTGAATTATGTTGGATAGGTGTTATGTTATAGTTAGTTAAGGGTTCTCGTGGTAAGCTTTGTTAAAGAGGTAGGTCTTCAGGGATTTGCGGAAGTTGTGAAGGTGCAGCCTGGAACTGAAGAAAACTAGGTGGGGGGGGGGGGGGGATGTTGGATTATAGACACCAAACAAATTCTGCAGGGTTGCCTCTCTGAACCAACTGTCACTAGGTATCCTGCTCAAGGCAGCAACGAGATGTGAAGATGACCACATTGCAGCTTTGCAAACCTCCTCTATGGAGGCTGATCTCAAGTGGGCTACCGCTGCAGAAATGGCTCTGACATTATGGGTCCGTGTCCTGCGGTAGTGTGCCAAGCAGTGTGCACTAATCCTGCACTAAAAACAGTTTATTTTTTGGCATGGAAGGCGTATCTATGGGTGTAGAGTAGGCGTGCCCTGTACTAATTGAGTAACATGGGATTGCTGCACGCTGCTCGATTAGCATGGCAGTAATTTGGGAGCCCTTACTGCCTAGTAAGTAGGTGGTGGTAAGGGCTCCTGCAGTAATTGGGAAATTAGCGTGTGGCCATTGCAGGAAAATATATTGCTTACATGATATGATAGATTTTGGTATACTGATGAATTCCAGACAGCAGATGTACTGAGCAGCAGGACCCAAAGCAGTTCAAAACAAGTAAAGTCAGAAACAAAACAGTTTATACCTAATTGTTCAACTACCCTTAGGATTCAGCTTTGGGTTTAAAAAGCCAAACGGTGTTAATGTAAGGTCTGGATAAACAAATTAAAACAATCAAAGTTTAATAGGTGGTAGCAATAATGAAACAATGATGGAATATTCATGGCAGGCAGGCTTAGCCAACAGCTTTATTTTGTACTGAACATAATTAACTTTGTATGAACTTAGCAGCTAATAGTGTGCTGAACTGGGTCACGTTGGCACTTTCAGACTGACTCTGGACTTCTGCATGAAGGTAGCTCTGCCCTTATTCAATATGTGTGTTTTGAATAATAGTAATAAAACTATGAAGTGCATTTTAATAATAAGACCACTACAATCCACAAAACAAAAGGTGCAAGTTCCCACATGCCATTTTTTTCTTTTGATCTAGGCACAGGGAGGAAATTTTTTTTAATGCTCCCAGGTTTCACCCTAATTAATTTTTAATGTGGTATATAATGTCAAAATAAAGAGATAGATAGAAACTCTGAATGTTGAGCACCTCATTCTCATAACATGATGTCTGTTTTAGTGGCCCTTTTACCAGGAGAAAAAAAAATCTGCAGGAATATAAACCAAACCAGCCCCTCCAAATGACACACTGATTTACAATTTATAACAAATTACTACTTATTAAAATTTATTCCTTTATTATACTTCCTCAGTGTATATTCCTATACTGCACAAGCTGGCATGTTTGAAAATATAAAAGTGCGATTAAATAAAAATGCTACCAACAATAAAGAACGTTAACGTGGATAAAGCAACTCATAGGTTTGCTTGCTTTGTTTTGAGTATACGACGATGACGGTTATGCGGGGAAGGGAAACAGTGATTAACTTAATTGCCCTCAACATTTTTACGTCACTTCGTCTCCTGTCCTGTTTTATCCATCTTGTTCCTTGCATTCCCTGCAACAGGCGCTGCGCCTGCGCCAGGCCGGAACCTTTCTTCCGGGGTCCTGCTCCCGGCGGGACGCGGTTTCAGCCGGGCGGAGGTAGTGAACTGTGCGTCCGGAGTGCGTCATGGCGGCCGCCAAGGAGAAAGACCCTCTTGGTTATTTTGCTGCTTACGATAGCAGTAGCAGTTCGGATTCCGACAGTGATGGTGAGGAACCGGTGACGCGGGGGCCAGAGGCAGCAGTGGAGAACAAGGCTCAGGCCGAGGCCGTGAAACGATTACCGAAACCAGACGAGCTCTTTCAGAGCGTGACGCGACCCTCCTTCCTCAGTAACCCGCTTAACAAGCAGATCGACTGGGAGCGGCGGGTGCTGCGGGCTCCGGAGGAGGTGAGCAGATCTGGATCGCTTCCACTCCACCATACCTTATCTCAGGTTAACTGTTTAAGCTGATGCAGCCCTTTAAAAAAAAAAATCCTATTGTATGCATGAAGTTGTAGTACATTTTCCAGGTGATTTCCATAAGAAAGGCAAGAAATTCATGCAGTGTGATAGAAAAGACAGGGCAGTTCATACCAGCAAATGTTCTCTCTAGGTCTCCTTCGGCCTCCCAGTCCCAACCCCTGGTGTTCTCACATATCCTGCTATCCATCTTTTGTGGTCTTTGCAGACATCATCTCCTTACATATTGTATATAATGTTTGGAAAGACTAAGGCATCTCAAAATAAGATTAGGTCATGATGCAAAAATACCAGTTGCCAAAAAGCAAGATTAGAGCTGGGCGCCTACTGTTAGCAATTTCATGTTAGGCCAGTGTCTGATTGAAGGTTGGGCCAGAAAGGAACAACTCAACAAGTCCTGATGCTGAAAGGGCAAAGTCAATGAAAAAGTATGTGCATCTGAACTACAAAATGACACGAGGACAAAGTTTGTCTCCATCCCCACCCCATCCCAGCAGGCTCTGTCTCCGTCCCCGCGGGCTCTGTCCTCATCTGCAGAAGCCTCAAACAATTTTATATTTAAATCTTTTTATTAAAGTATAAAAAGGAACAATATGTTGTGCAACGTTTATGTATAAATTACAAATGGAAGACAATAATAACCCCCTCACCACCACCCTCAACCCCAACAATAGCTGATTTCTGCTACCCCAAGGAATCCTAATCCACCCTGTTAGTGTCCAGGGGTACAAAATACAACCCATTCTGTATGCCATAGAGAGGAGTAATATGCCTTATGAAACACTGTTATGGTTTTTTAATCTTTGGATGAATACGAAGTCAACAATCTTAGGATTCAGTCTAGGTGTCCTGTCTTCCACAGACCTTCCTGTAATAGAAGATGTCTTCTTAGAAGATATGCTGGTAGCAGGATGTACAGGGTCCCCCATGCAAGTTTTGCTAGTTGTGGCCAGTATGTTTGCTTGTTTTTCAAAAAAAAAATCAAAATATCATCTGCACTAGAAAATGACACAGGGATAAACTTTGTCCCCATCCTTGTGGGCACTGGCCCTATTCCCGCCCCGATTCCCGCAAGCTCTGTCCCCATCCCAGCGGTTACTGTGGGTCCCCGTCCTGGTGTCGTTCTCTAATGTGAACGGCTTTCTCCTCTTGCAAATGATGGGGAGCAACAAACCACAGCTCTTTCTGAACTCTTCTGAAACTACCTGTTGTGTACATTAAGTCCAGTCATTAGGTGTTTTGATTGCACACTGCCTTTGTTCTCTGCTCCCCCGGAGGCTGAGAGACTGTCTCTGCCACACCTTTTAACAGGCCAAGAAAGCAGATCTAATTTGAGATCCAAGCTAGACCCTCTGCATAGGCTGGCGTAAGTGTCTAGCATTTAGTAGTGTGATGTTTCAATAATTGTATTGGTCCTGGAGTAAATTGAATTTTCAATAGGCTGCCATACTGTCCAGAACAATATGAGGTAAGGTTAAAGCATTTGATTTACTGCCTTTCTGCAAAAATTTAGCGCGCACTAATGCCAGAGACACTCATCCTATGGGTGTCTCTAGTGTTAGCGCGCACTAAAAATGTTAGCACACCTACAGCACGGCTTACTAAACAGGGTCCATAGTTTGATTAAAAAGGTACAGTATTACAGATTGCAGAGTGTCCTGGCATGCTTAATGTGCTTCCTGCTACTGTCAACATGTTGGGCACTGAGCAATTATTTTACTAATGTTTCTATCCTTCAGCTGCATATTTTGGAGGGTGGATTCACTTTTATCTTTTGGATGTGAGGAGGAATCCACAATGCAAAACATTTTATTTATCTTGGTAAAATTGCTGTTGATGTTAAAAACAGTGTTTTCTCTTAGGACAAGTAGGCTAATATTCTCGCATAGGTAACAGTCGGTGTTGCCCGTTCTGGGGCTTGTATCAAGTTTTTACAGTTGTCTTTGGAGTACAAGTCACACTCTACTGCGCATGCACAAGTGCCTTCTCTCCCGTCACGAGAGTGGGGGGAGTAACAGTCTGGTGTTTTTTTTTTTTCCGCGGTGAGGAGAGAACACGTTTTTCCTTCTCACAGCTACTGGTTCAGTTCAACAGAGCTTCTTTTTGTGCCTTTTTTTTTATTTTTTCTCATTTGGGTTCACTTTCTTCCTGTTCGATTTTCTTTTATTTTCTTTTTTCCTTTGTTTACCGTGCTCAGTAGGCCACGTTTAGGCCTCGGCCCCAGTCGGGTCTTTCTTTTATTTTTTCTCTGGTGCATTGGGTACCATCAAGTGTTTTACTTTTCCTTTGAAAGTTCCCAGTCTTTTCAGCGCTGTTTCCAATGCAATTGAACCATTTCTGGCATGGTCACCCTTTTTTTTACTGTTTTCCGTGTTTGGGGTCTGACCGTACCCCTTATAACTGTTCTGCGCCTTCAGACCCAAGCAAGAACCCAGTTGGCTAGAATGGCTTAATGGAGCTTCTTTTTGGAGCCAAGTCTGAAGCCTCGAAGTCTGCATTGGCATTGATATCTGTGGTGTTGGCGTTGGGTGATTGCATCGACACCTGCCTCGATGTCAGCCGCTCTGTGAGCCCCCCTCCCCCCCAGGACCGGCCGATGTTGACGCAGACCCTGGGAAATGTGAGGGTTCGTCACTGAGGATCATGGAAACCTGGCATTAGAAACAGTATCGGTATCAAATCTCTGATGCACGGTACTGGGAGCTCCATGCATACGGTCCCCAAGGAGAGTCGATGCTGGAAGGACCTTCATCCAGTGGGTGTGGCTGCATGGGTCTCTGAACCTTTCTCCCTGAGCTGCTGAATGTCTTTCTTCAGAGCACATCTGCATCAAGGGTGCTTGCACCTGCCATGCTCCTCCAATCAGCCCCGTGTGGCCCTCAGCCTGCGATGAGGCTCTGCAGCTTCAGCAGCTTGCCTCTACACCAGTGTCTCAGCCTTTCCCAATGTCACCCCTCTTTGGGCACATCTGGACCTTGCTCCCTGAGCTCCTGTCTGGGATTTATTCAGAATGCATTGGCGCTGAGGGTGCTTGCGCCTGCCATGCCTCCCAGCTCAGCTTTGCATGGCACTCAACCTACAGCGGTGATGGCAAACCTATGGCACGCGTGCCAGAGAGGGCACGCAGAGCCCTCTCCCTTGGCACGCGCACCGTCACTGGTCCGTCCACGCTCCCTCCCTCCGAACCCCAGTTCGCCGCCTCCTCCCTCCAACCCAACAAGCATCAGGCCGCCCGCCCGTCCTCCCTCCCTCCCAGCACCAGGAGCCCCCCTCCTCCTGTGAAATTTAAAAAGCGTACCGTCCTCGGGATTAAGGTAGCGTGCAGCGGCAGCGAAGCGCATGTTCTTCGATCGGCGCGCCTTCGGCCTTCCCTTCTGTCTCTCAAGCTCTGGTCCCGCCCCTCATAGGCCAAAAAGCAAACGGGTTGCTTGGAATTATTAGGAAAGGGATGGTGAATAAAACCGAAAATACTATAATGCCTTTATATTGCTCCATGGTGTGACCGCATGTTCAGTATTGTGTTCAGTTCTGGTCACAGTAACTCAAAAAAGATATAGCGGAATTAGAAAAGGTTCAAAGAAGATTGACCAAAATGATAAAGGGGATGGAATGCCTCTCGTATGACGAAAGATTAAAGAGGTTAGGGCTCTTCAGCTTGGAAAAGAGATGGATAAGGGGAGATATAATTGAGGTCTACAAAATCCTCAGTGGTGTAGAACCATTAGAAGTAAATAGACTTTTTTTTTGCTCATTCCAAAACTACAAAGACTAGGGGACACTCGAGGAAGTTACATGGAAATATTTTTTCACTCATCGAATAGTTAAGCTCTGGAACTCTTTGCCAGAGGATGTAGTAGTAGTGGTTAGGGTAAAAAGGTTTGGACAAATTCCTGGAGACAGACATGGGAAGCAACTGCTTGCCCCGGGATTGATTTCATGGAATGTTGCTGCTAATTGGGTTTCTGCCAGGTACTTGTGACCTGGCTTTGGCCACTGTTTGGAAAACAGGATACTGGGCTAGATGGTCTTACCCAGTATGGCTACTCCTATGTAACTTGGCCTACAAGCAAGCATTGGCCATTTGCTTGAAACAGCCTAAGCACCACAGGCAGTTTTCCCAACTTTTTTGTTTCCTTTTATCCCAACAGGATGGGGGGTCACCATCATGAATTGCACAATATCTCATTGGCTACCAAATATTTCTCTTACGCCCAGGTTGGGCTGCCCAAGAGGATCCTCTCCAGGCTTACAATGTTAAGAGCCATGGCTGCATCGTTAGTCTCCATTGGGGAAATTTGCTAGGCTGCTACATGATCTTCCTTCCATACATTCACTTCTCATTTCTTCTTTAAGTAGCATGCCTTAAGCAGCATGTCCGACGTGACTTGGTTTGGATACATAGTAATGCAGAATTAGTTTGGGTTCTAGAATCCAACTCCACCCACCTATGCTCATTTTTTCTGCCCTAGGCTGCACTTTTGACGATTTGCACGTGGTCTGATAGAAACTCGTTGTTAGCAGTGCAATTTATCATTGGTTGTTGTTTCAATGAGCCTGGTAGCTAGGGATTCTCCACATGTGAGAATATTAGCCTGCTTGTCCTCTGAGAAAGTGACGATACTTACCTGTAGCAGGTATTCTCTGAGGACGACAGGCTTTATATTCTTGCATGTCCTCCCACCTCCCCTTGCAGTTGTTTCTTCTTCGTAGTATGCTATAGTATTGTACTGTTAATCCTGCGCTCTCATGGCGGGTGGGAAGGCACTCGCACATGTGCAGTGGAGCACGTTTCGCGTTCCAAAGAGCTCTGTAAAAGCTTGATACCAGCTCCAGAACGGGCAATGCAGACCGCATTACCCACCTGTGAGAATATATAGCCTGATGTCCTCGGAGATTACCTGCTACAGGTAAGTATCTTCACTTTATCTGTATTGCTTGTTACTGGGGTGTAATGATTTCCTGTAAACACTTGTTTGCTTTTCTAAAAGCCCCCTAAGGAGTTTAAAGTGTGGAAGACTAATGCAGTACCACCTCCTGAGACTTACCAAACTGAAATAAAAAAGCCACCACCTCCTGAACTGGATATGGCAATAAAGTGGTCCAACATTTATCAGGACAATGGTGATGATGCTCCACAGAATGCAAACCAAGTATGTTTCATTCCAGAAGAAGAGAAAGATGAAAAGCCTCCTGAATCGGGTAAGAACGTAGTTTGAGAAATGAATACATTGCCACTTTTTTGCTGGACTTAAAAGGTCAAAGCTCCTGTAAATAGAGGGAGTGGAAAAATATTTAGAAAACTTGGGCATCTGCCAAAAATATTTAGAAACTTAAAAAGGGGGGGGAGGGGAACAAATGTTTCCTAATTTCCTTATTTTGCTTGAGTTGTGGTTTTTTTGTTTTTTTTTTAATTTGAGGCCCGATATTTAGCCCATGGCGGTAAGCAGCTCATAAGCTGTTTTCAGTTGAGGACTGAACCCAGATATTCAATGCCAGGTTATGCGCGGCTCCCGGCACGGAATATCTGGGTATGTGAGCTGACCCGGAAGTTAACTGGGCACTGAACAATATTCAGACCAGTGCCCGGTTCTCTCTTATCTGCACCCTTCTCCTCCACCGCTAACTCCAGACTCCGTTCCTTTTATCTTGCCGCACCATATGCCTGGAATAGACTTCCTGAGCCGGTACGTCAAGCCTCATCTCTGGCCATCTTCAAATCTAAGCTAAAAACCCACCTTTTTGATGCTGCTTTTAACTCCTAACCCCCACTCGCCCGTTCAGAACCCTCACCTTATCATCCTCACTTCAACTGTTTCTTATCCCTTATATGTCTTGTCTGTCCTAACCCTTATCCCTTACCTGTCCTGTCTGTCCTAATTAGATTGTAAGCTCTGTCGAGCAGGGACTGTATCTCCATGTTCAAGTGTAAAGCGCTGCGTCTGTCCAGTAGCGCTGTAGAAATAAGTAGTAGTAGTGGGTTATGTGCGGCTCCCGGCACAGAATATCTGGATATGTGAGCTGACCCGGAAGTTAACTGTGCACTGAACAATATTCAGACCAGTGCCCGGTTAACTTGGTGCATAAAGTTAGAACAGCTGTTTCGCTGCCTGAATTTATGCGGTTACTTAGCTGGTTAGTGCACTGAAAATTGCTACTGACTGGCTAAGTTGATTCTCTGCCCTATTTCTGCCCTTGGCCTCCCTTTACTTATCGGGTTAGGGGATGGCTGGTTAGTGGACATATTCAGCGGCAATTAAACTCTACTTTGCTAGCTGGCAGCCGATATTCAGTAGCACTAATCAGTTAACTGAGCAGGAGCCTCTCTTCATATGTATATGGAGGAATAAAGTTATTAAAAAAAAAATAGAGGCAGAGGGGCTGTTTTTGGAAGGTTTCAGGGAGGTCAGAGAGAAAAGATTGCCCAGGTCGCACAGTGGATGAGTAAGAGACAGTCTGGTAGGAGTTGTCAACACTCAAACCAAGTGACATCTGCTCTGTGTGTGTGGTGGAGGAGGGGGGGAGATGGCTCTGGTTGCACTATATGACTGTAGATACAGCCTCCAAGAAGCTAGTTGTCCAGCTCCATTTAGGGGGTGCTTGCTTTTTGGGGAGGACCTGGAAAAGCTGGTTAGACATGGGAGAGACCCATTCTGTTTCCCTTGCTGAACTTCTCCAGAAGGGATCCCAGAGGGCCCCTACAGTTCCAGGCCTTGAGGGGTGGGAGTTGAATAAGCATCAGTCTGGTTTGTCCTTCAAGCCAGGATCCTTTTGTGGCCCTAAAAGATCTGGTAATGCTAGTCTGTCCAGCTCAGCTAGAGGTTTCAGTTCCCAATGAGGGTGTGCCAGTGGGTCCTCAGAGAGGTCAAGTAGGGCTGTGCCCTGGAGTTGACTCATCCAATGCCAAATGCCTTCATGGTGTTGCTCTTTGGCTCGGTGGTACGTGGATCGACAGGCAGTCATACTCGTGCTTCAGTGCTTCTTAGACCTGGGGGCTGTGGAGTCTGTTCTGCCCGGAGAGCAGGGGTAGGGACATTTCTCCATTTCTTTTGTGGTCCTAAAGAAAGGTAAGTACTCCCTTAAGGTCTAAGAGAAGATGAAAGGAATCGCCTTTCTCGAGGCCTGGTATTCTCAAAAATTGCCTTGGTTCACTCGGAGTTCTATCTCCCTGAGCTTTCAAAGGCATGTCTTCATATCCCAATCAGGGAGGACCACAAGCACACTCTCCACTTTGTGTTGGGATGTCACCTTCAGTTGTAGGCTGTTTCCTTTGGTTTGTTGTGTGCCCCTTGCACCTTCTCCAAGCTAATGGTGATGGTGGTGGCACTCACCTGTGTCACTAGGGCATTTGGGTTCATCCGTCCCTGGATGAGTGTCTGATCTGAGCTGACTCATCTGAAAATTCTGTGTGAGCTACTTCTCAGGTCTTTGGGTGGTGAACTGGGCAAAGAGTCACCTTTCTTTGAGATCTTGGATTACCTGAGGGTTCAGTTCAATATAGGATTGGGAGCAGGCTTTCTTATGAAAGAAAACATACAGGCTGTGGGCCCAGAAGCACAGTTAGTTGCAGGTCCAGGAGGCCTCCAGGCTGCACCGTCTCCATCTTTTGGACTACAATGTGGCTGCCCTGATAGTGGTGCCCTGGTCTCGGGCTAATATACACACCCTTCAGGCAGCCCTCTTCTCTCAATGGGCTCCGGTCTACCAGGATTTCAACCACCACCTACCATAAGGGGCACACACAGAAAACATTCTTTTGGGGTGTTATTGGAAACATGAAACTTAATATAGATTTATGGAAGAACGTGACTCTGCTACATTCTAGCATTAGGCAATTTAGTGTCAGGAAGCAAATTTTGTTCCCTTTTATCTATAGACCCAAATTCATAACACCCAAATAATAACAAGTCTAACTCCACACCTAAGGATATTATAAAAATAAATTGCTTATTTATTTACAATAGCAGCAAATACAGTGGAAAAAAAGTGCAGGAATAGTGATGCTGACTGTCTGATTATAGAAACAGCTCAGAGTAAATGCACCTAAATCCCTAAATAGGCTTCTAATTAAGCCAGTTACTCTAAACCCCCACAGCACTTATAAAACAACTATACATGGCAACTATACAACCTGTTGCAAACATCCAGCAGATGGAAGAGTGTTCCTCAGATGGTCAGTCAGATTGCCTTTCCATCCTAATCACATGACTCTGGTTGTACAGCTGTGTCAGAATTTTGGTGTTACTATTGAAGGACTGGGAAATGAAGAAGCAGAAGGGGGATCTACATCTGAAATTACTTTTCTAGTTTCTTCTAAATAACAGATGTGACCTTGTGTTCTGCTTGCATTCAATTTCACTTTAATACAGGGTGGCACTAGGGCTTATTCCATCCATTGGCATCTCTTATTTATTGGGCTTTATTAATATGGTGAAGGTCATAAAATCTATTTGTTGGATCACTTGTCATACTGTATATTCAAGTACATTTTTCTATAGTGCTAACCTATGCTGTCTTTTATTTAAGACGATGATGATGATGATGAACCAACTTCTGCTAAGAAATGCAAATTTGAGACGGAAGAGCGGGTAAAGAAGAGAAAATAGTTCTTGGAGACCTGAAAAGAGAGACTCTGCCAAAGCACTTGTGCTCTAGAACTGGACACACACATTTTATCCATATTTATTCTTCCAGATTGTTGCGTAGGACTTTGCTGTTTAGAATGCTCCTTGTATCATCTGTAACATGCCAGATACTGTGGGAATATGCAGTGGTAGGTGCTGTAGCTACTGTATTGCAGTTTTAACAGACATATTATTTTTTAGCAGTTTCAAATAGACCCAAAGTGTTTTTATATTATTGTGGTCAGTATCTGTGAAAGGTTTTGTCAGTATCATGCAGACACTGCATTGCACACCCTTTCTTACACTATTCTAGAAACCTTTTATAAAGGTATATAAAGTTTGCTTGAGTTTATCTAATGTGCTGTGAACTTGTATTAGGAATGCGTGTACAAAGTGTAAATAGATCACTGGAAATAAATTTACTTTGAACACACACACACTGAGTAGTTACTTGGTTGTATTTAGTTCATTGTTGGGCCCTTTTCCAAAGGTGCAGGTAGCTAGCGCCAAATCGGCACTACCGTCCGGCGGTAATTCTGAGCTTGGCGCACGCCAAATCATGCCATAGAAAATATTTTTCTATTTTCTACCACGGGGGCATTCCTAGTGGTAAGCAGCAGCACAGCCGCATTGCCACACACTGCATGCCTACCTCTAAGTCACTGGCTTGCGATAAGGGCTCAGGCTGTAAATAGACACATTCTAGTTTTAATTTTTACACACACCCATTTCCCGGCCCATTAAAAATGGCCTTTTTCCCATACACGGAAAAAGTGGCCCTCTGTGCGCCCACACTACTGCGGCTTTGTGTGAGTTGGTACCAGTAGCTCCAATAGACTTTAGGTAAAGAGGTTCCCCCTCCCCCAGTAAGTGTTCAATGCAGGGTTTTCATCCAGGCTGCTTCATTCATTAGCATCACTTGGACTGAGTTTTATTACTAAGCATTGTGTTTTCTGTTGCACTGTGAATGCAGTTCTGGCTGAAGCACTTAAGGTTTGATTAATCTAGTGGCTAATTTCAGTCCTCTATCTTCATCAGGTCTGACACTTAACACTGTAGCCCCTTCTGCACTTTCAGACCTCTGGAGAGCTGCTGCCTCCCACCAGACATGATTCTCCTGCTCCAAATCTGAGTGCCTCTGTTAGAACATGAACTTCTATTAATGTAGACTATCTCGTAGCCACTGTAGACTGCAGATTCAGTTCAGCTTGGATCACACTGTCCTCGGGTAAATCATTGCATATTGGAATGCATAGTTATAAAACATAATACAACAATAAAGCATTGTATACATAACAGGTCAGTACATTCATAAGTATAGTAATATCATTACATAGATAACAAAAGAGTTATATGAAGAGGGTGATTGTGTTCTTTTAACTGACAGAACAAATGAACACTTTAACACTTGCATCAAAGCTTATTTTATAGGAAGTGCTCACAAAATTCCCAAAGAAATGATTATTCTTTATCAGGGGTTAATGTCTCTTACTGACAGTAATAAACCTCACTCCTAAGGCAGCATATGATCTCAGTCTCTCAGATTTATTTTGCTGTAGTACTTGCATCATGCCAAAGAGACCTTTCCTCTGGAGTTCATAAGATGTTGCATGTAGGAGGAAATCTATCCTGGTGTGCTTGAAAATTCCTTTTAATCAACTGTGCCACCCAAAACAATGGAAAATCTCTGTGTGTTTCTGCCACATTTTTTGATCTCTGACTGCTTATCTTGGTACTTAAGGATCTTCTCTTTCTCCACATGATTCACAGACTAATTGCTTGGAACTAATACCTCTATGATATTATCTGGAAGGTTAATAACTCAACACACAATGTGGTATATAAAGTACACTAATTATTCCAAACCATTCATTTATCTTCAGTCTCTATATTAGAGGGTCATGTCACGGCTCATAATGTTAGAGCCATGGCAGCGTCGGTAGCCCACTTGAAGTCAGCCACCATGGAGGAAATTTGCAAAGCTGCGACGTGGTCATCTGTCCACACATTCACATCTCATTACTGCCTGCAGCAGGATACCCGACGTGACAGTCGGTTCGGGCAGTCAGTTCTTCAGAACCTGTTTGGGCTTTAGGATCCAACTCCACCCCCCGAGGGCCCTGTTTGTTCTGTTCCAGGCTACACTCTCAGTTAGTTGGTAATTTTTTTAGGTCAATCTCAGTTATGTCCTCGCCGTTGCGAGGCCCAATTGACCAATGTTATTGTTTTGAGTGAGCCTGGGGGCTAGGGATACCCCATCAGTGAGAACAAGCAGCCTGCTTGTCCTCGGAGAAAGCGAATGCTACATACCTGTAGAAGGTATTCTCCGAGGACAGCAGGCTGATTGTTCTCACAAACCCGCCCGCCTCCCCTTTGGAGTTGTGTCTTCCCTTGAAGTGTATTGTCTTGCTACATACTGGACTGGCCGGCTCGAGCCGGTTTCGGGCGGGAAGACGGCCGCGCATGCGCGGTGCGCGCGGGCGCGCGAGGGCTAGCAAAGGACTTTGCTAGTGAAGTTTCCGATTGGAGGGGCTGCCGTGGACGTCACCCATCAGTGAGAACAATCAGCCTGCTGTCCTCGGAGAATACCTTCTACAGGTATGTAGCATTCGCTTTCTGGCTGAAGCACTTAAGGTTTGATTAATCTAGTGGCTAATTTCAGTCCTCTATCTTCATCAGGTCTGACACTTAACACTGTAGCCCCTTCTGCACTTTCAGACCTCTGGAGAGCTGCTGCCTCCCACCAGACATGATTCTCCTGCTCCAAATCTGAGTGCCTCTGTTAGAACATGAACTTCTATTAATGTAGACTATCTAGTAGCCACTGTAGACTTGCAGATTCAGTTCAGCTTGGATCACACTGTCCTCGGGTAAATCATTGCATATTGGAATGCATAGTTATTAAACATAATACAACAATAAAGCATTGTATACATAACAGGTCAGTACATTCATAAGTATAGTAATATCATTACATAGATAACAAAAGAGTTTATATGAAGAGGTGATTGTGTTCTTTTAACTGACAGAACAAATGAACACTTTAAAACTTGCATCAAAGCTTATTTTATAGGAAGTGCTTCACAAATTCCCAAAGAAATGATTATTCTTTATCAGGGGTTAATGTCTCTTACTGACAGTAATAAACCTCACTCCTAAGGCAGCATATGATCTCAGTCTCTCAGATTTATTTTGCTGTAGTACTTGCATCATGCCAAAGAGACCTTTCCTCTGGAGTTCATAAGATGTTGCATGTATAGGAAATCTATCCTGGTGTGCTTGAAAATTCCTTTTAATCAACTTGTGCCACCCAAAACAATGGAAAATCTCTGTGTGTTTCTGCCACATTTTTTGATCTCTGACTGCTTATCTTGGTACTTAAGGATCTTCTCTTTCTCCACATGATTCACAGACTAATTGCTTGGAACTAATACCTCTATGATATTATCTGGGAGTTTAATAACTCAACACAAATGTGGTATATAAATGACACTAATTATTCCAAACCATTCATTTATCTTCAGTCTCTATATTAAAAAAAAAAAAAGCTTCCTTATAAAAATGCCAACTTAAATGTGAATAACCACATTTATATAGCCACTAGTATCTTCAAACAGAGGAAGCCGCTCAGGTGATAGAACTTGGATCCGGTTTGGGACATTGGATCTTTTCATGTATGAAGTATCGAACATATGGAAAAGGATAGCCCTATCTATTGGAGCACAGACTTTAATATCAGAGTTTCAGTGAACATTCAAATGGAATAAAGTGGAGTTTAAGGGTTTGGCAGAGAAAGATAACTTCATTTATTTTTTTTTTTGTTACATTTGTACCCCGTGCTTTCCCACTCATGGCATGCACAATGCGGCTTACATGGGACAATGGAGGGTTAAGTGACTTGCCCAGAGTCCCAAGGAGCTGCCTGTGCCTGAAGTGGGAATCGAACTCAGTTCCTCAGGACCAAAGTCCACCACCCTAACCACTAGGCCACTCCTCCACTCACTTAACGTGTGTTTTGTAAATAAGAACTTTATAAACATATTGAAGATAGCTTGTGTGTGATGATAGCTTGTGTGGCTGTATTAATGTGGTTATTCATATTTAAGTTGGTCATGTTTAAGTTCCTGAGCACATTACACCATTTTTATGAGGAAGTTTTTTTTTTATTTAGAGATTAAAGAAAAATGTCTGGTTTGGAATAATTAGTGACCTCTATGATAATGCCATTCTGATTTTTTTTTTTCTTACTATGTTCAGTTCCTTTTCATCTGCTTTTTTATTTTTTCTGATGGAATGGAGATGTTCCAGGTGGTCATGATCTCAATGCTTTTTTTGGAGCAGCAGGTTCCAGTGGTTGAGACATTTCATCTTATTGTGCCTTTCTGTACATAAACTTTCTCCCACTTACATTGGCAGCCAGCATAATATGAGTTATTCTTTCTATCTGTTTCTTAGAGAATCTACAGCTGTCAGTTGTACCAGTTTTGGGTTGTTTTTATTTTAATGCTTGCTGTGAACCATCTTCAGTGATGTGGGGGCTTAAGTGCGTATTGCAAATCTCTTCAAAATGGACCGATTGGAGAGACCCTATATTTTGCCTCAAGGTTTATTTCATCTAGCTACAAAATAAAATTTACTGAAATAAATTATACAAGTAAAAACTTGTACAAAATGCGCTGTTTAATAGGGCAAAATTTGAGCCCCCAGACTGAATCAATGTAAGCAGAGTAATTTAAAGTCTGCCTTCTTTGTTCCCAGCTTGTACATTTGGTATATATACGCAATAACCCTACTTAGGACAAATTGAGCTAAGGATTTTTTAAGTTTTGTATTAGGATGGCCAAGATATGCTGAATAACATTCAGAAAATGAACCAAGCACACGTATTGATGTCTGTACTAATCTTTTCAACTCTAATATTTAACTTGTGTGGCATTTTGTACCTGCCAAATGCATTAAGTCTGTCAGTCATGTTGCTGCATGACTGTGGGCTATAAAGCTATTATGGGATAGGCATAGCAAAGTGCAGAAGCCTTTTTACTGTGCTAACTAAACATGCCTTAGGGTGGTTAGTTTTCATTGGCATGACATTAATTTATAATACAGAGATTACCCTTGTAATCTGTGCATTTGCATGAGCTATAATTCACTGGAGTTTTGTCAATGGATTTACAGTAGGATAATGTTTAATTAGTGCTAATATTTTGGGATTCCAGTGCTGGAATTGCTGGCTTTGTACAGTATATTAACATCACAATAATAAATATTACTGCAAATGCTAGCACAAAACATAAGTTCCATATCATCAAGCTGATCAATCCATAGACTGGTGGGTTGTGTCCATCTACCAGCAGGTGGAGATAGAGAGCAAACTTTTGCCTCCCTATATGTGGTCATGTGCTGCCGGAAACTCCTCAGTATGTTCTCTATCTCAGCAGGTGGTGATCACACACAGCAGCAGCTCTGGCTAGGCCTCCAAGCCTAATCCTTAGGTTTTGTTGAGGCCTGGGGTTGAGGGCTCTTTTGAGCAAGTGCAAACCTGGTGGTGCCAGGTCCCTCCTTTTCTCCCCCCTCCCGCTGGCTCCGTTTAAAAAAAAAAAAATTTTAAACATCTTTAAAGGCGTTTAATTCGACGTTTCTTTAAACGTTCATTGCAGCTACTCACTGGGACACCAGTTCGTTACAGCTCGGAGCGGCAAGCAGGTAATTTTACCTTTTTATAGCGGGCAGGGGGTTCCCCGATTCTTCTCCTCGTGGCATATGGCGTCGGAGGGCGAGGGCGCAAAGGGTCGCTCCCCGGATCGCTGGAGCGCTTCTAGAGGGGATGCGGGGGTTTTACAACCTGATTCGCCCTTGATGGGTGACAGTTTAGTGACCGATGAATGTCCCGGTCGTTCCTCCGGCGTGGCGGTTTTTTCCCGCCATAAACGCCCATCCCCCGCTCCTCGCCTCCGCCATCTTGGCCGGCCACGCGGCTCGGACGGCTTCTTCGTGGGCCGCCCTTGAGGTTGGAGACATTAATGCCATGAACGCCCTTAATTTGGGCGATGGCACAAGCGGCTAAAGTTAAGCGCCGTTCTTCCCGCGCGGCTCCTTCGCGGAGTTTCGCGCCGGACGCCATTTTGGATGCGCAGCATGTCTCTCCCCCGCTATTGCGAGCGCCGGTTGAGAGTGCGTCTAGGGCTGTTGCCCAGGCTGCGGAAGTGCACAGTCTGGGGGGTTTCTCCCCCGAGTTTGTTTTGCTGCTGCATCAGGCTTTCCTCATGCAAAACGCTGCCCCTGCTCCCTCTTCTGATAAAGAGGTTGAGGTTCCCAGAGGTAAACGCCCTCGGGTTGATTTCCAGGCCTTGGAGGACTTTGTCTCCTCCGATGTAGATGAGGGCAGCGTGTCTGAGGTCTCCCAACGGTCCTTTGCGGATTCCTTGGAGGAGATAGATCCCCGCTCGGATGGAGCGGATGACCCCTCTGCAGCGCGGCTTTTTAGCCCAGAGGATTTGCCCAACCTGTTTTTACAGGCCATGGACACTTTGAAGATTTCCTCTCCGGAGGACGTCTCTCCCTTAGCCCCTGTTGGCTCTGCCATTATGCTGGGGACGAAGCGCCCGCCTAGATCCTTCCACGTGCATGATGCCATGCACACCTTAATTGCGGCTCAATGGGATGTCCCGGAAACGAGCCTTAAAGTGGCTAGGGCTATGTCCCGCCTCTATCCTTTGGCTGTGAGTGAACGTGAGGCCTATCTGTGGCCTACCGTGGATTCTTTAATCACTGCGGTGACTAAGAAAATGGCGTTGCCGGTGGAAGGTGGCACGGCCCTAAAGGACGCCCAAGACAGAAGATTGGAGGGGGCCTTAAGGTCGTCCTTTGAGGCAGCTGCTTTAAGTTTGCAGGCCTCAGTTTGCGGCTCCTATGTGGCCAGGGCGTGCCTGACGATGGTGCAGCGGGCTTCCCCCTCGGATCTTTCCTTGAGGGCTGATTGGCCGGCCCTGGAATCGGGCTTAGCCTATTTGGCAGACTTGCTGTATGATGTCTTGAGAGCCTCAGCTAAAGGCATGGCTCAGACAGTCTTCTGCGCGGCGGTGGCTTTGGCTGAAACATTGGTCTGCTGACCACGCCTCTAAATCCCGCCTGGCTAGATTGCCTTTTAAAGGCAAGCTGCTCTTTGGGGTCGAGCTGGACAAAATCGTGACCGATCTCGGCACGTCTAAGGGCAAGAAATTACCAGAGGTCAGGGCTCGGGCTAGTACTCGTCCCGGTACCTCCAGAGGACGGTTGCTGGAAGCCCGTCGGTACCGCCCGGGCAAGTCGGGTTCCTCTGCCCCCTCTTCCTTCAAGAGGAATTTCTCCCCCAAGCAGCATTCCTTTCGCAGAGACCGCTGTCCCGGAGGTGCTCCCTCCGGTCCTCCCCCAGGGTCTCGTACCCAATGACGGGGCCTTGGTCCACGCCCCAGTGCAGATTGGAGGACGGCTGTCCTCGTTTCTGGGCGAGTGGACCACTATAACTTCAGACGCGTGGGTGCTGGAAGTCATCAGAGACGGCTACAAGCTAGAGTTCTGCCAACCCTTAAGAGACGGGTTTGTACTCTCTCCCTGCAAGTCTCCGGTCAAGCTGTGGCAGTGCAGCAGACCTTGGACAACCTGATCCGCCTGGGTGCGGTCGTTCCGGTGCCAAAAAATCAGATTGGCAAGGGACGTTACTCCATTTACTTTGTGGTTCCAAAGAAAGGAGGTTCTGTCCGGCCTATCCTCGACCTCAAAGGGGTCAATCGGGCCTGGAAAGTGAGGCACTTTCGCATGGAGACTCTCCGCTCTGTTATAGCGGCAGTGAAGGCAGGAGAGTTCTTGGCTTCCTTGGACATCAAGGAAGCGTACCTGCATATTCCCATCTGGCCTCCTCTCCAACGCTTTCTGCGTTTTACAGTCCTGAGACGACACTTCCAGTTCAGAGCCCTCCCTTTCGGGTTGGCTACTGCTCCGCGGACCTTTTCCAAAGTAATGGGGGTCATAGCGGCCTTCCTGCTAAAGGAAGGAGTACAAGTCCATCCTTATCTGGACGACTGGTTGATCTGAGCCCCCTCTTATGCAGAGTGCGGCAAAGCTATGGACCGGGTAGTTGCTCTTGTGAGCTCCCTGGGATGGATCATCAACTGGAAGAAGAGCCAGCTGCGCCCGACTCAGTCCCTGGAGTATCTGGGAGTTCGATTCGACACCCAAGTGGGCAGAGTGTTCCTGCCAGACAATCGGATTGTCAAGCTTCAGGCTCAGGTGGACTAGTTCCTAGTAGCCTCTCCTATTCGGGCTTGGGATTACGTGCAGCTGTTGGGCTCTATGACGGCCACGATGGAAGTAGTGCCCTGGGCCAGGGCTCATATGAGACCACTACAGCTATCTCTGCTGCTGCGCTGGACTCCGATGTCGGAGGATTATGCTGTGCGCCTTCCCGTGGACCCAGCAGTGCGCAAGGCGCTGAGCTGGTGGACGCAGACAGACAAGTTGTCTGCAGGATTGCCTCTGGTGATCCCGGAGTGGATTGTCGTCACGACAGACGCCTCTTTGATGGGCTGGGGAGCCAACTGCTTGGGAAGGACAGCGCAGGGGCTCTAGTCTCCTGCAGAGGCAAGTGGTCTATCAACCTCCTGGAACTCAGAGCCATTCGGTTGGTGTTATTGGATTTCATCCCGGTACTGGTGTTGTAGCCTGTACGGGTCCTGTCGGACAATGCCACGGCTGTGGCCTATATCAACCGCCAGGGAGGTACCAAGAGCGCCCCTCTAGCCAAGGAGGCTATGAGTCTTTGCCAGTGGGCGGAAGCGAACCTGGAGCAGCTTTCAGCGGCCCACATTGCCGGAGTCATGAATGTCAAGGTGGACTTTCTCAGTCGCCATACCTTGGAGCCCGGAGAGTGGCAACTATCTGCTCAGGCGTTCTTGGACATCACGAAGCGCTGGGGCCAGCCGAGCCTAGATCTGATGGCGTCATCGGCCAATTGCCAAGTGCCGCGCTTTTTCAGCAGAGGACGGGACCCTCGATCCCTGGGAGTAGATGCTCTTCTCCAACAGTGGCCGACACAAGAGCTCCTCTATGTGTTCCCGCCCTGGCCCATGTTGGGCAGGGTGCTAGACCGGGTGGCAAAGCATCCCGGCAGGGTAATCCTAGTGGGTCCGGATTGGCCCAGACGTCCCTGGTATGCGGACTTGATCAGGCTCTCAGTCGACGATCCTCTGCGGCTGTCAGTGGAGCAGGGCCGGTTACATCAGGGTCCCGTGGTGATGGAGGATCCCTCTCCCTTTGGTCTTACGGCCTGGCTATTGAGCGGCAGCGTCTGAGGAAGAAGGGCTTCTCAGACAAGGTCATCGCCACTATGCTGAGAGCGAGGAAACGCTCTACTTCTACTGCTTACGCCAGGGTTTGGCGTATCTTTGCAGCATGGTGTGAAGCAGGCTCACTTTCTCCCTTCACTGCTCCAATTTCGTCAGTGTTGGCGTTCCTGCAAGAAGGTCTGGAGAAAGGCCTGTCGCTCAGTTCCCTTAAAGTCCAGGTAGCGGCTCTGGCTTGCTTCAGGGGCCGCCTGAAGGGTGCTTCCCTGGCTTCGCAGCCAGATGTGGTGCGCTTTCTCAAGGGAGTTAATCACCTGCGCCCTCCTCTGCACTCAGTGGTGCCTGTGTGGAATCTCAACCTGGTGCTAAGAGCATTGCAGAAGCCGCCTTTTGAACCCTTGTCGAGGGCATCTCTGAAAGACCTGACGTTGAAAGCAGTCTTTTTGGTGGCTATCACTTCAGCCAGAAGAGTTTCCGAGCTCCAGGCGCTCTCATGTCGAGAGCCTTTTCTGCAGTTCACTGAGGCAGGAGTGACTATTCGCACAGTGCCTTCCTTCCTGCCCAAGATTGTTTCTCGCTTCCATGTGAATCAGCAGCTCTGTCTCCCTTCCTTTCGTAGGGAGGACTACCCAGAGGAGTACTCTGCTCTTAAATATCTGGATGTGAGACGAGTCATCTTCAGATACTTGGAAGTGACCAATGATTTCCGGAAATCGGATCATCTGTTTGTCCTGTTTGCAGGTCCTCGTAAGGGTCTGCAGGCTGCTAAGCCTACAGTGGCAAGATGGGTCAAGGAAGCCATTGCAGCGGCTTATGTGGCCGCGGGGAAGGTGCCGCCTATCCAGCTGAAGGCTCACTCCACGAGAGCTCAGGCGGCCTCGATGGCAGAGGCCGGATCCGTCTCCTTGGAAGAGATATGCAAGGCGGCAACTTGGGCTTCGGCTCATACATTCTCCAAGCATTACCGTTTGACTGTGGCTGCACGGGCGGAGGCCCGGTTTGGAGCTTCAGTGTTGAGGTCAGGGATTTCAATGTCCCGCCCTGGGTGAGTACTGCTTCGGTACATCCCACCAGTCTATGGATTGATCAGCTTGATGATATGGAAGGTAAAATTATGTATAATCATACCTGATAATTTTCTTTCCATTAATCATAGCTGATCAATCCATAGCCCCTCCCAGATATCTGTACTGTTTTTATTCTGGTTGCATTTCAGGTTCAAGTTTAGTCTTCAGTTATTTCAGAAAGACTTCGTGTTCAAGTTCTTTCACTTGGATTCTTCAAGAGTTGAGACGAGTTTGTGTTACAGTGAGCTGCTGCATTCCTCTCCCCTCCGTTTTACGGGGCTGGATTGAGACATAAATTCTGCCGGCACTCCCTCCCGCTTCGTGCGGCTGTAGGGCAGCTTTGTACCCCTCCCGCTTCGGCGGTGTTAGGGTCAGTCAGCTCCTCCCGCGGTTGCGGTTGCAGGATAAGCCAGATCCCCCCGCATCGGCGGGTGTGGTGTCCCTCCCCCGCTCCGCGGGGATGAGCTGGACGGATTCCCCTCCCCCACTTGTGTGGGGATGAGCTGGGTTAATTCCCCTCCCCCGTTTCGGCGGTGGTGAGCTGGGCAGAGTGTCCCTTCGTGGGTGTAATTCTCTAAGTTCTGAGTCCTGCGGATGGAGCTTTGATATCGACATACTGAGGAGTTTCCGGCAGCACATGACCACATATAGGGAGGCAAAAGTTTGCTCTCTATCTCCACCTGCTGGTAGATGGACACAACCCACCAGTCTATGGATTGATCAGCTATGATTAATGGAAAGAAAATTATCAGGTATGATTATACATAATTTTACCTTTAATGTCAAACCAGTTCAGCTCCAATATATCAGGATTGGATCCACTTAAGAGAAGAGGTGGGAGCGACCCTGATCCTGAAGGATGGGAAAGAAATGTCTCCTACCAGAAGGATGTGAAGAATCTGGAACAGGGGCATATGTTCCATTTATTTATAAAAATACCCTCCTCTGGCAACCAGCAAAAGGTCTATTCAAGATGGTTTACAAATATAAAGTAAGAATAGTAAGAGAAGTCAAAAACAGATCCCAAACGTCATCCTTTTGTGAAGTTCAAACATGTAACTCTTTCAGACTTATGGACATATGACACGAAAAATTGGCCATTCGCAACATCTTGGATCCATTACTTAAGGCACCTTTTCCCAGAGGCAGTCAATATATGAATGAGTTGGAAACAAAAAATGTCAAGCTTTTTCTAAAAAGGTTTAAGGGAAGTGCTGCTGCCATTCTAAAAGCTTTTCTTCACCACTTCATTAAGTGGATTTCTTTAATAGTAGTCTTTCAGGGGCAGTTTCTCCAAAATGGTTCTCTGTGAGGACTGGTAATGGTCAGACAGCTACATAAGTGTGTAGGCATTGGTATAACTGTAATGGCTTCCGATTATATAAGACCTTAAGAGTAAAATCATCATTTTAAATATACTATTTTTCTTGATGAGTAACCAATGAAGTGACTTCAATAAAAGTCTAGTACTATCTTTTTTTTTTCTTCATAACTACCCCTGTTGCCACATTTTCAACTACTTGTAATTTACTTATTTTCTTATTCAGACCTATGTCCAGAGGATTACAAATGTCCAGTGACATAGAACTAGTGCCTGCTTTACCATCTTAAGAGCACCATTCATCAAGGGGTTTCAATCTAGATACTAATTTCAACTCCCCATAAGTTTGTCTAAGACCTAGTTCAACTGTTACTACCCACTGCTTTTTCTTCCAACGCAACATCCAAAGATTTCATTGACTCAATTAAAAGCATACAGAGGCCAACCGAAACTGTCCGAAAGCTTTCAGCCCAAACCAAAACTGTAGCAGGTACTTATCATTTGGTTTCAGGTGAGGAAAAAACTGAAATCCCAACCATGGTTGAGTGAATGTGGACCCCATGCAGATATATTTTTCAATATTTCTGCTAGCACTGGAAATGGCGTGAACTAGGAGTTGGGCCAGCGGTAGTTCCAGGTTGCCGTGTGCAACCTATTAGTAAAAGGGCCCCTTAGAGCAGTGGGCTTGGAACTAGGAAAACCATACTTCAAATCCTGCTCCTTGTCACCTTGGATGAGTCGCATAACTCTCTCTTAACTTAGATACAACCCCCCCCCCCCTTTTGCAAAGCTGATGTAGTGGCTGCCAGTGTGGTAATGCCAACACAGCCCATTCAAAGTGAATGAGCGGTGTCGGCATTACTGTGTGGCTTTGTAAAACAAAGGAGGGGGGTTGTTTGTGAGCCTCCTTTAAAAAAAAATTATATTATTTACATTATCAAATATCAAATGAAGAACATGATCACTACAGAAAGGTTTCCACTTTAAATCAATAAACAGTGATCGATCTGAACATGCTAGTCTGTTCAGGGAATCTTTGTTAACAGTTGTTAATTGTTCTTTATCTTTTACTGTTTTTATCTATTGATGGAAGGAAAAAGAGCCTCAGTTGTTGCTGAAACCAAAATGGCATTCATAGGAACTGCATAGTTAAGCGTTCTCTGCTCAGATGCATTCAATCATTGGCTCAAAAAACCTCTGTGCCAGATATGAAGATTTTTCTTTTTGTTTTTATTGTATTTATCAAATAATTTTTTTTATCAAAAATTAAAACTCCTTATTTCCTGACCAGATCTAGTTAATCCAATCAATCATTTTATTGGGTATAGGATAAGTCTCTCTCAGTCTTTCTTATTTACAACTAGTAACGAAGGCCCGTTTCAAATCGCAATGAAACGGGCGCTAGCAAGGCTCCCCTCCGTCCCTTTGTGTCTCCGGCCCCCCTGCAGCCTCCACCTCAACGTCATAACGTTTGACCCGAGGGCGGGGCCCACAGACTGTGATTTTGTGTGGCTTCAGAGCTTTGAACTTACGAACCTGGCTTCAGTGACGTCAGTGCAAATAGAACGTTGAGGGTGAGTTTTATATATATATAGATGATTGAAAAATACAAGGATGTTTGATTGGATTAACTAGATCTGGTCAGGAAATAAGGAGGGGAAACTGGAAGAATAGCTCTGAAGGTGCGAAGGCTCTGCAGGTTGGAAAGAATTGCCTTTCTCTTGTGCAAGACTGAGTCCAAGAGGCTGGAGCGGATATGGAGGAATTTTAGGAGTGTCTTCTGTCCACATGAAAGGATTGCTCGGGCTGATATTTGGATCTCTGAAAGGACTGAGAATGCCCGTGTCTGTACCTTCTCACAAATTTAATTTGAGTCTGGAGATTGAGAGGACCTGGAGAACTGCTTAGTTTTATCCTCGGGCAGACACAGCATTTTAGAGTCCCCCCAAATGCTTAACTAACTTCTCTATGTACGTCCCAAAGAGTAATTTGCCTTTAAAGAGAAGCTTGGTATGCCACTGCTTAGAGGCCACATCAGCAGACCAGTCCCAACAGGGTCTGCTGTAACAGATAAGGCCTTCTATGATCTTATTACCTGAAGCCCAAATAAGATCATATAAGGAGACTGCTATGTATGCCAAACCTGTCTCAATACTAGGAATTTCCAGAGAAGTATGAGAAGCTGGCTCCAAAAGCATGTCAGAAGCACACAGAACTCAAGATAAGCAAGCCCTAGCAGCGTAAAAACTACAGAGAGCTGCCTGCAGGGACAATGCAGTCACTTCAAAAGATAGCTTTAGAAAGGATTCAAGTTTCCTATCCTAAACCTCTTTAAGCGCAATACCTCTCTCAACAAGGAGGGTTGCTTTCTTCATCATAGCTACCACAAAGGCAACTTCAGCTCGTCCAGCTCATCATGCGATAAAGAATAAAGACAGGTCATAGCCCTTGTTACCCTGAGGCTGGTATCTGGAGTTTCCCACTGACCAGAGATTAACTCCTGCATGGCCTCATGGATAGGGAAGGACTTAGGGGGGGGGGGGGTCTCTTAGTACTAGCCATCATAGGATTAGAAGTAGAAGGTGCTTGAGACACAGGAGAAGAAATGTCCAATACTTCTAGAGTCTTCATTATAAATGAAGGTAATTCCTCCTGATGGAGCATGTGTACAACAGTGGTGTCATTGGACTCATCCAAAGGGATTTCTCCTTCCTCCAGCATCTCTGGTAAGGCAGAACAAACAAATACTGTAGAAAGGTCCCCATCAGAACTATCCTCCTTAGGACCTATGGTCAGAGAGGCAGAAGGAGCAGGTTGCTGGGAACTAGTATTAAGGAGAGACTTTCAATAGAAATGCCTAGTGCTTGAGAAGAACAGTCAGGAGAAAGATGCACAGATACATCAGTAAAGAGAGGAATAGTGCTGTCTGATGCAGAAGAGGAACCACGGGGGTCTCAAATGGCCACCTAAGCCCATTCAGCTAAAGATTCAGGCTGAAGCCCTGCATGGGAACTTGATGCAGCCTCCATGATCCCTACCAAGAATACAGGGGAAAAAAGTATCCCCAGAGAATCCTGATGCTAAAAAAAAAGCAGCTGAAACCACTGCTGAAAGACAGTGGTATGGGAAAAGAACCGCAGTAAAAAAAAAAACAAGCTGCAGCAGCAGAGCAGCCAATAATAATTAAGAATTTAAAGACATACCCACAGCCGGTTGAAGAAGGGAGGATGTTTCTCTGCCCAGAATGTTGGATAAAATTCAACCCCCCTCCAGGTATTTGTGACCTGGATTGGCCACTGTTGGAAACAGGATGCTGGGCTCAATGGACCTTTGGTCTTTCCCAGTATGGCAATACTTATGTACTTATGTAAAGCTGCACATGGCAAATTTACTGTGTCACAGAGACCCAAATTGTCTATTTTTTTTTTTTCAGACAGCTTCTTCTTCTTTTTAAATCCTGTGGGGAAGGAGAGGCAGTGGCATGAGAGGGGAAACTCTGGCACAACCAGGTGTACCCCAGTACACCAGCAGCAGCCTAAAATACCCCAGACTCAACTGAACTAAGACCAGAACAGGAGCTATAAATTTTTAAGAGACCAGAAGCTGAGGGGAGACTATCCACCACCTGATAGCGAGAGAGAGAGAGATACTAACTGACCAGAAGCCTCACTGTCCTTAGGAAGGTGCAGAATTAAGCACAGCGTTGCCAACTAGATCCAGATTCGTCCGACAGGGTTGATCCAGTCCTGGGCTTACCCCATTGCATGCAGGGAATTGTGGTTCTGATTTCCCCATTGGATTCCCCCTAGGAAAAGCAAGGATACAAGTCCCTGCACGCACTGTGGTAAGCCAAGGCCTGGATCAGCCCTGTCAAGGAAATTTGGATCCTGTTGGCCATGGCAACCCTGTAAGATAGTGTTTCCCAAGACCAGTCTTGAGCTTACACTATCTCCATTATATGCAAATCACTTTCATGCATATTTATCATAGATATCCTGAAAAACTGACTGGCAAGAAGTACTCCAGGACTGGACTTGGGGAAACACTGCTATAAGACAGAGTTCAAGTGTACTCTCTATCTGCTGGTAGATGGTCATAACCCATCAGTTTCTGGATTCATATGCTGCTGATGACAAGGAGGGAGAGAGGGATTGAATAGGGAGAGCACAAGGTGAAGGAGAGGTGGAAGCAGGGAGAGTGGAAGCAATGGGAGGATGAGGAGGAGGTGGGTAAAAGAACATTGGGTGTGGGGGGGGGGGGAGTGTGTCCCCATACCTCTCCACCCCTCACCTGCACTTAGACCACCTAACACACACACTGTACCACATACAAACACAAGTCACACACACACGACATATACTCTCCTACCTCCTACCAAGACATATTTCACTATGCCTTTCCCCTCCAAGGTCCCCATGTAGATATGTCTAAGTCTACCAACAGAAAGGGGAAATACACCATTGCATCACATCATGGTTAATTCTGCACCTTCCAGCTTAATAATATCCCTTCTATATGGTGTGACCATAGTAGCAAGACCCTTCAGTTCATGTTCTCCCTGAGCCTGATCATCAGGTGTCACCACAGCATAACAGCTGGAACTTCTTCCCCCCCATTGTGAATGCTGCCTCCGTGACATCCTCAGGAGGGAGATAAAACAAAGTGGGTAGTTTGAAGAATCTTTACAGCTTGATTTGTTTTAAGGGTGTGCTTTGTACAGGTTGAGACAGCAATGCTGCCTTCACCAAACACAGGTGTGAAGAACAGATTGTTCCCTGATTGGCAGGAAGGGGGCTGCCCTCGCACAGGTGGGGCTCTTTCATGGGCTTTGCTTTTCACCTTTGTTTGGAATATAACAGCCTTCTGCATTCCTGTTTTATACCTGTTTGTGTTAAGAGACCAGCTGGAATTCAGAATATTTGGAATACCAGGTGTGAGAATCTGTGTCCTGGAGACAGTACTATTTGAATCAGGTTTACACCAAGTGACATTTGACTCCAAACTATTTTGTTAAATATATCCTACATAAGTACATAAGTAATGCCACACTGGGAAAAGACCAAGGGTCCATCAAGCCCAGCGTCCTGTCCTGTCCACGACAGTGGCCAATCCAGGCCAAGGGCACCTGGCAAGCTTCCCAAATGTACAAACATTCTATACATGTTATTCCTGGAATTATAGATTTTTCCCAAGTCTGTTTAGTAGCGGTTTATGGACTTGTCCTTTAGGAAACCGTCTAACCCCTTTTTAAACTCTACCAAGCTAACCGCCTTCACCACGTTCTCCGGCAACGAAGTCCAGAGTTTAATTACGCGTTGGGTGAAGAAAAATTTTCTCCGATTTGTTTTAAATGTACTACACTGTAGTTTCATCACATGCCCCCTAGTCCTAGTATTTTTGGAAAGTGTGAACAGACGCTTCACATCCACCTGATCCACTCCACTCATTATTTTATATACCTCTATCATGTCTCCCCTCAGCCATCTCTTCTCCAAGCTGAAAAGCCCCAGCCTCCTTAGTCTTTCTTCATAGGGAAGTTGTCCCATCCACGCTATCATTTTAGTCGCCGTTCACTGCACCTAGTATTTTTGGAAAGCGTAAACAGACGCCTCACATCTACCCGTTCAACTCCACTCATTATTTTATAGACCTCTATCATATCTCCTCCCCTCAGCCAAGCTGAAGAGCCTTAGCCACTTTAGCCTTTCCTCATAGGGAAGTCGTCCCATCCCCTTTATCATTTTCGTCGCCCTTCTCTGCACCTTTTCTAATTCCACTATATCTTTCTTGAGATGCGGCAACCAGAATTGAACACAATACTCAAGGTGCAGTCGCACCATGGAGCGATACAACGGCATTATAACATCCTCACACCTGTTTTCCATACCTTTCCTAATAATACCCAACATTCTATTTGCTTTCTGAGCCGCAGCAGCACACTGAGCAGAAGGTTTCAGTGTATTATCGACGATGACACCCAGATCCCTTTCTTGGTCCGTAACTCCTAACGTGGAACCTTGCATGACGTAGCTATAATTCGGGTTCTTTTTTCCCACATGCATCACCTTGTACTTGCTCACATTAAACATCATCTGCCATTTATCCGCCCAGTCTCCCAGTCTCGTAAGGTCCTTCTGTAATTTTTCACAATCCTGTCGCGAGTTAACGACTTTGAATAACTTTGTGTCATCAGCAAATTTAATTACCTCGCTAGTTACTCCCATCTCTAAATCATTTATAAATATATTAAAAAGCAGCGGTCCTGAGAGACTTTTTCAGTATTTAAAAAAAATCATTTTGAAACACAAATTGAAAATTCGTGTGTTCCTTGAGACCTGGAGCCTGGTGGTCATCTTAATTGTACACTTTCCATCATCCTAAATTTATAATACTATTAGCACGTACAGGATGCTCCTGTCCACCACAGTATTTTACAAGGCAGAAGGCAGCTATGTTACAAGCCAAACCAGGAGAGGACATGGAGGAAAGGAGACACAGGCAGGGCTGGTATTAAACATTCAGGGGCCCAGGGCAGGAACCAGGGAGGGGGCCCAAAAGCTATGCCTCCGTTAGCTTGATGCAAGTTTGGGGCCACCTATGGTATGGGGGGGCAGGACAATTGCCCTGTTTGCCACCCTGTAACGCCAGCCCTGGCCGAAGGGAATCGGAGAGGAACCTTAAGCTGTTTCTCAGATCTGCTTCCTGACCTGAGGTGGTTGTATATTGTTGCCTTTGGATCCTGAGAGTCTTCCACATCTTGAGCTATGTGTGATTCGCTTCTTTCTCATGTAGAATGTAGTGAACTTACTTCACACTGCTTCGTTCCTTATCTAGTCAGCAATGCCAAGCTACCTAGTTCCAGGCTGGAGACTTTTTGGCCAGTCCAGGTTTTGAACTTATGTTCCAAAGCAGTGTGCGATTTGTAGTGCCTGATCCTGGCCATTGAAATCAGTACTGCAAGACCCATAACGCACCATGAGATGGTCAGAAATCCAGGGGTGTCCCAAAATCTCCTTATTTGTACCTGGGGTAATGGGGTAATGGAGGGTTAGGTGGCTGCCTGTGCCTGAAATGGGAATTGAACTCAGTTCCTCAGGACCAAAGTCCACCACCCTAACCACTAGGCCACTCCTCCACTCTACTTAACAACTAGACTATAGGGTCACCATTTCAATAACCTGTTGTGAACTCTTTCAGATTGGTTTCACCACTTCTTTTCCTGTTATCCTGAGGAATTTGTTTCTTCTGCTTTGCATTCATGGTAACATTTACATACCTATTATGTGCATAAATGTTTAGAATAATGGCATATACATCCCCAGATTCTATATATGGTGACTAAACCTGTGTCTGCAATTTGGCTGCACGGCCAAGTTGCACATTCAATGTAATTGTTTAACAAGCCAATCAGCACTGATAATTGGCCACTAACAAGTAATTATCAGCACTAATTTGTACTAATTAAAATTTATCCACACTTTCTAAGCGTATTCTGTAAAGTGATGCATGTAAATTCTAATGTGCGGATCTCAAAAGGGGGTGTGGCCATGGGAGGGGCATGGGCATTCCTAAAAATTACCTGCACTGTTATAGAATATGCCTGATCTGCCCCTAACTTAGGCACTGGCATTTACACCAGGTTTTAGTTAGTGTAAAGTTTAGTCGTGGGAACAGGTGCTACATGTATTCTATAAACCACACCTAACTTTAAGCAAGGTTTATAGAATAAAGCTAAGCATGTTTTTTTCGGAGCTGATTTTTTGGTGCCATATATAGAATCTGGTCCTAGATGTATAAATGCCAAATATGTGCCTAAGTGTTATTCTGTAAATAGGTGCATATCTTAGACAGTTTTTTACATGTAGGTGTACACATAGGCAGAGTGTGGAAAGAGCTGGATGGGGCTCACATTAATGCACATAACTTCTAGAAAATGATATGTTACACGTGTAACTCCAACATTTAGGAGTATTTAGGCGTTAAATGCATGAGCAGGAGAAGAGTGGGAACTGAATCAGGTTCTTCAAAGAACAGACCGAGGACATCCAATATTGAAAGGAAGTTTATTGAGATAAACTTGTTTTCAATATTGGATGTCCTCGCTCTGTTCTTTGAAGAGCCTGATTCAGTTCCCACTCTTCTGCTCCTGAGATTATTCATGGGACTCTGTTGTTCTTTCCACTTTGGTAGTTGTGTTGGTGTTAAATGCATGCACCTAACTGCACATGTACGTATATTCCCAGTTCTGCTAGTATTCTGTAAAGGAAAGTAGGCACCTCATTTCCTTTATAGAATAGGTGTCACATATGTCACATAGGCACCCTCCACATTCATAAATCTAGGCATGCTGCTATACAATTACAGCTACAAGCTATATAATATCCCCCAGGTTCTATATATGGTGCTCAAAATTGTGTTTTCTTATAGATACCGCAACAAGGCAAAGATAGGGAATATATTATATATGTAACTATCTCCCACTGGAAATAGTGAAAGTGAAAATAGTATTGGAATTTAAGAGAACCTAGGATAAACAGAAATTATCCTAAATGGTGGGAAAGTGTAGCTAAAGCCAACTGTCAATGGTGTTCTGCTGCTTGACATGTAAAAATGTCTGTTCCAGCTCACAGAACAGATGATATCCTTACTTGTATCATAGGAGCTTGAAGCTTTTGAAGGCTGAGATGACCTCATTTCATATCTTTTCCAAAAGTAAGATTCTGGTTGAGCAAGTAATTAGAATATTGTCAAAATACTGAGAAGCATGGATGACAGTCACTGTTCCCTCTAAGCGGGAATCCTCCAACTGCATTGCTGCCAGTAGGTGATGGTGCTTCAATATTATGTTTTTAATCGCCAGAGACAGACATGTTCCCGGAATCCTGCAGAGCTTGCCTGTCCCTCACTATGGAAAATGTGACAGTGAAACAGCAACACCCCCACACACACATTCACACACTGGCAGGACTGTAGGTGGAGGATTCCCATTCAGCTTAGAGGGAACATTGATAGCAGGGATCCATGTGAGATATTTCAGATTTGATTCCTGGGTTCAGATTCTGCTAGTCAGACAATCTGGGACTATGGAGGCGGCACATACAGTGCATTGTGGGATAGAGTCCATGTCATTGCATAAAGGTGACACCTAATGGTTAGGCTTAGAGTGCCAGGCTCTGGAAGGAGCTCCTGCCCAAAGTTTGCCACTGCAGTGGCCAAACTAGATACTAAAGGAGAAAAGATTCTAAAATAGGAAGAAAAAAAAAAACAGGTAGTTGCAAATAATGCTTCAGGCTCTGTAGTCTCAGTAAAAATGTTTCCAGTTTAACTGGAAACCCAAAGAAACAGATGGAGACTACTGGACAACCACCCCCCCCCCCCCCCCCCCAAAAAAAAAAAAAAAAAAAAAAAGCAGCAGAGTAATCACACAGAGTTCGAAGTTCTGGATTTCAGTGATACCAGTTTTGGCAGAATAGCGAAGTACCTTAGGGAGGGAAAGATGGTCTAATGGGTCTGCTGAAGGATGTATTTCATAGATCTCTGGAGATGGGAGTGGTTTTGCAGGACTGGAGAAGGGCAGATGTGGTCCCTCTTTATAAATGTAGTAATAGAAGATTGAAAACTAGAAGTCGGTTATTCTTACTTTGTGGTTGGAAAACAAAGGAGATTCTACTGAAGGAAAGGAGAGTGTATTGTTTAGAATCTTGTAAACTGTAAGATCTGAGGCAGCATGAACTTACCAGAAAATCAAGTTAAACAAATCTGATTGAGTTCTCCGATTGGGTGACTAGAAAATTAGATCAAAGGCATGCTCTGGATATGGTTTACTTGGATTTAAGTTTCTCACATAGGAGGCTCATAAACTGAGAAGCCAGAGGGTGGGTCGTGATCAACAAAAATGGCTAATGATAAATGGAATTTTTTTTTTTTTGCATTTGTACCCTGTGCTTTCCCACTCATGGCAGGCTCAATGTGGCAATGGAGGGTTAAGTGACTTGCCCAGAGTCACAAGAGCTGTCTGTGCCTGAAGTGGGAATTGAACTCAGTTCCGCAGGACCAAAGTCCACCACCCTAACCACTAGGCCACTCCTCTCCACTCACTCTGAGGAAAGATGGGTAATTAATGTGAGCAATATTGTAGAGGGATTACGCATTAAAGTTTACGTTTTTACAGATTACGCTAAGATTTGTAATAGAATAGATACCATTGAAAGAACATTCAAAACAAGTAGTCATTTAAGAAAGCTGAAGGAGGCTAAAGCTTGGCAGTTAAGATTCAATGGGAAAAAAGTGCAGACACATGCAGTAGGGGTGCAGAAATCCAAGGGAGAGGTATATGGTGGGATGGGGCTTGAGGAGCTGAAATGCACCAACCAGAAGACAGACCATAGTGTCTGATGATCTGAAGGTAGTGAAAGAGTGATAAAGCGATGTCCAGAGCAAAGAAATGGTAGACTGCAACATAGGGAGAGGCATAAACAGAAGAAGAAAAGGAGGTGAGTTACCACTGTACAGGTTGATGATGAAACAAAATAAGATATGTGTATCTGTGGCAAATGGGTGAGGGTGGGAGTTTGGTGATGGCTTGTGTATGGGTTTTTATATGCTTATCTATCCCAAAGCGGAAGAGTCACAATTGGGTAGGCTGGATGGGCTAGTTTGACCATTATCTGCTATCATTTACTATGTTATTATCCAGGTTCAAAAGATTCACATCCACATTTTGTTGCCCCTTCAAAGAATAGATGCCATGAACTGCTCCAGACACAGCAGGTCTCACATTAAAATCAGTAAACCACAAGCTAGATTTGGCTGTCGCTGGACACACATCCTCTGGGTTTCATTTGCAGCTCTTACTTTTTGTCACTAGAGAGAGCAATAACCCTTTAATGCACTGGGCTATGTGCTACCTGGGCCTGATTAACCAACGTCTTTTGCCATACACACACACAAAAAAAAGAAAAGGGAGAAAATCCTTTGTGATTCAGGCTGTACATAGTTTTATAAATAGGACTGACCTTGCATTTCCAAAATCTAATTAGTTCATGTGAAAAAAAAACAGTATCAAGAAAACACAAAAAATGTTAACTGTATTCCCCACTTTTTAGAAATGCTAAATGATAAACATAAACATATAGATCTAGTCAGATGTTCCAAAAAGAGTGAATGAATGTTTTTCCTACAGCACTGCATGTACAGATACTCTGTATATATGTGCCTTGATTCAGTTCTTCTAGCCCTACTGGTGGGAATGGCTAGTGGGACTCACAATTATTTAATTCGTACGTGGAGGCACTGTAGGTTTAGTTTTGGTATTTGGTTGAACTTGAATGTATTTCAGTTACTGGGTAGGAAGTCTGTTGGTTTACTGTGTCGTGTTTATTGGGACATTCTAGTGCTTCATATGTTCCACCAGACCACAAAAAGTTACCGTCTCAACTTGTCCATGTGTAACAATACATCATTGCATCTATGTGGGACAGAGCAGGGGCATAGCTATGGGAAAATAAATCTGCATTGTCAATTTCAATAGAATTCAAATGTTCTAAATGCCCTCCAGCTTCTACCAGTAAAAATGTTGTATTGTCTTTATTTAGTTTTAATTAATTAATTGATTGATGGACAGCTAATCCTCAATGAAAGAGATACAAGCACTGATCCTAGCTTTAGCATCATCAACGCTGGAAAGTATTGGTGTTAAAATAGAAATGTCATCTGCTTATATAAAAACTGTATATCCTTCTGCTTCCAACTTATCACCCAATGAGGTCATCAAAACTTTAAACAAAATGAGGGATAAGGGGGAACCTTGTGCTACCCCACACATAGCCAATCATTTTTCAGAGAACTGACCTTTCATCTTGACCCTATAAGATCTATTTTTGAGAAATCCATCAAGCGAACAAACAGTGGATCCAATAAAAGTCCTCTCACAATGGATGTCTTCCTGAACAAGGTCTTTATTTAAATCTGCACAAATGACCCGACACGTGATGTGTTTCGGCCGTGAAGGCCTGCGTCAGGGGTCCAGTCGTATCTGATGCAAATTGATGCCTTGTTGGTCAGATGAAAAGCACATATACTGCTAACAGAGATATCGCATGCGGTGAACCGCTATATTACTCTGGCGAACGCTGCTAGTCACTTGTCGGGTCATTTGTGCAGATTTAAATAAAGAACTTGTTCAGGAAGACATCCATTGTGAGAGGACTTTTATTGGATCCACTGTTTGTTCGCTTGTCTGTTCTCTTGTGGAAAGATCACCTTCTATGGGTGTTTGCTTCGTGAGAAATCCATCAAACCATCCCAATACGTTACCCATTATTCCAATCAAATCTAAAATATATATTAGTATTTCATGTTCAACTAATCAAAGGCACAGGATAGGTCAAATTATTCACAGCTCTGTTCAGGAATAGAAGAACTACTCACAATTCTCCTTTTAGTTTCCCTTCTGGTAAAGGTTGTAAGAGATTGAAAATTCATTAAATGTTATTAGTATATCAAGTCCCTAAATTTTGGCAAGAATTTTCAATATATTGTACCCAATCTGATACCTATGCTTTATTTAGGAGGAATCTCAAAACGTCCTTTTTTCAGAAATTTGGTTTGGTTAAACAGTTAGAGTCATTGGATTGTTATTTAACTCTACATTTGTAATTCCTGGGAAGTTGTCCTGGTCCTTTGATGAACATGTGAACTGCTTAGAACTTTATGGTTATAGCAATATCTAAATAGCACTGTTATGTTATGTGAGCCTGTTGCCATCAAAAGTCTAATTTTTGCTATTAGGGTACCTGTAACTGTTACTATGCTATAATTACTTCAGAACCCAAACTGCACTTTTTCAAAGAGTCAGTGATTATATATGTATTGTAAAGATACATGTACAAATGCTGATCTTTTATTATTTATCTTATTTGTTACATTTGTACCCCACATTTTCCCACTTATTTGCAGGCTCAATGTGGCTTGCATGGTACCGGAGAGGTGTTGATGGACTCCGGAGTAAAACAAATACAAATAATGGTTAAGTTGTGGTAGGAAAGGTTCATGTGGTGGGATCACATCGAGGAAAACAGGAACAGATGAGATTGTTTGGTGATCAACACGAACTGTGGTGCTGTAGTGTCGCGGAGTTCAGGCATTTATGTTGGGTGGGGGGGGGGTAGGCCTTTTGAAATATGCTGCCCATTCTCTGCTCCTCGGAATGCCTGCACATATTTTGCATGAAAATTGGCAGTGTTTTCCTACCACCTACTTCTATGCCTGTATCTGCTGGACAGTTTTATGAGCACTTACATGATTGTGTAAATCACTTATAAAATTAACCCTTCAATTGTGTGCACTGGTAAATGCATACAGGCCAAAAAGCCACTTAATATGCAATGCATTAAATACTTTGCATACCCATGAAATGAAGGTGCTTTTAGCAAATACACAGAAAAGCAAGAGTGCTAACGTAAGAAGTGAGCTTGCACAATACAAGCTTCTTTTTTTATTATTCTTAAAGGTTTGCATGCTAGGGCACCTTACTACCTCTCCTTGGTGTTGAAGGTTTATTGTACACCAAGGACATTGCATTCAGAGGTTTCATTTCATTTATTTATGCCCTCTTTGTACAAGGTTCACTTTGCAGCGACTTATGCTGTTTCTTTTTTTCAGGGCCAGAGATGTGAAATCTTCTTCCAATAGTATTGCAATCGTTAGTGGACACATTGACTTTTAGGAAGCAGCTGAAGTTGTTTTTATGCTTAGACAGTGCTAGAAATAGGTATTGGCCTGGGTTTTCTCTCTTTTTAATTTTTAATTTTTATTTTAATCCAGTCTTATCCTATGTCTGTTGTTTTACGTCTCATGTTTTATTATATTTGATTTTTGTTGCAATGATTTTATTATGTATGTTTGTTGAGGTCCACATGGAGGAGCATAATCAAATGGCGCCGGCGAAATTGATGGCCGGCCATCTTCGGGGCCGGCGTCGTAAGCGGGCGGAGCCAAGCGTATTTTCAAAATATACTTGGCGCCGGCCAAATCATTCACTGGGTTTAGAATAGGATCACCGGTGGATCGCCAGGTTTAGATGAGATGGCCGGCTCCGATTTTCAGCCATAATGGAAACCGGACCCGGCCATCTCAAACCCGGCAAAATGCAAGACATTTGGCCATGGGAGGAGTCAGCATTTGTAGTGCACTGGCCCCCCTGACATGCCAGGACACCAACCTGGCACCCTAGGGGGCACTTAAAAAATCTGTAAAAAAAAAAAAAAAGCAAAATTAGCTTCCAGGTGCATAGCACCCTTCCCTTGTGTGCTGAGCCCCCCCCAAATCCTCCCAAAACCCACTGCCCACAACTCTACACCATTACCATAGCCCTAAGGGGTGAAGGGGGGCACCTACATGTGGGTACAGTGGGTTTTGGGGGGGGGTTTGGAGGGCTCAACATTAACTACCACAACTGTAACAGGTGGGGGGGGGGGGAGGAGATGGGCCTGGGTCCACCTGCCTGAAATGCAGTGCACCCACTAAAAACTGCTCCAGGGACCTGCATACTGCTGTCAGGGAGCTGGGTATGACATTTGAGACTGGTGACCACTGGGTGAGTAAGGGGAGGTGATCCCCGCTTACCTCCGGTGGTCATCTGGTCAGTTGGGGCTCTTTTTTGGGACTTGGTCCTAAAAATACATGGACCAAGTCCGCCCGGCGAAATACTCATTCGAGCCAGCGGTTTTTTTTCATAATAAGGTGAAGCCGGCCATCTCGTAACCCCGCCCCGCTCTGCCCCCTTCCCGCCTTCGCTACCCTACCAACACACCCCCTTGAAGGTTGGCCAGCGCCGCAATGAAAAAGCAATTAGGGCTGGCCAAAATCGGCTTTCAATAATACCGATTTGGCCGGGATTGAGAGATCACCAGCGATCTCCCGATTTGTGTCGGAAGATCGCCGGCGATCCCTTTCGAAAATAAGCTAATAGCAATACAAGGAATATAAATGTTAAAGATACATTTAAAAAAAAATATTGATTCTCCATGCTAATTATCCCAAAGGAAAAAGCCTTTTGAGCAAATGGAATTTATCTCCCTAACCTCCTATAAAGATCAGTCCAACTACTCTTTCAAGCCCCAAGTCTTCTTTGGTATAAGAACAGACCCTCCCCCCCCCCCCCCCCCCCACAAATCAAGGCCCAACTTCTACCTTCTCCTCTTATCAAGGCTCATTCCAACGCCATGCTGACACTCTCCCACCATAACTTGGCAACCCCTTCTCCACTGCATCACCAAGACCCCCTCTTTCATCACAATCTCCCCCCTCCCTACTTCCAGCAAAGCCAGTCTCCCCTATAATAGTTATCTGACATGCTCTTCCCTCACTCCTCTGGAATAGATGCCTTACTAGGGCATAATGTGCCTTGGGAACCATTATATTTGCACATCTGAGGGGGGGGCCCATCCTAAATTTTTAGACCCTAGGCATGTGCCTAGTTTGCCTATACCTCAGTCCTGCCCTGCTCACCACTGGTTTCCAAATACTTGTCTGCTGCCATGACCTCTCCCTCGGGCAGCTTATCCATCTCCTGCTCTTCCAACTACAGCAGAAACGTAGTAGCCAGGTTGAGAGCACGGGGGGAGTGGAGAGCGGACTGCTGACAGCGCTGGCACATATTTTAAACGTGACAGATCACGTCAAAATACTACTACTACTACTTAACATTTCTAGAGCGCTACTAGGGTTACGCAGCGCTGTACAAAATAAACAAAATAATAAACAAAATAATAGGCGCTGGTGCTGTCGGAAGTCCATTTAGGGGAGTGGCCACTCCCCTGGCAACCCACCTAGCTACTACAGGCCCTGTCTACTAGGACATTGCAATATATTCTCCATGGACTAGGAAATTACCTCTCCTTCCTGCCATTTGCAAGGCGGCTCTGTATCTGTGCCCTCTCTTTTCATCCTCTTCCATGGTACTATCAGGCATTGTCCACACCCCTGACTTGAGGATCTCAGGTTAGGCTTGTCCGCTCCCTCCTAGGATTCTTCTGCTATTTTTTTTTTTTTAGCCTTCTTCTGCTACTTATTACTTTTGGCTTTAATGTTTTACCCTTTTCTATGCTGGTCTTCTGTGGCATTGTTACCTTCATTTGTGATTTTATTTATATTGTTAACCCCTTTGTTGAACACTAATGAGGACATTAATTGAAGTTACAGGGTGATAGACAACAGGAAATACTTTTTCATAGAGAAGATGGTGGATGCCTGGAATATCCTCCTGAAGGAGGAGGTGGGAACAAAATCAGTAACCGAATTCAAATTCACTTGGCATAAACACAGAAGATCCAAAGCATGCAATCAAAACAAAATTAAATAAACTGCACACTTCAACATGGCAAAGAGGGGTTTAATCTGCACAGAACAGTAGGTACAACTCTGGCTGCAAACAGTGCAAACTGCCATTTACCTAGAGGCTAATCCATGCTCAACAAATTTGTATGGATTTGCTGGTTGAATAGTCAGCCCACATCTTTTACTGATGAGAACGGAAGGTGGAGTATGGAGAGGAAAAAAAGCACTCAATAACCCCTGGACTTGGACAGAATTGGGGGGGGGGGGGGGGGGGGGGGAGGTGCGGACACTTAAAGACTTGGATAAATGGATTGATTTTGGGACAGTGCAGTCTCGGTTAAGTGAAAATATGGCATCATACAGAGACGTATACGGTCCATATGTACTTATAACATAATTCTGGAAAAGAATTCAAAACTTTGCAGTTTTCAGGTATTGTAACTGTGTGACTCTGAGGCTAGCCCACCCTGTAATTAGGCAGTGTATGATTAAGCTGTGCTGCAGCCCAATTGCTGGGCAGTCTGGATGGACCATCCGGGTCTTCATCTGCCATCATTTACTATGTTACTATGATTAAGATGATATAGCAAATTTTGAATAAACTAAACTGAACTATTCCCCATGTGTGTAGGAAGTACTTGGTGCACAGGGCCCTGCACCCTTATGGACCCTATGATTAACTGAGGCAGCTTTGCAATGGTGGTTGACCAAAACTTAAAGCTTCTTTTCTCTTCTCCATTTCCTTCTCCTCTCCCTGGTAATCATGTTTCCCTATGCTCCTGCCGCCACACTGTTGGCCAGCCTTTATATCTCTTCCCTCTCACTCACCTTAGCCCTTGGTTTGGTGCTTCTCAGAAGGATAGCGCCATCTTATTGTCTTTTCAGTCCAGGGTATCCCAAGCTTGTAAATCACTAAGATTACAATAGTTATTGGCCATTAAAGAATTCTATTTAAATAAATAAATCCCTGACACAGCATTAGAAAATCTTAAGATGGAGGGCCACAGGACTTTGCAGTTGCTAAGATTGGCCCTGTGCATGAGTAGACAGTACACAGTTATAGGCAGGGCCATGTTTATGCTGACTGTGCACATGACCTCTCACTGGCTGTAGAAATAACCAGCCCTGGATCAGGGCTGGCACCATATTGGAGACAGCTGCTTTTAGGATCTGGGCCTTGCAGCCTGTATCAGTGGGCTTGTCTTCCCAAGCCTGTTGCCTTGGTAGGGTATGTGTTGGTGCTGGAAGCCTGATCACACTCACTCTGCTCATCAGAGGGGCCAATGCTGCAAAGTGCAATTGGAGGATTGCTGATCAGGATATAGTCTGGACTCCTTGAGGCAAAGATCCCCATCTGCTCCTACCTCTTAAACTCCCTGGTGCCCTTCCTCATTCCATAATCCCCCTTCTCCTGCAGATTTGAGGCTATAAGAGGAGGAAGGTTGAAGGGACAAATTATACTCTTGTGGGCAGAGTGGCCTGAGGGGCTTTTTCCTACATGGCAATCAGAAGGGTTTTTATTTTTTGCAGTTCAGGAATAAGCAAGGCGCAGTGCCCCCTGGGTGCACGTAGCCGCCATTAACATGGCGCCGTGCCCCAATGGGCATGCGCTCTAATGCCAGTGGGGTGGAGCGGGGCGCGATGGGCACGTTCCCGCTGCTCAGATGCACCCGCTGGGAAGGGTGAGGAGAAAAAGGGGTTTAAAACCCCTGGGCAGAGCCCAGACGTCCTCTTCTGGCATCCAGGCATCTGCATGCACCCAGCCCGCCTCCCAATATTATGTGGATACGTACATGTATATATTTTGTCGCAGCTTTGGCGGGGTACCCAAGCCTGATGGTGTAAGCTAGGCAGCTGGGATCGCTGCGCTTACGGTTGAGCACCCTTGCTGTACGGCGGGGAGCTCTGTATACGATTGGTCAGTCTTGCTAGTGACGGCGGACAGGGTTGGCTACTAAGCTAGAAGGTTGATTGGCTTGGGTATACCCAGGGTTATGATGTTTGTATTTAAAATAAAGCTGCGGCCAAGTTGTGCCAAGTTAAAAATAATTCCTTGTGTCTTGTTATTATTTCAATATCACCAATACCCTTAGGCCTGAGGGGTCTCGGCTGCCTATGTTAAAAGCAGAAAGGGACTTGTAATCTGTCACCTTGAGCCCTGAAGGATTCACTGACTATTTTAGAGTATTTTAATCCAAGTTGCATCCCAATTGCCCACATCATTTAAAATTTAAGAAACACGAATATAGCATGTACGGGGTCACATTTGCTTGTTCTTGATCAGTATGACAACATCTAAGAGGAAAAGATGGTGATGGTATAACTCCCCAGTCACAGCTGAACAGAGTTTTGGGGGACAGAGCAACTTGTGAAAGGTCAGGTATACAGTTAATAGGACAGCAGGACTGAACTCATCAGTTCAGGAGCTGCTCTGATATCTGTTCTATGCCTCTTAGATATTTCTGCCATGTAATATTTGAACTAATCACTTTTATACAAAGGAGTGAGCTGGTTGAAGACAATTCATCTTTTTCATGATCCATGTTCAGGATTCCTATGAAAAGTCTTCACAGGTTGGTGGAAGTCATATCATTTTTGCCTAGAAATTAGACAAACCTAGGACCTTTTAATTATTGTAAGAAGGTGTGTGCTTAGTTCTTGTATGTACAGCAAGCACACAATGTTCAGTCCATTTGGAGTCCTCCCACAGACTGAAAAAACAATATGTGTTTGTCTCTACTGGCATCCTGAAATCACCATAGCAGGTCTAAATCTGACTATGTCAGTTTCAGCTTCAGAGCTCAAACTGGGGGGGGGGGGGGGGGGGGGGGGGGGGGGAAGGAACACTTATTGACCTTTATTGGCCCCTAGGCCCTTGAATGACGATTTCAGGGAAGAAAGAACTTGAAGGCTACACAATCTTGAACTCAGATGTTGTCTCTCTGTTCAATCCGCAGGGGAGGGTGCTGTCTGTGAACCTGCGCCACCTGATGTGCTATTTTGCATACAGCCTAGACCCTACCCTGCTACTGCTGGGTTCATCTGTCTGTATCTTGCCATTCTCCTAAACAGCACCTGGGCTCACTTCAAATGAAAATGACACGTACCATTCCTGAGCCTACAATCTACAGGCTGGGATCCATTATGCACCCAGACCGGGAACCTGACAGCCCAATAAAAGGTTCTTTTTATGAGCACATTTAGTGGAAAATTTCATTAATTAGACCTTTTTTTTTCCTCATCCTGTTTTTAATGGTATAGGAAAAGTCTGTGGGGGCATATAAACGTTACTTTAATTCACCTGCAAGACCTGACATGGAAAATTATTAATTAAAAAAAAGAAGTGTGTGTCACCTACCTCTGCATCTCCCTTCTTTTCCTCCTCATTTACTTAGAATGAAAGCCTTGCAGAGTATAATAGGACAAGTTGCTGAGGGTTTGGCTGGGAGCGTGCCAACCGCTAAAGAGAGCAATGGCCCCACAAGCCAAATCGTGGGAGGTGCCAAACCTTCTAACAATACACCACACAGTGCACTTCCACAGGGAGAGGGCAACAAGGAGGAGTTTCATGCCATCAGTGCCAAAGCCCATTCTTTGCCAAACTCAAACACGGAATTCATTTTCAGAAGGTGGTCTTTTAGTGCCTGCAGTTTTCATGGCTTGGCTTCTCTGTACATAAATAAACCATTCAGCCTCTAATCACTGTGCATGACCATCTTTACTCACTGTCATTCTTGTTTTCTTTTTTTTAATTTAGCAGCATTGTCCTGCTCTTTAAGCTAGAGGAAGGATGACTTCCATGAGTTTCTGAGAGGCCTTTTACATTTTTTAAAATGAAAACAGACTGTCTCACCAAGTTGAGCAGAAGTTAACTGATGAGAATCCTTTAATGAATCATCAGTACATCACTGCTTGTAGCTCAGCTGAATCCAGCCTCTTATCGGGATACAGGATCGTGAATCTTCATATTCAGCTACATGGAGCTTTACCTCTCCATCTGGTTCAACCAGTCTGATGACAGTCCTCCAGCTGAGAGGCCTGGACCAAAATTACCTTCAAGACTCAAAGAGCCAGCCAAGAGGGCCCACTGTTGTATAATAGCTGGAACTTCATCCCTTAATCTTCTATAGGTAATGCAACCCATTGCTATTCTGCAGGTATTAATCTGTGATAGACAGCTATGACCAAGATTGTAAATGACTACTATAAGAAAGGTTTTGTCAAGATTCTTAGAAAACACAAGTTGTTTATCAGGGAACCCATGTACTAAGATGCATTACTGCAATAACATAACTGACAATAACACATGTTGAGCTGTATTAATAACACAACTTAACGCACAAAAAATCATGCCCAGGAGTGACTCGCTTCTGTGGGGGCTCTTGAGGCATTTGCTGTGTTTTTCAACTATTTGCCTTTCTTAACTTCTTCTTTAATGTCTAAATACAAGGGAAAGCTGAAGGGTGTACCTCCCTCCCCCATCTCATTGCCATGACAGACTTCTATAACAGCCTTTGCAGTCTCCTCATCAGGCGTCTCCACTGTTGATGTTCGGAAGGACTCTGACCTGGTTGGCAAAATTTCACTGAGCCCATCTAGGCCCACCTCTTCTCTCCAACCCAGGACTGAACACTAAGCAACTCATCAGGTTTGGGGAGGAGCCTATAATGGAACCTGGGTTGTCTGTTCAGGCTGCTCAGTCAACAACTAGTGTTTTAGATTCATTATGGGCGCTATTGTGTTCTATGGTGCTGACTTGGAGGAAGAGATTTCAAATCTGACAAGAGGAGGAAGAAAGACAGGTGCTGAAGAAACAGCTACAACTATAGGTAGTACCCAGTATGGTGTGCCTACTCAATTAGCCCCTCTTGAACCCATTGTAAAGCCTGGAGGTGATTCTGGAGGTTTTGTGGTCAGCAGTGGAAAGTGTACACAAGGTTTGTTCCTCATTTGCATTTATTTCTTTAAACGCTTCTACAATGCTGCAAAGAAAGTAATCTGCTTCAACATGACACTAAATTTGGGACTATGGAAGCTTCTATATGGGAACTAAAAACTATGACCTCTCAGCATTCTCAAGATGAGATTATGCTGATGAGAAAAATCGAGAACTTGGAGAATAGTAATAGAGTCTAAATCTGAGACTGTTAAATTTCCCAATCTCTAGGTTAACTACTCCTTAGGAATTTTTTTCAGTGCATTTTGAAACCAATCCTTAAACTGCCTGACACTAACTTACCTCCTACACAAAAGCTTTATTATTATTTACCTATAACAAATGTGGAGAAAGAAGCTCAAAATGCTCAAACAGTGCTAGATGTCTTAGCTGTTCTGGAGTTATTGGAAGTAGAAGTTTCTTGGAGGACTACTTTATTCCAATCAACTACACTGAAATTAAGGGAGAGAAGAACTTGAATTGCAATCCACAAACATAAATCCTTGTCATAAACTCCGTAGTACACGTCTGACGAACTGATATGGTCAGCCATGCACTACTGCGTTTATGACAAGAATTTGATCAACTGGCCCTGAAACAGCTAAGCAAAATGCTGGCCATCGTTGGTAGTGAGTCTTCACATTCCCCAATTAGCACCGATAATTGGTACTTAACAACCAATTAGCAGCACTAATAGGCATATTCTATAACATGGTGTGCATAAATTCTAATACATGCAGCCATAATGGAGACATGTCCATGGGTGTGGAACAGGCAGGGTGTGGGTGTTTCAATACATTATGTCTATTGTGGAATATACCAGATCTGCACCTGGTTTTAGGTGGCCTAAATGGGTACACCTAAATTTTACTTACAAGAGGAGGAGTAGCCTAGTGGTTAGAGCACTAGCCTTAACATACAGCGGTGGCCAGTTCAAATCCCACTTCTGTCCCTTGTGATCTTGGACAAGTCACTTACCCCTCCATTGCCTCAGGTACAAAACTAGATTGTGAGCCCTCCAGGGACAAATGCTCAGTGTATCTAAATGAAACTCACCTTAAGCTACTACTGAAAAAGGTGTGAGCAAAATCCAAATAAAAACAGTGAATCAATTTTTCACTCATTCAAAAAGTACAAAGACCAGGGGACACTCAATGAAATTGCATGGAAATACTTTCAAAACAAATAGGAGTTAATATGTTTTCACTCAAAGAATAGTTAAGCTCTGGAATTCATTGCCGGAGGATGTGGTAATGGCAGTTAGTGTATCTGGGTTTAAAAAAGGTTTGGACAAGTTCCTGGAGGAAAAGTCCATAGTCTGTTGTTAAGGTAGACATGGGGGGGGGGGGGGATGTCACTGCTTGCCTTGGGATTAGTAGCATGGAATTTTGCTACTATTTGGGTTTCTGCCAGGTATTTGTGACCTGGATTGGCCAGGCAGAATACTGGGCTAGATGGACCATTGGTCTGACTCAGTATGGCTATTCTTGTGTTCTTATGGTACGTGAGCATATTCTATAAACTACACCTAACATTAATGATTTTTCTGCACCAATTTTTAATGTGCTATTTGTAGAATTTGGCCTATTCTGAATATCTGAAGAAGGTTCTAAAGCATTGTCAACTAAGTGATATGTTCACTATTTATTAAAGATTGAACATTTGAAAATAGTGATTGCACATTAGAGATGGAAAGTGTTTTATACCAATGATGAAGAGTCTTAGCTCCATGGCTTACCTGGGGGCATGGGGGCTCATCGTGGTTGGTTCCCATGACCTCCTGCTGGGTCTAGGGTGATCTCTCCAGGTGTGGTGCTTCATCCACATCCCTGCCTTACTGCTCCTGGGCATGCCGTCGGTGGTGCAGCTTCTGATTTGGGGTAGCTCCCTTAGGCACGAGCATGAGTGCAAATGCACAGGGAACCGAGCTTTCAAGAGCCCGCAGTAGGAAGTTGAGGAGGACGCCCATCGATGATATCATCTCCTGGGGCCATTTTAGGAACTGCGGGATCTTCCACCTTGCCTTGCAACAAGTCACCACGTTTTAACCAGTGTGGCGGTCTTCAGCTCTAGCTACACTTTCCAGTTCCAGCTATGGTCTTCAGCTCCAGCTCCAGTCTTCAGCTTCAGTCCTCAGCTCCAGTTTTCAGCTCCAGTTTCCAAATCTCCAGCTCCAGAATTCTGTTCCAGCTCCCAGCCAACCACTTCTATCTTCTGTTCTTGTGCCCAACCCTCGGCTCCAGTTCGTCCTCTTCCCTCAGTCTTGTGGCCCAGTCTACCCTAGTCAGGCAGACCTGCCACCAATAGGGGCCTGCCTGACCTTCGGGTTAGATGGGTTGCGCAAACCTGACTGCGGCCCAAGGGTTCAGTACCCTGTGGCATGACACTAGAAAATCTGTAGCTGTTTGAGGCTTTTTCCTTCCATTTTTTTATATACTTTATACACACTTGAGCATGCAACATAGTGATGGAGAACTAGAGTTTTATGTTTAAGGACTATGTTATTATCATTGTTTGTTCTTTTTTAAATTTGCGTTTCAAGTTAAGCATCAAAGATAACAACTGTGATAAGCAATTCAGAAAACAATATATTAGGAATTTATAATATACAGCAAAACACTTTACTTGGGAAACATTATGTAAATCTTAGTCCACAACACAGAGAAGGGAGACAACTAAGTATAGAAAGAAAATCCATACGATTACGAAGATAAATATCAACAGGCATTGCATTGTTTGTACTTCTTCATGACAAAGAAACAGTTCTGAGACTTTATTACAAATCTTCAAATACCAGTTTTCTGGGGGGAAAAAAGTGTCTGTTTTTCCAGACATTTCTAGATGGATGCAACTTAGGCGTAAAAACTTTGCATGTGTTCAGCTGTTCTGTCATTGGGGGCTACTTACCAACTTAGATCCCCATTTAAATGTTATATTTCTTAACAAACTGCTAGTTATGTTTTCCTTTTAGCCCTCAAAGAAAGTTGCAGCTATTTCTTCAGGTCATAGGTGTTGATCGGGCTGTTTCTTAGTTGCCATTGATTTGGGCCTGTTTGAAAATGTGAAGGGATATATCTCCTATTTTCTGATATTTCCTTTAATACAAAATCCATACGAAGATGGAATGACACCTCCCTCTTCAGTGTGGATTATGTTATACAATCTATATTTTGCCTTTAGAAGAATTTTATTGCCTTTAGTTTCTTTTCATATTTCTCTTCCAAAGTTTGGATGCTTTGATGTATATATTTGAAATGCAAATAAAATAAATCACACTCAATGCACTGTGAAAATATAATGAACTGTGACACACAAAAAGCAACTTGTAAGGCAAAAGAAAGATGCAGGTTGTGCTAACGTTATTCCAAGAAATTTAACATATATCTTAAGGTCACATAATTGGGGTAAAGAAGCATCTAGGGGTCAAATGATGCCTGTTTGGAAGATGACACCAGATGGGCACAAACAAGTGGATAGTACTGCCAGAGCTGTTTGAACAATTAAGGAAACTAGGCAGTTATCTAGGCTTGGTGCTTCTAGGGGACAAAGAGCCCATGCAGTGGAAGCAACACAAAAGCTCCTTACAGCCACACAAACTGAAAAAGCTGTCAGTGTTTACTTTTACTCCCAGGAAAGGTAGTCAGATTTCAAATTGTCATTTAGCCAGGTAAATGACTTCTGGAAATTGCCTCACTATAGGGACAAAACAACGTGTTATATTTACAAGTGTGGTGTACAATTATGTACTTATGTGTTTTACAGGATTGCTGTGAGACAGGGGCGATATTCAGGGCCAGCTCAACCACTAGGCAAGACTAGTTGCTTGCCTGAGGCAGCAGCTTTACTGGAAGGGGGGGGGGGCAGCAACGATAGCTGCAATCAAAGTAAAGCAATAGTGGAGGGAACCACACAAACTTAGAACCAGATGTACTTTTATGCACAGGGAGGGTGAGAATTTCCAAAGAGTTTATCCAGGTAAATGGTTTTTGAAAATTGCCCTCATTAGATATGTTCTAAATAAAGTTTAACATTTGAATGTATGATATTCAATTATGTGTTTTTACAGGATTGTTCTGGGAAAGGAATGGTATTGGAATGATCATGATTGTTGAATGTACATATGTAACATTCAGGATGAAGGGCTTGAGGCCTGAAAGAAGGGAGGGAGGACAAAGCTTGAGCTTCCAGTGCACTAAATACCTTTACACTGGCCCTGAGCTCCCCTTCCCCACTAGACCCACATAGATTGAGGGGGGAAGTGTGGGGAGGGTTCAGAGAGTGCCACTATTTTTTATTTTAAGGGGCTAGGACCTATGGAGGGGGGCATTGTTTTCTATACTTTCACTCACCAGGTATATGAAGAGTAAGAACCATGGCCTTAGACAATAGCCCACCTGAAATATTACTAATTGAACTGGGGGATTATTTTTTTTTAATCTTGTTGGTCTCTTTAAAAGAGGTTGCATGAAGGTTCTGGCTGCAGCAACTCAATGAAAATTACTGCAGAAATGTTCATTAGATAAACCGCATGGTAATGTGCCATTTTACCACACTCTAATAAATAGGCCTCCAGATGGAGTGGTGTCTGAGGGTCTGGAAATAAATGTGTTAACTGAGCACATGATCAGGAGGGTCTGTGCAAATGAAGACTAGAACACAGACTGTGCTCAATGGGTTCGAGCTGGCAGATGTTGTCTTGAGGCAGGCTGTATGTAGAAAACAATAGGTGTTGTAAATAATCCATATTCTTGCATTCTTTCAGTTAGAAAGAGAAGAATCTATTAAAGCAGCTTTTCAACAGTCAACCAAAAGTCCTCAGAAAGCCCTCTCAGAGCTCAGGGACACCAGACAGACATCGTAAGACTGGAAAGAAGTGACTTTTTAATATGAAAAAGCTATTTCTCCCTCCAAATATGGTGCTGCATCTGTTCTGGAGCGTCTCACCCTAGCTGTTGAAACGTTCCCTTGGACTTGGTATATGCTAATCAGGAGCAAATTATGTCAACACAGAATTACAAGCTTCGGAGCTGCACTAAGGTGTTCTCTATTGTCCAGAAAAGTCAATACATGAGCAATTGTTCTTCTTAATAGTAAACCTTTGAGGTTTCAGTAGTCCAATCAGAATTTGATTCAAAGTTTTAAGTGGTTCTAGTACAGACAGCAAAACTGCACCAGCCATATAAGCAGAAATGCATGAAAAAGAGAAAGATTGGATGGTCTGCCTGTAAATGAAGTCTATGCAGATTAAATATTAGCCTGTCCTTTGAAGTGCTAGTGAAAGATTTGGGAAGAAATGTTTGAGAACTTGGTTGGTACAGAAAAGGAATGTGCTTGTTGATGAAGAGCTGTTGTGAGGCATGGGCAAAGTTCAGTACAATAATTCTCAGATGTTTAAGAGGGAATCGTGAACTCCTACATGACAGAAACACATTAGCTCTTGAAATGCAGGCTCTGGAAGCTCAAGTGTTGCCCACTTTACTTTGGTTGATTTCAGCCTAGAGTGGATCACCACATTCTGACATAAAAAGTGGAGGAGTAGCCTAGTGGTTAGTGCAGCAGTCTTTAATCCTAGTGAACTGGATTCAATTCCTACTGCAGCTCCTTGTGAGTCTGCGCAAGTCCCTTAACCCTCCTTTACCCTATTTATAAAATAAGTACCTGTATATATAATACGTAAACTGCTTTGATTGTAACCACAGAAGGGAGGTACAGCTCAATCAATCCCATTATAATGTGGGGATCCAAAGAATCACATCACTGTGATTCAATGTATACAGTACTATAGAATAAAATTAAAAAGAAAAGGGAAATCATAATGCACTCCGTATTTATCAAGGATTGATTTTATTGCGTCTCTTTGCTTATTTTTGATGATTTCAATCAAGCGTTTTAATTGGGAAACGGAAAGAGAAATTACGCTACCTTTTCTGTTTCAAGAAATTTAGGTCCCATTTGAAAACTTGCTCCCAAACAGTATGAATAACGAAGCTTGCAAGGTTGATTGCAAGCTGCATTATTCATGTACTGTGGGAATCACTAAGGTACTGAGATACCATAGGTTAGCGACGCTGCGACTCCAGTGGTAAACTAAGGTGTGGTAAAAGGATCTTAATAACTAAACCCCCTAAGGAAGTTACCTAGCTAGATCAGACAGAGGAAAATTGTCTTCCACTGATTGGCTAAATGTAGCCAACTAGTTTCCCAGATCAGCAAGTTTCAAAAGAATTGGTGACCTAGGAGGCAGGGTTAGGTTGGCAGAGTTGACAATGGGCATACGTTTCATATTCAAAATGTACATATAAGCATATTTTACATGCATAGATCTACATCATCCTTTCAGATGGTTCAAGTCTATGCTTATATTTATACCTCCCCACATCTGAATTCTGATGGCCTTACCAATACCCTCCTCTCAGCAACCAAACCTTGATGCCCTCAACAATGCCTTCCACCCTGGATCCTGAACTTACTAGAAAGCCTCCACCCCAACTAGCTCCTTTCCCTACCCCAGCCAATCATTGTCCCTCCACACCAGAATCTGAGGAAGGATACTTATCTACTTCCTGCTCCAATTGCTGCATTCTATATGCCTTCGATATAAACTGCAAGCGTTGTCATCTCCAGATCATTCATGAACACATTGAACAGTACTGCTGACTACACAGATGCTTGTGGAGTTCCAGCACCTACCAGGGGCGTAGCCAGACACCCAAGTTTGGGTGGGCCTGGACCCAAGGTGGGTGGGCAGAACTCCACCTTGTCCTACAAGTGATTTGGTTTCTCCCTCTCTTGCCTGCATGCCATATGGTCTTTCAAACACCCCCTCTTCCCCGTATACCTTTTAAATAGCAGATTTTCACTGGCAGCAAACAGTTGTTGGGAGTTTTTGGCTGGTGGGGCTTGGGGTCCCTGCCAGCCACATTATAGGTATGCTGCTACTTGGTGGGCCTGAACCTAAAGTGGGTGGGCCTGGGCCCATCCCAGCCCACCCTTGGCTACGCCACTGGCACCTACAACACAGTGGTACAGTGAAACAAAGCCATTCAAGGTTTCCTCCTTTCAAACTTCTCCTCTCTTTTCCTTTTCTCTCCTGGTCACAGATAGATGGGGAAACAAAGAAACATATACAGGCACACAGATGCACTCATAGTGCCATACACATATGGACATACACATACACACACACACACATAAAAACGTGCACATGAACATACATACATACACACAGACATACGTACACATACACAAACTCAGGCATAGGCACAACAAACATACTCAAGAATAGGTATGCGCACGTACACACACACACACTTTCAGGCATAGGCACACATACACACGCACTTCCAGACATAGTTACACATAAACATACACACATAGGCGTGCACACACACACACACACACAATGAGGCATAGGCACGCACACACACACACTCTCTCTCTAAGGCATAGGCATACACACAGAGACACAGACACACTCCTCAGGGATAGGCACACACACACACACACACTTAGGTATTGGCGCATGCACACACACATACACACACACACACACACACACACACACAATCTCTCTCTCTCTCTCAAGCATAGGCACACACACACTCTCTCTCTCTCTCTCTCAGGCATAGGTGTGTGCACACACATACATATTCTCAGACATAGGCACATGCACACACACTCTCAGGCATAGGCGCACACACACACACACACTCTCAGGCATAGGCGCACACACACACACACTCAGGCATAGGCGGGTGCACACATATACACACTCTCAGGCATAGGCACCCATACTCACACACACACACACACACACACACACACTCCCTCAGGCATAGGCACCAACACACACTCTCAGGCAATGGCGTGCACACACATACACACTCTCAGGCATAGGCACACGCATACATACATACTCAGGCATAGGTGCACACACATATTCACATACACTCAGGCATAGGCATGCGTGCGCACACACACACACTCTCAGGCATAGGCATACAGACAGACACACTCTCAGGCATGGGTATGCACACACACACACACACGCACACACTCAGGCATTAGCATACACATACACTATCTCAGGCCCTGGCACACACACATGCACAAGGAAGAATGGGAACACAGTCCTCACGGGTAAATATACAAAGAAAAAGAAAAACGTGAGGACAAAAACAGGGGAGCCAAAGTGTCCAAAGATGTAAGATATCACTAGAATTTATTCATTAAGCAACAAATAATAGAGGACAGTCCATACTTCTGTCAACCACTGAAACAACTGGAGAAACAAGACTCAGAACGGCCATGTTTCAGCAGGAGTGCCTGCGTCAGGAGTCAAATAATCTACTACTACTACTACTTAACATTTCTAGAGCGCTACTAGGGTTACGCAGCGCTGTACAATTTAACAAAGAAGGATGGTCCCTGCTCAAAGGAGCTTACAATCTAAAGAACGAAATGTCAAGTTGGGGCAGTCTAGATTTCATGAGTAGAGGTGTGGTGGTTAGGTGCCGAAGGCGACATTGAAGAGGTGGGCTTTGAGCAGTGATTTGAAGATGGGCAGGGAGGGGGCTTGGCGTATGGGCTCAGGGAGTTTGTTCCACGCATGAGGTGAGGCGAGGCAGAAAGGGCGGAGCCTGGAGTTGGTGGTGGTGGAGAAGGGTACTGAAAGGAGGGATTTGTCTTGAGAGCGGAGGTTACGGGTAGGAACTTAAGGGGAGATGAGGGTAGAGAGGTAAGGAGGGGCTGCAGATCGAGTGCATTTGTAGGTTAGTAGGAGAAGCTTGAACTGTATGCGGTACCTGATCGGAAGCCAGTGAAGTGACTTGAGGAGAGGGGTGATATGAGTATATCGGTCCAGGCGGAAGATAAGACGTGCAGCAGAGTTCTGAATGGACTGAAGGGGGGATAGATGGCTAAGTGGGAGGCCAGTGAGGAGTAGGTTGCAGTAGTCAAGGCGAGAGGTAATGAGAGAGTGGATGAGAGTTCGGGTGGTGTGCTCAGAGAGGAAAGGGTGAATTTTGCTAATGTTATAGAGGAAGAAGCGACAGGTCTTGGCTATCTGCTGGATATGTGCAGAGAAGGAGAGGGAGGAGTCGAAGATGACACCGAGGTTGCGGGCAGATGAGACGGGAACGATGAGGGTGTTATCAACTGAGATAGAGAGTGGAGGGAGAGGAGTGTAATAATCCAACTGAGTGTAGCCATGAGCATGTACAGTATTTTGCTTTTGCAGCACTTCTTGTTGCTGGACATTCTTCAGAGGAGACTGTGGTCTAATATAAACAGTAGAAAATACAGTTTTTCTACTTATATAGAAGCTCTCATGTTGCTCATGACTACACTCAGTTGGATTATTTGACTCCTGAAACGGGCACTCCTGTCAAAACACAGTTGTTTCTCCAGTTGTTTTAGAGATCTGTACTGAGACTGGTGTTATGTAACATATTTACAAATGATCTAGAAATCGGAACGACGAGGGGGTGTTTACATTTGCTGATGACACAAAACTATTCAAAGTTGTCAAAACATATGCGGATTGTGAAAAACTGCAGGAAGACCTTAGGAAACTGGAAGACTTGGGCACCCAAATGGCAGATTAAATTTAATATGGATGAATGCAAAGTGATGCACATTGGGAAGAATAATCTGAATCATAGTTACCTGATGCTAGGGTCCACCTTCGGAGTCAGCAATCAAGAAAAAGATCTAGGTGTCATTGTAGACAATACACTGAAATCTTCTGCCCAAAGTGTGGTGGCAGCCAATAAAGCAAATAGGATGCTAGGACTTATTAGGAAAGGGATGAAAAATAAACCAAGAATATTATAATTCCTCTGTATCACTGCATGGTGTGATCTTAACTTGAATATTGCATTCAGTTCTGGTCACCATATCTCAAAAAAGATATTGCGGAATTAGAAAAGGTTCAAAGAAGAGCGACCAGAATGATAAAGGGGATAGAACTCTTCCCATATGAGGAAAGGTTAAAAAGGTTAGGGCTCTTCAGCTTGGAAAAGAGATGGCTGAGGAGGGATATAATTGAGGTCTACAAAATCTTGAGTGGTGTAGAATGGGTACAAGTGAATCAATTTTTCACTCTTTCAAAAAATATAGGGGACACTCAATGAAATTACATGGAAATACTTTAAAAACAAATAGGAGGAAATATTTTTTTCACTCAAAGAATAGTTAAGCTCTGGAACTCATTGCCGGAGGATGTGGTAACAGCGGTTAGCGCATATGAGTTTTAAAAAGGTTTGGACAAGTTCCTGGAGGAAAAGTCCATAGTCTATTATTGACATGGAAATGGGGGAAGCCACTGCTTCCCCTGGGATTGGTAGCATGGAATGTTGCTACTAATTTGGTTTCTGCCAGGTACTTGTGACCTGGATTGGCGCTGCTGGAAGCAGGTATACTGGGCTAGATGGACCATTGGTCTCACCCAGTATGGCTATTCTTATGTTCTTAATGGGAAAGGACCAAGATAAGGAAGAATCTGTTTTTTTGAACCTATATGCACCTAATGGAAAACAGAACAGTACAAGAATGTGACTGTAACAACTAGATTTTACACAATACCATATTGTCTCATCAAAAATAGAAATTTGATGGCTGTGTGGGTGCTTTAGATTAACACTATTGAAAAATGAATTGTTTAAACACGTTTGAGACCTTTAATTCCCTTGGCTAGTTTTCTAAAATGCAGGTCAGGGTATTATTGATTTGTAATAGAGCCTTTATCTACATGTGGTGGCACTCCCAAAGGCAGCTGCCAAACAGCTTCAATAGAGCTGTAGCAGGGCCTAAGGGCTGAAAGCCAAACCGGTGAGGGAAGCTTCCAGTCATCTCCTTTCAGGACCTGCAGGCTTTGACCTGTCAATAAATGCCCAGGCAGGGCCCATGTCATATAAGCATGCAGAGGTGTCATGTCAAGTGCATGCAAAGTAATAACAACCTCTTATCTTGTGTCTTCTGACAGCTGATAATCCAATGTGGTCCAAATGTTGTTGGAATTCACTTTTGTTTTTAAAATCTGCCCAAAGACCAGTGATTTTGTTTTGTCATACCAGCGGGACAGAGCCACAACAAAGGTGGGAAGCTGCCTGCAAGCAGGGACACTCTCCAGGCTGCCCACAGAAGTCATTATGAAAAGAGATTAGCCTAAGCCCCTACTTCTACAGACTAAGAAATGTAAATATTTTGAATACCTTCAGCAGCTAGCACTTTACAATACCACATCTCCTTATCAAAAGGGCATTCTGTTTGTGGATTTCACAAGCAGCAAAGAACAGCTTGTTTTACAAAAACTCTCTCTTGCAGATAGTAGGCTGCTCCATCAGTACATTTCTGAAAGAGAAAAGTAAGGCGTAGTGCCCCCACAGGGGTGCATGGAGCCGATCCTAACATGGCGCCGTGCTCCGATGGGGGCATGCGCGAGGGTCCCCCCTGCGGGGTGCTAGGAAGGTCCAGCGGGAAATCTTCCCGTCGGACGGCGGCACCCCGCGGGGGGGGGGGGGTATTTAACCCCAGCAAGGAAGCCCGGACGTCCTCTTTCGACGTCCGGGCATCAGACTGCACCCAGCCCCCCCCTCCCCAAAAGAAAGTGACGGGAAAGCATATGTAATGTGTATTATGTCGCAGCTTTGGCGGGGAACCAAAGCCTGAAGGAGTAAGCTAAGCAGCCGGGATAGCTGCGCTTACGGTTGAGCTCCCTTGCTGTGCGGCGGGGAGCTCTGTATTTAGTCGATCAGTCTTGCTAATAGCGGCGGACTGGGTTGGCAAGTAAGCCTGAAGGTTGATTGGCTTGGGTATACCCAGGGTTATGATGTTTGTATTAAAATAAAGCTGCGGCCAAGTTATGCCATTTAAGAAAATACCTTGACTCATGTTGTTATTTAGTATTACATACACCATTAAGCCCAAGGGGTCTCGGCTGCCTATGTTAAGCAGGGTTTTAGTTAGATAGAAAGGATATGTCTATTTTTATAAGGATGCTGGAGCTTTGCATTCCTTCCCTGGATTGTCTTGTTTTTAAGTGTCCTCTTACTTATTTTTATTTATTTATTTATTAGGATTTATTTACTGCCTGTTAAATCACTCAAGGCAGTGTACAACAACATTATTCTGGACTTAGGCAGCAGACAATTTCAACCTAAAAATATTCCAATATTCATATTATGGCACAGTATACCAGTTTTAATGTCAACATAATACACAATGAAACATCTTAATAGACAGCAGAGGTGGAACATATAGCTAGATAAGACAGAGTAACGGAAGTTACACTAAGAAAGAGGGGACTAACTTAAAGAAAGTTGCACGTGGAGTCAGAAGTGCATATATATGATCTCAGCTAGGGTAGGACTGGATAAGCAAGCCCTGCTCTATTTGCAGCTGGTGTTAGTCCTTATCTGCTGTATTCTGTATAGGTCAACCAAAGCTAGGCATGCAATTTTGGGTGTGGATCAATTATTCACACCCAATATTGGCATAAACAAGCACTGTTTCCTTTAAGGAAATAGTTCTATTTTCTTTAAAGGTCTTGAAGGTCAGACATTTTAAATTTAGCCCTGTATTGTACTGGTAGCCAGTGAAGTTTTTGCAGAAATAATGTGATGTGATTGTGTCACTTACAACCTTTTATCAGTCTTGATGCAGCATTCTGAATCAATTAGAGCTGGTGCAAACCCTTTGTAGGCAGATCAATGCATTACAGTAATCCAGTCTTGATATTATCGTGGCGTCAACCACTATGGCAAGGTCTCAATGTATAGAGAAAAGCAGCTCCTGAGGGTTGCTTGGAATCGGGGGATCTGCATAAGTGTTGAATCTAGCTGTACTCCAGGGTTCCTGACAAGGGGGAGGTCATATCTCCCAAAAGAGGTTTTGATGTTAGGTATGTGCCCACTTGTGTTAGGGACCCATAAGAGCTCAGTTTTACTTGGGTTCAGGCAAAGTTTGTTGTTTTTAGCTCTTGAATTGATGTTAAACAGGTAGTTGGTTATTCAGGGCTGTAGGTGAGCCTGGTTCAATGGGTATGAGTAGGTGTATGTCATCTGCATAGATGTAGAACTGAGTATTAGAGAACTGCATACAAATGAGGATTGCGGGAATCCCATGGAGCCTGCAGGATTCCCGTGGGTATGGAAGAAATTGCCACAAGATTCCTGCGAGGATGGAAGAAGTTGCTGTGGGATTCCCACAGGAGTGTAGTCAAAATCTCTGGTAACTCCAGAATGAGGCTTGGAACATACAGAGAGCGGCAGTTGGAGTACCAGAATGAGGCCTGGAATGTCCACAGAGGCAGCTGGAACAGCAGACTGAGGCTTGGAATCAGGGGCCTAGACAGACATCAGATTTTGGGTGGGCCTAGACAAGAAGTGGGTGGGCACCAAGTGTTCTCCCCTTCACCCACCACCAAAAAAAAATCTCAGCTGGCGGGAAAACGCTTCTTTCCACCTTAGCAGTCTGCAGCAGGCACACGCTGAAAACTGGAGAATAGCGTTTTCATTACCATCAGGGGGAAGTCTTCAGCTGGCGGAACTTGGGATCCCCACCTGCTACCGCTAATATGTGTGCTACTGTTGGGTGGGCCTGATCCCTAATTGGGTGGGCCCCGGCCCACCCAGGCCCACCTGTGGCTACGCCACTGCTTGGAATACTTATTGGTTGAATAGTGAATACCATCCAAAAAACCACGGGAGGATGTTGGGGTTAGAAGGAAACAGAGGGCTGTGAGCAAATAAATAATAGTGTTGACTTCTGTGGGTATGGGTGGGGATGGAAAAGATTAATTTTGAGGATGGAATGAATCTTACTGGGTACGGGTGGGTATGTGTTAGATTCCACTGGGGATGAGTGGAGATGGGTGAAATTTCTGTCCCTGTGCAACTCTGTACCGAACATGGCCATTTCGGCAGATGCTTGCATCAGAAGTATACATTCGGAACTGGAGATGTCCAGTTAAAATATAGAAATCTCAATCTTTGTTGCAAAAGCAAATGAGTCTTAGGAGAGCATCCAAGCGTTCACGTGATGATTCTGCATTCAGAGAACAATTCCTGATTGTTCTGGACTGAGTTGCTTTCTTTCTACTGTTGTAACCTAGCGCCTGTCTTTTTCGACCAGCAATAGGGTTTTACATCACTTTGAGGCTCATTTTTGAAGCTCATAGGGGTCCTTTTACTAAGGTGTGCTGAAAAATGACCTGCGGTAGTGTAGGTGTGGGTTTTGGGTGCATGCTGAATCATTTTCCAGCGCACCTGTAAAAAAAGGCCTTTTTAACATTTTTGCCCAAAGTGGACGTTCGGCAAAATCAAAATTGCCACATGTCCATTTTCGGTCTGAGACCTTACCGCCAGCCATTGACCTAGCGGTAAAGTCTCACACGGTAATCAGGCGGTAATGACCTACGAGCGCCAAATGCCACTTGGTGTGTGTCCGATATGCGTGGCCGAAAATATTTTTGTCCATGCGTATTGGACGCCCGGCAAAAATGAAATTACCGCAAGAGCCACACAGTAGCTGTGTGGAAATTCCATTTTGGTGTGCGTTGGGCATGCGTAGACGCTTACACGGCTTAGTAAAAAGGCCCCGTAGACTTACAAAGTTCCATATGTTACTATGAAACTTTGTAATTCTATGTGCTTTGAAAATGAGCAACTTAATTCCAGTTCTGGAGCAGATGTATTTTACATAATGCCTCCCAAAAGCTTATTTAATGAATACTCTTATAAATGTGCCAGTACATACTCTGTATGTAAATAATAGAATAGGTTGAGCCATCTTGAATATAGGGCTCCTTTTACAAAGGCACGGTAGCGATTCTTGGTGCGGCAAATGCGACGAAGCCCATTTAATTCCTATGGGCTTCGTCGCATTTGCAACGCAGGAATCACTACTGCGGCTTTGTAAAAGGAGCTCATAGTGCATTGAAAAATGAAAACATTATATAAATTACTGTATAACTATAGTTATAATCATTTTCATTATACGTTCACCATTCAAAGCTCCATACTAGGTCATATCCAAAAAAGGTTCAGGTTATAAAATTGCCTGCTTGTTTCACTACGCAACTACAGGATGCCATTTCTCAATGTCCAAATAGCCCAAATAAAGATAGTATAGGAATTTGCAACCATCACTTGGAAACAATTTTCTTAGATTACAGCTCAAACTGTGTTTACAGACATGATTATGAGTAGCTTTATACTTATTTCTTGCTAGTTTATTTCTTGGAGATGTATTCTGAGTGCATAAACTACTCATTATAATGAGCTGAACCCATAATGAAAACACTGCGGGACAGCCATCCAAGCAAAATTACAATGCACAGTTTCTTTCATGATTAGCCATATGAATGATCTAGGAACCCAGCGGCCATTTTCCTGGTCCTGTGTTAATTAAATTTTGAATGCTTTTGTGAAAATCTGGATTGCTTTAGAAAAGATTGTCCCTTGTTCTTTTTTTTTTTTTTTTGCTGCAATAAGGATTTTATTTTCTCCCAATCACAGCAAGATTTAATTTGGATATTGCTCCTTCATGCAGCCATCCATAATGGCCTTGCACAAGAAACAGTTTACAGTTTATTAAACTTTGCTATACCGTCTTATCAGAACAAGTAGGTCAAAGCAGTGTACAGACTAAAAAACAAAGACAAGAACTCCAATTTGTTTATAAAGAAAAGAAAGCCACATATTCAAGAGATTCATTCTTCTACAGCCGTCAAATAGTTCCAAATATATATATATAGTCACAGTAATATAATAGCTTAACATGTTCAGACACACGCACACACACAATATGTCTAATACCAGCCCTGTCACAGGAGCCAACTTTTCCAAATTATTCAGGGTGCTAAGCCCAATGGAAATAACCCCTCCCTGGACATATACAAGGAATTTTCTCAATATTGGGGGTGCTCAAGCACCCACAGCACCCACAGAGTCGGCTCCAATGAGCCCTGCTAATACCTGCACACCTGCCACCTCCTCCTCCTTCCCTTCTCCAGCACCTCCCCATCTGCTTTCTTCTTCTTACCCCAGTATCCTTTCCTATGCCTCTCTCTCTGAATCTTCCCAGTATATGTCCTTCCTTCTTCTGTTCCCTCGCCCACAATATCTGTCCTTCTCACTCCCCCAGCATCTGCCCTTTTTCTCCCATCCTGATCCTAGTATCTGCCAGCATCATCCCCCTCATAGTCCCATTCCCAGCATTAGGCCCAGCCCCCTTCCAATCTCAATGTCCCCCCAACATCGGCTCCCTTCCAATCAGAGACATAGTTGGGGGGGGGGGGGTGCAAGTGGAGCAGTTGCTCTCCCAAATGGATTTTGAATTAAACAGCACGTATGTTGATTGGGCCTGCAGCCTTGCACTAGCACCAGGCCCAGGCCTCTACCAGTCCCAGTCAGTCATCTCACTTCCTCTTCTCCCCCCCCCCCCCTCAATTTTAATGTTTTACACAGCAGAGAGACCATGTTCCTTTGATCCCTTGCTACTGCAGGACCATTCCCCCCCCCCCCCCCCCCCCCCCCCCCGAGCTGAGTAAAAGGACCCCTATATAAATTGACAAAAATGACTGCTCCTGTTTTGGCAGCTCTAAACAGCCTGTGCATCCCTGCTGCTTCAGAGAATCCAAGCACCATAAGCATACATACATACAGATAAATCAACAGTGTAGGTCCTCTGGAGCAATGCTGACTGAAAACACTGAGGTTGTAAAATAACAGTAGTGATGTGCCAGAAGAGGCTTTTGGGGCTCCTTTTTAAATTATTCGATGCAAAGTGTGTCGTACCTAGAAAAGCAGAGCTGGCAAAAGATTCTTAATAAAAAAAAAAATGTTAGCAATAGGCGCACTGAGATTAAAAAAAAAAAAAAATTGGCAGCACATCAGTTAAGTAAAGTCTACTCACCAGAGTGACTTTTCCTCCTGGCTATATATCAAAGCATAAACACCATTCAAGTTGCTCAAAACAGTATAAAGTCACCACAGCATCCTTGGAAACAGAACAGCTACAGCGAACACATGAGAGAGCCAGATGGTCATAAAGGATCTGGTGTCACTAAATCTAGAAGGCTTTGCCTGTTTACTGGGTGCTGACAGCTGTATTTCTTCCAAGACAAGGGGATGCCAGCATTTTAAGGAACAAAGAGATTATCAATCATTTCAGTTTGATGGCAAGATAGTAAATATTGAGTATGAATTGCTTGCAGATGCAAATTTGAGAGTTAGTGCTACAAACCTTTGCCAAAGAGCGCTGCATTCTCAGCTGCCACCGCCTCCCTCCCCAAACCAAAAAGCTTGAGGATAGGCAAAGAAATCACTGAATATATTTTTGGACATCAATCTGAACCACACTGTGAAACAGGCCAGACTTAAGATTTATCCAAAAGTAGAGGAATAGCCTGCATTCTGACTTTCTTGCATAGCTGTGAAATACTGCATTTTCGACCCAAGAATTGTTTGCAACTTCAACATGGTAAAAAATACCCAAAATAATGAAAGAAAAGAAAATAAGCAAAATGTGAGACTTCTGCTTGAGTGTGCTAAATTAAGAAATGGGCAAAAGGTCCACAGCACTTTTTTGTCTCATTTTTTTTCTCATTCCAGAAGTTGCAGGAAACTAAGGGGTCCTTTTACTAAATTGCGTTAGGTGCTAACATGTGCCTAATGCAGTTAAAAATGGACTAATGTGGAACACGCTAAAGTATCATGTGCTATTTTTTTTACACTTGCACATGCTAATGGTGCACTGAATTATATATTTTTTTTTTGAGGGAACGTGTCAGGGGCAAAGAGTGGGACACACGCTAATGGCAACATTAGCTCATGTGCAACCCACAAAGAATGGCTAATAACATTCACATTTATGTCTAAAATAGTACCCAAAAGTAAACTACCAATGATCCACTCATTTAGAAGCACTTTTACTAAGCCACATAGGTGCCCAATGGATGCCAATTTGGAACTAACGCCCGGCTACCGTGTGGCCTGGGCAGTAATTTCATTTTTTACATGCGTCCACTACACGCACCAGAAAATATATTTTATTTTCCGACGCACAGAGCTAACTGGGTGGTAATCGGCATTGTATGCATGCTGACGATTATCACCTGGTTAACGTGCGAGACTTTACTGCTAAGTGAATGGGGTGGACTAACTATACCTGGAGCTATAGGTAATAAATCCTGCTTTCTCTTACCCTGCAATCCATATTGCAGGCTTCCAGTGGAGTAAAGAATCGGATTCCTCCATTGATGCTCTAGCAGAATTCTCTACAAGTCTATCTCAGTCTAGGAATAAAATCCAAGATCTTTACTCTGTATACTGATTACACAGTCTTTTGGGTAAGGTCTTAGCAGTGGCGTAGCTAGGGTAGTTGACACCTGGGGCCGGTCATTTTTTAACACCCCCCCCCCCCCCCCAAAATCCAGTACTAGGCATACCGAGAATACAAAACACTCAGGACCTATAGAGCAATTCTACCATACCATAAGCAGTCATTTCTACAAGTCACACAAGGAAAAGGAAAGCATCTTAAACACTACAGTGAGCACTAGAACATCAATTCACCTATTGTAAAACGAAACCAGACAGAACAGTACAGATCGTCGATCCTGCACAGTCAATGCCAATTGAAAGCCATGTCTTTTTCACAAACACAGATACACCCTAATCCACTATAGAATAAGTAATCATAGACTTTCTATTTAGACAAAAATTAAACTGAACCCCCGATGCCAGACTCTGCATACAATGCAACACCACAGAAACAGAAATGTCCCCTAGTACTGTGCTAAATATAAAGACAGCAGATGTAAATTTGAAAAAACTAACAAATACCAATCACCACTTTACAAATTAACAAATAGAAATAAAACAAATACAGAAAATAAAATAATACCATTTTATTGGACTAATACATTTAGCTTCCAGAGGCCAAAATCTCCTTCCTCAGGTCAATACAGTATAGTGCTGTTACAGTATCCTATCCTGACCTGAGGAAGGGGGTTTTGTTCTCTGAAAGTTAAGTCAAAATGTATTAAAATTAGTCCAATAAAAAGATTACCTTATTTACATGTTTTATTTATAAACATTTATTAAACACGGCTACAATACTATATCCTAAAGCAAAATAATAAAAATATATATTTACAGTTTGTTGTCTCTGGTTTCTGCTTTCCTCATCTTCTTTTCACTGTCTTCCTTCCATCCAGCATCTGTCTTTGCTCTCTCTCTCTGCCATCCAATGTCTGCCCTCTCTGTTCCTTCCATCCACTGTCTGCCCTCTCTCTCTCTCTTCCATCCACCATCTGCCCCAGTCTGCCATCTCTCTCTCCCCCTTCCACCCACCATCTGCCCTTTCTCTCTGCCCCTTCAATCCGTCTGCCCTCCCTCTCCCATCCATCCAGGGTCTGCCCTCCCTTACACTCCCCCCTTCCATCCAGCGTCTGTCCCCTCTCTCTCTGCCCCCTCTTTTCAGCCCCCAGATTCCACCTGCCCCTAGTTCCAGCCCCAGCCCACATCTCCCACCTGCCCCCCTTTTCAGCCCCACTATCCCACCAGTCCCAGCCCTTTTCTCCCATCAGTCCCAAGCTTCAGCCCCCAGCCACTTCTCCCTGTCCCCTTTTCAGCCCCTAGTTTCAACCCCAGCCCTTTTCTCTCACCAGTCCCGAGCTTCAGCCCCAGCCAGTTCTCCCTGTCCCCTTTAAAGCCCCTAGTCCCCACAGTTGAAGTCCCTGCCCCCTTTCAGCCCCCAGTTCCAGTACTAGCCCCCTTATCCCAACTACCCTCCTTTTCAGCTCCTAGTTCCAGCCCCCTTCATCCACCACATGCCTTGCATCCCCCCTTTTCAGCCCCAGACACGTTCTCCCACCTGCCCCAGGCAAGGACCCATTTTCCCTCCTGCCCCCTTGCCAGAACCCAGTTCCAGCTTCAGACCCCTTCTCCCATCTGAGCACTCCCCTCCCCAGTCCCCTTCTCCTCTCTGAGTACCCATCTGAGCTCCCCCACCCTCCCCAATCCCCTTCTCCCCTGAGCTCCCCCACCTCTCCCCAATGAGTCCCCCCTCCACCCGACCCAACCTGACACACCTACCAGGCACCTCCATTCGCCTGCTCCCACCCTGTCCTCTCTTAAAAAAAAAAAAAAAAATCGAAGCGCCGGAGTGGCAGGCAGCGCCTCCCGTCTGCCCTGCTACTAAAAATCTCCTCAACGTCGTCGTCGGGCCTTCCCACATTCAGTCCCGCCCGCCCTCGCGGTAATAGGAAGTTATCTTAGAGGTGGGCGGGACTGAATATGGGAAGGCCCGACGACAACGTTGAAGAGATTTTTAGTAGCAGGGCAGACGGGAGGCGCTGCCTGCCACTCCGGCGCTTTGATTTTTGTTTTTAAGAGAGGACAGGGTGGGAGCAGCGGGAGCGGAGCACCCTCCCACCCGCTGACACCCGGGGCGGACCGCCCCCACCGCCCCGCCCTTGCTACGCCACTGGGTCTTAGTGCTGCAGCAAAACTGACCTTGTCAGCTTTATCACAAGGAATTCAGTTCACTGGTGTGTTTAGGGGAAATGCAGCACATGGATAGAAGGGGATAGAGAGAAGAGGGGGTTATGCTGCTCATGGATGGGAGGGAGAGGAAAGGGGGACATGCTGCTCATGGATGCTTGCTTTTTTGGAAATGTACATATTTTCTAATTTTGTATTTAGCAGAGTACAGAAGAAAATGCATTTCTGTTACTTTTACCAGTATTTTCACCGCTTATGGAATCTGGCTTTCTTGGAGGGGGGGGGGGGGTCAAGGTTACGGTGCGGGGCTGGGGCAAATATGGTAACCCTAACTCAAGCTTAAAGGTACCAAAAGCCCTGCTTCACCAACTTGTCCTTAACTGTAGCAAGAGCATGTTCCTTTGCTCCATGCCTCTGTGTTCTGCAGCTGCTTCAGGCACTATGCCCTTTTTAAAAGTCAAAAACAAGGGCTTGTTCAAAATGCTAATGGCTTTGGCAGCTGAGCAACAGCAGCAGGGATCAAAGGAACATGGTCCTTCTGCTGTGTAAAACATTAAAATGGGGGGGGGGGGGGGAGTGGAAGAGGAAGAGAGATGACTAACTGGGACTGGTAGAGGCCTGGGCCTAGAACAAGTGCAAGGCTTCAGGCCCAATCAACATAGGTGCTGTTTAATTCAAAATCCATTTGGGAGAGCAATTGTTCCCCTTGCACATCCCCCCCCCAACTATGCCTTTGACTGGAAGGGAGCTGATGGGGGGCATTGACATTGAAGGGGGCTGGGCCTAATGCTGGGAATGTGACTGTAAGGTTGCTGGGACTGTGAGGGGGGTGATGCTGTGCTGGCAGATACTAGGAACATGATAGGAGGAAAAGGGCAGATGCTGGGGGAGTGAAAACAGATATTGTGGGTGAAGGAACAGAAGAAGGAAGGGCACATATGGGGAAGATTCAGAGGGAGAGGCATAGGAAAGGATGCTGGGGTAAGAAGAAGGAAGTAGATGAGGTGGTTCTGGAGAAAGGGAGGAGGAGGCAGCAGCAGCAACAGGTATTAGCATGGCTAGTATTAGACATATTGAGGCTCCAAAATTTGGAAGGGGGACCAAAGCTGAAGAAGCACAACCTACTGGCAGGCTTTGGGGCCTTCTGTGACATAGAGTTGGGAGACCGCTGCTAAGGAATGGGCGAGAGACATAGGTAGGGGACAGATCCATTACGGAGTTAATGGAAAGTAGAAATGGAGTGTGAGGGAGTCTATAGGAAATTACTATTCCCATTAACAGCACTCCTTCATAGTCACAGAGCCACCTTAAAAGGTGGGCCAGAGAATAAAGAAGAGAACTCAGCAGGAGCAGAGCAAGGAGGGTGTAGTCAAGACAGGATAAAAAAAAAACTCTCAGCATAGATCAGTCAAGGAGGCCCAGAGGAGAGAAGTCCTCTACCCTAAACCTCCAGTACCTCTCCTCACGTAGGTCAAGTTTAAATTGGAACCCCGCTAAAATTGTAACTTTTAAATTGAGGGCTAAGCCTGGCTAATTGTGCTGCCTTTTAGAAAGACAAAACTGTAACTCTGGGATTCCAGTCAAGAAGCAAGCTGTTTGTGCTGTGGTTTGAAAGACAGCCCTACAGGAGCTGACCACAGCAGAGCACGTTTTGAATAAAAACTACTTTTTGGTGTGTTTATTTCCTCCTGACTTGGAAAAGAACAGGTCACTCGTTTTTCTGTTTTTTTAAACAAATTGGTTTATTTCACTTTTAAGCCTCTATGTGGCTGTTTTATTCAAGGTTCCAGGCCCGCCCTCACTCACACTATTACATGGAGGAAGACGTGAAGAAAAGAGAGATGGAAGCCTGAATAAGAGGGCCTAACATATGAAAGGGACTGGAGGTGGAGGAGTTATGGGGAAGGAGCAGAGGTTGAATAAGGGATCTGAGGCAGAAAGAGATATATGAGGATGGGGAAGGGATAAGCACAGAGGGAGGAAATAGGGGACTAGAAAGTGGGTGAAAGATGGGGGAATAGGAAGCTGGAATGAGATAGAGGTATGGAATGGAAGGACTAGGAAACAGAAAGCTAGTAAGTAGTGAAAGGCAAAAAGAAGGAATGAAATCTACTTATAGGTAAAAAGGAAGACGAGAGAAAAAGAGAGGATGAAACAGAAGGATCACTGTCAGACGGATGTAGAAAAGGAAGGGAAGAATAGAGAGTGAAGAAACAGAAAATGTAAATGATATCATGAGAAATGAGTTAAAAGAAAACCAACAAGAGATAGTGGTAAAGAGAAACCATGACCAATTCGAAAAATACAATAATCAGACAACAAAGGTACAAAAGATGTTATTTTCAGTTTTAATAAAAAGAAATATGTCAGCTTTGAAAGTGTGCATTTCTTATAGTTTGCTTAGTATTTCTGTTTTTCTCTCTCTCTTCAGTTTTCACAGCTCACAGAGCCTGTGTTTCTTTTGTTTTCTTGGGGGGGGGGAGTCTTCATATGTGTTTTAAATTAAGTTTATTTTCTAGGAGACGGTCAATGTTTTCCATGTGCAACCAAGGTAAGACATTCTGTTAACATGTAAAATATTATTTGGTTGAATAGCGGGCATTGAGCATTAAGGGCCCAGTTTACTAAGCAGTGTTACAGGCGCGTTGACGTTTTTAACGCGCGTTAACCATGTACGTGCCGACAATATCCCTACAGGCGCCTATATGGTTAGCACACACACTAAAAACACTAACACATCTTAGTAAACTGGGCCCTAACATAACAAATAAAAGAAATAATGTGAAATCAGAGATCAAGTGTTTTATTTTTTGGGCAGGATTTAGCACAGTAGAGCACCAGATTATTCATATTCGAATTTAAATCACTATTCTGCCAAATACGAATAATGTATTCGGGGCACTATTCAGGGTTGCATCAAATCTGAACCTTCGGTACAGCCCTACTTATTGATGTTATTGGCCGACTTGTTTGAGTAACTATGACCATTGTTACACCTAGTTGTCTGCATGCCACTGATGTTTTGGCACACTCAGAGCCCATGCTCATCACTGTCTGTATATAATCACATGATTTAGCAGAAACATTAGCTATTTTCAACACATTTCAAAGGACAAACAGCACCACCCACTTACCCTCACTTATAAGCTGATCATTTTGGAAAATGCAGAGAGCAGAAATTCAAATCGGAGTTTCTTTATTGTATTAGGGTTAAGAAATTCACAGCACTGGGGGGATGCTATTACTGCATATCTAGTACAGATGCACTAGGACATAGCCATAATTTATTTACATAGCTTTTCTTTTTCTGGGTGTCTAATAAGAAATAATTTTAGGAGTAAATTCTTTATTGTTCACTTAATTGCATTAAACAAAATTAGGTCTAAATGGGACGCCATAAGTCCTCTTACCCCCCCCCCCCCCCATCCCCATATGGAGGGAGTATAAATCATTGCACAATGGTTTCAGCAGATGTTTCAACTTCAGGTGCACATTTTCACACACACACCCAGCTGCATGGTGTCTAGCTCAGGATCATCTCTGCAATATCCAGGCTAGCTTTGCAGCGTGGAAGGGCAGATATAAGACAGGAGGAAAATGCTCAGGAAGTTGTGAATGAAAATCCATCCTGCCAAATCCCAGCCCTGCTTCAAATTGAGCTGAAAGTAGAAAGGAGCAAGAGGAAACTGCCAGGTCAAAATTTAAAAAAAAATTAGATTGTAAACTTGGTCCTTTAGGCTTATGAATCTCTTTTGATCCATGAATTAAGTGTAACAAAGAATCAATTTTGTGAAATACTTTGCATACTCAATTTGCTTACTGTAACAGCTTTGCTCTTAATGATAAAGAACAGGTGTACTTCAACTGCTGCAATAAGCAGTTTGATTAAAAATTATATAACTTCAGTTTAATAAAGTCAGTACTAACTAGACCATGTCGTGTCTATGCTTCAATTTATAGCTAGGAAGGGATTTTTCATCTGAATCCCCAGGTGTAATCCCTAGATTAACCTTTGTGTTAATGCCATGATTTATTAATCATGAATATGTACACATGGTTGCCCCCCCCCCCCCCAGATGACATACGTGTGTTTCTGTTTAAAATAGAATATTCTAGTGCTTGAAGCATGGAATCACTAGTCAGTAGATACATAGCTCACATTGGTATTGGCTCAGAATAAGTCCCTTTATCCTTAGTCCAGGCATTCTCAACCCAGTCAGGTTTTCAGAATACCTACAATGACTATGCATGATAGATTTACATACAGTAGAAGCAATGCATGTAAATTTATGCTGGGTAGCTTGAAAACCTGACTGACTTGGTGTGTCCCAAGGAGAGGGTTTTGAACACTTGCTTTAAACAACAGTCTGAGAAATTATTACACTTTTTTTTTGTCTCTTTGGGAAGTTATATGTAGTTCAAAAATCAGAATCTATAGCCAGGCACTCCCCAAGAGATGACTTTACTACATTGTGAACCTGTGTGAATGGAGGACACTACATTTAGTTAACCTTAATTAATAAAAAAATTACACAATGTGTTAAGCTGCTCTTTTAAGCTGTGGTAAGCATATGCTAGTGCTTACTGCAGCTTAGTAAAAGGAGAAATTGTCTTATCTGATTATTAGTCCTTCACACTATTCCAGAACTTGTAGGATAGTTATATCCATTGACTAGCACATGAATCTTAGGTGTTCTCTAACATACAAGCCCAGGAAAGAAACCCAGCCCTTCAGTATTTACAGAGACAAGCAGAGCTCAAGAAACAGAACAATGTCAAGAGTAAAACGACAATCTTAAGCCAACCAAATTGCCCCAACAATACTACTGAAAAAGCCAGGAGAACAGCAACCCTACTGAGAAGAATGACAGTAACAGCATAGCAGGAAGGCCAGTTAGGGCCGACGAGGAGGGGGGGGGGGGGGGGGGGGGGGGTAGCAAAATTTCCCGGGCCCAGGCAGCTTCTTCCTGCCTGTTTCCGGGTCTATCTTCTCCTGAATGCCTCCCAGAACCCAGATAATTACATTTATGCAATATCACGTTAATGCAATCATCCGGGTCCCGAGTCTCCTTCCAGCACACAGGAGCAGGAGAGGACAGAGCGAGGGAGCAGCATAGCAGTGACTCAGACAGAAAGGTGTGGGTGCATGGGGTGCAGTAGCGATCCGGTCCAGTCCTGCCCCGGGCCCAGCTATGTCTCTCATCAGCCCTGAGGCCAGTATTTCTGAGGGCCAGCTACGCCAGAATCAATGGGCAGGGTCTGGAATAGTGTAATGGACTAATGGAAAGAAAATTATCAATTAAGACAAAATTTCTCCTTCTATAGCGCCCTTTCCCACTATTCCAGAACTTGTGGGATGTTCAAAAGCAATCCCTAAACAGGGTGGGAACCCGGTCCTATCGCCTGCAGAGCAGACACTCCAAACACATCCGAGCGAGTCACATCTACCCTGTAATGTTTGACAATGGTGTGCAGGGACGACCAAGTTGCAGCCCTACATATTTCTGCTGGCGAGACCAGTAATTTCCCCACCAGAATGTAAGCTAAACTAATAGCTTCCTTTAACCACCATGCGATTGTGGGTTTAGATGCTGCCAAACCCCGTTTCTGCTGACTGAGGAGGACAAAGAACCTTTCCGACCTCCGAAACTCATTAGTGATCTTGAGATAGTGAAGCAGCATCAGACACACATCCAACAGCCTTGCAGAAGAAAACGGATTCCCACAATTTTCCCTGTGCTCCACAGACTGATTAATGTGTAACACCAAAGCCACTTTCGGAAGAAACGTGGGCATGGCCCAAAGTGACACCCTCGCTTTTGAGAAAAACAGAGAAAGAGGTCTCAATAAGAGAGGGCATGAAGCTCAGAAACACAGAGTGCAAGGCAATATCCAGAAAAACATCTTCAAAGTTGGGTCCTTGACAGAGGCCTTCATAAGAGTCTCAAACAGCTCCTTCTGCAGAGCCTTAAGAACCAGGTTGAACTTCCAGTCTGGACACACTGGACGGCAGACGGCCCACCTTTTTCAAAAACCATACAATATCTGGTTCCACTGCCAGGGAAGAGTTCTACAACTGGCCTCTGAAACACGTCAGAGACACCACCTGAACCTTCAACAACCCCAGCAACAAACCCTTCTCCAAGCCTAACTGAAGAAAGGCCAAGATAACAGCCAGCGAGGAAGAGAAAGATGAAATTGCCCTCTCCAAACACCAACCTTCAGGGAGGAGCAGCAATCACCAAGTCTGCATAACCCTTGCATCTCAACCGCACCCTTTGAATGACTAAGCCATAAGACTATAGGGAGAAGAGATCCTCCAAAAACCTAAACAGGAGAAGCCTGCTGCCGAAGAAGAAGAAAGCTGCAACCTGTCCTCTGGTAGCCACTGAGACTTTGTCTTGCCCATATCCCTAACCAGGGAACTCAGGTCCTCACCAAACAGCCTAAAGGGAATCTTGACAAGGCACACCTAGGAGGCCGCATCTACTGCCCAGTTCCAAAGCCACAACTGCCCGCACACTTCAACCGAAGATGTCCCGAACAAAGGCATGGACCACATCATAAAGAGCATCCACCAGATACACCAGTCCAGGTTCATCTGGGCCAATTGCTCGTCCACCTGTGCCAGGGACTGCCGATGCCATTTCAGGCATGCTTGTGTGACAAACAGCTACTAATCGATGCCTGTAGGCCCCATACAAAGCCACCTCAAAGGCTTGTTTCAGAGCGTGCTCAATCTTCCTGTCCTGGAGATCCTTCAGGGCCACATGATCCTCCACCAGGAGGGTAGTCTTCTTTGTCACCCCTGTGACTAGAGAGTTCACTCTAGAGAACAGCAGCTTTTCCTTCTCAGGCACTAAGGGATACAAATGGCCATCGCCTGTCCCACCTTAAGCTCCGTATCTGGGGCCATCCATTCCATTGAGATTAAATCCTGTTTATCTGGATGCATCGGAAAAGCTTTAGAAGAGCCTCTGAAGGGGTCCTCAATACACAGCACTGCTAATGCTTCTGAAATGAGACTGTTGAGCTCATCCTTATGGAAGAGCTGCAAACTTTTAGGGTCATCACACTCTTCAGGAGGCAGCTTTCCCCCTCATCGAGGGGCTGCCACAAAGAAGGCTCTCCCTAAAACAAGGCCACATCAGAACCAGGGGAGTGGCAAGAATTCTCCTCAGACCAATTCTGTACATCCAAATGAGGCCTTTTTGGAGCCAGAGGAGCAAGGGCCATAAAGAGACTAGGAAGCTGATGGGATCCCTCCTGACTCTGCCTCAACACTCCTGCAGCGCTCTCTCCACTGTCCCCTCATGACTTCAAGATGGCTGCCGCTCCCAGATGTACTGGTAGCAGCCTCTGGGAACTGTAACTGCCACGTTAACACTAGAGGCAGCAAAGAATTCTGTGGCGTTCTCTCACTGGCACTATCAGGCATGTCACGGGCCTTTTCTGGCTTGCAGACCCCACATTGGCCAGAAGCTTCACAGTAGGAACACTTTTTGCCTGACTCCACCAGAGCTGACATGCTGCACCAGATTGCACCCCTGACGTGGATCCACCAATGAATAGACCAGGGCCCAGCCTGTTTTAGCAGGGAAAGAAGCTGGACTTACCACCTGCTGCCACCACTCCCCACTTACACACTACAAAAACAGCAAAGGAGACAAAGCCCTCTCACACTCAATGCTGTTCACCTTGTTTCAGTCACTGCAGGAATAACAAGTGGGGAGGTGGAGGGGGAGAGGCGCACAGACTCCAAACTCAAGAGTTCTACAACCTTTACAGATGAGCCCGAGGCAACCAAATGCTTGTCACACTCAGCTGGGAGCCAGTAAACCAACTGGACCAGGAGTGGCCTGCTATTCCAGAGCCCCAGGCTGGAACTATATCCACCTGCTGGAAATAGAAAATACTAAAGGTCTGGGCTTACCTTACTGGGCTTTTATGTTAACAGCTCACTTTAGTGTTCTCTATCTCCACCTGCTGGTTGATGGACATAACTATCCCACAAGTTCTGGAAGAGGACAATGTGGAAGGAGACCTTAATGTAATTCGTCTTGAGCTAAATAAAATCTTTACTGTCTGTAGGCTATCAGCCCTTCTCCCTTAGAATATTATTTCTTATTTTTTGACCCATTTCAAATTTAATAATTTTTTTAAAATTTGTTTGTAGGCCACATTTTAGCTTTTACTCCTCCCCCCACCAACAGCAAGTTCAGTCCCCATAGAGCTTACAATCTAATAGTCAAGTCAGTCTGGAGATCATGTTATGAAACTGATCATCTTCTCCCCCTGGTTATATCTAAAATAAAAATCTTGTCTCTTCTTAGACGCATGATATAGTTATACTGCTCTTTGGTGCAAGTTTGCTATGTTCCCTTCTTGGCATACTGATGTAGGTCTCCTTAACTAGTTCTACCTCCAGGTTTCCTCCTTCTCTTCTGTTGCTTCTGAACTGTACTTCCCACCCTTACTACTATTTAGCATTTTTATAGCGCTACAAGGCGTATGCAGTGCTGCACAAACATAGAAAAAAAGACAGTCCCTGCTCAAAGACCTTACAATCTAATAGACAAAAATAAAGTAAGCAAATCAAATCAATTAATGTGTACAGGAAGGAGGAAAGGCTGCCTTCTATATCTTTTATAACGCTGTATAACATCAAATTGAGATCCTAGGCAATTATGTCTTGCTCTCATACTTTATGCTCTCCTGTTGCTTCAAAGCTGCTGCTCCCTCACCATCTCTCCTGGAGCCCCAAAGCCACAGCTGCCTACAATGGAGAGCTGTTGCTGTCCATCTGTCTCCTGATGCCTGCAGTGCCCCAAGACTGCTATTGCTTTCAGAACTGAAGACTCTGTAGCATCCTCAGCTTACTTGATAAGCTGAAGGGATCAAACTGGGGTGCTTTCACATGGTAGTGCATACCATTTGCCACTTGAACATTGTGCTGACTGTTTTGTCCCTGTTACTGGTGCTTTGGGTCAAATATTAATTCATACCCCTATATAAACGTGTCATAATTCACTAACCATCACCACAGAATCTAGTGTTAATCAGTGGCTACAAAGTAGGGTCTGTATATAGTTGGGTAACATCATCCATCATTTATTGTACTCTGACCTGATGAAAAAAGCATAATTCAAGAAAGTTGGTCATGAATTTCTTAAAGTTAAGAGAACAAAAAATTTTCCCTTTGTAAGCATGTTTTGTTCAAGTTCTAGTGGCTTTTGGAGAGGGTATATCCAGTAGGTTTGCTTCTGCATGAGCAAATTTATGTGTACAGAAAAAGCCAGAAACAAGCTGGGAGTAGGATACAGTATGGTAGTGGTGATGATGAAGTCAGGCCCCACCATATTAAGATATGTATGGGGGGGGGGGGGGGGGGGGGGGGCAGGGTAGCAGGGACCCACTACCTGTCAGCAGATAAAGACCAGATGCATTCCACGTATTTACAAGGTGGAAAGAAGAGAGAACAGCAGCCAGCAGTTAAAAGATGACATGAAAGAGGCTATTTCAGACAGGAAAAAGGAACTAAATGAAGAAAATAAGAAGCAACATAAGCACTGGCAAAACAGATGCAAAGCATTGATAAGGCTAAAAGAGAATATGAAGAGCAAAAAGGGCACTCAGGGAGGACAAGGCCATAACAGAGAAACTGAATGAATTCTTTGCTTTGGTCTTTATGGAAGATGAAGTAAGAGATCTACCTGAACTGGAAATGGTTTTCAAGGGTGATGATGCGAAAGAACTGAAAGAAATCTTGGTGAACATGGAAGAGGTACTGAGCCAAATCAACAAATTAAACAGTAGTAAATCACCTGGACCGGATGGCATATATCCAAGGTACTCAAAGAACTCAAGCATGAAATTGCCAATCTGTTGTTAGTAATATGTAACCTGTCATTAAAATCATCCATAGTACCTGAAGATTGGAGGGTGGCCAATGTAACGCCTATTTTTAAAAAGGGTTCCAAGGGTAATCTGGGAAATTACTGACTGGTAAGCCAGACGTCAATAGCAGGTAAAATAGTGGAAACTATTATAAAGACTAAAATTACAGAATACATAAGAATAATTTAATGGGACAGAGTCAGCATGGGTTCAGCCAAGGGAAGTCTTGCCTCACCAGTTTGCTTCATTTCTTTGAAGGCGTGAATAAACATGTGCACAAAGGTGAAGAAGTTGATGTAGTGTATCTAGATTTTCTGAAAGCTTTTGACAAAGTTCCTTATGAGAGACTCCTAAGAAAATTAAAGAGCGATGGGATAGGAGGCAATGTTCTGGTGTGGATTAGGAATTGGTTATTGGACAGAAAACAGAGGGTAGGGATAAACGGTAATTTCTCTCAAAGGAGGAGGGTAAATATTGGAATGCCGCAGGGATCAGTACTGGGACTGGTGCTGTTTAACATATTTATAAATGATATAGAAATTGGAGCGACGAGTAAGGTGATTAAATTTGCAAATGACATAAAATTATTCAAGGTTGTTAAAACACATGTGGACTGTGAAAAATTGCAGGATGACCTTAGGAAATTGGAAGACTGGGCATGCAAATGGCAGATGAAATTTAATGTAGACAAATGCAAAGTGATGCACATTGGGAAGAATAATCCAAATCATAGTTACCTGATGCTAGGGTCCAAATTGGGGGTCAGCACCCAAAAAAAAGATCTAGGTGGTGTTGTCTTCTACTCAGTGAACAGCGACAACCAAAAAAGTAAACAGAATGCTAGGAATTATTAAGAAAGAGATGGCAAATAAGACCAAAAGTACTATAATGTCTCTGGTATTACTCCATGGTGTGACTTCACCTTGAGTATTAACGTTCAGTTTTGGTCGCTGTACCTCAAAAAACATAGCAGAATTAGAAAAGGTTCAAAGAAGAGTGACCAGAATGATAAAGGGGGTGGAACTCCTCTCATATGAGGAAAGGCTAAAGAGGTTAGGGGTCTTCAGATTGGAAAAAAGATAGATGTGGGGAGATATGACAGAGGGCTACAAAATCCTGAGTGGCATAGAACAAGTAGAAGTGAATCTTTTTTTTTTTAAACTCTTTTCAGAAGTACAAAGACTAGGGGACACTCAAGGAAGTTACATGCCGGAGAATGTAGTAACAGTGGTTAGCATATCTGGGTTTAAAAAAGGTTTGGACAAGTTCCAAACCCCTTTTTTTTTTTTTTTTTTTTTTTACAATTTATTCACTGAAATTCTTTTCATTATCTAAATCATCTTAGTTTTCTCAGACTTTTGACTATTCTTCATAAGATAAATCAGAGAATCGCTTGCACATCTTATTTTCAGTGGCATAGCAACGGGGGCCATGGGGGCCTGAGCCCCCCCCAAAACTATGCCCCTGGTTTGGCTGGCAGGGGTTCTCCAGCTCCCGCCAGCTAAAGCATTATTTCCAGCGCTGGTCTCTGGAGCCGCCACATTTCCTGCCCTGCTCTCTCTTCCCCTCATATCCGGCACATGCATTTTAGTGAAACTGAGCATGCGCACATGCTCAATTTAATTAAAACAAGCTTGCCAGACATGACAATTAGGGGAAGAGAGAGCAGACCAGGAAATGTGGTGGCGTCGGAGACCAGCGCTAGAAAACATGCTTCAGCTGGTGGGGGTTGGGGACCCCCGCCAGCCAAGGTAGGTGTAGCAGCAGCGGCGGTGGGTGGGTGGAGGGCAGCATTGCGTGAGGGTCAGTGGGGAGTGTGTCCTCTCACTTTGGGCTCTGGCCCCCCCCACCTCAAAGTCTGTCTACACCTCTGCTTATTTTAGACTCCAACGGGTCCCATTTCACCCTAATAACAGGCTTCCTTAAGGAGATATTTTTCTGTTGATTAGTGCAGCTTACTCATATTTTAATCTTCATTGTCAAGAGTCTCACTGTCTGGTTCTCTCTCCGGCTTTTTGAAGAAAAGTTATTGCAGAAAAAAATCAGATGATTTAGATAATAAAAAGAAGTTCAATGAATAAAATTTAAAAGGGTTTTGGACCAATGAATGAGACTTAACCACAATTGACACTGATGAATTAGCTAACAGCAGTGGTTTCTGAGGTTCTTTCCCTATAACAAAACAATGTGTTTACTGTTATTTGATAATACCTTTTTGTTTTTTTCGTCGTTGGATTTTGGTCCTATATCTCTATTTTGACTCAGAGTGAAGGCTACTTCTTGCACTGGGATTGATAGCATTGAATGTTGCCACTATTTGAGTTTCTTGGCCACTTTCAGAAACAGGATACTGGGCTAGATGGACCATTGGTCTGACCCAGTATGGCTATTCTTATGTTCTTATGAGGTGTACTGATCAGCAATATGCCAGTAAGGCCACAACCTCCATTAGCTTATGGTATCATAATCCAGGCAAACAGAACAGTACACTGTCATGCAGAAGACATGCCATGAGGTTCTTGCTCATCTAGAAATCTTTCTAGAGCAGATGGATCCGAGTATTGCGTAGATTTACAATATGTGACTTTCATGGTAGCTGGCAAAAAGAGTCCATATATGGCATTTATATTTTTCAGTCTGGAGTGCAGGCAAGAAAGTGCTTGCGCTTAACCGTTAATTTGGCAAAATCAGAACTTGCAATTTTATGGCTGTTTCATAGAAGCTGAGGCTTTGTTTTAGCAGCAGAAAGAATATCCATTGCTTGAGGATGACAGAGAATTTTACAGCTGATAGGCCACAGGAATTTCTGCATGGTAGCATCTGTGAGGCACCCTGTAAGCCTGCTCTAACTCAAATGAATGTTTGAAATGCAAAGATAAAAGCGATGGAATAAAAGTTTCCAGAAAGCTCACCTAGTGATTAGAGCACTGGTCTTGCAATCCAGAGGTGGCCAGTTCAAACCCCACTGCTGCTCCTTGTGATCTTGGGCAAGTCACGTAACCCTCCATTGCCTCAGGTACAAACTTAGATTGTCAGCCCTCCTGGGACAGAGAAATATCCAGTGTAACTCACCTTGAGCTACTACTGAAAAAGGTGTGAGCAAAATCTAAATAATAAATTCCAGGATAGATTAATTCAGTTTAATGATGTGACATTATATTCAATGCATTTTATGTCTATCAATAAAATCTTGTAGAAGAGGAGGATCAGTACAGGCATATGTCACCATCATCCATGCGGGGTACTGCAGGCCAAATTTACCTCCTAGATCTTTTAAGGTCTTGTCTCAGAATCAGGAAGTGCAGTTGTTTTTGTTTGATCTGGAACAAAAAAAGTATTTTCTTAACCTGAAAGACAATATATTGTTTAAACTTTGCAGTAGTGAGAATTTTCAGAGCATGTTGGTAATGAAGAATTTCACTACAATGTTTAGTAGTACAGAAAGGCCCCAAAGGAACTCTGTGTGCCTGCTCAATTTCCAATTGAGGCTCAAAGGAATGCTCTAGTATTTTTGGGAGCCAAAAAGAAAGGCAATATCGGAGCCCTCTGAATAGGGTTACCATTGTCCGGATTTACCCGGACATGTCCTCTTTTTGAGGACATGTCCGGGCAACCGGGTGGGTTTTGCCAATCTGCCCGTTTGTCTGGATTTCTGGACAAATGGGCAGATTGCTAGCCTCCCCTTCCCTTACTTCTGCCCTGGTGGTCTAGTGACCTCTTTATACTACTACTACTTAACACTTCTAAAGCGCTACTAGGGTTTAAAAAAGAAGGACAGTCCCTGCTCAAAGGAGCTTACAATCTAATGGACAAAATGTGCGGTCAATCAAATTGGGGCAGTCTAAATTTCCTGAATAGAGGTAAAATGGTTAGGTGCCGAAGGCGACATTGAAGAGGTGAGCTTTGAGCAAGGATTTAAAGATGGGCAGGGAGGGGGCTTTGCGTATGAGCTCAGGAAGTTTATTCCAAGCATAGGGAGAGGCGAGGCAGAAAGGGCGGAGCCTAGAGTTGGCGGTGGTGGAGAAGGGTACAGAGAGGAGGGATTTGTCCTGTGAGCGGAGGTTTCGGGTAGGAGAGTAAGGGGAGATAAGGGTAGAGAGGTAATGAGGGGCTGCAGATTGAGTGCATTTGTAGGTTAGAAGGAGAAGCTTGAACTGTATGCGGTACCTGATCGGAAGCCAGTGAAGTGACTTGAGGAGAGGGGTGATATGAGCATATCAGTCCATGCGGAAGATAAGGCGTGCGGCAGAGTTCTGAACGGATTGAAGGGGGGATAGATGGCTAAGTGGGAGGCCAGCGAGAGTAGGTTGCAGTAGTCAAGGTGAGAGGTAATGAGAGAGTGGACGAGAGTTCGGGTGGTGTGCTCAGAGAGGAAAGGGCGAATTTTGCTGATGTTATAGAGAAAGAAGCGACAGGTATTGGCTATCTGCTGGATATGCGCAGAGGAGAGGAGGAGTCGAAGATGACTCTGAGGTTGCGTGCAGATGAGACGAGGAGGATGAGGGTGCCATCGACTGAGATAGAGAGTGATCTCGGCGCCGATTCAAAATGGCCACAGAGAGTTGAAGTGACCTCGTGAGACTTCAACTCTTGGTGGCCATTTTGAATCGGCGCCAAGATCAGCAACAGGAAGGATGCATGCCTGGCAGCGCTTTCCTGCCCTGAAGAGGTCACTAGACCACCAGGGCAGCAGTAAGGTAAGGGGAGGGGGGTGATGAGGTGTGTGACAGGGGGCGGGGCATGTGTCCTCCTTTTTGGGGGACAAAATATGGTAACCCTACCTCTGAAGCTTCTGGCAATCTCAAAATTCTGATGTTGTTTGTGCGATTGCGGTTAGATAAGTACTCCAAGTTGAGTAGAAGTTTCTGGATGTTTTCATTTTGCTTAGTTTTCTGAGCCTTTAGTTCCAAAATCGATGTTCTCTATTCTAAATTATTTAGTTGTTGGTGAAATAGATCAATTTGACTCTGTCCGCCATCTTGTCTGAAATAGGAGAATTAGTCTTCAGTCTTTTCAGACTAGAGAATCATTGATCAGATTTTGGAATTTTGCTCTCTGCCATATCCAGAAAGTAGTGAGAGTAGCGATGCCTAAAGAGATATATTTTGGCTATAATAATCAAACTCGATGATCAGGCTGAGGAGCTCATTCCAAGTGTCTGTTCACCATCAAGCGCCAAGCACCGTCCCCTGCTGCTCATGTTTCAAACTCTAAGCACAGTGGAGGGGGCTTGTTCAGCATCAGCACCCACAGAACAGACTCCTATGTCATGTTGCATTATGGGACTTGTAGGCCTCGATGTCACTACTAAACATTTCTAGAGCGCTACTAGGGTTACGCAGCGCTGTACAATTTAACAAAGAGAGGCAGTCCCTGCTCAAAGAGCTTACAATCTAATGTAATCACCACTGCCATCTACCTGTCCTACGTTAACTTATAATCAGAATGGTGCTCGCTACAAAATTCCATGGTTCAAACCCAGGACTGGCTACAAAGTCTCCTCCTAGAACTAGGTAACTTTAGCCACCCAGAAACATTCACGTAGCAACCACTCACCACACTCAGGCCAGACACCTCGCTGTCCCCACCCCCCATTACTGAAACACATTTTATATCTCTCCACCGACTGCCACGCGTTTCAACCACTCATTCTACCAGAAAAAAAACCTCCCCCCCTTTCGATCAGATTTGGCCCAAGTTATCCTCGTGTCCCCCTGGACAATGGTTCAGCTCGAGACCGCGAACTCCCAACATTCCTAGAACGCTTGGCCGCAGGCGCGCTCACTTTTTCACCCCCGTCCGTCCCAAGTATTTAAAGAGAGCAAAAAGGAAGCCGGCCCAGAAGAACGAACGAGAGAACTGGCGGGACAGATGATCATGGCTGCGTGTGAGAACGCACAGGATTGGTGAGAACAAAGCGCGGGTAACTTGCCGACGAAGGCGTGTGCGCGAGGGAGGGGGAGGGGCACTAGTCTCGAGAGAAGTCCTGCTGGCAAAAACCTGCGCGACACTTAATAGACGACTCATAAAATCAAAAATTTGGAAAAAAAAATCACAAACACTCTTCCTTGCAAATGTTCCCTAGCAGCATCATAACAACCGAGACAGAAGAACTACTAATAACTGCAACAAGGTAGTAGTAGTAGTAGTAGCAGCTGTATAGTAAATGCATTGTTTGTCTCTGGCTGGCTTCCCATTCCATTTCCGGGTTTGCCTCTGCAGCCAATTAGGTGAGCTTGAGTCAGCTCAGCGTTCCAACCCGCCTATTGCGCTGTTATGGATGGGAAGGGGTAGGGGTGGAGCTTGTAGTCCTTCGCTTGCTTTCCACTGGTGCTTGTTATTGCCTGCAGCCAATCAGCCGCGTTCTAGTTCCTTTGGCCTGCCTCCGGTGTCTGGGGGAGTGTGGGAGCCAGGCTTGCTCTGGTTCGTCTGTCCGGCGGCCGGGGTAGCTTTTAGTTCTTTCCTGCTGCCTATCGTGTGTAAGCAGGCGATCAGCTGAGTCGTCCCTCGTGTCCTGAAGCCTCTTACCTGCTTGGAGGTACTTGGGGAGGGGGAAGTGGACCTTTGCTGTTTGCATTTGACCTCTCAATGTCTGGGTCTTGGTATTCTTGCTGTTAGTTCCTTTTGCCTTGAAGTACGGGGAAGGGGAAGCAGAACTTAACTGCTTGGCTTCAATCACTCTGCGTCCTGTCTCGAGGTACGGGGAAGGGGACCCAACGCTGAGATGTGCGTACTGATCTGGTCTGTGCTGTCCCTGAGTTAAAATCTGGTTTCTGATGTGTAGTTTAAGAAATATTGGCTTTTTAAATGCATTTTAATCTCTGGTAAAATATGCTTTTCCATTTTAGCTTATTCCTGGGTGTAATTAACAAGGGATGGATCTACTTACTGTATTAGGATTTTGCTAGGTACTTGCGACCTGGATTGCCACAATTGGAAACGGGATGCTGGGTTTAACGGATTTTTGGTCTGACCCAGTATGTCATTCTTATGTTCTTAACACAAAGGGGTTATTTTTTTTATATAAATAAGGTAATTTTGAGGTTCATTTATGATAATTTTATATTTCAGATTTGGCAACACTTGTGAAAGGTGCCAAGAGACATGGAGCGCCACTGTAAGCTGGGCACAGGCTCTGCACACAAGACACTGCACCAGGACAGTGCCCACCTTCACCTGCTGTGGAGCTCCTGCTGAAACTGCAACAGTACAAGGGGAAGGCATGGCCGACCCTCTGCGAAGGACTTTATCCAAGCTCCGAGGCAAGAGGTCCAAGTGTGTGGTAGCGGCAGGAGCTGGGGGACTTACAATCCGAGTTGCTGCTGGCTGCAGTCATCAGGAAGGTAAAGAGCCTAGGGAGGAGCAGCAGCTACAGGCAGAAACCAGTGACTGGGGGAAGGTTGCTGCAGTCCTATGGGCTGAGAGCACTGAGTCCTCAGCACATCGTATGAAGGGTCCCCTTGGGAAGAATTCAGGTGCCCTATCTGGTCCTCGCATTGGGGGGTGTACTGAGGAGGAGCCAGCAGGGGGCTCCACTGTGAACAGAGACTTATTGAGAGAAGGGCCCAGGAAGGGTGATGCATCACCATGCCCTAGCAAGCAACAGCAGGCGACTGTGGGAGACTGTGGTGCCAGTGAACCCAGGAACTCTGGGATCCTGCAGGCAGGTGAGAGTCTCTGTTCCTTGGACAGTGGAACATTGTCCCCCAAGTTGAGAGCTCCTGGTTTTTTTAGGAGCCAGGCACTTGCTCTGGACTCTCAGAGCCCTGGAAGCACACCCATACCTGAATTGTCTTTACCCATGAGCCATATTTCAGTGCAGCAAGCTGAAGGGGAAGTGCTGCCTGTATCTCTCCACTTGGGTCCATACCCAAATGGTTTGACCCTCTTGCAGCAGTGTCCCACAGGGAATTGGCAGAACTCTAGGGCTTTAGTTTCCGAGCTGGCCACAGCTCATCCTGGCCATGGCCGCCACATCTGTGCCACACTGGAACAAACCTTTAGGGAACATCTTCACAACCGCCATTCTCTAGAGAGTGAGGAAGATGATTACTACGACAATGACAACCTTCCCTGCTATGAGCACAAATTTTCCACCTCCCAGCTTCAGCAGCTGTGGGGAAGCCAGGAGCCAGCAGGTGTCTGCTCAGTACCCCTAGCTGGTAGCACAGGGACCTCTGAGTGCGCAGGCAGTAAGAAGGGCAGTGCTGATAGTTACCAGGAGACAGACAGATTGAGGACTCAGTTACAAGAGGCCTATTATTTGCTTATTCATGCCATGCATGATATGCCCATTGATAGTGAACCAAGTAAGGGCAGCGGTTTCACACAAATCAGCCCTTCCAGCTGCCAGTCACAGGAGAGTGTTTGTACCCAGTCATCTGTTAGAGCTACAGAAAGTGATGTTTGGTCGTCTGGTGAAGCCAGTCCACTGCAGGTGTCCGATACAGATTCAGAGACTGCAAAGACTTCAAGAGACACCAAGAGTTTCCCTGGGATGCAAGTTAATAGCAAAAGCTTGGAGGTCCTCTGTAGCACAGCTGCAGATTTGTGTCTGCATAGGTCACTTAGTGATAGCCTGATCAAATACCACGCACCGGAGTGCCGAGTCCTTTCGGAGCCGGATCTGCAACACAGCCAGAGCTATCCTTGTCAGCCTTGTAAAGGTGCTTTGGACAGCCCTAAGGAGAGTAGTGCTCAAGCAGCTGAGCTGTTGGTTAGCTGGCAACATTCAGACTGCAGTACTGTTCATCAATCATATGGGAACAATGAAGTGTTAAGTGACTTTGGCTCCACAGTTAACAGTTTTCAAGATTCAGCAGACATTGTCATAGTAATGTGCAACAAAGCCGATAGCTTTAGTGATGGCCAGGGAGGTTCACTGAAGCCACCAGGGGTGACAGTCAAGAAGATGCAGAAATGGATGTACAAAGGACGCCTGCTGTCTTTGGAAATGAAGGAGCGTATTATTGGAACTTCACAGAAAGACAATGGGACTTACTGTTCACTTGCAGCTCAGACCCATAACAGAGAAGAAAATCTGGATACAAATTCAGCTGCTCCTGCAAAGGTACAAGATGGGAGCAAAGTGCTGCAGTCTGCTTCCAGTGACAGAGTTATGTTGACAGGTAGGCTGCTCAGAATTGCGGATAGAAATCCTTGGATCCTATTATCTTCATCACATTATCTACCGCCTGATTTCTTATGATGGGATATTTGGAGAGAAAATAACACCACCTCTCATTTTCTGTTACTAATGGGTGACTTAGTGGTGGAGGGTAATTTAATGCGTGTGTTTGTTTGTTTTTTCAAAATAAGGACAATAAAAAATATAGATTTGCATGCATATCACTGCCACAATATTATTGATCCACTTGTGGGCAGTGTAATGTTTGTTAATAGTGCTTTTTTTTTTGCTTTAAGGCCGTTGTCTCAACTAACTTTAGTTGGAAACTAATTTTTACCTTTTTATAGAGAGGAAGTGTTGCTAGGAGAATTAGAGAGTAGAAACTTAAAAAGTTTGAGCAACTCTGCTTTAAGAAACATGATTGAGAATACCTGTTTCCAGTAATATATTAAAAATGTTTTCATGATATTGGCATATTCAATAGCCTGTTGAAGTTTTGTTTGCCCTCTTTAAAGCATGCAATTCAGTAAGACCACTGAATAAATGTTTAGAAACTCCTGGATTTTGTTAATGATGGTTAGAAAAAATGGTAGCTTTAACATTTTCCATTCTTTTAGGACATAAGGGATTTGTAGCTGTTCCAGCCAGTGCATAAAAAATTCTACATTTACAAAGGATATAAATTATCTGCCTTCAGTCACTCTAGACTTTGCTAACGGTTATCAGCCACAGGGCCCATTTTATTCTTAATGAGCCCTGCGGCATATAGCGTGAGCTAATGTCACTGGTACACACTAACCGTTAAGAAATGAACCCCCCCTGTGTGCTTATTTGATTGCCAAATGTGGAAAACTGTTTTCTCTGCTGCTTCAGTTCACAATACCTGTTGGTGCAAGCTAGGAGAGTAATAGACATACTGTTCTCTTTTAAGCTGCACAATTTTCAGTGCCGACATGTGTGGTAAAAGAAGGAACGTGCATTTTTTTCTTCTTTTTGATATATATTTTCAAGACTGAATAAAGTAGTTAATATTTAGGCTCAGCTTAAATTCTGTGTTTGATATGTTTGAGGTATAGTTGCATTTGTCATGCTTCCTCCTCCATATCAATTGCTTGGTAAAGGTGGGATATCAGATCTCATCCCCTTTCCTTTTTTTGCAGACCTTCTACTGTCGTCGTAAAAAAAAAAAAAACACTTTAAAAGGGTAGCTGTATTAGTCTGATATTACAAAACTGACAAAGGCAGGTAGCACCTTTTTAGACTAATCAATTTATTGAAGCATGAGCTTTCGAGTGCCAGAGTCCATTTCATCATTGTAGTGGTGTTTGACGGATTGTACAGACTTTCCCCAAGTTTGTTTTTGTGAGGATGTCAAATGTTAATTTAGACTTTAGATCACGGTGCTTGTGGAATCTTATGCAGCTAGTTTTGTGCATTCATTACAAGCACTTGAACAGAGAGGTTGCAGCTGTACAGCTGGCAGAACTGTAGACTTCGAGCTGCGTACATTCTTCATTGTGTTATCTTTATGGGTTGCTAAAACTGGCATAGGGATAACATTGGCAAGATTCATGTAAGTAGCTGACAATATAAAAACAGGAATATAACATTTTTAATGAAAAACACTTACTCTTGCATTCTTTGGCACATTTCTTAGGTACGATGGTGTGCTTTGTTTAGTTTTTTTGGCTTGTCTTAAGGTTATTAATTAAAAAAGATTTTTTTTGTTTTGTTTTTATTTCTATTGGATTAACTTAATACAGTTTTGACTAGCTTTCAAAGGCCACATTCTTCTTTCTCAGGTCAGGACAGGACAGGTGAGGCTTATTATACAAATCCTATTGTGAATGTTTTTAGATTCATTGGTATTATTTATTTGGATTTAGCTGACGTGTTTCTTTGTAGCTCAAGGTGAGTTACATTCATGTACTGTAGGTGTTTTCCTATCCCTGGAGGGCTGACCAGTGGCGTTCCTAGGGGGGCGGACACCCGGGGCGGCGCCCCCCCCCCCCCCGATGCAGCGCGGTACACCCCCCCGGGTGCACGCCGCTGGGGGGGTGCCGCAGTGCGCGCCTGCTCTGAGTTCCCTGACTTCGCGCATTCGCTGGAGCTCCCTCTGAGCCGGAACAGGAAGTAACCTGTTCCAGGGCAGAGGGAGCTGCAGCGAACGCACGAAGTCAGGGAACTCAGAGCAGGCGCGTGCCGCAGCACCCCCCCCAGCGGCGTGCACTCGGGGCGGACCGCCCCCACCGCCCCCCCCTGGTACGCCACTGGGGCTGACAATCTAAGGGGCCCTTTTACTAATGCTTGATGTGCACTAAGCTTTAGTAAAAGGATCCCTAGGTTAGTACCCGAGGCAATGGAGGATTAAGGGGTCCTTTTACTAAGGTGCGGTAAAAAGTGGCCTTATGTCCTTACATGGATTTTTCCCACTTGCTAAGGCAGTGGCAGTAAAATGGCTCATTTTCTAGTTTTCCTATTAATGGCCATGTGCTAATCAGGGGCGTAGCCAGACCCTGAGGTGGGGGGAGACACATTTTGGTCTGGCGCTGCCTTGCCGCTCCCCACCCACTGCCGCAGCAAATACCTTGGCTGGTGGGGGTCCCCGATCCCCACCAGCTGAAGCCTTGTCCAGTGCAGGTCTCCGGCGCCGCTGCATTGCCTGCCCTGCTCTGTCTTCCGCTCACGTCCTTCATGCTCCTTTTAACGAAATTGAGCATGCTCAGTTTCACTAAAAGGAGCATGCTGGACGTGAGGGGAAATCTGAGCAGGACAGGCAACGTGGCGGCGCTGGATAAGGTTTCAGCTGGCGGGGGTTGGGGACTCCCGCCAGCAAAACCAGGGGCCCGAGGAAATTTTGGGGGGCACAGACCCCCGTGGCTCCACATAGCTATGCCACTGCCGCTAATGTTGCCATTAGCGCACACCTCTAAAGAGAATCCATGTACAAGGAGAACTCAGTAGATTCCATGGAGCAGACAATGAGAACAAAAGGAAGTGGGAATATAAACCAGGCTTATCCAAAGAACTGGAACAAGACAAAACCATATAAAATTCAAACAAACAATATTTATTAATATTTCTTTAAAATGATTCGACACAAAGTCTGATCTGCGTGAACACAATAGAAATGCTAAAAGCTTTTAGCATTTCTATTGTGTTCACGCAGATTCCAGTGACAGACGGAACATTTACAAACAGTCTTTTTCAAGACCATTTCTATGGTATATATTTTTGTCTCTGGATTTTTACCCATCAATTGATGTTTTAGATTCTTTCATATCATCAATTCATATGTTTCATTTTTTACTACAGACACAAGACTCCTGATATAGGCCAACAGGCCGAAACACAACGTTGTGTCGAGTCATTTTAAAGAAATATTAATAAATATTGTTTTGTGTGAATTTTATATGGTTTTGTCTGGTTCCAGTTCTTTGGATAAGCCTGGTTTATATTCCCACTTCCTTTTGTTGCCATTAGTGCACAGCCTTTAAAAATAAAATTGCCGCAGGAGCAGTTACCAATACCTGTTTTGTAGGCAGTAAGGGCTCCTGTGCTAATCCTGCACTAATCAGCAGATGGTAGGTAATCTAAGTGATTAGTGCATAAACTCTCCCACTCTCTCTTACCCCCCCCCCCCCCCACACACACACACAATACATGACCCCTCGATGATAAATATTTTCCGTGCAGTTTGTGCGTACAGATCAGATAATTACCACAGGATGCCAGAGAGCATCCCGTGGTAAGTCCTTTTAAGATGTGGTATGCGTAGCTTAGTAAAAAGACCCTTCAGTGAGGTCCTGAAGGTCACAAGAAGCGTCATTGAACCCTGTCTTTCCTGGTTCTCTGCCCGCTGCTCTAACCATTAGGCTACTCCAGTGGCTCCCAAACCTGGTCCTGGAGGCACTCTAGCCAGTAAGGATTTCAGGCTGTCCACAATGAATATTCATGAGCGAGATTTGCATGCATTGAAGGCAGTGCATATATATTTTTCTCATGAATATTCATTGTGAATATCCTGAAAACCTGACTGGCTGGGGTGCCTCCATTACCAGGTTTGGGAACTACTGGGTTATTCCTCTGCTTACATTGCTAAGGTAATACGAGGCCTATTTATTAAAGGTTTTTTTTTTCCCCATTTTGAGACAGATATCCTTTAATGCATTGGTTTATTTATTTTCCCATGCTAACCTTGTTGCAGGTGCAGTAAGGGTTTTAGTGTGGAAAAAATCCACGTTAAGATTGGGAATCGCTTTCTCTCTCTTTACAAAATAACAAACTTGCAATAGTCAGGCTTTTTTTTTTTTCTTTTGATTTCCCATTTAGTGCAAAATATTTACTTCCATTCAGGATCGAAGTAAAGATTCTCTATGCAGGTGCAGCACTTCATCTCTGTGGATCCTATCCTGAGAAATTCCCTTTTTGCCGTGGTTGCCACTTCACCCCCCAAAGCTATCCTTGGATGCTGTGGCTGTACCTGTGGATCAGTAACATTTACCTGGCCCCAGGAAAGTTTCTGGTGACGTCTTTTCTTTTTCCTCCATCTTGAAAAATGGTGGTGTTTTGATTTCTAGAGGTACGTTGGAATGTACTGTTAGGGATAAGCCTACTAAGCAGACTGACCCCTAGGTGTGCTTCCTGAGGGTCAGGAGTCACCATTTTCAGGATGGTGGCAGAAGAAGAGAATACTGCTGAAAGTTTTCATAGTTCAGATGAAAAGTAGACATTCATTTGCTTGATTCAAAATGATATGCCCAAGTACTAAAAATATAATAATTCTGCCATTACAGAGACTTTGATTGAAGAGAGCCACTCTGTCCATACTTAAGGTTTGTCAGTGCAGTGGCGGGGGATGTACAATAGAGGGAAAACCCTGTGCATGAAGCCTCATGGTTCTGGCAGCTTCAAAGATCAGGAAGAAACTTCTGAGCTTTAACTCTTCCCCCCCCCCCCCCCCCCCCCAATGATCATCACCTGTTGATTACAATTTTAAAGTGTACTATAATTCTTAAACCAATTGTTATGACGTAAATACATTTCAAAATTTTCTTGTCAGGACTACCTGGATATCCATTTTTAAAATGTTTTATTAAGGGTTTTCTTTGTGTGGCCCTCCAAAATAACATTGTGGAATATTGGCTTTGTCACTTTTAGCCATTGTAAGATGAGAAGGTGTGTATTTCTGAAGTATGAAGTTGTTGCACATTATGTGAAGAGCAGTAGATATTGTCAAGTTTCTGCAGGCCCCAAGGTTATTTTAGAAACTAAAGATTTATCAGCTGTGTTGCATACTAAGCTCTTTTCAAATACATTGTAATTGGTGCACTCTGAGGAATGTTGTAGTGGTATGTGTTGTCAGATTTACTTTGTGCTTTAAGCTGTTGTCTCAAGTGATAAGTTGCCTGGGGCCCAGATTCCAGACACATGACTGGTCTAGAGACTGGGGCATGGTATGGTGATCATTTCTGGAAGTCTGCTTCAAGAAAGCAGCAAATGGCTCCTACTGTAACGCTTAGGGCATGGGTTTGTATGCAGAAAGTGACCTTGAGAGCTGACCCCATTTGATTCCTGTCTGCAATTTGTACTTAGACCTTACTTTGCTGAATTCTTATGCGATCGGTAACCATTTTTACGCAATCAGATGAAAGCACCTACAAGCCGGCTAACGTTTTGGTATCTGCTATCGTGTGTTCAGTGAGTTGTTTTTCAGTTTGTGAAAATTCTCATATTCAGAAGCACTGACAAACCCTGAGATCTAAAATTCAAATGCTGCTGTAATAAGAATAAATGAAAAATACAGATGGGCAGTGGTTGATTGTAAACAAGCTTTATTTGAGAAGGGAATGTGAAATATTTGCCTCTCTCTTGCAGTCATTTTCAGCCTTGGATCTTTGCTGGCCATATCAAAGTCCATCTTCAGCACAGACAGCACTGAAGCCCACGACTGGCACAGCTGATGAGTGTGTGCAAAGGTTTTATTTTGAGGGAGTTTAATTGTTGTACAGAGAAAAGGGAAAGATGGTTTGAATTCAACTTGTAAAAAAAAGGACTCTCACTTTTCTTGCCCACATGACATTTTTGTGAATGATTTTTGTCTGGTTTTGGACTTGGTACAGGAACTAAAGGAGTGCATCCTTGAAGTTTTTTTGATGTTGAGCCTTTGCAGACATAATTACTGAGGTTTTGTGATGATGGATTTATTTTTCAAATGTTACTGGATGCTACTGCAAGTAGGCCTTTAATGTACTTGTAAACCAGCATTTTGTCAGAAAACATGATTGGTGTAATAGTTCGTTAACCAGTATTTGGAATTGTTGCTGCTTGTATGCATTTGTTAATAGAAATTCAAAGAATGTAATTTAATTGCAGAGATTAACTTATACCATAGTAAACTGATTGTACTGCTATGTATAATGAAAAGGAACATTTGATAGTGTATTGAGAGAGTCTACATTTTATAGATGCACAGATTGAACATCCTGTGCTGAAATACACATAGTTTTGTAGTTTCTTCTTTCATTGCAAATATAACCATAATCCTTAACGTCTTTATAGTATTACATGGCATAGGTCCCAGTCCCTGTGAGCTTACAGTTTAAGTGGGTGGTAGTGACAGTGGAAAATGATAATTTCTCGAAGGTCACAGAGCATGTTCGTGCAAGAGGTGGGATTTGAACACTAGTTTTTCCCTAGACCACATCTCAGAATCAAGTTCATCTCCAGTACTATGTTTTCTTTTTTTTACTAGTAGTTCTTTTTTCTTTTCCTTTAAAGGGGCCGGAGCTGTATTAGGAGTAGTCCATATCCCCCAGCAGGCCCGTAATCCCTGCGAGACTAGGGCAGGGCAGCAACATGTTAGGAGTGACTGGGGATTGCTCCTGCTTTGTCTCACTGGACCACCAGGGATTTCTTCAGATAGACCTAGGGGGGGGGTGGGGGAGGGGGAGGGCTGGGGATTGCCCCTGCTTTGTTTCACTGGACTACCAGGGATTTCTTCAGTTAGACCTGGGGGGGGGAACTGCCAATTAATGACCTTACCTGTCAGCTTGACCCCCCCAAGCAGTAGTACTTTAAGACTACCACTAGGAGTTGCAGTGCCATTTTGAACCTGGAGCAGCAAGGTGGTAAGAAGTGATGGGTATACATAGTAGCATAGTAGATGACGGCAGAAAAAGACCTACACGGTTCATCCAGTCTGCCCAACAAGACACTCATATGTGCTACTTTCTGTTTATACCCTACCTTGATCCGTATCTGTCCTCCTCAGGGCACAGACCGTACAAGTCTGCCCAGCACTATCCCCGCCTCCCAACCACCAGTCCCGCCTCCCACCACTGGCTCTGGCACAGACCGTATAAGTCTGCTCAGCCCTATCCCCGCCTCCCACCACCGGCTTTGCCACCCAATCTCGGCTGAGCTCCTGACGATCCATTCCTTCTGAACAGGATTCCTTTATGTTTATCCCACGCATGTTTGAATTTAGTTACCATTTTCATTTCCACCACCTCCTGCGGGAGGGCATTCCAAGCCTCCACTACTCTCTCCGTGAAAAAATACTTCCTGACATTTTTTCTTGAGTCTGGCCCCCTTAAATCTCATTTCATGTCCTCTCGTTCTACTGCCTTCGCATCTCCGGAAAAGGTTTGTTTGCGGATTAATTCCTTTCAAATATTTGAACGTCTGTATCATATCACCCCTGTTTCTCCTTTCCTCCAGGGTATACATGTTCAGGTCAGCAAGTCTCTCCTCATACGTCTTGTAACGCAAATCCCCTACCATTCTCGTAGCTTTTCTTTGCACCGCTTCAATTCTTTTTACATCCTCAGCAAGATACGGCCTCCAAAACTGAACACAATACTCCAGGTGGGGCCTCACCAACAACTTACACAGGGGCATCAACACCCCCTTTCTTCTGCTGGTCACACCTCTCTCTATACAGCCTAACGGCCTTCTAGCTACAGCCACCGCCTTGTCACACTGTTTCGTCGCCTTCAAATCCTCAAATACTATCACCCCAAGATCCATCTCCCCGTCCGTACCTATCAGACTCTCACCGCCTAACACATACGTCTCCCATGGATTTCTATTCCCTAAGTGCATCACTTTGCATTTCTTCACATTGAATTTTAATTGCCAAACCTTAGACCATTCTTCTAGCTTCCTCAGATCTTTTTTCATGTTTTCCACTCCCTCCCAGGTGTCCACTCTGTTACAGATCTTAGGGTATCACTCCTGTCCTGTTCCACTGGACCACAAGGGTTTTTTTTTTTTTAAATTTTAGGTAGGCCCAGGTGGGTCTTTTTTTTTTTGGGGGGGGGGGGGAGGTCTACATCCCCTTTATTTTAGTTTCTTATATACCACCTGCAAGCCTGAAAGCTATCAAAGTGGTGTAACATTGAGGTATGGTATGTATTTTTCTGTCCTTGAAGGGCTAGCAATCGAGGTTTGTACCTGGGATGGTGGAGGGTTCAAATGACTTTTCCAAGAGCACAAGAACCTGCAGTGGGATTTGAACCCAGCTCCCCTGGATCTCAGCCTACTTTTCTAACCATTAGGCAAGGGCTACTCAATTCTGGTCCTGGAGGTCCACAGGCAGGCAAGGTTTTCAGGATATCTACAATGAATATGCAAGAGAGAGATTTGTATACCAAAGAATAATGCAAGCTGTTTTGTTTGATTGGCATATTAATGAGGTTTAGAGTGTTAAGAGGCAAATTCTTCCTTAACGTATATTAGTAAGTACCCCATTAATTAATTCTACTTTGCCACTCTCAATTTGAGTAAAGCAGGTGGTACACAAAAGCAGAGTGGGAGCATTATTAAAGGTTCACACTTTATTTTTTTTTTGTCTTTAAATTGAAATATATGTAAAAATTATATGGGGAGTTTGAAGAATAAGAGCAAAATTATTTGTGAAATAGACATAATCTAAGGTGGATGGGGAGAGGTATTTAGGCTTTATGTTTTGAGGATGAAACGTGACAAGGTTTTGAATTTATAGAGTAAGTGAGGAAAGCCTTTAACACTACTGTTCAGGTTTATTTTGATATACTGCAAAATCTCTTTAAAATTTAAGCAGTAATAAAAATACAAAAAATAGAGAGAAAACATCAACACCATTAGAGCAATACTCAGGACAAAATGACAAACAGGGAGCTAGTTACAATGGAGAACATAAGGGGGGGGGGGGGATTGGTAAAACAGGTGAAGCCACAATGGAGAACATAAGGGGGGGGGGGGGGATTGGTAAGACAGGTGAAGCCATGCATGAATCAGCAGCCAGAGGCAAGCAGACTCCATAAAAGGGTTGAAGCGTTCAAACTGAAAGCTATACAAAAAATAATATGACTTAAATTTACTATAAGATGGTTCCTACATAATATAGAGGGGTCCTTTTACTAAGCTGCGGTAACAAATGGCCTTAGTGATCCCTTAGGTCATTCACATGTGCCAAAACCATTTTTACTGTGGCCATAAAACCCCAGTTTATTTCATTAGTGGCTGTGCACTAATGCTGCTTTTAGTACGTGGCCATTTTTAAAAATTACCATGGGAGCACTTAAGCGACATCTATTTTTGTACGTGATAAAAACTCCTGTGTTATCTGAGCACTAACCAGTTAGCATGTGTTAATGTAGATATGCTAACTGGCTAGCGTTGAAAGGCCCACCCTCCGCCCTGACATGCTTTCTAAAAAAAAAAAAAAAAAACCCCCCCCCCCCCCCCCCCCCCCCCCAAACAAAATAATTAGCACATGCATCCGAAAACTAACGTTGAATGCATTAGGGCGTCTCCGTTAAGGTTTTTTTGCTGATAGGCATGCGTTGGTGCCTATTGCAGTAGCAAAAGGACCCCCTTAGAGAGACAAGTGGAGGAGTAGCCTAGTGGTTAGTGCAGCGGACTTTGATCCTGGGGAACTGGGTTCGATTCCACTGCAGCTCTTTGTGACTGTGGGCAAGTCGCTTAACCCTCCATTGCCCCAGGTACAAAATAAGTACCTGTATATATGTAAACCGCTTTGAATGTAGTTGCAAAATACCACAGAAAAGTGGTATATCAAATCCCATTTCCTTTTCCCGTTCCAAAGAGTGGGCACAAACACGGAGTAGCACGAATCGTGTGTAGTCCAGTCATACCTTAAAGGGTGAAGGTATGACCAAAAGATGTTGATAGGATTGTGAAAGTATTGGGAATAAAGGATCAACATACTGTACCAAGACCATAATGAACCTCACTTCTAAGGCACGGCTATTCCACCTTCAATCTAGGGGCCCTGTTTACTAAGCCGCACTATAGGAATATAGGGGTATCTCTAGCGTTTAGCTCGTGCTAAAAAAAAAGCTAGCGCTCCTTAGTAAACTGGGCTCTAGTTGTAGTTTCTACCTGATTTGTGCTAGCACTTTATAAAGATACACAGGCATAAATAGTAGTAGTATGTGTGTGGCTTAATAAAATAGAGTAACACCTCCAAACCTGCCATCCTGTTATATAACTTATCCCATAATGTGTATTATAAATTAATGATGATTAGTTCTGAATTTTAAAAATCTTATTCCCCGCTTTGTTCCTGGTGCCTTTGTTCATTCCCCTCCCCACCAGAAAAAAATAAATGAACTGTAAGGAACTAAAAGGAGCAGGAGGAAACTGCTAGGTCAGAAAAAAAAATCCATGTGGCTAAAAAACAAATTGTTGTTTTTGATCCCTTTGCAAGTTACGATTCATTGAAATACCATCAAATCCAGTTATCCCTATTTTTCTGTCCTAATAGGATGTCATTTTGAATCTCAAACCTCTAGAGCTCATCTTTTCAATCTTTCTTGCTATTGAAGAGGCAACAGCAGCTCCTGGTTTGCACTTTTCTCGGAATGTGGTACGAGTGTAAACGTGCCCACAGTATCACTTCCAGTTCTGTGTCAAAAGACTCTTTCACTGAAGACTTCAAATAACTAGTGTAGCCAAATAAAGTTTTGGCAGCGATTAAACTTCCTGGAAGATGTAAGGCTAGCCAGGAATTAGATTCAGTGAACGGGGCAAGGCTCTTTTTTTTCTTGCCTTTTTACAACATATTGTGTTTGTTTTTTTGTGTGTTTTTGTTCTTTTACTTCATTTGAGCAGCTTAAGATAGAAGCCATTGATGGACTTGGCCGCACTGCTTTATATTCTTTCCAACTCGGTGAAAGTTAGAAAGGTTGAAAATATGTGTCTGGGGACAAAATTCTTCTCTGAAAATTTAATGGAATGGGATAAAAATTGGCATGTGGGGGAAAAACTGGCAAAAAGAAATATTGATTTGACAAATGGGCCAAATTGGACTGAGAATTCCAGAGAAATATTCCCCTCAAAAAAATGACCTAATGCCTTTTTATGGGAGAAGGAGTTCCCAACTTCTGTAGAATTGAAACTTGCATACAGTGAAATTAGGGAATTCCTCATTTCAGACTGTCTCTCTCCCTTTTATTTATTCTCCCCATTCCCCCAAAAATTCCCGCTTCGACTTCACCACCCCCAGCTACCCTCCACAGACAGCACATACAGGGCTAGATTCTACATATGACACCGAAAAAAGCGCTATTCTGTAAGCTGCTCTTGTCATGGCTCAGGGTAGGTGAGCCCTTGGGCCGCAGTCAGGTTTCAGGGCTTACTTCGTGCCGAAACATCTACGTTGGAGGCAGAGGCAGCCGACAGATCAAGAGGCAGAGGTGAATCCAACTTAGGTAGGGTTAGCCAAGGGTGAACAGGCATGAAGCAAGACTGAGAGCAGGTTGGGCTCCAGGCTAGAATATGTCTGGAGCGCCAGTCAATACAAGATTCATGGTTCTGGAACCATGGAAGCCCCAAAATGACCTGATGACCATATATAGGGAGTATATGGAACTCTATCGTTCCCTTATGGAACTCTATCGTGTTTTGATGATGGGGACCCAAATGAAGGGAAATAGGTCAAGTAATAGCCCACAGATGCCCTGGCAGTGGGTCTCCGTAGACCAAGGAGATAGAGAGGTTCTCTGAGGAGATTCACAGTACTGTCATATTGGTGCATCAGCTGCTCATCCATAAAGTTTTTGGCTGGACAATGATTTGTGTATCTTGTTGAAGGGTGACAGAGTAATGAGAGAGCTTGGAACAACTCCCCCACCACTACTAGGCCTCAATTTTCTTGGTTTCCTGGGACATTGCTTAATATAATGTGCCAGGTTCACACATTATAGGCACAGGTCTTGCATTCTTCGACGCCTTTTCTCCTCCTCTGAAAGTTAAGTATGTCCTATCTGCATGGGAACTTCTTCCTCCAGGGTGGCAGGAGGAGCTAGCGTCTGTGGGGTCCTGAAACTAGGGTGTCAACCATGTCGAGCAACATTTGCCTCTACGTTCCTTAGCCCTCTCTTGAAAACGGATATCCTCCTTGATGCATAAGGAAACCAGGTCATCCAAACTTGTGTGAAGATCTGTTCTGCCAGTTCATCCTTGATGTGCCCTGCCAAAAGACGGCTACCTGGGCTTCCTGATTCCATTACAGCTCTGAAACCAGGGTCTGGAATTGAATGATATACTGGCTTATAATTAGTGTCCCCTGTTGTAGGTGCAAGAACTCGGAAGCTATTGAGGACAGATGCCCTGGCTCGTCAGATATCTGCCAGAAGTGTGCAAGTAAGGCCACCAGATTGAACATAAGCAGGTCATTCTGCTCCCACCAGGGAAATGCCCAATCTCAGTCCTTTGCTGACAAACTAACTTACATTGTAAAACACTAATGCGATATCCAAATGTTACAAAGAGACTTTGAAGATTTGTCCAGCAGAAACCAGAGATGCAACATATGGATCCTTGGGTTGCCAGAGTCCTCTGAAGGCTCAGATCTCATTGTTTGTTTTTCTCATGGACTGGCTTCCAAAAATGCTCAACCTCCAGCTTTCCCCCACATTTGAAATAGAGCACACCACATGCCTTCCAGGCCTGTACCCTTGGTGACATTTCAGAGGCCTATTGTCACCAAGTTACTTAGATATCAGCATGCAAGAGCCTCACCACATCTCCTTTATCTTTATGTAGACCTTCTAAATTGACAATGCTTTTAGAAATGGAAAATGTAATTATTAATGCAAATTTAGTTGATGCCTGGCGAATTCTCCATTCTTCCACTAGAGATTATACACACTATTTTCCTCCTCATAACACATGCAAGGTTAGGTTATTTGTTAATCTGCACCTCTGTCCTCTGTATTATCTTCATTATCCACCCAATCCACTTCTCCGATCTGCAGTCTCACTTTACATATTCACTCAGTCAACCCCATGTTCCCAGTCATTCTGGATACTTAATGCTATACTAAATGATGAGGATTCTATTGAAAGAATTGCAAATTTTAGTAAGGAGTTTCTTCTTAGAAATAACTCTATACCCCACCTACTATTTGGGAAGCATGTAAAACCTTTCTTCAAGGTGAAATTATTATGATGTTTTGGAGAAACAAAATTCTATTAAAGAACACACCTAGGAACATCATATTAAAGAGTTAGAAAGCATATGGTTGATCCTAATCCTACTACATATCAACAAATCCAGCAAAGCCAAAAATGGCATTTTCACACAGACTTCAGGTCACTACTCGGGTAATAACAAAGTTGGTAAACGTTTGACTAAGTTTCTTGAAGGAAGTAGAGATTATATAGCTATGCAGGAATGACTGTTCATTCAGCTAAGGATAAAACCTCTCTTTTTGAGTCTGAGGCTAAGAGATTTGCTCAAGACGTTTCTAAATTTTTGGAAACCATTAATCACCCTATTCTCTCCTCTATCGCTCAAAAAAATCTAGAGACTCCCATCTCTGAAAATTGAAATAATTGCTGCTATTACTACTCTTGCTTCCACCAAAGCACCCAGTTCTGATGGTATCACCCCCGAGTTTTATAAAAAAAAAAATTAAATCTTTTCTAGCTCTACACCAACTAACCTATTTTAATTTTATCAGAGATCATCCTGAGAAATGACACAGATCCAGTGAAGCCACGGTAATTCTTATCCCCAAACCTGGAAGAGGTACATTTAAAGTGCAGAATTATAGGCCCATTTCACTCCTAAATTTAGACTTTAAAATCCTTGCAAAAATTCTAACTGAAAGATTGAATAATGTTATTGGTCAAGTTGGCTTCATGAATTGCAGATATATAGATGATAACCTAAGACTTCTCCATGCCATTAATTGCATGGCTAAGACCTTCCAGAGCCTGTAGTGGGTCTTGCTGAGAGAGCTTTTGATCATGTCGAATGGCCTTTCCCACTGCAGGTCCTGGATTGATATGGTTTTGGACACTCCTTTATCGCCTGGATTCAAGCCCTCTATTGGAATCTAATTTACAAGGTTCTTGTTAATGAAACACTGTCAAAGGATATTCCCTTTCATCACGGATGCCCGCTTTCACCCTTTTTATTTAATATAACCCTGGAACCTCTCCTCTTTGCTATTCATGGTATCCAAACCAAACATCATCAAATTGTGGGCATCTTTAACAAAGGCGCTCACGTTTTTATTGCGCTCTAAAATTGGCGTGCTAAACATTAGAGACGCTGATGCATTGCTATGGGCGTCTCTAACGTTTAGCGTGCCCACAATTTTAGCATGTGCTAAAAAAGTGAGTGTGTCTTAGTAAAAGACACCCTAAATTAGCTGCCTATGTGGATGATGTCATTTTATTTCTTACAAAACCTATTCTTCCTATTCACTGTTCTTTGGTTACAAAGGTAACTGAGATAAATCAGAAATCATCCTCTTGAATGATCTTTAATCTCCCTCTGACTTTCAACATATGAAATTTATATAGGCTCATAATGCTTTTAAATATCTCGGCATTCTTATTCACAGAGACCCTGAGCAGATCCTTAACCTAAATATTGCCAGGATAAAAGATATCATCACTAGAGCCCTCAGTAATTGTACCCCTTTAAATTTGACTTGGTGGGGGAGAATCTCTACTATTAAAAATGATACTTGTTCCTATAATTACTTACATACTCTCTGTTAACCTTCTTTATGTGCTAAATCTCTGTATAACTGGTTTGATAGGAAATTTTCTGACTTTATTTATTTGGAAAAACAAAAAAAAACTTGTGTTGCCTTGTCTAAACTTAAAGCCTGTTGCCCTAATGATGGTCTCAGCCTACCTGATTTTTATCATTATCACCTGTCATCCTTTGCTAAATATGGTGCTTTCTGGCTTTAGTTCATTCCTACTGGTAATAATGATGACGCGCTCACATGATTGGAAGCAGAAGAAACCGTTTGTTCACTTACACCTATTTCTAAGCTTGGAACAATGAAATATTAGGGTCTGTGAAAAACTGTGATACATTTCTCTTCCCCTCAAACTGCTCTATATTGCCTAAACAAGCTTGCTGAATTTTCTCTGTATTCAGAAATTTAAGATATATTTGTGGAATAATCCAAACTTATGATCAAGATCGGTCTATTTTTTGGAAGTCATGGCAAGCATGTGCCATTTGGTCACTAGACCAAGACATTTCTCATGGCCAGTTGATTGCTTTCTCAGACTTTGTTACTCAGTATACTACATTGTGTTCTCGTGAGTCTCAAAGGACATCTCTTCATGATATACTCACTAAAGGCCCCTCCTTTTTGTCTAATTTACGAACTCTGCCTCAATTAAGCAGTGGTGTGACGCAACCCTATCTGAAGGCAAGACTGTATTCACCTTCTATAAAATCTTTAGAGACAAATTATTCACCCCTTCAGCAGAAATTCTAACTTCATGGTGTTCAGATTTTGAAGATGAATCTTTACAACCTGTTTGATCCGTTGGGTGGAGTACTGTTAACAGGCCTTTGCGCTCCATCAGAGTGATGCAGTCTCACTGTCTGTCTTTCTTTCTACAACATGCCATCTGGACTACCCAGAAAATGTGGAGAGCCAAATTAAGTCCAAATGACCATTGCTGGCATTGCTCAACATCTCCTGGCTCATTAAAGCATATGCTGTTCGAATGTGCTCCTGTACACACCTTTTGGTTAGAAATTTGGCAAACCATTAAATCCATTGCCAGCTGCTCATCTGACTTGACGTACAACATCATTGTTGTTAGATCACAACATCCATGTTTTGACTCTTCTACTTGTATTACTTACATAAAACTCCAGACTGCTATAGTATATTGAAATGTTTATTTTATTGCCCAGAGTGACTTCACGCTGTAGCAAAAAAGTCTTTTCCTATATTATAAAATCATCACCTAATCCCATTCATACCACATTCACCTACAAATGCTAACACTTTGCTGTCACAATCAGCTTTAACATGAATGACATAAATATAATTCATACATTTTGTGCTTCAAATTAACATGGACAAGAACAAATCATCAAGAACTGCTGTCATAAATGACTTAAATGTAGAAATAGCGGAAAAAACCCTCAAAAAGCTTCCAGGCCTTGAATTGATCTGTCGAAGCTACATTGGGTCAAAAGACCCTACTTTCATCATAGGCAAAAAACCGCTATTACATAAAATATTTAAATTTTCTTATTTGACTTATCAATATGCTTTACTCATGGTACTATCCATGTTAAAGTGAGCACCACACTTATCTTAATAGCGGGTGCTTCATGGACAGCGTAAATCTCTGAGTTCGCTGAAAACTTCTCTCTTCAATGCTGGTGCGGGGCTGACGATGGCCAGCGTTTCGCAAGGCTGCTTCAGGGCCTCTATTGCACACTTTGGAAGAACAGGTCAGCACAACATATTACGCTCTCCCATTGGAGATAAGTGTGGTGCTCACTTTAACATGGATAGTACCATGAGTAAAGCATATTGATAAGTCAAATAAGAAAATTTAAATATTTTATGTAATAGCGGTTTTTTGCCTATGATGAAAGTAGGGTCTTTTGACCCGATGTAGCTTTGACAGATCAATTCAAGGCCTGGAAGCTTTTTGAAGTTTTTTCCGCTGTTTCTACATTTAAGTCATTTATAACAGCAGTTCTTTTTGTTTTTGTTCATTAATGAAGTCGATCTGCAATCGGACATATATTTAGAGACAAGAACAAATCATCTCCTGTATAATGGCGCTATTAAAAAAACGCCCAAATGCAATGATATAAAGCTATATATATTACAGCATTATCAACATCCGCCCATGATAAGCACACCAATACTGGTATCCAACCCAGTCAAACTTCAATCGAGTCACCATGCAGTAATAGTTAGGTGTTTTTTTGTTCACGCTTATAGCGGTATCCGCTGCCACAGAGCAGCGATCCAATTCCCATGCAGTAAAACAGCAGTGGATGCCTGTTTGATGTGTTTTTGCAAATCTTTTGAATCGTATGTTTATGTACTGTACAGGTTCCCTCAGTAGGTTACTTTTTCTTGCTTGTTCTGTTTTATACTGTTATTATTCATTGTATAGCTTATCAAGTTCTTTCTCATTTATTTGTATTGAAAAATTTTTAATAAAGAAATTGAACTAAAAAAAAGAAATGAAGTTTCTGCATGTGATGGAGATGGAAGAGAAATGAAGCCCCCCCCCCCCCCCAATGGGAAAACCGGCTCTAACAACTACAGTAAACAATCACTGATTCATAGTAACATGGCAATTGTGGAATTGCACCTTTAAAACAATCCTCCCCCTCCATTCCTGTGTTTCAGAACAGCCACTTGGAGGCAGACGTTTGAACACTGAAATATGGTCTTAGTGATGCTGTGGGGCTCATTTTCAGCCTATAATTCTGCACTCCATAGGTTACTAAAGTGCTTTGAAAATTCATATCTACATGTGCTTTAATTACACATTGAGTGATTTTGTTTTAAATTTACTACTTAGTAGCTTCATTGCGTGCCCCCTAGTCCTAGTATTTTAGAACGAGTAAACAAACAATTCACATCTACCCATTCCACTCAGTATTTTATAGACCGCTATCATATCTCCCCTCAGCCATCTTTTCTCCAAGCTAAAGAGCCCTAGCTGCTTTAACTTTTCCTCTTAGGGAAGTCCTCCCATTCCCTTTATCATTTTTGTCACCTTTCTCTGTACCTTTTCTAATTCATTCTGCTATATGTTTTTTGAGATGCAGTGACCAGAATTGCACACAACATTTGAGGTGCAGTCGCCCCATGGAACTATATTGATCATTCAGGAATGGAGGGTGTTGCATTTTTTTTTTAATCCTTAATATTGGTCCCAAGTTTCCGCCCCACCTGTTGCATAATGTTTGTTGTTTGTTGTGGGTGATATTTGGTTTTACTTTTTTTTTTGGGGGGGGGGGGGGGAGCATGCAGCTTGCCAGTCTAACTTGTGTTTTGAAGAGCACAGGGTATCTGTCCTGAGGCTGACTGCATTTGCATATTGAATTACTGCATTAAGAAGCTTTGGGTCTTATTTTGTGCAGGACAATGTAACGGCATGCAACTTGGCATAAATCATTTTTGCTCTAGTTGTGTTTTAACTAAATAACATGGTGCTCCGGTAGAATGGAAAGCTGGTTAATTTGATCAGAAGCTGACAGTGTCAGGAGGGTGTTGATCATGGAAGGAATCACCCTAGTGAATTTTTAGCATTCAGTACCTGAATATATAGAAAAGGAGCTGAACAGAAATGATCTGGAAGTCTTGGAACAGTGTGATGAACAGCCTCCCTGTGGAGGTTGCTTTGTATGTTAAATTTTTTTGTTTGTCAAATAAAAAAATACCTGCATGGTACCTTCCAGATGTAGCACTCGCCTTTTTATTCCAGAATTATTTTTGTCAAAACTTGCCTCTCTTAATTTAAAAACATGTGCACATATATTTTTTCTTTGCAAATACCTCTTTGAATGTGTTTTTCCCCTCTTAAGAAGACACTTCTTGTTACCTGTGTTCCTAAATGCCCCCTCTCTGCCTTCGTGGAGATTGTGAAAATAAGTTTTGGAAAAGCATACAGGTTCATTGGCGACATCTCTTCATCAAAGATGTGCATTTTCCTCTCTTGAACTAAAGGTTTTCTCTCCGATGTTTAGAGTTTCAGTAAATGTAGCATATCCTGTTAAAGTTTGTACTTGCCATAGAATTATTTGGAAATGGATGTGGTATTTTGGAATCCAAAACTTGGTGTTCAGTCTAGTTGACAATTCCATTTGTTAATACAAAAAAAAAAGTGACTACACAAGACTCTGCAACATAGGAGACTATTTTAGAAGGCTCATATGGCTTTTATACGTGTAAATTACCAGTGTATATAAATAGCTATTTTAGAAAGCTAATATTTGCACATGTAGATCTGCAGCATGAACAATTTCCAAGAGGGCATGTTGTCTGCCAAGAGTATGTATGTATTTACAATTTTACAATGGCAACACATGCATACTTAAAAAAAAAAACAACCAAAAAAACCACTGGAAGCTGGCATTGCTACCTGCTCTGATGCAGGCTTGTCAGTTGACTGCTCATTTGGACATGAGGCTTGCATGAGTGATCGAGGGAGCAATTGTGCTTAGTTTTGTGGTGTTTAAAAGTACCTCAAAGTAAAAAGGAAAAAAAAACTTCACTCTGCTCCTTAATTGGTTCTTAACATCCAGGCTTGTAAATTTTAGCACTTATTCAGAATCCTGAGAGATGCCATCCTTTTTTGTTTGAATGTGCCCTTTCTAATATTCCACTCGACATGCTGCAGCTGCACATATATGAAATTGCAAGTTTTATGTTAGTCTGTACCTGCTGTACACCGCCTTGGGTGAATCTCTTCATAAAGTTTGTAAATAAACCCCTTTTAAATAAAATTAAATAAATATGTGATCTGTGGAAAAGATGACCAAACCCAATAGTCCAAACCCTATCTTTTTATGTGAAAAAAATAAAAGTTACAAAAGTTTAAACATTAAGGGCCCTGTTTACTAAGGTGCGCTAGCGGTTTTAGCACGCGCTAAATGCTAGAGACACTCATATATTCCTATGGCATCTCTAGCATTAGCACGCGCTAAAAACTCCATGCGCCTCTAACGCAGTTTAGTAAACAGGGCCCTTAACTTTATGAACTGATGACTTGAAAAATCGGCCATTCTCAACATTTTGAATCTGCTACTTTTAGACGCCTTCTCCCAAAGATGGTCCCATATTTCCCAGTGACCTTTATATATATTTTATAGAAGGCTCTTGTGTTCAACAGTCCTTTTATGCAATACTTTGGGAACTGTGCATGTCCCTACTAGGATGTCCTATGCAAAACTGGGCTTTATTATATTTAGCGTGTATAATTTTTTGTCAACTGCCAAATTGTTCTTTAGAACTAATAATGGTTTTCCTTTCTTGGAACAGATTTAATTGAAAACGTGTATGCCTCCTCTCTGATCGGAGAAGAATTTAAAGTTTCTGAATCTAATAAAATCAATGAGAAGGGTCTTCAAAAGAACAATATCACAGTGTCCAAAAAGCGCAAATGGCTCCAGCAGAGTACCCAGAGGTCCCTGTTTCCAGAAGAAGCTAGCATGAAGAATCCAGGCGAGATTTCCCAGGTACCCAAATCGTCCAGTCTGAGACACGGAAAGCTTCCAGCTCCTATGAGGCTTCCTATTCCACACGAGAACCCTGACAGATCTCAGAGTAGCACTATAAAAATTCACGCGCCCTCCACCAGCTTGGTCCCCGTAGGAAACTGTGCATTTGATGTCAATGAAGAAAATGACGCAGATGATGAAGGAGAAATCTGGTATAATCCCATTCCTGAAGAGGATGAACCCGAATTGCATCGAGCTCCCTGTCTTGAAGGGATTTGCCTTCTGAATTCTGACACTCATGCCTTCGCTTTACAGAAGATGGTGTGTGATCCTGATAGGGCTAGAGTGCCTGGGCCTACTGGAGGCCTTCCATGTGCTTCAGAATGTGTGGGGGCTGTGCAGACGGCTCCTTCCAGTGAGATTAATGATGTGGATTCCTTACATTCCACTGACTACTCCATGCAGCTGCATAAGCGGAGGTTTGCGTGCAAAGCTCCAGTAGGGAAGACTGTGGAGGAGAAGCCTTTGTACAAATCTTGTGAAACAGGTAAATGGAGTATTTTACTTACAGTATCGTGCTTCTCTGACAGTGGCCCTGGTTTAGCATTGCCTAAACTATTTTTCCAAACAAAAAAAGCAACACTGGGCCTTCAAGACTGGGACAACAGGAGTATTTTATTGACAAATGGGTCATTTGTCAATAAAATACTCCTGTTGGCCCAGTGTTGCTTTTTTTGTGTTTGTGTTTGCTGTATACCCTCTCTTTTTGTTCCAGACTATTTTTCTCCATTTTCAATAAAGGAATCCTTGGGTCATATGTTTTTAATAGCTGAAGGGCTGCACTGGAGATAAGTCTATTTGCATATTATATAAAATGTGTATATTTTATAGCAGTTAATGCTTATTAATAGAACAACAGAGCACCGCATGTTATGCGGAAGAAATGAGATGATATACCTCTTCCCATAAGAAATACAAAGTGGTTTTGCAAGATGTTAAAAACTTCAAATGTATATTAATTACACAATGATCGCACTACCCCATCCAAATTAAAATAAAAGCCATCAGTTCAGTATATCAAAAAATCCTCCTCTTCCAGCTATATTCCCTGCTACATCCCCCACCATCCACAACAAGCTGCGGAAGAGGATGACTTTAGCATACAAGCTGATGGCAGAAACACATGAGGTCTCATTTGTGTTTATGGGTCTTCTGCAGTTGTCAGGCTGACGCTGCTCATAAATTCAGAAATCCTGAGGAATGTTTGACACAAACTTGCGGTCTGGAAGTACATTTGAGAACTACTGCTGTAAAGTTGGTTCTTATAGACAAGAGGCCTGTAAAATCAGTTTGAAGAAATATTGACATTTACATTCCTCTTAACCGATAAGTTCTAGGCAAAGTACAAGATTTAAAAGTCTAAAAAGTACAAATCAAAATACAACTCCCCAAAATACAAAATTATATATATAAATAAAACATGCCATTATATTACAGTAGATATCTAGAGTGATAAGAGGTATACTGGTCGATATTCAAAACGATTTAACTGGCCGCTGACTTACTCGTTCGGTGCTATTCGCTAATTTTCTTTTTATGGATGGATTGATTGCAATTTTTGTATAAAGTTCCAAGGATTAACCCTTGTAATGTAATATAAAGAAAACAGAACAAAAACAGAAATTACTACATATATTGAAAAAGTAAGTATTCAAAACTAAAGTCCAGCTGCATACGAGGAAGGAGATCAGTGGAAAATCAAAAGTGATTTGCAGAGGTATAACGAATTTTACCAGTGCAGATTTTCTGGCTAAAAGTTGTACATCTCACTGGCTAAAGGTCACACACTATTCCACAGCATACTTCCTTTGCGCCATATTGAGAGGAGGTTTTTTCAATGAAATTGTAATAATATTTTGCACATCGTTCAGAATTTATCACCAATGTGTAGAAGGAAACGTCAGTTCCTTACAGAAACTCTAGCTGTCAGATTCATGCAGGGCTTGCTTCCATTTGAATCTGTTTGTCCTCTTGCAGTACCTTAGCCAGCTAACGAAAGTCCCCTTTGAGCCTATAGACTCCTATGAGCATAAGAGAGATGTGTTTCTGTGGTAGTTACTTCAGCATTTAAAGCTGATGAACTCCAAACCCTTGTGCCTTATCCACCTTTTCTCTGTTTTCATCATAATAGGATACTTGCAAAGCACCAGCCTAAATTCCTCCTGCCTAAAGTGGTGTTGGTTTTTCTCCTTAAGCAATCTACTGCCTAGGCCACATTAAATGTAAAAAGACCTTTCATTTCCTGGCTTGCAGGAGAGTTGTCACAGAAGCTTATAGAAAGTACACACATCCTCTGTCAAGCAGTTTCCCTCAGGTCATTGCTTCTGGATAAAATTAGAGCTTTATCTAGTTTTGATTATTTTAAGAAAGCGATCAAAACTTACTTATTCTGGAAATATGCTTTGGGTACTGTTAATTAATATATGTATTCTTTGTAAAATTGAGATGTATCGTCCTAGATGTATGATCTAGTACTCTTAATTTAATCTTCTTAGAACTATATTTGACAATAGCGAAATCTAAGAATTGTAACTGTTTCTTTTGACCCTTCAGTACCTTGGAAGTATGTCAAAGTGCTCTGTTTCTAGTTGAGTAGCAGATTTTTCTCCTTCTGTTACATCCACGTAGCCCAGACCTTTGATAACATTAAGGCCATGGAGTTGGTCAGCCAGCTAAGGCTTTCCTCCATTGATGATCTCCGCAGAGCAGCAGTTTGGAATTTTACCTCCACCCATTCTTTTCTCATTCCTCTAATGTTGGGGCTCCTGGTCCCTCTATTCTCCACGGTGTTTTTAGAGTAGAACTCAAATCCATCCTTACCAGGGCTCAATTTATATTTCCCATGCTCCCTATTGAAAAAAACATATTAAGAAAAAGCAGAGTTTTTCCTAGCAAATATAGGACTCAATTCTGTAAATGGCATTCAAATTTGGATACCAAAATGTGTGCTAAGCATTATTCTATAAACTGCACTCCAAGTTGGGCGCTGCGTATAGAATAGTGCTTAGTGCCAGCATACACACCCAGTTTTGGGGATGAGGATTTACATTAATTGAAGTCTGGTGTTTGTGGGTACCCTGAATTCTGTAATGCTGTGTGCAAATCTTAGAAACACCCCTGACCTGCTCATGTCCCTTCAGATTTGCGTGGAAAAATTTATACGCACATCTTTTATAGAATAGTGACCTTTAAAGATATGTGCATAAATTCCAATTGCCAATTAGCGCCAATAATAGCACCCAGTTATCGGTGCTAATTGGCTTGTCTTGTTTAATATTTTTATTGGTTTTCAATACAGTACAAACCACTGTGCAACAAACAGTATACACGGCGTATAAGGCAATAGAAGAAAGGAAGAGGGAGAAAAAAAAACACAAAAAACATTAACATTCCATATCCAGTAAAAGAACAGCAGCTAGTGATATTAAGCACAGCGTGGTACATTTTGAAAATAAGATACAAGGGGAGACCATTTTTTCACATGCAAGTCAAACTTAAGTGATTTTTGCAAGATATGTTTCATACATAAGTTTTGGAACAACAAATTCCACCATTCCTGATGTGTGACCTGGTTCAGGAATTTCCAATGTAAAAAAATTACCTTCAAAGCCAATTGGCTTGTTACGCTATTAAATTACACACACAATTGGGATGCACCCCCAAATTTGTGTTGCAATTTTGAGCACTATATATAGAATTAGGTAGATAGTGCCTGTTTATTTCTGATTCTTATTCTGCTTTTATGATTTCTTTTTATTATTCACAGCACATGCAATGATCATGTATTAATATACAGTGCAGCTGACTGACACACATAACACACATTCAGACTGACAATAAATATTTCATGCACTCCACACATGTAGTTTCCAAGCGTAAAATAAACTCTTCTCTTCCTGGGACCTACCCGCCTGCACTGAAACTTGCGTATACCATTAGCGGTTCAAGGCATCCAATTATATTACAGTATCCTTTCCATTACCCTTTTATCACCTACTTGATGGACTGTGGCGGACAAGAGTGAAATCTAGGAGCGAACATAAGCTCAGTTGGTGTGAATTACACATTTACTAAGCTTTAGATTAGTTTGCATCTCAGAAGTAATTATTTTATTTAGAACATTTTTATTGCACACTATCCAGCTATTGTAGATAGATAACAGTTGCAACATACACAATAATCTTAATAACACAAAACATATCAGACAAAATAAAAATACACATCATACTGACTAAAATAAAACAAAGCTTGAAGTTGGGCTCTCAGATTTTTTGGAACCCCATTTAGTTTGTAAGAAAGCTTCTCTTTGTATTTTTAACCAAAAACAAACTCTCAAGAGTAATTAGGGGGGATTTTTCTTTAGATCTCTTTTTATCATCCATTCTGTTGTGAGCATTTTATGCATTTGAATCTTCCAGAATTCTCTGTCCAAGCTGTCAACCCACTTAAGAATAGTGCACTTGTTGTCCTGGAGAAAGAGTGATTTTTATCTTTCAAGTAGTAATGGTCTGTGGCTGGCAGGTGGGATATATCCTTGGAACAGGGTCAGGCAAACTTTGTTTTACACAGGGCCACATTAATGAGTTGTGTTCATTAATATGGCCCTGGGCTAGGAAATCCCCCATTTGAAGTTGTATGGTAGCATGGGAGTAGAGAATGTTTCCCATTTTCCCCTCTTTCCCCCCCCCCCCCCCCCCCAACCTCCCATGCAAGCATATCCCTGTAAGAAAGACATGGATAAAACAAATCTGTACTGGGGACCAGTTCTTTTCAACAAGTTTATAACTGATCTGGAGATAGAAATGATGAGTGAAATAAATTTGCAGATGACAGAAAATTATTTGAAAGTTGTTAAATTAAATGCAGACTGAGAAATTGCAGGAGGAACTTGGGAGGCTGAAAGACTGGGCAACCAAATGGCAGATGAAATTTAATGTGGTTAAGTACAAAGTGATGCACATTGGGAAGGATAAATTAAATTATAGCTGCATAATGCCATGTTCCACATTAGGAGTCACCACCTAGGAAAAAGATCTAGGTGTCATTGAAGACAGTACATTAAAGTCTGTGCAGTGGCAGCCAAAAAAGCGAACAAAATACAAGGAATTAGGAAAGGAATAGATTTGATTAAGACAGAGATTATTTATTTCCTCTGTATTGCTCCATGGTCCAACCTCACCTTGAGTATTATGTGCAATTCTTATCACTGTATCTCAAAAATGATATAGCAGAATTAGAAAAGGTTCAAAGAAGGTTGACCAAAATGATTGTCGATGGAACTCTTCTCATGAAGAAAGGCTTAAGAGGTTAGGGCTCTTCAGCTTGGAAAAGAGACAACTAAGGAGTCTTTTGTGAGGTACTCTGTCAGATGCCTGTTGAAAATCAAGATACACAATATCGACCAGCTCACCCTTATCCACATGTTTATTCATCCGTTCAAAGAAATGTAGTAGATTGGTGAGGCAAGGTTTCCCTTTACTAAATCCATGTTGGCAATTTGTCTCATTAATCCATGCCTGTGTATATTCTCTGTAGTTTTGTTCTTTATAATAGTCTGTACTATTTGCCCGACACTGACCTCAAGCTCACCGGTCTATAATTTCCCAGATCACCTCTGGAACCCTTTTTAAAGATTGCCATTATATTTGCCACCTGATACTATGCTTGATTTTAAAGATAAATTACATATTACTAACAATAGCTCTGCAAGTTCATTTTTCAATTCTTTCAGTACTCTGGGATGTATACCATCCGATTCAGGTGATTTGGTACACTTCAATTTGTCATATTGCCACATTACATTTTCCATGTTTACAAAGATTTGTTTCAGTTTGTCAGACTCATCAGCATTGAATACCATATCTTACTTGGTGAAGATCAGCTCAAAGAATTCATTAATCTCTCTGCTTTGGCCTTGTCTTTCCTGAGTGCCCCTTTTACCCCTTTGTCATCTAGCAGTCCAACTGATTCTTTTACTGGCTTCTTGCTTCTAATATACCTATAAAAGTTTTTACTATATGTAGGGGAAAATGCTTTGCTTTTGACTGTATTTGGAATATGTTAGCTTTTGGAAATACGCATTACAGCTGTCTTTGTATTGTATTCGGTACAAAAGGAAATGCATTTCTTTTTTTTTTGTTTCTCCAGTGTTGCAGTATGTGCCAAGTTTGAATTCTTGGGGTTCCCAGTGCAACTTTTGTCTTCATGTTTCTATTTCAAATTTGTCATCCCTTTTAGCAGGAGTAGATGTATTGGTGTTCCAGGGCCCAATGTTATATTGGTAGTGCTGCCTATTTGTGGGTAGGGTTTTTGCTGTTTGAATCATATGAACTGTTGTATGGCAGATTTGCTATATGTAAAGATTTCTTTTTTCAGATTTTGTATTTTACAGTGTCCTGGTAGTGGAGAGATTTATGTTTAGTCCAATGACATGAGAATCAGAAAAAAAAATTTGTGTAATGACTTCTATTGAGAAATGTCCTAGTTGTGTTCTGCAGCTCTGGTTTGGGGACGGTAGGGTTTTTGTAGCTACGGAGCACGTTTACATTTGATTAATAAGAATTGCTATGCTATGTCAGTCCAAGGGTGATGGATACAGTCTATGGAACTTTGGAAGGCTAAGTGCTTTGAAAATATGCCTGAGTGTCACATGTGAGTGCACTGTCTGTCAGAGGTGTGTCCCAACTCAAAAGGTTGAGAACCACTGCTCTAGGATCTACTCAATATCTCGCTAATGGTGCTGTACATTTTTTTTTGTTTGTTTCCTGTTCATGAATATGTACTTAGGGCTCAATATGATCTCTTTATTTTTTTCTTTTTAAATCTGTTTAGTTGCACTGGTCAAAATGGTTTTTCAGGCTTATTTCATGAATCATTTTATTTGTTTGGAACTATTCCTGGTCTATAAATTGTTCCCAAACTAATGAATCTTCATATTTCCTCTCCTAAGCTTTTGTGTCGCATGGACATGCTTCTTTCCCTTCCCCCAGGATAAATTCTTGTGGCCAGCACACTAATTGGATTAACTAATGGTAGAAGCAAGTCTTCAGCTGTTAAGTAATTGATTTTGTGGTGCTATGGCTGGCTCAATAAATCCAGTATTTCTTTTAATGTACTTAAGCAGTCCCCCATCTCTGCTCAGTTTCTTGCAGCTAAGGATAGCCTTAGCAGATCTGTGGTGGATTTTATTTTTCAAGATTCGGAGTCAATTATATGGAATATCTGTGTATTTAATAATGCAGAACATGCATGAAAAAGTAAAATTTTATTAAAATGTGTTCACATTGTGTGTAAACCTTATTTAATGATATGCAAATAATAGTTCTGATGCACATAGCAAATTTTTTTTATTTAAAAGGTAAAGATCTGGAGTAATTTAAACTTTTAAGGAAGTAATTTGATACAGCATTTTCCATGTGTAAAGCCTTGTGGCTCTGGACAAGTCACTTAACCCTCCTTTGCCCCAGATACTAAATACGTACCAGTGTATAATTTTATAAACTGCTTTGAAGGGCAGAATATCAAATCCTTTTCTCTTTCCCGTTATTAGTTTATAAAATTACATGGGTAAATACGTTCATAGATGTATACATGTGGATAACAGCAGTAACACCTTTAAGTGATCTGCACATAGGCGTTCCTGGGGGCATAGTTTGAATGGAGCAGGGAAGAAGTTGTAATGTAAATGCATACTTTATAATATACCCAATTGTAATGGCAAGTTGAACTTTATAACTTCCAGTGATGAATATACACCTTTGAATAATATACTGGAATACAAAATATACACCTTTTTAATGAATCTGTCAATCAGGACCTCAGTCGTGCAACTCGATGGCGCATATTCATGTCTTCAAGAATTAAGCATTCGATTCGTCCTTTGTCATCTCTTCAAATAAATAATCTTTGTAACATTACTAAACGTTGCCCATATTGGACTTTTCCTTAGCGTCCCTCCGGACCGGCCCAGAATGTGACTGATGGGTTGTGCACGGCTTCCAGCAGGTGGAGACTGAGAAAAAAACTGTGACTCTAGCCAGCCAATAAGAGCCCTTGCCAGCTAGAGAAAGATCCAGTAATCTCAGTCTCCAGCAGGTGGAAGGTGGTGAGCCCTTCAGTCTCAGACTTTTCTATACTTTTCTTTTCTCTCTTTTGTTGAGTGTTGGTATAATTTTCGTCTGTGTCCCTGTGCATTTTTGAAGAGATATAACAAAAACCTGCTGTTTGAAGCCTGAAACCCGTGGGGGTCCCTCAGAGCCTCGGGGGTGTCACACTCGGTAGGCCCTCCCCCCCCATTCCTCCCTGAAGTAAAAGCATTCTGTCCTAATTTCTGATGCTTTGGAAAGCAGACTGTTGTCAGGAGCAGTCTGACTGATGTGAGTTTCCTCCAGCTCTTCGTTGTAAGAACTGTAGAGGTAGGGAGAGGCAGCTACTTAAAAAAAAAAAAAAAAGCTTTTCTCCCTCTTGCTGGCTAATTTGACTTTGCTAGCTTGTTTTTGCTTTTTCTAAGCAATATAAAGATTTCCTCAAGCACCTCAGGGGGGGCGGCTGTGGAGGATGGGAGAGGCAGCGGCTTAATCTAAATGATAAATAATTAAATAATTGACTGAAAGAAGCGAGCCTCCCGGTCTGCTGGCTTAGCAGAGCCGTTTGTGGGCAGTAAGAACTAGCAGGGCTGCTCCGGAGCGCTCAGATGTTTCCTGATCAGCTGTTTTTTGTTCCCTGTCCTTTGTTTTCACTCTGTAGATGAACTCCGCCGCTGTTTCTATCAGCGATGCGGTTTTTAGGAACGGCTGTGTTTGCTGCTTTTGCGCTGGTTTAACAAAAAAGGTCCAAGGTTCTGGTTCCGTTTTGCGGTTGCGCTGTCGGAGGGGGTGTCCGACTTCAAGTCCGTTGGTCTGCCGCTACTCGCGTTTTCATCTTCGGTTCCGATTTTGGCGGGAACTGCCGCCATTTTGGAGGTCATATTGGATGCAGAAGTGCGTGCAGTGACAACTGTCAGCATTCTGATGAGAGAGTCTGGTGCCTTGCCTACGAGGCGGGAGCTTGCGGCTGAGGGGATTTTTTGGCTTGCTTATGTTTCTTATATGGGCCTCCCATAAGGTATTTACCAGTTGAGTAAAGGTGGTCAAGACCTAGCAGGTCATGCAGCGCTTTGCATTGCTCTCTCTGCAATGCCACTACTGCTTATCATTGCTATAGCACTGCAAGGCATACGCAGCGCTGTACAACATATACAAATTGGCAGTCCCTGCTCATTGAGCTTACATCCTTGATATAACAGCAGGGGGAACTTATTAGCAGGCAGACTTACTAAAAACAAGAGGAATAGAATATAAGTGGGTTCTGTATGTGTTTTTATTTTTGCTACTTTCATGTAGCTCTGCAGGTGGCCACTTTGGTTGTAGTCTTATGCTCCCTTCTGGACAGCGGTATATATAAGTATATAATCAGGCATTTTTTGCATATATCTCTCCTCCTTTCCCCTCCTCTCCCTCTCCTTTATCCACTTTTTAGTGGGGTGACATATTCTGGCATACGCTGCTCTTGATACAGTTTTCCAGCCTCAGTATATAATTGTCCTTATGATTTTTGTCCAGTGCTGAGCCATGTCCAGTCAGTGGCATTTGGGGATGGGTGCGCAGCTGGCACCTACCTCTTACTACTACTACTGCTACTATTTTTCTGGTTCAGTGCCTGCTCTCGGCCCTGATTAGCCAAGTCGAACCAGCTACAGCTTCTAGTTCCTTTTTTTTGGCTGATCAAATTCCTATAATCAAGCCTAATTGAGTTTTTCAGAGCATAAGCATTGTCACACTGGAGGCACTATTAAGACTACTACTATTTTGCATTTACACTCTGTAGGTCCTTCAGGTGTGTCCGGTCTCCAGCAATGCCCACATCTGCATCCAGACTACCCACTAAATGTCTGGTTTTACTTTAGGTGGTGGGTGCTAATTTTCTGCAGCGTTTTCCAGTTGCATCTCTTGGAATTCTGATCTCTATGGGAGTTCTTTGTAACAGGTCACTGGGAGTTTACGTGCTAGTTTGAGGCAATTCTCATGAGTTATACTTTTTATAGCACTCTAGTATTAGTCTGCTATTATGGGTCTTCTTGCTGTCAGATTTTTATCCATTGCTTCTCCTGCTCTTGGCAATGCAGGGGTGCAGGTACTGCCTCTGCTCCCTGTAGGCGCTCGCTTGGCGCCAGTTCAAGAGAGGCGAGTCTACCTTTCTTTGGATTGCTGAGTATTGCAGATTATGCGAGTAGGGTACGCATTTCAGTTTACTCCAGTATCTCTTTCCAGGGCTCGCATCAAACTCTTGGCCATCAGAGCGGTTCTCTGTAGGCGTCTGGACCTTTGTCCAATTTCTTTCCCTCGGACAGTTCAGTGACAAGGTCTTTCCCCCATTTTCTCTTCGATTTTAGATTTCTTGCCGGTCGCTCAAGACCTCTAGTGGCCCTCTTTCGAAGGGGGACTTTGCGGCCTGTCTTTGTCGCAGTGTGGTCAGGGGAGTTTCTGACTTCTCTTGTTTCATTCAGAAGCCTACTTTCACATTTCTATTTCCCCTGCAGATTTTTGTTTCCTTTTTTCACTAAAGTTATGGTAGCTGTAGTGGCAGCTCTCAGAACAAAGGGGCATTTTGTTGCATCTTCAGTTGGATAATTGGTTATTCTGGGCAAACTCTTGTCACGAGAGTCTTCTGGTGACAGCTCGGGGGGCAGAATTCTTGCAGTTCCTATCTTGGATACTAGTTAGGCACAGGAGCCGTCTTCTACCCTCTTAGTCGATAGAGCCTCTGAGAGTTAGGTTTCCCATAAGCCAGAGTCGAGTGTTTACTGTGGCCTCGAGTCATCACGCTCCAGGCTAAACTTCGTCACTCTTGGCAGATTTTCAGTCCATCGGAAAGAGATTGTTTCTACAGGTTTTGGGAAACCATGGCAGTACCGATGTAGGCAGTGCCTTGCACTAGGATTTTCTTGGAGTCTCTTCAGAGGTCGCAACTGCCCAGATAGTTATCTCAGAAAGTTTCCTTTCATCAGTCTTTGCTTCTTTCTTTCCAGGTCAGGACCAGTCTACATTGGTGGCTTTGGCACTTTCATTTGTCCAAAGATATGCATTTGAATCATCTCTGTTAGTCTGGAGTGTCGGAGGATGCCAGTCTCCTCGGCCGGGGAGTTCATTTTCTGAAGCAGTTTGGTCAGGGTCTCTGTCTTTTCAGAAGACATTATTATCAATTAGACCGGTTGGGGACCAGAGCGATTCGTCTGGCGCTCCTCGGGGTTCTTCTGCTACTGACAGGCTGAGTAGTTCGTGTAATCTTGGGCAATGTCGCAGCGGTTATATTTTTATCATTCCGCAAAGAGGAATGAGGACTCTACCGTTGGAGTGAATCCCATTGCTATTGTTTCAAGGGCCGCACGTTCATCAGGTGGCTCTTTCAGTGGCTCATGTAGCATGGGTCCTAAATGTTCAAGCACCTTTTCTCTGTCGTTACAGGCTCATTTTGACAGAGTGGTCGCCAATCTAAGTGGTGTTGCGGTTGTTACTAGATCGTTGGGGGTATCCCAGGTTGGATCTGTGGTCCTCTGATAGTAATGCAGATTTCCTCTATTTTTGCCGTCGTCATGAGATTTCCAAAGCGCAGAGTGTGGACGTTCTTCTACTATGCTTCTCAGCTGGTTTAAGGTATGCCTTTCTTCCTTGTCCTCTGATAGGGTGTCTTCTTTTGGAAGGTCGACACACACAGGGAATGTCTGATTTTGGTAGCACTGGTGTGGTCTCGAAGTCCATGGTGTGCCGGTTTTCCACGTCCTTTGGTGAACTTTTCTTTCAAACTTCTGGTGCAGCGAGGTCCTGTCATTCATCCGAATCCGGTTCTCTGCTGTATTACGGCCTGGCTCTTGAATGGCCTCAATTGTTTAGCAGGGGTTATTTTTCTTAGCTCATTACTTCTTTGATTGATGAGCGCTCTTGGAGGATCTTGAGGATAGGCTAAAGCTCATGCACAAATCTCCTTTCGTGCTTCGGTTATGTAAGGTTACATTTGTGTAGAGGGACTTGATCTAAGCTCTTCCTTTCGCTTCTCTTAAGGTGCAGATTGCGATTTTCTCGTCCTTTTGGGATGGTATCTGGAGGAGGTCTTTAGCTAGTTTTCTAGCTGTGGTGCGTTTTTTGAGCGCGGTTAATCTCCTTCCTTTTCCCTAGCGATGTACTTTTCCTCGTTGGGGTCTGAATTTCGTTCTGGCAGTTCTTACTAAGCCTCTCTTTGACCCTTTGTCGTCCTGTACTCTGAAAGGCTTGGCTTTGAAGGCAGTATTTTTGCTGGCCATTGTTTCCGCTAGGCAAGTTTCGGAGTTGCAGGTGTTGTGTGTATCGCTTTTCTTGGACTTCTGTTCCGATCGCGTAGTATTCCGGCCAGTTCCTTCCTATCTCTCCAAGTGGTATTTTGCTTTTATGCTTCTCAGCTGATGGCCTTGCCTGGTTACGTTCCTTTTTTGGCTCAGAGAAACAGTGGCATTTGAAGTGTTTGGATGTCAAATGGGGGTTCATCCACTATTTTGATTTTTTTCTGGTTACATCTGTTGATCTTCTTCTTTGTTGTATTTTGAGATAGGCGTAAGGGGTTCATGGCCTCTAAACCTATTTATTTCTCGATGATTTTAAGTACAGAGTACTTAGGCTTATCTTCTTTCGGGGAAACTTGTTCTACAGCATTTTGGAGCTCGTTCTGCAACAGGTCATATAGTCTTGTAGACAGAGTGTGGTCTGGGGCCTCCACAAGACAGTGATACGGTGGCCATTTTGTCATCTCTGCATTCTTTTTCTAAGCTCTGACGTTTTGACGTCCTCAGTCGTCGGCAGGTTTCGTTTTGAAGCATGCGTTTTTGTCGGCGGGACTGCTAGGGTCCCTCCCATATTTTCACTGCTTTTACTTCCCATCAGTCACATTCTGGGCCGGTCCGGAGGGACGCTAAGGAAGGGTAAATTAGGCCTTACCTGCTAATTTTCTTTCCTTTAGTCCCTCCAGACCGGCCCAGATCCCTCCCTTCAGATATCTATGTTTGTTCGGGGCCGTGTTGTTAGTTTCTTGGTCTATATTAAATAAAAATAAATTAAATAAATAAAATAACAAACAAACAAAGAATCTTATTGAAATGTCCTGTATGAAGGACCATGATGTGTTTGAAGGCACTCACCCATTGTTGGCAATGTGCCGGTAGCTGCTCAGGTTTTTGGATGCACAGGTCTTCTATTTCTTCTATGCCTTTCCTTCTGCTTTGGTACCTTATTACTGGATCTTTCTCTAGCTGGCAAGGGCTCTTATTGGCTGGCTAGAGTCAGTTTTTTTCTCAGTCTCCACCTGCTGGAAGGCGTGCACAACCCATCAGTCACATTCTGGGCCGGTCCGGAGGGACTAAAGGAAAGAAAATTAGCAGGTAAGGCCTAATTTACCCTTATCTTATAGCTGTACAGATGTAACACTTGGCCTTTGGTAGTATAGACGTGTGTTTTGGGCATGCACAGAATTATTTTTGAGCTTACCTACAAAAAAATGCCCTTAAATTTTTTTTCTGAAAATGGACGTGCGTCAAAATGAAAATTGCTGCACGTCCATTTTTGGATCTGAGACCTTACCGCCAGGCATTGACACTTAGCAGTAAGGCCTCACGTGGTAACCGGGTAGTAATGACCTACTTGCGTCAGAACTTTAAAAATATTTTTCGGACACGCGTAGTGGACGCTTGCCAAAATTGAAATTCATTTTTTTCCATGAAATTTTATTGAAATTTAAAGGTTATAACGTTGTAACTGGACAGTAACTCCAATTTGGCGCATGTAGGCACCTACGCAGCTTAGTAAAAAGGCCCCAAAGCTTTGTTGGCTCGATAATTTGATCAGATGGAGTAATGCTGGTTGATAAGATGTGTTTGGTTGAATCATTGGGGGTTTGTCCTTGAAACATCGGTATACGAAGCATGAGTCATGTCGGACTACTTGCCCCTAGCTGACAAAGCTAAGTGTTTAATTCTGTACGGCTATAAGATATAAAGTTGCAAAGATTATTTATTTGGAGAGAAGACCAATGACAAATCGAGTGCTTAATTATTGAAGGCATGATTATGAGCCATCGAGTTGCACCGCTGAGGTCATTAAAGGTGGTGGTAAGGGCTCCCGTGGTAACCGGGCAGCATGCGGCACTGCCCGATTACCGCCGGGTTAACATTGGCACTACAAAAATAAAAAAATATTTTTGTAGCATCGGAAATGTTGCGCACTTGGGGTGGGCACTACCGCCGGGCTTCTGCGGTAACCCAGCGGTATATCTTGTTTAGTGAGCGATAAGCCCGCATTGGGCTTACTGCCGCTTAGTAAAAGACCCCCCAAGTTACCTAGTTCCAGTACATTCAAAACAGGGAAATTTGTCTAAGCTTGCTCCTCAAAAGTAAATAAACAAAATAGAGAGCCAAGCTCAAGTAGCATGATCAAAAATGATAAATGGGAATATATCATACCTGGGTGTCCGAAGATTGTGGCAGTGCTGTGTCTGCTTGGGCAGATAAGTAGTTGCTGCTGATTGGTACATATTTTGACATTTACATAGAGTACATTATACAGTATAGAGCTGAAAGTTGTATATTGAATGCAAGTGCTTGGTAACGAGTAGGCTTTGGATTTGGAATAGTTTAGCGCTATAAGATCTAATAGCCTTGCTTTTAAAGTTTCTGGTGCATTAAATCATTCAACATTAACTTGGCTCTCTTTGTTTTGTTTTGGTAAGTTACGTAGTTCCAGCAGGGAGACATGGCCAATCCTGGTTTTTAACTTATACCCGAAAGCAGTATGGGAGTTAGTCCCTGATTTTACTCCCTGAAGCAATGCTGTAGGTCCTGTAATATCGTCTTCGCTTACATCCATCTCTGATTTTGATCTTTTTCCTTTCAACTTTTTTCCTTTTATTTTTCTGCTTCTCAATCTGCTCAGATTTCATTCATTTTTCAGTCTTCCTCTTTTTCTACATCTACCTACAGCTTTCCAATACCCTTTATCCCAGCCCTCCCCGTTCCTCATCCTATGATTCCCTGCTTTTTTTTTTTTTTTTTGCTAACACTCCTCTCTCTCTCTCTCTCTCTCTCTCCTCCCCTGTATCCAGCATCTCCTCTTTCTCTTTTCTTCCCCCCCCCTCCCTCCATTCAGCATCTCACTCTGTTTTTCCCTCTCTTAGGATCTCCTCTTTCTCCGTATTCCCACCACTTCCAGCATCCCCCTCCAAAGTCCAGCTTTTCTTCTGGAAGACTAAATCCTTGTCAAGAAAGTTGTCTAAATACAGTTGTTTACTGGACAGTTGCCCATCTTACGTAATGGTAGAAATGCCAAACCAGTTGTTTGGCTTACTTTTTTCTTACATGATTTTTTTTTAAATGGATCTTTTTTTATCACATTGGTTGGTATTATTTTAACTCCTATTTTGAAAAACTCAAAGCTGAATATTGGTCAACCTGCTATCGACCTGTTGTCACTAGTCCCCTTCTTTCGAAATTTCTGGGGGCTTATGTTGCTGGATTACATAGTAAAATCCGATTGTCTACAGATTGATTTTCGGCTGTTTCATTCAATTACTTTGGAGGCAAAGTTACTCTTTGCTCAGGGCAAAGCTGCAATATAATTGTAGTTCGATCTTACCGCTGCCTTCAATAGAGTGGATCATGAGATTTTGTTATACAAGTTGAGTCTTCTGGGTATTACAGATAGAGTATTGAATTGTATAAAGGAATTTTTGACTCATAGATACTATAGAGTCAAGATGAATTGGTCTGGTCTATAGTTTCCTGGATCACTTCTACAGTTCTTTTTAAAAACTGCAATTACATTGGCCACCTTCTAGTCCTTGGGTAGCAAAGCCGTTTTAAATGATTAGGTTATAGATTACTAGTAACAAGTTAGCTATTTCATATTTGAGCTCGTTTAGAATTCTATGATCCTAGTGATTTGTTCCTGAGTTTGTCAGTTTTTCTGTTACATATTCTAGACTTACAGTGATAATGCTTTAGTTGCTGTGAATCAGCATTATCAAATTAGGTTTCCATTGTAGATGCCCCAACACCCTTCTCAGGAAAGACCAAATCTTTAGATTTTCTGTTATTGCCTTATCTTCCCTGAGCACTTATTGTACCCATTGGTGATCCAGTAGCCGATTTCCCTCACGTGCTTTTTGTTTTGAAGATACTTTAAAACCTTTTTAGTATTAATTCTTGCCTGTACAACAAGCTTTTTTTCAAAGTCTCCCTTGGCCTGCCTTATCACTTTTTACATTTAACTTGCCCGTACATGTGCTCATCTCTTTCTTATTTATTTTTAAAATTTATAGATTGCACAATCTACGGTTCTCAGTGGTTTACATCATTACGTACATAATCACATTGGTGCTCATTTTCAAAAGAGAGAAACGTCATTAAAAGTGACAGAAGAGCATTTGCCTCGCAAAAACGTCTACGTAGCGATTTTTGAAACTCTGATTTGAGTTCTGATTTTCCAAATTTTAAGGGGTGTGTTTTGGGTGGGACTTCGCTGTTTCCAGAAGTTAGGCGTTTTTTTCTGCCATAATTGAACAAAACCAAAACGTTTGGGTCAAAAATTGAAATGGTTTTGTCTAGACCTGTTTCAAACACGACTAAGTTACAAAAAGGTGCCCTAAATGACCATATTACCGCTGGAGAGATTAAGGAATGACCCCCTCCCACTTCACAAAGGTGTGACAGTACATACCAGGCTGTATGACAGCTTCAGATATGAAGGCCGTTCCTATTGGAGCAGCAAACTGGTCTCAGGAATAGGCTAGTTTTCAGTGCAGTGGACTGTAGAGAAGGGGACCAAGGACCATATCCCACTCTGATGGGTATAGTGTGGCGAAAAGTGTGAGCCCTTTAAAAACCACTAAATACCTCCTGTATCTAATATGGGTGACATGTGAAGGCTCAAGGGGTATTGCAATGGTGCACAGTGAGGTACAGTAGTATTTTTTTTTTCTGTTCCTGGAAGACTCGCAGTACAATATAAGGGGTTACTCGGTGAAAGTTGCGCCTGGGACCTTTTAAGTGAAGTGCACTACAGTGCCCCCTAGGCTGCCCCACTGCTCTGCTGGGATGTCTGTTTTGCCAGTCTATTAAAAATGCTGGCCCCCAGACATTCCAATGTTTTGTGCATTGTTCCCTAGGATGTGTTCGCCCCCCCTCCCAAAAAAAAAAAACCAAACAGTACCTAAAGGAAGACACTAAGCACAAAAACATCTAGAAAGCAATGATTTTCAAAACAAAAAAAATTGATTTTCAAACGGTTTGAAAATCACTCTATTTATTAATCATGTTTTTCACAAAACGTCCCAAATCAGATTTAGATGTCATATCGAAATGCTTCCCATTGTATAATATATATCAAATATCAAACAACCCCCCCCTGTTTACTAAGCCGCGCGGCAATGCCGACACAGCCCATTCAAAGTGAATGGGCTCTGTCGGCATTAGCGCACGGCAGCTGCTAGCACGGCTTAGTAAATAGGGATGAGGGAAACCTTCTTCGTTAGGGTCCAATTTCCATTGTTGGAAAGATGCCCTTCTGGCTTTCACTGCCTCTTCTACCTTACCATGAATTCATACTGTTGTTTGGCCTTCTTTTAGCCTTTTTTTTTTTTAATGCAGGGAATATATTTTATTTGACCTTCAAAAATGGTCTTTTTAACTAGTGTTAACAACCATAATCAAAATTTTGACTTTGGCAACCACTCCCTTATTTATTTAGATTTTGCTCACACCTTTTCCAGTAGTAGCTCAAGGTGAGTTACATTCAGGTACACTGGATATTTCTCTGTCCCAGGAGGGATCACAATTGAAGTTTGTACCTGAGGCAATGGAGGGTTAAGTGACTTGCCCAAAATCACAAGGAGCAGCAGTGGGATTTGAACCTGCCACCTCTGCAAGACTGGTGCTCTAACCGCTAGGCCACTCATCCACTGTTTGTCTTCTGCTGTCCTACTCCTGGCCCTTCATCTGTGAACACAGAACAGAAATAATTGTTAAGCAATTTTGTTTTACCCTCATCAGCATATGCATATTACTTCCCTACACCTTTGAATCCGACACTGCCACTTTTGCACTTCCTCCTGCCACTGATATATGTAAAATAACCGTCTTGCCCCAGCCATTTTACTATATTGGCTATCTTTTCTGGGGATTTTTATTTTTATTTTATTTTTGTTACATTTGTACCCCGCGCTTTCCCACTCATGGCAGGCTCAATACGGCAGGCAATGGAGGGTTAAGTGACTTGCCCAGAGTCACAAGGAGCTGCCTGTGCCGGGAATCGAACTCAGTTCCTCAGTTCCCCAGGACCAAAGTCCACCACCCTAACCACTAGGCCACTCCTCCACTCAGTTGATAACCTGGTTTGGAGAAGCCAGAAATTCAGATGACAGAAGATACCAGTATGTCAACCCCCAAAAATGTATTCAGTCATCATCCAAACCTGATGCGGCCATGTTTCTGCAGATGCCTTCGTCAGGGGCATATATCAGAGGTATGGATAGAAATGTTAATGTTACAAAATGTAATTGATTGTTGAAAGCACCAGTCTTTGTTCCTGAAGTAAAAGGCTTACAGAAGTGGATGCCTAACATACAGTATGGACTGTTCAGTCTGAATTAAAAACTTGAAGTGTTGTTTTAATAATAGTGATGAGAGAGAGAGAGTTTCTTTGGCCCTGGAAGCAAGTAGCTCCTGCTGTTACACCTAATATGTTTTGAAAAGTTTCCAGTTTTGATTGTGTCAGGCTGCATGAAGCTTCTGAGCAGCGTTGTTTCAGATGAGTACTAAATTATGACATTTCCTTTATTGTGGAAGATATATAAAATATATAATGATATAAATATGGACCATTTTTGTTTTCTGTAAACAAAATGCAGTTTGCAGATAAAAATGGAGAAAGAGAATGAATTTGTACAGTGAGGGTTGGACTAAATGGTGGACTATTATGTAAATCCCAGAGACTGCTCTGGCTTCTTTTGTTTGTGATCTGCTTAGAACTGTTAAGGTAATAGCGGAATATAAATTCCTGGTGTTATGTTATGTCTCTTCCCATACAAAGTGCTATAACCTGTAACCAGTTATAGACTTACTGTGATAGAGCTAGATTGTTGGTGGATTTATTGTTTATATTGTGAGGCATAGCCAAACCTTGATTTTGGAGGGGGCCTGAGCCCAAGGTGTGGGTGAGGGCACATTTTACCCCACCTCCCCACCCTTCTCTGCTCCTGCTGCAACCCCACATACCTGGGCTGCGGGGGTCCCCAAGCCCTGCCAGCAGAAGCCTTCCTGTGGTGATACTCAGCGCCGCACTGCCTCCCGTGCTTTCCCGCCCCGGCGCGCATGCTTGGTCTTAGTGAAATTGAGCATGTGCACGAGGGAGGGGGGAAGCGGGGCAGGCAGCATGGCGGCAAATATCGCCGCAGGAAAGCTTCTGGTGGGGCTTGTGGACCCCCGCCAGCCAAACCAGCAGACTTTGGGGGCCCGAACCCAAATGGGGGGACCCAGGACCTCAAGGCCCCCCCCATGGCTAGGCCACTGCTGTAAATGTAGTTGTTTCCTTCATTTTTTCTTTTTTTGCTAAAATAAATAAAAGTTAGTTAAGCCGTGATTTAACTATCTTCCTGTCTAGCCGCTGATTGTATGTGAAAGGTGTGAGATTGATAAAACCAGAACAAAGAATAGGCAAAATTAGAATCAAATAGGAAGACTTGACTTGAAAGATTTAAAAAAATTTGGGAACCCTTTTATTAAAGTTTAGCGCATGCTAATGAACATTAGCGTTCGCTAATTGCCACATGGGCCATACATATAAAATAGGAAGCGCAACATTTAGTGTGTGCTAATGTCCATTAGCGTGTACTAAGTTTTTTAGTAAAAGAGCCCCTTGGTTTATGTAGTTTGAGTTGATACACATGGGTTGGTCAGTTAGAGATCAACGTTTTCATGAAGACTGTCTGCCATGTATTACAGAGACTTGATATACTGCTGCATGCACAATGATGCTACTAAACAGTTTACAATTGGGTTAAAGAAAAACAGACGAACAAGAAAAGATTATAAGAGAGAACAAAAAAGGAGAATAGAAGAGGGAGGGAGGGAGGTCTGGTGGAGAATAAATGTGTTGAAGATGGTGTGGTTTAAAGGAGAGCTGTTGCTTGTGGAGAAGAAAATTCTTTTAGAATTGGATGCAGAATAATACATCAGAGCAATGACTTCTACTACACATTTTTGTATGAAAGACTCTGCTCGGTGGAGCTTAGTCTGGTTGAGATACACAGATCAAGGCCACTCTTGCCAAGTAGCCTGTGACCTTGAGAGTAAGGTTCATAGAAGTGCTTCCAACAGGCAAGAGAAAATGTGAATATTTTAATGTGGTACCTAATTTTAAAAAATGGTTCATAAACTTCACAGCCTAAGTGGTAGACAGGATTTTATTAGCGGTTTGTGGACGTTCAGGGGAAGGAGCTTCTGTGTGGTTTGTTCAGGGTGAAAATCCCTCCAGTCACAATAGTTAATTGCATGTGTCTTGGCTACAACAAATATTTAACATACAACAGTCAGAATGTTACACTCCGCTCCCCATGCTTTTAATGAATAGAAGTGAAGTTTAATGTGCTGACTAGGTTTCCTAAGGCTTAACAGGAGGCTTCTGACAGGAAAGGAAGATTAATGTTTGTGGGCAGAAGCGAGGTCTGGCGGTGCTATAGAATGCTCCAGGCCAGTCCACTAGTGGGATTGTGCTGTGATTTGCAGTACAAGGGAAAGCTTTGTCCGTTTTTATCAGACATCACATTTCTGACTAGCTGCATGCCAGAAGAGCACAGCAGGCCTACCAAACCCAGTCCTCACTTAAAAAGACAACTGCTACACTCAGACACGGAACTAAAGGTTGTTTACTGCACATTGATCCCAGAGGCGTTTTACTTCAAGGGTTCTCTGTGATTGTGTTGGTACATGGATAGTAAGGAAAGTAGTTCTTAACAGTTTTTGAAATAAGAAAAATAGTGTCTGTTGTTTAATGTGAGGAATTCTGCCTGGTTAATTCAAGCAGTAAAATGTAAACAGAGGAAGATGGGCAAGATTTTTTTTTTTTTTTTATATGGATTTTTCCACCCTTTTCACTTTGTCACCTGAATCAGGACATATTCCTTCCCTCTACTATCTTTTTAGCTAAATTGGGAAGCAGTAGGATGTGGCACTGTTCTGTCTTAATCCCCTTTCCTGTGTGCAGATGGTGCCTAGCAGTTAGAGAATGACATGGGGACAAAGTTTGTCTCCATTCTGTCTCCGTCCCCACCCCTTCCCCACAGGTTGTGTCTCCATCCTCGTCCCGTCCCTGCCTCATCCCCGTGGGCTCTGTCTTCATCTGCAGATTCTCGAACACTTTTATGATTTTATATTTAAATCTTTTTATTAAAATATAAAAAGGAACAATATGCTGTGCAACTGTTGCTTATAAGTCACAAATAGAAAACAACAATAACAAGCAACTATAATAACCCCCCTCACCACCACTATCTATCCTTCCAACCCCAACAATAGCTGACTTCTGCTACCACAAGGAATACTAATCCACCCTGTTAAAATGTCCAGGGGCACAGAATACAACCTGTTCTGTATGCCCTAGCGAGGAGAAATGTGCCCTATGAAACACTGTTATGATTTTTTAATCTGTGGATAAGTACATAAGTAATGCCACACTGGGAAAAGACCAAGGGTCCATCGAGCCCAGCATCCTGTCCACGACAGCGGCCAATCCAGGCCAAGGGCACCTGGCAAGCTTCCCAAACGTACAAACATTCTATACATGTTATTCCTGGAATTTTGGATTTTTCCAAGTCCGTTTGATAAGTCATCAACAGTCTCAGGATTCAGTCTAGCTCTCCTGTCTTCCACAGGCCCTCCTGAATTTGGAAGATGTCTTCTTAGAAGATGTGCTGGTAGCAGGAATGTATCCCCCATGCAAATTTTGCTAGTTGTGGCCAGCATGTTTGTTTTTCCAAAAAAATCAAATTATCGTCATCTGCATCACTCAAACATAAATAACAGTTCAGTTCATTAACATGCTTCAAAGTAGAAAATGACACAAGGACAAACTTTGTTCCCGTCCCATCCCAATGGGCTCTGTCCCCATCCCCTTGTCATTCTCTACTGGTGGTAGAACGGTGTTGGCAAGACACAAAAAAGCAATATGTTTTTACATTTATAATTTACTCATGAGGGCAACATTAATAATAACTGGACGTTATTTTTAGGGATGTGTCATTTATAAGTATATATTAGATATAAAAATAAGGGGGAAAATCTGCATTTAAAAATTTTTTTGTTGTTTCTTTTTATTTAATTTTTTAGGTCCTGGAGGCCTGACTGCAGACAAGGTGGAATCGGCAGCTGAATTTTCTCCTCCATCAAGTCCAAGCCCTTTGAAAAAGGGAGGGCCAATGAATTGGTCCTTTCCTGATAAAATCAAGTCTCCCCGAACCGTCAGAAAACTCTCCATGAAAATGAAAAAACTTCCAGAACTTAGCAGAAAACTGAGCATTAAAGGAGCTACAAGCCATAATGGCTCGGAGCACCCTTCTCTCTTGCTGAAGGGTAACTGTCGGGATACAAACCACATGCCCCCCTTGCCTTCTCCTGGAAGCAGAACTGCTGCTGCCAGCCGAAATGTGATCAGTCGGTACCATCTCGACAGCAGCGTCTCATCTCAGCACAACTGCAAGAAGAAAAGTACGGGGAATTCCAAGTCTTCCAGTAAAGGCGGTTACCTCAGTGATGGTGACTCTCCAGAGCTGATTACTAAATCGAGTAAACATGGGTCTGAAAACCGATCCACAAAGGGAAAGGAAGCACTTCCAAGCGGCAACATTAAAACTGAAATAGACATTGATGCATTTCAACACTACAGTTTTTTAGATCAACCTAAATGTTCGCAGTATGTATCGGGGCTCATGAGTGTCCACTTCTATGGGGCAGAGGATTTAAAACCACCCAGAATAGACTTTAAAGAGGTCTTTTGTGCTATTCAGGTCGATTCGATCAATAAAGCCAGAACTGCTTTGCTTACTTGCAGAACCAGTTTCCTTGATATGGACCACACTTTCAATATAGAATTTGAGAACGCACAGCACTTGAAGTTGGCAGTATTCAGCTGGGAGCCCACGCCTCGTAGAAATCGTGTTTGCTGCCATGGTACAGTTGTGCTTCCTACCCTTTTTAGAGTAACAAAGACACACCAACTGGCTGTGAAACTGGAGCCCAGGGGAGTTATTTATGTCAAACTGACTCTCATGGAGCAATGGGAAAACTCACATGACGCCCTAGATCTGGATCGGGAACCAGTGGTATTTGGGGTAGAAGCTCGAAAAGTGGTTGAGAAGGAAAATGTGGGCTTAATGGTGCCGCTGCTAATGCAGAAATGCATTGTAGAAATTGAGAAAAGAGGCTGTCAGGTAATGGTTCGTCAATTTTTGTTTTGTAATATCTTGATGACCTCGTATAACACTTCCTTGTAGAAATGTAGGCGAATAAAATTTCAGTTTGCTGTTCAAGGCTTTTATGGTGGTTAGACCCACTAGTGCCAGCTTTTCTACTTAAATTTTCCTCTGTGGGGCAGCAGAAGGTGTACACGATGAATGAAGCAGATTTCCCAGTAGGTTTGAGTGACCATCTACACCCTATAACTGGTAATCAAGGGGAGGCTTTATAGTGTAGCACTACAGGGCACAAACTCCTTCTAGTAGAAATCAGTAAGAAAGCAATAGCAGAGGATCTCAGATTGATCCTTACCAAAAACTTCTTCCCCATTATAGTAAACCTAATTTCATCATTGTAAATCTGTGTGTAGAGAAGCAGCTAGGGATGAACATTTTAGTATTAATGCCTCTAAAGTAGCTGGGCCTAAGTTTCTCCAAGTATTTCTTATTTGTTTGCTCATTCTTTGCAAGACTTACTTACTGGATAGGGGGGCTGTATAAACATGGAAAATACACAGAGGGGTCCTTTTACTAAGGTGCTCTGAAAAATGGCCTGCGCCATTGTAGGCGCGCGTGTATTGGACGGGTGCAGGTCCATTTTTCAGCGTGCCTGCAAAAAAGGCCTTTTTGGGGGGGGGGGGGAGAGAGGGGGGAAATGGACATGTGGCAAAATAAAAATTGGTGCACGTCTGTTTTGGCCCTGAGACCTTACCACCACCCATTGACTTAGCAGTAAGGTCTCGCACATTAACCGGGCGGTAATCGTCAGCGTGCGTACACTGCCGATTACCGCCCGGTTAACGCCACACGGTAGAAAATAAGTATTTTCGGATGCTTGTAAAAAAATGGAGTTACTTCCCGGCGCACGTGGTAGCCGGGCGGTAGTTCCAAATTGACATGTGTAGGTTCCTACGCACCTTAGTGAAAGGGCCCCAGAATGCGTTTAAAGGAGAAAGAGATTGAGGCAGATGTCTGTACCTTCCCCCAGTTCTTTAAAGCAGGGGCGTAGCCAGGCCTCGGCGGGAGGGGGGCCAGAGCCCGAGGTGGGGGGGCACTGTTTAGCCGCAACCGCAAATCCCGCCGCCCGCCTGCCCCCTGCCCTGCTGCCGCATCAGGTACCTTGTTTTCTGGCAGGGGGTCCCCAATCCCCCGCCACCAAAGAGTCTTCTTCAGCGCTGGAGCCTTCGTTTTGTGATCATCTGTTTCTGATGCTTATGTCCTGCACGGGGCTACATGCACGGTGCAGGACATAAGGCGTCAGAAACAGATGATCACCAACGAAGCACCGGAGTCGACCAATGCGAAGAGACTCCATTACTTCTACTAAGCCGTGCTAGAGGTACGTTAGCATTTTTAGCTCGAACTAAGCATTAGCGCGCGCTAACCGTGTAGACGCCCATAATATTCCTATGGGCATCTGCATGGTTAACTTACACTAATTTTTAGCACACGCTAAAAACGCTAGGGCCCTTAGTCTGTAACTTCACAGTGGGGGCAAGAATTCCACTCAGTAATTGAAACAATCAACCCAGCACTAATAATAAATTTTACACCTAAAATAGCGGGTACAATAACTGACCTCAGCAGTGACTCTCTTTTTCACACTGAGACACAGATCATTGTGCTAAGAAAGCTAAGTAGTGTTTTACATATTCTATAAGATTTTATAAAAATATAAAACATTCTAAGACAAAAGTAAAATTAAAAGTTATGGGTGGACCGATGACGATTACAGTGAATCACTGAGCTGTGCCTCAGTGCGAAGAGAGAGTCACTGCTGAAGCCAATTAATGTACCCGCTACTTTAGGTGTAAAAAAAAAAATATTGTTGGTGCTAGGCTAATTGTTTCAATTACTACAAAGAATTAAAGGGCTCTTTGAGTTCACCATAGTTTTGGAAGTAATCTTTTCCCTCCATTTTCTAATTGTATAGTTCTGTAGAATTTTAGAAGGGGAAAGTCCAGTAAGGGGGTCTTTTACAAAGCAGCGGTAAGCCCACTTGTTAATCCGGAACTACTGCTGGCCCAATGCAGCCACCGGTAGTAGTTCTGGCTGGAGCGTGTGCCATTTCTGGTGCTCCAGAAGTTGTTGTTTTTTTTTTTTTCTGTAGCACGGCACTAACCCAGCGGTTATCAAGCATTGCTGCTCTCTGACCGAGGGAACACTTGCCACTACCTCAATGGGTGGTGGTTATTTTACTGCTGGCCATTTTTTGGGGGATCGTTTTACCCGCTAAGGTAAAAAGGGCCCTGGCCAGTGGGAAAAATAGCCGCTACGCAGGGCCCTTTTTCCCACAGCTTAGTAAAAGGACCCCGAAAGGTAGCATGAAAACAGTTCAAATCCACCTTATTTTGTTGACTTTTCTTCATATTTTAGTAGTTTAAAAATCATAGGATGGTTTTCACTTTGGCTACCTTTTTAAGTTAACCAAGTGGATGCTCTTCATTTTTAAAAAAATATGTATTCAAAATTTTAACAAATTATGCCAGCATTAAATTGTGCCAAAAACAAAAGTAGTATATCAAGTAAGAAATCAGTAAAGAAAATAAAAATTAGACACAAAAAAAATACATTTTCTGTTCTGACATATATTAATACTATAATAAATCTAATAATTTTTCTTGTATATATATTATTTTTATTGTATTATGGATACCGGTTGTCTTTTGTCCCTTGGTTGCAGTGTCTGTACATTTCTTTGCTTTCATTATCAATATTCAGTAACGCGTCATTTTTATCGGTGACCAAGTTGAGCGGACTTTCTTAAATATTTGCCCTTTGGAGCATATTTAGGGAAAACTGTGGTTACTGGAGCTGAGAAATTGGGACTGTTATTGAACATTTGTTAATGTAGTTGTTTGTGGGGTTTTTTTTTGTGCTTTTAAATAATGTTAGGGGTAGGTGAGAGCCATTACTTTTACGATAAACTAGGCAAAACAAAAACTGTTAAAAACAATCCCTGTTCTCTTTGTAGGAAATTAGATAGAATTTGTGGTCTGAGGGTTAAAATCCGGTAGTCACAAAATCTTTCAGGTCTCTTTGGAAGCTAAAAAGGATCAGACCCTATTTCTCATCAGAAACATTCAGACTATTGGTACAAACATTAACATTATCCCAATTCGATTATTGTAATACCATATATGCTGACTGTAAGGAGTACCTATTGGGAAAAAAAACTCCAAACAGCTCAAAACACTGCATATACAAAATCTCTTGTTTTGAAAGTGCCTCCCCTTTATACACTGGCTTCCCATCAAAGTGAGAATCACCTTCAAATTATGTATCTTTATCTTTCAAGTCCTAAATGGCACAACTCAAGACTACATGGTACCATTAATAAACTTACCTCAAAGAAATGCTAAATATGATGCAAGAAACTATCTCGTACTTTCCAAAAATACTAGGACTAGGGGGCATGCGATGAAACTACAGGTGTAGCAAATTTAAAACAAATTGGAGAAAATATTTCTTCACCCAACGCATAATTAAATTCTGGAATTCGTTGCCGGAGAACGTGGTCAAGGCGGTTAGCTTGGCAGAGTTTAAAAAGGGGTTAGACGGTTTCCTAAAGAACAAGTCCATAAACCGCTACTAAATGGACTTGGGAAAAATCCACAATTCCAGGAATAACATGTATAGAATGTTTGTACGTTTGGGAAGCTTGCCAGGTGCCCTTGGTCTGGATTGGCCGCTGACGTGGACAGGATGCTGGGCTCGATGGACCCTTGGTCTTTTCCCAGTGTGGCATTACTTATGTACTTATGGACTACACCTCTCAAATTGCAAAAAAAGTGATCTACAAAAATGTCCACTCTGCAGACTTTCACTTACCTAGGAACCACCCAAAATAAGAAATATGCAGGAATATACTAGATTCCACAAAATCCTCAAATCATTCCTATTCAAACAAACCCTCACAAAAAACAACCATATTTCAAACAACTAATTATTGTCTGAGGGACCCTTTTACTAAGCCATGTAGGTGCCTAGGCGCGCCCAACACGCGTCAATTTGGAGTTACCGCCCGTGTGGTAATTTAATTTTTCACGTGTGTCTGCTACCTGCGCCAGAAAATATTTTCTGGTGTGTGGCGAAAATCGGGCGGTAACTTTGACTTGATGCACATAGGTGACTACTGCATAGTTAATGCGAGAGATCTGGCGGTAAGGTCTCAGATCCAAAATGGACGGTCCGCCAATTTCTTTTGCTGCACTTCCATTTTTGGCAAAATTTTAAAAATGCCTTTTTTACAGGTGTGCTGAAAAATGGATCTCCGCACGTCTACAACATGTGTCTACACTACCGCAGCCCATTTTTCAGCGTACCTTAGTAAAAAGACCCCTGAATTGGCTATTACTGTGCCATTAACCTTCTCTTTGCTTCATACACGATTTCTCATTCATAATAGATTTTCTAAATGTTAAACATCCATAGCTATCCCAGTACATTTATGATACTGTACTGTAAAACTGGATTCTTATGCATTGTGTCCTATACTGTTTATTGTAAACCACATTGAACTCAAACTTGTTTGGGATAATGTGGGATATAAATGTCCCAAATAAATAATTCTGTGCCAGTAAAAGAAAACAATCCATAGGCCTTAGTTTATCAAAGAAGTGAAACAAGGTCTGGATCGATTAAGCCCATCACTTTGGTTGCTTTTTAAAAAAAATGTGTGTTACATGCACTTGATACAGTTGAAATGTAGAAGTAGGGAAAGCTGGGGAGCACCTGGCATTGGATTTTAAAATAAATGCCAGACACCTGCATTGTGTGAAAGTGTTTGCACATGGTGAAACCAGATATGTCTGTGCCTAATGCATCAGCTCGTCTGAGGCCTGTTACTAGGTTACCTGCTGTCACAGGGCGTACAGTAACTCGAGGTCAAAGGGTGGCCGTTTCATGATCCCCCAGTTAACACAAGATGAAAGAGGCTGATAAAGCATTAATATCCAGTGACCCGAATTAGAATGTCAGGCGGAGATGGGAACTGAACTTGTGTGACCTGGGGTCAAGGCAAGGGCACATCATGGAGTCCAAGATCTTCACCCGATGTACAGTTGTATTTGAACAATAACCATGTTGTTCTCTCCTTCTTTCTCCTGAAATGCCTGCATGTTCTTGCATTAATAGCCAGATTTCCATCCTGGAGAATTTGTGATCGGATAGAGCCCTTGTTGGGAAGAGAAATTGTTCTTGTTAGGGTGTCTGTCATGCTGACATGATTAGCACAGAAGTGTTTAGCATGCATTAATTCATTCACCGCTGAAAAATTAAATTAATATTGACAGGAATAAAACTTAATGACATAAAATAAGATATGAAAGGACCTTCATTCTCCTGCCTGTTAATTATTGTACCAGCTGCTCTAGAACAGGCAGGAGGCTGCCAGCATTTTACTTGGGGGTTGTGATTTAGGTAAGGAACCCTTTTAGCTAATTAGACAGTTGGAAAGTATAACAACTCTCTCTCACCACCCCCACAAAATTATTAATCTGGATAGTATAATGTACAAAATAAGCTATAAATATTTTAAAGGCAAGAGTCCTATAGCTAAAAATTACATAGATCTTGACTGGCCAGTGGTAGCTGGTCCAAAATTCAAACCTCTTAACATTGGCCGCTGGCCTAGCTGCGCCAGGGGAAGCAGGAAGTTAATGCATGATATCTAAAGCTAAGGTTAGCTGTGGCTGTGACTTGCTGAGTCTGTCAGACCCCCATGTATGCCTCTCCCTCCCTCTTAGCGTTTAGTTGTCTTGTAGTTATTTTAGAGGGATGTTTTCAAATCTATTTGGGCACGTACAGCAGTGCTTTACCCTTGTGAATGAGCTTTCATGGAATTGACTGCTCAGGATGTGGGAAGGAGTAAGGCCTATGTGTGTTCCTGCAGCAGGCAGAAATGTTCCTGGAGTGGGCTTCAGGAAGGGGTTATACTTAAGTAAATACGTTTGAAAATTAGAACAAATGCATACGTTAACCCAGAACAATTCTGCACATTGTATAACAAGGGCAATCTTCTCAGCAGAGGTATAAGTTTACTTTTATGGAACATTGGCAAAGTTCACAGAGTGAGGAGTATGTGTGTGCAATTATAAAATTAGCCATTTGGGGTAACTTCATAATGGCCTACATGAGTGAAAAGTGTGCAGGTACTTCTCACTCTTCAGACTCAGACAGATTTATGTGTGTACTTTGACAATTAACCCAGGCTATTTGGTATGCTTAAAGGGCCAGTTAGTAAATCGCTGTAAAAATTTGCCATTACTGTGTATTAGTTGCAAAAATATGTGGTAACTGCAAAGTAGAGAGCTGCGTGGGAATAGGGATTGTGGGAATCCCACAGGGATAGAAGAAGTTGCCACGGGATTTGTTGGGGAGTGTAGACAAACTCTCTGGTAACACCAAAATGAGGCTTGGAACTCCCAGAGAGGCAGCTAGAACACCAGACTGAAGTTTAGAACACTCATTGGTTGAATAGTGAATATCGCCCAAAAAACTGCAGGAGACTGTTAGGGTTAGGAGGAAACAAGAGGGCTGCAAGTGAGTAAGTAATATCATTGACTCTTGTGGGTATGGGTGAGGATGAAGGAGATGGAAAGGATGTTATTGTTATTATTATTATTTGTACCCCACATTTTCTCACCTATTTGCAGGCTCTTCTCCTTTTGCTCATCCTATCTTTGTTTACCTCTCCATGCTCAATTTACATATCCTCAAAACCCCACTACCACTATGTTTACTACAACTTGTAACATTCTCCTTCAAGACTTTGTAATTCTATTTACTACGTAAGCCGCATTGAACCTGCTATGTGTGGGAAAGCGCGGGGTATAAATGTAATTAATAATAATAATAAAATAATACATAGTTTATAGTAACATAGTAGATGACGGCAGAAAAAGACCTGCACGGTCCATCCAGTCTGCCCAACAAGATAAACTCATATGTGCTACTTTTTGTGTATACCTTACCTTGATTTGTATCTGCCATTTTCAGGGCACAGACCGTAGAAGTCTGCCCCGCCTCCCACCACCGGCTCTGCCACCCAATCATATTACCGTGAAGGCGTTTGCCAAGTCTGGTTGAGAAACAAATACAAGGTTATGTTGTGGTCTAATAAGATGGGAGGGAGCTTGAGGATTGTAAGTTGTCCAGTACGATCATTGGTATTGCTGTTGCCTGGTGTGGAGGTTTATGTTGGATCGGTGGGGTAAGCCTTTTTGAAAAGGTTGGTTTTTAGTGATTTCCTGAAGTTTAGGTGATCACGGATTGTTTTTACAGTTGTTGGGAGTGCGTTCCATAGTTGTGCGCTTATGTAGGAGAAGTTAGGTGCATAAGTTGTTTTGTATTTGAGTCCTTTGCAATTTGGGTAGTGTAGATTTAGGTATGTTCTTGATGATCCAGTTCTGTTCCTGGTTGGTAGGCCTATAAGGTCTATCATGTATCCTGGGACTACGCCGTAGATAATTTTGTGGATCAGGGTGCAGATTTTGAAGATGATCCGTTCTTTGATTGGGAGCCAATGCATCTTTTCTCGGAGGGGTTTAGCGCTTTCGACTCGTGTTTTGCCGATTATCAGTCTGGCTGCTGTGTTTTGGGCGGTTTGGAGTTTTTTTGTGAGTCGTTCTTTACAACCTGCATAGATTCCATTGCAATAGTCTGCATGGCTTAGGACCATTGATTGTATTAGGTTTCGAAAAAGTTCTCTCGGGAAGAAAGGTTTTATGCGTTTTAAGTTTCCACATTGAGTAGAACATTTTCTTTATTACGGAGTTTACTTGACTCTCAAGAGTAAGGTTGCGGGTACAGGTGGGTATGGGTTAGATTCCAATGGAGATGGGTGAAATTTCTGTCCTTGTGCAATTCTCTATTGCAAAGCCTCTGTGTTAACCGTATGGGAAAGTGCTGGGCATGCCTCTAACAGTTATTACGGGGGGGGGGGGGGGGGGGGGGGGGGAAGGGCTTTTATCCTGCATTAAGTGTGTTGCAGATAAAGCACATGCACCAAGTGGGTCAATCCATAAGGAGCCGCTTAGTTATAGGCAGCAGAAAAGCATGTAAAAGGTGATAGGTTTGTCATTAATGCACATAAGTGGCCTCTTATAGAATACTGGCTAGTGGAAAATCACGCGCCATGATTTGATGACATGTGCGGGGGCAGAGTTTGGGCAGACCTCACAGGTACAGTGGTGGAAATAAGTATTTGATCCCTTGCTGATTTTGTAAGTTTGCCCACTGACAAAGACATGAGCAGCCCATAATTGAAGGGTAGGTTATTGGTAACAGTGAGAGATAGCACATCACAAATTAAATCCGGAAAATCACATTGTGGAAAGTATATGAATTTATTTGCATTCTGCAGAGGGAAATAAGTATTTAATCCCTCTGGCAAACAAGACCTAATACTTGGTGGCAAAACCCTTGTTGGCAAGCACAGCGGTCAGACGTCTTCTGTAGTTGATGATGAGGTTTGCACACATGTCAGGAGGAATTTTGGTCCACTCCTCTTTGCAGATCATCTCTAAATCATTAAGAGTTCTGGGCTGTCGCTTGGCAACTCGCAGCTTCAGCTCCCTCCATAAGTTTTCAATGGGATTAAGGTCTGGTGACTGGCTAGGCCACTCCATGACCCTAATGTGCTTCTTCCTGAGCCACTCCTTTGTTGCCTTGGCTGTATGTTTTGGGTCATTGTCGTGCTGGAAGACCCAGCCACGACCCATTTTTAAGGCCCTGGCGGAGGGAAGGAGGTTGTCACTCAGAATTGTACGGTACATGGCCCCATCCATTCTTCCATTGATGCGGTTGAAGTAGTCCTGTGCCCTTAGCAGAGAAACACCCCCAAAACATAACATTTCCACCTCCATGCTTGACAGTGGGGACGGTGTTCTTGGGTCATAGGCAGCATTTCTCTTCCTCCAACACGGCGAGTTGAGTTCATGCCAAAGAGCTCAATTTTGTCTCATCTGACCACAGCACCTTCTCCCAATCACTCTCGGCATCATCCAGGTGTTCACTGGCAAACTTCAGACGGGCCGTCACATGTGCCTTCCGGAGCAGGGGGACCTTGCGGGCACTGCAGGATTGCAATCGTTATGTCGTAATGTGTTACCAATGGTTTTCGTGGTGACAGTGGTCCCAGCTGCCTTGAGGTCATTGACAAGTTCCCCCCTTGTAGTTGTAGGCTGATTTCTAACCTTCCTCATGATCAAGGATACCCCACGAGGTGAGATTTTGCGTGGAGCCCCAGATCTTTGTCGATTGACAGTCATTTTGTACTTCTTCCATTTTCTTACTATGGCACCAACAGTTGTCTCCTTCTCGCCCAGCGTCTTACTGATGGTTTTGTAGCCCATTCCAGCCTTGTGCAGGTGTATGATCTTGTCCCTGACATCCTTAGACAGCTCCTTGCTCTTGGCCATTTTGTAGAGGTTAGAGTCTGACTGATTCACTGAGTCTGTGGACAGGTGTCTTTCATACAGGTGACCATTGCCGACAGCTGTCTGTCATGCAGGTAACGAGTTGATTTGGAGCATCTACCTGGTCTGTAGGGGCCAGATCTCTTACTGGTTGGTGGGGGATCAAATACTTATTTCCCTCTGCAGAATGCAAATAAATTCATATACTTTCCACAATGTGATTTTCCGGATTTAATTTGTGATGTGCTATCTCTCACTGTTACCAATAACCTACCCTTCAATTATGGGCTGCTCATGTCTTTGTCAGTGGGCAAACTTACAAAATCAGCAAGGGATCAAATACTTATTTCCACCACTGTATATTCATTGGTTATAGAATTCTATAATTTATGTATTTATTTATTTATTTACAGCATTTATATCCCACAATTTCCCACCCATGGGCAGGCCCAATGTGGCTTACAACAATCTACATAAAAACACAGCATGTCAGGGGTTATGTGCTAGCATGTAGATACTGGTATTTTACACCATCTATACAGCAGGTGTAAGCCATCACACCGTAATATGCAAGTGTTTTTTGGCCATTTGCACAAGTATTTCATTAAGAGAAATAGGCACCTGCTTGTAGGTGGGTACTTTGCTCTAGAATTATCTTCTTAATGCCTTCTCAGATGGCCTTAAGTGATCTACGTTGTCTGCTATAGTTACAGTTAATGTGGTAAGTGGAAGATACAGCCCACGCCCATTCCCCTCCTGTTTCCCACCCTATTCCACACTGTACATTTAGCATGTGAATTAGCATGCACTAAATGTTAAGCTAGCACAGTGACTTTGAGAGGTCTAGTGCTTACAATATGCGCTAATTTACACAAATGGGGTCATTTTGGGCAGTTTTTTGGTATGAACATTGATTATAAAATAATAATCTAGGTGCAGAGATTTACACCTGTAGTTTCTGCTACATACACTAGTATTTAATAAAGACATGTAAGAACCTATGTGGTTTTATAAAATATTACCTAAGCAGGCGCCTATTTGCCCTTACACTGGGCACCCACTTTTTCAATTAGCCTCTTAAGACAGTAATTCTATAACACTTGGCTTGCTCCTTTTATTTAATATAATTGAATTCAAATGAGGTTTCTTAATATGTATTGCTCTTTGTTACTTTAGTTTTGTTTTTATTGATGCAATTGGTATGTATTGTTTTACTTCTTATAAACTGCTCAGATCCAGTATATAAATTAACTGTTATACTATGAATTTGACTCTATATAATGTTTGTAAACCACGTTGTGTGCTCTTTTGGTGTGTATGGAAGGACTGGAACCAGAGGATGTTTTGTCCTAATGTCCCCCTTCAGTGCAGTTCGCTGATTGGGTTTCCCCACATACAGCCGTGCTCAGGATGTGCTGCTGTAATATCTGTAGGCCAGCAGAAGTCAATTTCTGGTAATTTACTGCATAGGCTGTGCATTGGGAGGACTAGACAGGAAGTGCATCCATGGAAACAACTGATAAGGGGCATTTTACCCAGTATCAAAACTACTTAGAGCTGTGTGCTAATGATACGGTTAAAGAACACGGTGTGACTTTAGCAAACCAGCTGGTGCTGCTAATTAGTATAAGATTTCACACACTGAAACCCTGCCATTTTCCTTATCAGATACTTGATTTTGTAATGAAAGTTGGCTTTTCTGAGCAGCTGCTGGTCTTCTCCACTTCACATTTTTGCTCTGATTTTATTTCTAGGTTGTTGGCCTGTATCGATTATGTGGCTCAGCTGCGGTGAAGAAAGAGCTTCGTGAGGCATTTGAAAGAGACAGCAAGGCAGTCAGTCTATGTGAAAATCTGTACCCAGATATAAATGTGATTACAGGTAAATACTAGGGCTGCACATTTAATTCAGTTTTGAGAATTTACATCTACTATGTAGATATTGCACAGGAGGAAATGTGAGTGGACACTTTATGCAATTTACGCTTATGATCTTCAGGCCAGAGAGAGGTAAACAATGACTTTAAATGTCTCATGCTCTTAGCTGTTAATGGCAATGTGGATGAAAGGACTTAAGGGTCTGGGCGCATAACACAAATAACTTCAAAGTTCTTGCGTATGTGAGAAACCTGTTTCTTGTAACATACTAGATGACGGCAGAAAAAGACCTGCACGGTCCATCCAGTCTGCCCAACAAGATAACTCATATTTGCTGCTTTTTGTGTATACCCTACTTTGATTTGTACCTGTGCTCTTCAGGGCACAGACCGTATAAGTCTGCCCAGCACTATCCCCGCCTCCCAACCACCAGCCCCTCCTCCCAACCACCGGCTCTGGCACAGACCGTATAAGTCTGCCCCAGCACTATCCTCACCTCCCAACCACCAGCCCTGCCTCCCAACCACCGGCTCTGGCACAGACCGTATAAGTCTGCCCAGCACTATCCTCACCTCCTAACCACCAGCCCTGCCTCCCAACCACCAGCTCTGGCACAGACCGTACAAGTCTGTCCAGCACAATCCCCGCCTCCCAACCACCAGCCCCACCTAGTTTGCAGACAATAGGTGAAAACTCTCATGTGCAACATATTCACTTTTCCTCAGGCCCATCAGTTCTAGAACAGCGATGCTTTCCAGGGATAACATACCATATCCTTACCATAAATCTAGGACTGACTCAGGGTGCCAAGCTTAAGGATGCCGAAAGTCTGCTTCACCAGCTCACCCAGCAGCTAAACCTTATTGCTTCCTTCTCCTGCTGTCCTTTTTCAAAGCTGCTACTAGCTACCTCCACCAAGCTATTTTCAAAAAGCAAGAGCCTCATTTGCTATTTCAAAATGGTCTGATGCGGGCACCTAGTAGCGGCTCTGAAGAAACAGAGCGGGGGAGGGAAGCAATACTCTGACCCCTGATAGGGGAGAGGCAGGTTTTCAAGACCTTTAAAGCTTGGGTCCTCTGAACTAGTATCTCACCAGCTTGCCACTTAGGCCAGCCCTGAGGTTGGATGAGTGGGAACTTGGAGATTAAGTGAGGGATAGGGGGGACTAAGAAACTGAGCAGAGATTAGGAGGGTAGCAGAGACTAAGGGGTCTTTTTTCTGAAGGGCATTAAGCCCTTAACATGTGGTTAGTGCACACTAACAGGCTATTGTACAACATGTTAAAGCATTTTGTGGTATTTTATCTGTTTGTGCACACTAACCCATGCATTGTAGATTTCTTTCTTTCTTTCTTTAAATATTTTTTGGCAGGGGAGAGTCCTAGGTGGAGAGTGGACAGTCTTGCATTATCCAGCTAGTGCTCTATGATTAGTATAAGCTAACCGAACAACACAGAGTTAATACAAGAGCCATTAGCGCCTTCTAAATAGGAAGCCGTAAGTTGTCCTGCGTTAATTCTGTGTAGGTACTGCATGCTCATGGGCACATTTAGTGTATGACCCGCAATTAACACAACAGTAAAAGCCCTAAAAATGCTATGTTCAGTCTGAGCTTAGTGTGTGTGAAAGTCTTACACAGTGGAACCAGGATAGGGGCAAGGCTTAAGAAAGGGGCTGGAGGTGTAGAGTGAAAGAGCAGGGGAGGGGTAGAGGAAAGTAGATGAGACTAGATAGAGAATGAGTGTGGAGGGTGGAAATGGAAGATTAGAAAGTGGGTGGAAAAACGGGGGTTTTAGGAGGCTGGTGAAGGGATGAGACTGAGGTTGGGACTGGGAGGGCAGTAAGGAAGAGTAGGAAATGGAAAGTTGGTAAGTAGCAGAGCGGTCAAAAGAAGACGACTAAAGATTGGAGGAATGAAATCCATCTATTAGTAGATAAAAAAGCAGGTGAGAAAAAATGAAACCAAGGATTTATGTCAGAGATAGGTTCAGGGGAGGAAGGGAAGAAGAGAGAGAAGAAAAAAACAGAAAATAGAAATGACATCCTGGAGAGAAAACCAACAGGAGGAAGTGGTAAAGGGTGGACTGACCAGTCGGGCAACCAGGCAGTGCCCAAGAGCCCAGAGGCTCTAGGGGGCCCAGAAGCTCTGCCCAGATGCCCGGTGCGCTGCTGGTGATCTAGTGGCCTCAGCAGGGGGGACATGTTCTTTCCTGCCCGGTCTGCTGGGCTGCCGCTATTGACCTCCCACCCGGCAACACCATATTTAAAAAATGGTGGCCGAGACTGTCGAGACCCGCAAGACTATCGCGGGAAGTCTCGGCTGCTATTTTGAAAACATGGTGGTGACGGCAGGCGGGGGAATAGCGGCAGCGCAGTGGGTAGGAAAGAACATGTCCCCCTGCAGAGGCCACCAGACTACCAGGACCCCTCAGGTAGGTCCGGGGCAGTGGGGATGGCAGCTGCGACGGCAGGGGGATGTTGGGCAGGGGGCCCAGACCACTCAGTCCGTCCCTGGACCACAACCAACCCAATTGGAAAAATATTCAGACAACAAAATATACAAAACTAATTCTCAGTTTTTGGAGAATGAATATGTCCGCTTTAAATCCAGAAGCTGGGTAAAGCAATGGTATTGAAGCTACAAGACCAGCTGCTTTCTGATGTGGGGCGGGCCATTCTCATGGTATGAGTTCAACATCTATACAGTTCATACCACAAGACTGGCCTCAGGATGGGGAGCACAAAAGTAAAGGTTGGCTGAGGGCTCCATAACCGCTTGAGCCGTCCCTGCATAAATCATTCCCGTGCATTGCCTTACTAATAAAGCTCTAGTGGTTATTCTTTTTCTCTCCCTTCTTTCCAGAATCTGTTGAAGATTATTTTGATTCCGGAGTAAAATTAACCTGTCCGTTACTCATTAACCAAATCAGTGAAAGTTCAGCCTGCAGTGAATTCCAAGAGCATAAAGTGTATCTGGTTGAAGGTCTCCATAATATCCAGGAATAACTCTAGCTCTCCTTCTCTTCCTGCCAGCAAAGAAATATTTACCGAAATATTGCACGCTGACTAGCAGCAAGACTGGCCACAGATTCATTTCTTTCCGTGCACAATTCAAGCATTTTTACTGTCTGTAAGATTCAGTTACTGGTAGAACACTGCATGAGGCAATTCAGACTGTTAACGTTTGTTGCTGGCTCAGTGACAGAGGTTAGGTAAACCTAAAGAATATTAGTTTCAGCAGCTGGCTCATAGTGATGGCCTTGCATCATGTCTGCTTTCACCCCTGTGAATTCACATCTCAGGGTAAAGCATGCCATACACTTTACAGTCCAGCTCATCTGAAAAAAATGGGAAGTTTAATGAGCCGGCTGGTGGGTTTTGCTCGCTGTCTGAAATCGTTCTGTGCAGCCAGTGGTGGTGCGGAGGAGAGTCTGTAGAAGCAAAGCTTTGATTCACAAAAATAGCTGCAGCCTCTCCTGGGAGTCATTTAGCAGAGGGGGGGATTAACCGAGGTCAGAGAGTACTCTGTGGCTCCCATCTTTTTTTATTTTTATCCAGGGATTAACCAGAAGAAAGTCTTTTGGGAGAAAGGAAAATAATTGCCATTCCCTTTTCTGTTTGTTATGTGGTTATTAAGGGAGAGCTATGTTTTCTGCAATAACTCTTCAAGCAGGGGTCATTCTTACTAAAATGTGAAAGCCTGCTGCAAATGAAATGTAGTCCTCAGGGACAGCAAGTTATTGCTTGCAATGCATTTAGAAATGTTAAATATTTATAACCTACTCATTGAATTACTATATCCACTAATGGCTCAATCTCAATTTGGGCCCATGGGAAGAATTGTTTTAATTGTTTTAAGTTTCATCTAAGACTGTGTTATAAAATATCTTCTGGGTTTGTTTTGACTGAGGGGAAAATCTTTGTTTACATTTCTTTACTGCTACTCCCTTGAAAATGCCCAAAGTGGTTTACATCTTTAAAATCATATTTAAAACATTTAGGGGCCCTTTTACTAAGCTGTGTAGGCGCATACGCGTATCCTACATGTCAGTTTTGAACTACCGCCCGGCTACCGCGTGGCCCGGGTGGTAATCTCATTTTTGACGCACGTCCACTATGCGTGCCGGAAAATATTTTTTATTCTCCGGCGCGCGGCGCTAACCGAGCAGTAATTAGCATTGTATGCGCGCTGACGATTACCGCCCAGTTAACGCGCGAGACCTTACTGCTAAGTCAATGGGTGGCAGTAAGGTGTTGGGCCCAAAATGGATGCGCTCCAAATGTCATTTTTCCGCACGTCCATTTTCAGCCAAAAAAAAGGAGGCCTTTTCTTTGCAAGTGCGCTGAAAAATGGACCTGCACGTGTCCAATACATGCGTCTACACCAGCGCAGGCCATTTTTCGGTGCACCTTAGTAAAAAGACCTGTTTACTGAGCCGTACTATAGGCACGCTAGCGTTCTTAGCACTAAACACTAGAGAACCCATATAATGTGGGTGTCTCTAGCGTTTAGCGTGCACTAAAAGTATTAGCGCACCTTAGTAAACAGGGCCCTTATAGATTTAAAATGCATCACAGCCTAACTAGATGCTGACACTAGCTGAATATTGACCCATGAGAGTTTTGTTTAAACATTGATTGCCACTGGCAGATATTCAGTGCAAGGCCCTGTCCAGGAGCCAACACTGAATATTTGGGTCTTTTGGCAGTGCCAGGAAGTTATGCAGATACAGCCAATATTCAGTGTCGTACCCACATAGCTAACGAGACAAAATTAGCACTGCTGTTTAATCATTGAATATAGCCAGTGCCCACATAACTCTTAGCTGTACCCCTGGCTCTGTCCCTGGACCACTGTGGCACTAATTGGGGAATGCTGTGGCGGTTGGTATTCAGGGACACTGCCTTGGTAAGTGGTCTTGAAAATCCCCTCCCGACCTGCTCCGTGCAATTTAAGGGCCCTGTTTACTAAGGCATGTTAGCATTCTTAATGCGCCTACAATTAGCGTGCGCGTTAACCATGTAGGCGCCTATAGGGACATATGGAGCTTTGTGAAATCTAATTCTAACACATCCAATTCTGTCAGCTAAGAGAACACCTCTGTTGTTGCATAGTAGAAACGTATGGCCTTTTGCCATTCAGACCTTTTGCTTTTAATTGGTTTAGGCCCCTAATTGGAACACCAATGTACGCGTGCATCTGGGAGCAGAAATTATTCTGCTAATGTGTTCCAGTCGGTAAAACTGGCTGTGCTTCGAAATGTCTGCACGTTGCTAACTAAGGCCCTCTATTTGCCAGGGTAGATTCTGTGACAAGGGCTAAAATATTTCTGTTGTATAATAATTTTAATTTTTTTTCTTTAACTGTAATGGTTCTGCATATAATTAGACAAAGGTTTTAGGTTGTTTAATATTTTTCCTCCTAAAAGCCAGTTTTTATAGATAATCTTTCAGTGCTGGCCGACAAGTACTAAAAATGCTTGCATTGCCAGCACTTCCTGGCTGTTAGTCTTGCAGTGCGCAAGAGAGAGAGACAAGAAGTGCAAGCCTATGAATTGCCTGCACTGAAAATGTAGAGTAATTTGTGGCAAAGAGATGGAGACTGGAGAGCCCAGGGCCTGGAGCAAACACTGGGAGAAGGAGAGAGAAGACCAGGCCATCTTTAGAGTCCAACTCTCACAAAGGCCAGTCAGGAAACATTTTTAGGAGGCAATGCCATTAACTCACACCCCTTACAGGGAATACTGCCTAGGACAAGGGGGTTCCATGGCCAGTCAGGTTTTCAAGATGTTTACAATGAATAGGCATGAGTTAAATTTGCATGCATAGCAAATGAAGTGTATCTCATCACACTTGTCCTCTCCTACACCCCTTCCCGTGCACTCCGTTCCATGGATAAATCCTTCTTATCTGTTCCCTTCTCCACTACTGCCAACTCCAGACTTCGCTCCTTCTGTCTTGCTGCACCCTAAGCCTGGAATAGACTTCCTGAGCCCCTACGTCTTGCCCCATCCTTGACCATCTTTAAATCTAGATTTAAAGCCCACCTCTTTAACATTGCTTTTGACTTGTAACCACTCGCCCCACCTACCCTCCTCTCTTCTTTCCTCTTCACATTAATTGATTTGCTTGCTTTATTCTTGTCTATTAGATTGTAAGCTCTTTGAGCAGGGGCTGTCTTTCTTCTTTGTTTGTGCAGCGCTACGTACGCTTTGTAGCGCTATAGAAATGCTAAATAGTAGTAGTAGTATGCACATTGATTTCCTGTTTATTCATTGTTCATATCCTTAAAAGTGACTGTCTTTGGGGTCACCAGGACAGACCTATGAAACCCTGAGCTAGGAGGACATGGTAGGAGAGTGCAGATGTGTGGCTGGTGATCTCCTCCATGACTTTTCTGAGCTTGCCAGTTATATGGCATTTTTGTTTGAGATGCATGCTGATGGGGGCGTTTCAGCATAGCCAGTGTTGAAATGTAACTCCAAACATGCTTGCAGAAGCCAGCCAGGTTTCTAAGCTTTAGGAATTCAGACACCTCTTTGTATTTTCTCTCTTTAATGTGTGTCCTAAGCACAAGTTCACCGAAGTATACGTGTATTGTCCTGTAGCAGGATGCTTCTGAGATTTATTATAAGAAATTTTCAGAGGAAAAAGATTTCTTCCTCAAGTATTTGAGAAAAACCTTTTTTCTCAGTCATCGTGACTAGAGTTCATTCCATAGCTGAGTCCAGGGCAAATCGCTCAGTAGGCGTATTGAATTTGTAACAAGTCTTGCTTTGTTGAGGTGCAAGTACAGATGGTATTTTTGTAATGCTTTTGGGGATTAGCCGTTCTCGTAGTTGGCAGAAACCTTCCTTTTTTTTTTTTAATGTACCAAGATTTATCGTGAAGTGACTGCTTGTAATTGTTTTGCTGCTTCTGGCATTGCCAAGCGTTCCCTGTGGGGGCTCAGTGATGAACGTGGCTCCACAGAACTTGTGAATACTCAACAGACTTGCGACTTGGTTGGATGTTTGTTATACCTGCTATGCAGTCTTGAAGTTGAAAATGTGTTTTTAAATTTATTCCTAGCAGTGGTTCCTCTACAAGTAAAAAATATTGTCTTATACAGAGTACATTTGAAAAGTAGAAATAGAAAGACTAGCAGACCAGCAGTCTGGAAAGATGTGCAGCTTTATTAAAACAATCACCTGATGTGGCCACATTTCGCCCGCAGGCTGTGTCAGGGGTAGAAACTAATATACAATCAAATTAAAATCATTCAAATCATAAAAATTAAATAATACAAATCAGCTGCAATAACACGGAAACAGATTTTTTCTGTTTTGAATTGCTGCTGCTTTTAAGGAAGGAAAGTGCTGCACTGTGAGTACCTTATATCTTTGCTTTTATTATGGTGGTTTATTTTTTTAGATATGGAATATTTTGAGTGATTCTTTTAAATTCACTGATTTTTTAGGCTGTTGAATTTTGTTCTTAACTATTAGGGGAAAGTCCTTTCTATTCCCCAGTAGGTACGTTCTCCCTTTCAGTGCTTCTCTCTATGCTTTTACTAAGGCACAATGTCACCACGGTGGTGGAAGTATATGTTGTGCACTAAACTAATATGTCTTGCTTTTGGTTAAGAGTTGGTTTCACTGCTATAAAACAACTTTGAATATGTGGATCCACTTTGGTGGCTTTTTCACTGTCACTTATTTTTTGTTCCAATGATAATTATTGTCTGTTTTTATCAAGTAGAGTTTTACATTATTCGGTTTCTACTCTTGATGTTTTTAATTTGAAATTTTTGATTTGAAAATTTTATGATTTGAATAATTTTAATTTTTATGATTTGAATAATTTTAATTTGTTTGTATATTAGTTTCTACCCCTGACGCAGCCTGCAGGTGAACTGTGGCCACGCCGGGTGATTGTTTTAATAAAACTGCACATCTTTCCAGACTTCTGGTCTGCTTGTCTTTCTAATACTATGCCTAGGTTGCGGATCATCGCCTTTTTTTTCTTCTCTGCCATTTGAAAGTAAATAACGTGAAATACAGTTTATTTTATGTATTTATGTAGATAATTTGGTTTGCCGCTATTCAAGAGAACAACATAGTAGTTAACAAAGAAATTAAAATAAAAAATCTGTAACAAATATAGACAAAGACAAAATACAGTTCCAGAGGCCTAGTAGCCCAGGGAGAGGGTGAAATAGCGCAGCATAAGTCGGTACACACGAGGAAAAGGGGAAAACCATCAAAAGGGCCACATCTTGCAAAAGGGAAGACACAAAGAAAACCTAATTATTGGTGTAATCAAATAATTACAGTTATTTGAAAGCACAGTGAAAAAGTTAAGGGGGCCTGCGCTAGCATCAGTTCGGGTAATAGGCTGTCTTTTTTTTTTTTTTTCTGGAAAAGAAATGGCCGTGCGGTAAGTGAACCACTTGTCACGTGGCCATTTTTTTGGGGGTGGGGGGGAGTAATTACCGCCACCCATTGAGGTGGCAGTAAGGGCTCCTGTGCTAACCCAGTGGTAACCGGGCAGTGCACGGTACTTTCCGATTATTACGGAGTAAGCACTGGCACTACAAAACTAGAAACTTTTTTTATAGCGCTGGGGGTGTGAACTACTACCGGGCTGTTGTGGTAGCCCACTGGTAGTTCCGAATTGCCATGTGGCAAGCCTGTTGCTATGCACCAACCCTTTAGTAAAAGTAAAAACCTTAAATTTCTTCAAAGAAGGTTCGGTATGAATATCGGGTGGCAACTGATTCCACAAAGGGGGTGGGGGGGGGGGCTACACATCTAAATGCTGAATTGGACCATTTGTGGAGGGAGGGAGGGTAGTGGTGGTTTTATAGAAGGTTACCTGTTGCATTGCCTTAGTGCCTCGGTGACTGGCAGTGGCTGTGTCATTTCCAAGAAGGTGAGTGGTTTGTTTTTTTCTAAACAGCCTAAACTGCTGACCTCTGATTTTTCTCCCTCTCTTTGGGCATGTGGGGAAGAGCATGCAAGCATTCAGGTTAAGCACTTCTGGTTAATAAATGACTCCCTGTACTAAGTAGATGAAGCATGCTTATTCTTCTCCTTCAGCAGGTGTGGGGTATTCACACATTAACAGAAATAACTAGAATTCTTTCTAAGTCTGAGGTTGTCTTTTGGAGGGAGGAAATTCCAAAAACTCCATTTCAAAGTGGGCTAAAGAATATTGATGTTGGACAGAGCTTTTTTTTTTTTTTTTTTTTTGCAAATGAGTGAATTTTCTAAATGGCATCAAGTGTGAGATATTGGGGTCTGTGTTTTCTAGCCTGCATGGGCTTGGGCACCTCTAGCTTTCTGTGAAGATCTGTTTTCTGAGCAGGGGTTTGGAGGTGCAGTACAGCAGTTAGTAATTATGGAATTTTCTGTTCTTATTGAAAGAATGATTTGCAGAAGTACTAACGAAGAAGAAAAGCATCAAGGGCCTTCAAGCTTGGGACTATTAAGAGTCCTTTATTAATAGACCGGACACAGGCTGTGTTTCAGCATAAATACGCCTGCATCAGGGGTCAAATAAATTTGTCTCTTGGAAATTATTTCCAGAAATGTTTTGGCAATTTCAAGATTAGAGAGATACAACCACAACTCACTCTGGCCAATCACCAAAGCTTTCCAGTGTGAAAATCAATAGCGTTCCGTTACAACCCAGCGTCCACGCATTTCCTGTTTGTTTGCAGAAGTTATATACATGCTGCCTCGGCAGTGGTAGTTTTGGTATTGTCCTAGGCTCAAGGCAATCGCTGAAGAAAACAGTGTCTAGGGCTAGGGTTGCATTTCTCACTCCTTTCCCTTTTGGCTCATGCACTTTGAGAATCACAGACTGACTTAGGCAATGTGTCACCCCTACCATCCCATAAAGCTTGGCGCCCTGGGCAGCCATCCTGTTACTCTTTCCCCCCCCCCCCCCCCCCCCCCCCCCCCCCCCCCACACACACACATTGCATCCATTCTCAGTCTTGGCCAAGGGGACCATCCTCAGTTCATGACTCAAACTCTGCAATTTGGTCTAAATCAAAAGGCTAAGAAATGAACAGCACAATTTTGACCCATTGCTTGGATTTAGGCTTAGCCCATTCCAATACTGCTTTCAATTGCATTTAATATTGGAAATCCCCCAAACTTACCTGCCTGCCAACTAAGAAACTTTGGGATGTATGTGTTTTCAGCAAATTTACAAGAACGTATGTTTTCATTTTGAACAGTGGTCTAAATGGAAACAGTTTTAATGTTTTAACATTTGTCTTAATGTTTGAGTTGAGATGGACATTAAGTTAGATGTTGCTGTCAACATGATACTTGTCTAGCCGAGGGGGAGGGGGAAGAGGAGGAGGGAGAATTGAGCTTGTTATCGAGTTGTGTTTGAACACTTTGAACAATGTTTTAATAAATATAAAGAAACGATCCCATGTTCAGAAATAACAGATCAGTTCTTGGCCTCTTCTATGGAAAGAAACTCCTGCATGTCTCTGCTATACAAAACCCATCATCTGGGCTGTTTCTGGTGGTTGATGGCCTCTGTTTTCAGATAATCGGCCTGGGTTGTATGTTAAAGTCTCACTTTTTTTGGTTTGAGCTGGCCATTTCATCTCTTTTTATCTCTTTGTGTTGCACACCAGGATCAGTCACAGTTCAAGGCATCTCCAACCAACTTCAAGCAGGCTGCTGAGTTCTGAATGTCAGCAGAGTAGACAGCGTGACAGGGTGATTAGCTGACCTGCTTGTATCTACTTATGAGATATCTAATAAAGGGATCTACAAAGTCATAATTATCAAACCACTTTCTCTAAGAGAGAGAATCCTAATCCCACTGCTATTATGTTGTGTTTATGCTCTGGAGGTTACCCTAGGGCAGCCTTCTTCCCTGTGCTGCCCAGGTTAGCCCTTTCTGCTCTTTAATGTGACAGTGGATTTTTGGAGGTGATAGGAATATGGTAAAGCAGGACAGATTTGAAAGTTCACAGCATTAAACTAGTACGATCAAGCAGCAGAAGATGTGAAAGGTCTGCAGGACAATGTGGACTTGTGATTATAAATGATTCAGTCCTGGCTTGCTTGTTTGCTGCATATGTAGTTATTGTACTCTTTGCAATTATATTTCAGGTTCTTTGGTGTTAAAATAGTTTCACAGTTAAGTACATTTTAGCCAGTAGAATATTTTATTTATTTATTTAACACATTTATATCCTACATTTTCCCACTTAGTTGCAGGCTCAATGTGGCTTATACAATACTGTACAGCACCGGTTCAATAATACAGATGCATAATAAAGTAGAAAGCATGATAAGAAACATAAGTTTAAGCTACAAGAAATGAAGAAGGGGTGGTAATAAAAGTCTAATATTGTCCATATTTAGCTGTGTCGCAGGAAGTAGAAAGTTATTCACCCCCTCACACAAATTAGGGGCGTCTATTACTAAGGCACTAAAATTGTGGACGCGCTAAACGTTGAGACACCTTAAAAGGACCCTTAAAAGATTTCTGTCCGTCCCCCCCCCCCCCCCCCTTTTTAAAAATTGTTTCCTCTCTCCTGGGTTGAAATGCTCTTTGATTTTTCCAAAGGTCTAATTTTTCTAGCAAGAAGAGAAATCTAAATGTAGTCTACGCACATTAAGACAGGGGCTTAGCTAGACTTCGGCGGGAGGGGGGTCCAGAGCCCAAGGTGAGGGGGCACATTTTAGCCCCCCCACCACCACTTTTGACCCCCCCCCCTTCCCTTCCGCTGTCCCCAACCCCCGCCAGCCGAAGTCCTATTCAGCGCTGGTCTCCAGGCCGGCGCGTTGCTGCAGCTGATCTGGATGGAAGGATTCTGTTTCTGTGTGAGTCATCCTGCACGTTCCTGCATTAAGAATGGATGATAGTTCTGGTTTTAGATGTTACACATGGTCCTTTGGTGCTTACAAGCATTACTTTACTTTTCTTGTCCCATCAGTTTCATGTTATCATGTCTGCTTTTATAAAGGATCAGAGACAAAACAGGGTTCTGTTTTAATTTAGTTCTGTCTGGGGTTTTTTCCTTGCAGATTTGTTGCATATTTTTGTAGGAGATGAAAGATAACTTAAGGGGCTTTTTTTTTTCTTTCCATAGGTGTTCTGAAGGATTATTTAAGAGAATTACCCTCACCTTTGATTACAAAACAGCTGTATGAAGCAGTGTTAAACAGCTTGATTAAAAAACCTTTAAAAAGGACTGCAAATGGTTGTGAGAATGGAATGAGTGACTCAGAGTTCACCGTTGGGCTTCTGGATTGTCTGCCGGATGTGGAGAAGGTAAGAGTCGCCCTAGCGCTGGATTCTTCCTGAATACTGTGCCAGTGAGAAGAAGTGACCCGGGGAACTGCTTTACGATCATCTCGTGCAGTCCCATAATCTTCAGATTGGTGATACCTTCTGGGCTAATGACACATTTTACCCTGCAAAGAGAAGATGTGTGTTTTGCATATTTAACCCACATTAGTTCATCGGATTTGGATTTTGCTTTAGTTACTTTTCCAAATCAGAGTTACATATGGGATTGTAGGTATCTCTGTAGGAAGAAAGGTTTACAGTTTAAGGGCTAGGTTAAAAACGTGTTAATGCAAGCCTTTTTACTAAGTGAGTGATGAGATAAAGCAGAAAATGGCTATTTTAACATTTCATGGTGGCATACGTGTATAAATCTAAGCATGCAGACACATAGCACATATTTTTATAGAATAAAACTGTTCTTATGTTGCCTTCAGTACAATAAATACACACTTTGTTAGACCTTCAGAAGATGTATATACAGTAATGTGAAAGTATTTATTTACCCCTTCCTGATTTCCCCTATTATTGCATATTTGCCACTCTGGTTTCTTATCTTTGAACAAAATGTAATATTAGACAAAGGGAACCTAAGTAAACCTGTAACAGGTTTTTATATTATTACGTCATTTATACGAGGAACAAAGTTCTGCAACACCCATATTGCCCATCTGAAAAAGTAACTGCCTCCTTAGTTAATCGACCAATTGGCCAAATTTAATTGATAATTAGATTCAACTGATTGAACACAATGAGGCTTGATTGCAGCCAACCCTGTTAAATCTAAATCTTACTATAAATTGAACCTTACCATCAGAATGAAGTAGTCATTACAAGGTTTCTACAAGAATGCTATGCCACAATCAAAGAAAATTCCAGAAGAGATGAGAAGAAAAAGTTATTGAAATATATCAACCTGGAAAAGGTTACAAAGCAATTTCTAAAACTCTGGGAGTCCACTGAACCACAGTGAGATTCATTATCTCCAAATGGAGAAGACTTGGAATAGTAGTGAATCTTCCTAGGAGTGGACATCCTTCAAAATTACTCCAAGGACACATCAACAACTCATCCAGGAAGTCAAAGACATCCCAGAACTTCAGGCCCCTCTAGTCTCGGCTAAGATCAGCGTTCCAGACTCCACAATAAGAAAGAGACTGGGCAAATATGGGACTCATGAGAGGGTAGCAAGGTGCAAACCTGTGATATCCAAGAGGAACATCGATTCTCATCTAACATTTGCAAAAACGCACCTGGATGATCCCCAAGTCTTTTGGGATAATGTTCTGTGGACAGATGAGTCAAAAGTGGAATTTGGACAATACAGGTCCCATTATGTCTGCTGTAAAGAAAACATAGCATTGTACAGTAAGAAAATCATACCCACAGTCAAATGTGGTGGTCGTAGTACAATGATGTGGGGATGGTTTGCTGCCATTATTGAAGGAATTATGAACTCTGCACTGTACCAGAGGCTTTCTGAGTTTTCAGTTTTTACATCTATTTTATCTAACAATATTCCAACATTTTTGGCTTTAGCTAGATTGACAAAACCAGCATAGTGGTAACTGATGGTAGGTTTTGAATTCTGCAACCACATTTAACAATAGTGTGACTGCAAAATAACCCAGAAAAAGCAGTTTTAATATCAGCTGCGTTTTACTCACTTATGTCACTCAAAGCTAATGTTATGTTACACTATTTTACCTCACATATCACTCGAAGCTAATGTTATATTACAGCATTAGTATCCTGTGAGAGATCAACTCCCCACAGGATACTAATGCTTTAACATAACATTAGGTCAGTCCACGTTAACAAAATGGTGCAGTTCTGTCATTAAATTAATGATCTTATTTTATGCTGCACAGCTATAAGGGCCAGAGCAAGGGTTTCTGGTGCCCACTCTGCAAACTATAAAGCTGCACCCTCTTCCCTCATTAATTTTAATAGCAGGCAGTAGCGTACCAAGAGCAGGGCAGTGGGTATAGTCCGTAAGGGGGTGCACTGAGCAGTCACGCGGCTGTCGGCTCTGCCGGTCCCCTGCCCTGGAACAGGAAGTTGATGTCAGAGGGGGCAGGGGACTGGCAGAGCCGGCAGCAGTGCAACTGCTCAGTGCACCCCTTGCTTGGAGGAGGAAGAGAGGGAGGGGTGACACAGATGGAGGAGGGGGTGCTCCATCCCAGGTGGCAGCCAATCTAGGTATGCCACTGATAGCAGTTTACACATACACCATTTCTCAAAACTCCTTTACCAACTGTTTGTGTTCACATGATGCTACTATTAAAAGGTTTTACAGAAGATTACAACCACTTAGCTTTTTGTGCTTTCCTGTTTATGAAATTAGCGATTAATCCACGGATGTCTAACTGTGCACATATATCATTCTCACGTGTCGGCAATATTCTTAGAACGATACTCATCACAGCATGTACCTCACAGAAAAACATCTCCATCTTCATGCTGTTCTCTTAACTCTGTTTCCAAGGACTCCTGTCCATTTGCTATTTCTTTTCTCTCCTTTCTTCTTTACTCCCTGCCCTACATCCATTTGTGGCACTTTCATGTTCAGATTTCTTCTATTTTTCTGTCTCCTTTTCAAATCTAGTTTTCCATTTTTCTCCTTCCCCTCTATCTGTGTGCAGCATACCGTTCTCTCCTCCATCAGTTTTTAACATACCCTTCCTCTTTCTTTCCTTCCATTCATGAGTAGCAACTCCTTCATCTCTCTTCCCTTCCCCACCATCCATGTACAACATTTTCTCCTCTCTTCTCGTTCCCTCCATCCATGTACAGCATTTTCTCCTCTTTCCTTCCCTTCTCCTCCATCCATGCACAGCATCAACTCCCTTTCTTCCCATCCACAGACATCAACTCATCTTTCCTCCCCCTTATGTTCAATGTTTCCTCTTTCCTTCCCTTCTCCTCCATCCATGCACAGCATCAACTCCCTTTCTTCCCATCCACAGACATCAACTCATCTTTCCTCCCTCGCTTCCCTTCCTTCCGTGTGTAGTTTCCCTTCTCTCTTCTCTTGTCTTCCCCACCATCCATGCACAGCATCTTTTCTCTTCTCTTCCCTTCCCCTCCATCCATGCACGGTATCGCCTCTTTGTCTTTTCTTCCCTTCCATCTATGCATTGCATCTTTCCTCTTTCTTCCTTTCCCCTCAGTCCATGCACAGCAACTCCTTCCTCTCTTTTCCTTTCCCCCAAGTACAGCGTTTTCTTCCTCTCCTCATATCTTCCATCCAGTATTGCCCTTCTATATCCCTGTCCCTATGCTCCCTCCTTTATCAACATCTCTTTGCTGTGTCTCTGTGTCTCCCTGTGTCTGTCTTGTCCCCTCTCTCTTCCTTTCCTTTCCAATCCCACATCCCCCATCCTGGGGCCATCATCTGTTCCACTCTCTCCCATTCGGCATTTCTCTCCCTCGCTTCCTCTGTGGGTCAAATTTGTTTCCCCCTCAACTCTCCTAGCTCAGCATCCTGGATTCTACCAGAATTGAGGTTGCCACTGCTGCTTGCCGCTGTTGGTGTCAGTACCTCCACTTAGCCTCTGGGCCCATTGGTGGCAACAGCAATCAAAGTACTTTGTGCCCCCCTCCTTGAAAAAACTGAAAAGGCACTTGTTTGTTCGTTTTGAACTTTCAGCTGCTTGGGTTGCTCTTGGGTGAATCTCTTCATAAAAAGGTGGTTAATAAATCCCAATAAATAAATAAATTCACACACAATTTCCTCCAAAACCAAGTACTATTTTAGCTTCAACCCCAAAACCTGGTTGTGGCCCTGCAATTTAAAGAAAACTCATACCAGCTGATACTCAGCCAGTAGCGGTCAGCATTTTTTAAAATACTGACTGTCCCAGGCTAAATTAGCCCCGGATTGGCACTGAATATTTGAGGCTAATTGTGGAAGCAGTGGCTGTCTGAGCTTATGCAGGTTCTGGCAGTATTCGGTTGGGGCATGCATAAGACAGTCATGTGGGCCCCAGCTGAATATCAGCCATGACCTGCATAACATTTTAAAAATGCCTTGAGCTCTTCCAATTTCACCCTCCCCCAACTCTGATGCTGATTCCCCTCCTCTTCTCCATGCAGCATAGGGTCCCCCCCTATCTACCTGCAATCCCTGATAGTCCAACAAGGGTGATCGGGGCAGGAGCTAAGCCTACTTGCTCCTGCTTCAGGAAAATGGCTGCCATGACTTCTTGTGGCAACTTCATGGTATGTATATAGTACTGCGACTGACAGGTTTTTCTGACCAATGATCTTTTCATACAACCCATGTTTCAAACAATGCAATTGAAACAGAGTGTCTGAGGTCTTTTCCTCCAGTGAAGAGCCTTATATGAAGCACTAGGATTTTGTATTTGGCTATTATTGTATTATGTAGTTCATAGTTGTTTGGAAGTTCTATACATCCTGTCATGTCAACTGCTATAAGCCATTCATGGTTTGGTGCATTCACACAGGTGGCAGAGTTTGGTTTTTTTTTTTTTTTAGTGCTTTGTGTTTTGTAAAGTGTTTGCACTTAACAGGGTTTTTATTTTACTCTCTAGTGCCACTTAACCTGTCAACTCTGTTTTTCTTGTTAATATTATGAACTATTACTATTCACCCCTGACTAACGGAATGTGCTAATTGTTTTTCTCTATCAAGGCCACTCTGAAGATGCTGTTGGATCATCTGAAGCTGGTAGCATCTTACCATGAGGTAAATAAGATGACCTGCCAGAATTTAGCTGTCTGCTTTGGGCCTGTTCTGCTGAGCCAGAGGCAGGAGACCTACGGTCACAACAAGAGAGTCTTTACGGATTCTGAAGAGCTCGCTAGCGCCCTAGATTTCAAAAAACACATCGAGGTGCTCCATTATTTGCTGCAGTTATGGCCAGGTAAGAAAACTGCGGAGAACCACTCTTGCACAGTTAGATCAGCTCGCATGCAGGTTTAGTGACTCATAGTATAACCTTACTTAAACTTTCTGGGAGGGCTCCAGTTTTGAGTCTGTACCTAAGAACCTACTTTCTGGAAACTGTAACTTACAAAATCCCAAACTGACAAGTCAAACCAAATCGGGACACGTCACCAAGCATGAAATACTCTGTTCTTTTCAAGACCTAAATCCTTGGTTTTAAGAACAAGCCAGTGGAATGAGTGTTCCAACTGCTTAACCACCCACCTAAAAAGTTACGTTTTACCTTTAATGCTGTAGTATGTGTCCCTTCAGGCATATAGCCAGTGATTGACTGTGAAGGTCAAGTCTCTGAGAGTATAAACACTCTCAATGCCTGTCCAAGTTTTTTTTATCCCTAGAAATCATTTTTGCATTTTAAGGTCACAGGAGATCAGCTACCCTTGCCTGACAGTGCTGTTTTCCCAGGGTGGTCTTTACATGCTACTTCATTATATTACAACCTAGGTTGCCTGAAATCCAAAAATCTTAGCAGGAGCAGATCTGGTACCATAAATGTTCTAGTAGCATGTGAGACAACTGCTTCTAGTGGTCAATCCTGGCTGGGATTGCTCTGTTCACTCTTAATGGTTTTATTTAGTGGTAGATGTGAACTGTGAGTATATAAGGTGATTTTAGAAGCCTTGCATGGCAATTCTAATATCGATGGGGGCTCGAATGGCTGGTGTTCCCTGGGATTCAGAATCCTTCACAGCTTAGCTATTAAAATTGTTAATTTGGTCCCATGCATCTAGAGCATCTTGTTAGGGAGATTACTTGACCCTACAGTTTCCTTCTGCAAAGAATATAAACTAGAAACATATCTTTAACACCCTTTTTGCTTATCAAGCTGCTAAAAATTGGAACATATTACCAAAAGATGTTAGAGCCAATTCCGATTATTTGAGTTTTCACCAAAAGCTTAAAACATTTTTTTTTTAATTTCCTAAATCTTTGGTTATTTTATTTGTATTACGAACTTCTGCTTGGATTTTAAATAATATTTTAGATTTTTGTGAAATGTTGTTCTCTATTAGATTGTGATGTCCCAGATATGACTGGCTCTATTTGTGTATCTCGCAGTGAACTAGGTTGCTGGTAATTGTGCAATATAAACAGTGTATGGTATTGTAAATAGTGTACTTATTTATTTGAGTTTTGTCATTACGTAGTAACAACCTGTGTCAAGACAGCTTACATATTAAAATCAAATTAAAATAGACTAACATGATCAGGACAATGAAATCAGGACTGTACTGGAAACAAAAGGTGGTTCAGAACACAGTAATAATGGAGACACACTAGGGATATTTTCAGATTCCTAAGGCAGGAAATGAATTATATGGAATAAGCCCAGGTCTTGAGGCTGAACTTGAATTGAATCAAGGGTCTGAATGCAAAGAAATTGATAACTGATTGCATAGCTTTGGGGCCAGACAAGAGAAGGCCATATCATGATAGGTTTCTAAGGCTGAACTTGAATTACATAAGTATTGCTATACTGGGACAGACCGAAGGTCCATCAAACCCAGCATCCTGTTTCTAACAGTGGCCAATCCAGGTCACAAGTACCTGGCAAGATCCCAAAAAAGTACAATACATTTTATGCTGCTTATCCTAGAAATAAGCAGTGGATTTTCCCCAACTCCATTTTAATAATGGTCTGTTGACTTTTCCTTTAGGAAGCCTTACAAACCTTTTTGAACCCTGCTAAGCTAACTGCTTTTACTACATTCCAGAATATAATTACACATTGTATGAAAACACATTTTCTCTGATTCGTTTTAAGTTTACTACTTTGTAGCTTCATTGCGTGCCCCCTAGTCCTAGTATTTTTGGAAAGAATACACAAGCGATTCACGTCGACCCATTCCACTCCGCTCATTATTTTATAGACCTCTTTCATATCTCCCCTCAGCCATCTTTTCTACAAGCCGAAGAGCCCTAGCCGCTTCAGCCTTTCCTCATAGGGAAATTTTCCCATCCCCTTTATCATTTTCGTCACCCTTCTCTGTTCTTTTTCTAATTCCACTATATCTTTTTTTTTTTTTTTTTTTTTTTGGAGATACGGCGACCAGAATTAATATTCGAGGTTCGGTTGCACCATGGAGCGATACAAAGGCATTATAACGTCCTCATTTTTATTTTCCATTCCTTTTCTAATATTTAACATTCTATTTTTCTTTATTAGCCACCGCCGCCACGCACTGAGCAGAGGGTTTCAACATATCATCAACGGCAGCACCTAGATCCCTCTCCTGGTAATTGAAATATGTCAGTTTTGAGAATTTTCATCTGCTATGTAGATATTGCACGGTACAGGAGGAAATGTGTGGGGGGCGCTTTATACAATTAATCGTGTGTTTAAAAAAAATTTATCGTGATTAGTGGGTCTTGGGGAGTGGCCAAGACGGCGTCCTAAGATCTGCTGCTCTATTTTTTGATTCTCTTCTGCTTTGTTACCTGTTTCTGGCTCACGGTCAGAATGCCTTACTCGAAAAGGAATGGGAACATTAAAGCCTTGCCTCCGCCAGCTGGAGCTTCTTCACAGTTGCAGCAGATATTCCATCCAAAGCTAGTAATCTTTACAGGGAGGAGGCCCTGCTGGAGTTTCTTGAGGAGCTGCAGAGCTCCTGGGACAGGATGTTTCACTCTCTCCCCCTGCTAGTGAGACCCCACCATGCCCAGCTGCTGCAAGGGATGTAAATGCAGGTCCTTAGCATACGGAAGGCGTTGGCGCTGAGACCCGTGGCATTGGAACTGTGACCCTAGGGTACTGCAGCTGGAGATGTTTCTTCTGGGGAGCGTGTGATATTTCTTCCCCCTCCCCCAGTGGTGGTTACTCTGGAGACTTTGTGGCAGGCTATTGAGAGACTGACTGCTTTGGTGTCACAGTCTGTTCAGGAGACTGCAAACTTGTAGGTGGAAGGTTTGTCTCAGTCTATTGATAACATTAAGAAGGATGCTGTTCAGAGTGAACAGTTCATTCAAGCTGAACTTGCAGCACTAAAAGGAAATGTATCTAATTTATTAAAGGGTAAAATAATTATTCATAGGAAATTTGAGCAGCTAGAAAACTTCAGTAGGCGTTTGAATCTGAGAATAATGAACTTGGGTTCACCCCTCTCCCCCCCATAGATTTATTCAAAGTATTTCTTGTTGAAGATCTAAACATTTTCCTCTAATTTAATCCCACTGGTAAATAAAATTTATTATTTGCCTAATAAGAAGTTGATTGAGGAGGATACTGGTAAATCCTGGTTAGGAACGACAGGAGGCACTTCTCGGACATGAGGGCTGAAGCTAAAGCTTTGGGTGCTTCATTTCTTCTAGTGTATCCTTTTAGGTGTGAAGATGTGTTCTTTGATCTGGAACATCTAAAGTCTTTCATTGACCTGAAGAAGTTATCTGGAGATGGTTAATTAACAGTTATTGTATTGTATATTGCAGGATTTGGGCTAGACCTTTTCTTGTTATGTTTTTCCTTTATAATCTCCTAATAATATGTAGTCACTCCCCCCTATTATGTTTGTGGTGTAAGGAAGGGTTAATGCATATAGTTTTTTTTTTTTTTTAACTTCTATAATGTTTCTCTGTTTTATGATATTTTATTGTATTGAATTTGCCCTGTTTTTCTTAATGAAGTGGATACTTGTAGAATTTGTTTGTATAATGGTATAAATAAAATAATTATATATAAAAAAACATTTTAGTCACAATCAATCATATGGTACAAATTTTTAATCAATGTTCAGCCCTAATCCTTGTACATATTTATAAAAATCACCACATTCAGCGGAGCCTTTTATAAAATACTTGAGGAATCATGACCATCTCGACTTAGATGTCACAAATCCTGCCTTACATGTCCTGTGGAAAACGGTACTTCACGTGTGGTAAATTTTGGTTGTGGGATGCATTTCCTTGCAGAATCTGACTAAGGATGATACTGATCTTTCCTACTTAGCTTTCAGTCTCTCAGGCATGGTTTTTGGATGGTAAATGACAGAGTGAGGCTGTGTTTCAGCTCTGAGAGGACATAAATACATCTCACAGCACTGTTCCTTATGGTGACAAATTGGGGGAACACTGGGGAGAAAGACTGCTGGCATGAAAAGTGTAAAGGTTAATGTACTTGCCCCTCCCACCATTTTGTTTTTATTTCAGAGATGAGGAAACTGGATTACTTGTTTGCTACCACCATTTATTTTTGTTGAGAAAAGAATTTAGGCCTGCAGCTTCTGTCTGTTTCACTAAAAGAATAAGCGTTCCCTGTTCCATTAGTATGTTTGTGAGCACTGAGATAACTGAGCGTGCTTTCTGTTGGACGGATATTTACAGTGATCCCTAATCACCTGGAGCTAAAGTTATCTCTGTTCACGAATCAAGAGGAAATTACAGTTTTTATTACAGCTTTCAGAGTTCAGCTGTGTATCAAAGACCCTATGAAATAAGTTTCAGTTCAGTCTGTAGTTAATGATAACCATATGTGAACTTCTAAACCAGCTTCCCTGTTCTTCTGTACAGCACCCGCTCCACAGGCCTTAATTACTGGGAGGAAGTATTTTCATTCCTACCTCATCAAAGCTGTATGCCAGTTAATTGGTTTTCATTGGCACTGGCTGCAGAAATTAATGTTCGTAGTAGATCTGTTTTCAGCAAAGTTCAAGAAGGATGTAAAATGCAAGCAGCAGCTCTGACCCTAATAAAATCAAAGCACTTTGCTGTGATTAAATTCCAAGGTCTTTCTCAATTTTAGTCCTTTTATACTAATCTGTGGAATATTTCTGCTCTGTTTTGATTTTAATTTAATTTTTTTTTTCATGTCCTTGTAACATGCCAGAGAGCAAAGCTGCTGTTATCCTTAACCTCAGGCTCCTTTCATCCCAGCCTAGTGCAGCCAAAACAAAGAAGGCTTTTGTGGTGATAAATGAAGTGAGCAGATAAGACTAGGAGGGATGCCCTTTTGAAAGAAAAGATTCAGACGTTCTGTCCTGAAACAACCCTTTTCTATGCCCAGTGTGTGGGGGTGCCTGTGTACATTTTCTGTTCGCTGAGCCATTCATTTTTGGGTAAAGTCAGGAAATTCAGGCTATCATTTTTATGGGAATGAATGTATTCAGGCATTACCTTCATTTGGTTTGGAAATTATATTTCTGGGAAGAAAAGTCCCCAAAATAGAAGTTTACAGCAACCATAAATGGTTAGAGTAGCAGGCTGAGAACCAGGAAAACCCAGTTTGAATCCCACTGCTGCTGCTTGTGATTGGGAGAAGTCCGTTAAACCTCCATTGCCTCAGGTACAAACATGAGAGGCGGCCCTTTAGAAGGCACCTTAAATTACGCACCAATTACTCGTATTAGTTCATATTTACGCAAGTATGTGTTAGATGCTGTTTTGTAAAATTGAAGCACTAGTCACATGGCATGTAACAGCAAATAGATTGTATTAGTGGGTGGAGCATGGGCGTGTCATGAGCATTCCATTTGTGCCTACTAAAATAGTATCAGATGCGTACATTGCAAGGCATACTTAGACACAGCAGCTTATGACTGCCATTGATTGGGTAAGGTATCGCACCTAAGTTTCAGTGCATCAAAGTGGCTTTGCACCACTATGTGCCTTAATGCCATTAGAGAACTGGTGATGGGCCGCTGTAGCGATTGCATGATCCTGATCTAGCGCTGTGAAGACTTACTTTATTGCGAATATGCCGAAGAGAAGGGGCCGTCCAGCTTCCGCAGCCCCGCCACAACATACTCCTGCTACTGGAGGGATAATACCTCACCTCCAGCGACTACCGGTTCCAACCTCCGAAGGGGTTAATCCGCTGAACCGCACCGGCGTGAATGGAGACGCCGGTGCGTCTCCAGGATTAGAGCTGACACTCAGCCCTGAAGAAAGAGCACCTCCCCCTCACCCTTCGAGCTGTAGTTCTCCTCTGTTGGCGCCCCCTGCACCATTTTCCCCATCGGGGTTGGATGAAGTGAGGCGGGAAGTGGTGCAAACAACTGGATTTCTCCGGGCAGTGGAGGAACAGACGACCCAGGCGGAATCCCCTGTGACCGCTGGAGAACCGAAGGAGAAAGAAGCTGAAGGTTTGGAGCAGACAGAGCAGCCAAAAATGGCGGAGGTACTGTCCACACTATTTCCTATTTCTATGTCTAAACCTAAAGAAGTTACGCTAGATTCCTTGTGGTCATTAATTGTGGATCTTGGCAAGGCTTTAAGCCCTCAAATACAAAAATTGTCTCAGGACTTTGTGTTATTAGAACAAAATTCAAAAGAAATGGAGTCAAAATTGGACATGGTAAAGCAGCAAGTTAAAGACCAAGGAGAGGATATGAAAAAATTACAAAATTTCCAGGAAATTTCAATGAGAGATTTAACTTCACTACGAAGAAAAACAGAATTTCTAGAAAACTCAATTAGAAGTAATACTTTACGCTTCCTGAATTTTCCAAAACAACTTACCGTAACACCAAGAGAAATGCTGAGGAAATACTTAAAGGAAGTTTTGGGGTTGGCTGAAGAAGCTATACCCCCTTTCTCACAGATCTATTATTTACCATTAAAGACTCAAGTAAATCAAGTAGATCAAGGTAATCAAGATCTCAATATCTCAGCAATATTGGAATCATCGGACTCTGATCCGATAATACCATCAACTTTAATTGCTACAGTTGCCCTGGCTCCAGATAAAAATTGGATTATGACATTATTCTTTAAAAACCAAGGAAAACTTTTTCTGGGACAAAAAATACAGATTTTCCCGGACCTTGCGAAAGAAACACAAAAAAGACGTCAACAATTTTTGATGATGAAACATGGAGTACTTCAATTGGGGGCTACTTTTTTTTTAAAGTTTCCTTGTAAATGTGTGGTTAAATTTCAATCTGCAAAGTATGTTTTCTTTGAGCCTGCCCAACTAACAGCCTTTTTAACATCTAAAAATAAGTAGAGTTAAGGATAAAACAATCTCTCTTGTTGTAATAATGTGGAACCGATAATTTTAGGAATCATGCAATGCTATTTCTTTAATGATGTTTTCAAATTTAAATTTAATTCCATTATGTAAACCTCTTGAATCCATAATGAGGACTTGAGCAAATACGGCAATAATTTTTTTTCTTGATTATATTAACAGTGTTATAATTAGAGGCTGTTATTTTCTTTTCTGAACAAGTTTGTATACTTGAAATTATTAATAAATGCATAATAAAAAATAAAAAAAAAGAGAGAACTGGTGATAAGTGCACTTTTGTGTCGTCATAGACAATACGCTGAAATCTTCTACCTAGTGTGTGGCCAAAAAATGCTAACAGGATGCTAGGAATTATTAAGAAAGGGATGGTAAAGAAGACCAAGACTATTATTATGCCTCTGTATCGCTCCATGGTGCGACCTCACCTTGAGTATTGTGTTCAATTCTGGTCACCATATAAAAAAAAATATATAGCAGAATTAGACAGGGTTCAAAGAAGAACGACCAAAATGATAAAGGGGATGGAACATTTCTAGAGCACCGGTCTTGCAATCCAGAGGTGGCTTTTTCAAATCCCGCTGCTGCTCCTTGTGATCTTGGGCAAGTCACTTAACCCTCCATTTCCTCAGGTACAAACTTAGATTGTGAGCCCTCCTGGGACAGAGAAATATCCAGTGTACCTGAATGTAACTCACCTTGAGCTACTACTGGAAAAGGTGTGCGCAAAATCTAAATAAATAAATAAATATGAGGAAAGGCTAAAGAGGTTAGGGCTCTTCAGCTTGGAAAAGCAATAGCTGAGTGGGGATATGATTGAGGTCTATAAAATCCTGAGTAGTGTAGAACAAGTAGAGGAGAATTGATTTTTTTTTTTTAACGCTTTCTAAAAGTACAAAGAACAGGGGTCACTCGAGGAAGTTACATGGAAATACTTTTAAAACAAATAGGAGGAAATGTTTTTTCGCTCAATGAATAGTTAAGCTCTGGAACTCGTTCCTAGAGGATGCTGTAACAGCGGTTAGTGTATTTGGGTTTAAAAAAGGTTTGGACAGTTCTGGAGGAAAAGTCCGTAGTCTGCTATTGAGGCAGACATGGGGAAGCCACTGCTTGCCCTGGGATTGGTAGCATGGAATGTTGATAATATTTGGGTTTCTGCCAGGCACTTGTGATCTGGATTGGCCACTGTTGGAAGCAGGATACTGGGCTAGATGGACTATTGGTCTGACCCAGTATGACTATTCTTATGTTCTTAGGCGCCAGTTTATAGAATTGCCAACTTAGATTGTAAGCCTTCCAGGGACAGGAATATATATATCTACTGTACCTGAACTACTAAGAAAGACATGAGCTTGAATTCAAAATCCTTTTGCTTCCCTTCCCTACTATTTTAGTGTGAGAGCTGATACCATTATTTATTTTTACTTTTCATGAAACTTGGGTTTTTAGGGTTGTAGTTGATTCCTGAGATTAAATAAAATGGTTGCACTGTTTATCATAGAAGGGACAACATTAATCGCTTACATTTTGATCATGGGTTCAGGTTAAAAATAGTCTGACTTATCTGGGTTCATATGCTCACTGAAATGGAAGGCTGGCTGCTTAGAAACTTTCTTTTGAGTGAGGTTCTTTTAACAGTGTCTATTATGTGAGACGATGCATGCTTTCTTGCGTTTTCAGCTTCTTGAGGGGTGTGCATGTAAGGTCTTGATTATCGTGCTTGTATTTGCTTTTAGAGTTTTATTTTGTGGGGAGCTAATTATTTTGACAATAGACTACTGATTAGCTCAGTGAATTAATGAATACTTTGGGGTTTGTTTTTTTTTATTTTTTTTTTTTATTTCAGACATGGCACGAAGCTGTGGTAATGAACTATGAAGTCTGGTATTTATGCTTTTGTGATGTTCACCAGTGACCCAATAGAATTCTAGACCTCAGTTGGCAAGCTGCATGTTGGCACTACATTTAATAGTTAACTTCCTAGTGCTGGAGGGTGTAGCTGTCTGCAGCAGGGATGTGTGATGCAAGCAGAGTTTTCTAAAGCAGCTTTTTTTCTTTTCTCTCTCTTTTTTTTTTTTTTTTTTCCAGTACAAAATTCTACTGCCAAAGAATTGTCCCAGCACCACGTCTCCACAGAGCTGCAGTCATCTTTGAATTATCTGAGGAGGAAGAAGCAGCGACCTCAAATGTTGAACTTGAACAGTACAGAAATTTCTGGTGTTCTTAGGCCAAGGCAGGCTCGACTGGACAGTCCCTCAAGTAACCGCTACGCAGGAGACTGGAGCGGCTGTGGAGAAGGCTATTTCTCATCAACAAAAGAGAGCATGAATGAGGCAGACTATGATGACGTTCCATCAGAAGATACAGAAAGTGGAGAAGACTGCAGCAGAGGGGATGGACCAGATAATGTCATGGAAAACTCAAAATCCTTAGCCAAAGAACATTCATTCAAGGCCTACATGAAAATGCAAGCAATAGATTCAACAGTGGAGCATAGAGTAAACCTCAAAGATCTACAAGAAAGCATCGATACTCTGATTGGGAACTTAGAAAGAGAACTCAACAAAAACAAATTAAACATCGGCTATTAATGCTTCATATTGCTGCATCTTTGTATGTTTTTCTGCCTTCTGTCCCACCTCTTCCTTCTCCACCTTCAAAAATGCCCTCTAAGAAATCTGTTTGTGTGTGTGAATATTAAGTCTTCTTGGATCATTGTAAATTATCTGATCCGTTTTAAGCATTCCATGACTTTTCAACTAAAACTTTAATTTTCTTCTTATTAGAAGATTTCATTGGTCTAACCCTCTGGGGTATAATATTCCTTAAAGAAAACTTTTATGAAATGTTATAAAAATGCTCTGCTTCAAGGTATGATAGAAATAGACACAAAATGCACTTGGAAATGTTGAAGAAGCTAAGACTGGCAATATTTTTTGTAGCTTGGATAGGAATGGGACCTTTCCTCACAGAAGGAACTCTGGGACTACCACACATATTGCTCGTGGGTGATGGTTTCCACTGCTGGGCCAGTGATTTTCTAGAATATTCTAGCTAATACATTGTTTTCTGGTCATTTTACCATTGCCTAATTTTCAATGCTTTGCACGAAAAGCAGGGGAAAAAAATCTTCTACACATTAGAATATAGAATTGTACAGATGTTAGCGTTCAGTAATTATTCAGATAATTATTTGTCCTCCAAGTATGGATTTGTTTATTTCCTGTAGTTTTATAACAGGTAAAAAGACAAGGATGAATGCATATAAAAGGACATCCGTGATCACTAGGCTAAAGTGAGACTTTTTTAGATAATTATTTGACCCACAGAAATAGGCATGGTGGGAGGAATTTCTCATTATGCCATGACCAGGTGGTTAATGAAAACACACATAATATATAGGCTGCATACTGAGCATCAGCTCATCGGCATTGATAATTAACAGTGGAAAGAAAAGTCTGCGCAGCTGCTTCTGAATTTCAGAGCCGTTTATAGCGATCTTCCTCAAGTCTAAGTTCCTGAAAAGGAATTTTCTATTTGTTTCTCTGCAAAGGGATTAGTAACCCTTATCCCCACCTCTGTCCACTCATGTATGGTGTATGTTGTGCCTTGGAATGGGAACATTTTACACCGATGTTCCATGAACCACATGGTTCCTAATGATTATTTTCCAGTAATATGGAATAGAGACAAGTCTAGTTTCATAAGAAATATGTTTGTGGCCTCCTGTATTTAGGTACACATCTCTAATATATTTGATCATACAGAGAAAATGCAGATTTGCAAAAGAGTAATTTAATCATAATCCTCTATGGAGCTGTGGTTTTAGTATTTTGCTGGTACAGCTGTGTTATATATATATATATATATATTTTTTTTTTAAGCACATCCTTTCTACTTTCAGAATATGTAAAGTGTATATATAATGAATAAGTAATAAACTGTGAGGCCAGAGTTAAAAATGAATAGTAACTATTAAGAACTGTCTTAGATTGTGTGCTCAAATGCATGTGTATATATAGATATATGGATGTATGCACACATTGGTGATGAACCTCATAGGGCTCAATATTTAAGGGATTTATGCTCCTAACTTTGGGTCCTTTTTTACAAAGCTGCTGTAAAAATTTGCCTTAGTGCACCCTTGTGCGAGTCTTTCCCACACACCGAGGCCATTTTTACCATTGCTGTAAAAACCTCAGTTTTCTATTTCTTTCATTAATGGTTGTTGCTATTAGCACCTGGCCTTTGTAAAAAAAAAAAAAAAAAAAATTACTGCAGGAGAACTCATGGCCACTTATTTTGTAGGCAGTAATGGCTCCCGCGTTATAACCAGTTAGCATGCGAAAAAGTAGATGCGCTAACTGGTTAGCACAGGAACATTCACTCTCTGCCCCTAACACACCCCCCTCAAAAATTAAAAAATTTGCATGCGGTCAGCACTTGCACATCCCTAATCTAACGTGGGACACATTAGCGCGTCCTTCATTATGGGTTTGTTTTGGGTTTTTTGTTGTGTTAGTGCATAACACAGGGGTCCTTTTACTAAGGTGCACTGAAAAATGGCCTGCGCTGGTGTAGATGCGTGTATTGGATGCATGCAGGTCCATTTTTCAGCACAACTGCAAAAAAGGCCTTTTTGGGGGGGAGGGAGGGAGAGTGAAAATGGGCATACGTGAAAGTGAAAATTGGTGTGTGTCCATTTTGGGCCTGAGAGCTTACTGCCACCCATTGACTTTGCTGTAAGGTCTCATGTGTTAACCGGTGGTAAATGTCAGCACACGTACAATGCCAATTACTGCCCGGTTAGCGCCGCGCCCTGGGAAATTTTCCAGTGCATGTGTAGAAAATGAAATTACCACCCGGGCCACACGGTAGCCGAGCAGTAGCTCAAAATTGACGTGCCTGCGCAGCTTAGTAAAAGGACCCCCTTGAGAATTATGCTTACAGATTAGCCAGTTTTAAAATGTACTGATGCTGAGTGCATAACATTTTACTCAAAATTTCACTAAGGGGTCCTTTTGCTATGCTGCGGTAAAAGGGGGCCTGCGCTAGCATCAGCAAGTATTTTTTGACACACGCCGAGGCCCCTTTTACCACAGCGAATAAAAGGATGTCTTTCTTTTTTTTTTTTTTTTTTTCTGGAACAGGAATGGCCGTGCGGTAAGTGATCCACTTGCTGCTCAGCCATTTCGGGGATGAGTGCTTACCGCCACCCATTGAGGTGCCGGTAAGGGCTCCTGTGCTAACCCGGCATGGTGTTGCCCGATTACCGCGGGTAAGCACCGGTGCTACAAAAAATAGAAAATATTTTTGTAGCACTGGAAATGACACGCGCTGGGAGTGGGAACTACCGCCAGGCTCCTGTGGTACGCCTGGTAGTAGTTCCAGATTGGCGCGGGGCAAGCCTGTTGGCGCACTCCTACCCTTTCGTTAAAGGGCCCTTAAACTCCTACATTTAGGAACAAAAAAATGGGTAGCAACAGGGATAGATTTAGGGGAAAGGGAAATGGGACTTGATATACCGCCTTTCTGTGGTATTTTGCAACTACATTCAAAGCAGTTTACATATATTCAGGTACTTATTTTGTACCTGAGGCAATGGAGGGTTAAGTGACTTGCCCACAGTCACAAGGAGCTGCAGTGGGCACCGAACCCAGTTCCCCAGGATCAAAGTCCGCTGCACTAACCACTAGGCTACTCAAGAAAAAGAGTTAAGAGCTTAGTACAGATTTTCAGCACTAACCTCATAAATTAAGGGGCCTTTTACTAAAGCTTAGTGTGCGCTAATGGACATTACCATTCTCTAAGTACCACATGACCCATAGATGTAATAGGACACAGTGGGGCCCTTTTACCGAGCTGTGCTAAAAAGTGGCCGGCGCTGATGTCAGCATATGGGTTTTCTGCGTGTTGCAGCCACTTTTAGCAAGGTAATAAAATGGCTGCAATTCCATATTGTTCTTTAATGGCCATGCACTAATTTCACAATTAGCGCATGGCCATTACCGGGGGAGCCCTTACCGACAGAGGTATATTTACTAAGGTGTGTTAGCGTTTTTAAGGAGCCTGTAAATTTAAGGCACGTTAAAAACATTTCTATGGGCGCATTAGCATTTAACACGCGTACACCATTTACGTGCATTAAAACCACATGCCGTTAATAAACCTAGCCCTTATTTTGTTGGCACTAAAGGCTCCCACGCTAACTTTCTATGGTAGTCGGGCAGCACGCTACACAGTTAGCAGAGGGTACGTTTACTCTCCACCCATAGTCACTCCACCCACGCTGAAAACAAAATTTTTTTTCAGCACAGGATTAGCATGTACTGATGGAAATGCTACCGTAGGAGGACTCAACACATCCCGCAGCAGTGCTTTTTTGCTGCGCAGTGGGGATGCGCTAGTAACAACTGTGGCTTAGTAAAGCGCTAGTAACTACTCTGGCTTAGTAAAAGGGCTCCATAGCATTTATCTTGCGCTTATTTTGTTAGCATATACTAAACTGTAGTGAAAGGGCCCCTAAGCTCATCAATGTAGGGGAAAGGAATGGCGGGCCTAAATTTATAAGCATAACTTTTAAGCTCCTAAATTAAGATGAATTTTCAGCTGAAAATTGGGCACAAATTTAGGAGGGTAATTTAGGAGCATAAATTTAGGAGCTGAGCTTTTTTCAGATCTTGCTTTGAAAATTGTTTTATTTTACTTAAAATCTTTGTTCTTGCACATAACAGGTATTTTTTTTGGGGGGGGGGAAGGGGGATGGAGGGTTCAAGATGGAATGTAAAAAAAAAAAGTTGCTTACAGATCAATCTGGAATGTCTATTTTTGTATGCAGTTTTAATCCATATTTTTGCGAGGAGTTCTTGATGTATGTGAAACTCTTTTGAAGTTTTGGTCTGTAACATATCAACAAATATCCTGGCTTTGTAAATATATTTTGAAGTAGTATTAAAAGGTAATGCAGTACACATTATCTGGTTAAAAAATAAATAAAACAAAGGTACATTTTTTAAATAAAATATATTTGTTTACAATATATAATGTGAATGTGTTCATTTATGCTAATATTGATGTGAATTTCCTTGCAGTAACTTGGAAATCTGTCTTGCAAAGTGTATTTTCTGAATTGTAATTTGTATATCTTAACTGTTTGTTCCAATGATATATGCATCTTTTTTTTTTACTTTAAAACACAGTAATCGGGTAACTTGAGTGTTCTGCCTATAACCTGTAAGGCAGTTACAGTGGATTATGAGAATAAAAATAAAACCATAGTTAATAAAAATGAAATAATGCTCCACCCTACATCTATTCTACCCACTGCTTAAAACAAAGTACCTACAAGATATTCACAAGTTTCTTCCTTTAGTATAAAGGCTAAAGAGATTAAGGGAATGGGAATTGATACCCGCCTTTCTGTGGTTTTTGCAACTACAGTCAAAGCGGTTTCTATTGTATATACAGGTACTTATTTGTACCTGGGGCAATGGAGGGTTAAGTGACTTACCCAGAGTTACAAGCTATTCAACTTGGAGAAGACAGCTGAGGGCACATATGACTGAGGTCTATAAATTCCTGAGTGGAATGGAACAAGTGGGCTTTTTTTTTTTCACTGGGTACTCGGGGATACTGAATACTGGCACCTTTCCCATTGCATGCTAAAATTGACCCATAGTCCCAAATTATTAAAGAAAGAGCCCAGGATCTGCACACTAATGCAGCCTTGTCATAGATTCTGTGACTGATTGCAGGAAGCCTGATTATTGTGGGGTAGGTGCTTCCATGATCACCCCACCCCTGAAGGGATGGCCTGGCATTTGAGTACTGGCACCTTTTTTTAACTAGAAAAAAAAACACATTGAGAACAGGTAAATGTGAATAGGTTGTTTCCTCTTTCAACAAGTACAAGACTAGGGGATACTCCATGAAGTTACATAGTAATACATTTAAAACAAATAGGAGAAATTTTTTTTTTTCACTCTGTGTATAGTTAAGCACTGGACCTCTTTGCTGGAGCAAGTACTAAAAGGAGTTAATGTAGCTGAATTTTAAAAAGGTTTGGACAAATTCCTGGAGGAAAAGTCCATAAAACCCTTAAGGTAGAGTTGGGGAAACCACTGGTATCCCTGGGGTTAAGTCGCATGGGATCTTGCCACTTTTTGGGACTCTGCCAGGTACTTCTAACCTGGATTGGCTACTCTTGGAAAGAGGACACAGTTCTATATGGACCCTTGGTCTCACTCAGTAGGAGGCCATCCCTCCCCCATTGGTTTGAGCTAGGTTAGATAATAGTGTATTAAAAATCCTGTACTTTTTTGCTAGGATTTCAAAGGTATCACAAGAAAAGGCTTATGAATAGAGATGATGGGAAGAAGAAAAGTGCAAGTGTACTGGGAAGGAAATGTGGGAGAAAAAAAATCAAGCTAAAGCCAACAAAAATGTAGGAAGGGCAGTTCCCTCCACCACACCAGGATAAGAAGGATGGTATTTAGGGTTTTAGGAGTCCTTTTATTAAGTTGAAGTAAAAAAAAAAAAAATGGCTTTAGTGCATCCTCATACACGACTTTCCTGTGCACTAAGCCTGTTTTTACTGTGGTGGGGAAATAGGGCATTTCCATTTTTTGATTTGCAGGTCGTACACTACTGTTGTCAATAGTGCACGGCAACTGCAACTAATTAACACAGAAGCACTTGCCACATCCTCTTTATGAGGTGCGAAGGACTCCCATGTTAACCAGTTAGCATGCACTAATGTGAACATGCTATTTATTAGGATTTGTTTACCGCCTTTTTGAAGGAATTTACTTGAGGCGGTGTACAGCAAGAATAAATCAAAACATAAGCGATACACAATTACAGCAGTAAAAATATTCAAACAACAATATAAATATGGTGTAGTATATCACATTACAATGTCAACACAATACGTAATAGAACATTTTGATTGACAGTGTAGGGTATAAGCCAGCGGTTCCCAAACTGTGCACAGCAATGAACTCTTAGGGGTGTCGTGGCAAATCCTGACCTCCTGCCACCCACAAACCAGCATCACTCCCTACTTTCCCCTCTCGCAGGTCCAGAATCTGCTGCTTCCTCCTTCCCCTGCCGCCGCTGCAGCGCTTGCAGCCTACATTTTTGGGCCTCCATGATTCACACAGGCACTGCGGGGACTTCCCTCTGCCATGCCTGACCCTTGCAACAGAAAGCTGTGTCAGAGAGGGCTGGACACGGCAGAGAGAAGTCCCTGCAGTGCCTACGTAAATCGTGGACAGCCTGAAAATGTATGTTAAGATGCAAGCACTGCAGCAGTGGCAGGGGAAGAAGGAAGCAGCAGCAATCCTGGACCTGCGGGAAGGAAGGTAGCGAGTGATACTGAATTTGGGGAAGGGATAGGTGCTGGACTTATGGGCGGAAGGGGGCTGCATGGAATGGAGAGGTGTACTGGACATGGGAGGAGAGGGACTGCAGGCAATGGTATGCTGGACTTTATGGGAGAAGGGGGCTATAGGGAAGTTTAAAGGGGGTTTGGACAGATTCCTGAGGGAAAAGTCCATTGAACATTATTAAAAAATAATTTGGGGGGGGGGGGGGGTTGCCGGGTTCTTCAAGCCTGGATTGGCCGCTGTCAGAGACAGGATGCTGGGCTTGATGGACCATTGGTCTTTTCCCAATATGGCGGTGCTTATGTGGGAAGGGAGAGGTGTGCTGGAGTTTCTGGGAGGTGGGGGTCTGCAGGGAACATAACATAAGAGTAGCCATACTGGTTCAGACCAATGGTCCATCTAGCCCAGTATCCTGTTTTCCAAACAGTGGCCAAGCCGGGTCACAATTACCTGACAGAAACCCCAATCATGGCAACACTCCATATTACAAATCCCAGGGCATGCAGTTGCTTCCTATGTCTATCTCAGGAATTTGTCCAAACCTTTTTAAAACCCAGATATGCTAACCCTGTGCTGTACTTTCATGGAGGAGAGGTGTGCTGGAGTGAGACGAGGGGGCTGCAGGGAAAGGGAGACCTATATGGCAAGGGGGTGGGGTGTCAAGACCTATGTGGCTGAGGGGTGCCACGAAAAATTGCTCAAATACTAAGGGTGCCGTGAACCAAAAAAAGTTTGGGAACCACTGCTATAAGCAAAGATGGAACATATAGATAGGTAAGAGAGTAAGAGTTGTTAGAAAATAAGGTGACTAATGTAAACAAAGTTGCACATGAGGTCAGAGAGATGGTTAAATATTATCTCAGCTAGGGTAGAAGTGGGTAAACATATCCTGCTGCAGTCCATGTCGTCGCTCCTTGTGCGTGTGAGTGAGACTAACAATTTAGTTACTTCTTCCATTAAAGGCCTGGTTGTAGAGCCAAGCTTTCACCTGCTTCCTGAAGTAGAGATAGTCTTGTGTTAAGCGGAGCCTTTCAGGCAATGCATTCCAGAGTGTGGGGGCTTCTCCAGAGAAGGCTCGCTTGCGGGTATCACATCATGTAATGTCTTTTGAAAAGGGTGTGGTTAGTGATAGTCCTTGGAGATGTGAGGAAGATCATCCTATTCTTCAGGTATACGCAAAGATGGAACATATAGATAGATAAGTTAACCCTACCCTCTGTTTTCTGTCCAATAACCAATTCCTAATCCAGAACAGAACATTGCCTCCTATAGTGGTCACCATAAATTGCATGCACAAATTTTAGGCACAGCTCCAATTTACACAGCTCCAATTTACACAGTTGGAAGTAGCAGATAAATGGAACTAGATTTTTGGAACTACTAGTGTGTATGATATATTTACATACACTTGATAGTTTATACCCCTGACGCAGCCTGAGGGTGAAACGTGGCCACGTCGGGTATTGTTCCAATAAATGCATTTGATTCCACTGCTTTGTTGTTTTTTATCTAGGGGATGTATAATGTAACGTCATCAGCGTAGATAAATGGGTTAAGGCCTTGGGTGGATAAGGTTTTGGCTAGTGGAGTCATCATGAGTTACGCATGTAATTACAGAATATGGATGCTCCACACATCAATTTAGGCACAGGTATCTGCACCACATTGTCGTTGGTGCACATGGTGGCACCCAAATGCACACATGACATCTCCGCTTAAGTGTTAATTAGCTGGTTACCACTTCCACGCCTGTGCCCCATCCATGGACTCCCAATAATTAATTTGTTTTTTTAAAAAGTGCACAATTAATATACACAAACAGGGAAATTACCACAGGATGCTTTAGTGCACCCTGCAGTAAGCCTTTTTTGGAGGCCCTTTTACGAAGCGGCGGTAAGCCCAACATGAGCTTTCCACTCGACAAAAAAGGAAGTACCGCCCAGCTACTGCAGCAGCCTGGCGGTAGTTCCCTCCTCCAGCACGTGCTATTTCTGTCGCTGCAAAATTATTTCAATTTTGTAGTGTCGGTATGTACCCGGCGGTAATCGGGCAGTGCCATGTGCCGCCTGGTTGCCGCCGGGTGAGCGTGGGAACCCTTACCACCACCTCAATGGGTGGCGGTAAGTGCTCTCCCTGAGACATGATAGAGGTATATAAAATAATGAGTGGAGTGGAACAGGTGGATGTGAAGCGTCTGTTCACGCTTTCCAAAAATACTAGGACTAGGGGGCATGCGATGAAACTACAGTGTAGTAAATTTAAAACAAATCGGAGAAAATATTTCTTCACCCAATGTATAATTAAACTCTGGAATTCGTTGCCGGAGAAAGTGGTGAAGGCGGTTAGCTTAGCAGAGTTTAAAAAGGGGTTGGACGGTTTCCTAAAGGACAAGTCCATAAACCGCTACTAAATGGACTTGGGAAAAATCCACAATTCCAGGAATAACATGTATAGAATGTTTGTACGTTTGGGAAGCTCGCCAGGTGCCCTTGGCCAGCGGATTGTCCGCTGTCGTGGACAGGATGCTGGGCTCGATGGACCCTTGGTCTTTTCCCAGTGTGGCATTACTTATGTACTTATGCAAACGTTTTGCAAACTACAAAAGTACCAGAAAGGAATTGGAATCACGATACTGTGAGAAGTATGTGAAAAGGTTGTGCTGGTAGTATGTTTTCATACAAGGGTAATTTTTACATTAACCGTGAGGTTTACTGTAAGGCACATCACCTGTGACATTTCAACTATTAAGACATGCAATGCAAGTATGGCATTCGATCTTCTTTCTTGGTTGTTTTCCATCCCTTGACCCTGTGCCCAGCTCTGCTCTCTTCTGCATAGTTTTCATCTCCCAACTTTTCTGGCTAAACTTTCTTTTGTCTAAAAACAACCCTGGAACTTCAAGAAAAAATGGACCAATCCTTATTGCCAAGCTGCTACAGAGATCAAAAAGATGTGATTTTGGACACCCATCCTATCACTCATCATTTGCTGTGAAACTTGAATTCCACCAGTTCAAAAAAGATCATTAGAGGCCCAAGAAATAAAGTGTTGAAAACACTGAGCTGTGGTGCTTAAAGATTGCTGGTTTGACAGGACCTCCAAATGAATGTTATGCCATTTGTTGAATCAGGCAGGTAACCTTTTCATGCCACTGAAATAGTCTACAATGCTTTGGCTGCTGCCCCTGTGCTTATATAAGTTATTAATTCTGGTATGTAAGTGCTGGGGCAGATTTTCCTATGATAAAGAGAAACCCCGATGAGCTCATAAGCAGAAATCCCACCTAAGCAAATTATCTCAACCCTTCATTCCTGTTTATTGAACGAGCAAATAGGGTTTTGTCATATGTTAAGATGTTTTTAGGGGAATGTGAAGTACTTTCATCTGTCTGTATTTTTAACTGCTTTAACAGAAATAAAACTTGAGTTGCCTTTTATACTGGAGAAATCTCAGATGTTGGCTGACTGTGATAACCTTTCATAAGGCCGGCGTAAAAATGAGCCAGAGGAGATGTTGTCAGCTTTGAGCACCAGCTGGGTCCCTTTAGATGTGATCTGATGAAGCCAGTGGACTGGAACAAATGTGAAATGAGCTTGGTAAAAGGAACCAACTTATTGATAACTCCTGATCTAATCTCCTTACCTTGTTCTTTTTTTGAAAGTCTGCTACAGAATCTTTTACATTGGGGTTGTAGTTATAGTTCTACTATGGTCAAATCCATTTTCTTTTTCATTGTAATTCAGACTTCTTGCATATTATACTGACCCTGGAGTAAATCGAACCCTTTCCATTCTGTGATGCCAGACATGGTGCTGGCATATGAGCTGGAGCTGCTGAGATCACATAGGTTCCTTCAGATATTTTTGCATCGCTGACTTTTAAAGTTCAGTTTGTTTTTGTTCCATTTTACCGTAAGACTCTCTGCAGAGGAAAATGAAAAGGCTTACCTCTAACAGGAGTTCTCCATGGACAGCAGGTTAATCAGCCCACAAGTGGGTGATGTCATGTGAAAGTGCTCATTGGCACCTTTCATAGGTCATCCTGCTCATCTATGGAGAATACATGTATACATTTCTGTACTATGAATACGGCATGACTTATCACCTTGATCCAGCTGGATCGCATTGATTAGGCTGTGATGTCACAGGTGATACCATTGCAGACTTCTACAATCAGTGTCCCGCAGATGGCAAAAGACAGATGGAAGATCAAGCCTGCGTATTGTATATCACATTATTATCATATGCTACGAATGAGGGTGCTGTGCATCTCAAGGAAGAGGGGGAAGACATCTTAATGCTGAAACTAGCAAGTTAACTAAAAGTATTGCTAACAGTATTTATAAAATATATTGTCCCAAGACTGCATCATGGTTTACTGCCTGTAGGTGGTTGACATGATGGCAAATTACCAACCAGTGTTTAGGCCTTTATTTATTTCTTTCAGAAACTTTACTGCACAATCTACCATTCTAATCGGTGTACCAAATAACATAAAAATTAATTACATAAAAACATGCAAAACATATTAATCATACGTAGCAAACGTCTATTCTCCTGTTTGCACAGAATGGCAGGAGCAGCTTGCGTCGCCTTGTTGGTCAAACTGGATGGACTGTGCGGGTCTTTATCTGCTGACATTTTCTGTGTTACTGTGTTACAGTGTTGAGGATACTAGCAAACAGGTCATACCTGGAGCATGCAGACTTCTAAGCCTTGTTTAATGTGGATCTACTAATGCCATTCTTAACTCTTTCATGGCCTCATTCAGCAGTGTGCAGCTGCTGTGAGCACCCCCAACTGCATTGTGCTGCACACTTCCCATTGCTGGCAATTGTGTTATGACATACAGCATATGTCTGTCTCTTGCTGGCTGTGGACATATGCTATACAAAAAAGCAATAACGAGGTTCATGAAATTCAATGACCTTTTGAAAGATTTCATGCTTTTAAAGTGTGAATAGCTTGACTGCTGCTGATATGCCAGTGAGGGCAGATTGTCTGCATTCAGGTTTGCAGATGGCAGCAAGTTATCAATGCTGTAGAGTTAGACTAATTTGTCTCGGATTCACGTTCTGATCTTTTTTTGTTGAGAACTGGCTTAATGCAGTAATCAGTGTGCCTTAAATTTTCATGTCATCACTAGAGGAATTCCTTTGAACAGGATAGTAAACTGCCCATACTGCTATTTTTCTACTTCTGTTCCATTTTAAAACTGTAGTTTTCATATTGTCTTTCTTTGAAATATTCTACTTCGCAGTAAAAGATCAAGGATCATGGAGTTGATATAAATAAATAAATACCACTTTTCTGTGGTACAACCAAAGCGGTTAATATAAATTATATGCAGGTACTTTCTCTGCCCCAGTAGGCTCACAATCTAATTTTGTACCGGGGGGCAATGGAGGGTTAAGCAATTTGCCCAGGCACACAAGGAGCTTCAGTGGGAATTGAACCCAGTCTCCCAAATTCCCAGCCCACTGCACTAACCATATTAGGCAGCCAGAAAATGTTCATTTTGTGTTGTTTCCCACGTCAATTTTGTGAATTTTTGTTTTATGTGAATTTTTTTGGCCATTTTGTCATTATGGGCTTGGTTTACTAAGCGGCGCTATGGGTGCGTTAGTATTTTTAATGCACGTAAATGGTTTACGCGTCTTAAACGCTAATGCGCCCATAGCAATGTATAGGCGCATTAGCGTTTAACACACCTTAAATTTACAGGCGCGTTAAAAACGCTAATGCACCTTAGTAAACATACCTCTATGGGAACAACGTTGTTAAGAGTGTTACCTCTTTGCAAATACTGCAATGAGTGCAAACTCTGGTATACATGTGTGCACTAATTTATGCTGTACATTGGTTTGCACATGTGCACACTATCGGGAAAGAGCACACCCTCTTTGCAAATCATGCGCATTGTTGTCAGCACACAGAAAAACCCCACAACATGTGTTTTTCTGTTTCTTTGCTTTTGTCAGTGACATGGGTTGCAAATGACAGCCCATCCCTATTCCACCATAGCATTTTTTAAAGTCGTGCAACTGATTCGGAAATGGCCGATTAGTCATTGTAGTGCTGAAAATTCAAACATTGCTCAAATGCATCTATTGCATTTTGTGAACTGAGTTCGATTCCCACTTCAGGCACAGGCAGCTCCTTGTGACTCTGGGCAAGTCACTTAGCCCTCCATTGCCCCATGTAAGCCGCATTGAGCCTGCCATGAGTGGGAAAGCGCAGGGTACAAGTGTAACAAAAATAAAATAGATACTATTGGAGATTCTACATGGAATGTTGCTACTATTGGAGATTCTACATGGAATGTTGCTATTCCACTAGCAACATTTTGCGCAGGCTTCTGTTTCTGTGAGTCTGACGTCCTGCACGTACGTGCAGGATGTCAGACTCACAGAAGCAGAAGCCTGCGCGGCCACATTGGTGATCTGCAAGGGCCGACTTCTACATGGAATGTTGGAACATTCCATGTAGAATCTGAAGTAGTAGCAACAGTGGAGGAGTGGCCTAGTGGTTAGGGTGGAGGACTTTGGTCCTGGGGAACTGAGTTTGATTCCCACTTCAGGCACAGGCAGCTCCTTGTGACTCTGGGCAAGTCACTTAACCCTCCATTGCCCCATGTAAGCCGCATTGAGCCTGCCATGAGTGGGAAAGTGCGGGGTACAAATGTAAGAAAAAAAAATATATGTGTGTTTTAGGTTGCAAGGGTTATAGCAAAAAAGAAAAACCTTACCCCTACTATTTTTAGGTTTTTTTTCAGATAATATTTTGTATATTAAGGGGTCTATTTAGCTGTAACACAGGCCTTTATGGGGTTATTGTATAATGGGGCACCTATGTGTAACGTCCAAAAATGATGCCTATTTTATAAATTGTCAAAAATCAATGGCTACTATATTTTAATCTGAAGGGTGTATAATTGCTGAGACCCACAAAAACGAACACTCACCCTACAACATGAACTTTTAAACATATGTTTTGCTTAGTTTTGTTTGGCTCATCACAGGTAAAAGCACTCTAGGAATCTCACCTTTCTGGATTATCCATTAATATGGATGGGACTAAGAGTAAGCTTTAGTGAATCCATGATAGGGAGACCATTCTCCCTGAAACAGTATTGGTGAACTTCTTCATTGGTCCCAATTGTTTTTATAATATTTAAATATGTAGCAAGAAACATCTTTTGACACCTTATCTGAAAACATATCATGTAAGAGGATGGATGGTTATCTTTGGTATATTTTCAGATAAGGTGTCAAAAGATGTTTCTTGCTACATATTTAAATATTATTAGAAAATTGGGACCAATGAAGCTTATTTTATAAGGGTACTTGATAGGCACCTGCTTACTTGTCCTCATTGATCTTCTATATACCCCCTCTCATCATAGGCGGTCGGTGGCCCAGCTGTTTGGGGAGGCTAAAGGGGGTGGGGTAAGGGGTGGGGCCAGGGGTGGAGCTTAAATCCATAATTGTCTGATAACACACAGAAAAAATAAATAAAAATAGAAGTCACAATTAATACCTTTTATTAAATTTATATATTAGATATGTATCATATGTCAAAGAATAAAGTGGTTGCTCAAAGCATATTCTAAGCACAATCGCTCAACTGCAAAACACTATGCACAACTTTGTGCAAAAACACACTCAGAACCTTACTGTACCATAAATATTACACTGGGCAGAACCTAATACACCAATATACCACCCATACAGAAAATGCAGACCATCAACAATATGAAACAAGGATCATAATATCACAATTCTCATGTAGAGCCACAGAACATCCTAATTCATGTTTAATGTGGGATAAAATGCCATACATAAGTAAATAAATAAATATAAACATTTAATGTTGAGCACCTGATTCTCAAAGTGGACATATTCCAAACACTATAATGAAAATAAAATGATTTTATCTACCTTTGTTGTCTGGTGACTTTTTATGATCATGCTGGCCCAGTATCCGATTCTGTTGCTATCTGTCCTCAGTGCAGGAAGTCATCCTAATTAAATATCTCCCTGGCAACACAGGACACCTCCAGCCAACCCCCCCCCCCCCCCCCTCCGCTCTCCCAGCAATAAGGTAAACAAACCATAAACCAATTTCTACAACTGCTTACAAAAGGCTAGAGGGCTTTCACTGCAGCTCCTGCTGTGAGGATGGAGGTAAATCAACAATTTAAACCCCTCAGAGCACAGCAGGGGAGGCTTAGCCTGTCCAAGCCTCTTATACCGGGCGCCTATGCCTCTCATGCTCTTAGATCTCTGGAGGCTGATCACGTAGTGTTGCCCTCTCCTAGGAAAGCCCACTATGAAACTAGATTTTTTTTCTTAGCCTCTTTTTTTGGAACAGCTTACCGGCAGACATTAGATTGGAAATCTCCTTGACTAAATTTAAAATTAAACTCAAAACTCATTTTTTTCCAAGAGGCCTCCAGCTTTGCCCCCAATTAAGTGCTAGCCCTTGTGGGAAAAGCAGAGACCCTGCACTTGTCCCCCTCCTTCTCCCTGCTCTATCTGGTAATGTGTGAATGAATCTTTACTATCTTTTTTGGAGTTCCTTTCTGTTTTTAATTTGGATATTGTACACCGCTTTGACCTCCTGTGAGCAAAGGCAGTATTTCAAATCTACAATAAACAATAAAGTGAATGGCCTGTGTCAGCATTACTGCGGAGCTTTGTAAAAGGATGGGTATGTTTATACCTCAGGCAATAGAGGGTTAAGTGCCACAGTGGGATTTGAACAGTGCATCCCTGGTTCTCAGTCCACTGCTGTAACTATTAGGCTACTTCTGTGTTGTTTTGCAGGGCTATTGAGAGGGGGGGGGCAAGATTCCCCCAGGCCCGGCCTCCCAGGGGGGCCTGGCACCAAGGTCTGTCTTTCTCCTGCTCCTGACAGGACCTGGGTGATCACATCCCAACAGGAGCAGGAGAGAGAAAACTCCAGAGCCGGGCCCCCACTTAGATGCTGGGAAGGAGCAGACACAAGGCTTTGGAACCTCTGGTTTGGCTGGTGGGGGTCTCCAAGCCTCACCTGCAGAAGTCATCCTCCAGCATGCGCAACGTGAGGGGAAAAGCAGCCGAAGGGCAGGCACTGCGGTGGAGAACAGCACTGGAGGAAGGCTTCTGCTGGAGGGGCTTGGGAACCCCCACCAGCCAAGGTATGTGGAGTTGCGGCGGGGGCAGGGAGGTGGGGCAAAATGTGCACCCCCACTTTGGGCTCTGTTATCCCCCAATTTATTTGTAGTTTGGCTATCCTGGGGGGGGGGGGGGGGCGGCAGTGGTGGCCCTGCCCCAGGCCTGGCTCAGTGTCTCGGCATCCCTGCTGCCTTGTAAGCAAATTACAAAGGGTTACCTTAACTAACTAAATAAATCAACACATACACACATAAATCAGATTTTACTCAGATAGCATGCAGAAGTCAGAATTGATATGTCCAGGTCAGTACGTCTTAAATTTCACTAGTATTTTAGAACAGAATCTGCTGACATAGAGGCTGTTCTAAAATACGGGAAAATGGACATTTTAGATTTTAATAAACTGTCAAAAATGTCAACGGGTTGAGATCCAGCACATAGTCATTTATCTTTGCTATTTAGTAAAAATAAATGTGTATTTTCCCAGCACTGACACAGAGCTAGTCTGGCTATTGGTGGGAGACAAAATCATTGGGGTTTAAAGGGCAACCTTCCCTATTCCCTCCAGTAAGTGCTGCTCAATAGCAGTTATTTACCAAATCCTAAACATGTTTAGGATTTGTTAAATAACAAGGTCGATCTTATAGTTCTCAAACCAGTCCCTGGGGCACAACTAGCCAGTCAGGAATTTAGAAGATCCACAATATATATGCAGGAGAGAGATCTGTATGCAAAGGAAGCAGTGCATGCAAATCTAACTCATGCATATTCATTATGGATATCCTGAAAACCCAACTGGCTGGGTGTTCCCCGAGGACTGGGTTGAGAACCACTCCAGCAAGCGCTAGCGCCTAATGCAGCTTAGTTAAAGGGCCCCTTAGTTAATAATGGATTACACAAATTGTAAGTTTTGAACATCTTTTGACCAAACTAGCAAGTACCTCAAGCGACCATCTAGATACTTTCAGACATGCTAATTTGCCCATGACATAATTCTTGTCACATTCTGCAAGACTGACTTAATCAGAGTCATTCGTACACATTTTAGCTTGAGTTTTCTCTTTCTCTAAATGTAATACCCAATCATTTTGCATGACTGACTTGTGATATACACACTACAGCATCCGGGTTGCGCTTGGGAGCAGAATGAGTGGGAATGTTAAGAAAGGTACAGCATTTCTCCCTTTCAGCAGCACTGTTGTTTCAATTCAACTTCAGTAATTAATCCAACGGTTCTTGTGTTTTCTGCACTCCCTTTAAAGATGATCTAAAAGTTGTAATGTGCTTTAAGCTTTCCTAATCCCCTTGGGCAGTGATTCCTTTTTCTCTAGAGCAGTCTCTTTAACTTTCCGAATTGCCTGAAGAGGAGAAAGGAGAACAATGCACAAGTGCTATATGAATAGTGAACTGTGATTTACACCACTGCAGCCCAGCACCTGCTTTCTTTATTTTGGAAACCAGTCTAAAGGACTCTTAAGGGGTTTTTGTTCACATTTCTTTTTTTATTGTCCATGCTTGGGTGACCAGTTTCTTCCAAATCACGGACTTGTGGCCTAATCAAAACCTGCCATGTTGATAAGCAGAAAGAGTGGGACTAGATGGCAGCCATTTTAAGATTGAAACCAGTACAGGCAGGAGTGACTGGGGATCACTCCTGCCCCGGTTAGGCCAATAGACCACCAGGGTTTAAGGTAGGCCCATGGAGGGGATGCTCATGGTTGGGTCCATCAGAGGTGCACTATTTGGTCACTGGGGGGAGGGGGAAAGGAGGGGTGGCTCTTCCTGTTCTGAGAGGGATGGAGAGACAGAGGGATGGACACAGCTCTTCCAGGGAGAGGGACACAACCCCAAGTTTTGGTTTCAGCCAAAAATGCACTAGCATTTTTGGACAAAACCGAAATGAGGTTGTTACAGTGTCAGTGCCGAAACCAAAATCAAAATTCAGTTGGCCTCTAGTGTTGTTGTTGTAGTTAAGTGCTACCAAGTTGGTATTGACTTATGGCAACCCTCTAGTTGCCCTGAACTGTGTTCAGTCTTTAGTCAGGCAACTAATTGTTGATAAAGAGGCATCCATAGCTGTGGTGCTGTGAGGACTTCCAGAGCAGGAGAGAACTTCATTGGTTAGTTATTTGCTGCAAATTTGCTTTTAAACTTGGGAAAGGTAGACGTAGAGTTAAATAGGTTATCTCAGAGTCTTTATTTTTAAGTTACTCTACTTATTTAGCAAAGGCAGTTTAATGAATAGAGTTTTCTTTGCTTAGAATTTAAATCTCTATTACAGTTCCATACGCTAGCAGTTAAGAGATTATTCTAGAGTTTACATAGCATCAGTGTAGAGCAGAGCTGGTAGTCACAGGAAACCCCAGTTTAGAGTTTTAATTTTAGTTTGCAGCACAGCTTAGTGTCCATAGTATAAAAACCCTTTAAAACTGTAACATTCTGCCACAGCCTGTAGCATTAACAGCTTCTAGAAGGCACAGCAGGGCCTAGTTTAATATTGTTAGGAACCGGGCAACATTCTGGGAAAAGGGGGAGCCTATTCTGAAAGGATGGACTCCACCTTAACTGGGATAGAATCAGGCTGCTGGCGCTAACTTTTAAAAAGGAGATAGAGCAGCTTTTAAACTAAAATGGGGGGGGGGGGGGGGGGGGGGAAGCTGACAGTCACCCAGGAGTACATGGTTTGGTGTGGAGTATCCTTAAAGGATACTATTGAAACAGGGCATCTAGGGAATCCCAACTGAGAGGTTTCAACAATGGTGAAAGAAATCCAGGAGTGTTTAAGGAAAGAGCAGGGCAAAGGATGCACAATATCCACGTCAACTTCTAAGCAGCTTGTAGATGCACGGAAAAAAGACAATTTTGAAGTACTTGTATACAAATGCTAGAAGCCTACAAAATAAGATGGGAGAGTTAGAGTTTATAGCACTAAATGATGAGGTAGATATAAAAGGCATGTCAAAGACTTGGTGGAAGGAGGATAATCAATGGGACACTGTGTTAACAGGGTACAAATTATATCACAATGAAAGAGGTGATCAAACTGGAGGGAGAGTGTGCTATATGTTAGAGAGGGAATTGAGTCAAACAAAATAAACATTCCACATGAAGCAGATAGCAGCGTGGAATCATTATGGATAAAAATTCCATGTGTGAAGGGAAGGAATATTTTTGAAGGGCTGTACTACCATCCGCCAGGAAAGAAAGAATGAACAGACAGATGAAGAAATGTTTACAGAAATTAGGAAAGCTGGCAAACTGAGCAACATTATAACAATAGGTGATTTCATTTATCTCAATATTGACTGAATAAATGTTACATCAGGGAGTGCCAGGGAGATAAAAGTCCTAGATGTAATAAATGACTGCTTCTTGGAGCAACTGGTCCAGGAACTGACAAGAGGTGGAGACTAGAGAGCAGCATGGGAGCGGGGACAGTGGGAATCCCATGGGGATCCCCTCAGGGTCCATACGGATGGACCGAGGCCCACGAGGATCCCATGGGGTTGGACCCAGGTCCTGTGGGGTTTCAGTGGAACCACACAATTGAACCGACCTATGCTTTCCCTCCTGAAGTCACCCTGGTGGTCTAGTGGCTTGCTTCAGGGCAGGAAAGATCCTCACTCTTTCCTGCCTGCCTGCTGCTGATCCATCAGGTATGTGCAGGGAGGGCACCCAGGGCTGGAGGGGAGGTGGATGCAGAGTGTGGGTGCAGGGAGGAGGGGAAAAATGGGGCAAGGAGTTAGATTGAGAACAGCAGATGGTACGAGGCTATCTACAATACAGTAATACATGGCCAAATTTGAGTGAGGATACCCTTTTTACTGATGGGTTCATCTTAACTGTTGTAATCTGCCTTGGGAAGCCTGGTATTATAAAGATTGGAAGTAAAATTAAACTCTCCTTTTATTGGGGCACATGAAATCACATCTTCACCTCATTTCTTTTGTACAAATGGATTATTCTATTTAGAGCATGTTTCAGGGACAAGCGATTTCATAAGTCAAAATAATAAAAATAAATATTTCATGCAGAACTCTTTCTTGGGGGGGGGGGGGGGAGCAAGGTGACTGCAGTGCTGCAGGGGCTGGGTGGGTCGGGAGCTGGGATGGAGGAGATTACTTGAGGCTGGGACAGGTGGGGACGGGTTAGATTCCTGCGGGGACGGGCGGGGACAGGTTGGATTTCTGTCCCCGTGCAACTCTCTAGTGGAGACATTTTAGATTGAGTCATTAGTGGAATGCAGGGCATAGTACGAGAGGTAAAGGTGTTGGATCTGCTGGAAAACAGTGATCATAACATGATCAAGTTTGAGCTACTATCTGAAGTGAAGCCACAAAGGAAATCTACTGTAGCAGCATTTAATTTTCGAAAGGGTGACAATGTTAAAATGAGAAAAATGGTTAAAAAGAAGCTAAAAGGTTTGGCTGCAAAGGTTAGGACATTAAGGGGCCCTTTTACAAAGCGTCGGTAAGCCCAATGTGGGCTTACCACACACTAACTAGAGACTACTGCCGGCCAAACATGGCCGCCGGCAGTAATTCTGGCTTGAGTGCGCGCTATTTCTGGCATGCCGAAAAGTTTTTTATAGCATGGCATTAACCCGATGGTAATCAGGCATCACCGTGTGCTGCCCAGTTAACCAAGGGTGCTCTTACCACCACCTCAATGGATGGCAGTAAGTGCTCCCCACCGTATGGTCATGCGGTAAGAGTTATTTTGCCTCATGGCCATTTCTGGGGGGGCTTTTTAACTGCCACAATAAAAAGGGCCCTGGTGCACGGAAAAATGGCTCCTGCTGCTACCGCAGGGCCCCTTTTCCTGCAGCTTAGTAAAAGAACCCCTACATCAGGCATGGATGTTGTTTAAAAATACCATCTTGGAAGCCCAGACTAGATGCATTCCACACATTTACAAAGATGGAAAGAACAGAAAATGACAGCCAGCATGGTTAAAAGGTGAAGTGAAAGAGGCTATTAGAGCCAAAAGAACGACCTTCAAAGAATGGAAAAAGGACCCAAATTAAGAAAATAAGAAGCAACATAAGCACTGGCAAGTTAGATACAAAGCATTGATAAAGAAGGCTAAAAGAGAATATGAAGAGAAACTTGTCACAAAGGCAAAAACTCACAGTAGCAACTTTTTCAGGTACATCAGAAGCAAAAAGCCTGCGAGGCAATCCATGGGACTGTTCATGAAGAAGCAGAAGGGGCACTCAGGGAGGACAAGGCTATAGCAGAGAGATTGAATGAATTCTTTGCTTCAGTCTTTATGGAAGAAGTTGTAAGAGATCTACCTGTACCAGAAATGGTTTTCAAGGGTGATGATGCAGAGGAACTGAAAGAAATCTTGGTGAACTGGAAGACGTGATAGTGAGCAAAATTGACGAATTAAAGAGTAGAAAATTACCTGGACCGGATGGCATGCATCCAACGGTACTGAAAAAACTCAAACATGAAATTGCTGATCTGCTGTTAGTGATCTGTAACCTGTTGTTAAAATCGATTGGAGGGTAGCCAATGTATCTAGATTTTCAGAAAGCTTTTGACAAAGTTTCTCATGAGAGACGCCTGATAAAATTAAAAACTATTAGGCAAGACAAGGAGTCACCTAAGGCAGCAGCTTCTAGTGAAGAAGTAAAAGCAGCTGCAGTCAGAGAAAAACAGTAAGTCCTGACAGCCACACAAACTTAAAAAACCATCAGCTGCCACACAACCTCAAAGAATCATCAGCTTCCACACAAACTCAAAGAACCATCAGCAACCAAAGAACCATCAGCACCCGCACAAATTCAAAGAACCATCAGTATCCACACAACCTCAAAGAGCCATCCACACCCACACAAACTCAAGAAACCATCAGCATCCATCCACACAAGCTCAAAGAACCACCAGCCCCCACACAAACTAAAAGAACAATTAGCACCCACACAAACTCAAAGAACCACCAGCCCCCACACAAACTAAAAGAACAATTAGCACCCACACAAACTCAAAGAACCACCAGCACTTATACAAATTCAAAGAACCATCAGCATAATGCCCAATTTTGTGTTTTATAAAACTGTTGTAACCTGATCATGATAGAGTTTAATTCTCAAAATCCTGGAGGGCGAACTGATGGGCACTGGCCCTGAGGGCAGGAGATATACCCTAACCTCTTCTCATGTTCCTTCTTCTTTCTGTGCAGTCTTTCTACATAAGGCAAGACCCTTCTCATATCTCCTTTTAGCTGAATCCATGCCCAATCTCACTGGACTAAGACAAGCAAGGTGCACAAAGGACTTGGATCCCAGTTCCTCTCTCACTTGGTCTTCTGCATGTACTTTCACATCTTCTGAGCTCCAATCCTTCTCCCCATTCTGGATATGGAACCAGCAGAGGCCTCACTCTCCTGACCTTTGCTCTTTTGAGATTCACTCCGCTGATCCCCCTCCTTTCTCCTTCCCTTGGCACTATAGGCACAATTCTATAAAGGACGCTAAGAATTAGGTGCCAAAAATTTGTATGCTCTGATAGTATTATGTAACAGCATTTGGGCACCCCAGGTTCTGTTATAGAACTGAGCGTAAGTTGGCATTTGCATGCCAACATTTAGGCACTATCATTTACACCATGTTAAAAGCAGCTGTAAATGTTAGCGCCTAAATTTTGACACTTATGCACGCAACTTACAGTATTCTATCATTTTCAGGCATGTTTCAGGCATGTGCGCCCCCTTGCAATTGCACACTAAAGTTCTTAGGTGCTACCTTATAAAATAAAGCCAAAGGGGGAAATTCATTAAGCAGCATTATGACCTTAACGCTCGTTAAAGGAATTAATCAGCGCTGTGTAACCCTAGTAGCGCTTTAGAAATGTCAAGTAGTAGTAGTAGTAAAGGAATTAATCATCACTAAATGCTAAAAGCCCATTCTATACCTATGGGCTTTTAGCGTGCACTAATTCCCTTAACGCACATTGAGGCCATAACTCTGCTTGATGAATTCCCCCCCTAAATGCAGTTATTTATTTGGATTTTGCTCACTTTTTCAGTAGTAGATCAAGGTGAGTTGCATTCAGGTACTCTGGATATTTCTGTGTCCCAGGAGGGCTCACAATCTAAGTTTGTACCTGAGGCAATGGAGGGTTAAGTGACTTGCCCAAGATCACAAGGAACAGTAGTGGGATTTGAACTGGCCACCTTTGGATTTCAAGACTGGTGCTCTAACCACTAGGCCACTCCTGCTGCTTAACGCCATTTTGGCACTTAACTTCCATTTGAGCACCAAAAGTTATGCCCCAAATTGGTGCCTAATTGTGGTGCACTATATAGAATTAGAGGATTCCATATGCTTGTATTTGGTCATTTTACTATTGTTATGCTGTTAATAAGTTTTATGTAAAGCTGTACACCATCTTGGGTGAATATCTTCATAAAGTTGGTTATAAATTCTAATAAATTAATTGTGGCTTTGGCTTAAACTCCTTTTGTCTGCACTCCTCTGCTATGGGAAACAGCCCCACTCTTAACCTTTCCCTTCTCCTCCTTTCCCATAGTCTCTGATTTAGAGGACCAAGGTCCTTCATTGGCCCCTGGGCAGAAAGCCCACTGCTTCTCCTCCTGTATCTTTACTGGACTCCCTTAAAGGCAGGAAGGCCCCGCACAGCTCCCTACTTCCAGTTCTATACTTCTCTTCAGTTTCTAAGACATACCTACCACTGGGGATTTTCACCAAATAGACTACCCCTTCATTACTTTGAGTAAAGACACAAAATGTTCCTCCTTTTACTGCAAAAAAGGCACATTTCTAACACAGGTAGTTTGTTGTTACTTGCATAGAAAAAGTTGCTGTTGGTACAGTCTCCTCTGTACCAGTTTTCATTTCCATTGTGGCTTCTCTGGTGACCAGATGGGTACTTGCTCTGCTGTGAGTCATGGAAAGAGTGAATTCAGCTATATAGAGTTTAATGTGCCCTTCTCTGATATATTTCATTTCCACTTGACAAGTCTGACTTGATTGTAGGCCACCTGATCTGTGCCAACAGGAAGGGAACTGCATGAGGTACCGTCTTCCTGACTTTAATATTAATCAGGTATTACTTACGCTGCTTAATGTTAAAGCTGTTGTCCTGTACATTAGCTTCTAGTAGAGACAATTGCCTTTTAGTTTTAATGCAGAGGTCATGGATTTCTCCCCCATAAATTACACAATTATTCATGTCTTGATGGACAGTTTATTTATTGGCAGTTGATACTTGCTCTGGAGTTGAAGTTTTAAGCCAAAGTTGAGAAACTTTACCCTAGATTGGCCACAAACTAGCAGCTAACGCCTTGTTTCATTCCACCTTCAACAAGCTTCTCCAGACAGACAGATCTTACTGGAACTCTCAGTTGATTAGTGGAGATTTTTTTATTCAGAATAACCTAGACCATGGGTTGTCCTCTTTTTCCCTAGGTGGAGACATTTCCAAACTCATGCACAGTTTTTCTTCGTGTACAGAGAGCATGCTTACTTCTGCCTCAGTTTCATTCTATCTATAGCAGAGTTTTTCAGATCTGGTCCTTAAGGGCTACAAGCCAGACTTTTGTTTAGGATTGTCTAATGAATATGTAAGGGATTTATTTGCATGCTGTGGATAACTCATGCATTTTCATTGTGGAAATTCTAAAACCCAGGACTGGATTTGGAGATCTCAGGCCTACAACTACGAGAAGCTGAATACAGCTGCAGAATGTACCCAGAACTAACAAGCAACACAAGCAGCCTGCTTTCCCTCGCTGCAGCCCATGAGACTCATTTAAGATTGGAGAGGAGCCCAATTAAGGTTGTAGTCATGATGCTGAGAGTGTGTTCACACAAATCAATTATTCCTTTAGCTCCACTGAGGATTAGAGATTCTTCTTGCCCCTGCTATGCAATTTAAACTTTACCAGGACTGTTCAATATCATGTTATGGGACCAGAGGGTTTGGTCCTGCCTTTGAGCTACCTTGCTTCTGGGATGGCACTTCAAATGAGAGACACAAAGTCTGCTCCTCTTCAATACTCCTGAAGGACTTGAGGACCCACCCTCCTCGTTGTTGGGGGATTTTGATATTTTGTATTTGTTGATGTATTGGACGGAGTCCCAGATTGTCATTACTCGGGGTGAGCCCTTGGGCTGCAGCCGAGTTGACACTACCTAGTCAACCCAAGGAATGGCTGGGTACTGACTGCTGGTAGGGGAGACAACCAGACAAGGCTGGACTGAAGACAAGGCAGGAGCTTGAATAAGGGCTGAAGCTTGAGGACAGGGTTGGAACAAGGCAGGAAACAAGGCTGGAACAAAGAAGGAACATGGAGCACGACTAGAACAAGACAAAGGTAGGAACAGAAGACAAACTGGAACAAGGCTGCAACACACACCAGACAACTCTAGGAGACATGTTGCAAAGGCACTGGCTGGGAGTCAGGAACTTCCTTATATACTACTAGGCAGGAAGCGATGACATCAGCCAGCACCCTCTTGCAGGGCTATGAAGGAAGTGCTGGGTTTCCTGGAAGTAAACAGATCCTTCTTGGCACAGAATGCTGCTGGAGACCACAGAGAGCAGATGAGGAGCATGACAGTAACACTCTCTGAAGCCCCCTCCCCAGACCTGTGGTTTGAGGGAATAAAAATGATGACTATCTGGCTCATTTTCGAAAGAGAAGAACATCCATCTTTCGACATAAATCGGAAGATGGACGTCCTTCTCCCAGGGATGTCTAAATTGGTATAATCAAAACCCGATTTAGGATGTCTCCAACTGTACTCCATCTCAAGGACGGCCAAAGTTCAAGGGGGCGTGTCAGAGGCATAGCGAAGGTGGGACTTGGGCGTGTCTAACACTTGGACGTCTTTGACCCATAATCAAAAACAACAAGGACATCCCTGACGAACACTTGGACGTTTTCACCCGGACCTGTTTTTCTTATGACTAAGGAAACAAAAAAGCAACACTTGGCCTTCAGAATTGAGATGATCAAAGCCTCTTGTTTTTGGCGTTTTTTTTAGACTGACAGCGTTGTCCATGCTAATTAGGCTCTCGGAGCAATTGAGACTCCATTCCACATCAAAGGTGCTACACTGTGACAGTACCACCTACAATTTTTTGATCAGGATTAGCTGACCCCTGAGGCAGGCGCCAGTGCGCCGAAACACGGCCCGTGTCGGGTCTAGCCGTCAATTAATAAACAAGAGACTTTGATCATCTCAATCCTGAAGGCCCAGTGTTGCTTTTTTGTTTCTGTATTATTTTGTATGCTGTTTTACCCTCTCTTTTGTGTCTGTCGTTCTTATGACTAAGGCACAAAAATGTGCCCGAAATGACCAGATGACTAGCGAAGGGAATCAGGGATGACCTCCCGTTACTACCCCAGTGGTCACTAACCCCCTCCCATCCTCAAAAAACATCTTTCAAAATATGTCGTGCCAGCCTCTATGCCAGCCTCAGATGTCATATTCAGGTCCATGACAGCGCATGCAGGTCCCTGGAGCAGTTTTAGTGGGTATTGCAGTGCACTTCAGACAGGCAGACCCAGGCCCATACCCCCCTACCTGTTACATTTGTGGAGGGAACAGCGAGCCCTCCAAAACCCACCACAAACCCATTGTACCCACATCTAGGTGCCCCCCTTCACACTTAAGGGCTATGGTAGTTGTGTACAGTTGTGGGTAGTGGGTTTGGGGGGCTCAGCACACAAGGTAAGGGAGCTATGTTCCTGGGTGCAATTTATGAAGTCCACTGCAGTGCCCCCTAGGGTGCCCGGTTGGTGTCCTGGCATGTCAGGGGGACCAGTGCACTACAAATGCTGGCTCCTCCCATGTCCAAATCGCTGGAATTTGGATGTTTTTGACATGGACGTCTTTGGATTCGAAAATCGCCGAAAGTCAGAAATGTCCATTTCTAGGGATGACCAAATCTAGATACGTCCAAATTTAATGATTTGGACATCTCTGATAGTATTTTCGAAACGAAAGATGGACGTCCATCGTGTTTCGAAAATACAGGTTTCCCCGCCCCTGGATTTTGCTGTTTTGCAAAGATGACCAAATCACAACTTGGACGTCCCTTTCGAAAATGTCCCTCCATGTCTTTTAAGTGCAGGGTCATGAACACTGATAGTAGCTTTCCATGTATTATCCTCCTTATCCTTCTCATGTCTAGAATATCCTGAGTAATCTGTAGACTTGAAGTTGAATGTTCCATGCAACGTTCACTTCCTTAACTGCTTGGGGTGCAGAGTTCCCTACAGGGGTACAATGATCTGGGAGACAGCAAGAATCTTTGCAGGCTCCAAGTTGGATTGGGATTCCTAGATGGAAGTTTTGCTTTGGGGTGAATCCATCTTGAGCAAGGTTAGCTGAGGTTGAGCAGTCATTAAGCAAGACTGAGAATAGGCTTGAACCCAAGATCCGGAATTGAATGTCATACTGGCCCCCAGTTAGAGCCCCTTGTCATAGGCGTAGAAGCTTGGAATCTACTGAGGAAAGACACCCTGGCTCATCCAATACCTGCCAGAAGAATGTGAGGAAGGCAACCAAGTTGGACATAAGCAGATAGGAGAGAGGCCCAAGCCAGCACTTGCCTAGAAAGGAAAGAGACAATAAAGGTAATCTTGACTCATTCCAAAGGAAAGCTAGAGTGCTGTAGTTCAAGATTCATCAAACACTGGTTAATAAATCCTCGACAAGCCTTGGGGGTTCCCATCAAAGCACGATGGTGCCAACAGCTGAGGCTGAGACACCGGGTAAGTCAGAGGCGGTACCACTGGAGTGGATCCTGGAGGCGGGTTCAGAACCGGAGGGCCTGAGGTTTGCATCACTGCAAGTTGAGTACAGAACTTATGAAGGGTTTCCGTAATCTGCTGAAGTTGGCTTACCGCATGCTAATCTACAGCTACCGCCAGCCCAACATGGGCATCGGCAGTAGTTTCAGCCTCGGTGTGTGCCATTTCCCACACTAAGGAAAATCAGCCCGTATGTACTAACCGGGTGCTACCTGGTTACCACTGGGTTGACATGGGAGCCCTTACCACCACCTTGTATGACCATAGCTACTTTCAGCCTTTTTTACCTGCTGAGGTAAAAAGGGCCTCAGCGTGTGGCAAAAATAGCCTCTTCTGCTAGCGCAGGGCCCTTTTTGTCGCAGCTTGGTAAAAGGACCCCAAAGTTTCTTAACTTTTTCAAGTGTTTCCCAAACACTTTGGCAATGTTTTTTTGGTAAAAAGTAGCATTTTGAGGTTCTGGATATTTTATATTAGTATTCACCCTCAAATTTTAGTGTTTTAATTTTTTGTAAAATTGAGTTTTTATATACACTCTGTTGCTGTGTTTGTTTTTGTAACAGTTGTGTCTATCCTGGCCATTTTCTCTCTCAATATGGTTTTGTGTTTTTTTTTTTTTAATACATTTTTATTATAAAAGAGCCTTTTTAAAGAGTTCTTTTGAAATATGTGACCTCTGACTTTGTTTGGAGTATAAGTACTGGCAGGTGGATGCTCTTCATTCTAAAGGAGCTCTGCTTCTTTGTAAGTAACTGCTCTTTTATCCTCTAATTTCTGAGCCAGTTTGATTGCATTTGTGACTAATGTTTAAGTTTAAATATCTTTACTCTTGTCAGGCTCTGTGAATTTTAATTTGGCTAATAGAGAAATTTGTGTGTAATCCCTATTAGGTATGTGTTCCCTTTTGATGTTTTAAAATTTGTTACTGCTTTCCTGTCTGCATCTTATACACTGTCCTCATGATAGACGATATTTTCCTGTTTGTACCATACACAGTGTTTGCACTCACTGACTTCGGTATTAGTACTCTATTGCTATGTACTGCACAGCTCACTGATAATCTTGATGTGTTATGTTTCACTATTCATCTTTTTTTAATCTTTGATTGCATGTCTTCAAATTTAGATATATATCCTGAATCTTTTTGACTATGATAAGCTTTATCAAAATATACATATCTTCATTGTATTATTTTTGTTTTATGGTTTAGTTGATATATTTATTTTCTATGTATTGATTAATTTGCATGTTTGTTGCATTACCCCTGATGTACTCTTCAGGTGAAACGTGACCACGTCAGGTTATTTTTAATAAAGCTTTGCTGTGTGACCTTCATCTGGGACCCATTCTGTTCTTTGGTTTGTAATTTATCTACGAAGAGATAAATTTATCTATAAATCCATAACTCCTCTCCTTTGTTGATGCATTCGGCCTTGTTTGTTATCATATGAATTTAGTACCATGGACAAAACATGTTTGTACACTGGGGATTTAAAGCTATCCCAGTAATACAGAGGAGCTGTAAAAAAATAAAATAAGGGAGAGATGTCTGCAGGTGATTTCTCTCACTCCAGGTGAGACAGAGAGGGATTTCTTTTCTTTTTCATCTCAAAAATGTTCAGCAGGAACAATACAAGATAAAAAATCAGGTAACCATAGGCAGATCATATTATTTGCCAATAAAGCGTTCATACCTAAACCTTGAGTACATTCAAATGTTGAATTAAAGCAGCTGCATGTAAATCAGCTCAATCTTTTATATGTAATTTTAGACTGAGTTTCTATGTTAAAAGGACCTGCTTTTTAAAATATATCACCTTTCTGTGGTTACAATCAAAGTGGTTTACAGAGGTACTTATTTTGTACATGGGGCAATACAGAACTATCACAATGAATTTTACAAATCAGAGAAATAACAAGTTTTTTTACGAAGCTGAGCTAAGCAGGGACAGCAGAATATCTTTTTGGTTGGAGAGACCAAACAAACCAATCTCCAGCCCCCAAACCCAAGCTGTCTAGCTTCAGTGCTGGGGAAACTATTGGTAGGACTATGGCCCCAATGGCCCACCCCATTTCACTGCCAATTGCGCTAAGCATTTAGGGGACAATTCTAGAAGTATGGGGGTCTCCTTTTAGGAGCGAGAGCCTATTTTATAAACAGCATCTAGGTGCCCAGATTCTGTTATAGAATGTTAGAGAAATCTGGCATTGGTGCACCTAAAATTCAGGCATCTGCAGTTACACCAGACATAAAACTGATGTAATGGTGGGCGCCTCAATATGCCAAGGGCAGTACTCTGTAAGTTGTGCAAGAGGCAACACTGCTCAAGCCCCTCCCATGATCTGTCCATGTATACGCTCCCCCTTGCATTTATGTGCTATGTCACTTAAGTGTGCTTATACATAGTTGCTTTGCTGCTGCTTACAGATATAAGTGTACACTTCCCATGAAAGCAGTGCTATTCTGCATATTTACGCATGCAAGTGGTGCATAAATGTGGATGCTCAGTTATAGAATTACCTTTTTAAAATGCAATTTAATATGCTGTAAAAGTGTGGCAGCTTGATTCTTGGCAGGTAGTGGCTGACTGAAATTGAAACCAAAACTGTAGCCGAAATTCACCTAGTTTCATCTGAAACTGAAACCGAAAACTCAAGTTTGGTCATGTGAATGTGAACCAGTGAGGACCGCTGGGGCTTGTCAAAGCTTGCAGTCTGCATCCCTCTGCTAAACCCACAGTATCCAATATAATAATTTAAATAATGAAAGACCATATTTTACTTCTAAGCAAAATATCCTCCACACTCACGGACTGCAGCTAATGTAACCTGAAAGTAAAAGCCACAGTGCTTTTACAGTGGCTGAATCTGCACCATACCTGGAGTGACAGCTGATGTCATAACTCCATAAAGAGGCTAATTCCATCCCAAATTTACAGGGTTAAATTCCTGCCAAAATTGTGCATCAAAAGCATTTGGAGCACTCTATTTACCATATCAACTATTGCGCAAGATCATAACTTCAATATTTGTAATTGTAGTACAAAAAAAAAAAGGGAATGCAAAAAGTAGCCCCCCTTCTCCCAGGCCTACTTTAAAATCCCTGGCGATCTAGTGGTATAGTCAAGGAGCATGTGATCAATCAGAACCAGTTAGGAAATAGTATGTAAATTTTGCTAAACATCTGCATTGGTTTAATGGGAAATTAAGACTTCTGAAATGCTAGGCATGACATCATGAAAGATGATGGGTCAAGAACTGATCAGAGTTAAAGGGTCTTACAAAGCTAAGGCAACTTCCTGTTGAAAAGCACTTCAACTGGAACTGGCTAAAAAGGGTTATTTATTGGAATTACTTGAGACAGCAGAAAACTGCCCCTTACAGCCAAACTTTGCATATGAGAGATTAGTGAACTATTTTACTATAAGATTAATAATACTCCTCAAAACATGTTGGAGTTGTCACTAACCCCAGATACAAGAAAAGAGTTTGATCTGTAATAAATAGCATGGGGGAGATACAGATGTTAAAAGTAAGAAAGGTGGTATGTCATCAATGATAGAGCATAGTTATATTTTACTTATTATTTATTTAAAATGTATATTTTTATTTTGTTAGATGGATCCATTTTGGCTGAAGAGGTAGGGATGGAATTGCAGAGATGCTGAGATATCTTGACTTAGAAGGGTAACTACAATAAAAGTGCAGGTGATTAAATGGATTGTATCTTTACTATCAGAACAGTCACATACAGTTAGATGGGACAATGGCTGTTCAAATTCAAGGCCCCTTGGCTGTGATCAAGCTCAGAGTTCACTATTATTCCCACTATTTTCCAAACTATATATATGTCATTTAGTTAATTTGTTATAAAAAGTAAAGTTTATTGTTTTTGCAGAAGGCGTATAGGGCCCCTTTTACAGAGCGGCAATAAGCCCAACACGGGCTTACTTCTCACTATTCCGGGACTACCACCGACCTAACATGGCCACTGGCAGTAGTTCTGGGTCGAGCACGTGCCATTTCCAGGGGAATGGTTAGCGTGGCCATTTTGTTTTGGGGGGTTTTACCTGCTGCAGTAAAAAGGGTCCTGGAGCGCGGGAAAAAAGCCCCCGCCGCTACCGCAAGGCCCTTTTCCCCACAGTTTGGTAAAAAGACCCCATAGCTTTTAGTAAATATAGAAGACAGTCAGAGTCAAGCAATGGAATAAATGCTTGCCTTGTTGAGGTCATGGGTGGCACTTTAAAAGCCAAATTGTTCTGAATGAGAACTAACATCTCATTAGTGAACTGACCTTGACTAGATGAGGTGGATTTATATCAGAAGGCGGCAATCTGCAATTTGGAAGTCTATTTATAAGCACAATTAAAAATGGCCTCCTAAATATCAGCAATTATTAAAACTATATTTAGCCACCTTCGTGCTGTACAACAGCTTCAGTCTTCTCTGTTGTTTACCGATCTAAAATGTGCAGTCCAGACATTGAAGATGAACAGGATTGATTACTGCAATTGTGTTATTAGGGTCTCAATAAGGGAATATTCAAGCAACTGTAGCTATTACAAAACTCCACTGCCTGGATTCTTTTAGGAGCATAGAAATTTGAAGATATGAGAATCTCTTCAACTGGTGGGGCTTCAGCATCTCTGCCAGCAAAAGTATGATTCAGTGAGTGGCCGTAGTGGTATGGGGGGGTGATGTTTGCCCCAAAATTGAAGTCTGCCAATTGAGCTGTTGTCAGGCAGTGCCTCCTAAAAGCTACTTACTTGTAACAAGTATTCTCTAAATGCAGCAGTTTGATTGTCACAACTTTCAGTCAATGATTTAACATACAGAATAAGACTTATTTTAAGGACAAGCAATAACTTCAAATAAGTCGGTAAAGGGTAGCCAAAGGGCACTACAGAAATTATTAGTCAAAGTGCATAATTTTATTTCCTTGGTGGGGTAGGGAAAGAGGACAACTAGAAGACTTGAATCCTACAACATTTAGGGCCCTATTTAATAAGCTGCACTATAGGCACACCAATATTTCTAGCACATGCTAAAAATTAGCACGCGCTAACGTTAGAGACACCTATGTCTCTAACACTAGTGCTTGCTAATTTTTAGCACACGCTAAAAATGCTAGCGCACGTTAGTAAACAGGGCCCTTACTCTTCAAAAAAGGACAGTCCAGTAAAAAACAAAAAGCATGTCATTACTAGGGTAGTGTTAGAGAAGACAGTGCTTTTTATTACATAAAACTAATATTTTTTTCTTGTTCAGGTAAACGGAGCCCAAGTTCTACCAGGATCCTCTTCTCTGTAGCCAAAAAATTCTCATACTCCTTACTTAGCTCTTCTTCAATTTCATCTTTGGACTTGTGTGGTGGACTTCCCTCCTAAAAAAAATGGTAGCAAAAAGGTAAATCACATCTTTAGCTACAACTGAAAAAGATGTGGGTTCAATCCAAAAAATAAATACTGATCCAAAATGGGCATTTATCTGTACTGGTCATAACAGGCAAAGTCAAAATGAAGAGGCAAAGCAGAGAGAAAGGATCAGCTTAGACAGGCCAAGACTCTAGTAATTACAGTTTAATGTTAATAAAGGATCGTAGAAGTTTTCCTCGGTATTTCATGTATGATGATCTACTTAAGACTATTATATACTTGAGTAGCTTTGGCAAGTCTCAGTCAGAGCACTGAATTGCTGTGATAATTTTTTTAAACAGGATTATTAGGTAAATTACACTGATGCATTACAATTAAGTATGGAGTTAAAGTAGATTTTGGAACAGTCTCCAATCTATGCAGATCTATACATATGTCAATTTTATGTATAACACATATTTAGAGAAGAACGGAATTACAACTGAGTTCAAGTTGCCAAAAAAGCCAATACAAATCCAGATGCAAAAGCTTCTGGTAAAATACAAAAAAAAAAAAAAAATAAATAAACTTTAGCCAATATACATGACATTTTGTTGCTTGGAAGGTTTAACAACCACAAAGTAAACATTATAGAAGTACAGTTGCCTAAGATGGTTTTCCATCTTTTGTTGTTCTCTGTCATTCTTAGAAGAATAGCAACTTTACCTGGCATTTCCTTTCCAATCAACAAAAAATAACTTCTAATGCAAAATTGATTGTCTTAATGCAGTCATGTTAACAGGATAACGCTCAGCTCTTGGTATATGTCACGGTTTGAAAAACTTGCACAAGCATGTTCCTGAAAACGCCCATACAATGCAGACATCATAGGTTGAGATTTCTGACTGAAGGCGGTGAATATCCAATGGTTTCACCAACATTTATCATCAAATTGTATGCTACTTTATGCCTTCTTTAGTGTTCTAGCTTGTTCTTAATGGATTCTTCATACTTTCCTTTACATAAAAACTAACAGTACATTGAACCCAGTGAAATGACTACCAATTCCCTTTTAGGAGCTTAGTCAACATCATGTGACTGAGGTGTGTTTCACAATTTCACCCTTTATTCTTCATATATACAATAGAAAAGGTTAGCCACACCTTTCAGGCTTCGTCAAAGGAAATCATGTGATATAATGCTCAGCAGCGAGCCTTCTCAGGAGTAAGCACTACACTCAGGAACTCATCCCAGAGGGGCTACGCCTAATTCAAGACTAGCTTAACATCACAAAGTTCTTCTACCAAGCCTTTAACTGTTGTTGCAACCAGTGGTTCCCAAACCAGGTCCTGGAGGCACCCTAGCCAGTCAGGTTTTCAGGAAACCCACAATGAATATTCATAAGATAGATTTGCATGCAGTGGAGGCAGTGCATGCAAATCTCTCTCATGAATATTTATTGTGGATATCCTGAAAACCTGACTGGCTGGGTTGCCTCCATGACCAGGTTTGTGAATCACTGGTTGCAACTGATCAGCTAGTCCTTCCCAAGATTTTTTTTTCCATCCAGTATGGTGTACACAGCCATGTAACCCAGAATAGCTCTACCTAGAAGGTGGCTAACTCTGAATCTGAGGGTCACAGGTTCAAAGCTGCCTAGTGCACCAATGGGACAAAAAAGCAAGCTGGGAGATTTTGAGTGAGAAATATAAAGGGGTTGATAGGATGATTTTGTAAGGCAGGAAAAAAAAGTGTTGGTACTGCTTATCAAAGCACTGGGCAAGCCACCCCTGTGGGAGGTTGGGGGGGAGGGGGGAGATGCACAGTACTCTTTCCGCACTATCCTGCTTATTTTCGAAAGTGATCGCCGGCCATCTTCCGACATAAATCGGGAGATGGCCGGCGATCTCTCAAAAGCGGCCAAATCGGTATAAACGACAGCTGCTTTTTTGACAGCATCGCCGCTTTCCAGTCGCCTCGCCAGTGAAAGTTCAAAGGGGCGTGTCACCGGTGAAGCGAAGGCAGGACATGGGCAGGCATAGGCGTGGCTACCAGATGGCCGGCTTTCGCGGATAATGGAAAAAAAAAAGCAGCGTTAAGCAGTATTTTGCCGGCTTTACTTGGTTCTTTTATTTTCACAGCCAAGCCTCAAAAAGGTGCCCCAACTGACCAGATGACCACTGGAGGGAATGGGGGATGACCTCTCCATTGTCCCCCAGTGGTCACCAACCCCCTCCCACACAAAAAAAAATAAAAATAAAGCACTTTTTTGCCAGCCTGTATGTCAGCCTCAAATGCCATACCCAGCTCCCTGACAGCAGTATGCAAGTCCCTGGAGCAGTTTTTAATGGGTGCAGTGCACTTCAGGCAAGCAGACCCATGTCCACCCCCCCCCCCACCTGTTACACTTGTGGTGCTAAGTGTTGAGCCCTCCAAACCTCCCCAACACTCACTGTACCCACATGTAAGTGCCCCCCTTCACCCATAAGGGCTATGGTAATGGAGTAGAGGTGTGGGGAGTGGGTTTGGGGGGGATTTGGGGGGCTCAGCACCCAAGGTAAGGGAGCTATGTACCTGGCAGCTTTTTAAATATTTTTTAAAACATTTTTAGAAGTGCCCCCTAGGGTGCCCTGGCATGTGAGGGGGACCAGTGCATTACAAATGCTGGCTCCTCCCACGACCAAATGCCTTGGATTTCGCCGGGTTTGAGATGGCCGGCATTTTTTTCCATTATCGCTGAAAAACAAAACCGGCGATCTCAAACCCGGCAAACTCTGGCATTTGGCCAGGCTAAACCGTATTATCGAAAAAAAAGATGGACGGCCATCTTTTTCGATAATACGGTTCCGGCCAGCTGTTGCGCCGCCACCAAAATAGATCGCCGGTGATCTATTTCGCTGGCGACGTTCAATTATGCCCCTCCACGTTGATTAGGTCAGTAACATATTTGCACATGCTTTCTGTTAAACTGTGGCCTGCAGCCAAAGAGGTTTCATTTTGCTTTACTTTCTTTTGGGACCTAATAATTTCACTATTTTGATTCCAGAGACTAGCGCTAGGATTACATAGCACTGAAAATGAAGAAAGGTTATTGGTCACACTTCCTATGCACAGGCTGACAGTACACACAAATAACACAAAGCTGCCTCAAACCCATCTTTGAAATGGTTGAGTGCAATGCTCTCATGCTCTTGCTTTTCACTCACCAACTTCTTCATTTCTTCTTGCAGCTCTGCTTCCTTTTTTTCTTTGGCTCGGAAGATTTTACGTTGTTGCAGGTAATCCAGATGTTTTACTTCTCTCTCAAAGTAATTCTGAACAAGGGAAGTCTGCCAACATTGAGATGAGAAAGATGTTAATGGTCATACTGAATCTCAACATTAAACTTTTTGAATTGCTACTTGCTTTAATTTGAAACTTATCCTTGGGAATATTGCATAGGTGTACAATTCCAGGATTACAATCAGTGTATGAACAATCAGTTATGTAGTAACTGTAAATCATCTGCAAACGCTGAACATTTTTATCTCCATTTATGTGTATGAAGCTAAACAATCAGCAGCCAAGTTACAAGATATTTATAAATAATACACAATAGTGCACTTGTTTTTTTTTTCACTTTGCAGGGAAATTCATGATAGTTTTATTCCTTTACAAAGGGGATTACTGAAACGGTTGTTCACATTTCAAATATAACATCTATCTTCTATCTACATTTTGCCATTGTATATGGCAGATGAAAAGTTTCATCAGTACTCCCTGAGCTCCAAGTTGGCTGAGGTATCTGCTGTATAGTGTCCAAAGTGTTACAGGCAATTTAGAGGTCCTTTTATAAAGGTGTGCTGAAAAATGGCTTGTGGTAGTGTAGGCGTGGGTTTTGGGCACACACCAATCTATTTTTCAGTGCACCTGCAAAAAATGCCTCTTTTTTTTTTACCAAAAATGGACGTGCAGCAAAATCAAAATTGCAGTGCGTACATTTTGGGTCTGAGACCTTGAGGAGCATAATCGAATGTCGCCAGCGAAATAGATCACCGGCGATCTATTTTGGCGGCGGCGCAACAGCTGGCCAGAACCGTATTATCGAAAAAAATGGCCAGCCTTCTTTTTTTGATAATACGGTTTAGCCCGGCCAAATGCCAGAGTTCGCCGGGTTTGAGATCGCCAGTTTTGTTTTTCAGCGATAATGGAAAAAAATGCCAGCCATCCCCAACCCAGCGAAATCCCAGGCATTTGGTCATGGGAGGAGCCAGCATTTGTAGTGCACTGGTCCCCCTCACATGCCAGGACACCAACTGGGCACCCTAGGGGTCAGTGTGGTGGACTTCAGAAAAAGCTCCCACATGCATAGCTCCCTTACTTTGGGTGCTGAGCCCCCCAACCCCCCCAACCCCCCCAACCCCACTACCCACAAATGTACAACACTAACGTAGCTCTTAGGGGTGAAGGGGGCAACTACATGTGGGTACAGTGGGTTTTGGAGGGCTCCCATTTACCAGCACAAGTGTTACAGGTAGGGGGGGGGGATGGACCTGGGTCCGCCTGCCTTAAGTGCACTGCGGTATCCACTAAAAGTGCTCTAGGGACCTGCATACACACAGGCCTCTAGGACATGTTGCTGCTGTATAACCTTGGCACACCAGTTGAGACCTGAAGACTAATCTCTTTGAAAAAGTCCTTTATTTGAATAAGCAAGTTTACTCACAGTTAACTGCAGATCAGAGGTTGTGCCCCACTGGCAAAGAGTCTCCCTGGTACTGAGATTAGCAGTAGGTCAGAGCTGGCAGAATGGTGTACAATGCCCTCTTTCAGCAACATTCAAGGTAAAAACTAAGTTCTCTAACGTGGGTAACACATGAAAGGGATCTAAAATGGCCACTACCTCATGGACTACCGGAAACAAAACTGGACACACTCTGACCCAGTTAGCAGGGGGAAAAGCACCATGGGAGTAGAGCCCACTACCCTACACCCACCACAATGCATTGCTGATGTGACTCTGCAGTGCACCTAACAGAAAAGGTGTCACACTCACCCGAGAGCCACATCACAACCAGGGAAAGGTTGTCAGAGGATAGAACACATTCTGCTGTCATGGAGGTGGGTATGGCATTTGAGGCTGGCATACAGGCTGTCAAAAAAGGTTTTTAGTTTTATTTTTATAGTATGGGAGGGGGTTGGTGACCACTGGGGGAGTACGGGGAGGTCATCCCCGATTCCTTCCAGTGGTCATCTGGTCATTCGGGGCACCTTTTTGAGGCTTGGTCGTGAAAATAAAAGGACCAAGTAAAGCCAGCGAAATACTGATGAACGCCGCTTTTTTTTTCCATTATCCGCGAAAGCCGGCCATCTGGTAGCCACGCCCATGCCCACCCATGTCCTGCGTTTGCTACGCCGCCAACACGCCCCCTTGAACTTTCGCTGGTGAGGCGACGGGAAAGCGGCGATGCTGTAAAAAAACGCTTTTGCTTATACCAATTTGGCCACTTTTGAGAGATCACCGGCCATCTCCTGATTTATGTCGGAAGATGGCCGGCGATCACTTTCGAAAATAAGCCTGCTTACCACCAGCCATAAACCTAGTGGTAAAGAATTTGGGTGGTAATGACCTAAGCGCGTCAGATACCACTTGGCGCATTTCCGCTATGTGTGCCAGAAAATAAATTTTTCAGACGCATGTAGCGGACACACGCCAAAATTGAAAGCACCACACGCACCATGCGGTAACCGGGCGGTAACTCCAATTTGGCATGCGTTGGACGCGTGTAGGCGCCTACGTGGCTTAGTAAAAGGGACCCTTAATGTCTGTTGGAGAATTCCTTAAATTATGCCACATTTCTAGTGTGGAAGAAATGTTAGTGAAAACTCAGCTTCATGTCATAAAAATGGAGGACATCAGAATTACCAAATGTATTTTCTGTGAGCTGTGGGCATAAGCTCACAGAGAAGACCATGCTTCAGACTGAAAGACATCATCAAGTACAACTATAAAATCTGCAAGGTAGACTTTATTTTGGGGGCCATGGACTTGGACAGGGTTTGGTCTGTCACTTGCCCATCTGCGCTTGGAAGCCAAGTGAACTTAAATACAGAACAAGAAGAGAAAAGACCAAATTCACAACTTTATCAAATGAATAGTCTGAGGTCTCATTTACAGGTTACGAATTGGACTCATATCACATCAATGGACACAAATACATTTAGTCAAAAGAAGCTGCTGAAAACTCATACTTTGTAACTGAAGTGAGACTCCATCACCAGCATATTACTAGTATTATGATATTGTTCTATTTTTATGACTTAATTTCTCATTTTCTGAGGTACAAAGTGATTGATAGGTGATAGTGGAAAAGCAGGAATTTTGAAGAAAATAATAAAAATAATAAGAGCGGAAACCATATGGTGGATGGCTCATAGAATTCTTTCCAAACCCTTTGCATAAGTAAGTGTGGCATATCTGTGTTGTCTCAGTATGTGAGGAGGGGAGGGGACAGTTTCCAAACATTCTTTAGTTTGGAAAGAATAATAAAATAGCACCAAATGCAATAATATATTTTACACTGTCAAGAAATTTCAAAGGGTAGATTTTACAGCTTAACCACAGGGGACCTCACAAGGGGGTGAAATGTTGTGTTTGGAGCTTTGGTTTTGGGCCTTTTGTGCCACTAGCCACTTTGAGCCTGCAAAGAGGTGGGATAAGGTGGGATACAAATGCAACAAATACATAAATAAATCTCCTGCTGTAAGTTGGAATTTATGTGGCACAGTGTATGTATGTGTGTATGTGTGTGCGTTGGAGGAGAGGGAATTAGGAAGGGAGGTAAGGAACAAAGGTGATGTTTATGTGTGTGTGTGGGGGGGGGAGGAGAAGGAAGCACAAGTACAAACATCAGTGTCCCTGGCACTAGAGACCCACAGTATGCCAATGCTGTTGGGTTAAGAAACCTTGATATTCCTCTCATAAAACATTGGTAAAAAAAAAAAAAGAACTCTAACAACAGTAAAGTCAGCACTTGCTTTTGAAATCAAGCCAAATCTCTTGAATAAACAGCTGAATGTTTCTAACTACTTACATTTCATGAATACGCTAGCCTGCCTGCTTATATAAATCATTGATGCAAAGTTTTACTAACCTCATTGCTTGAGAGACTTCGCAATGTCCAGGGGATCTCTAAAATATACAATGTTCCATACTCATCTGAAACTGCTAAAAAGTGCTGCTTTGCTGTTAAATATAAACCAAATTACTATTGTTAGTCACGCAGAATAATTTACAATTTGCAGTGCAAAGTTATAAACATTTATTATTATTATTAGCATTTGTATAGTGCTACCAGACGCACTAAGCGCTGAACACCTGACACAAAGAGACAGTCCCTGCTTAATAGAGCTTACAATCTAAGTAATACAGACAGACAAGACAGTTATGGGTGAGGGAAGTACTTGGTGAGAAGGAGGAAAGGAACAAGGGGAGGGTAAATGAGTAGTGGCTAGAAGCCAAAAGCAGCAGTGAAAAGATGGGTTTTCAACATAGATTTGAAAATAGATAGAGATGGGGCTAGACGTATAGGTCCAGGAAGTCTATTCCAGGCATACGGTGCTGTGAGAGAAAAGGAACGAAGCCTGGAGTTAGCAGTGGAGGAGAAGGGGGATGACAAGAGAGATTTGTCCGGTGAGTGGAGTTCACGGGGAGGAATGTAGGGAGAGATGAGAGTGGAGAGGTAATGGGGGGCTGTAGAGTGGATGCATTTAAAGGTCAGTACGAGAAGTTTAAACTGTATGCGGAATCGGACAGGGAGCCAGTGAAGTGACTTGAGGAGTGGGCTAGTGTGGGTATAACGATTCTGGCGGAAAATAAGTCGTGCCGCAGAATTTTGGACAGATTGGAGAGGAGAGAGATGGCTGAGCGGAAGACCAGTGAGAAGTAAATTGCAATAGTCCAAGCGAGAGGGTGTGGATAAGGGTTCTGGTAGCAGGCTGGAAAATAGACATGTGTCAAAATAAAAATCAGCACGCATCCATTTTTGACCTGAGACTATACCGCCACCCATTGACTTAGCATTAAGGTCTCACATGCTTCCTGGGCTGTAGGCATGCAATGCATGTCCACTACCGTTTACTGCCATGTAAGCGCCACACGGTAGAAAATAGAAAATATTTTCTACCGTGTGTTTTTGGCATGCACCAAATTCAGAATTACTGCTTGGGGCTCGTGGTAGCTGGGCGGTAATACCGATTTGGCGCGCACTGGACATGCTTAGGCCCTTACATGCCTTTAGAAAAGGGTCCCAAAATGTTTAAACAAAATATTAACATTTAAATATTAACTTTTGTAGTATGGAGGCAATTTTTAGTAGACCATGCAGTTCCAAAATACGTGTGTATGTTTATTTTTGAAAATTAGCTGGCATAAAAGATATACAGAGGACATTTGTACTTTGCACCTGCTCTTTGCAGATGGTTGAATGAGGGTAAAACAGGCATATCCAAGCTGCTTGTTTAGTTTATCAAATCTTACAGGGTTTTACATCTGAACTGCTAATTAGAACTGCTTCACTATGCTTGGCCCAGTCTAACAAACTGATTAAAAAAAACAAACCTGATGCTAGCGACACCATTTCATAAAGCAATCCGATATCAGAAGATCTTCAACTCACTATCCCCTGTACTTGGAGTTACATCATGGCTATTGACATCAGAACATATAAGAGCTACCTTAGCTCAGTGGCGTAGCCAAGGGTGGGCCTGGGTGGGCCCAGGCCCACCTACTTTGGGCTCAGGCCCACCCAGTAGCAGCACACCTATGAAATGTCTGGCAGGGATTCCCAAGCCCCACCAGCCGAAAATTCTTGTCCTTCCTGCATACCAGCCTTCCCTCTGATGTATTCCTGCCTATGCAGAGACAGGAAGTTGCATCAGAGGGAAGGCTGTGGAGCCAACATGAACAGTGTGTATTATTTGCTGCTTGCTGCCAGTGAAAATCTGCTATTTAAAAGGTATGGGGGGAGGGGGATGTTTGAGAGACCATATGGCATGCAGGCGAGAGAGGGAGAGACCAAATCACTTGTGGGACAGGGCAGAGTTCTTCTGCCCTCATCTTGGGCCCAGGCCCACTCAAAATTGGGTGTCTGGCTACGCCCCTGCCTTAGCTTCCGGAAGAGACTAAAAACCTTCCTCCTCCCAAAGACTGTTTCATAACAGTCCTTCTTGACGCCTACCTACTCATATCATCCAATAGAATGTCCTAAAATGTCCTTTTATCTCATGCATATACTTTAACAGTTTTTGCTGCTGTTACATCAAGAATTTGTAAACCACCCTGAATCCTGAAAAGGGGATATTAGCAGTAAACAAGAACTGATTTGAATTTGAATAGCACACAAATGTCAACCACTAGCAGCCTGCATTGCAAAGAACTCCTTCTGCTTCTACTCTTTCCCTTTAGATTCACAGCAGGACAGTGCAACCAGAGACCCTGCTTCTAGGTTGCTAGAGCCTGGAGTCAGCAGAAAAATAGCAAATTTTACATCAGCAGAAAACAATCTTATTTTTCACACAGTGAACTCTGAAACCCAGGCCCAATAATTAATACAGTATAACTTTTATAACTTACTACTTGAGAAAGTTTCTTTTCCAATACTCTCTTAGATAGGGGAGGGGTATGTGTCTCTTCTGTGGTTGGAGCACAGAAATGTGACTTGTGTATCACCTACAACTTGGCTGCTGTGGTTGGAATAATTTAGAAGGTGGAGGCCTTTAGGAAGCAAGATGATACACCAAAGGTCTTAATTTGTATTTTAATTATATATTTTGTTTCAGTCTGTCATGATGGGTTTTATGATTTAAGTGATTACCTCTGTTTTGTGTTTGATTTGCATTTATAATGTATTTGTTGCTTTCAGGCATTCTTCTACAAAGTAGAAATGACACAGTACCCTTGCCAAAACTGTGGCACCTACTGTTCTTCAATTTGTGGTATTCAAGAGCAGTAGTATTGGACTTGCACATCATCAGTCTTTACAGCTGTTTATAATGTATATTTGGTACAGGAAGATTGAAAAACAATGACCTTGGGAGGTAGGAACTGTACCTGGCAGACAAAATAAATTTGCGCTAAGATCCAGGAGCAGCTGAAAAAAGTAATTGCTGAGAAACTATCAAGTAGACAGAACAAGTATGAGAACATACATCACAGGATTGGGGAACGGCCAGCATTATAGGAGCTTTAACCAGGTCAATTGTCCTGGGTCTCATGCCTGCCCAAAGCTGAAGAACACACAACCTGCTGGTAGCTTTAGGACCCTCTCCTAAATTCACAGTATGCCCTGGGCCCCAGCATGTCTATGATGGGCCCTGAATGGGGATGTGATGCTCGGCAGACACACAATATTATGATTAGATGGCTGCTCTCACATGCAATGGAAATACATTTTGTACTTGAATACAATGTTGTAATCAATATGACCTCTTAGTTCAGGAGTTCCCAAACGTTTTCGGTTCATGGCACCCTTAGTGTCCAAGCAATTTTTCACTGTACTCCCCACCCCCCGGGCCTCATGGGTCTCCGCACCCCCCCCCCCCCCCACATCCCCAGCCACATAGGTCTCCCTTTCCCTGCAGCCCCCTCTTTCCAGAAAGCCCAGCACACCATTCCCTGCAGCCTCTCTCCTCCCATAAATCCAGCACACCTCTGCCTTCACCAAATCCAGCATCACTAGCTACCTTCCTTCTTGCAAGTCCAGGATCACTGCCACTTCTTTCTCCTTCCCCCGCCGCTGCTACAGTGCGGGCAGCTTAAATTTTTGGGCCATCCGCAATTCACACAGACACTGCAGGTTCTTCCCTCTGTTGCGTCCAGCCCTCTGTGATGCAACTTCCTGTTATGGGTGCCGCATGCAGCAAAGGGAAATCCCCGTAGTGCCTGTGTGAACCGTGGACGGCCTGAAAATGTAAGCTGCAAGCACTGCAGTGGTGGCGGGGGAAGATCCAGGAAGTGGCAGATTCCCGATCTGCAGGAGGAGAAAGTAGGGAACTACTACTACTACTACTACTTAACATTTCTAGAGCGCTACTAGGGTTACGCAGCGCTGTACAATTTAACAAAGAGAGACAGTCCCTGCTCAAAGAGCTTACAATCTAATAGACAAGTGAACGGTCGGTCCGATAGGGGCAGTCAAATTGGGGCAGTCTGGATTCACTGAACGGTAAGGGTTAGGTGCCGAACGCAGCATTGAAGAGGTGGGCTTTAAGCAAAGACTTGAAGACGGGCAGGGAGGGGGCTTGGCGTAAGGGTTCAGGAAGGTTGTTCCAAGCATAGGGTGAGGCGAGGCAGAATGAGCGGAGCCTGGAGTTGGCGGTGGTGGAGAAGGGCACTGAGAGGAGGGATTTATCCTGTGAACGGAGGTTACGGGCGGGAACGTAAGGGGAGATGAGGGTAGAGAGGTAGTGAGGGGCAGCAGACTGAGTGCATTTGTAGGTAAGAAGGAGAAGCTTGAATTGAATGCGGTATCCGATCGGAAGCCAGTGAAGTGACCTGAGGAGAGGGGTGATATGAGTATATCGGTTCTGGCGGAATATGAGACGTGCAGCAGAGTTCTGAACAGACTGAAGGGGGGATAGATGGCTAAGTGGGAGGCCGGTGAGGAGTAAGTTGCAGTAGTCCAGGCGAGAGGTAATGAGAGCGTGGACGAGAGTTCGGGTGGTGTGTTCAGAGAGGAAAGGGCGAATTTTGCTGATGTTAAAGAGGAAGAAGCGACAGGTCTTGGCTATCTGCTGGATATGCGCAGAGAAGGAGAGAGAGGAGTCAAAGATGACTCCGAGGTTGCGGGCAGATGAGACGGGGAGGATGAGGGTGTTATCAACTGAGATAGAAAGTGGAGGAAGAGGAGAAGTGGGTTTTGGTGGAAAGACGATAAGCTCGGTCTTGGACATGTTCAGTTTCAGGTGGCGGTTGGACATCCAGGCAGCAATGTCGGATAAGCAGGCCGATACCTTTGCCTTGGTCTCCGCGGTGATGTCTGGTGTGGAGAGATACAGTTGGGTGTCATCAGCATAGAGATGATATTGGAAACCATGAGATGAGATCAGGGAGCCCAGGGAAGAGGTGTAGATTGAGAAGAGAAGGGGTCCAAGGACCGATCCCTGGGGAACACCAACAGATAAGGGGATGGGGGTGGAGGAAGATCCATGAGAGTGAACTTTGAAGGTGCGGTGGGAGAGATAGGAGGAGAACCAGGAGAGGACAGAGCCCTGGAACCCAAATGAGGACAGTGTGGCAAGAAGTAAGTCATGATTGACAGTGTCAAAAGCGGCGGATAGATCCAGGAGGATGAGGATGGAGTAGTGGCCTCTGGAACGATGCTGGATTGTGGGTGGTTAAGGCGCACCAGGGTGCTGCGGCGCACAGTTTGGGAAATGCTGTCTTAGTTGGTTATATGTTTTGATTAATCATTTTTTTCATGTTTTTATTTATACATTTTGCTGCAATCTACCTTGATTAGAGTTAAATAAGTTACTAGATAATCAATTTAAAATAAAACAGCAATCTGCCTCTGCCTTTTTTTGGACCCTATATTGGTTAAATCTAGCTCAAAATGTTAATCACCAATGTTTAGCAGATAATGTGCATACAATTATAATTCTTGTACATCCAGATGAAATACAAAGTTGCATGTGCTAAACACACATCCTCAACAATCAAAATCCTGGCATGGAAAATCACCGACAAAATACTAACTGACCAACTATGCATCACATTATTCTACCACCCTCCAGGAAGCTGGACAAACGCCCAAGATTATTTCACGGACTTCGTATCAAACATCTGCACCAATCACTCAAATATCCTAATAATAGGTGACATAAACCTGTACCTAGAAAAACAAAATGACACAAACATCAGAACACTAATGAACTTCATAAACCAACGTAACGTCACAACAGCACAAGGAGTCTCATCACACACAAAAGGACACCAATTAGACATACTAGCCCACAGATTCTCAATGAGTAACAACCACATATTCACAAACCACAGATGGGAAGAGGTACCATGGTCAGTCCACCACAGCAAGTTCACTTTCACACTACAATGGAAAGAAAACAGCAAGAAAAGAAAGCCAAGAACCCAATACACATTCACAACCAGAGGAAAAGTAGACAACCACACATTCTGGACAACAACGATAAATGAACTCAACGACATACCACCCGAGAATAAACATGAGAAATTGGGACAAAAGTGAAAACATACTAAACAAAATAGCACCATTTAAAACAAAAACAAAAATCACAAAACAACCATGTCCCTGGTTTAATGACAAACTACTACACATGAAGAAACTCTGTAGGAAACTTGAAAGAGCATGGGCCAAAAACAAAACAGATGCAAACAAAACCATATGGAGAAAAGCCATAAGAACATACACAAACAGCATAAAGAAAGCGAAAGCAGAACACTACAGTACATATACGAACCTCGACCTAAACACAGTAAAGACACTATTGACAAAATACATACATGCATACTGCCTACTTGACAAATGCCCCAATTACAAGATGAAAAACCCACCAGACTGGTTCACTGAGTACCTCACCAAACACATCACATACATGTTTGAAAGAGGTCAGTTTCCAACAGACAAAGGCGACATAGTACTCACACCTATCCCCCAAAACACAGCAAGATCAGCGATATCACAAATTACAGACCAGTAGCCTCAATACCACTACTGACCAAAATGATGGAAGGTGTAGTAACACAGCAACTAACGGAATACTTGACAAAATTCTCTATTCTTCATAAATCCTAATCAGGTTTCAGACTACAACACAGCACTGAAATGGTCATAACCACCCTGATAACAATATTCAGAAGCATAATATGTCAAGGAAAAAACGTATTACTACTACAATTTGACATGTCAAGTGCATTTGACCTAGTAGACCACACCACACTAATGACACTGCTTGACAGCATAGGAATCAGCGGTGCAGTGGCAACATGGTTCAATGGCTTCCTAAAGACTAGATCCTACATTGTAAAGGTGTCCAACCAAACATCAACCACATGGATCTCTGAGTGGGGAGTACCACAGGGATCACAAATATCACCAATACTGTTAAATGTAATGATGACACCGCTCGGAAAAAACTGAAATTAATGGGTTTCAACCCATTTATATATGCAGACGATGTCATCATCTTCATACCTTTCTGAAACAATATCAAACACATACAGGACAAAATTGTAAAAAAGGATTGGACTGAACGGAGACAAAACCAAATTCCTAGAACTATCCAGCCCACACAACCCCACATCCTACCACAAATTCACAATCAACCAACAAACATACCACATCGAAATAAAACTTAAAATACTATGAATCATTCTTGACAAATCTAACACTGGACAATCAAATATCAGCAGTAACATCAAAATGCTTCAGAACACTATGGAAACTGAGAAGAATAAGACACTACTTCCCTAGACAATCTTTCCGGATACTGGTCCAATCAATGATACTATCGCAACTAGACTACTGCAATGCAGTATACATAGGGTGCAAGGAAAATACACTAAGATCCCTGCAAACAGTCCAAAACATGGCAGCAAGTCTGATTTTCAAGAAATCGAAATATGAAAAAGCAACCCCACTGCTTGAAACACTACATTGGCTAACAGTCAAAGCAAGAATATTTTTCAAAGCGAGCACCCTAATCTTCAAGATATTATTCAGAATGGCACCCGAATATATGCTTAACATGATTGAACTATCCTCAAGAAATGCAAGCCCAGAAACAGAAACTACATACTCCTTCATCTACCTAACTGCAAAAACACCATCTACAAAACTATCTAAACATCAGAATTCAATTACCTGGGTTCCAAATGATGGATCTCGATACCAAAAACCATAAGAAGCATCACAAATCTCCTCCAATTGAGAAAAGAAATGAAAACCAAAAAATTCTACAGCTAATCACAAAGATATCATTGCCTTCCTTTCAAATCTACCTCTTCAAAAACCATATGAATATCACCAAACCTCTACAACTGAACACAAAAGCTACCACTACCTTTTCCTCTTCAAATCTATCTCCTCAAAAACACTATGAATACCCACACGAACTATAGATGCCCTCTCCACATTGCACAACACTATTGTAACTCCACCAAAATGTAAATTGTAAGTCACCTTGAACCGAAACTTGTTTTTGGATAATAGTGGGATACAAGAACACATAAATAAAATAAATAATATGTGCTCTCCCAGGATACCAGGATAACCAAAGCAGATTATGAAATTTTTTTCTCAACGTGAAATGCACAGAAGAAAAAGACTACGGGTCCAATGCACAAAACTCTGGTGCTATAGAGAACAGTGCCAGAAAAACATTGGCTCAACACTGAGTCAGAATTACTGACCAATGCTCAGCACTAACAGCATGCAAATTATATGCACACTGTTAGTTTTGAGTATTGGTTGGTAAAAGAGTCTGCACATTCCTGGTGCATGCCCACAAAAGCTGTGAAGTAGGCCCAGCTCTTGTGCATATGTCCAATGATGATCGGACCCCTCTCAACCCCCTTAAGCTTTATAACTCCCTGGTGGTCCAGTGGACCCTGACCACACACAGAGCTTTAAAATTCTCTGGTGGTACAGCGGATCCCGACCACCCCTCAAAATCTTTAAATCTTTCCTGGTGGTCCAGTGAACCCCTCCGAATGAAAAAATCCCTGGTAGTCCAGTGGACCCCCTCTCGAGCCTCCTGCAACTCAAAAACCTACCTGGTGGTCTAGTGACCCCCCACCCCTCCACATACCTTCAATAGGGCCCACTCTTCTCAAAATGGCAGTGACCAGCCCCTGCCCGGTGCATCCTGGGATGCACTGGGAGGTGCTAAGTACCATATAAGGGAAAAAACTCCTTATATGGTGCTTAGCCCATTCCAGTGCACCCCAGTAGGCACTGGACAGAGGCTGGGCACCGTCATTTTGAGAAGAGCAGGCCCAGAGACAGGAGGGAGTAGGCATTGCTCCTGCCCTCCTGCCTTCAACTCTCAAGGTACATAGAGGGGTGGGGGTCACTGGACCACCAGGGATCTTTTGGTTTGGGAGGGCTTGAGGGGGCTCCACTGGACTACAAGGAATTTTTTGCTTGTGGTGGGAGAGGGGACCGCTGGACCACCAGGGATACCTTAAAGTTTTGGGAGTTGGGGGTCCAGTCTGCTCCCCATGACAGCTCCAGACCTGCCATAAAGTTTTGCACATTAAAGATAGGCGCTCAGTGCAGATAAATGTCTATGCATCGCTTGGAATGCTCATTGTAATACTGATGAATTTGTTGCAATACATTTGCATAGGGCTATTGGTAGCTGCTACGGTGACCGGTAAAAGGGTTGCAGAATCCATTTGTGCATTAGACACTAAATAACATTTGCTTTAGACCAGCTACAACCAGTCTAAAGCAAACATTGCACACATGGTAATCTTTGTGCATTGGGCCCTATCTGTCATCAAAAGGGCTGAAAAGGCTGGGAGATGATCTGGGTTGGTGCTACTGGGTGATGTTACGCATGTGCATGTCTGTTCAACCTGCTTGTCCTCAGAAAAAACATGTAATGGATGGTATAAAAAGTGAGAAGGAAAATGTTTGTGTTATACCAAAATATACATAAATCTTATTTGCATACAGGTGGAAGCAAATGTACAGAGTAACAGAACCATTCCTTCATGAGTATAAGCACTTCCAGGAAAGAAAAATGCTGTTTTTCCAAGATGTTATTGGTAGAAGAACTAAAAAAAACTTTTTTGTCATTAAAAACTTTCATCACTTATGGCAAATGTGAACATACAGGAGACAATCCAGGGTTTAATACAGGTGATGAGCACTGAGGAGATGTTCTGTGTTTGGGATGGCTCATGAGTTTTCTCCAGTAGATCCCAAATATCAACATTTCCATCTTCCTTGCCAATGAAGAAAACTCCAGCTCGTGATAAAGACCAGTGTCCAGCTGTGAGTCTTTTAGTGGAACAGCACGACTTAAGGATTGGACCACCCTTAAAAGAAAATGATAATTTTGTTCATTAAGCTATAAATATAACATTGTTTTATTTGGACCATTTTGTTAGATTAAAGAAAACACACAGATGCCACAGAATGACATGGCATTACTATTGTGCAATTGAGCATTCCTATTCTAGAGAAATTTTACCTAAAATAAATCTGGTCATTCTCCTTCTAAGAAATAAGCAGCAAGATTTAACAGGGTGAGTATTGCATCATTTTAGGTTAGCATATCTTTTTCTTTTGGATTTAACAGTTTCCTCCAGCTCAGTCAAAACCAGGGCTGGGATTTGGCTCCACGAGTCTTCCTTTACAACTACTTGTGGATTGATTCCCCTATTTTACATCACCTCTCTCCAACATACTTAGGGGCCCTTTTACTAAGCTGCACTAAAAAGTGGTCTGTGGTAGCCCCAGTGTGGACCTTTCCTGTGCGCTGAGGCCACTTTTAGTGCAGCAGTAACATGGCCCCATTTTCCATTTTGTCTGTTACTGGCCTCACGCTAATTTCCCCAGTAGCACAAGGTCATTAGTGCATGAGCTATTTTTTAGACAGTACGGGCTCCTGTGCTAACCACGTGCTAATTGGTTAGTTCGTGGTGATGTAGCTGCACTAACTGATTAGCGCTGGGCACGCCTACTGTCTGCCTCAGACCCGCCCCAGTGCTAAAAAAATATTTTCTATTTTTTAGCACGTGGATAGCATGCACCGAACACAAAACTACCACCAGACACCTGAGTGCACCCTTTTAGCCTGTGTTAAACAGGCATTTGTACTTACTGCAGCTCAGTAAACGGGCCCCTTATTCTGGTCATTGCAGTTGTGGTTATGGGTTAGGAGCCATACTCAAGGGCATCTCCAGAATTCTGCAATCGTGGGCCCTGCCTCTGGTCAATAGGTGTTACCTCACTCCATTGGGGATGGGGGGTGTGAACACTGCCGCTACAGCAGTGCATACTGGCATGTCTATAAATTGTTAGGTGCTTAAATTTTATTTTAGAAACACCCACATGTGTAAATGGTGGCTTTAAACATATAGATCACCTACACATGCAAATAAGGATTTTAGAAAGATTTTCTCTTTCCATAATCTTATGCTGTTTTTTTTATGTATTCTTAATGTTCTATTTTGTACATAATCTTGATTGGTATTTTTTAACCAAAAAGAAGGCATATAACTTTTTATAAATAAATATTTACAAGTGGTAATCCACATCATGTCTACATAGCAAGGGGTGTGTGAGGGCATGGAGTGGGAAGGTTTTGGGCAGGCTTAGCGCACCAACATGTATTCTCCATTTTACAAAGGGACTACATGAAGATATGAACAAATGTATATGATAACATTTACACTCATCCTGAGGCATGCATAACTGTCTGCTTGAAGGGCAGATGCAAAGGCTGAGAGAAACCCCCTCTTTCAATCCCCCACACATAAGTACCCCTTTCTTTAGATTCCCCTTCTACACATCAATACACCTTTCCTCTAATCTCCCCATCAATTTTCCCTTTTTCCAATACCCCTACATACATCAATACCTCTTCTGATCCCACACAGACGAAGACCCTCCATCCCCCACTCCTAGCTCCTATGTGGGTCCTTGGTATCTAGTAGGAGCAAAGGTGATCCCTAGTTGCTCCTATTCTGTCAAAGTCCTGGGTTCAAAATGGCACCTATTACTCCTAGCGATAATGTTGCAGTACTACTGCTACATGTCAAACTGCCATTTCCCTCAGAAGGTAGGGAGCTAAAATGGGGTGTCCAGCAGGGCTCACTTCTATAATCTTTGCTATCCAATATCTTTCTACAACCTTTGGGGGAATTAGTACTGTCCTTTGGGCTGGAAATTTTCACATATGTGGATGATAGCCAGTTGGTGGTCCTGTTGAGGAAGGGTCTACATTGGAAGACTGCACAGCTGATATGTGTCTAGAGATGCATAGAACAGAGTGGGTTGGTTCTGAATGTGATAAGACTTGAATGTCTGTTTGGGAGATTTTGACTAGAATGCAGCAAATGTTAGACCTACGGCAGATAATTCTATAACAGGGTGCTTATATTTAGGTGCCAAGAGGGCACTTAATGGGCACCTATTTTGTTAAGTACAATAAATGCCTAATTTCTTTTATAGAATACTAGTGGAGCAGGTGACATACGTGCCTATAATTTAGGCATGAACACTGACGCCAGCCATAGAGCTAAATTATGCTCATTAAATGTCAGTCCTGCTCAGACTCTGCCTATGTGTGTACCTATATGTAAAACATATGCTATGTAAGATATGTGCATACTGAAACAATAGCTCTTAGGTGAAATTTTGGCATTTACACACACATTTGCATGCATTTGTGCATCTGTATCTGATCATTTATGGGCACTTTCGGCGCCCAAGTTGTAGAATTAGCATCTTCATGGCTGGCACTCTCTCACCTTGAATGAAACAGAGATCCCTGAGGGTATGGTTGAATTGTGATGGAGCAGTAAAGACCCAATTTATTTGGATGATGCAGGTCGTTTACAGACTGTTCAGAATTTTTTTATGGTTGTTAATTTTATATTACTGTAAACCAAGCTGAATGGTTATGGCTAACTTTGGCAGTACATAAGGTTTTAAAAGTTGCAAACAAGTAATTTTCAAAAACATTTTTATATGTTATCCAGTTTTAAACTTATGTTTAATTAACATTCCAAAGTAACTTACAATGCCACCTTCTTTCCATATAGCAAAGTTCCAGCCACCAACTGTAAGAACGATGTCTTTAAAGAAGGGCGATCTCTGTACAGTATGGACAATACCATCATGGACTGTGTATGTATAAAGTGCTTTTGAACCTATTTACATAAAAATAATTATTTTAATGATTAACCCTTTTCAGTGATATAGAGGCTCTTTTACTAAACTGCTGTAAAATTTGAAGTACTGCAGCTTAATAGGTAACAGGAAAACAACATGTTCCAGGACGTCAGACTCAGAAACAGAGCAAAGGAAGAAGAGGACCTCGGCTAGCGGAGGTTGGGGTCCCCGTCAGCAAAGGTAGGTGACGGCGGCGGAGGTTTGATGGCGGGAGGGGGGTCGAGAGGGTTGTCAGCAGGGGAGGGTCAAAGTTGGTGGGGGGGGGGGTCGGCAATGGTGGGGGGTTGTCGGCAATGGCGTGGGGGGTCAGCGGCGCCGGGGGGGGATAAAATGTGCCCCTCACCTCGGGCGCTGGACCCATCTCCCGCCGAAGTCTGGCTACGCCCCTGGTGCAGCATAGTACCTGGATAATGCTTCTATGTCCATTCTCTGCCCAAGCCCAACCTCCTAGCATAAAAAGCACTTAACATACAGCTTACTATGTGGTCCCTGCTAGAATACCAGAAAACCATGTGGATGGAGAGAGCGGGCAGAAGAGGCAGGAAAAGATTGGAGCCTCGCTTGGGAGAGCTACGCCACTGGTTGGGTTGGGGCTAGTTAGGGTGGGCGGGCCTGGAGCAAAAGTGGCTGGGCCTGGGCCCGTCCAGGCCCACCCGTGGCTACGCCCCTGGAAGAGAAGCCTTGAGGTCAGTGCAGTGGACTTTGTACAGAAATAAGAGTTAAAGTAGGAGTTACACCTGGGTCCCGTTGTTCAAATATGTGAGCCCTCTTGGAACATAAATACCTACTGTACTTGATGTTATAAGATACCTGCAATTGTGATAGCAACTGTAGTGATGTACCTTTAGGTACGGTAGGTTTTTATCTGTTTCTGGAGAGCTCACAATAACAGATTAATAAATTAAGGTGGAATTTGTACCTGAGTCCTGTTGTTTAAAATCCACTGTACTGACCACTAGGCTGCCCCTCTGTATTGTAGGGATGTATGTGTGGCTATTTTTATACAAATGATGCCACACAGATGATTTTGTGCCTGATTTATTGGCATTTGTATTTTGGATGTTTCATTTTGGAAAATGGCTATTCATTCTGGACGTTTTCAGCACAAGAACATCCTTCTCACATATTTTCAAACAGGAAATCCTGATGTTTTTTCTGTTTGAAAATGGCTGTAAGATGGACTTTTTCTTGGACATTATGAGCAGAACTTCTCAATTATGACTTGGACGTTCTTTCGAAAATGCCCCTCCACGTCTGTAACTCTTGAAAATTGACCTCATAGCTTATACATACAGACAAGTCTTTCAGATTCAGTTTCTTTTTCCATCTTCCAGTCTGAATATATAAGTTCACCATCCTAAAACATTAAACAGTATAAATATAATACATCTCAAGTAATTATATTACCTTAACTAAGACAAGATCACATCCTAAAGACTTTAATCCTGTATTTCTTAATTGTAGTGGGGTTTTTTTTTCTGAAAGTGATACATTCACAGAGTAAATTACAACTGAGGTTCAACAAGCAAAGCAAGACAAAGGTTTTCCAGGGTAGGTCAGAAACAAGATGATATCCCTCACCCCAGATAAAGAAACTGATCCCCTGATATTCAGCTGGCGGCGGTCAATATTTTTGTTAATGCTGACTGTTGCTAGCAAGATTAGCATTCAATATTCAGCGCCGGACCATGTCCGGGCACCGGCACTGAATACTGGGGGTTAAATATGATGAGGTTGGCCACCAGAGCTTATGTGAGTCCCAGTCAACATTCAGCCAGAGCCTGCATAAGACAGTTATGTGGCCCTGGCTGAATATCGGCCAGGACCCGTATAACTCTCTTTTCCATTTACAGCATCCCCTGATCCTTTCCCAGGCCTCCAAAATAGCCCCCTCTCCTACCCCCTCACCCCATCCTGCAGGCATCAAAGGCCCTCCTCTCCTTGCCTTGAACAAGCCCCCACCCTCAACCCCCTGAAATCTAAGTAGGCCTCCCTGGGCCTACCTGATGTCCCTGGTGGTCTGTGGGGGTCCAAAATAGCCCTCTCTCCTACCCCCTCACCCCATTCCGCAGGCATCAAAGGCCCTTCTCTCCCTGCCTTGTCCCTGGTGGTCTGTGGGGGTCGTTGGGGGCAGGAGCAAAGCCCCCTTGCTCCTGCCCCTTGCGACTGACCTTTGCAAATGGCTGCCATGACCTTTCACTCCTGTCCCCAATGACCCCACGGGACATGAGGTAGGCCTGTAGGGACCTACCTAGACTTCAGGAAGGTCTCATTCAGGGGATGGAGAGGAGGGCCTTTGATGCCTGTGAGCTGGGGGTGGGGGTAGAAGGGAGGGTGGCTATTTTTGAGGCCTGGGAGAGGATTGGGGAGGTTTTAAAAGAAAGAGTTATGTGGATCTTGGATGATATTCAGTGCTGGGCCCACATAACTAAGTGGGTTCATTTGGGACAGGTTTTGAGCTGTCTTAAATTAACCTGCTAAGTTATGCAGGTCCCAGCACTGAATATTGTCAGCACACACATAACCCCCCAGCTCCTCCCTAACACCGTCCCCTGTACCACCCCTGACCTGCCCACTTTTTGTGGGGCCAGTCAGAAGTGATATTCAGTGGTACTGCCCACTTTAGTGCTGCTGAATATCGCTGGTTAGGCAGTGGTAAGTGATTTAAGTGGGCAGGAGAGGTTCCTGCCCCCTTAAATCACTTTGTATATCGGCCAGTTTATTTATAGTTCCAATGTTTTGTGTTGCAATCAGCTCATGAACAGAAAGAGAAACAGGTAATGTGTATTCTGAATGAAAAGTCTTGCTTTGACTCCCAGAAGCAAATCTTCTGGGGAAAACACAGGAATTAGACATCAATAGTACAAAACAAAGAGAAGATATAAGAAAACAAAATAAATGGCCAACTTTGACATAACAAGACCAGTGTGTAAACAAATTTCAGTTGCTCTTATGAAATATATTGCCATGATGTAATTGTTTTTGTGGAAAGTAAGACGTATCATAAATAAAATTTTTATGCATGAATTTTCAAACTGTGAATGCCAGGGGTATTAGCAATACAATCAAATTGGTTACTTTAATACAAGCTCATTAGTGAATAATGCCATCATCATTCATGATTTTGTGTTAGGTCTTCACCAGATATTATTTGTGATACAGAAACATGGATTACAGATCTAGAGGGCCCAGCTCTTGCAACAGTATTACCAGAAGTCTATGTTATGATGAGTCTACTGTATGACTGGAAGGAAGACGGTGGAGTCAGCATTATTGTTAAAGATTATCTGGCCGATATTTAAAACCATTTAACAAGCCAGGAATGGCACCTTGCTGGTTAAATGGTACTTAGCTGGCTATCCGCTGATACTCAGTGAGAGATAGCTGGCTGTCTCTCACTGAATATCGCGGGTTAACACTGATTTTCAGCACGTTCCCAGCTAAGCTTGGCAGCTAAATATGGCTGCATCAATACCTGAAATATCTTTGGCCGGTTCCAACTTAACCGGCCAGCGCTGAGTATTGGCTTGGCTTGTTAAGTTGAAACCGGCCAAAAATAAACCGGATAATCAATGCCAGTCACTAGAAACAGCCTGGGATTGAATAGCTGGGTTCAGTGCTGACTTCGGGAGGCAGCTTGGTACCTTCTTGGTCCATTTAGTATCTAGAAAGGAGTGAAACCTTGTTGGTTAAGCTTGGGCTTCATTTTCATTTAGGTATTGCAGTGAATTATTGCCCATCAACAGTGACAAAGTTGAAAGAGGATCTTATAGATTTAATATACAGACCAAACTACAGACCAATAGCATCCATACCGCTGACAACCAAATTGATGGAAGGCATAGTGGCCAAACAACTAACAGAATATATCAATGAATTCTCATTACTACATGAATCTCAATCAGGCTTCAGATCACACCATGGTACAGAAACTGCACTAGTCACTCCCCTGGCTAAATTCAAACAGGAATCGACATGTCAAGTGCTTTTGATATGGTAGACCACCACACACTACTAAGAATACTTGATAAAATAGGAATTGGAGGGAATGTACTTAAATGGATCAAGAATTCCTAACCACAAGATCATATCAAGTAAAATCAAATTCAAATATTTCATCAGCTTGGAAAGCAGAATGCGGAGTACCACAGGGATCACCTCTCTCACCCATCTTATTCAACCTAATGATGACCCCATTAGCCAAATCCTTATCCCATCAAAACTTCAACCCTTTTCTTTATGCGGATGATGTCACAATATATATACCTTTCAAAAAGAACCATCAGAAATCGCGAAAAGCACGAGCATCATGGATTCCTGGGCTTCTGCATTCAAACTAAAACTCAACAAAGAACACTGTCTCATTCTTTCATCCCAACACTGCACAGAACACCCCATGACCATCAGTACCCTGGGCTCTACTCTCCCAATATCTGACAACCTGAAAATCCTTGGCACTACCATTGGTCGTCACTTAACACTAGAGAACCAAGCCAAAGCCATTAACAAGAAAATGTTCCACACAATGTGGAAACTCAAACACATAAAACAATTATTCCTGAGGGACATATTTCGTAACATGATCCAAACAATGGTACTAGCCCACATCGATTACTGCAACGGAACATACGCAGGATGCAAAGATCAAATCTTAAGGAAACTTCAAACCGCTCAGAACATGGCAGCTAGGCTAATCTATGGAAAAACACAATTCGAAAGAGCAAAACCCCTCCTCGAAAAATTACACTTGTCACCAATCAAAGAACTTTTGTTATCAGCCTTAATATATTATTATTTTGAATGGCTGAATGCTATTTAGAGGACTGGGAGTTGGGAAACTAGAGAAGAAAGGGTCTTTGGCCTGAGAAAAGGAGAATATTATTCTAATTTCTGCTTTGATCCTGCACTGGCATACCCTGGGATGGTGTTTATTCTATTCACTGGTCTCCATTAGGTGACAGAACTCTACTTGTTTCTCTTGACAAAGAATTGGGTGAATTCCTGTGTCCCTTTCAAGACTGTATGCAAGAACTGCTTCATGTTGATCTGGGAAGAAGCTATGTAGGATTTTAACACCAAGTTCTGATAATGTTTCATCTTGAAATGATCCATAGACTGAGCATATAAGCACACAAACAATGCCATACTGGGACAGACTGAAGGTCCTTCAAGCCCAATATTCCATTTCTAACAGTGGCCAATCCATGTCACAAGTACCTGGCAAGATCCCAAAAGAGTAAAACAGATTTTATGCTGCTTATCCTAGAAATATGCAGTGGATTTTCCTAAGTCCACCTTAATAATACCATATTGAATTTTCTTTTAGGAAATTATCCAAACCTTTTTTAAAACTTGTTAAGCTAACTGCTTTTATCACATTCTCTGGCAACAAATTCCAAAGTTTAATTGTACGTCGAGTGAAGAAATATGAAATATTTTCTCCAGTTTATTTTAAATTTACTACTTAGTAGCTTCATTGTGTGGCCCCTAGTCCTAGTACTTTTTGGAAAGAGTAAAGAAGTGATTCACTTTTACCCATTCCACTCCACTCAGTATTTTATAGACCTCTATCATATCTCCCCTTAGCTGTTTCTTCTCCAAGCTGAAGAGCCCTAGCCGCTTTAGCCTTTCATTATAGGGAATCATCCCATCCCCTTTATCATTTTCGTCACCCTTCTCTGTACCTTTTTAAATTCTCCTATATCTTTTTTGAGATGCAATGACCAAAATTGCACACAGTATTCAAGGTGAGGTCGCTTCATGGAGCGATACAAAGACATCATAACATTTTCATTTATGTTTTCCATTTCTTTCCTAATAATTCCTAACATTCTATTTCCTTTCTTAGCTGCCACTGCACACTGAGCAGAGGGTTTCAACGTATCAACAATAACAACTAGATCCTTTTCCTGGGCAGTGACTCCTAATGTGGAACTTTGCATCATGTAACTATAGTTTGAGTTCCTCTTTCCACATGCATCACTTTGTACTTGCTCATATTAAACGTCATCTGCCATTCGGATGCCCAGTCTCTCAGTCTCATAAAGTCTTCTTGCAATTTTTCATAATCCTTGATTTAACAACTTTGAATAATGTCCAGGAGTTAGCAATTCATGGGTTACAGACTTCTTGGCTCTTTTAAGGGCAGATTCAGCCACATGGACAACCCTCAGCCACCTGGACTCAAAAATTTCATACCTGCCTTCTTACCAACAAGGAATATCTGGGGTAATTCTATAAATGGGCACCTAGAAATACATGCCACCTAAGTGCATCACTGGCGCTGATAATCAGCAGTGATATATGTATATTCACTAGGCATTATTCTGTAAGGTTTATAATTGCAAGAGGGTGTACACACAGACATATCATAGGTGGCAGTGGATGTGTAACCAAACAATGTGCATAACGTATACCTAGGCACACTCATTTACAGCAGCCATTGACCTTGCACAAGTGATCCTGTCTAACTTTTGGCATGCCAAAGCAGGTTTGCGTTAGTATTCTGTAAGGACTTAGGCACACTAACCAGCTTATTTTCGAAAGAGATCGCTGGCCATCTTCCGACACAAATCAGGACATGGCCGGCGATCTCCTGAAGTCGGCCAAATCGGTATAATCGAAAGCCGATTTTGGCCGGCTTCAACTGCTTTCCGTCGCGGGGCCGATGAAAGTTCAAGGGGGCATTTCGGTAGGGTAGCGAAGGTGGGACAGGGGCGTGGTTTGAGATGGCTGGCTTCGCCCGATAATGGAAAAAAGAAAGCCGGCCTTGACGAGCATTTGGCCGACTTTACTTGGTCCCTTTTTTTCAGGTCCAAGTCCCAAAAAAGTGCCCAAGCTGATCAGATGACCACCGGAGGGAATCGGGGATCACCTCCCCTGACTCCCCCAGTGGTCATCAACCCCTTCCCACCCCCCAAAAATTTTTTTAAAAACTTTTTTTCCAGCCTCTATGCCAGCCTCAAATGTCATACCCAGCTCCCTGACAACAGTATGCAGGTCCCTGGAGCAGTATTGGGTGTAGTGCACTTCAGGCAGGTGGACCCAGGCCCATCCCCCCCCTACCTGTTACACTTGTGGTGGTAAATGTTAAGCCCTCCAAAAAAACCCCAAACCCACTGTACCCACATGTAGGTGCCCCCCTTTACCAATAAGGGCTATGGTAATGGTGTACAATTGTGGGAAGTGGGTTTTGGGGGGGATTTGGGGGGGCTCAGCACCCAAGGTAAGGGAGGTATGCATCTGGGAGCAATGTTTGAAGTCCAATGCAGTGCCCCCTAGGGTGCTCAGTTGGTGTCCTGGCATTGAAGGAAGTGAAACTAGGAAATCAAGTACGCTAGCGTTTAACTATAGAAAAGGTGATTACGACAAAATGAGAAAAATGGTGAAAAAAAGACTGAAAGGAGCAGCTCGCAGAGTAAAAAACTTGCATCAGGCGTGGATGCTGTTTAAAAACACCATCCTGGAGGTTCAGGACAAATATATTCCACGTATTAGAAAAAAGGGAAAAAAGACTAAACGTCAGCCGGCGTGGCTAAACAGTAAGATAAAGGAAATCATTAGAGCCAAAAAACAATCCTTCAGAAAGTGGAGAAGAGAACCAACTGAAAGTAACAGGATAGATCATAAGGAATGCCAAGCCAAATGCAAAGCGGAGATAAGGAGGGCAAAAAAGGACTTTGAGAAGAAATTAGCGTTGGAAGCAAAAATACATAGTAAAATTTTTTTAGATACATTAAAAGCAGGAAACCGGCCAAAGAGTCGGTTGGGCCGCTGGACGAAAATGGTGTTAAAGGGGCGATCAAGGAGGACAAAGCCGTAGCGGAGAAATTAAATGAATTCTTTGCTTCGGTCTTCACCGAGGAGGATTTGGGGGGGACACCGGTGCCGGAAAGAATATTTGAAGCAGGGGAGTCGGAGAAACTAAACAAATTCTCTGTAACCTTGGAGGATGTAATGGGTCAGTTCAGCAAGCTGAAGAGTAGTAAATCACCGGGACCTGATGGTATTCATCCCAGAGTATTAATAGAACTAAAAAATGAACTTGCGGAGCTACTGTTAGAAATATGCAATCTGTCCCTAAAATCGAGTGTAGTACCGGAAGACTGGAGGGTAGCCAATGTTACTCCGATTTTTAAGAAGGGTTCCAGAGGAGATCCGGGAAATTATAGACCGGTGAGTCTGACGTCGGTGCCGGGCAAGATGGTGGAGGCTATTATTAAGAATAAAATTGCAGAGCATATACAAAAACATGGACTGATGAGACAAAGTCAGCACGGATTTAGTGAAGGGAAGTCTTGCCTCACCAATCTAATGCATTTTTTTGAGGGGGTAAGCAAACATGTGGACAATGGGGAGCCGGTTGATATTGTATATCTGGATTTTCAGAAGGCGTTTGACAAAGTGCCGCACGAAAGACTCCTGAAGAAATTGCAGAGTCATGGAATCGGAGGTAGGGTATTATTATGGATTAAGAACTGGTTGAAAGATAGGAAGCAGAGAGTAGGATTGCGTGGCCAGTATTCTCAGTGGAGGAGGGTAGTTAGTGGGGTCCCGCACGGGTTTGTGCTGGGTCCGTTGCTTTTTAATGTATTTATAAATGACCTAGAGATGGGAATAACTAGTGAGGTAATTAAATTCGCCGATGACACAAAATTATTCAGGGTCGTCAAGTCGCAGGAGGAATGTGAACGATTACAGGAGGACCTTGCGAGACTGGGAGAATGGGCGTGCAAGTGGCAGATGAAGTTCAATGTTGACAAGTGCAAAGTGATGCATGTGGGTAAGAGGAACCCGAATTATAGCTACGTCTTGCAAGGTTCCGCGTTAGGAGTTACGGATCAAGAAAGGGATCTGGGTGTCGTCGTCGATGATACGCTGAAACCTTCTGCTCAGTGTGCTGCTGCGGCTAGGAAAGCGAATAGAATGTTGGGTGTTATTAGGAAGGGTATGGAGTCCAGGTGTGCGGATGTTATAATGCCGTTGTATCGCTCCATGGTGCGACCGCACCTGGAGTATTGTGTTCAGTACTGGTCTCCGTATCTCAAAAAAGATATAGTAGAATTGGAAAAGGTACAGCGAAGGGCGACGAAAATGATAGTGGGGATGGGACGACTTTCCTACGAAGAGAGGCTGAGAAGGCTAGGGCTTTTCAGCTTGGAGAAGAGACGGCTGAGGGGAGATATGATAGAAGTGTATAAATAATGAGTGGAATGGATCGGGTGGATGTGAAGCGACTGTTCACGCTATCCAAAAATACTAGGACTAGAGGGCATGAGTTGAAGCTACAGTGTGGTAAATTTAAAACGAATCGGAGAAAATTTTTCTTCACCCAACGTGTAATTAGACTCTGGAATTCGTTGCCGGAGAACGTGGTACGGGCGGTTAGCTTGACGGAGTTTAAAAAGGGGTTAGATAGATTCCTAAAGGACAAGTCCATAGACCGCTATTAAATGGACTTGGAAAAATTCCGCATTTTTAGGTATAACTTGTCTGGAATGTTTTTACGTTTGGGGAGCGTGCCAGGTGCCCTTGACCTGGATTGGCCACTGTCGGTGACAGGATGCTGGGCTAGATGGACCTTTGGTCTTTCCCAGTATGGCACTACTTATGTACTTATGTACTTATGTACAGTGCACTACAAATGCTGACCCCTCCCACAACCAAATGCCTTGGATTTGACCGGGTTTGAGATGGCCGGCTTCAGTTTCCATTATGGGCAAAACCCAAGGCCGACCATCTCAAACCCGGCCATCTTTGATATTTGGGCGGCCCCAACTGTATTATCGAAAAAAAGATGGCCGGCCATCTTTTTCGAAAATACGGTTGGCTCCGCCCATTTACGGAGCCGACCACGGAGATGGCTGGTACCGTTCGATTATGCCCCTCCATGTGTCATTATAGAATTGGTGCCAAGTTATAGAATTGCCCCTATAGGGCTAGATTCTATATATCATGCCTAAAAAATTGGCGCCAAAAACATATATGCCTAGGTGTACTCTATAAAGCATGCCTACCTTTAGGCATAGTTTATAGAATACATCTAGGAATATTTTTTTTGGCATGGTTTATACAATACACTTAGTGGTGACTAAATGTAAGCATGGCCATTTATACCATGTAAAACTTGGTGTAAATTTCCACACCTAATTTAGGCACAGAGTGGGTATATTCTATAACACTGCGCATACATGTTAGGAATGCCCGCGACCTGCCCATGCTCCTCCCATGACCATGCTCACTTTTGAGATCTGTGTGGTAGAATTTACACACACCACTTTATAGAATACACTTAGCAAGTTGTGCGCATAAATTCTAATTAAAGCCAATTAGTGTAAATAATTGCTTGTTAAGTGGCAATTACTGGTGCTGAATGGCTTATTAAGCCAATTAAGTTGCATGCGCAAATCCAAAATACGACCGGATTTGCAAACGCAACTCAAAACGTACTATACAGAATCTAGGGGATAGTGTCTGGAGCTCCTACATCCACTCTGAAAGAGAGGATGGTACAGCCACCAGCTTCTTAGCAGAATCCAGGTATTTGAGAGAGCACAGAAAAAGTGCCCTGGCCTACTCTCGACCTGCAGCTCACAAGGGAAGGTCTTAAGCATCCTCTGGATGGAATCAGGGAATGAAAGCTCTTCAGCAGAGACCCATTCCTTGTCTGTGGCAGAGACGGTCTTTTGAAAATGAATTTACAACCCTGTGGGCAAAAGGTATCCATGGGTCTCTGAGCTGTTCAAGGCAAATTGAAAATTGTCCCACTACTTTTTAATCACATTTACAAACTGGTCTTGCTGTTATCTGCAAGCTTAAATTTCAAATGCTTTCAGGTAGACATTTTAAACATAACAATATTATTTGTTAAACTTACTTCACTTCCAATAAAAAAGTTGGTGTTGATGTTGTCAAGTGGTTTAAGATTTTTTGTTGAGGCAGATGTTAAGTTACTGTAATCAACATTTCCTTCATTTTTTTCCTTTTTGACCTCAACTTGAAATTTATCTTAAAAAGTTGACATAAAATTAATTTGTAATACACACATGTAGTTCACAAATACATTGTAAATTATATTCAGTTTGACTTAAGTCACAGAAGGATACAATCTAGCAGTAAAAGTGATTTCCCTTTGCTTCCGTTTTTGCTAAAATGTTAGGTTTGGACCGTGCTGTTAGGGAGGGCAAAAATTAAAGGCATTTCTATAAGCAAAGCAGGGTTTTACTTATTGAAATGGGGGTTTTGATTATTGCCAACCCTAAATGCAAGAAAGATTAACCACACTTTTCTGCAACATGGGTAAACTTTTCCACATTGACCAGAGGCATTTCTGGGGATGGGAAAATAAGAATATAAGTGTTGCCATACTGGGATAGACTGAAGGTCCATCCAGCTCGGTATCCTGTTTCCAAAAGTGGCCAATCCAGGTCATAAGTATCTGGCAAGATCCCAAAAGAGTAAAACAGATTTTATGCTGCTTATCCCAGAACAATCAGTGGATATTTCCAAGTCCATCTTAATAATGGCTTATAGACTTTTCTTTTAAACCCTGCTAAGTTTTCTTTCCACTTGTCCCCATGGCAGTCTATTCAGCATTTGACTACATGCAAGCAGGAAGGGAGGGAGGAAGGGGAGGGACAGGGGGAGGGGAAAGGGGATGGGTGGGTAATGGGACTGGTGGATATAAATTTGAGAAAATATTGGAACTCTGGATATACATATGTATGGTAATAGACGAATGTAGTCTAGTACGTTGTTGTTGAATTTTTAGTTGGAGTTGTGAAGCTGTTATAACTACTAAAGTTCCAATAAAAAACGTTATTAAAATAAAATAAACCCTGCTAAGTTAACTGCTTTTACTATATTCTTTGGCAACAAATTCCAGAGTTTAATTACATGTTGAGGGGTCCTTTTACTAAAGTGCGCAGAAACATGGCTTGTGGTAGTGTAGGCGCGGGTTTTGAGTGCGCGCAGAATCATTTTTCAGCACACCTGTAAAAAATGCCTTTTTTAAAATTTTTGCTGAAAATGGACATGCAGCAAAATCAAAATTGCTGAGCGTCCATTTTGGGTCTGATACCTTACCACCAGCCATTGACCTAGCGGTAAAGACTCATGCGGTAACTGGGCGGTAATGACCTACGCACGTCAAATGCCATTTGGTGTGCGTCCTTACGTGTGCCCGGAAAAAAAAAAGTTTGGATGCACATCTCAGACACACGCCAAAAATGAATTACAAAGCACCTCAAAAGGGAGTGACAGAAGGAGAATGCAAAAAGAAAGAACAAAAGTCCTAACTACAGATACTAGAAGAGAAAAATAGAGAAGTCCATGTGTGACAAAATGCTTCTGAAAAGAAAAACATTTTACTAGATAAGAGAGAGAGAGAGAGAGAGAGAACAATGAGTATGTCTTACTTGCTCTACAGAAAAAATGAAGACTAAGTAATGACCTCTGTGTTAACTTTAAGGCAATGTGTTCACCCATTCCCCACCCCAATATTGAATTTTCAATGTTAGCTGTTTAACTCAGCATTTAGCATGTGCTAATTCTAATACACTTCTCTGATAGTGCAACACCACTTTGTTAATGTGTGCTAAAACCAGTTTTAAGCAGTTAATACAGCTTAGTAAATAGGGTCTCAAAGCAAAAGTTATTGCCTTTACGATAAAAATGGACAATATATAGCAATTGGATTGGATATTATCAGCAAAACAAGCTAATCCAATCATCATTATTATGCTTTGTCAAAAGTTGGTCTGTAGTTCGTAATTGCTAATTTGTTGTGTGCTCTTGGTTTTTAATGTGAAAATAATAGCAAACTTTTTAATTTTCAAATATCTGTTTTTTTTTGGTTTTTTTTTTTGGGGGGGGGGGGGGGTTGTCAATGTGTTCCTTAATCTTTTCTCACAAGAGATTTATAACATGCATATACAGTGACCAGGTAATGTTTGCTCTGCGAAGTTGCAGAGTCATTTCATGCCCATGTAAACATTTTTACTGTTTTGTTATCTTGAGATGCTTAACTGTGTTTTGTTATTGTTTATAACACTATCAACAGTACTTAAAACCATCTTAATAATGTTTCCTGGAAATGAATATTATGCCATTATTACCTTGTATTTTGGTACTGTAATGCTCTTCTCCCAGGCTAATTTTAATAGGACTGTATTCTCCACCTGTGTCGATCCTAGATATAGTTACCTGTTTATGAGAATGAATAGTGTCAAAACACAATGTCTAATATCCCAAAGGTACAGACTTAGATCATTTTCAAACTGGTACATAACTTTATGCTCTATAAAGGCAAAGGATTATCATGCACAAGAAGTACATTATATTACCTATTTCATTTCAGACTCCCATGCCGGAAAGCACATGAAAAAGCTTTAAGATTAGAGTTTCTTGCCATCAATTGCCATTTTCATACTAAATTATAAACATAAATTCTTCTGGAGAAAAGCTCACAGCACAGAAGAATCCCTTTCTTTAAATTCTAAGAACAGAGAATTAATAACTTTTTTGCTGTTGTGCATTTGTAATTCTACAGACAATATATTTAGAAAATGATGGGGCCCTTTTACTAAGCTGTGGTAGACACTAGCGCATACCTACTAGGTGCCAAAAAGCATTCCTGCAAGATGCGATGAGGTGTTTGGTGGCAGTGTGCAGATTAGCACATGCTAATCCCATGCTAAAAATACTTCCTATTTTTTAGTGTGGGAGGCATGGCTATGGGCAGAGAGTAGGCATGCCCTGCGCTAATTGGGGAGTGTGGGTACATTGCCGCATGCTGCCCGATTAGCGTGGAATTAGTACAGGAGCCCTTACCACCTAGTAGATAGGTGACAGTAAGGGCTCCTATGGTGATGACCATGAATTAATTAAGAAATTAGTGTGTGGCCATTACGGGACAAAATGCAAATATAGCCAATTTATTGCTGTGCTAAAATACACTGCCACAATTTGGAAGTTATCATCCATTCAGCCTCAAATATAACCTACCAGTTAGTCAATTTCTCTGCATTCGAAGAGTTTGTTCTTCTTTACAAGATTTTAAAAAAATCAAGCAAAATTACTAGAACAAAGATTTTAGGCTAGAGGCTACACCCAACCAAAGAAGAGCAGGGATGCACAAACTCACCTACCTCTGCTGGGAGATTGAGAAATACTGAGTAGGTCAGGGTTGCACAGCCCCTTATACAGGTGTTATTACTCAATAATTCTCAGTCTCCTTCTGTTGGTAGGAGTGCATATTACCAACTCGCCGGGAAGGGTCTGGAGCAGATGATAAGGAAGCATTTATTTTCCCCTTCCCCCAACCTAATCCCCCTCCCCCCACCAGAACCCCTCCTCTCAAAATGGCTAAGTTTCAGAAAGCTGATTATGTAAATCATTTTTTAAATAACTGCTCCCAATATACTGTAGATTCATAAATTGAATGTGGTACCTTAATTAAAGGCTTCCAAGCAAGATCTAAGTTTATAAATGTAGTGGGTATTTCTTGAGGCCCATCAGGGAACTTTTCTTCATTCATTTTCTTCGCTGGCACTGGCAGGTTAGTAGCCGTTTTGGGTGGTCGAATATCCCAAAACATTACTGAGCTGCAAGCAAAAAAATGTATTATGAAGAAGCATATCACTCTGATTGTAGGAGATACAGAGAGGCATTTTCAATATGACATTTAAATCCGACTTTGGATGTTTTGCTCAAAACGTCTACAATTCAAAGTGGTAAATGATTTTTGAAAATGAAAAACATCTCTTTGTTTCGAAAATGGCTTTTTTCTAGACTTTGCTGTACTCGGTGCATTTATCTTTTGGACCATTAAAAAAAAATGTCCAAATGAAAAACACACAAAATCAAGCCACTGGGATGTAGGAGAAGCCAGCATTCTTAGTAAACTGGCCACACAGACATCCCAGCAGAACAGCAGAGCACTCTAGGAGGTACTGTAGTGGACTTCACATAAAAAGGTCCCAGGTACACATCTCACCTTTACCCCCTTATACTTTATTATGAGCCCTCCAAAACCTACCAAAAATTTACTGTACCCAACTGTACACCACTACAATAGCCCTGATAGCTGCAGGCCTGATCCAGCAAGAACTACTGGTATGCATAAGATACTTTATGCTTAGGGCTTCAGATATTCAGTTATAACTGCCCCCTCTGACATCAATGCCCCGTTTCAGATGAGATGGGACTGAGAGAGCTGGCAACCACAAGAATAGAGGTTGTGGCTCTCTGAATGTTCTCTTAATTAATGCCACAGCTAGTCCCGGGAAGCACCAGTGGCTGAGGTGCTGGGGGGGGGGGGGGGGAAGAAGAAGTTAGGGGTAATAGGAGAGGTGAGGAGAGAGAAGAGATACTGGATGCAGAAGGTGAGAAAATAGGGAGATGCTGGATGGAAGAGGTGAAAGCGAGAGATGAGGTGCTGGATGGAAGAGAGAGAAAGAAAACAGATGCAGGATGGATGGAAGGAGGAAGGAAAAGATGCTAGACAGAAGGGAGAGAGAGGGAGAGAAAGGAGTGATGCTGAATGGAAGAGAGAGAGAAAGAGAGAGGGGGGGAGAGATGCTGAATGAAAGTGGGGACAGAAAGAAGAGATGATGTATGGAAGGAAGGGGAGAGAGGAGAGATGGTAGATAGAAGTACAGGGAGAGATAGAAGAGATGGTGGAAGGGAGAGAGGAGAGATGCTAGAGGGAGAGTGAGGGATGAAATATGTTGGAAGGAAGGAGGGGAGAGAGAGGAGAGAAAAGAGATGCTGGAAAGAAGGAACAAGAGAGAGAGAGAGAGAGAGAGAGAGAGCTGAGATGCTGGATGGAAGTGGGAGAGAGAGGGGGGATTCTGGATGGGCATGGAGGAGAGAAGGGGTGAGAGATGCTGAATAGAAGGGGGTGCAGAGAAAGGGGAGATGCAGGATTGAAGTGGGAGAGAGTTACTGAAAGACTGGAGAACAGGAGGGCCAGGTTAAGGGAAAGAGATACAAAGCCATAGGGAAATGCAATAAAAAGAGGGAAATTGAAGCCTGGATAATAAGAATCAATGAATTATGGACACAGATGCAGAAAAATAAATGGAAGAAAGCAGAAAAGAAAAAATGAATGTTGGAAATGGATGTAGTAGATGAAGTAAAGAAAAGAGTTTAGAGAAGGTAGAGGAAAGCAGAAACCAGAGACTGGGACCAACATGATTTAAAAAATTAAATGGTCAGACAATAAGGGTGATAAAATATTTCTATTTTTAATTTAGGATAAAGTAGAGTGGTAACCATGTTATTCCACTCTAAAGGTTAATAAATTAAAATAAAACCAAAAATAGAAAATAACATTATACCTTTCTATTGGACTGACAATACATTTTTGACTAGCTTTCAGAGGCCCAAACCACCTTCCTCAGGTCAAGGCAGTACACCATAATAAGAGTATACTGTCCTGACCCAAGAAAGCTTTTAGCCTCTGAAAACTAATCAAAATATATATTTTAAATTAGTCTAGTGCCCCCCACCTCCCACCCAGTGACCCCAACCCCGTACCTGGAATGAGACAGGAGTGATGCCAACTTGCTCCTGCCCCCAGGTACCACCATCTGCAAAATGTAAGTGCTCCACCCCATCTGGTGCATCCAGGATGCACCGCATGGGTGGGATACCATCATTTTGCAGATGGCAGGAGCGAGTGGACAATGTTCCTGCCTCGTTCCAGGTATGGAGTTGGGAGTCACAGGGTGGGAGGGCACTAGCCTACTAGGGAGTTTTGTGTGGGACTGAAGAGGAGGGAGACTACCAAGGATTTGTGTGTGAGGGGGTGGACGTGGGGGCCATTAGACCACCTGGGAATTTTTCAATTTATTATTGGGCCGGGCCAGGGGGGTGTTTGGGTAGGTTGGGGCCGATGTAGGAAGCAGTTCAGGGCAGGGTAGTCTGGTTGGAGGAAGAGATAGGGTGCTACTAGACACCCACTCCTCTCAACCAACCCTTATACACTGCCCTGGTCCCGGAGAAAAATGTTTCCCATGCTAAATGTATGTGAGAAACTTTATTTTAGCATTACTGTGGGGTAATTAATAACTGCATTAATGTGCATTTAAATGCGGTCTGCAGTAATGGTTTCACCATGAGTTAACACTCCTGCTGAAACCATTTGAGCCTAGCTCGGCTGGTAAAACCCGCAGTAAAACTGGGTTAAAGCTGAGCTAATGCTTTGTGCATCAACCCCTAAGTTTGTACCTGTGGCAACAGAATGTTAAGGGACTTGTCCAAGATCTCAAGAAGCAGCAGTGGGATTGGAACCTTGGCTTTCCTGGTTCTCAGTGTGCTGCTCTAAACTGCAAATACAGATAATACATATTCGAAACATGTTTGGTACCTCAACAGTAAACTAGAGGCCTGGTAGCTGTTTGGCAACATACCAAAAAAAAATCATTTTATGGCTGCCATTAACCACAGGATTTCTGTTACAGTGCTGCTGAATACCATGGATCAAATGGTCAACAGAAAAATGATGGACTGGGGAACTAGGGCTGACTGGGAGCCAATGTTCAAGTACGTGCATATATTTCCAGACTACAGCAGATACTGCTCTGTTCAACATGTTGTATGTAGGTGTGTATTATTTTGATTTTTGTTTTGGTACATAATTCCTTGGAGTGTATTCAGTGTGCATAATACCATCAATAACAGAGGTAACAGGGGGAGACAGCTGGTGCATCTGATCCAAAGGCACAATAAAGGGTCTTTCACAGCTGTGTTCAAAAATGTGCCTACTGTCCCTTTACTGCTGATGTAGGTGTTGTTCCCCTACCCTAAAGATTTTACCTTGTCCCACCATAACCTACTCACTCCATCCTAGCCCCATCCTACCTTAGTCTTGCTCTAACCCTACCCCACCTTAGCCTCCCCAAACAGCTGAACCACCAACTGCTTGTAAGACTTAAGTTTAAAACTACTGAGTATCAACAGCAGAAATTTCAAGTGCAATGATCAGTGATACTAAAGAAATAATACCAGTCAGGAGAACATGTTACAAGCTGTACACAAACGCCATTCTCATTTTCATGTGGATAGCCCATTTGGTCCACCTTAACAAAAAAAAAAAACAGAAAATACAAACAAAGGAATAGTCATAAGCTACATATTTATGACATATTAACAAATATAGGGGTCCTTTTACTAAGGTACACTGAAAAATGGCCTGCGGTAGTGTAGGTGCGTGTTTTGGGCGCAAACAGATCCATTTCTCAGCGCGCTGGCAAAAAATGCCTTTTTAAAATTTTTGCCAAAAATGGACGTACGGCAAAATCAAAATTGGACTGTGTCCATTTTGGGCCTGAGACCTTACCTCCAGCCATTGACCTAGCGGTAAAGTCTCATGCGGTAACCGGGTGGTAATGACCTACGCATGTCAAATGCCACTTGGCATGCGTCCAATACACGCGTCTGAAAATAAAACTTATTTTTTGGATGCACCAAAAATGAAATTACCGCAAGAGCCACACAGTAGTTGGGCAGTAACTCCATTCTAGTACACATTGGATGCGCATAGACACTTACGCGGCTTAGTAAAAGGGCCCCATAAATAGTTAAATAAACTTAGGTGCAAAGATGATTTTTATTGGTCATGGAAATCAGTGCTTGATGTTGCTATAAATAAGCACAAAGTCATTATAGAAAAAAAGGAATACTGCTGACAAAGAAAGATCATTAGGCCTAGCTAATTTGTGTATTTACCCTACCTACTGATTTTTTTGGAACTCTGTATCTGTCCCATGCCATTTCAATTATGATATGATTTTTACTCCACCAGCTAACTTTGTTATTGTTTCATGCATCAGCTTCTCTCTCTCTCTTTTTTTTTTTTTTAAATACTTCCTTAAGTTATGCTTCTGTAGCATAGAAACTTTATATACAGCAGTGGCGTAGCCAGACCTGAGATTTTGGGTGGGCCCAGAGCTAATATGGGTGGGCACTATAGATGGATAGATAGATAGATAGATAGATATAGATAAATATATATATAGAGAGAGACATGAGTAATGTTTCTTGGGATACTACAAAATAATGCCTTAGAATGCACTTGATGATGGATTTCTAAGTATTCTGCCCAACAGCTGCCCTGCATCAACATAAACCACTTACTTAATGTGGGGAAAAAAAACAATAGTTTTAAATATAGTTACATTATGCCATATCAAAGTTGATCAGATATGTCTACTATAATGGCAAATATGTCAACACACATAACAGTATAATCACAGCAATGGCATATACTTTGCTTAACAAATGTAAATGCCTGATTAAGCAAAACAGGAAGAAAACCTTGGAAGACTTTTTCCCTTCCTTTGGCTCTACTGCTTTCTCTCTCTATTCTGATGCTGACAAAATAAAATTGCCAGTTTGGCACATATCCTTCAACTTTGCTTTATAAAAGAAATGTATATCAAAGGACAGAACGAATCACAGACGAAGAACAAACCAAAAATACTTTATTGAAAATGATCCAACATGACCATGTTTCGCCTGAAGGCTAGGGACATTTGTAAAAACAAACAGTTTAAAATAAAAACCAAGAACAAAGTACAGGTGTGGTTATATATATTCAAGAAGTGTAACTATTTAAATAGAACAGTGTAGTGTGCTTTAATATAAAAACAGTAAGTGCATAAATGTACAATTCCAAAGCTGTATAATAGTATGTAGCAAATTAAGTTGAGAACCTATGCTCACTAAAGAATGAAACTATGCTCACTAAAGAATGAGGCGCCGTCTTTTGGTGTTGAATATATCAATAATTCTGTCATAGTCCAATGAATCACACAGTTCTCTTTCAAATGATAACAGTGACAGATTATGGAGGCGACTGGTAAGCATTGAGGCTCTTGATGCCATTTTGATCCTGTTTACAGTTGAAAACAATCGTTCCACAGTGCAAGTTGACATCGGCAGAGTGATAAGTACTCTTAAAAGGGCACTGACATTTGGGAAAATGTCCACATTGCAGCTGTCTAGTACTTCAATTAAAGATGGAAAATTTATACCTTCTACTACTTTGCGTTTTAGATGCTGAACAAACACTGTTAATTCAGCCTCCTCTTTGGTAATGCCATATAATGTACACGGGGGCAATAGACTCTCTCTTCGGCCAAAGGCCTCAGATGTTGGCATACAGGCAGCAGAAGCAGTCATCATTCCATAAGCATCATCTTGAAAACGATTATTCAGTTCACTTAGCTGGCAGTCAATAATCTCATTCCACAGATGTCTCAAATCTTCATTGCTTTGCACAGAAGAAGATTTACCCAAAGTGGAAAAAACCAATGAATCACCAAACTTTATAGGTAGCTTTGTCTTTCGAGAGGAAGAAACATCCCACTTTTCAATATCATTTTTCTCCATGTGATCCTCTGTTAATTTAAGAACTTTATCAAAGTCATTTGATGTGTTCTCCCTAAACTGAACAAAAGTTTCTTTTAGACACTCTATAAGATTTATGCAATCTGTAACAGACAACGTGGCACTCTGTAGTCCTTTTGTGGCAAAATCACTGCTTTCAAATAATTTCCCAAATGTAACTGCCAGAAATAAGAATTTCTTTGTCTCTATATGCTGTAGAAGTGATAAGGAATCTAGTTTTGTCTGTCCAGCAGCATTTGAAAATTCAGCAAGTACTTCAAGAATAACATCAAAAAGTATCAATAATTTTTTCACAGAGCCAGATTTTGAGCTCCACCTTGTGTCTGTTGATCGTTCAAGTTCAAGACATGGTCTATCAGGATGCAGTTGTTTCTGTACTTCCAAAAATCGAGCATGCCTATATGTACCTGTCATAAAACTATGCAAGGAGTTCAGAATTTCAAAAAATGTGCTAACAGAGGGACATGCTTTAGATGCTGTGCAGAGAACCAGATTGAGGCGATGAGAATTACAGTGCACATAAACAGCCCGCCGAAACGTGCGTTTCAAAATGACATGAACACCTCCTTTGTTTCCAGACTTCACAGATGCTCCATCAAAGCTGAAGCCAACACATAACTCTGGATCTAATTCAAGCACTTCAATCACTTTTATGATTTTATCAGAAATCCCATTTGCTGTCATGTCTGCAGTATCAAGAAATCCAACTGCCCTTTCCTTTATTATCCCTTTGTGTAGGTACCTGACACATACTGCAACAAGCTCACATTTAGAGAGATCTTTGCATTCATCACCCAGGATTGCATAGTATGTATTATCGGTTTCATGTATTTCGGATTTGATTTTGCGTAACAGTAGTATAGTGGCAGATTCTAACAGTTCATTCTGAATATCTGGGCTCATTAGAGTTGCATTCTTTGGAAGTTTTTCAAGGCGACTTTTGATACTGTCGTCATATTTGCTAAGGAGTTTGAACATTTCCAAAAAGTTCCTTTATTTAAGGCTTCTTCTGTCTCTCTGTGTCCGCTTAATGGCACAGAATATCACAATATCAAGTACTACTTTGATGTGTTCACAATTCCTTTCAACTAAAGAAAAGTTCATGGCATCTTGGTTTAGTTGATTGAAAATGTTTCCCCGACCTCCTGGTAAGTGACTTTGTCTGTAGTCTTCAAATTTTCCTAGTGCAAGACAGTGTGCCTTGCTGGATTCATGTTTTGAGCAGCTCTGATTCATGTGCTTCCAATCTCTAAAGCCAGTTCTTGTGAAAGTTTCTTCAGCCCGGGTATCAGAAAAATGTCTGCACGCTTTGCAAAACACTGCATCCTGGCTTGCACTGTATTCCAGCCAGCAAAATTTATCATACCAGTGAGATGAAAACTTCGGGACTTGCCACTAATTGTACAAACTGGGAAAGCCTGTAACTTTGGCTGTTTTGGTGGTTCATCAATGTCAGATAAATCTGAAAGTAATTCCATCGGTTGCACACCAGGTTTACTGATCTGTGAGCATAAAGTAGAACTTGTTGAGGGAACAGCATCCTCACCATGCTCCTCTAGATGTGGTTTTTCAATTCTATCTGCATCCTCACCATGCTCCTCTATACGTGGTTTTTTGAAGTAGTTTAGTAATGAACTCTGTTTTGCCATGGGGGCAGAATAAGGAACACTATCAGGAATATATTTATCTCTGGAACACTTCCGGGATTTTCTCTCCTCGAAGCTAAAATCATAATAACTTCAGTAGTTTTGTGATAAGGATCTTCTGAGTTTACATTACATAAAGGACTCAAATACAAATCCACATATGCATCCAGCTTTTCCTACCTAAGCGCACAACTATGGAACGCATTGCCAAAGCAGTAAAACTACGCTCGACCACACCTAAATTTTCAGAAAGCACTAAAGACAGACCTGTTCAGAAGAGCATACCCCACCGACCCAACATAAAAATACTGGACACTTGCAACACAATGTAACCAAAGACCGTAAACAGACATTACCTGACTCTTCTTCCCCCTTCCCTCTCTAAGTTCTCCCAATTGTACCTACCATAGATGCATCTCATTCTACAACAGTATCACTTTGTATTCATTCATACCATGTATTTGTTCAGACCAGAATTGGTTAACACCATTGACGGTTACATGTAAGCCACATTGAGCCTGCAAAACTGTGGGATACAAATGTAACAATAATAATAACACATCCAACAACATAGGTAGCAGAAGCATAATAAAGTGGCCCTTTTACTAAAACTTAGCACACCCACAATCCTGAACAATGTATTCACAATTGTAGTAGCACCTCATAATAGTAACACAAAATCACTTTGTTGCCAAGTACTTTGTGATCCTGCAAAGAGGCTTTCTTAGAGCCTATATTGCAAACGATAGCACCAGTTCCAATAACAGTACCTTTAAAAAGGCAGCAGTGAATATACACAACAAACACAACAGCAATACACATCCCATTGGAAAAGCCAGACTCCACTTCAGGCACAGCTCCTTGTGACTCTGGGCAAGTCACTTAACCCTCCATTGCCTGCCGCATTGAGCCTGCCATGAGTGGGAAAAAGCCACATGCCAGCAGAAACTCTCATCTGCTCATGGTCACATGCAGACCACAGACCAACCCTCATCAATTACAGAATAAAGGAGCAAAAATTATAAATTTATTGATTTAGTTACTAAATTTTTATGCCACATTATCTCTGCAGTACTAAACAGATCACAATTCAACACACATTAATTTTAAAACATATTACAAAAACATAAAGACCTTCCCTACCCTACCAGATTCATCCCAGGCAGCCTGGCATCAGCATTCCTTCAATAATCTCTATCTATCCCCATAGCTCAGCATCAGCCCTTCCCTTCTCTACCTTACCCCCGCTCCCCATCCATCCCTGTAGCCCAGTATCAATCCTTCCCTTCCCCACCATCCATCCCATAGCGAAACATCAGCTCTATCCTTCACCCCACTCCTCCCTGTAGCCTAGCATCAGCCCTGTCCTACTCCTACCCACCCCCTATGGAATTTTTCTGCACGCACTGGTCCACCCAGAGAAAAACCGCCGATGCCTACACTTTTTTTTAATTTTAATTTTAAACTAGGCACTGCAGAGACCATCCCACCCAAAAACCCACCAAAATGAGAGAAGACAACTTTTTAAAATAAGCTAGCTTGGCACTATTAAAATTTATTGTTGGGGAATTTTTGGGTGGAGATGGGCTCCTCATTGCCCTAGGCACCGGCAGTGAAATGTCTACCCCCCCCAATCCAGAAGCCCACTACCAGACCACAGCCATCATTTGATTACAAAGAATAATCAAAATGCTGGCAGGTCATGGTGGTGGGCTTCGGGGTGGGCTCTTCACTGCAGGGCAAAAAAGGTATATTTTAATCATTAAATATATACATTTTTTGCCCTAGGCAGTGAAGTGGTTACCCCACCCAGAAATTCCACAACAATAAATTTTAATAGTGCCCAGGCAAGGCCCCAGCTTAATTTAAAAAAATATACATGATGATTTTTATGATGAAAAAGAAAGCATTTACAATTTTATTACCTGCTCCTGCTGGGCTGGGCTGGGCTGGGCTGCTGCTTACCTCTTGGCACTGGCAGTAAGAGAGGAGGAGGAGACACTGGGACTTTCTGCCTTGCCTTCTGGAATGATCTTCTGAACTTTTCTTTCCCCCACATGCAGGTAGGACCAGCTGAGGCTCGCCTCGCACCTACGTGCGTGCGTGCACGTGCAGCAATTTTTTTTTTAGCCTGCCTGCCCTGTGTACCCTCAGATGCCATGACCACGAGCGGAAGGAGAGGCGAGAGCAAGGCCGCGCACAGCGATGTCCAGATTCCTCCAGTCAGTGAGTGGTACTGGCGCGCTGCATTGCACTCCCGAAGGTAGGGCGCCTAGTAGGCGGGCCGGGCTGATGTTGCAGTGAGCCTGATCAGCTGAGCGCTAGGCCGCGATGCGTGTGTCTGCTTGGGTGGTGTGGGCGAGACCGGCGGGCCTGAGTGAGATGAATCGGGCTGCCGTGCGGCTGGAGACTCTGTCCGTCGGAGCCCGAGATCAGCTAGCGGGTGCGCCATGCGGGTGCCGTCCCTGCCATGCTGCTGCTGTCGCGAACTCACGATGTTTGTGATTGGGTGGGCCTGGGCCCAAATTGGGTGGGCCCGGGCCCACCCAGGCCCAACCTTAGCTATGCCCCTGATATACAGTGGCCTAGTGGTTAGGATGGTGGACTTTGGTCCTGGGGAACTGAGGAACTGAGTTTGATTCCCGGCACAGGCAGCTCTTTGTGACTCTGGGCAAGTCACTTAACCCTCCATTGCCCCATGTAAGCCGCATTGAGCCTGCCATGAGTGGGAAAGCGCGGGGTACAAATGTAACAAAAAATAAATAAATAAATAATAAAATATACAGCGAAACCAGTGAAACATAGTGGTTAGGAAATTCCTCCTTTCAAACTGACATCTCCCCATTCTCTACTCTCCCAATCCTGTAAATGGCCTTCACAACCCCAGAATAACCCTTTCCCTGCAACTTTTCCACCCCCCAAAATACCCCTGCAACTGTTCCATGACCCTACAAACTGCCCCAACCTCAAAAATAATGACCCAACAGCTATCCCCTTGAAGCCATACCTTCCACAGAAAACTTTCCGAAATCTAGTACAATCCACAGTGCTCACCCATGCCGACTATTGCAACAGCATCTACATTGGATGCCAAGCCCAAATCATGAAAAACTCCAAACCGCCCAAAACACAGCAGCTAGACTCATTTTGGCAAATCACGATTCAAAAGTGCAACACCACTTTGTGAAAAACTTCAATGGCTCCCAATCAAGGATGTATAAACTTCAAAGCCCACACAATGATCCACAGATCCTCAATGGCGAATCTCCAAGCTACATGTCCAACCTGATCGATCTTCCAGCCAGGAACTGGACCAGAACTTCTAGAACATATCTCAATCTTCATCTTCCTAACTGCAAAGGTCTCAAATACAAAACCTACTACGCATCCAACTTCTCTGTCATAGGCAGCCAACTCTGGAATGCCATACCTCGACACATCCGAAAAACCACTGAACACCTACCCTTCCGAAAACTGCTGAAGACTTACCTCTTCAAACAAGCCTACCCAAAAGACCCGTCCTAATTCTCAAACATAATTCCACACCATTAGTATTACCCACACTACAATCCCTTCCCCACATCTCTTATTATTGCCCTACTCTATGTAATTATGTCATCTCTGCGACACCTTGTTCCATACTTTGTATCATCTCTGTGATACTTTGTACCATACTTTGTAAGCCGCACTGAACCTGCTATCGAGCGGGAAAGAGCAGGGTATAAATGCCACACATAAATAAATAAATAAAACCTGCTCCAGTACCCCACTAGCTCCCCTAATCCCAAAAACTATCCACTGCAGCTGCCACTGGCACTATATAGACTTCCCCACTCTTCTCCACAACTATCCCACCATCCCACAAACTGCACCCACACCCACAACTGCCCCAGCACCCCACAAACTGCTCCAATCACAAAACCTACACTCCTGGCAACTGCCTCATGATGCTTCCAACTGTCATACCCTCAAAAACCAGCACCTCCAACTGCCATGTCATGCACACATATGTACACACACAACACATGCAGAGGGATTGGAAAGAATTCCATGAGTCATGCTCTGCATACTTTCCCCACTTTTTAAAAATATAATACCTTCCAAAGATTTGCAACTCAAATTGTTTTCACCATTCACTCTCAAGAAGCCAAAAATAATGAAGATAAATTAAGTTCCATTGAATATTTCTTTCTATTTTTTCTAATCTTTTTATCAGTTGTCTATAGAGACTATGCAATTTATTTCAACAGACATTACATAAATATCAAATGCATTTATAGATCAAAAAGTAACAATTTTCATCTTCAAGTGCTTACAAATTATTTTAGATTCTATTGGCAAAAACTATTTGATAACTGGAACTGTCTCCTTATTCTAGATAATATATTTGGGGGATAATTTTATAACAGCATGACTATGTTTAGGGGCCCAAGGGTGCCTATGTGGTGACTATTCTTTAAAGGATAGTAGGCATTTACTTTTCCTTTATAGAACACTAGCATAACCAGATATATACATGTGTTTGCTAGATAGGCACAAGAACTTATGCCAGTCATGAGCTGGTGTACATGCCTAAATGCCAAAGATACATGTGTAACTTACAGTAGTCTATAAGTTATGCGTGTAAGTGTGAATTCTGCCCACATTCCACTCAGACACTGCCCAGCATGCTAAGTAAGATATGCACATATTTACAGAACAGTGATGTGCAGAATTTTGGCATTCATGTGCCTATGTTGAGCAGGGACTGTCTCTTCATGTTCTAGTGTTCAGTGCTGCGTACGTCTAGTAGCGCTATAGAAATGATAAGTAGTAGTAGTATGTACACACATAAGTGTGCCTATACCATTATTCTAAACATCTACACACATAATCGGCACATAAATGTTAGTGCCTGTTCAATAGAAATGCCCCCTAAGTGCTTCAAATGCTTTAATATTATTATTATTATTATTATTATTATTATTATTTTTAGAAATGTAAGAAGTAATATTAAACATTTACCTCAAAGAGGTCTGGTAGCCAGTGGAGATCTGTTATCAGTGCTTTATGCCCAAATTCTATGGAAGACAACGCACAGTATCTCACAAATTGTGCTGCAGCTGTAGTTTTTGCTTCTAATCCTCTCTAAAAGATTTGTAAAAGATAATAACTGAAAATGCTATATTCTGAATGCAGTTTAAAAGGAAACAAAAAAAGAGCAATATCTGAATTTTATTTTCATCCAATATTCTGCACTGCCAGTCTGCCATAATAACCATTCTATATACCAGGCTTCTCCAACTTTTTCCTATCGAGGGCCACATTTCATATCTTGTATCATTTGGAGGGCCAAAACAAAAACCATCGTATTTTGCCACATTTCATCAAGTAGTGGCAAAATACAATAGAGCGTTGTCCCCTCCCCAGACTCCACCCAGTCTCACTCTCTCTCATGTTCCCCCCCCCCCCCCAATGGTCTTCACCCAGTGTTTTTCCCCTCACATGGCTTCAGCTGCAGAAGACACAGCGCAAGCTTGGGCTGCATGGTTGTGGAAATTCGGTTTGGTTTCATGGTTTCAAGTCTCATAAGACTTGAAACCACAAGACTAACCTGAATGTTTGGCACCATGTGGCTCAAGCTTACAGGGCACCAAGTCATGGCTCTGAAGCAGGAATTTTGCTGTAAGCACCACAAGGATTGCTAAGCCTCTGAGGGCCAGAAAAAAGCACTTGGTGGGCCAGAGTTTGGCCCACGGGCGTTGGTTGAACAAGCCTGCTATATACCATATTATTGTATCACACCTTTTCTACAATCTGAATCTCTTCATAAAAGCGGTTAATAAAGCCAAATAAATAAATAAATCTGAAAATAAAACCTATAGCAAAACTGACATAAAACAATAAAGAGCACTTGAACAATATGAAACAAATTGTTTTTAATAACTGTAAATTCCCAGGTATATCTGGCTTATCTTATTGTTAAAGCACACCGAATTATCAAAGTTATGCGCGGTATACAAGAGATTTTAATGTAATGTTTTGTGTTTAGGATATGTTTTCCAATAGACCTATCTGAGACTAATGGCTAATGTTTGATTTTGGTTATTATTCAGTGCTCCTACCTGATTACCTAGTACTGACCAGGCCAGGCAGTGTATCAGTTGTAACTGTCATGGTATTATCCAGGCAGTGCTGGAGTGGTCCGAGGACAGAGTCAGGCTGAAGCCAGGCATTACCTCGGCACTGCTGATATTCAGCGCAGTACCCAGATGACTATTCAGTAAACTTAGGACAGAAAAAAGGCTTTCCCGAGTTTACCGGGTAGTTATCCGTGAACCGCCACTGAATATCAGTGACACCCAGGCAGGGCCGTGCCAAGGGTCTGTGGCGCCCCCCTGCAAGGGATCGGGTGGCGCCCCCCTGCAAGGGATCGGGTGGCGCCCCCCTGCAAGGGATCGGGTGGCGCCCCCCCCCCCCCCGCAGGGGATCGGGTGCCGCCCCCCCTGTGAAGATGATCACTGTCCTCTCTCCCCTGCCCTCCCGCTCCCATGTCCCAACTGCCCGCTCTCTTCTCCCCCCAACAAAATCTCTTTTAAATTTACCTCGTCCGGCTGGCAGGGCAGCGAACGGCGCAGCGTCAGTGAAGGAGGCGGCGCTCCCGACGACTCTACTGGTCTTCCCTTTGCTCAATGTCCTGCCTTCTTCTGACGTCATTTCCTTGACATCAGAAGAAGGCGGGACATTGAGCGAAGGGAAGACCAGTAGAGACGTCGGAGCGCCGCCTCCTTCACTGACGCTGCGCTGTTCGCTGCCCTGCCAGCCGGACGAGGTAAATTTAAAAGATATTTGTTGGGGGGAGAAGAGGGCGGGCAGTTGCGACACGGGAGCGGGAGGGCGAGGCAAGCGTGGCACGGCGGGGCGCCCCCCAGAGGACGGCGCCCCCCTGACACGCTTACCTCGCTTACCTCGCTTACCGCGTTGGCACGGCCCTGCACCCAGGTAACTCCCGGTGGCTGCCCCAGACTCGGGCATTCAGTGTCAGTAGTAACATAATAAGTGACTGCAGATAAGACCTGAACGGTCTATCCAGTCTGCCTAACAGTCTCATTCATTCTCAATTCTAGATTCAATCAACAATGAATGTGATATTATACACGTGATCATGATCTTTCTTTGTTGTTTCAGGGACATAGACCATAGAAGTCCATCCGGCTGTATCCTTATATTCCAACTACAGGAGTTGCCGTCAAAGCCTATTCAAATCCATCTTGTCATTTGTGGGACAGAGGCTGGAACTGAATATCTGGCTCTAATTTAGCTGCTGGTGGAACAGTTTTTAGGAATTGCTGAACACTGCTGGCTGTATATTACCCTTTTAGATTTTTATTAAGTGACTCTCTTCATAAAGGCAGTTAATAAATCCCAATAAATGAAGAAAGAAAGAAAGAAAGAAAGAAAGAAAGAAAGAAAGAAAGAAAGAAAGAAAGAAAGAAAGAAAGAAAGAAAGAAAGAAAGAAAGAAAGAAAGAAAGAAAGAAAGAAAGAAATACTGTCATAGAAACACAATGCACTGTAACTCAAACATACATCTACAGGTGAGCTTTTCAAATGTCAACCTATATATAGGTATATAGTTAGAGAGTACACATGTACTTTCCATTTGAACATTACCACAGGAACAAAATACTAAGCAACTTTGCACCTGTTTTTCTGCAGGAAAACATTGTATGGGAAATAATGCATATAGATTTGAAAATACTATATAAAATCTTTTTGGCTCTGAACTTCAAAATAAACCTTCATATCCCAACCCCCTCCCAGCGCTACTTAATAGTTGTTGCCATGCAGAGCAACAGGCTGGCTGATCCAATACCTCAGTGGCCCACCCCATGTCTGCTCTCAAGCTGGCTAAAATTACAAGGCCTATTTACTAAAATTACCTAGTAAATAAGACCCTGCAGTAGCTGTGGAACCCTGGGTGTATTTTTAGCTACATTAAGAGGCTCTTCTGCAAAAATGTGTTAAGATTTGGACTTAACGTGCAATGCAGAATTTTAATGTGCAGCAAGCCCAAAACTAATGCTGCATCAAGAAGGAGTTGTACATTAACATTCAGATTTACGTGCGGTATATTTCCCCGGTTAATGTGGAAACACTTAGCACCTCCTAAGCAATGGGAGGATTGTGGAAGTGTCAGGGCAATCAACCCCTATAACCTATGCTCATGGTTATAGAATTCAGGGGACTGTGCCCAGATTTAAGCACAGGCATTTACACCAGCTTTTCACTGGCCTAAATGGCTGCACCTAAATCTAGGCGTGTCCACTTGGCCTATGTGCTATTCTATAAACTGCATCTGAATGTAGACATAGTTTATAGAATACAGCTAGGCATGTAAATCGGACACGCCTATATTTTAGTCAGCATCAGTGGCGTAGCAAGGGGGGCGGGAGGGGTGGTCCACCCCGGGTGTCAGCTCAGGGGGGGTGCTCCCTGCCATCTCCCCCCCCCCCCCGGGTGCAGCACGATGACACCCCCCCCGACCCAATGCCTACCCTCCTCCGTGCAACCAGCTCCCTACCTTTAAAAAAAATATTGGAATCCGAGGCGAGGCGCAGCGCCTCACACCTGCACATAAAAGAAATGTGGTCCATCTCATCGGGCCTTCCCTCGCTCTATCTGTCCCGCCCTCCGCTGACGCAACTTCCTATTTCCGCAAGGGCGGGACAGAGAGAGCGAGAGAAGGTCCGATGAGATGGTCCACATTTCTTTTACGTGCAGGCGCGAGGCGCTGCGCCTTGCCTCAGATTCCGATATTTTTTTTAAAGGTAGGGAGCTGGTTGCACGGAGGAGGGTAGGCAGTGGGTTGGGAGGGGGGGTGTCGATGCGCCGAGGGGGGGTGTCATCGTGCTGCACCCGGGGGGGGGGGTGCAACGGCGAACTGCCCCGCCCCGGGTGGCAGCCCCCCTTGCTACGCCACTGGTCACCATATATAGAATCTAGCCCTAAGTGCAAAACACCCTTCAGTAAAAGGGCCTCCCTAAATGAGGGCAGTTTTAAAACGGCTAATCAGAGTGGAGGAGTGGCCTAATGGTTAGAGCACCAGTCTTGCAATCCAGAGGTGGACAGTTCAAGACCCACTACTGCTCTTTGTGATTGTGGGCAAGTCACTTAATCCTCCATTGCCTCAAGTATAAAATTAGATTGTGAGCCCTCCTGGGACAGAAAAATATCCAGAGTACCTGAATGTAACTCACCTTGAGCTACTACTGAAAAAGGTGTGAGCAAAATCTAAATAAATAAAATTTACCCAGGCAAATTCCTTACTATCCAGGTAAACACCTTGGAACATTGCCCTCAAACGGCATATAACTCCAAACTAAAGTAAATTTATTTGTGTACATTCTAACTTTACATTTCTTTTTTCCTTTATTGTTTACACACAACTAACCACAGTGGTTACGTTCTTGCTTCTAGATGGTTTGGTACTGTGTAATCTTTCTTCATACTCAGAAATATCCCATAACACAACCTAAAGAGAAAAGAAGCAGTAAATGAAGAATATTTCATGCTTTAAATTAAAAGTGTAAAGCATAACTTTTATAACATACACAATAGCAAATCACAATACAAATACTTCATGGCTTGGAGGCCTAAGATTTTAAAAGTAACTATAGGCTGGGTTAACACCTATTGTTTATTGAAAGGCCCCATCAATCTCAGTGGGGACTATTTATTAATGCTTTTTAGAAATATCCTGCTGTATTTTAACAAAACAACAACAAAAAAAAAATCATTCATCTTGATACTTTAAACATAGGGGTAATATTCAGCTTGCAGCGGTCAGCTTTATTATTTTTTTTTAAAACACTAACTGTGGCTGGCTAAATTAGCCCTGGATATTCAGTACATATTCATGTATGGGCCCGCACAGAATATCCAGGGCTAACTATCCCACTGCTAGTCCTCAGAGCTTAAGCAAGACCAGATCGATATTCAGCTGGGGCTGCATAATAGTTATGTGGGCCCCGGCTGAATACCAGTCATGACCCCCATAACTATTTATTATTATTATTTGTTGCATTTGTATCCCACATTTTCCCACCTATTTGCAGATTCAATGTGGCTTACATTATTCTGTAATGACGATCGCCATTTCCGGAATGAGAAATACAAAAAGGTATTGCATTAAAGTTCATAAGTGACAGAGTAGATTAAGCAGTCAAGTGTAGAGAATTCATATTCGGATTTAAAAGATTTGTGGGGTTCTGAGCCCCCACCTGCCCTCCAAAACAGTCACCCTCCTTTCCTTCCCCCTCACCCAGCCTGTAACATTTAAAAACCTCTTCCCCATGGAAAGTCCCTTCAAACCCCACCCCCTGGTCTGGATAGGCCCCCCGGGTCTATCTTAGATCCCTGGTGGTCCAGTAAGGGGTGATGGGGCAGGTGTGAAGCCCACTCGCTCCTGCCCCTAGAGGCAGCATCTTCAAAATGGCTGCTACGACATCTTATGGCAGCCTCGCTAACATGTTAGTGAGCCTGCACGTTAGGGATTGTTTTCTGAGAGGTGTGGCATGGACATGGCAGGGGCTTGGAAACATTATCCTGCTAGCAGGTTCTAGGTAATGTGCGCTAATTGGATAACAGTTGAGTTAGTGCTGGATCACTTAGAAGGGCATAATCAAAAGAGACACCTACGTTTTGTGGAGGATGTCCTTGCGAAACGTCCTGATGGAGGGGCGGGGAAACCCATATTATCGAAACAAGATGGACAAGATAACTCTTTCTTCTAGGGGACCTTCCTTGATAAAGCGTCTAGCGAAACACATGCAGTGTTGGAAGAAGAGTGCCCCTATAGCTGATAAGAGTTTCTTCTTTAAGATGAGTATTGAATATATGTTAAAATTAAAAACGATCTGATGAAACATTTAAAAGTAAAGATATAAGGAAATTTATTAAAAGGAGGTGGAGGATATTGAGCCGATGACGATTGGAGTACATAAGTCTCTGCATGTGAGTTGATGGATGCAGTGCGGTACAACTGAGGTTCATGATCCAACACATTTTTTGGGGATGAATCAGAGTGATATTCATAAAGATTAATTGCATATCCTAAGATAACACAGTATTTTATAAACAGTGCATGTAAATTGCCACTCTGCCTGTGCTCTGCCTAAATCCTGCTCCTTAACATGCCTACAATGCAGGATGTACAAAAGTATGTACCTTCTTGGCACCGCATATACTTTCACACATGTAACCCCTGGGGAAATGTTAGAAAACCCCTTTTATGTACATAACGAAGCCCTTACATGTGATAAATCTTTTATAAAATTACCTCACAATGCAAGATACAAAAATCAAAAAAGAGCTCTGAATAAAACTAGAAAAATGCAGACAAATGAAAGAAAAAGCAGTACCTGTCCATTTATACAGCCTCCAGCTATGATATTGGGATCACTTGGACAAAACTGAAAGCAGAAAATGTCGTCAGGACATTCAAGTATCAACTGCAGAAAGGAAAAACAATTATATGAGAACAATCAGTCCTTCAGCCTGATAATATAGCACAAGCATGGAGCACTACAGATCTGTTGTGTGCAACATAACATGCTTCTTTTTACCTCTGTGTTTTCTTTTCATTGGTTTTATAGTTGAACAAATGTCTTCTTTTTACTTTATATTTATTGAACTATTAAATACAACACCAAATACAAACACTTATTTAAGTAACCCAGAAAAAAACAATGCATTCTATGTAATTCCAAGTCCCCAACAATATGGAAGCAGCGTGCCAGAGAAACTAGAAATGCAAGAAATCAAACTGCAAAACAAAGAAAGACACATCCTCCTAACTTAATAAAACGAGCCCTCCTGCAGAATCCATCCCATCACCTAATTTGAAATACCGGCCTTTTAGCTTCAATGATTCTGGGGTCATTTTACTGAGCTGGGGGGGGGGGGGGGGGGCGCTGAGAGGCAAGGGGAGATGCTGGATGACCAGCTGGGGAGGGAGGAGAAGGACAAATGCTGGTCCATGGAGGGTGCGGGAAGAACAAATGCTGGACCATGGAGGGGGAGGAAGGAGAAATGCTGGTCCATGGGGGGGGGGGGGGGGGGGAGACAAATGATGGACTATGGGTGGGGAAGGAGAAATGCTGGGCTGTTGAAGGAGGGAGAGGGCAGGAAAAATACTCTAGTATCAAGTGCAGCACCTGGACCCTAGAGACTGATGCCTCTGATGCTGATGTGGATGGATCAGACTTAGAAGTGCTGTAGATCTTTTCTCATTGTTCTTATTTATTTATTTATTATTATTTGTTAACTGCCTTTATGAAGAGATTCACCCAAGGCAGTGTACAGCAGGTCTCAGAAAGCAACAAGGCAAACGATCTGCAAAATCCAACGTGGAAAACAAACCAGCAGATCAGTATGATATCCAAAAAGACTTTATTGAGGATACCGTGTATGAAACAAATGCCCGACACAGGCCGTGTTTCGCCCAACAATAGGGCTGCGTCAGGGGCTAGTCTGTATCTTTCTTAAATAAGATCGGTATCAAATTATATGTCAAAACAAGAATATAAGGAATCTTCTTCATAAAAAACCAGCATGAGCAGCATAAAATAGGATATCCTGGATGACGCCAGATAGACAATGAATAGCCTGCTAGTCTGTATCTTTATTATTTAAGAAAGATACAGACTAGCCCCTGACGCAGCCCTATTGTTGGGTGAAACACGGCCTGTGTCGGGCATTTGTTTCATACACGGTATCCTCAATAAAGTCTTTTTGGATATTATACTGATCTGCTGGTTTGTTTTCCACAGTGTACAGCAGGTAACATAAAACTTACAATTTTGTTAACAGAACAACAATAGTAAAATAACCAAGAATAAATAAATACAATAAATGAGGCAAACTTTAAAACAGTAAACTGAAACCTAATAATAGAACTACTGTGAAACAGTACACACTTAACAGCACTGGAATTCAAATACCAGAGATATAATATGATGTTAGCATAATATTAATGATACACCTAATAAGCATGCATTAGAACATTCAACAACAGATTTTCTACAATACGGTTTACCATATAGCTGAGGGACCAACAGCAAATACGTGATGGGAACAAGATGCGTGGTACAGAGTCAGTTGGGATAATTTAATGTTTAGCTAAACTCAAGGCAAGTTTTTTGTATAGTTAAGCAAGAGATAAGGAACTAGTCCAGGTGCAGAATGAGTGTATAGTCAGTCGCTGTATGTATTAAAAGCTTGGGAGAAGAGCCGGGCTTTCACCTGCTTCCTGAAGTAGAGGTAGTCTCGAGTTATACGTAGCCCCTCTGGGAGTAAATTCCAGTTTGTGAGAGCTACTCCTGAGAAGGCTCGCTGGTGGGTAACACATCGTACAATTTCTTTTGACGAGGGTACAGATAGTGATGATTCTTGAGAGGACCTCAGAGGTCTTAAAGGTGTGTAAAGGGCTAACTTATTCTTTTTGTCTGAGGACATTGAATATCAAACACAGAGTTTTAAATTTAGCCCTGTAAGGTACTGGTAGCAAGGGTAGCTTTTGCAGGAAGGGTGTGATGTGGTTACACCACTTGCAGCCTTCTATCAGTTGTGCTGCAGCATTCTGAATTAGTTGGAGCTGACACAAACTTTTTGGTTTGGCCAGTGTACAGGGCATTACAGTAGTCTAGTCATGATGTTATCATGGCATTGACCACTGTGGTCAGACTTGTCTTTTCAATATATGGAGAGAGATTTCACAGCTGCCATAGGTGATAGAGACAATTTTCAATGGTTGTTTGAATTTGCGGGATCAGAGTGAGTGATGAATCTAGCAGTATCCCAAGATTCCTGACCTGTGATTTTTTTTATTTTATATTTATTCATTTATAGACAATTATCAAGACAACTCTTGGAAATAGAAATACAGGCAATAATTGAATACAGCAAAACAATATTTCATATAAAAATAAATCCCTCCTTAGACCACAAAAAGGAAATAGGGGAAGGAGACAGTCAAAATATATAGGAGATAAACAGAAGATAACAATAGCTTAACACAAGGCTTAACAGGTACAATCTCAAGATCATATACTAATACACAGGATTAGTTATTGTATCCACTATAACTTCAAGTTCAAAAAGAAGCGTAACTGCTCTGGAAAAAAAAACTACATACTCAGATTGAGCATATCTGATCCTAATTTGCAGGGAAAAGTCAATAGGAAAGTACACCCCAAATCCTTGACCTCTTTGGGCTCATCTTCGAAAGAGAAGGACGCCCTATTTTCGACATAAATCGGAAGATGGATGTCCTTCTCACAGAAATGTCCAAATCGGTATAATCGAAAGACGATTTTGGACATCTCCAACTGCACTCCGTTGCAGGGACTGCAAAAGTTCAAGGGGGCGTGTCAGAGGCGTAGAGAAGGCAGGACTTTGGCGTGCCTAACACTTGGATGTCCTTGACCCATAATCAAAAAAAAGAAGGATGTCCCTGATGAACACTTGGACGTTTTCACCTGGACCTGTTTTTATTACGACTAAGGCATAAAAATGTACCCAAAATTACCACATGACCACTGGAGAGAATCGAGGATGACCTCCCATTACTCCCCCAGTGGTCACTAACCCCCTCCCACCCTCAAAAAACATCTTTAAAAATATTTTATGCCAGCCTCTTTGCCAGCTTCAAATGTCATACTCAGGTCCATGACAGCAGTACAACCGGTCTGCAATCTCCAAAATGGAAAAACAAAAGAGCAGATCAATAAGAGAGAAATATCAATTTATTATATGACAAAAATATTCAGTGTCGGGCTGATTCTGAATATTTTTGTCATATAATAAATTGATATTTCTCTCTTATTGATCTGCTCTTTTGTTTTTCCATGACAGCAGTATGCAGGTCCGTGGAGCAGTTTTAGTGGGCGAGTGCACTTCAGTCAGGCGGACCCTGCCCCATCCCCCCCCCACCTGTTATGTTTGTGGAGGAAACAGCAAGCCCCCCAAAACCCACCACAAACCCACTGCGCCCACATCTAGGTGCCCCCCTTCAACCGTAAGGGCTATGGTAGTGGTGTACAGTTGGGGTAGTGGGTTTTGGGGGGCTCAGCACACAAGGTAAGGGAGCTATGTACCTGGGAGCATTTTATGAAGTCCACTGCAGTGCCCCCTAGGGTGCCCAGTTGGTGTCCTGGCATGTCAGGGGGACCAGTGCACTACAAATGCTGGCTCCTCCCACGACCAAATGGCTTGCATTTGGTCATTTCTGAGATGGACGTTCTTGGTTTCAAAAATCACTGAAAATCAGAAATGTCCATGTCTAGGGACGTCCATCTCTAAGGATGACCAAATTTAAGGATTTGGACGTCCCTGATGTTATTTTCAAAATGAAAGATGGACCTCCATCTTGTTCTGAAAATACGGGTTTCCCCGTCCCTGGATTGGGATGTTTTGCAAGGATGTCCAAATTGAAACGTGGACGTCCCTTTTGAAAATGCCCCTCCAAGTCTCATTGAGAGGAAAGCTTTCCTCCTCTTTTGGGTAATTTTAGCAACATCCAGGTAGATTCTTATCTTCTGACCATAGAAAAGATCTTAAGAGTATCTATTGTTTCATTACAGAATTAACATCTTGTTAAAAAAACATAGACACTGTGGATTCAATGATACACTCCTCTAAAATAGCAGAAATATTTTTCAAATTCAGTGATGGTTCAGGCTCCGAACCAACTATTTCACCTTGGACATTTTTTTAAAGAAACTGGAAGATAATAAATCTTATTTACTGGAGGCAAAGCATCAGGGGAAAACTTCAATATTTTAACTAAATACTTTTTGAAGATATCCAAGGAAGAAGTGGCCAGAGCTTTTGGAAAATTCAAAATTTGTAAATTGAGCCTCCTATTATAGTTTTCCAAAGACTCAATCTTCCTATTCACAGCCACAGCATTCTTAAATTCTTGCAGACTTTTAACCTCTGAACGAATTTGTTCAACTTGACCCAAAAAAAATCAGTTTTCAATGTTTCCACTGTCTTACTTAAGGAATCAAATTTCCCAGCCAAGGTTGTTACCTCCTCCGTTGATGTCTTCATCACAATAGAGTTCACAGTTTGCAGAGCAGTCCAAATGGACTCCAGAGTTACCACCATGGGGGCCTCCAAATGGCCACCAGTTGATTCATCCGACAGCAACTCCTCAGCTGGATCTCCAACCCCACGTTGTGCAACTGATGCAAACACTTCTCCAGTGTCGGTGCAATCTGGATTTTTTATCTATCTGCTGGGCACGGTGGGGAACACTTATGCAGGCCTCAACTGAATATTGGTAGGGACCCACATAAGGGATGCAGGTGCCCTCTCGCTACCAATTTCAATCCCCCCTCCCTCCCATCACCTGGAACATCCTCCCCTCCAATCTGCCCTCCCTCCCTCCCTCCAACCCTCCTCCCCCAGATTCCCCCCCTTTCCAATCCCCCTACTAAAGTACTGCAAGGCTGCTATTAGAAGTCGCAGCAGCCATTTTCCAGAGGCAGTTTTTAGGGGCAGATCCCCACTGGACCACCAGAGATTTTTGGTAGTCCCGGGGGGAGGCTGTTGTCAGTGGGTGGGAGAAATGGGTATGGATTGGTGGAGTTGGGAGTGGGGATCATGCCTCATTGGGGGATGAAAAGAAGAGGGATCAGAATTGGGGGATGATGTACTTCTGTGATAGGTGGGAGGGAGGGTTGGTGACACTTCAGGCCACACCAGCCAATATTCAGACCAGTGCTCCTGGCCTCTGACCCTTTGTTTCTGTTTATGCCTTCCTTTTGAGTACTGTGAGGAAAGAAGGAAGATGCCTTTTTTTACCTCGGTCCTGCCAGTGAGCTTATCTTCTCCTCCTTGCTTTTTACCATACATATTGTCACATACACATTCATTTAGATATACAGACTTACCCACCCACATCTATTTACCAGTTTTTCAGCAACTAGGCACAGCTCTCCTGATCTGAAGGATTGAGTTATTCAATTCAGAAATACTCTCTGTTTGGAAGAATCCCTGGTGCAAATATATCTTCAATCCTATGACTTTGTTGTAGTGGGAACTGAGCCCAGTTCCCCAGGCTGTCAGCTCAACGAACTAACCATTAAGCTATTCCTCCACCATTAGGCTACTACTCCTACACAAATGTGTACATACACATGTAAAAGTCAATATTCTAGCTGCACACTATTCTATAAATGTGACAGCCTGTAGTTTGAAGGTGGGCATACACATGGGTGAAGTCTGGGCAGAGTGTAAGCGAGGTGCACAGTTATGTACATAAATTATAGAATAATAAAATTTATGTGCATCTTTTAGCAATTCAGGCGTGAGCATTACACCAAATCTATGGCTGGTATAAGTGCTCACACCTGAATTATAGGTGTGTATTTAACTGTTACTTTTCTTTATACAGTAGGCACCACATAGGCATCTTCTAGGTGTCTAAAAAAAGGCACACTGGTATAGAATTGTCCTCTTGGTATACTCATTCTTCTACTGCTTGAGTTGGCCTTGAAATGTATAACTTCTAAAAGTTCTTGTGCTAGGATAAAGACTATGGTCTAAAAACAGTCCTATAATTATGATTTTCTTTGTTCAGGTCCAAGTGGAAGTAAAAGTTGGCACATGAAGGAGTGAGTTCCTACTGAAACCCAAGCATCTTTGTTTTAAAACTTGCAAGAGGGACAGAAAATATGTGGTACAGTCAACTGTTCTTTGTATAAAACATTCTTCTTGTCAGGATCACCTCAATGTGGTTGTTTCTTGTTTCAGGTTTTCATTAAATTTGTCAGTCATAACATTCCAACCTAGTTCTAAGCTGTGGAGCTTTTTCCTAATACTTTGTGCAATAATAACTCCCAGCAGACTGAGATACCTGAGGGTGTATGGGGTCAGTAAAGCTCCAGATAAGAATCAGTGATGGCGTCAAGCGCAATTTAGCTGACATGTTTATTCGATCTTCAAAGGTAAGGCATTCTGTCACTGCCACTGCCACTAACCCTGAGAAAAGAAAAATATTAGTTTAGGTTTCAGGAGTAAAACTTATGTCTGTCAATCTATATTTTGAAGTTCCATATCCTCCAAGCTATACATTCACTAAAAATGCTTTAAAGAAAGTAATTTTGCAATGATATGTTAACGTCACTGTAGGAGTTGTCTGCTTGGCTTGGAGTAACATTAGAAGTGAGGCTCTCCCTACTGGAGCACTTAAGCATGACTCCTCCTTCCCTCCCACCAAGAAGCCTCATTAAACACCATAAAAAGTAGAACTAATTTTTAAAACAAGGTACTGTGTCCCAAATTATAGCCTTCTATCATTAGGAGAAATATTCATGTACAATAATACTCTGCTATAATCTGTAGTAACAGTGGTGTAGCCAGGAATGTTTATCAGGGGGTGCATCTCCTGTGTTCCCCCCAGTACCTTAAAATCATCTCCGCTCCAGTCTTCGCCCGGGCAGTGGCAGCAGCAAACATAGGCTACCTGCGGCCTGCATCAGGACTTGCTCTCTGAACATCCCGCTCATCACAAAACAGGAAGCTGCAACAGAATGGGCGGGACGATTTTGAAAGAAAGTCCCGGTGTAGGCCACAGGCAGCCTAGGAGTGCCGCTGACCGGACAAAGACTGGAGCGGAGATGATTTTAAGGAATGGGCAGGGAGCCAGCTCTGACAGGGGGTGTGTATGTAACACATGCACCTTGAATAAATATGCCACTGTGTAGCACTCCTCTTTTAAAGGTACCTGTATGCTCTTACAGCATGAGTTTCTCTGAGTTCAGCTCTGAAACAGATACTTAACCAGCTCTGCCCATAGCGTTCCACAATACAGTGGTTTCAAAATAAGTAACATATAATAGCATTATTGGATTGGTGATTTTGGAAAACACTAACTTTAACATTCTACTGGACTATGTGATTTTCATTTATATGGAAATCCTTCATTGTAATCATGTTTGGCTTCCTTTTTTTATATTATTACAACTATATATAAATTTTACTCCCAGAGGGGCTACATCTAACTTGAGACTACCTCTACATCAGGAAGCAGGTGAAAGCCTGGCTCTTCTCCCAAGCCTTTAATACATAGGGTGACTGACTATACACCACTCTACACCGGGACTAGCTTGCTACACACACTGTAACTTAGACCAGTTTCTTATGTTGTTTATGTTTCTGAAAATTTGCTTAATCAACTTCTGGTGAAGTGCAGCTAGCGAGAAGTTGCACTAAACTTCCTAAGGGTGACACTATTACCCATAATCATAGCAGGTGACCTCAACCTGGTTATGGACACAGGAATAGACAGATCTAGCAGGATGGGACACCACCATGATGTGGGTCCCCAGATAAAAGAGATATGCTGAGAGTACAACCTTAAAGACATTTACAGACAAATACACCCTAACACCCGAGACTACACCTGCTACTCCTCCAGCTATAACTCCTATTCCAGAATACATTACTTCCTGATAGACTACAGTCTGGAGAGAGACATTAAAACATGTGAAATTTGCTTAATCATTAGCTTGGACCATGCCTTAATACACGTGGAGGGGCATAATCGACCGCGAACGCCTATCTCCATGGGCGTATATGTCCGAAAACGGGTACGTGAAGAGGCGGGACAGACCATATTTTCGAAAGAACGTCCTAATCCGAGCCATTTGGTCATGGCAGGGGCCACGATTCGTAGTACACTCGCCCCCCTGACATGCCAGGACACCAACTGGGCACCCTAGAGGTCAGTGCGGTGGACTTCAGACAACGCTCCCACATGCATAGCTCCCTTACCACGGGTGCTGAGCACCCAACCCTCCTCCCCCAAAACCCACTACCCACAAATGTACAACACTACCATAGCTCTTAGGGGTGAAGGGGGCACCTACATGTGGGTACAGTGGGTTTTGGAGACCTCCCATTTACCAGCACAAGTGTTACAGGTAGGGGGGATGGGCCTGGGTCCACCTGGCTGAAGTGCACTGCGGTATCCACTAAAAGTGCTCCAGGGACCTGCATACACGCAGGCCTCTAGGACTTGTTGCTGCTATATAACATTGGCACACCAGTTGACACCTGAAGACTAATCTCTCTGAAAACATCCTTTATTGGAATAAGCACGCTTACTCACATTTAACTGCAGATCAGAGGTTGTGCCCCACTGGCAAAGAGTTTTCCTGGTACTGAGATTAGCAGTAGGTCAGAGCTGGCAGAATGGTGTACAATGCTCTCTGTCAGCAACATTCAAGGTAAGAACTAAGTTCTGTAACGTGGCTAACACGTGAAAGGGATCTAAAACTGGTTTACAAAAATGGCCACTACCTCATGGACTACCGGAAACAAAATAGGGCACACTCTGATCCAGTAAGCAGGGGGAAAAGCACCATGGAAGTAGAGCCTACCAACTACCAACATCGTGAGCATTTGCCACAAGCTAGTGGAATCACGGAGCCCAATACCCTACACCAACCACAATGCATTGCTGATGTGACTCTGCAGTGCACATAACAGAAAAGATGTCACACTCACCCGAGAGCCACATCAGAACCAGGGAAAGGCTGTCACAGGATAGAACACATTCTGCTGTCATGGAGATGGGTACGGCATTTGAGGCTGGCATAGAGGCTGAAAAAAAAGTTTTTAACATGGGGTTTTGTTTTGGTGGGAGGGGGTTATTGACCACTGGGGGAGTCAGGGGAGGTCAGTCCTGATTCCCTCCAGTGGTCATCTGGTCAGTTGGGGCACTTTTTTGGGACTTGTTCGTGAAAAAAAAAGGGTCCACAAAAAGTGATCCAAAATCGCGGTAAAAACGCCTTTTTTTTTCGATTATCAGCTAAAGACGGCCATCTCTCCTCGGCCGATAACCACTCCCCAGTTCTGCCTTCACCACGCCTCTGACACGCCCCCGTCAACTTTACCCGTTTCCGCGACGGATTGCAGTTCGAAACACCCAAAATCGACTTTCGATTATACCGATTTGGGTGCCCACGGGAGAAAGACGCCCATCTCCCGATTTGGGTCACAATATAGGCGTTTTTCTCTTTCGATTATAAGCAGGATAGAATTACACAGCATAAGGAAGCACTTAATGACACAGGAGATGTGGGAGAGATTGTACTTTTGGAGGCCATGAAAGTGGTGATTCGAGGGAAATACATTGAGATGGGAACTAGGGAGAAGGAGGCCCAGAAAAATAGGAATAGGCTAATGCCTTAAGGGAGGCACAGGATGCGCATAAGGAGAAACCCATAGAAGAACTCACCTCTCATGGTCTTTGTGGCCCTCTGTTTTAGTTGGGATGCTGGGAGTCTATTTTCCCTCCCTGCATATATGTCCTCACCCCTGCCCATTTGCAGATCTCCCTTGAATGTCCTGGCTGTGTATTTCACGCCTAAGGTCCATTGGGTAGGTTGGCATATCTAACATTACAATAATTCAATTTTGAACCAATGAAGGCATGAAACAAAGTATGCACTGAATTAAAGACAAGAATACTACGAACTGTACAAGAATCATGGATGGTGGAGATGCTTGTCCAGTAATCCACAAAGCAATAGTCTTATTTGGGTTCAGCATAAGATGATGCTCATTCAACCAATGAACCAATGGAAAACATTATCTAAACATGACAGAAGCAGAGACAAATCCGGAGAACTACTAGAAGTATAATGAAGAATGAGAATATCATATGCACAAACATAAGTACTTAAACCAAAGAATTGAATTAAGGAAACAAGAGGACTTAAATAAATATTAAATAAAATAGGGGAGAGGATAGAGCCTTGAGGGATTCCATATCGCAAAAAATACAGACCTATTTGAATATCAGATCAAAAAACTTTAAAGGAACAACTCTGAAGAACTGAAGTAAAGCATTTTAACACAAGACGACCTAATCCAATAGCTGAAAGATGTTTTAAGAGAAGACTGGGATCAACGACATCAAAGGCTGCCGATAAATCCAATGACACAGACAAAGCAACCAAACCTTCATCAAATTTTTGATGTAGTTCACTCAACAGGGAAGCCATAATTATTTCAGCACTGAAGCCAATTCTAAACCCAGACTGTCTGGGTGTAGAGTTAGCATGTAATTGAAGAAAAGCAATATTTTCCATCAATTTAGCCAAAAATGGTAGATTCGAGATAGGACGATAACGCACTGGTCCTCAGGATCAGGGCTATGCTTTTAATGATTGGTCCACTTATTGCAGTCTTAAGTACATTTGGTATATAACCATCCTGCAAACACTTTTGAAATAAGTTGTTGAGCCACAGGAAGAAGATTCAGAAATAGAACTTTAAACCAAGAAAAAGGGAGAGGATCTAATTGGCAAGTGGTGATATTCATACCAATTACGTATTTTTAAGCAAAGAAAGTGAAGGAAGGTTAAAAGAAGACCATTGCGAGGACGAGACAGTAGAAGAACACAAGAAGTCTGTTGAGGTAGTACCTGAAGAAAACTTTGTTGATTATTTGTAACAGAATAAACTAAAGAGAAGTGCAAGGTAGAAATCTTGTTAACAAAAAATTGTGCCAGAGAATCTGCAGTAGGTGTAAATTGCTTTTCTTGATCTGAGGCAGAAAAAGTAAAAGTAGTAAATAGACAAAATAATTTCTTATTCAAGTTAGAGGCCTCACAAATTTGTTTAGAATAATAAATTCTCTTAGCCACTTTAAGTTGGGATACATAAAATTGCTGTTGTTTACAATACTGCTGAGCAGATGGCGTCTTATTTTTCCTCCATAGCCGCGGCCAGCAGCAGCGGTAGAAAGCATGCAGGCTCGGCCCTTCTTTCCCTCTCAGCTCTGGTCCCGCCTTCATTTCCTGTTTCCGCGAGGGTGGGACCAGAGCTGAGAGAGACAGAGAAGGGCCGAGCTTGCACACTTTGTACTGCTGCTGCCGGCCGCCGTAACCCCGAAGAGGTAAGTCAAGTGACTTTTACAATTCAGAGGGAGGGGGCATGGATCTGGAAGGGAGGGAGGGAGGTAGGAAGGGAAGGATGACGACCCTGGAACTGGGAGGGAGGGAGGGAGGTGGCGGATGGAGGGGGGAGCGGCGGCAGCAAACTCGGGGGGGTGGAGGGGGAGCAGTGGCTGCGGCGACCTTGGGGGGGGGGATCGAGAGCTAAAGTGGCTCCATTCCAATGTCTCTCACTGCGTTATTAACCATCTCCTGATGTCAGGCATGCAGGCTTCTACTGCGGGAGAGTGACGTCAGGAGATGGTTACGATCCCAGTGAGATACATTGGAATGTTGCAGGAGCAAATTATTATGTGTGTGTGTGTATATATATATATATATATATATATATATATAAAGAATGAATGAATGTGTTTCATATAGGTTGTTTATGTTGGATTATTTATACTTCTTGGTTTGTATGTTCTAATGTTTTAGGCGGTATTTAATTGTGTGGATGTTACAGCTATTGATAGAAGCTTGTATATTATTGTAAGCTGCTTTATGCAATTCACTGGAAAGGTACTCCTACAGAAAGCAAAGCCTAATTAACTAAGGGCTTCTTTTACAAATCCACACTAGTGATTACCATGCAGCAAATGAGAGGAAGTCCATAGGAATCGAACAGGCTTCCTCTCATTTGCCACACCGGTAACTGGTAGCGCGGCTTTGTAAAAAATGCTCTAAATACAAGTTACAACTTTCACTCTGCAGGAAAACTTACTCTGAAGTGTAAAGGTAGCAGCAGTTAGCCTGAATCACAACATCACAATAAAATACAGTGCCAACATAGGTCTTAAATTAGACTTTCCTGTCCACCATGCAGTTACTTATGATTTCCTGGTTATTTATATCTAAGTCCAGGTGTTAGGGGCATGCCATTATGTCTATCAGTCAGATAATTTTTCCAATGCAATATTTTGTTGCTAATTTTTGTTAAGAAGCATATTTTCAAATTCTTGCATGGTACAGAAAACTCCAATGGCTTTGTTAACATATTTATAAAAGATAGGCAGAAAATTAGGAATTGTGTGACAAAAAAAAGAATGACATTTTTTGTCTGCAAACATTACCATAAATAGTTGGGTGCCACTTAATACAGCTTATGGTTTTCTCCTTGCTATAATGCAAGTCTGTAAAAGACTGGTATTCCTTAAACTGAGTATCAGACTTGCTCCCATATAAGCTTTCATCTTCTGCTAATGCTTTCCAGTCATCAAAAAATGCATTAATAATTTCATTTTGCTGCAATGCCAGTTCTAACCTGTTTTGTGAAGGGAAACAAAATGATTTAACTATTGAACAATCAGGAGTCATATTTTAGTATAATTATATACTTTAATAAATGTTCATCATGAACATATTTTTCTACATGAAGCATAACACTGTGAGAACTACAAACATATTCTTCATTTTGAGGAATACGCTTTTGAGCATCCTGTGACCTAGAGGCAGATTAAAATGTACTGTTATAAAATTACACATCAAGGCATAGCTACGTGAAAATTTATAAAATAGTTTCACTTGCCTTCTATGCATAAAAATCTTATTTTCCATGAAACAGAGAAAAATGTAGGCAGATAAAGACCATATGGCCTATCCACTCAGGCCATCCAGGCCATCTGCTCTCCCTGTCACTCCCTTAGAGATCCTAAGTACTTGTCTCAAGCTCTCTTGAATTCAGATACTATTTTTGTCTCCACCACTTCCATCGTGAGGCCGTTCCATGAATTCACCACCCTTTCTGTGAAGAAGTATTTCCTCAGGTTACTTCTGATTCTATCCCCTTTCATCTTCATCCTATGCCCTCTCATTCCAGAGCTTCCTTTCAATTGAAAGAGATTTGCCTTCTGTGCATTTATGCCACAGAGGTATTTAAATGTCTCTATCATATCTCTCGCCTTTCTTCCAAAGTATACATATTGAGATCTTTAAGTCTGTCCCCATACGCTTTATGACAAAGACCAGTGACTATTTTAGGAGCTGCCCTCTGGACCGACTCCATCCTGTTTATATCTTTTTGAAGGTAAAGTCTCCAGAATTATACACAATATTCTACATGAGGTCTCACTAGAGTCTTATACAGAGGCATTATCATTTTTCCTAGTGATCATTTCTCTCTCTATGCAACTAAGCTTTCATCATCATCTTTTCTACCTGCTTGATCACCTTAAGATCATAACATACGATCACACCCAAGTCCCGCTCCTCTTTCGTGCACAAAAGTTCTTCATCCCCTAAACTGTACCATTCCCTTGGGTTTTTGCAGCATAAATGCATGACCCTGCATTTTTTAGATTAAGCTGCCAAATTCCAGACCATTGCTCTAGCTTCACTAAGTCCATCCTCATGTTATCCACACCATCTGGAGTGTCTACCTTATTGCAGATTTAGTATCATCTGCAAAGAGGCAAACCTTACCAGACAGACTTTCAGCAATATCACTTATAAAAATGTTCATCTCATGCATGGAATTGTAAGTAGGAGGCATCACTTGAAGTAAATCAACTGAAACTGAGGTGTTGAAATCTTTTCTTGTCAATGTCAAAATGCATGTTACCATCTCAGAGAGTGTTTTGTGCTTCATATTTTTGTGTAATTTAGGGGCCCTTTTACCACTATCACATGCTTACTACAGCAAAAAAATGCCTTACTGCAGGGGTGGATCTAGGGGCTAATCATCATAGCTGCATTGCCATGCATTGCTTACGGTAGTGCTTGAGCCCTTGCCATCTACATAACAGGTGGTGGTAGGGGCTCACATGCTAACGGGAAAATACGTGCATTACCATCAATAAGGGAAATCGACCATTTTACCCCTGTGGTAAAAATGGCCTTAGCCTGCGGGAATGATCCAGGTAAGGGGGCGCTAAGGCCACTTTTTACCACAGTTTGGTAAAAGAGCCACTTAATTTTTATTAATTTTCATACAGAACCAAACTTCAGCAAAACAAGCTAACACTTCAAGAAACATAAGCTGTCATCAGCTTACTACACTTTTATAGATTTTTATTCCAACTAACCTTTTCAACAGTACAATCTCCCCCTACCCTACTTTCCCTTCCCCAGTGCCTCCCTCCCAAATCCTGCTATCTCCAGTCTGCAAGCACTCAGTCACACAACCTCTTCCAAACAGGGTTCCACTGCTCTCTCACCTTTTCTCTTTCCCTTGCAACTTCGCTGTTAACATCTCTACTTCCATCATATACTTGACTTCAGCCCACCACTTCCCTTCACTTGGGGCAATGGGGCTCCCTGTCAGCATAAGTTGTTTTTCCAGACTGGCAGGTTTCATATCTGCATGTAACCCTGGTCTCACCAAGTAGTTCTGGGCACCAGCTAGCTCTTTGGGTTAGGTACCCGAACCAGGGCCACAAACAAAAGTTTTATTTTTACTGAGCTGGGTGCAGGCTGGGACTGGGATGATCCTGGTAGGCTGTAGGGTTTTAAACCACACTTTTATTCCTTTCTTTAATAGACTGAGATTTTTTAGCGAGCACTAATGATTAGCACACGCTATTCCTATGGGCATCTCTAGTGTTTAGGACGTGCTAATCACTAGCGTGCACTAAAAACGCTACCGTGGTTTAGTAAAAGACCCCCTTAGTGCCAAATTTAAGACTTTTGGTGTAAAGTTTAGAAGTCTCTTGTAAATCTTACAGTATTTACATATTTACAGTATCCACCAGTCCACCAATACCCATCCTTCATGGCAGAGCAATCCAAGGCTGTGGTTCTCTGCTTTCTGCAGCAAGCTATCCCCCTCACTCAGGATCAGACCTCCCTATCTGTCCTTCCTCCAGAGATTCACTTCCACAAGCTGCTGCCTCTGGAACTCAACAGGCTCTTCCTAGTCTTCTCTTGGCTGGGTTAACCATTTCTACTCACCCAGAGCACACTTCACACTCCAGTTAATGCTTTAATTCAGCTTTAGGTTATTGGGCCAGTCCAGGATACCCCCTCTCCTCAGGGGTCTTGGCGAGGGTGGGGGGGGGGGGGTGAAGACAGCCAAAGACCATGTGCTCATTAAGATAACAGTTGTTATTAACTCTTAACACCGCCCCCCTATGACATCCCCTGTCATTCAACAACCAGAAAGATTTCCCACTGCAAGTTCCCTACAAACCACTCCCTTGGCCTTGGTTCTCTACCCACCATTACACACCAACCCTCCCCCCCCCCCCTGAGAATCTAGAGAGTTCTCTATATCAGTTTTAGTAATCCCCTGGGGAAATTTCTAAACTCAGTTTACTAGGGGATTACATGCAGATATACAGAACCAACTTCTTCTTGTATGCACTCTCAGAACTTCTGAATGATTGGATAGGACCCAGAATATGAGACAACATGCCGTTTTGCCCGCACTCCCTCAAACACCCATTACGAGTAGCATACCCCATTGCCTTTAACTTGACAGGGGTCGTATATCCTTTAGTATGAATTTTATACTGCTGTCCTACAATGTGAACTGACAGGGAACACCTTCCATAATTCACCTAAATCTGACCCCCCCCCCCCCCCCGGGCCTCTTCATTGCAGTTCTCCCCCAGTTCCCTACCCCAGGCCACTAATGCATCTAGAGCCACCCCCCCCATCATGAGGGTACCCCTTAAAGCCTGATATATCCTCCCTACTCTGCCCTTAACTTGTACCATCACATACATCTCTCCCTCCAACTGTGCTTCATCATTTTAATGTACATGAACTACTGCAGCACCATGAATTTCAAATCTAAGAATGCCTCCCAAACCAGACCTTCTACACAGATAGCATTCTGTACACACACTTCTCTTTACCTTAGACATGCAGAGTTTATAAACTTGTTCAGTTTTTTAGAAGACAGAAGCTGTTTTTTCTCTTCGTCTGAAAACTCTCTAGGTAGGTACTGTGTACAGGCATTTTTTGGATAAGTCCTAGATTATGAAACAAATTTAAATAAAAATTAGTTCATCAGAAATGAAAACTGTTGTAGGTGATACTTTTGTTTACTAGACTAACAGTACATTTCTGATTAGAATTCTGCAGCTACATTTCCTTCATCATCATGCAATGTCAATATTCCACACATTTATTTCCTATTGCTGATTAAACAATGACAGTCAGTGCAACAGTAGGTTGGGCTAGTTTGTCTTCCAGACTTTAAAGGCGTAGAATCCAACTCCAACAATCCATCCCCTAAGCACCATTTTTTAAGGTTGATTTCTCATGAAAATATTATAAATAGCCAATGGAGTTCTTGTGGCTGTTATCCCCTCTTTTGGTGGAATGAAATCCATAGCTGAAGACAGATGATGCTAAGAAAAATTAGAGAACCTAACAAATTTGGCAACATAATAATAATAATAATAATAATAATAATAATAATAATAATGAGTGTTTTCAATTACTGAACATCATGAATATTTGCTCCAAAATGTTCGATATTTTCTCTTTATGAGCCTCTTCAATTATATTTATGTGCCAGATTTAGACATTTTTCTACTGGTATAGTCAAAGAAAGGCTCATCTACATACTAATACTTAACAAAAAGGAATAATGCAAGCATAAAATTCTGCAATAACCATGGGGCCTGAGGACTAGCGAATATTGGTGAATTTTCAAAAGTATGTGCATACTCACCCCAGGGAATTTATGCATTGCACTTTACCATGCACAAATTTTCTGGGCCTGTTTATTCTCATATATACATGTTTTCTAAAGTATGCATAAAAATGCAAAAATCTTCTCATTCCTGACCCAGGAACACCTCTGCTTAGTTCAGGTACAGTTATGCATATTCAGGCTGTATAACATTATATGCATGTGGCATGCACAATTTTATGAATAACTATTTCCATGCATAAAACACTGCTTTATGCACCTATATAGCTTTCTGAAAATTTGCTCTTTGTCCATAGGGAAAAATGCTTAGTAAATAGGACTCTATGTGAGAACTTATCTTTGGTGAATTAAATTATTACAAGTAGTTGAGCTTAATTGAAGGGATGATTCCTTAGGGTAATTTTAAAAGGCATTTCTGTAGGTAAAACACTCACCTATAGCAGGTGTTTTCTAAGAACAAATAGGATACGTGGTCTCACATTTGATTCTTCATGTGAGCCATTATGTAGGAACCACTTTCCAACTTGATTACCACAGCTTTTGAGAACTATGCACCCCGCATGCGTGTGCTATCCCACCTGCCACTGTTGCACAGGATCTAGCCAGTTAGGTGTGTAGCTTAAAGGATACAACTCCAAATTGGAGGAGGGAGGGTATGTGAGACTATCCAGCTTATTTTCAAAAGTGATCACCGGCCATTTCCTGACATAAATCAGGAGATGACCGGCGATCTCACAAAAGCGGCCAAATCGGTATAATCGAAAGCCGATTTTGGCCGCCTTCAACTGCACTCTGTCGTGGAAACGGCCAAAGTTGACGGGGGCGTGTTGGAGGCGTGGTGAAGGTGGGACAGGTGCGTGGTTATCGGGCGAACAGAAATGGCCGGCTTTCGCCGATAATCGAAAAACAAATAGCCGTTTTTAGCGAGCAATTAGGGAACTTTTTTGGACCCTTTTTTTTCACGACCAAGCCTCAAAAAGGTGCCCCAATCGACCAGATGACCACCGGAGGGAATGGCGGATGACCTCCCAATACTCCCCCAGTGGTCACCAACCCCCTCCCACACTAAAAAACTAAAAATAAAGCACTTTTTTGCCAGCCTCTATGCCAGCCTCAAATGTCAAAGGGCTATGGTAATGGTGTAGAATTGTGGGGAGTGGGTTTTGGGGGGGCTCAGCACCCAAGGGAAGGGAGCCATGCACCTGGAAGGTATTGTAATTTGTTTCTTACTTTTTAGAAGTGCCCCCTAGGGTGCCCAGTTGGTGTCCTGGCATGTCAGGGGAACGAGTGCACAACAAATGCTGGATCCTCTCACGACCAAATATCTTGCATTTGGCTGGGTTTGAGATCGCCGGCAGTAGTTTCCATTATCGGCGGAAATCAATGCCGGCCATATCTAAAACTGGCCAAAATGCTGAGATTTGGCCGGCCTGACCGTATTATCGAAACAAAGATGGCCGGCTTAATTTCGATTATAGGTGTGGGAAATATGGGTGATCCTCTGTTTTGGGTGTCCTCACTTCAATTAAGGGTGATAATGATAAACGTCCGCAGCTGCTTGCACTTGCTTTATTGGCACCTCTTTAAAACAGCTTACTCTGTGTTGCACTTCAGAGGTATTTCTTTACATTATGGGGTGGCATTTGAAAGCGTTTGCGCTCCAGTTATAGTAAACCTTGTTTTTCCCACTGTATGCTTGTGTACACTTGTTTGTTAGTGGTTTTGGTTTTTGTTTGTGTTGGGGGGGGAGAACTGTTTTGCCAATTCTTGAAAGATAACTGGTGTGTGGGTTTGGTTTCAGACTGGATGTTAGCTGGTAGCTTAGCATATACTCTGCATTTTCTACTTGCAATCAGCTCTCCATTCTCTACCCTCCAGGAGTTCATTGTTGTGTGTGATGTGCTCCCTCACTGCCCCCAATTCTCTTTCTCCTTTGTTGAAGCAGGCAGCTTCTGGTCCCTTGGAGCCAACAGATTCTTGCAGCACAAGTTCAAGGTAAGTTCATACCTCTCACCCACCTCTTCCCCTTCCCAGGGGCGTAGCCACGGGTGGGCCTGGGCGGGCCCGGGCCCAGCCACTTTTCCTCCAGGCCCACCCATCCATGATCCCACATCTCCACCTTCGTTCTGGAGCGCTGAAATTTGAAGCAGCGCTGCGCTCAGTTCGCCTCGCTCGACGACGCCGGTCATAGTCACGCTGCTCCTGAGCCGCGGCAGGAACAAAAACAGGCGCTTTACCGAGCCGCCACTTCAGTTCAGCTTCAGCCGGCATAAGAAAAACAAGCGCGGGGCCGCGCCGCTGCAGGCATGCTCTGCCTGTCCTCTGCCCCCAGAACGGGAAATTGACGTCAGTGGGGGCAGAGGATGGGAGAGCCGACAGCGCATGACTGAAGGCTGCTGCGGGCGGCCCCGCGCTTGTTTTTCTTCTTGTGTTGATGACGCTGCTGCTGCTCCTGTTTCAGAGGGCCAGAGAGTGAGAGAGGAAACGTGGTTGGTAGGGGAAGGGTGTCCGAGAGAGCAGAGGGGAGAGAAAAAAAGAAGATGACGCTGGAGAGTACAGAGAAAGATGGGGAGAGAGGGGACATGGAAAAGAGCAGGGGAGAGAAAGAGGGGAGAGCCAGAGAGAGATGGGGAGAGAAGGGACATGGAAACAACAGGGGAGAGCCAGAGAAAGAGGGAACATGGAAAAGAGCAGGGGAGAGCAAAAGAGAGATGGGGAGAGAAAGAGGGGGCATGGAAAAGAGCAGGGGAGAGACAGGCTGCTAGGAAAAAGGAAGGTGAACAAAGGGGATACCCTGACTGGTCAGATGAAGAGACAAAAGAGGAGAAATGCTGAATAAAAGGAGGGTGAAAGAGGAAAAATGCTAGAAGAAGGGGCAGAAAGAGGGAAGATGCTAGATGGAAGAGGGGTACAGAGAGAGAGACAGATGAGTAGCAAGATGGGGGAGAGAAGGAGGGGACATGGAAAATGGCAGGACAAAGAGAGAGCAGCTGCTGGAGAGAAACTGGGGGAGACCTTAGCTTGTCAATTGGAGAAATGCTGGATGAAAGGAGGGAGAAAGAGGGAAAATGCTGGAAGGAGGGAGCAGAAAGAGGGAAGACGCTGGATGGAAGGGTAGGAAGAGAAAGAGGAAAGCCACTGGTAGGGTGGGGGGGGGGAGAGAGAGGGCATGCTGAATGGAAAAGGGTAGAGAGATAACTGTCTAGAAGGAAGGGGAGATAGAGGGAGACAATGGATGTAAGGAGAGGGAGACAATGGATGGAAGGATTGGGAGAGGGCAATGGGTGGATGGATGGAGAGAGAAAGAAAGAGGGATGACACTGGATGGAAGGGTAGGAGAGAAAGAGGGAAGGGCACCCGCTCAGCTGCCAGTCCAGGACTCCAGTCCAGCCCACCACCATCATGTGCACGCCATGCAGTGCATGTTTTACAGGAGGGTTGCGGAGCGGAGGTGAAGAGCACGAGCCTGGCCCTGGAAGGTTCTTCTCCATGATTTGACATTATTTCGAGGCGAGCAGCAGCAGCAATAGGAGCCAGTAATAAAAATTTAAGTACTTTTTTTTAATCATAATTTTTAACATTGTGTGACATGTGCTGTGTAATTTATTTTAAATTGAGCTAGCTGGGGCCTGCTGCCTGCCTGGGGCTGGTGGTCACTATTAAAATTTATTGCTGGGGAATTTCTGGGTGGGGACAGGCTCCTCATTGCCTTGGGTAATATGGGTGGGACTATATATATATATATATATATATATATATATATATATATATATATATATATATATATATAGTGCCCACACATATTAGCTCTGGGCCCAGCCAATATATCAGGTCTGGCTATGCCACTGCCCCTTCCGCTATGTAGGTGCTAAACAAACACTTCTTGCATCTTGCAGGATAGCTGGTCAAGAGGAATGCAAGAGACAGCAGTGGACTGTAATACACTGGACTCTGAGAGCCATGATTGGTTCTACCCAATTCATTGTACAGATGTCATGTTCTGTATTGGACATGTTCGGTTGTGGCTGCCTGTGGGGTGAGGGACGGGAAGAGGCCCCTCTTGTGTGTGTGCATCCCTCATGGGCAAGGGCTCCCCATTCTGTCTCTGTTCTTTGGATTTAAATCTTACCTCTATTTTCACCAGGTTCACGGGTATCCCACAGCAGGTAGTTTGTTCCCGCTTTCCACCTCATGTGTCTCCCCGCTAGGTTCCATGCTCCTTTTTGTGGTGAATCCCAGTCCCCTTTTAAGAAGTGCCCACCCATTGTCAAGGTTGTTGGGGTGGGGAGGGGGGAGTATATATGCACTGAATTTCTTTTCCATATTATTCAACACAATCCTACATTCCTCCATAGTTATGCAACAACAACATTTCTAAATTCTAGTCTGCAAACTATTTTCAAGGTGGCCACAGGTACTGAGCCCTTAAGTCATAGTGAAAGAGAGGGTTTCTGGTTACAGTTCCTAATTCAAGTTACCTGCAGGTGGCTACAGCCTTGTGGCTGCAGTGGCCTAGTGGTTAGAGCACCAGTCTTGGAATCCAGAGGTTGCCAGTTTAAATCCCAATGCTGCTTCTTGTGACCTTAGTCAAGTCACTTAACCCTCCATTGCCTCAGGTGCTAACTTAGAGCTCTCCAGAGTACCTGAATGTAACTCACCTTGAACTACTACTGAAAAAGCTGTGAGCACAACCCAAATAAATACAAAAATATATATTTATGTCCCCTAACCTGTGCCCTTCTGTACCTGTTGTATTATATTGTAATTGTGATGAAGTAAATATCCATCTAATGCTTTTACCATTGCTTTCCCTTTTCTCCTCACCACTATATACCAGTGCTCAATGTGAAAAGATGACCCAGCTGTTTGTAGCTCCTTTGTGGCCCCCATCAATGTGGTTTGGTTGTGGGTAAGTGTGTCTGGTGATCAGAGAGCAAACATCGTCTAGCCGCTACCTATGCTTATCTGCAACTCTGCACTTGGCAGCTCACTAGTGCTAGACAACATACCTATTATTTACACAACTCTGTGCTGTGGGGCTGTATGATAAGGAGGGGGGGGGAGAGCCTGGATGGGCATTTGTGTTCCTCAACAGAAACACCCACCCAGCCTCCCCCCTTGCCATACAGCCATGCAGTTTGGATGGAACAGGTGGCCTTCTGCATGGCCACTCATCACACATATGTACCAAAGTTTATTTGTCACAGTTCACCTGTCATGCAATCCATATTGCTGCCTCCTTTCACATCAACCCAAGCATTTGATAATATGTAGTGCACAAAGTAGAGACACACACCCTGTTATATGAAAAATATTAACCTTCTATTTCAGAACTCACAAACTATAACGTGGTACATAAATATTGCCATACTGGGAAAGACCAAAGGTCCATCGAGCCCAGCATCCTGTTTCCAACAGTGGCCAATCCAGGTCAGAATACCCGGCAAGATCCCAAATATGTACAAAACATTTTATACTGTCCAATTTCCCCCCCCTCCCCCCCAAATGTCCCTCAATGATGGTCATGTCCTCTCTGAATGGCCATGTACACCAGGCTAATGAGCAGCACCAGGAGCAGCCTCACTGCCCTATGGTGCTGCTCATTAGCCTGCCACATTGCCCCCATCTCCTGCCACATTGCCCCCATCTCCTGCCTCATTGCTGACACCTCCTGCAGCAACTGATTTTGGGTATTGAGCAACTGGTTTTGCCCATCAACCAGTTGCTGTAGGAGGCGCAGTGCTGGGGCAGGGGATGGGGGTGGGGATGGGGTGGAGAGGGCGGGGGGTGTGGGCCCTTCATCATCCCCCTCAAGGGGAGGCATGTCTGCCCAGGCCTCCTCCTCTTCCTCCAGCTGGGCCTCCTCCTCCTCCTCCTGCAGCTGGGGCTCCTCCTCCTGCAGCTGGCCCTCTTCCTGCAGCTGGGCCTCCTCCTCCTCCTCTTCCTCCAGCTGGGCCTCCTCCTGGTGCCGCTGGTGCCCTGTGTATGTAACAGGATTGTTTTTGCCATCAGCACATCCAACATAGCTTACATAGTGCAGGAGGTGGCTGGCCTGAGGCGGGGGATGGGGTGTGAGATGCATGAGATGAGATGACAGGGAACCCTGGATGCTGGTGTGACTCAGAGTACACAGGCAGACCACACTCAGTGCTCAGCAGCATGTTTGCATTATGATTTGTGACTATGGTTGGCTGACTATTTTGGGTTTGTAGGTTGTGGTTTTTTTTTTTTTGGGGGGGGGGGGGGGGTTGGAAGCACATAACTGTACTATGAGGCACTGACATCCACTAAGAGTGGGACCTCAGGCAGGAATACCATGAAACGGTATCCACCCCAGAAAGGGGGATACAGAAATGAGGCATGCCATCTCATTCATCTCACAGGAGGGTATTTGGAAGTAGCAGCCATACCTCAGGCCTTGATCTGGGACAGAGGTGTTATGACTTAACTAGTTGCTTATTAGTCACATGGAAACTGATATTGTAGAGGACATTTGCATTATGAAATACATTTACAAATGAGTAAAGGTGCCCTGTTTATAATACTTACGTTGATCCCTGAGACGCCTTCTCACTGCCCTGATCATGTGAGGGCTCTGTAACCGGATGCGCCGGTACCTCCGCCGGAGGGACTCTAGGTCCCTCCTGATACCAAATCTTCTGCAAGATATAAGTTTGTACACCAGGAGTCAGGGGATGGCCCTTCTTGCCTTCAGCACACAAATTCATTTGTAAATCAACTAGAAGAGATTCAGAACACTGATTGGGGGGGTGGGGGACGTGAGGAAAGAGAGAACCATTTGTGTGCAGTATTGTAGGGATGTGGGAATGTTTTTTTCTAGTACCTAGATTATATTAATGAATGTGCATGTACACATATCACTGATTACCCTTGAATGCAGACTACAGTTTGTGCTTACAATGCTGAGGGAGCTCTTAAATGTGTAGCTACGGGGGGGGGGGGGGGGGGGGGGGGGGTGAAACACTTACCTCTGTAGCCTGTCCCTGATCTCACCCCAGGTTCGGATGCAGCGAGCCTTGGGGGGCAGGTGGTGGTGGTAAGGAAAGAGTATACGCCTGTGCTTCAAGCACAGGTGTACTAGCATCAGGTTCTCAGCCACAGAGAAGTTGGGCTCCCTTCTCATCGCCATATTTCTAATTGAAGAACGGAAGGCGTTTGACAAAGTGCCGCACGAAAGACTCCTGAAGAAATTGCAGAGTCATGGAATCGGAGGTAGGGTATTATTATGGATTAAGAACTGGTTGAAAGATAGGAAGCAGAGAGTAGGATTGCGTGGCCAGTATTCTCAGTGGAGGAGGGTAGTTAGTGGGGTCCCGCAGGGGTCTGTGCTGGGTCCGTTGCTTTTTAATGTATTTATAAATGACCTAGAGATGGGAATAACTAGTGAGGTAATTAAATTCGCCGATGACACAAAATTATTCAGGGTCGTCAAGTCGCAGGAGGAATGTGAACGATTACAGGAGGACCTTGCGAGACTGGGAGAATGGGCGTGCAAGTGGCAGATGAAGTTCAATGTTGACAAGTGCAAAGTGATGCATGTGGGTAAGAGGAACCCGAATTATAGCTACGTCTTGCAAGGTTCCGCGTTAGGAGTTACGGATCAAGAAAGGGATCTGGGTGTCGTCGTCGATGATACGCTGAAACCTTCTGCTCAGTGTGCTGCTGCGGCTAGGAAAGCGAATAGAATGTTGGGTGTTATTAGGAAGGGTATGGAGTCCAGGTGTGCGGATGTTATAATGCCGTTGTATCGCTCCATGGTGCGACCGCAGCTGGAGTATTGTGTTCAGTACTGGTCTCCGTATCTCAAAAAAGATATAGTAGAATTGGAAAAGGTACAGCGAAGGGCGACGAAAATGATAGTGGGGATGGGACGACTTTCCTATGAAGAGAGGCTGAGAAGGCTAGGGCTTTTCAGCTTGGAGAAGAGACGGCTGAGGGGAGATATGATAGAAGTGTATAAAATAATGAGTGGAATGGATCGGGTGGATGTGAAGCGACTGTTCACGCTATCCAAAAATACTAGGACTAGAGGGCATGAGTTGAAGCTACAGTGTGGTAAATTTAAAACGAATCGGAGAAAATTTTTCTTCACCCAACGTGTAATTAGACTCTGGAATTCATTGCCGGAGAACGTGGTACGGGCGGTTAGCTTGACGGAGTTTAAAAAGGGGTTAGATAGATTCCTAAAGGACAAGTCCATAGACCGCTATTAAATGGACTGGAAAAATTCCTCATTTTTAGGTATAACTTGTCTGGAATGTTTTTACGTTTGGGGAGCGTGCCAGGTGCCCTTGACCTGGATTGGCCACTGTCGGTGACAGGATGCTGGGCTAGATGGACCTTTGGTCTTTCCCAGTATGGCACTACTTATGTACTTATGTACTTATGTACTTATGTAAAACGTGCCTCGCCTTATATGGCCGGCCATGCGTGATGGCCGCCCTTACACGCAAGGCTCCATATATGGATACGTCAGTACATGCACGTCTTGCCGTGTATAATGGCTCCACACATGGCCGGCTATTACGCATGGCCGTCACGCGTGCGGGGCCTACATGTGCAGTTTCCCTTATATGGATCGATTATCAAATATGCGAACTTCATACACAATATATTTCCAGTAGCTGCATGTTCCGCAAGTACAGTACATGTAGTTGTGGACATCCAGATACAGGGAACATTTAAGGAACAGTGAAAAGTATCAAGCATAATAACGTATTTCTCACAACTACCGTATTCTTCGTATACTTTGGCCGCTTTGAACCGCAATAATTGAATGTTTAATGGAGGCCTTTTTGCTATGCTTTGGCCGGATCTAATTTGGCTGGGTTCAACCGCAATAATGGTATGTCTATGGCTGGCCATCTCGTTTTGAAAATGTGGTTTGCTCCTCCGTTCGTGGCGCCGGCCATAGCGATGGCCAGCGCCGTTCGATTATGCCCCTCCATGGTGCTTATTTTTGAAGATGAAGATCTCAAAATGGCCAAAAAAAAGGTCCATCTGATGAAAATGTCCAACTCGTGATTTTTGAAAGGCAGAATTTGGACATTTTCCACTGCAGTTTATTCAAATAGCAAGTGGCCATGTAGGAGGCATGTTTCGGGTGGAACTAAGGATATTAGGATATCTTTCAGTGATAATGGAACGGAAAGAAAGGTCCAAGGCAAAAAAGGACATTTTTATTTAGACCTGTTTCAAACATGTCCAGGTTACAAAAAGGTGCCCTGATCGAGAAGCTGACCATAGGATGGATGAAGACATGACTCCTCCTTAATCTCCCAGTGGTTACTGACCCCCCTCTCATCCACTAAAAAGTGAATGGCTATTGTAGTGGTGTACCTGTAGGTACAGTAGGCTTTTATCTGTTCCTGGAGGGAAGTTAAGGTAGGATTAGTACCTGGGTCCCATTGTTTAAAGTTCACTGCACTGACCACTAGGCTGCCCCTCTGCTCTGCAGGAATGTCTGTATAGACTTTTCAATTTAGAAAGCAGCTGTTCATTTTGGATGCTTTCAATGCATGAACATCCTTCTCATGTATTTTTGAAGAAGAAAGCCCAACCTTTTTCCTATTCGAAAGTGGCTGTGAGATGGATTTTTTTTTTTGGGATGTTATAAGCAGGATGTCCCAAATCTGATTTGAATATTCTTTTGAAAAAAAACCTCCATGTACCCTGCTATCCTCAGAGAACACCTGCTACAGGTAAGTATATTTAATTTATCTGAGGCCAAGGAGGATACCGAGAGTCTCAAATCCCTAGCTACAGATTACGTTCAACAGAAAAAAGAAAACACGTATGAAGACCCTGCAACAGTAATCACAAGTGAAAAATCTTGCAACATAATTTTTTTTTTGGAAGGCAGTCTGAAACAAAAAATAAATGGGCCTAGGGGGAAGGAGTTGGATTCTAAATCCCAAATAAATTCTGGAGGACTGTTTAGCCAAATGGACTGTTGTATCGGGAGTCTTGTTCTAAACAATAATGAGATGTGAATGTGTGAACCAAAGACCACTTTGCAGTTCTACAAATCTCTATAGAGGCTGATCTCATGGGCTACTGATACAGCCATAGCTCTGACATTATGAGCCATGACATGATACTCTAGAGTCAGTCCATCCTGGATATAAGTGAAAGATATGCAGTCTGCTAGCGAATTGGAAAGAGTGTATTTGCTGACTGCAGTTCCAATGCTGTTTGGGTCAAAAGAAACAAAAAACTGTGTGAGCTTTCTATGAACTTTAGTCTGCTCTAGATAGAAGGCCAAGACTTTCTTGCAGTCCAAAGTGTGCCATGTGATTTTCACCTTTTTGAGCATGATAATTAAAAAAAAATGTTGGAAGAACAATTGATAGAGATGGAATTCTGACACAACCTTAGAAAGGAACTTAGGATGTGTGTGCAGGACTATTCTATTGTTGAAAAACTTTGTGTAAGATGAATCAGCTACTAAGGCCTGAAGGTCAGTGACCCTGAAGTGACCACCACCAAACATAAGACCTTCCAGGTAAGGTACTTCAGATGGCAGGTATCTAGGGGCTCGAAAGGAGCTTTCATCAGCTAAATTATGTTATCTCATGACACTGCAGGAGCCTTGATAGAAGGATGCAATAGAAGCAAGACCTGCATAAAGCAAACACCTAGAGGCTGAACAGACATGTTTTTACTTTCTACTTAGTAATGATAGGTGTCAATTGCACTAAGGTGAATGTTAACATAGGTTGCCTTAAGACCTGACTCTGATAGATATAGAAGGTATTCAAGAAGTTTTTGTATAGGAGAGGAAAAAAATCTAGGGCCTTGTCCTCACACCAGATGGCAAACCTCTTCCACTTAAAACCATAAGACCTCCTAGTGGAAATTCTTCTGGAAGCCAAAATAACCTGAAATACAGGTGAGTTGAAGGAATCCAGTACTACCTTCACAACATCCAAGCCATGAGGCTAGGGACTGAAGTTTGGGATGTAGTAGGAATCTCCAATCCTGCATTATCAGTTTTGAAAAACATTCCAGTCTCTATGGATCTCTGGAGGAAAGCCCCAGAAAAAGAAGGAACCATATCTGCCTCAGCCAGTAAGGCACAATCAGAATCATGGTCCCTCAATCCTGCTTGAGTTTCAGAAGAGTTTTCACTATGAGAGACACTGAAGGAAATGTATAAGGAAGACCATCCCCCCAATGGAGGAGGAAGGCATCTGAGGCTAGTCTGCCATGTGATTCAAGCCTGAAGCAGAACTGAGAGACTTTCTTGTTGTAATGAGTGGCAAAAAGTCTATCGAGGGGGTGCTCTACTCTTGAAAGATCTTCTGGGCTATGATCTCATTCAAAGACTACTCGTGAGGTTGCATATCCTAACATATTCTGTCCACCAAACAGCTCCAACTCTATAGATTCTTTTGTCCTACCTGTGAATTGAGTCCTCACCTGGTGTTGGTTGTACCATACCTATTACACAATGCAATTTGATGTCAACTGAGAGTGCTAGCTCAGTGTGATTGTACCACTCTGTAAAGAAATGATGCCTAGCTAGGTACCATATAATAGTAGCAGGCACAAAGGTGTGCACATGCACAGTGCATGATTCTCAAAAGCTCTGGCAAACAAGCTGGTGAATGAGGGCTCCATCGAATGATGTCACCCACAAGTAGACTCACATGTGAGACTATCAGTATCCTGCTCAGAAAAAATAGCATTTTATGAACAGAAATAGTCTTTTACAAAGTTGCAGAGGTATATGCACTTGAACTTATATACAAATACCCTATATACGCATAAATTTATCTAATCTAGGCAGAGCTGTTCATGAAGGTGAGGTTGGGACTTATGCATATATGTGCAAAAATGTGAAATTGGTATGTGGAAAAAAGCAGATGTGAAAATTGTAGCAACACATGACTACTGCACAAGTTAGAAGGCCTGTTATAAAATTAGAAAAAAAAATAAGTGTGAACTGAAAAAATAAGAAGATAGAGCTCTGTGTTAAAAAAATGGCTGGTCAATATTCAGCCCATGACTAACACTGGGCAGCCATTTTCAAGGAGGAACTGCAAGGGGCAGGAACAAATAGGGTTTGCTCCTGTCCCAAGGACCCCTACAACACCACAGACAGTAAGTAAACCCTTCTGAACCCAGGGCCACCGAGAGAATAAGCAGGGCTTGGGGCAAAGCCACCATTGCTGGGTCTCTCCCCGGACCACCGCTGCTGGCACTCATAAGTACATAAGTATTGCCATACTGGGAAAGACCAAAGGTCCATCAAGCCCAGCATCCTGTTTCCAACAGTGGCCAATCCAGGTCACAAATACCTGGCAAGATCCCAAAAAAGTACAAAACATTTTATACGGCTTATCCCAGAAATAGTGGATTTTCCCAAAGTCCATTTAATAATGGTCTATGGACTTTTCCTTTAGGAAGTCGTCCAAACCTTTTTAAAACTCCTCTAAGCTAACCGCCTTTACCACATTCTATGGCAATGAATTCCAGAGTTTAATTACACGTTGAGTGAAGAAAACCTTTCTCCGATTCGTTTTAAATTTACTACATTGTAGCTTCATCACATGCCCCCTAGTCCTAGTATTTTGGAAAGCGTAAACAGACGCTTCACATCTACCCGTTCAACTCCACTCATTATTTTATAGACCTCTATCATATCTCCTCCCCTCAGCCAAGCTGAAGAGCCCTAGCCGCTTTAGCCTTTACTCATAGGGAAGTCGTCCCATCCCCTTTATCATTTTTGTCGCCCTTCTCTGCACCTTTTCTAATTCCACTATATCTTTTTTGAGATGTGGTGACCAGACTTGAACACAATATTCGAGGTGCGGTCGCACCATGGAGCGATACAAAGGCATTATAATATCCTCATTTTTGTTTTCCATTCCTTTCCTAATAATACCTAACATTCTATTTGCTTTCTTAGCTGCTGCAGCAGCACACTGAGCAGAAGGTTTCAATGTATCATCAACGACAACAACTAGATCCCTTTCTTGGTCCTTGACTCCTAATGTGGAACCTTGCATGACGTAGCTATAATTCGGGTTCCTCTTTCCCACATACATCACTTTGCACTTGCTCACATTAAACGTCATCTGCCATTTAGAAAACCCAGTTTCCCAGTCTCGTAAGGTCCTCTTGTAATTTTTCACAATCCTCCCGCGATTTAACGACTTTGAATAACTTTGTGTTGTCAGCAAATTTAATTACCTCACTAGTTACTCCCATCTCTAGGTCATTTATAAATATGTTAAAAAGCAGAGGTCCCAGCACAGACCCCTGTGGAACCCCACTAAGTACCCTTCTCCGCTGAGAATACTGACCATTTAACCCTACTCTCTGTTTTCTATCTTTTAACCAGTTTTTAATCCACAATAGAACACTACTTCCTATCCCATGACTCTCCAATTTCCTCTGGAGTCTTTCATGCGGTACTTTGTCAAACGCCTTCTGAAAATCCAGATACACAATGAGGGGCATAATCGAACAGAAACGCCTATCTCCATGGGCGTTTATCTCCGAGAACGGGTCCGTGAAGGGGCGGACCCAAGCGTATTTTCGAAAAAATTAGACGTCCATGTTTTATTCGCCAAGTTGTGAGCTGGGCGTTTTTGCTTTTCAGCGATAATGGACAATGAAATCGCCCAGCTCAAAAACGAATAAATCCAAGGCATTTGTTCGTGGGAGGGGCCAGGAGTCGTAGTGCACTGGTCCCCCTAACATGCCAGGACACCAACCAGGCACCCTAGGGGGCACTTTTACAAAAACAGAACAAAAGGTAAAAGAGCTCCCAGGTGCATAGCACCCTTCCCTTGTGTGTAGAGCCCCCCAAATCCCCCTCAAAACCCACTGCCCACAAGTCTACACCATTACTATAGCCCTAAGGAGTGAAGGGGGGCACCTACATGTGGGTACAGTGGGTTCGGGGGGGGTTGGACGATTAAACATTAAGCAGCACAATTGTAACAGGTAGGGGGGGGATGGGCCTGGGTCCACCTGCCTGAAGTCCACTGCACCCCCTAACAACTGCTCCAGGGACCTGCATACTGCTGCCAGGGAGGTGGGTATGACATTTGAGGGTCAAAATAAAAAGTTGTGAAACATCATTTTTTGTGGTGGGAGGGGGTTTATGACCACTGGGGGAGTCAGGGGAGGTCATCCCCGATTCCCTCCAGTGGTCATCTGGTCATTTAGGGCACTTTTTGGGGCCTTATTCGTGAAAAAACAGGGTCCAGGAAAAGTGCCCTAAATTCTAGCTAAAAACGCATACTTTTGTCCCATTATCTGTGAAATGCGCCCATCTCTGTTCGGCAGATAACCACGCCCCAGTTCCACCTTCGCCACACCTCTGACACGCCCCCATCAACTTTGTCCGCATCCGCGACGGAGTGCAGTTGAAAACGTCCAAAATCGGCTTTCGATTATACCGCTTTATTCGTTTTTGTGAGATAAACGCCCATCTCCCGATTTAGGTCGGAACTTGGGCGTTTTTCTCGTTCGATTATAAGCTGGAATATCAACCGGCTCACCTTTACCCACATGTTTTTTCACCCCTTCAAAGAAATGTAGTAAATTGGTGAGACAAGATTTCCCTTCACTAAATCCATGTTGACTTTGTCTCATTAATCCATGCTTTTGAATATGCTCTGTGATTTTGTTCTTAATAATAGTCTCAACCATTTTGCCCGGCACCGACGTCAGACTCACCAGTCTATAATTTCCCGGATCTCCTCTGGAACCTTTTTTAAAAATCGCTTCCCCCCCCCCACCCCAGAATGCCACATAGCCAGACCACAAATATTGGAGGGTGGGGGTGGACCAGAGCCCAAAGTGCCCTCCTCCGCAACTCCACATACCTTGGCTGGCAGGGGTCTCCAAGCCCCTCCAGCAGAAGCCTTCCTCTAGCGCTATTCTCCACCGCATTGCCTGCCCTGCGGCTGCTTTTCCCCTCACGTCGCACATGCGTGATGTGAGGTGAAAAGCAGCCGCAGGGAAGGCAATGCGGCGGAGAACAGAACTGGAGGAAGGCTTCTGCTGGCGGGGCTTGGGGACCTCTGCCAGCCAAATCAGAGGTCCCAAAGTCATATGTCTGCTCCTCCCCAGCCTCTAAGGGGGACCTGGCACTGAGTTTTCTCTCTCCTGCTCCTGTCAGAATGTATCACCCGGGTCTCGTCAGGAGCAGGACAGAGACAGACCATGGCACCGGGCCCCCCTTGGAGGCAGGGCCTGGGGAATACTGCCCCCCTCTCGGCAGCCCTGTCTGAGCCCTCTGGGGCTAAAGGGAGGGGGGATCAGATGTCCTTTGGGGGGGGGAGGAGGCTTTAAATGGTCCTATTTGGTTGCTTAGTTAAAGGCCATTGGCAATGAATATTGCCAGCACTCCCATATCTGAAGCAACTCCTTGAATCTGCACTGTAAACACCCGTTTCTGGTCCATTTAAAAAATAGCCAGTGAGAGACAATATTCAGTGGCACTGCCTGGTTAAGTGCTTTTATGCGCAAGAGAAGGCTCCTCACAGAGCTTTATTTTCGCAAGTGCAGCAAACAGTGATTATTTATATTACATATTGGGGCACTGAATCTACACCACGTGCATTTTACAGTGTTTCTCTTTGACCCCTGAAGCAGGCGTTGTCTAACGCCGAAACACGGCCCGTGTCGGGTCATTAATAAAGAACTTCAATTGTCCCAGTCTTGAAGGCCCACTGTTGCTTTTTTTTTTGTCTGTAAGTGCAAATGAATATCAGGGGCCACCCTGCACAGCACAGTTTAAGCGGTTAGGAGCCTCTCTAGCCTTCTTAAATCATTTAGACTATCGACTGGTAGATTTATATGGACTTTGGATGATCACATAGAACCCAACATGTTTCGCTATCAGGTTGCATCAGAGGTAAATGTTGAACAAGAGAAGCAAATATCAGTTAAGCTGATCTCTGACGTTTAAAAATTAAGAAATGCCACAGCGTATTTAAACACACTTTTTTTTAACACAGAGCTCTGTTCTTTTTTTTTTCTCACCTTTCTATGAAAAGGAAATGGATTTGATATACCACCTTTCTGTGGTTACAATCAAAGCAGTTTACATATTATATACAGGTACTTATTTTGTACCTGGGGCAATGGAGGGTTAATTGATTCACCCAGAGTCACAAGGACCTGCAGTGGGAATCAAACCCAGTTCCCCAGATTCTCAGGCTGCTGCACTAACCACTAGGCTTATCTCTTTTTTCTTTTGCTGTTACAAAATTATCCTCTTAAAGATTCCCATAAATTACAAGTTTCATAAAGCTCAATTGTCAAGTTCACACATACCACTTTGTCTGAGTGCTGCAGTCCCTTAAGTTTGGCACAACTTGTATGCCGATGTTTTTTTCAATACGTTTAATAACGAAACGTTTATCCTCATATGATGTGCATTCAATATAGCCATCTTTCACATCTGAAGCATTGTGGTCATCAAAGAAAACTGGAGCACCAAAATGTCTGCGAATTCGTGAAACCATATACTTAATCTGCAATAGATTCAGAATAAAATATAAACATATGAAATAATGGGGGGCTTTAGATAAAGGTTTCATTTTCACTGCTCATGACTGAGAGTAGTACTCTTTTGCCTTATGAATGACTAAGCTACAAAACAGGATGAAAAAACACATTCCCTCAAGAAAGAAATGCATGCTTTAACCCCATATCTAATGTAACAATGCTGTGCATTCTGCTTATACTATTCCTGGAAAGCAGCAGAGCAACCCTATCTCCAATTTGCAGTCCCTGTGCTGCTTTGGAGAAGAAAGGTCATCTGGAAGAGTGGCAGGAAGTGATCTGGCTTCTTGCACTAAAGACTTGTCTGCAGAGCTACATGCCTAAGAAGGAAGGATTAGGAGGCCATGGCAGTTGGTCATTAAATCATTAATGGGCCCATTTACAAAGCTGGCCATTTTGAATAGGCACCGGGACCGGACTAGGCAGGAAAGAGGGGGCTCTTTCCTGTCCCGAAGAGGTCACTAGACCACCAGGGCAGTACAGTAAGGTAAGGGGAGGATAGGACACCCTTAGGGAGTGTGTGACACGGGGGTGGGGGTGGGGTGAAAGGGATGAGGCAGTATGTGACAGGGGCAGGGCATGTGTCTTTTGGGGGGGAGCAAATATGGTAACCCTAGACATATCACAACAAATGTCACTGGAATTTGAACCCTCGTTTCTGTGGTTTGCAGCCCACTGCTCTAACCTTTAGGTTACACCTCCACCTCCACTCCAACGTGTCAAAAGATACTAGCAAAACACTGAAAGAATATCCTAATTGAAAGGTTGTGATAAATGTAGGTTAGTGCATTCAACCACAGAAATATATATAAACTAGTAAAAAAGGCCCGTTTCTGACACAAATGAAACGGGCGCTAGCAAGGTTTTCCTTGGAGTGTGTATGTTTGGGAGAGTATGTGAGAGTGATTGTTTGAGAGTCAGAGTGAAAGTGTGAGTGTGTGAGAGAGAGAGTGAGTCTGGGTGTGAGTGTGTTTGTGAGAGAGTGTGTGTGAGAATGAGAGTGTGTGTATGTGAGACACAGTGTGAGAGAGAGAGTGTGTGTGTGGGCAAGAGAGAGAGTGTGTGTGAGACACAGATTCTCTGTGAGAGTGAGTGTATGACACCAAGCGAGTGTGTGAGTGACTGTGTGGCACATAGAGAGTGAATGTGATACTGTGTGAGACAGAGTGTGTGAGAGTGAGAGTCAGAAAGACATTATATATGAGAGAGAGAGTGTGAGCCGTGCCCTCCCAATCCATGGCCATCTGTCCCCTGCCCCCTCCATTCATCCTTTTCCAGCAATTCCACTCTGTCCCTGAGCCCTGCCCTCCCAATCCATGGCCATCCATGTTTGTCTGTCACCTGCCCCCTCCATTCATCCCTATCCAGCATTTCCCCTCTCTGCCTGAGGCCTGCCCTGCAATCCATATCCATCCATGGCCATCTGTCCCCTCCATTCATCCCTATGCAGCAATTCCCCTCTCCCTGAGTCCTGCCCTTCCAATCCATGCCCATCCATGCTCCTCTGTCACCTGGCCCCTCCATTTTTCCCTATCCAGCATTTCCCCTCTCTGCCTGAGGCCTGCTCTGCAATCCATATCCATCCATGCCCATCTGTCCCCTCCATTCATCCCTATCCAGCAATTCCCCTCTCCCTGAGTCCTGCCCTTCCAATCCATGCCCATCCATGCTCATCTGTCACCTGGCCCCTCCATTTTTCCCTATCCAGCATTTCCCCTCTCTGCCTGAGGCCTGCTCTGCAATCCATATCCATCCATGCCCATCTGTCCCCTCCATTCATCCCTATCCAGCAATTCCCCTCTCCCTGAGTCCTGCCCTTCCAATCCATGCCCATCCATGCTCCTCTGTCACCTGGCCCCTCCATTTTTCCCTATCCAGCATTTGCCCTCTCTGCCTGAGGCCTGCTCTGCAATCCATATCCATCCATGCCCATCTGTCCCCTCCATTCATCCCTATCCAGCAATTCCCCTCTCCCTGAGTCCTGCCCTTCCAATCCATGCCCATCCATGCTCATCTGTCACCTGGCCCCTCCATTCATCCATTTCCAGTAATTCCCCTCTCTCCCTGTGCCCTGCCCTCCTAATCCATACCCATCCATGCTCCTCTGTCCCCTGCCGCCTCCATTCATCCTTTTCCAGCAAGTCCCCTCTCGCCCTTCCATGACCCCCCCTCGCATCCATGCTACTCTCTCTGCCATGTCCCAGCCTGGCCCGCCCTCTTCTCCCCCCCCCTTCGCATCCATGCCCCCCCCTTCGCATCCATGCCTCGCATCCATGCCCCCCCCCTTCGCATCCATGCCCCCCCTTCGCATCCATGCCCCCCCCCTTCGCATCCATGCTCCCCCACCCCTTCGCATCCATGCATCCCTTTTTTTTTTTTTTTTTATTCTTTTTAACTTTACCTCCGTGGCGGTTTGTGCAGCGAAGCGTCAGGGAAGGAGGCGGCGCTCCCGACGTCTAGCTTTCCCTTCGCTGTGTTCCGCCTTGTTTTGAAGGCGGAACACAGCGAAGGGAAGGGTAGACGTCGGGAGCGCCGCCTCCTTCCCTGACGCTTCGCTTCCGGATTTGTTTGTTTAGACGCGAGGGCGGGGCAGAGACGGCTGGATGGCTTCACACCACGAACACCACGAACACCACGAACGCCACGAACACCACGAACCCTACAGCCAGGGACTCAGGGAGTGACGTCAGATGGCTTCAGAACGTTGTCCTCATTAGAACGTTCACGGTGCGTTTTATTATATTAGATTAATTTCTCATAAGATATTTTTGAAAACTGTGAACTGTTCCTGAAGATTCACCCCGGACATAGTCAACACTGCTGCCGAATAATGACACTTCTGGCACAAGTGGCTGATGCTCGAAGATATACCAGTCAATATTCAGCTGGTGGTGGACACCATTTTTTTAAGCACTGACCATCAGTGGCTGAATTAGGCTTGGATATTCAAGGCTGGGCCATGTATGGGCAGCAGCAGTGAATAGCCATACCTATCCGGACACGTGCTTCGCTGCTGGCCAATATTCAGGCAGGACACGCCTAAGACATGTGTGTCCTGGCTGAATGTCATCTGAGATTCATATTAGGGATCCCCACCCCCAATAGTTGTGTCTCCACCCCCTGACTAGCACCTACCCTCTGCCTCCCTCGTCTTATGATGTAGAAGGTAATTTTATAACAGGGCACCTCGGAAGAAAAGGCACATACGATGCACCTACTTTATAAAGATAACAAGTTTACTTACTGTATGTGGCTTCATTAACTAGCCTCCCAGAAAGTTCCTGCACAAAGTTGCACCTGCTCCTGCAGGAATAATTATGTGCCATTAAGAACTGGCACATATATTTGCCGTTGATAAAATATGTGCATAAGTATTAGTCTTGCTTCTGACACATCCATTCTCCACTCCCAGGAACACATACACACATCTCACCTAAAAGTAGGTGCTATTTTTATTGGGCACCTACTTTTATGTACATATATCCCTGGCAATTTACAAGGGCACACTGTACTTGCACACATAGGGGCACTTTTACGAAGGAGCAGTCGGGCTACCATGTGGGTAGCACATGCCGAAACAGCACTACCATCAGGCGCTCCCAGGCACCCAGCGGTAGTTCTGATTTTGGCACATGCTGTTTTCTGTGGTAGAAAATAATTTTCAATTTCCTAGCACGGGGGACATTCTTGGCGGTAATAAGCAGCACGTCCTGCCCGATTACCGCTGGGTTAGCGCATGAGTCCTTACCGCCTTCTAAATAGGAGGTGGTAGGGACTCATGTGGTAAACGACCAGGCACAAATTAGGAAATTAAAATCTGGCCATTATTGCTGTAAATGGAAAATCAGCTTTTTTTGCAGCCGCGCTAAGAGGTGGCCTGAGCGCACAGGAAAAACATGCACTACAGCTACCACCGACCACCTTTTAGTGTGCCTTCGTAAAAGGGCCCCATAAAAAACCCAGTTTTATACAGGTCACCTAGATCATAAAAAAGGACACACCAGTTGCAATGTTCATAATTGGCAGTGTATTTTACAAAAGGCTCCTGGAACATTAGCTCATAAACCTAGGCAGATGAATAGCAGTCCTAAATTTATAAGCATGACTTAAGCTCATAAATTAAGATGAATTTTCAGTTAAACACTTAGGGGCCCTTTTACTAAGGCACAGGAGGATTAACATGTGGGTAGCGCGCACCAAATTGGCACTATCACTGGGCTAGCACATGCGCCTGGTGGTGATTCTGAGTTTGGCGCTTGCCGAATCCCGCGGTAGAAAATAATTTTCTATTTTCTACTGCAGTTCCCGGCAGTAGTCAGCAGTTGGCATGTGCTGCATGGTTACCGCATGGGTAGAGCGTGAGCTCTTACCGCTAGGTCAATGGATGGCGGTAAGGACTCAGGTCGTAAAAAGGTGCACGCTAGTTTTAATTTCAGCGATGCCCATTTCCTGGCCCATTAAAAAAAGCCCTTTTTTCTACCCATGGTAAAATAAAGGCCCAGCGTGTGCCCGACACATGCACCCACACTACCGCAGGTCACTTTTTACCATGGCTTAGTAAAAGGACCCCTTAGGTGCTTAAGGGGCCCTTTGTACTAACGTGCAGGAAAATCTGGGCTTAGCGCATGCTAACAAGGGACTTTCCCATATGCTAAGCCCATTTTTAATGCAGCAGTATTGAGACCCATTTGAAATATTCTTTTTTTTTGTGGGTCATTAGCACATAGGACTGCAAAAGAAATTTAACACAGGAGCACTTACCGCCTCTTATTTAGGAGGTGCTAAATGCTCCGATGTTGAGTCAGTGTTAATCAGTTAGCATGCACTAATACAAACGCATTAGCTGGACAACGCTTTCACACCTATTTTCTGCCTTTGACACACCCCTCCTGACTTTTTTTTTTTTTACAAATTAAATAATACATGATTAGCACACGCTGATAGGAAAATTACTGCAAAACGAATTAACGCATTTTGTGGTAAACCTTTTTTCCCACGTTAAGTGCATGTTAGCTCTTAACACGGTTTAGGGAAAGGGCCTCTATGTTTGGCTGAAAATAAATTGCACAAATTTAGGAGCCTAACTAAGGAGTATAAATTTAGGAGCTCAGCTTACTTTGAATATTGGGCAATAAAATGATGTACCATTTTAAGTGCAGATTTAACTAAGCATGAAATTAAGTCCAATGAATAAATGCAATTTTATTTTCATAGACATCAGGAGGAGGATGAAAATCCTAGAGACACACACTGAAATAAACCAAAAAATCTTGAACCTCAGCCAATGCAAAGGTTTTGATTACTGTAAATGACTCTTTCGTCTGTAATGCAGTTTGAGAAACAAAAAAATGTATCTGACCTTATCTACAGATTCCTTCACGGCTTCTTCCTCAACTTCCTTTTCACTACCCAAAGAAACCCACTCTTTTTGAACTGGAGGCTTATAGATATATTCGTCTGATATTCCTGTTCTTAAATCTCCTTCTTTCTCCAAGGTTTCTGGAGGCTAAAATAGGAAATACAGGCTAAATGTGGATTATTTGTTATAAATATATTGTGTAATTAGAACTATACATAAAACAAAATCTGTATCTTATGGACACCTTATAGTGTAAAGGACTATCCAAGTTAATTCCCCTGATATTCAGCACTATTTAACCGACCAAGAATGGCTCCTGGCCAGTTAAACAGAACTGGCTATCCACAAATATACAGCGGGAGATAGCTGGCTATCTCCATGTGAATATTTGCGGCCAACACATAGCAGCTAACTAGCTATATCGTACAATATAGCTGGCACTCAGCGCATTGCCAGCTAAATTTGGCAGCCAAATCGGGCTGCACAAATAGGAGGCCTATCTTTCGCTGCTATAAACTTAACTGACCAGTGCTGAACATTGGCTTGGCCAGTTGTGTTTAAACCAGCCAAACATAAACTGGATGTTCAATGCCAGTCACCATCCTCATTGCCGACCATGGGAGCTAGCCAGGCTGCCTCCCATGGTCTGAATATCGGCCCCATTGTTCTTAATTTTTCCCTTTAAATAACTGTCATGAACGTATTTAGTCTTGCTCTCTTGTTATTTATTTGGCCATCTGTTTGTACAAATGTCTAAGGAAATCATGTTAGCAAGCCCACACATTCCCTTATCTGTTAAAAGTGAAAAGCACAATTAAGTCCTGGACAGCCATGTACTTGAGGAAAAGCAAAACGAAAAGGGGAACCACCAAAGAAACGCCAACCAAGGGATATTTAATAAAAAGGTCATAAATAAAAATCAACTAAAACAAACATACAGTCCACAGGGATCTATAAAAATGATATCAAGACTTGATGCAGTCCTGCGTTTCAAGGCGCAGTGCGCCTGCCTCAGGATTCTCAACTTCAGTTGGGCTTGTAAATCCCTTGTGCTGTTTAAAGACAGATATAAACACAGGTAAAGACAGAAAGGTAAGGGGGCGGACAGGCAGGAGGGAGCGGCGGCGCAAGGTGGAGGGGGGCAATCTTAAGGAAGGGTCATGCTTTAATTCCTCCAGTGGTCAGCTGCTCAGTTAGAGCAACCTTTTGTAACTTTGACGCGACTGAAACAGGTCTAGAAAAAGATATCCTTCTTTTTAAACATGGACTTTCTTCCCATTTGAAAATTCCTGTTGGACGTCCTACTTTTCCACCTTCCCTAGTCCCACCCAAAGCACACTCACAACATGCCCCCTTGCTATTTGGATGAACTGCAGTGTGAAAACATCCAAATTCTGACTTTCCAAAATCAGGATTTGGATGTTTTTAGCAGATGGACCTTTTTTAAAGGCATTTCAAGACATCATCTGCTTTGAAAATGAGCACCATAGTGTCAGTCAAGTTAGAGACTGATTCTTATAATGCCAGAGGATGTGGTAACAGTGGTTAGCGTATATGGGTTTAAAAAAGGTTTGGACAAATTCCTGGAGGAAAAGTCTATAGTCTGCTATTGAGACAGACATGGGAAGCAACTGCTCTCCCTTGGATTTGTGGTATGGAGTATTGCCACAATTTGGGTTTCTGCCAGGTTGTGAGTAAAATGTTAATGTATTAGTATAAGTTATTGAGAGGGGTTTAGGATAGAGTTGTGAGCACTTTTGCATGTGTTTGTTTGTGTAGGACCCGACTCCTGATGACGCGGATATAGCGAAACACAGGCTGTGTAGAGTCTGGGGTACATCGGATGACTGTAAGAGTTTAAAGCACATCGCATGAGTGGAAGTGGATTGACCATAGGAGTGGAGAACTCTAAGCAAATGTTTGCATTTTCATTTGGAATTCCTGGGACCCAGCACATATGAAAAGGATTGGATTTTGTGTAGTGCTGTGACTATGATGGGAGTTTAAAGCAACAAGCACACCCTAGGGGGTAGTGCAGCACTAAAATCAGATGAACTTTTTGAACTTGCTGTGCAGTGCTGTGACCAGTATGGAAGATTAAAGCAACAGGCACACCCTGTGGGGGTAGTGCAGTACTAGCATCAGAGGAACTTTTTGAACAAATATCCTGCTGAGGTTACTGGGCATTTTGAACAGTTAGGATATAACATGTATTAGTGGGTTTGCTCCATTAAGGTTTTATTGTGAAATGTGTATGAGTGTGCATTTGTAAGTGAGTGTGCATGAGTGTGTATGAAAGAATGATATGTTAAGGTATTAGGTTTTGTAAGCAAATAAATAATAAAGGTATTTTCTAAAAATGAATTAACTGGTATTTTGAATATGCATGAGATATAATTGCATATAATGGAGTCATGCATATTCATTGGGAAAATCCTGAAAATGTGACTGTTGCAGCCCTTGGGGACTGAGGTTGCCCACTCCCACTCTAGAGCATTAGGTACTGTCTATACTCTAGCTTTCCTTATTTGTATTTGTGCTGGAAGCTTCTAGAGGATGCCTTCTTTTTGTGGGTGCATAGTACAGTAATATGATGCCAATCAGCTGACATTTTGTAGACATTTTAATTTCATCAGTTACATAACTGCAAAGGAGAAATGTGAACCGCTAAAAGCTATAAAAGGAAAGTATTAAATCAGAACGTTAACACAACTTTCATTTAGGCTCATCTACCTTTTTGAAATTGAGCCCAAGTGCAGGTCACACTGTGATGTCTCCAATCTAATTTCTGTTCCTCTCCTCCTCCCTTCTTCCCTGCCTTTCTCATGTGCTCTGTGGAATGCCTGCTCTGTCTGCAACAAACTTTCCTACATCCATGGCCTCTTTTATCTCTCGTACTCTCCATCTGCTTGCCGTAACTGAGACTTGGCTCTACCTTGAAGACTCTGCTTCAGCCATGACCCTGTGTCATGGAAGTTACCTTTTCTCCCATACTCCTCACCCGGTTGGGCGAGGTGGTGTTGGGCTACTACTTTCACCCTCCTGTAGACTTCAACCTCTTCTTCCACCTCAGTCTCACTGCTTTTCTTCCTTCAAAGTCCATTCCATCTGTCTATTCACTCCTCTGCCTCTCCGAGTAGCAGTCATTTATTGACCCCCTAATAAGTCCCTTTCTTCCTTTCTCACTGAATTTGACTCCTGGCTTTCCTTCTTTCTTGAACCTTCATCTCCAGCCCTGTGTCATGGAGGTTACCTTTTCTCCCATACTCCTCGCCCGGTTGGCTGCGGAGGTGGTGTTGGGCTACTACTGTCACCCTCCTGTAGACTTCAACCTCTCATTCCACCTCAGTCTCACTGCTTTTCTTCTTTCAAAGTCCTCTCCACTCCTCTGTCTCTCCGAGTAGCAGTCATTTATTGACCCCTTGATGTCCCTTTCTTCCTTTCTCACTGAATTTGACTCATGGCTTTCACTCTGTCCTCCAGTGTTTCAAATCCGTTCTCAACCACTATGTTATCCAAGTCTGTCAATGAAGCTGTCTCTCCTATAATACTACTCTCTCCTCTGCTCTGGATACTCTCGCTGCTCCCATTCCCTGTTCTGTAAGGCATACCAAACATCAGCCTTGGCTGACCTCTAGAATCTGCTATCTACATTCCTGTGTCCGCTCTGCCGAATGTCTTTGGCTGAAATTCCGTGCCCATGCTGACTTCATACATTTCAAATTCTTGCTGACCTCCTTCCAATCTGCTCTTTCACTTGCCAAACAGGACTACTACATCCAGTTGACAAATTCTCTTGGTTCAAACCCTCAACGTCTCTTTGCAACACTGAACTCTCTCCTCAAAGTGCCTTCACCTCCAACTTCCCCTTCACTTTCTCCCAAGACTCTGGCTGAGTACTTTCATGATAAGCTTCACAAGATTAAACTTGAATTCTCAACCAAGTCATCTCCACCTCTCCTTCCCTCCTTCAACCCCTGGCTCCTTTTCTTCCTTTTCTGAAATCAATGAAGAGGAAACCGCACATTTTCTTTCCTCCTCAAAACTAGCTACCTGTTCCTCTGATCTTATTCTCACCCATCTACTTAGCACTATCTCTCCTACTGTCATCCCTTTTATCTGTCAGATGCTCAATCTTTCACTTTCCTCTGCGACTGTTCCTGTTGCTTTCGAACATGCCGTAATCACACCACTACTCAAAAAACCTTCATTGGACCCTACCTGTCCTTCCAACTATTGCCCCATCTCCCTCCTCCCTTTCCTATCCAAGATACGTAGACTTTCTTTCATTTCAAGCTATTCTTGATCCACTTCAATCTGGCTCTCTCCCTCTTCATTCAACTGAAACAGAGCTTGCTAAAGTCTCCAATGACCTGTTTCTGGCCAGATCCAAAGGTCTATATTCTATCCTCATTCTTCTCGGTCTATCTGCTGCTTTTGACACTGTTGATCACTGCCTACTCCTTGATATGCTGTCCTCGCTTGGATTTCAGGGATATGTTCTTTCCTGGTTTTCTTCTTATCTCTCCCATCGTACTTTTAGTCTCTACTCTGGTGGATCCTCCTTCACTTATATCCCACTAACAGTTGGAGGCATATTTTCAAAGCACTTTGGGAGGCTAAGTTCCATATGTTTCTATGGAACTTTGGGAGGCTAAGTGCTTTGAAAATAAGCCTCTTGGTGTACCTCAGGGATCTGTCCTGGGACCTCTTCTTTTCTCCATCTATACTTATTCCCTTGGTACTCTGATCTCATCCCATGGTTTTCAGTATCACCTTTATGCTGATGCCTCCCAGATCTACCTCACCACACCAGCAATTTTATGCAGGAATACAGGCCCAAGTATCAGCTTGCCTGTCTGACATCACTGCATGGATGTCTCACTGCCATCTGAAACTAAACATGACCAAGACTGAGCTTCTTACCGTTCTTCCTAAACCAACCTCTCCTCTTCCCCCATTCTCTATCTCTGTGAATAACATTCTCATCCTCCTTGTCTCATCAGCTCGTAACCTTGGGGTCATCTTCGACTCCTCCCGCTCCTTCTCTGCACATATTCAACAGATTGCTAAAACCTGTCATTTCTTTCTCTATAATATCACCAAAATGTGTCCTTTCCTTTCTGAGCACACTACTAGAACCCTTATCCACACTCTTATCACTTCTCACTTAGACTATTGCAACTTGCTTCTCACAGGTCTCCCACTAAGCCATCTCTCTCCCCTTCAATCTGTTCAAAATTCTGCTGCACGACTTATATTCCGCCAGTGTTGCTATGCTCATATTAGCCCTCTCCTCAAGTCACTTCTGTTTCCGCATACAGTTCAAACTCCTTTTATTGACTTACAAGTGCATTCACTGTACAGCTCTTCAGTACCTCTCCACTCTTATCTCTCCCTACACTCTTCCCCAGGAACTCTGTTCACTGGTTAAATCTCTCTTATCTGCACCCTTCTCCTCTACCGCTAACTCCAGACACTGTTCCTTTTATCTTTCTGCACCATATGCCTGGAACACACTTCCTGAGCAGCTAAGTCAAGCTCCATCTCTGACCATCTTCAGTCTAGGCTAAAAGCCCACCTTTTTGATGCTGCTTTTAACTCCTAACCTTTACTCACTTGTTTAGTACCCAAGTTTTATCATTCCCACCTTAGTAACTCCCTTATTTGTCCTGTTTGTCTGTCCTAATTAGATTGTAAGCTCTATCGAGCAGGGACTGTCTATCTTAATTAGATTGTAAGCTCTATCGAGCAGGGACTGTCTCTTCAAGTTCAAGTGTACAGTGCTGCGTACATCTAGTAATGCTATAGAAATGATACGTAGTAGTAAGTTTTTATGACTTGTTTTACTGAAATTGTATAAAAGACAGTGCTTTTTTGTGCCGGTACGCAACGGTACAGCGTACCGGCACCTTTTTTTTTTGCTCCCCCGCCCCGTGACGGATGCAGTGCCAGCCCCCATTTCCGGCCTCTGCTGCTTCTCCTGTTGAGCAGCAGCGGCCGCTACACAAAGAAAAAGATTTAAAAAAAACTTCAAACCTAGCTGAAACGTGGCACCCCGGCACTGTAGACAGCCATTAGGCATTGGCTGTTGCCCCGCAGCCGCTCCTCCTCTTGCCTCTACGTCACTGTGCTCCTCCGGGGTCTTCCTCCAGGGGCAGTGACGTAGAGGCAAGAGGAGGAGCGGCTGCGGGGCAACAGCCAATGCCTAATGGCTGTCTACAGTGCCGGGGTGCCGCGTTTCAGCCAGGTTTCAATTTTTTTTTTAAATCTTCTTTTTCTTTGTGTAGCGGCCGCTGCTGCTCAACAGGAGAAGCAGAAGCGGCCGGAAATAGGGGCTGGTGCCGCGTGCGTCGCAACTTCGCGCCGTTCGCGGGAAACTTGGCAGGGAGAGGGAAACCAAGAGAGGGAAGGATTGGGGAGAGAGAGAAAGAGGGAAACCAACAGAGGGAAGGATTGGGGAGAGAGAGAGGGAAAACAACAGAGGGAAGGATTGGGAAGAGAGAGAAAGAGGGAAAACAACAGAGGGAAGGATTGGGGAGAGCGAGAAAGAGGGAAAACAACAGAGGGAAGGATTGGGGAGAGAGAGAAAGAGGGAAAACAACAGAGGGAAGGATTGGGGAGAGAGAGAAAGAGGGAAAACAACAGAGGGAAGGATTGGGGAGAGAGAGAAAGAGGGAAAACAACAGAGGGAAGGATTGGGGAGAGAGAGAGAGAGGGAAACCAACAGAGGGAAGGATTGGGGAGAGAGAGAAAGAGGGAAAACAACAGAGGGAAGGATTGGGGAGAGAGAGAAAGGGGGAAACCAACAGAGGGAAGGATTGGGGAGAGAGAGAAAGAGGGAAAACAACAGAGGGAAGGATTGGGGAGAGAGAGGGAAAACAGATGGGAAGGATTGGGAGAGAGAGAAAGAGGGAAAACAACAGAGGGAAGGATTGGGGAGAGAGAGAAAGAGGGAAACCAACATAGGGAAGGATTGGGGAGAGAGAGAGGGAAAACAACAGAGGGAAGGATTGGGGAGAGAGAGAAAGAGGGAAAACAACAGAGGGAAGGATTGGGGAGAGAGAGAAAGAGGGAAACCAACAGAGGGAAGGATTGGGGAGAGAGAGAAAGAGGGAAAACAACAGAGGGAAGGATTGGGGAGAGAGAGGGAAAACAGATGGAAGAATGGGGAGAGAGAGAAAGAGGGAAAACAACAGAGGGAAGGATTGGGGAGAGAGAGGGAAACCAGATGGAAGGATGGGGAGAGAGAGAAAGAGGGAAAACAACAGAGGGAAGGATTGGGGAGAGAGAGAAAGAGGGAAAACAATAGAGGGAAGGATTGGGGAGAGAGAGAAAGAGGGAAAACAACAGAGGGAAGGATTGGGGAGAGAGAGAAAGAGGGAAAACAACAGAGGGAAGGATTGGGGAGAGAGAGGGAAAACAGATGGAAGGATGGGGAGAGAGAGAAAGAAAGAGGAAAAACAACAGAGGGAAGGATTGGGGAGAGAGAGAAAGAGGGAAAACAACAGAGGGAAGGATTGGGGAGAGAGAGAAAGAGGGAAAACAACAGAGGGAAGGATTGGGGAGAGAGAGAAAGAGGGAAACCAACAGAGGGAAGGATTGGGGAGAGAGAGAAAGAGGGAAACCAACAGAGGAAAGGATTGGGGAGAGAGAGAGGGAAAACAACAGAGGGAAGGATTGGGGAGAGAGAGAAAGAGGGAAAACAACAGAGGGAAGGATTGGGGAGAGAGAGAAAGAGGGAAAACAACAGAGGGAAGGATTGGGGAGAGAGAGGGGAAAACAGATGGAAGGATGGGGAGAGAGGGGAAAAACAGATGGAAGGATGGGGAGAGAGAGGGAAAAACACAGATGGAAGGATTGGGGAGAGAGGGAAAAACAGATGGAAGGATGGGGAAAGAGAGAGAGAAAACAGATGGAAGGATGGGGAGAGAGAGGGGGAAAACAGATGGAAGGATGGGGAAAGAGAGAGAGAGGGAAAAACAGATGGAAGGATGGGGAGAGAGAGAGGGAAAATGGAAGGATAGGGAGAGAAAGAGGGAAGACGCTGGATGGAAGAATGCAGAAAGAAATAGGGGAGACACTGGAAGGATGGGGAGAGAAAGCAGAGCTGCTGGATGGAAAAGGGGAATAGAGAAAGACTGGAGAATAAGAGGAAGGGGCATGGGGAGAACAAGGGTGAGGAAAAGATGAAAAGCCACAGGTAGATGAAGGAAATTAAAGAATGGATAGTAAGAATGAATTAAATCTGGACAGAGAGAGAGCCTGAAAAATATTGAAGAAAGCAAAGAAAAAGGAAACAAAAATGACAAATGGCACAGAAGAGTTAAGCAAAAACAAAGGAAAGGAGAATCACAGACTGGGACCAATATGGAAAGAAAAACAGTCACCAGACAACAAAGGTAGAAAAAAATCATTTTATTTTCATTTTAGTGTTTGTAATATGTCCAATTTGAGAATTTACATTGGCTGTCTTATTTTGCACTGGGTATACTACTACTACTACTTAGCAAATCACGTTATTTTTTTCTCCTATAGTACTGTAATATTTTCAATGATGTCTGTTTATATGCGCCATGGCTGGTATAGGGGGTGTGGTTAATGTGGGTGTGGCTATCATAGGGGTGGAGCCATATGTGGTGACCCCACCCATAATGAGTACCGGCACCTTTTTTTCTACAAAAAAAGCACTGATAAAAGATATTTTAAAGCCAAGAATAACTCATTGCTATCAAGAGATCAGTCTGTCAAAAATTGTTCCAACTTTTACTGTATCATTTAAAAATATTTGTATTTATTAAATATCTGCATCAAATCCTATTACTCTTACCCCCTTATATTAAGGAATCTTACATGAAGAATATTTTCTTTAGCTTCTTCTGTTGTAACAAGATAGAAGTTCTGTCCATACTTGAAATCTTTGTCAAAAACAAGTAGAAGTTCTTCTCCAGGATAATCCTGCAAGAAAAAAAATTAGTAAACATGTATCACAGATAGAAATATATCTGTTATCCGATTATACCTATTAAATTAAGATGTACAGTGGGGGAAATAAGTATTTGATCCCTTGCTGATTTTGTAAGTGTGCCCACTGACAAAGACATGAGCAGCCCATAATTGAAGGGTAGGTTATTGGTAACAGTGAGAGATAGCACATCACAAATTAAATCCGGAAAATCACATTGTGGAAAGTATATGAATTTATTTGCATTCTGCAGAGGGAAATAAGTATTTGATCCCCCACCAACCAGTAAGAGATCTGGCCCCTACAGACCAGGTAGATGCTCCAAATCAACTCGTTACCTGCATGACAGACAGCTGTCGGCAATGGTCACCTGTATGAAAGACACCTGTCCACAGACTCAGTGAATCAGTCAGACTCTAACCTCTACAAAATGGCCAAGAGCAAGGAGCTGTCTAAGGATGTCAGGGACAAGATCATACACCTGCACAAGGCTGGAATGGGCTACAAAACCATCAGTAAGACGCTGGGCGAGAAGGAGACAACTGTTGGTGCCATAGTAAGAAAATGGAAGAAGTACAAAATGACTGTCAATCGACAAAGATCTGGGGCTCCACGCAAAATCTCACCTCGTGGGGTATCCTTGATCATGAGGAAGGTTAGAAATCAGCCTACAACTACAAGGGGGGAACTTGTCAATGATCTCAAGGCAGCTGGGACCACTGTCACCACGAAAACCATTGGTAACACATTACGACATAACGGATTGCAATCCTGCAGTGCCCGCAAGGTCCCCCTGCTCCGGAAGGCACATGTGACGGCCCGTCTGAAGTTTGCCAGTGAACACCTGGATGATGCCGAGAGTGATTGGGAGAAGGTGCTGTGGTCAGATGAGACAAAAATTGAGCTCTTTGGCATGAACTCAACTCGCCGTGTTTGGAGGAAGAGAAATGCTGCCTATGACCCAAAGAACACCGTCCCCACTGTCAAGCATGGAGGTGGAAATGTTATGTTTTGGGGGTGTTTCTCTGCTAAGGGCACAGGACTACTTCACCGCATCAATGGGAGAATGGATGGGGCCATGTACCGTACAATTCTGAGTGACAACCTCCTTCCCTCCGCCAGGGCCTTAAAAATGGGTCGTGGCTGGGTCTTCCAGCACGACAATGACCCAAAACATACAGCCAAGGCAACAAAGGAGTGGCTCAGGAAGAAGCACATTAGGGTCATGGAGTGGCCTAGCCAGTCACCAGACCTTAATCCCATTGAAAACTTATGGAGGGAGCTGAAGCTGCGAGTTGCCAAGCGACAGCCCAGAACTCTTAATGATTTAGAGATGATCTGCAAAGAGGAGTGGACCAAAATTCCTCCTGACATGTGTGCAAACCTCATCATCAACTACAGAAGACGTCTGACCGCTGTGCTTGCCAACAAGGGTTTTGCCACCAAGTATTAGGTCTTGTTTGCCAGAGGGATCAAATACTTATTTCCCTCTGCAGAATGCAAATAAATTCATATACTTTCCACAATGTGATTTTCCGGATTTAATTTGTGATGTGCTATCTCTCACTGTTACCAATAACCTACCCTTCAATTATGGGCTGCTCATGTCTTTGTCAGTGGGCACACTTACAAAATCAGCAAGGGATCAAATACTTATTTCCCCCACTGTATGTATGCTAAACATACACGGTAATTCTATAAATCAGTGCCATGGTTCAGGCACCTCAATGCCTTTCACTATAATGGCAATTCTATAACAGCATCTTGGTGCTAAGATTTCATTATAGAATACAAGATCAAGTTGGCGCTGGCAAGCCCTTGTTTGGGTGTAACGCTATGTCAATGGCAGGCGTAAGTTGGTGTGCCTAGATGTGAAAAACACAAAAAAGGATCTGCAAAAGTTAGAAGAATGGTTTAATGTCAGGAAGAGAGACCTTGGGGTGATTGCATCCAAGGATCTGAAGGTGACAAAACAATATGACAAGGTGGTGGCTGTAGTCAGAAGGATGCTACGCTTTATAGAGAGGCGTAACCAGCAGAAGAAAGGAGGTACTGATGCCCCTGTACAAGTCATTGATGTCTTGAGTATTGCATTCAGTTTTGAAGGCCATATCTTGTTAAGGATGTAAAAAGACTTGAAACGGTTCAGATGAAGGCAACAAAAATGATATGGGGCTTATGTCAAAAGATGTCCGAGAAGAGGGATAGGAGAAATATGATACAGACATTTAAATACTTTAAAGGCATTAATATAGAAACAAATCTTTTCCAGAGAAGGGGAAATGGTAAAACTACAGGACATGAATTGAGGTTGCTGGGTGGTAGATTTAGGAGTAATATCAGGAAATTCTTTTTCACAGAGAGGGTGGTCAATGCCTGAAATGCCTTCCCGAGGGAGGTGGTAGAGACAAAAACGGTGACAGAATTAAAAAATGTGTGGCATGAACACAGATGATCTCTAATTAGAAAATGGATGGTAAAAACGTAAATGGCTGCATGTGTGTGGATTTGTTGAGTGGGGCTTAGATGGCGACTCTGAATGTAAAGAACTAAGGCCAGTGCCGGGCAGACTTGTACAGTCCATGTCCTGTATATGGCAATCCGGTTTAGTAATGGGCTGGAAAGGGCTTCGATGGCAACTCCAGTAGCTGGATATAACAAAAGAGAGGGAACGAAGTACAAACTAAAGTCCAAACAAAAAAACAGCACCACGGGCCTTTAAAAATGGAACACAGTTCTTTAATGAATGAGCCTTGACAAAAAGACCCGACACAGGCCGTGTTTCGGTGACTAGCACCTGCATCAAGGGTCACAGTGATGACGTGGAAAACTTGGGAAATAACTCGAATATATTCCTCTACAATATATTATTCCTTACCCCCACGTCTCATATAGTAAAAGCTACAAAGCACCAAGGCACTTTCACTTTCTGTATCCAAACGTTTGGATACAGAAAGTGAAAGTGCCTTGGTGCTTTGTAGCTTTTACTATATGAGACCAGGGGCATATCTGCGTGGTGCCACAGGGGCCTGGGCCCCCGCAGATTTTGCCCTGGACCCCCCTACCGCCGTCAACCCTCCCCCGCCGTCACCTACCCCCGCCGAGGTCCGCTTCCTCCTGCCTGCCTGCAGTTTCGAACGGAGTCTGACATCGCAGCACATTGACGTCCTGCACGTACAACGTGCTGTGACGTCAGACTCCGTCCGAAGCTGGAAGGGAAGGGATGCAGCTTTTAACAGCATAGCACACCACGAGGAAAAAAACTTAAACAAGACCTCGGCTGGGCTGGCGGGGGTTGGGGTCCCCCGCCAGCTGAAGTAAAAGGCACCGGCAGGCAGGAGGAAGTGGACCTCGGCGGGGGTAGGCGACGGCGGGGGAGGGTTGAGGGCGGGCGGGGGGGGGGGTTGACGGCAGTGGGGGGGGGGGGTCAGCGGCGGCCGGGGGGGGCTATAAAGTGCCCCTCACTCTAGCCCCTGCCCCCCCTACCGCTGAACCTCAGATACGCCCCTGACGTGCTACCTTCTTACATCTGTCCCATTATCATTAGGAGTGGAGGAGTAGCCTAGTGGTTAGTGCAGTCGACCTTGATCCGGGGGAACTGAGTTCAATTCTCACTGCAGCTCCTTGTGACTCTGGGCAAGTCACTTAACCCTCCATTGCCCCTGGTACAAAATAAGTACCTGAATATATGTAAACCACTCTGAAGGTAGTTGCAGAAACCTCAGAAAGGCGGTATATCAAGTCCTATTTCCCTTTCCCATCATTACCCTGGAAAACTTAATTCTTACCTAAAAACTGGGGAAAAATGGCCAGCTACCACAGATGGGTTTTGCTGTGTACTTGCTGGCATGTGTGCAATAAATGGGTTGAACTTGAAGCCATAAAGAAATAAGATACCTACTGCAACTAGCTTTTTAACTGGAGAGAAATCAGATATTGCTGCTCTTGTCTTTAAGTCATTAAGTATGTCTGCTTTCTTTATGAGTTTAAATGGATTTTCCATTGTGAATTCTTCATCAGGTTGACACTGAAAAATCTGCTGTGTATGTGTAGTCAAAACAAGAGGAACGATATATTCCGGGTGACCTGGAAGATTGACAGTGAAAAAAATAATTAAGAAAGCTGATTAGAACACTGTCCAATTACTTAAAGCTATTACTTCCTTTAACAGCTAGAATTTTAAAAACAGGGCTGAATGTCATTTAAAAATTTGAATCACAATCAAACACATGATTAAAAATGTAATCATGCAATTAAAGTCAGGGCATAGCTAGCTGTTCATGGTGGGTGGGCATAGGGATGGACTGGAGGGGCACACATTTCCTTCTCCCCACATTAGATATCATACCTTTGCTAGTGGGGATGCCAAAACCAGTCAAAGAAATCCACTACCAAAGCATCCCCCTTTCACCTTGTGCTGCCTCAGGAGTGAGAAATCAGCAGGGTGCCTCCAGCTGCCAATGCCGGCACTCCAAGTATGTGGGAGCAAGCGTTGGTGGCTGGAGGCACCCTGCTGACTTCCTCGCTCTTAAGGCAGCATGAAGAGGAAGGGGTTGACTTAGAGGGACATAATCGAACTTCACCGGCGATCTATTTTGGCGGCGGCGCAACAGCTAGCTAGAACTGTATTATCGAAAAAAATGGCCGGCCATCTTTTTTTTCGAAAATATGGTTTAGCCTGGCCAAATGCCAGAGTTCGCCGGGTTTGAGATCGCCAGTTTTGTTTTTCAGCGATAATGGAAAAAAATGCCGGCCACCTCAAACCCGGTGAAATCCAAGGCATTTGGTCATGGGAGGAGCCAGCATTTGTAGTGCACTGGTCCCCCTGACATGCCAGGACACCAACCGGGCACCCTAGGGGACACTTCTAAAAATGTTTTAAAAATACACAAATAGCTCCCAGGTGCATAGCTCCCTCACCTTGGGTGCTGGGCCCCCCCCAAATCCCTCCCAAACCCACTCCCCACAACTCTACACCATTACCATAGCCCTTATGGGTGAAAGAGGGCACCTACATGTGGGTACAGTGGGTTTGGGGGGGGGGGGTTGGAGGGCTCAACACTTAGCACCACAAGTGTAACAGGTGGGGGGGTGGGGGATGTACCTGGGTCTGCCTGCCTGAAGTGCACTGCACCAATTAAAAACTGCTCCAGGGACTTGCATACTGCTGTCAGGGAGCTGGGTATGACATTTGAGGCTGGCATACAGGCTGGTGAAAATAGGTTTTTATTTTTATTTTTTTAGTGTGGGAGGAGGTGGGGGACCACGGGGAGGTCATCCCCCATTCCCTCCGGTGGTCATCTGGTCAGTTGGGGCACCTTTGTGAGGCTTGGTCGTGAAAATAAAAGGACCAAATAAACCCGGTGAAATACTGCTTAATGCCGCTTTTTTTTCCCATTATCCGCGAAAGCCGGCCATCTGGTAGCCATGCCCATGCCCGCCCATGTCCCGCCTTCGCTACACCGCCAACACGCCCCCTTGAACTTTTGCCGGCGTGGCGACAGGAAAGCGGCGATGGTGTCAAAAAAGCCGCTTTCGATTATACCGATTTCGCCGCTTTTGAGAGCTCGCCGGCCATCTCCCGATTTATGTCGGAAGATGGCCGGCAATCACTTTCAAAAATAAGCCTGTTAGGCAGCGGATTTCTTCAACTGGTGGGGCTTCAGCTACTCCACCAGCCATTGAACAGGTAATGTAGCTTTGGAGGGGACTTCACCCATTCTCCCTTTCTCTCTATGTGCCACCCCCCCCCCCCCCCCCCCCGTGCCTTCACTTATTCTCTCTCTCTCATGTGATAGTTTTGGGGGGGGGAGGGGAGGACAGAAAGCTAGTGTTCTTATGTTCCAAAACTCTGCAGTCAGCTCACCAGTGAGTGAAGTGAAGAGTAGAGTTTAAGCACGACCATTTTGAAACAGGAGAGTTTTAAGGGCAGTAGAGTTTAGAAATAAGCATCTTGAAACAGGAAAGTTTTGAGGTCAGCCTTTTATTTGGCTAGAGATAAATGCTGTCGCAAGTGTTGTGGTAGGGAGTTCCAAAGTTTAGGACCCTGTACCGAGAATATGGCATGTGTACTGTGCTCATGAATGGTTTGCTTGTAAGTTGGCATGTTGAGATGGTTTTGATATGCTGATCTGAGAGCCATTGAGGGGCAATAAGGAACTATATAATGGGAAAGATAGTCAGGTTCTTCTAGGATGAGATGCTTGAATTCTAGCAGTAGTATCTTATAGATGACTTGGTGTGAAATTGGTAGCCAGTGAGCATTTTTAAGAGAAGGTGTTACATGGTCATATTTTTGAGACAGTTAATGATTTTGATTGCCGTATTTTGTACTATCTGTAGCCTATGACAATCTTTGATCTGGAGGCCCATGTATAGGGAATTGCAATAATCCAACTGGCTAATCACTACAGAATGTATCAGAATATTTAATGAAGGGGGATGTAACAAAGATTGGATAGATCTAATCAAGCGAAGTTTGTAAAAAGAACATTGTACAACCTGGGATATTGTGTACCTGGGTAACAGGGTATTGCCAAGGAGAACTGGGGAAGGAAAAATTTCAGAAGCCAAATAGATGAGGTATAATTCCCTAAAATAATTTTATTGCAGAAACAGAATATATACTGGGGGGGGGGGGGGGTTAGCTATAAGGGTTTATTTTTGCTAATCACTTATGAAATACGCCATAGAAACTTCTTCTTTCACTTCTGACCAGAGGAAATCAATAGGTTACCACTGATATTACAATATCCAAGTCTTACAGGGGTCATTTATAAGTCTGTTTTTAATGGCTCATTTTCTTTTCAATCAGCTAAGTGGTGGAATACGCTTCTGCCAAATATTAGGAAAATAGCTCAATTTATGCAGTTTAAGAAAGCTCTTAAAACATAACTTTTTCAATTGTTTTGTCAGGGTTAATTTGTAATTTTGCTGAATTTTAGAATCTAATTTTGTTAGCTCTCTGGGAATGCCCAGGTCATCTCTTGTTGTAAACCGTATAGAGCTCTAATGGGACTCTGCAGGGTATAAGTGCCTATTGTAATGTAATGTAATTTTTTGTTATGTTATAAAAGACTTATTGCATGTCAACTCCCTCAAATGGACATTCAAGGAGAGATACAATCAAAAAAGTACTGATACAATCAGCAGGAATTATAAAAAAGGCAAGTGTATAAGAAATAAAAGCATGAGGTCAAAGACTATGATTTCCAGTAGCAACTGGCATGCTGCAGCTATAAATTTGAGTAAATTATCACTTGTTAATTAGAGCTCACACTTTTAGAAGGGATGGATTACACAGTCTATTTTAAAATTCTGTGTTTCCCAGTCACATCTCCCAGAAACACTTCACCTAAAACAGTTTTTCTTTATTGACTTTGGTCTCTATAGTAAAGCATTGCACAAATCAAATAACTCCATTCTAAATTTAGAAAATTATAGATTCCACAGCATGAAAGGTTATTATATGAATCTAGATTACAACCACAAAAAAAAATAGCATCAGACAGAGGCTGAAGCTTCCTGGATTCCCACTCTTATACCAAAATGTTACTACTCTTCCTCCATAACATTGCCTGTAATAACCAACTCCAGTTTCTAGAGAAATAAAGCTATTTATTGTACTATTCTTGAAAACAAAAATACGAATGCCAAACTTCAGACTAAATGTTTGTGTGGAGCTGAAATATGTCAGACTGGCAATCATGGTCTAGCTATCTTTAAACCTCAAGCCAGAAATCATGTCGACCACTTCTGGAAAGCTTTTAAAGCCAAATAAATACTTGTAAGCAAACAAACTATAATCAGTTACCCAAACAGGAGGTCAAGAAATAACACAGGAAGGATGTATAAAAAAGCATTAAAAGAGGGCCTCACACAATACTTTCTGAACTTTTGTGAATTTCCAAACCCTGGAATAGAATCTGTCCATTACTACAGAAGAAGTAACCATGACAAACACAGTAAATTTGTACATCGAGAATATGTTTTACTAATATTTTATTGATGAAAGTATTGCGGTTCTGTAGAAAATAAAAGTGCACAATTCAGATCTTATTCACATTAATGTAAATAAGTGACACCTTGAAATGCTAAAGTGAAATGTAGTTAAGTCCTACGAAAACTTCCCAACACACTTGGAGGGGCATAATCGAGAGGGGCACCCAAGTTTTCCTGAGTACGTCCTCACAGGACGTCCCAGCGAAGGGGTGGGGAAATCCTTATTATCGAAACAAGATGGGCGTCCATCTTTAGTTTTGATAATACGGTCGGGGACGCCCAAATCGCAAAATTTAGGTCGACCTTAGAGATGGTCGTCCTTAGAGATGGTCGTCCCCGATTTTCAATGATAATGGAAACCGAGGATGCTCATCTCAGAAACGACCAAATCCAAGCTATTTGGTCGTGGGAGAAGCCAGCATTCATAGTGCACTGGTCCCCCTGACATGCCAGGACACCAACTGGGCACCCTTGGGGGCACTGCAGTGGACTTCACAAATTGTTCCCAGGTGCAAATCTCCCTTACCTTGTGTGCTGAGCCCCCCAAAACCCACTCCCCACAACTGTGCAACACTACCATAGCCCTAAGGGGTGAAGGGGGGCACCTACATGTGGGTACAGTGGGTTTATGGTGGGGTTTGAAGGGCTCACATTTACCACCACAAGTGTAACAGGTAGAGTGGGTATAGGCCTAGGTCCGCCTTCCTGAAGTGCACTGCACCCACTAAAACTGCTCCAGGGACCTGCATACTGCTGTCATGGAGCTGGGTATGACATTTGAGGCTGGCAAAAAATATTTTGAAAGTTTTTTTTTTTTTTAGGGTGGGAGTGGGTTGGTGACCACTGGGGGAGTAATGGGAGATCATCCCTGATTCCCTCCAGTGGTCATCTGGTCAGTTTGGGCACCTTTTTGAGGCTTGGTCGTAACAAAAAATGGACCAAGTAAAGCAACCCAGTGCTCGCCTGGGACGCCCTTCTTTTTTTCCATTATCGGTCGAGGACGCCCATGTGTTAGGCACGCCCCAGTCCCGCCTTTGCTATGCTTCCAACACGCCCCCGTTAACTTTGGTCATCCCCGCGACAGAAAACAGTTGAGGACGCTTTCGATTATGCCAATTTCGGCAACCCTGGGAGAAGGACGCCTATCTCCCAATTTGTGTCGAAAGATGGGCGCCCTTCTCTTTCGAAAATAAGCCTGATATTATCCTGCTTATGTCCAGAAAGTAACAGAATGGAAAAGTGTGGACTAAAGTGCATGTTGCAGCATTATTAAGTCTCCTAAAGAGAGATAAACCATACGTGGGTCACCAGTGTGGATATGCCTATTATATTAAGGCTTTGGAATGCCCCTTTAAGTCAGGTTTACCTAAGCATAATAAAAAAAAGAAGCAATCTAGCCAGCCCAGACTCTCATAGATACTGCAAAGTATTTCCATGTGGAACAGTGAAGTAAATTCTGCCCAAGCAGCCCCTGAAGCAAGGAGGAGGGGAGGGGGTAGACCATTCATCAAAGGGGCACAGTAACCTTGCACTCTGCTGGTGGAGACATAGCATGGCAAACATTACTAACTTTTAAATTGCTCCATTGCACATAAGTGCCTCACCTCTTTTTTTTTGGGCCGAAGGCCTTTGAGAACAGCTGGAAGTGACCTATCATGAAAGTTGTACCAGTTCATCAAAACACTACCAATTTCTGTGAGCATAACCTGAAATAGTAATTTCAAAACCACTCCATTTCTCATAAGTGCCAAATGACCCCCCCCCCTTTCACCACCACCACCTCCTCCCCATGTTTGTATTGATCTGACTAGTTGCTAATCTTTCCCTTCCTTAGGATTAACAAGACCAGCTCTCACCAGCACCTGGCAGCTCACTGGGTCCACAAAACCCTTTTCTTTAAACTTTCTTTTGTATTGATATTACATACTATGTTCAAGTTCCTCCTCTTAGAGGATAACCTTTCTTGGATCTAGAAAACACTGTTTTACCCTCTGTGATCCACCTAGCTAGATTGTAGGTTGTATATGATTAATCCATGTCCATGACCTGTTTTACACTCTGGATTTCCCATTTTAATCCACCAGTTCTCTGGCATCAAACCCATTCCTGTATGTTCTAGGATAGCAAAAAAGATGGGTAATTTTTTGAAATGTCGGTCTCCTGATTGTGGGGTCGCTCAGTGGTCATCACTGTCTCCGCTATCGTTTAATTTTTTTATGAGTACTTTGGAATCTCTATTAGAATCTTCAGTATTTGCTATTTCTTCTTATGCTAATAACATCTTTAATTTAGTACCCTTAGAATTAAGTTATAAGGCTGGTCAAAAATTAATTGCGGATTGTAAAAGACTCATTGTTGGGCAACAGAAAATTTGCTAAACTTAAATACTGCTAAAACAAAATTATTATACTTTAGCCCAACTTTATTGAATATCCCTAAAGCTATTACTTTAAAGTCAGGGGAACAATTACATTTTGAAACTTCAGGAAGAGTTTTAGGTATTATATTGGATTTTCAGCTGAAAATGGAACATCAATTAAGAAGCTTGAGTAAAAAGATTTCTTTCAAATTACATCAGCTGAGAGCCATTAGATTTTTATTCTTCCCCAAACATTTTCAAGTATTAGTTCAGGCAATAGTCTTGTCTCAGTAGGTCTATTGTAACATTTTGTATGATAGGATTAATAGGAAACTATTAAATAGACTGCATTTGATGCAGAATACTGCTGCAAAATTGAACTACGAGGCTAAGAAGTTTGATCATGCTACGCTATTACTTAAAGATTTGCATTGGCTGCCAGTGGACCCATGTGTAGAGTTTAAGGTTGCGTGTACTTTTGTTTTTTTTAAATTATCTACAGCCTATGCCCAAGCTCTCACATTCAATAATTTTCTATTCCTTATTTCAGATCTACTTCTCAAGTTTGTTCTACACTTAGTTTGGGCTTTCTTACAGTTAAAGGAGTCTTATTAAAAAGATTTCAAGATGCATTTTGTTCTGCTCTCAATATTTTGTTTCCTTTGAGCCTGATTTCCTAGATATTTGAAATGCCAAAGAGGAAGGGGAAAATCAGGGGAATTCCCTACTCACCCTCTGCGACTCCAGTGCTTCGGCAGATTTTCATGACAGCATTCGCAACTCCTGCAACACCTCAGGGTGTTTCTATGGCTAGTGCGGAGAGGAGCCCAGGCCTGGAGAGAGAGATTTCGCTCAGCCCATGAAGTCTAACATTGCAGGCTCGGGATGCGGTAAGCATGTCGGGAGGAGCTGCTGCTGGATCCTTAGAAATCAGGGTCTCTGATGCAGAATTGGAGGGTCATCTCCCAGTATGAATGTGCACCTAGAGGGTGGTTCCCCTGTAGAACTGAGCCTCCCAGCTACTTCAGCAGCTGTTTTGAATATGCCTGGTACGATTGGAGTGGTTTTAGAAGGAGACCGGCTTAAACCTGATGCTGCTCTATAACCACTTGTTAGACCACTGAAGATTATGCTGGAGTCCATATGGATGGCTATGGAGTCCCTGCACAAGGTCTGTCACACTTTTGTCTCCAATTCTAAGACTAATGCTTCAATGATTGAGACATTTCAGTTTCAACTGGCTCATCAGCAGAATCAATTTAAATACTTTGAGACTTCTTTATCCCAGGTAGAGGAGGTGGAATTTAAACTGCTACAAGGTGCAAATATTGTTCATTGAAAATGGGCAAACTTAGAAAATGGAGCTAGATCTTTAAATCTAAGATTGTTAAATTTTCCATCTTTTTAATTTAGCTCCCCGTGGGACATGTTTCATAAGTTCTTAAGAGAAGCTTTCAAATATCCAGAAGCAGTCTTGCAGCTATACAAAAACATTATTATTTACCTGTTTCCCCTACTTCAGAAGCAAAACCTGAAGGCCTAATAGCAGCTGAATTATCTTCAGACAGCTTGAATGTTTCAGCATTGTTGGAGAGTTCACAGGAGGAGGTGGCCTTTTGAGCCACCCTCCTGATCTCATTTGTATTTCTTCAAGACAAGGAGGCTTTACTTGATTATATTTGTGTTGGACCACCTCAATTACTTTTATGGGAGAAAAAAAATCAGATTTTTCCTGATGTCTCCAGATGGACACAGGAGAGAAGAAAGAAGTTTTTATGAAGAAGGAAGCCTTACCTTTGGGGGCTAGATTTCAGTTAAAGTTCCCATGTAAATTTGTTTGATAATACTCATTTTCATTTTTTTTTAATCTTCACATCTGTTTTCTTTTTTGGATGCAAGAACTCCTAAATGAGGTCCACGATGGTTACTGGACTTTTGAAATGATCATCCCTTTCAACAGGAAGTGATGTCTTGAGTTTCTCCCACCAACAATTTCCTCATCCAGGAAAAGGTGATAGAATCTCCAATAGGCTCTTCCTCCCTTTTAACAAGAAGTGAACATAAGTATGCCCTCCTTCTCAACAGGAAACACTAGGAAGCCTGAACTCTTCCACAAGAAACCATAGGAAAGATCTTTTTCAAGCAGGGGTGTAGCTACATGGGGCCACGGGGGCCTGGGCCCCTGTAGATTTGGCCCTGGACCCCCCTGCCGATGACCCTCTCGACCCCCCTCCCGCCGCCAACCCGCCGTCGCCGTCACCTACCTTTGCTGGTGGGGACCCCAACCCCCGCCAGCCGAGGTCCTCTTCTTCCTTGCAGGATATGCAAATTAACCACTCAGAAGGCAAATCTTCTCTCACAGACTTTACTTTAATTACTCTGAAGGAGTATTCTTCTTGCACCAAACACTTTAGCAAATACTCTTGAACTGTGCCCTCCACTGGGAGAATGTGTGGGTCAGTTATACAATACTCGGTTAGCCGGCTTCCCAGGATATGCAAATTAACCATCCTAAATACAAATCCACTCCAATTAGCTTCTGCTAACCACTCTGTAGGTGTTACTCTTCTTTCAATAGACAATTGATTACACTCTCTTCATCTGAGCCCTCTACTGGGAGATGAGGGTTTCAGATAAAAACAGCCACCACCCCTTGGACAGAACTTTACTTCAACTTTAAAATCCTGTCCTCCACCCCCGGCTGATGATATTAGAGTCTTCTATCTATCTACTTATCATTTCTATAGCGCTACAAGGCATACGCAGCGTACACCATACACAGAAGACAGTCCCTGCTCAAAGAGCTTATAATCTAGAAGACAGGTAAACAGACAGGACAATTAAGGGTAAGAGTCTTATTTCGAGGCCCACAGTGTTCCTTTCACACTGTGGTCAAATCAAAGTTTCTTATCCTTCTCATTATTCTGAACTTCAGGTAAGTACCTTGCCTTTCATTAGGAATCCTCCTTTGGGGCCCAAGCCACGGAGTTTCCGTCCCATCTTTATGGATCTTTCCTTTGGTGTCCAGTCATCAATTGTTTGGCATCCTTCACTCTTCTTGGAGGGTTCCTTTTCCTTTTAGGAAAAGGCAGTTTTAAAGGGCTGCTTCCCACCAACCTCATCCTTCCTGGGCTCCTCCTATATTCTGAAAAAGGTACAGAACCTTCTCCAGTGGGCTTGCCTCCTGAAAAAAAGTATTCCTTCCTTCTGCCACAGGCCCTCCCTTTCAACTTAGCACAAGGATAACCTCTGCTCCTCCCCCTCCCCAGCTATCTGTGTTTGGGCTATCATTGAGGCAGAGCTCCCCTTTGTGGCCTCTACAAAATACAAGGGCCTCCACCATTAAAATGCCCTCTAGTGGTCACTACCCATCTAAGCAGGCTTCTTCTACTCCTGAGCACCCTTTAATGGATCCCTTCAAGTCATTACAACAGTCCTCCACCATAAGAACTCCCTCTGGTGGCTAGGTCCTGTGGAGGCATGTCCTATATTTATCATACTGTATAGATATTGGTTTTAATTTTGTGACCTGCTTTGATTTTCAGATTGAAAAAGGCAGGATACAATGTCAGATTGGACTGGATTTGTAAGAAATTGCTCCACTGCAATTTACTCAACTATTTCCTCTCTTAAACATCCTTCCAGATCCAGCCAGTACCAACACTGATCTCATAACCAGGGTAGTTGGAAAGAACAGGAGAAACAAATGACCACTCAGGATTTCGACCTCCATGACGTGCACTATGCTGTTGTTGCTGCCAAAGTGGTTACGTTATGAGAGAGAGCCAGGGGATTCATCATTGTAAGATCCTTCTTCAAACAGCTGTCCAGAAGTTTGAAAGGAGACACTCCCTTCCCTTAACCTTTGTAAGGTGCCAGTTACACTAGCAATGGCCTTTGTTATGGCAACTCTGGGTCTAAGGTTGTTTGTATTAGTTTTCTGTAATTCCTAGCTAGTTCAGATTGGCTACTTTATATTCTTTTATAACTTCTCTAACCAATGTCCAGTAGGCATCTTCAGCTTCTCCAGGTAGATACAGAGCTAACTGGGTTAGGCTATGATACTTCAGCTATCTTCTCAAAGGTGATCAAGTTTGTCTTCCGGGCATCTCAGGGCCCAACTTTGCCAGCCTTACATTTGTTATGTACATTGTGTTGCCAAACACTAGGTACTGTCAAGGTCAACAAGGATCAAAACTGAGTCCCTTGAGAGCTGAGGATGGAAATCTGTTGCAGTGGGACACACCTCCTGATGATCCCATTAGACTAGAAATAAGTGTGTCCTGAGTTAGTTCTGAATATAAGAAAAACCAAGAAGACATGCCATATTTCTAAGTGCCAAAAAGTTTTATTCATTAAGGGGCTCATTTTTGAAAAAGAAAAACATCCAAAAAGTGGCATAAAGCAGCAGATGGACACTTTTCTCGCAAAAACATCCAAATTACTATTTTTGAAACACATTTATAAGACATTTTTCTATGCAGTTCGTCTGCTGTGCATCCAGATCACAAGGGGCATGTCGGGGGTGTGCTAGGGATGGGATTTTGGTGATCCCATAACTTGGACGGTTTTTTGCCATAATGGAACAAAGCAAAAACGTCCAGGGCTAAAAGTTGGAAGTTTTAATCTAGACCTGTTTCAATCATAACTAAGTCATAAAAAGGTGCCCTAAATGACCAGATGACCAACGGAGGGATTACGACATGACCCCCCCCCCCCCCCCTTTACTCACCCAGGGTCATGGACTCCCTCCCACCACCCAAAGATGTGAAAAAAGAGCACATACCAGCCTCTATTACAGCATCAGATGTTATGGCCTATCTTCTTAGAGCAGCAAGCAGGTCCCTGGAATAGCCTAGTGGTCGATGCAGTGCACTATAGAGAAGGGGACCCAGGCCCATATCTCACTCTGACACACTTGTGGTGGAAAGTGTGAGCCCTCCAAAACCCAGCAAAAACCTACTGTACCCATATATATGTAGTGGAGTACAGTAGGTTCTTGCTGGGTTTTGGAGGGCTCCCCACACAATTAAAAGGGAAACGGTGAGCTGAGTACCTGGGACCTTTTAAGTGAAGTCCACTGAAGCACGCCCTAGAGTGCCCCACTGCTCTGCTGGGACATCGGTTTGACCTGTCTACTAAGAATGCTGCCCCCCCGCAATACATCCCAATGGCTTGTTTTTGTGCATTTTTCCCTTGGACTTTTATTTCTTAAGTAATCAAAAAGAAAATCCACTGAGCACAAACCATCTGTAAACGTCTAGGAAATGACTATTTTAAAACAAAAAGATAGACATTTTTCAGGTTTGAAAATGGCCATATTCGACACTTGATTTTTAGATGGTTTCAGTAAAACATCCACAATTGGATTTAGATGTCATATCGAAAATGCCCCTCCACATCATGCACACAAGGCCACACATTCCACTTTTCATTGCAAATCAGTCCTCTGCTGCCAGCTCTAGCTGCAGACCGATGAATCCTAGGCCTTGCTCCCCATTGCTTTATTGTGGGTTCTAAGCTTTGAGATTAGACTTGAATGTTAACAGAAAGTCTGAGCCCTAGCATGCCACAGTTTCATAGTTGTCAAGTTAATGAGTTCCAGAGGGGAGATTTATAGCAGTCCTAGGTTTCTAATAATCCTATTCTGATGCATTATGGGCACAGGAGTAGCCATAGGTGGGCCTGGGTGGGCTGGAGTCCACCTACGTTGGGCTCAGGCCCACCTAGCAGCAGCACTCCCTTGAAGTAGCTGGCAGGGTGACACAGTTCCTGCCATTCCTTACCGGTCCCGTCAGCGGGGCATGGCTCCCGCCGGATCCCAGAAGGCAGCTTGAGGAAGAAGGACTCAGCGAGCCCTTATCACCTACAAAATAGGTGGCAGTAAGGATTCATGTGCTAGCCTGTTTTAATGGTCACATATTAATGCAAAATCAGCATGTGGCCATTAATGGCAGAAATAAGAAATCAGTCATTTTCTGACTGCAGGAAGAAATGATCCTAGCGCATTGGAAAGACCCGCCCCTCACCTTTGTAAAAGGACCCCAATAAAAGGTAACTGTGTTCAACAATACCCCCATGTGAAAACTCAAAGATTACAAACACTTCTGATGTAGGCAGGCTGTACCAAAAAATAAACTGTGTCAGGTTTATGTGCAAAACGGTGCGTTTTTATTTTTTATTTTACAATAAAATATGGACATTAATTTAGTGGTAATTTTTCTCATCTTGAGTTGAAGCATCCCATACAGATAATGCACCTACTGTAGTCATATTTATATGATACCATTACTCAAAAAATTGGATTTATACTCACTAAAAGTACTCTGGGATATAGGGCTGGTTTAAGGCATGGGCCAGGTGAGGCAGTGGCACAGGGCACCAAAGGTCAAGGGTGCTACAAACCTGCCTCTACAAAGTTGACCCTTCAGAGGCCAGAGCATGCTGTTTTGCTCTGGCTGATGTGCTCGCCTCTTGGCACGTCCTGTTCTTGTGTTTAAACCTGCAATGATCTTGGTGGCAGCATGAGGAATCTAAGGTCCCCCAGAATCCATTCCCTTGGGGGGACCTCAAATCCCTAGTGGTCAAACGGGTCTTAGGCAACCCCCCCTCAAAGACCTTCTCCTTTCCAAACCCTGCCCCTTTTCCTCCTCCCCACCCCTACATCACCCTGATATCTATATTCTGAACCCCAAGTCATCCCAGGATCCCAGAGATGATGGGGCAGATGCGATTCCCCCACCTGCTCCTGTCCCAGTGGCTCCCTTCTTCAAACTGGTGTCACTGACTGCAAGTAGTAGTCACATGGTACTACCATTATGGCTTTAAGCTGCCATATTGGCACTTCTTCATTTTTATGACAGCTTGAACCCTACTAGTAGTAGTACCGTGAAGCTGCTAGAGGTCAGCAATGCTTTTTTGAAGAATGAAGTCGTCAGGATGGAGCAAGTAGAGATTGCTCCTGTCCTTGTTTACCCCAGGAACCCCTCGGGTGAGTAAGGATATGTGGGTGAATGGGGAGGGGGGGACTGGCTGGAAGGTAGATGATACAGGCTGTGGAGGGGAGGCAGCTGGCTAGTTGGGAGCCAATTTGGGTGGGCTGGTTAGAAGGGATGTGAGGAAAGGTGGGGGGTGTGAAGAAGGAAGAGTTGGTTCAGGGTGCCACAATCCCTTGAGCCTTCCCTGCTAAGAATCCAGAAGGATTATGGATATACAGGTTTTGTTTTGTTTATTGATTTGGACACATTGATTTATTTTTAGTTATTTCAGCAAACCTGTGTATCCTTCTAGACAGCAATAACCTAAGCCAGTCCATAACAGCTCCATATCATTAATTTTAAAAGATAATAAAATTATTTAAACAGAACATGAAAAAAAATTAATTCTTAGATGTGAATGTTGAATTTTAGACCCCCAAAGCTGTGAAACTTATAATCCTGTGCAGTACACTAACTTACCTGAGCTGATTGGAGCGTCTAGAGAGTCATCACCTCTTTTACCTGAAATATAATAAAGTCACATTAAAATAGAGACTTGCCCCAATTCAAATTACCATAATTAACCAAGTATTAAATGCTCTTTGTGAGCTAATATCCTATTGCAATATGCTTTGATAGGCTTGAATTTGAGTGGCTGGTAGATTGCACTGATAAAATGGAAGTACTACTCATCACAAACATAGCAAACAGGAGCTTAAAGGAGCAGAAGGATTAAAAAAAAGTTTCCCTACGCATTTTAAGTGCAAAAGCAGGATAAAATGGCTTTTATTATTGAAGTTCTGAGTGTTGGTCCCTTCACACCTTGTCTGGGAATTCTTCATGTACCCATTGTATGCTTTCATGCGTGTTTATGTGTTTATTTGAATTTGCTATACTGTCTTTCATTGCAAAAAAGTCAAAGTGGTTTATAAGTAAATTAAAATGGAAAAAGGAAAGAAACTCTAAACATCTCAACAGGAAAGCACCAGTAAGAAGAAAACTCCAGCTATCTTGACAGGGAAGTAGGGATAAAAAAAATATCAGGAGTGGAAAACATGGAGAATGCAGGCCTACTTGTATGAAGCCAGTCACATCCAGTCTTCAACAGGGGCATAGCTCTTAAAGTACTACCCAATTGGTAACTTGGTATAAGATAAATGCTCTGAGAAAGGAGTAAGAAAGAACAAGTGGTGTTACTGGGGGAGGTGGGGGGAAGGAGGAGGTTGTCATTTTGTCATAGCATAGTTAATTTCACATTTTTGCCTTTTTCAATTTCTCATATTACTTGTGTCATAAATCACCTTGTAGGTTCAACTGAGTGAGAAGGTGGTTGAAAAAGCCAGTAATTAAATTAAATATCAAATTAGGGCAATAGTTTCAATTCTTATGCTCCCCTTAACTGTCCTATTTGTTCCATATTAAATTTTGCAGAGGTGCTGCTTGGTGAGAAGAGAAGGGAAAGGGATGCTGCTGAGTAGAGGGTGGGGGAGAGAGAAGATGCTGCTAGAAGGTGGGGGGAGAGAGGAAATGCTTCTTGGCAAAGGAAGAGAGAGGATTTGCTGTTTGATAAGGAAAGAGAGAGAGGAGGGATGCTGTTGAACAGGGGGTGGGAGAGAGCGGATGCTACTGGCAGATGGGGTGAGAAAGGAGATGCTGCTTGGGTGATGGGAGAAGGTAAACAGAGAAAGCCTGGGTGATTGAATTCAGTTCCAGTTTATCTGAAAATCCAGAAAGAGGACACAACTTCTGAGCCACAAACAAAAATCTCAAACAAACAAAAAAGAACAACTGAGCAGTTTTCAGAAGCCATTTACCAGAATAAAATGTTTTTTTCAAATCTGCACGTCTTGTTCTGAAAGTGAAAACTGAACACAGAAAATGCAGACACAAAGGTCTGCAAATACTTTTTCCAAGAGCAATTTTCAAAGGGAAAGCATGTTTGTACATTTATGCAGCTACTTCTGAAAATTATCTAGACTGTACACTGAATTTTCTCAAATATCTGTCTTTAGAGGAGATAAAGCATTGCTTGTACTAGGTAATAGCACCATTTCACATTCTACTGACATGCCCAATATTATACTGACCCTTTTTCTTGCCGCTTCCTGGGCTTTTCGAGCGTTTACCCTTTGGTTTCTTTGCTGACCCCTTAGATCCTGGAGAGCGGGACCTAGAAGACCCTCGACCACTAGACATTTCTTCAAATTTCAACCTGCAAGAAAAGATTTAAAGGATTTACAGAGCGTTGTCAAACTGTTACACTGTTTCCAGGTTCTGTACCAATATACAAAAGATTCAAGGCAAATAGCCTCAGTTCTTTTAAATCTCATTGATCTATAAAATCTGTAGGTTGTAATATAATCTACAGAGTTTATATAGATCAATGTAATATAACAAGTTTTACATAGATCTAGAATGAGAGAAATCCTTTTGAAAGCCAGGTCCCCGTATCAAGGATTAATCAATCAGCATATCTAAATGAGTTCATTTACAGAAAATTTGAGTCTGACAATCCAGGGGAAAACCACTTCTTTTGGTTGACTGTAATATTAAATTTGGAACATCAGCAGTTAACAAATAAAACAAAAATGGTAACATGGACAATAAACATGCAAGCCAACATCTGAAAATGGCCAAGATTTTGTACTAGAAAGTCAGTCTAGCCTCAGATCACAGGGAACTACCTAGAGTATACAAAGTCCTTTAATTAAACAGGCATCAACCACATATCACTTTACAAATCAAAGCCAGCACCTTGAACTTTACCCAACTAACTAAAGGAAGCCAGTGCGCACAGTCTTCAGGTGTGGTGTATATCCTTCGTAGTACCAGCAATCCCTAATTACAATGGCTGCAGCATTCTCTGCCAGGCATAGGATTTTACCTGATGAATAAGGCGGTCTTAAAAGAATTGAGCAGTCATAATTGAAGGGGTGAACAAACATGTGGATAAAGGTGAGCCGGTTGATATTGTGTATCTGGATTTTCAGAAGGCATTTGACAAACTACCTCATGAAAGTCTCCAGAGGTAATTGGAGAGTCATGGGATAGGAGGTAGTTTTCTATTGTGGATTAAAAACTGGTTAAAAGATAGAAAACAGAGAGTAGGGTTAAATGGTCAGTATTCTCAATGGAGAAGGGTAGTTAGTGGGGTTCCCCAGGGGTCTGGGCTGGGACCGCTGCTTTTTAACATATTTATAAATGACCTAGAGATGGGAGTAACTAGTGAGGTAATTAAATTTGCTGATGACACAAAGTTATTCAAAGTCATTAAATCGCGGGAGGATTGTGAAAAATTACAAGAGGAACTTACGAGACTGGGAGTCTGGGTGTCTAAATGGCAGATGATGTTTAATGTGAGCAAGTGCAAAAGTGATGCATGTGGGAAAGAGGAACCCGAATTATAGCTACGTCATGCAAGGTTCCACGTTAGGAGTCACGGACCAAGAAAGGGATCTAGGTGTCGTCGTTGATGATACGTTGAAACCTTCTGCTCAGTGTGCTGCTGCGGCTAAGAAAGCAAATAGAATGTTAGGCATTATTAGGAAAGGAATGGAAAACAAAAATGAGGATGTTATAATGCCTTTGTATCGCTCCATGGTGCGATCGCACCTCGAATATTGTGTTCAATTCTGGTCACCGCATCTCAAAAAAGATATAGTGGAATTAGAAAAGGTGCAGAGAAGGGCGATGGAAATAATAAATGGGATGGGATGACTTCCCTATGAGGAAAGGCTAAAGCAGCTAGGGCTCTTCAGCTTGGAGAAAAGGTGGTTGAGGGGAGATATGATACAGGTCTATAAAATAATGAGTGGAGTTGAACAGGTAGATGTGAAGCGTCTGTTTACGCTTTCCAAAAATACTAGGATTAGGGGGCATGCAATGAAGCTGCAATATAGTAGGTTTAGAATGGATCTGAGAAAATATTTCTTTACTCAACATGTAATTAAACTCTGGAATTCGTTGCCAGAGAATGTGGTGAAGGCAGTTAGCTTAGCGGAGTTTTAAAAGGGTTTGGACGGCTTCCTAAAGGAAAAGTCCATAGACCATTATTAAATGGACTTGGGGAAAATCCACTATTTCTGGGATAAGCAGTATAAAATGTTTTGTACTTTTTGGGGATCTTGCCAGGTATTTGTGACCTGGATTGGCCACTGTTGGAAACAGGATGTTGGACTTGATGGACCTTTGGTCTTTCTCAGTATGGCAATACTTATGTACTTATGGTGAGCACTTAGTTCACTATTAATTCAATTAATTTTTTTAACTAGGATTACATTTTTAATCCTCATAATTTTAACTCTCCTCTGTTGTCCAGCATTATATTCTCTCCCTTGCTTATCCTATTTCACTTTGGCATAACATAGCAGAGGGAAGGCATCAACGTCAGTTGCAAGTAGCATTTGGGAATCACTGCAAGAGACCCTATGAAAAGCCAGATAAATATTAAGATAAATGCGAGGGGGGGGGGGGAGAGATGCTGGACCTGTGTGCTGCGAGGCAGCAGCAGCAGCAGGAGAGAAATGGGTGCCTGTGTGTCAGGGTAACAGGTTTAGCAGCAGAAGGGGAGGCACTTGGGTGTATATATGGGGAAGGTTGTAGCAGGAGAGGAGGAAGGTAGGTATGAGGGGAGGGGGGCAATGTGCTGTAGGAAGGAAGTATTTGTATTCAATATTTCATTATATCCAGCAGTTTTAAAACATTTCCATACAGTCTGTGCAGTGGAAATTTACTAGTACCACGCCATCCAGCCCAGAGGTGTAATTAAAATTTAAAATACCATGATTATTTTTTAATCGTCTACCCATAGTCATAATCTAAACCTGCTAGGACCATGGAACATAATCTGCACATAAAACCTTCATTCCACAAAAAAATATCATAAGTTACATAACATGTGTATTTTTAAAAAATGCAGAGCAAACTACAAATTTAATGAATGCCCTTAGAGACAGAACAATACCTAAGGACCCTCTCAAAATATACATCTCCTTAAATATTGCTGGGTTGGTAAGCATGTAGTCTGCCCAGTAAGGTGACTAGAACTGTATCTGCAGCTCCATGTAGAACATGCAGATTACCTTCTCTGTGCTTTGTTTAGGTTGTACGTGACACTCCATGCAACTTACATCCCTGTATGCATTTTAAAAGTGTTAAAGTAATTTGTTTGCCTTAATTCCATCGTCTTGCTACATAGGGGTCCTCTGTATTTATCCCATGTCTTTTTGAATTCTATCATTGATTTTGCCCCCACCACCTCCACCGGGACAGCATTCCAGGCATCCACTACTTTTTCCATGAAAAAGTATTTCCTGATGTTGCTTTTAAGTTTTTCTCTTTGTAGCTTCATTTCAAGTCTTCTAGTTCTGCAACTTCCACATCATACCTTTTGAGCACTTACATGTCTGTATCATATCTCCTCTCCTCTAGGGTATACATATTCAGGTCTTGAAGTCTCTCCTCATACATCTTCTGGCACAGACCCAATATCATTTTGGTTGCCTTCCTTTGAACTTCTTAAAGTCTTTTTATATCCTTAGCAAGATAAAGTCTCCCAAACTGAACAAAATATTCCAAGTGGGGCCTCACTGACGATTTCTACAGGGGCATTAATTCTTCTGCTGGCTATGCCCCTCTCTATGCAGCCTAGCATTCTTCAGGTTTTGGCCACTATCTTGTTACATTCTTTCATTACCTGAGATCCTCAGACATTATCACTCTAAGTCCCCATCCTGGTCCATGCACATCAGCCTCTCTTCTCTTCTCCTCCTTTGGATTTCTGTACTCAAAATGCATCACTCTGCATTTCTCTGCATTAAAGCTTAATTGCCTAGCACAAACTTCTAATTTTTATAGGTAACTGTTCATGTTATCTACTCACTGTCATGGTATGAGGAAAGTGAGCCCTTGGGTCGTGGCAAGATTGGCTCCACCTGTGTGACACAAGCACATCACAGGTCCTTGGTGACGGCTGCTGATGCAGACGCTTGACAAAGTCTAGGACACAGTAGTGGAACCAAGCTAGTAGTGACAAAGGTCAAACCCAACAGCTGGGGAACAAGGTCTGGAAAAGGGCAGAGATCAGCAGGCTCAAAGCAAAGTCAGAAACAGACAGGCAGGAGTGCTGGAACAAGGCAGGACAGGAGCACTGGAGCAAGGCAAGGCAGGAACTGGCTGGCAGGAACACTGGAACAAGGCAGGGCAGGACTAGGCAAGCAGAAACACTGAAGTCAGCAGGACACCAGGAAGCCTGTTGTCAAGGCACTGGTTGAGAGCAAGGAGGTTAGATTGAGAACAGGAGATGGTACAAGGCTATCTAGCCCATTATATGGATTGAAGTCAGTAGGCGTAGCTTGCTGGCAGTAGGCAGAGTCACAAGTACACCCCAAAACAATAGCAAACACTATTGAAAGCAATAGTAAAAGGTTATTAGAAATAATGGTCTACCTTGTATGGTCCACCTGTAAAAAGTCAAAAGCTGTTCCAGTTGGATAGGCAGTGCCTTAAAAGGTGGAGGACAAAAGATTTTTTTTAATTTTTACATATTTGACAACTTTTTAAATTTTTTTGAAAGCATCCCATATGTAGATATAAATATCATAAAATCAAAACACTGTTCATGTATTACTATATTTTTATTTATTTGTCGCATTTGTACCCCACATTTTCCCACCTATTTGCAGGCTCAATGTGGCTTACATAGTACCGTCAAAGGCGTATGCCCAGTCAGTGGTTAACAAATACAAAGCTGTATAGTGATCATATGAGGTATAAGTGGAGGGCCAGAATAGATGAAGGTTGCGTGTTGTCCTGTTCGGTCATAGTCATAGTAACATACATAGTAGATGACGGCAGAAAAAGACCTGCACGGTCCATCCAGTCTGCCCAACAAGATAAACTCATATGTGTATACCTTACCTTGATTTGTACCTGTCTTTTTCAGGGCACAGACCGTATAAGTCTGCCCAGCACTATCCCCGCCTCCCAACCACCAGCCCCACCTCCCACCACCGGCTCTGGCACAGACCGTATAAGTCTGCCCAGCACTATTCCCCGCCTCCCCACCACTCATGCTGTGTTGGTAGGTGAAGAGGGTTAGATGGGGTCGTTGGGGTAGGCCTTTTTGAAGAGGTTGGTTTTTAGTGATTTCCTGAAGTTCAAGTAATCATAGATTGTTTTCACAGCTTTTGTATAGAACAGTGTAGAACAATGAGCACAAAATACGCCCTTTACATAAGTACATAAGTAGTGCCATACTGGGAAAGACCAAAGGTCCATCTAGCCCAGCATCCTGTCACCGACAGTGGCCAATCCAGGTCAAGGGCCTCTGGCACGCTCCCCAAATGTAAAAACATTCCAGACAAGTTATACCTAAAAATGCGGAATTTTTCCAAGTCCATTTAATAGCGGTCTATGGACTTGTCCTTTAGGAATCTATCTAACCCCTTTTTAAACTCCGTCAAGCTAACCGCCCGTACCACGTTCTCCGGCAACGAATTCCAGAGTCTAATTACACGTTGGGTGAAGAAAAATTTTCTCCGATTCGTTTTAAATTTACCACACTGTAGCTTCAACTCATGCCCTCTAGTCCTAGTATTTTTGGATAGCGTGAACAGTCGCTTCACATCCACCCGATCCATTCCACTCATTATTTTATACACTTCTATCATATCTCCCCTCAGCCGTCTCTTCTCCAAGCTGAAAAGCCCTAGCCTTCTCAGCCTCTCTTCATTTCCACCAGCTACAATTATTTTTGAAGCTGTTTTAGTAATATTCAGTTTTGATTTCATGATATTTATATCTGCATATGGGATGCTTTCAAATAAATTAAAAAGCTGTCAAATAAGTAAAAATAAAAAAAAATTGTCCTCCGCCTTTTAAGGCACTGCCTATCCAACTAGAACAGCTTTTGACTTTTTACAGATAGACCACGCATAGACAATCTATTATTTCTAATAGTCTTTTACTATACAGTAGAGTACAGTAATATATGGCCAAATTTCAGTGAGGATTTCCTGTTTACTGATTGGTTCATCTTAACTGTTGTAATCTGCAAGCCTAGTTTTATAAAGATTGGATGTAAAATTAAACTCTCCTTTCATTGGGGTACATGGAATCACATCTTCACCTCATCTCTTTTGTACAAATGGATTATTCTATTTTGAGCATGTTTCAGGGGCAAGTGGTTTTCATTAGTCAAAATAATACAAATAAATACTTTCTTTCATGCAGATCTCTCATTTAACTAAATGGGCTATAAGCCCCTAATGCAGTCCATTGGTTTTCTTATATTTTGTCCTTGTGATGACTTCTACTGTGCCAAAACTGGAAATACAATGAGACAGAATAATAGAATTCAGTAACATCCAAAACTTAATAATTAACATTATAACTGTGTTCGCATTTGTGTAATAACTGAGAAAATGCTGTCGAAAATTGACTTGAAGAAGAAATAAATATATATCACAGAACTGAAAAATGTTGGCACATTTAGACTGACTCTGGACTTCTGTAAGAAGGTAGCTCTGCCCTCATTATTTAATATCTTTCTTTTAAATTGTAGCAATAAACACTATTAAGTGCATTTTTGTAATATACCACTGCATTCCACAAGACAAAAGGAACAAGTTCCCACAAATTGTCTTTCTCTTTTGATCTAGGCACAGGGGAAAAAAAAGATTTTAAATGCTCCCAGGTTTCAACCTAATTCATGTTTAATGTGGGATATAACTGCCATAAATAAATAACTAGATAGAAACTCTGAATGTTGAGCACCTGGTTAACATGATATCTGTTTTAGTGGCCCTTTACCATGAGAAAAAAAAATCTCTGAACAAGTATAACACATGCTAGGGTGTCCCTATAACCAGCCCCTCCAAATGATACACTGATTACGATTTATAACAAATTACTACTCTACCAATGAAAAGATACTTTGTTATTATACTTTTCTGTGTCCATCCGTAAGCTGCACAAGTTGGCATTATTTGAAAATATAAGTGAAATTAAATAAAAATGCTACTACTACTACTACTACTATTTAGCATTTCTATAGCGCTACAAGGCATACTCAGCGCTGCACAAACATAGAAGAAAGACAGTCCCTGCTCAAAGAGCTTACAATCTAATAGACAAAAAATAAATAAAGTAAGCAAATCAAATCAATTAATGTGAACGGGAAGGAAGAGAGGAGGGTAGGTGGAGGCGAGTGGTTACAAGTGGTTACGAGTCAAAAGCAATGTTAAAGAGGTGGGCTTTCAGTCTAGATTTAAAGGTGGCCAAGGATGGGGCAAGACGTAGGGGCTCAGGAAGTTTATTCCAAGCGTAGGGTGCAGCGAGACAGAAGGCGCGAAGTCTGGAGTTGGCAGTAGTGGAGAAGGGAACAGATAAGAAGGATTTATCCATGGAGCGGAGTGCACGGGAAGGGGTGTAGGGAAGGACGAGTGTGGAGAGATACTGGGGAGCAGCAGAGTGAGTACATTTATAGGTTAGTAGAAGAAGTTTGAACAGGATGCGAAAACGGATAGGGAGCCAGTGAAGGGTCTTGAGGAGAGGGGTAGTATGAGTAAAGCGACCCTGGCGGAAGATGAGACGGGCAGCAGAGTTTTGAACCGACTGGAGAGGGGAGAGGTGACTAAGTGGGAGGCCAGCAATAAAGAGCAACAATGTGGGTGCAGCAGCAGCTCATAGGTTTGTTTGTTTTGTTTTGAGTGGACACAGAACGACGGCTGCGTGGGGAAGGGGAAACACAGACTAAGTGGCTTCAACTTTTTGATGACATGCCGGCTCCTGTTCTCAATCAAACCTCCTTGGTTGAGAGTAAAGAACTTCCTTAAATATCCAAGCAGGATGTGATGTAATCAGTTAGTGCAGTACTAACTTGCAGGGCTATAAAATGGAACTGCAGAGTTTCAGGAAGCAGGAAAAAATTCCTCAGGCATGGTGTTTTGCCAGGGTTGTGGGTTTCTCGCCCAATTGGACTCCTTTCCGTGAGCTGTTGCAGCTTTTTCACGCCGCATGCAGGTTGCGAGATTTTGGGCGGCTTTTTTATGGCCCGCCGGCGTTTTTTTTTGCCCACCGCGGGTTTTTTCCCCTTGCTACCAGCCGTGGGTTGGCTGGTTTTCCTGCGGCCAGTAGAAGCCCCATGGAAACGGGCTTAATGATGTCATTTGTATGCAAATGACCTCATTAATATTTATTAATGATGTCATTCACATGCAAATTGACTTTGTGCGGTTTTGGGCTGGCTTTGGGCGTATTTTCCATCTGGCAACATGATGCTGCTGGACCATTGAGGATGTCTGGAAACAGGTGAGGGGCGTGACACTCATACTGGGTGTCTTAAATTTGCTTGATTAGCTATGCAGGTGCTGGCACTGAATATTGCCAGCACCCACATAACTGTTGGTTCCTATCCAACTCTGCCCCGGTGGTTACCATATGGCTCCAGAAAAAGAAGGACACATTGATCCAGTCCGGGTTTTGCTTCCATTGAAAGCCATATGGTAACGCCCCTGAGCTTCCCACTTCAAAAGATCGCACATCAGAGTTGATATTCAGTGGCCCTGCTTGGTTAAGTGCTGCTGAATATCAGCGGATGGGTGGCCCCAAATGATTTAAGCAGGCAGGAGCTTCTCCTGCCTGCCTAAATTCCTTTGAATATCGGGTGGACAGTACATAAAAATGCCTATCTGTATGCCTATCTATATATATACATATTTAGAGAGAGAGAGAGAGAGAAACAAAACAGGGCTAATTTTATAACAGGGTGCATAGTTCAAAAGTCCAAAAAAACCCCACCTTTTTAAGTTTATTTTACAAAGAAAACCTTTAAACAGTAGGCCCTCACAGCCAGTCCCAATCACAAGCACAAATTTATGTGCATGATCTTTATGTATGTATATGCATATTTTATAAAATACACCCTTATATCGCATCTCCACTACCTCTATATCCAAACCACAACCCTGGCCCTGGAAACACCTTCATGCAGTCTGTATAAATACACAAAATCTTTTGGTGTTTGTACTTTTTGCTTGTGTATACAGCTGCACAATTTTATAAAAGGTCTTTTCATTAATAAAACTTGTTTAACACATGGAGAAAATTTTCCCTCCCCCTCCCCCCCACACTTTATGTTTGAGTTATAAGGATAAAACAGACTGATTTGACTTTTCCCTCTTCTTTCAGTAAGACAGGCTTATGAAGAAAGAGAAGGCAAATCTGTTTCACAAGCACCATCTTGTGGAAAGCATGAAATATTACATCTAATAGCTGCTTCCTTCCATTTTACTATATACACGATCTCACACATAATCTTAAGTCAAAAGGCCAAGAAGCAATTCATTTTGAGAGGATAAATAGAATTAAACTAGGATTTGGAAACTGCACAGAACACAACTAACAAGCCTATATTTGATAAAATGCAGAACAGTTCTTCTCTAGAGTTGTTTTTCTTTCTTTACCTGTTTAACAAATATATAGCTAGATGTACTAAAGTATGGCATATATTATCAATAAATGATCCCATTGCATAAAAAGAGACCTGTAGTCAATTATCTGTATTAATGCATGTTAGTACCCAGTAATATGATATGACCTTTTAGTAAATGTAGCCAATAGTTTGTTAAGGGAGTCAGCATCCTGCAGGATCCCTTCCCCACAGGTTGCTGAATCCTGGGCAATGGAACTACACTGCTTGCAAGCCACATCACAAGCAGCATTATTCCAGCAGCCCAGGAGCATTGGGCCTGTAAAACAGTGGCCCAATACTCCTGGGCCACTAGCTGAGGGTCCTCTTCCCACTCCAATCCTCCACACTCCAAGGCCCCCCCAGGTCAAAGCCCCTCATCTGATAGTCATCCGGGGTTCGGGGTCTTCGGGCAGGAGTGATGCCCACTTGCTCCTGCCCTGTCCAGCACCACCTCTCAGAATGGCACCCTAGAGGTATCTCGCTAATTTCCTTATATGAAATATGACCCCTAGTGGTAGTAGCGAGATACTATAGCTAGGGACACCATTGTGAGAGGCGGCACTGGACAGGGCAGGAGCGACTGAACATCGTTCCTGCTTGAAGACCCTCCCAGACCCCAGAAGAACCCCCCCCCCCCCCAGACCTGGATGACCCCCATCCTAGGCGGTCTTTTCTCACAGCGGTTTGTGTAATTACAGAATAAGAGGGATCCACATTGTTCACACGAGTGTTCAACTTCCCGACAAGAAGCGAGATTGCACTGTTTTTGTGCTATTTTGAGGTGGATTTGTGTGTTCTCCCCTATAAGGAATTCTGCAGTTTGTTGTGACACCTGATGCAGGTGCTTGGATGCCAAAACATGGCCTGTGTCGGTCTTTTCAACAAAGAATCTCCCATTGTCCTGTTTCTGGAGGTCCACTTGTGTTTTTTGTTCTATTTTGTCTTTTTGGTGTACTTGGTTCCCTCTTTTTTTCTGCTTGTGTACAGATCACTAACAACATATCAGCAATTTGTTGTTTGAGTTTTTTCAGTACCCTTGGGTGTATGACATCTGGTCCAGGTGATTTATCACACTCTAATTTGTCAATTTGGCTCAGTAAGTCTTCCAGGTTCACCAAGATTTCTTTCAGTTCATTTGCATTGTCACCCTTGAAAACCATTTCCGGTACAGGTAGATCTCTTACATCTTTTTCCATAAAGATTGAAGAAAAGAATCCATTCAATCTCTCCGCTATGGCCTCATTCTGCCTGAGTGCCCCTTATGCTCCTTCATGATCTAATAGTCCCACAGATTTCCTCACAGGCTTTCTGCTTCTTATTTACCTGAAAAAGGTGTCACTATAAGTTTTAGTCTCCAAGGCCAGTTTCTCTTCATATTCTCTTTTAGCCTTCTTCATCAATCTCTTGCATCTAGCTGGAAACTGCTTGTGTTGCTTCTTATTTTCTTCATTCAGATCCTTTTTCCATTCTTTGAAGAATGCTCCTTTGGCTCTAATAGCCTCTTTCATTTCACCTATTAACCATGCTAGTTGTCATTTGCTCTTCTTTCTACCTTTGTTAATATGTGGAATACATCTGGTCTGGGCTTCCACGATGATATTTTTAAACAATGTCCGTGCCTGATTTAAAGTCCTAACCTTTGCGGCCAATCCTTTCAGCTTCTTTTTAACTATTTTCCTCATTTTGTTATAGTCACCCTTTCGAAAGTTAAATGCTGTTACAGTAGATTTCTTTAGTGACTTCACTCCAGATATCAGCTTAAATTTGATCATGTTATGATCACTGTTTCCTAGCGAATTCAACACCATTACCTCTTGTACCATGCCCTGCATTCCACTAAGGACTCGATCTAAAATAACTCCCCCCTCTTGTCGATTCTTGGACCAGTTGCTCCAAGAACCAGTCATTTAGTACATCTAAGAATTTCACCTCTCACTGAGGTTGCAGTTTAGCCACCTTACAGCAGGGGGGTGGGGCCCAGGCCACAAGGGGTTAAATGCCCTGGAACAGAGTGGATCAGAGAGGCCCTGAGGGAGGAGGTCTCCAGGAGGAGCACTGAGCAAGGATCCTTCCAAAGAATTCTAGCTTGGCTGCAGTACCTGAGGGGAGCTCTAGGAAAGAGGAGTAGCCCTAGCTCAGATCTTTGCATTTCTGTGTGATAAGAAGTCTTAATCTATGCCTCCAGGGATTCCAGGTTTGTGTGAAGACTGCCAAGATAGGCTAATTATCCCTTGGCTACTAGAACTGTGGTTATGATAAAGGAAGTTATTGCATATTTGAAGAATGTAGCAAAGCCAGGGGCAGGCTACTGGAATTAGGACTGTATTTGAGAGACTTGAATTGGAAGTACCAATCCTGTGAGTAGAGTGGTGTGGTAGCCGTGTTAGTCCACTTTTAAAGGTAATCAATAGAAATCGAACAAAATAAAACATGGAAAAGAAAATAAGATGATACCTTTTTTATTGGACATAACTTAATATATTTCTTGATTAGCTTTCGAAGGTTGCCCTTCTTTGTCAGATCAGAAATAAGCAAATGTGGTAGATAACAGTATATATAAGTAAAACATCCAAGCATTTTATTGACAGTCTAACAGGGTGGGGATGGGTAGGAGGTATGCATGGGAACATCAAAGCATTTCAGAGATAGTCTAAAAGGATGGGGGTGGATAGGTGAGAGGAGGGTGATAAACATAGCAATACAACTTTATGGTTTATAATGGGCTAGAAAACCCAGATCGTTGTTAAGTCCTGTCTGTTGGGTGTCAAAATATTCAATCATTCTGACTTCAAAGATCTTACATTCCTGTATTGTTTTAAAGTTACCTTTCAGGATTCTTACTATGAAGTCACTGTGAGGAAACAGGGCTGATTATTCTCCTTATATGTACATAAATAAAAGTATTTTGACTTTTACCCAGTGCTTTTTTTGTGCTGGTACGCAACAGTACGGCGTACTGGCACCTTTTTGTTGCCCCCCAGCAACCCCCCAGTGAGTCCTGCACTTCCTCTCAGAGCTCAGTCCTCGATGGATGACGTAAGCAAGGCGAAGCGCGAGAATGAACAGATCGCGCGGAGCTTGGGTCAACCCAAGGAGGTTTGGGTCATCCAATAGCAGAGTGTGGAGTGGGAGCTTGCGCCATAAGGCGGGAAAAGCGAACGGACCAATGGTGAAAGCGCGCGTGCACCCTGCCCCCCCCCCCCCCCCCAGGATTGTGCCTCTCTGCCATGGAGAACTTCCAGAAGGTGGAGAAAATTGGCGAGGGCACCTAGGGGGTGGTGTATAAAGCTAAAAATAGTCACTGGGGAGGTGGTGGCACTCAAGAAGATTCGGCTTGATACGTGAGTGCCCGAGGGAAGAACGCATGGGGTGGCGAGGAGATAATGTTTTGTTTTGTAATCGAAGAGTGGGATCATCTGTGGTGTGCTGATTAATAAAGAAGCTGGAGACGGGGAATCGTGTGGAGTCTTCACTGGGGTTTACTTTATTTTCTGTAATCTGTATAGCATCCTTTGTGAAGAGTTTGGCCGTACTATCCTAAATGTTTAAGCTGCTATCCACAGTCTTATATGTAGCTTGTGTATTAAAATGGGCCAGTAGCATCTTATATCTGACTTCTTTGCCCTTTTTATTTATGCCTATCTACTTTCCTCTCCCATCTCTTCCTGTGTGCCTTACTGTCACCGTGTCATGTGTAGTTCATTTTATTGCCTGCTTTTTTTTAAGGTGGACTTTTTGTGCTTTGCTTTGCTGTTGTCTAATGAATCATACATACATAACCACTATATGATAGTGAGGTAGAGGTAGAGGTTCTTGCTACTATTTTAGGGACGCTAGGGTCTTTCAAAAAGAGGCAGGTGCAGTAATTTTGACTTATGGGTGATGCTATCCAGTGGAGTCTAACTGGTCATTGCTTGCAGGTGCCTTCCTGCTTCTGTTGTGCGGGATCAGGTCAGAGACTTCTGTGGAGCTCAGGGGATGTGTTTTCTTAGGACCTTGTTTACAAAGGCACGCTAGTGTTTTTAGTGCATGCTAAAAATTAACACGTGCTAACCATGTAGATGCCCATAAGAATACTATGGGTATCTACATGGTTAGTGTGTGCTGAAAAGCTATTGTGCTGTTGTAAACAGTGCCCTTAATCTGTCCTCAGCTTGTGTCTTAATTTTCAGTACGTTGCAGTTTTGTGACCTTTCTCCCTCTTCATCTAACCTCTTGTGCAAGGCCAGAACCTCATTTTAACTGGGGAAGCACTGTTCCAAAAATAGCACTGAAACAGTGTGGGGTTATAACGCCCTTATGATCAGAGCTAATAGCATTCAAATTTAGGCACGCTATTAGTTCGGATCATAAGGGTAAAAGTGTGGAAGGATTGCTCAGGCACAATCCTGCACTTGTTTTGACACACTGTCAAAAGCCCAGACCTGTTAAACATAGGGGCTGTAGGGAGAGAGAATTATTGCTTTATATGGATACAGGGGAGGGAAGAGAGGAGAAATGCTGGACATGGATGGAGGGTATGAGGGAGGAGAAGTGCTGGACATGGATGGAGGGATGGAAAGAAAAAGGAAGGCACATGGTTGGAGATGAGGGAAAGAGAAGAAAGGAGAAAAACTGCACATGGATGGAGAAAATAGGGAAAATGTGGATCCACGTTATACCTCCTCCAGTCAATTCCATGGAGGACAACCCAGCTTTTACTTATGGATGTATGGCAAGAAATGAAGAAGAAAGGAGGAAAGTAAAGAAATAAATGGAAAGGAAGCTCCAGAAACGGAGTTAAGGGAACAGATAGAGAGCAGCAGAATCATAGACTGGGACCAATATGGATAGAAAAACTAAGTCACCAGACAACAAAGGTAGAAAAAATCATTTTATTTTCATTTTAGTGTTTGAAATATGTCCAATTTGAAAATTTACATCTGCTGTCTTATTTTGCACTGGGTATACTGGAGCTGTAACAGCTTACAGAAATTATTTCTGATGGAAAAAAATCACGTTATTTTTTTCTCCTATACTAGTATAATATTTTCAATGATGTCTGTTTATATGCGCCATAGCTAGTATAAGGGGTGTGGCTAATGTGGGTGTGGCTATCATAGAGGTGGAGCCATATGTGGTGACCCCGCTCATAATGAATACCATGGGCGTAGTTTGACTGTTTCATTTGGGGGGGCAAAGGATGGGGTGGAGCATATTAGCATATTCACTTGCATATATATATATATGCAAATGAATATGCTAATATGGAGGAAGGAAGGAAAAAAGAGCTGGCTTTTTTGGGGAATAACTATAATGAATATGTATGAGATATCAAGCCAGCTCTTTCTCCCTTCCTTCCTTCTTTCCTCCTTACCCAGCAATCCCTCTTCATCTCCAGTAGTATTTCCCCAACTCCTTTCCCATACCATACCATACCAGTGTTGACCTTAGAAATGCATAGGCTCTATATGTAGATCCTTGAAGAGGTAGTGTGTCATGATTTAGGCTCTACACCCTTTCTGATGTTTTGGTGCCACCTTAGTAAGGCCAACACACAATCTCTCTACTGCAAAACGCTATACACAAACTTGTGCAAAAACACAGTCATATCCTTACTAAACCATAACAGCACTAATTCCAAGGACAGGACAAGCTACAACCTTATGCGTGAAAAGGCAGAACTGTAATTACACCAGGCTCTAAAACACCAATACACTACCTCGTGAAAAAAAGCAAAACAAAAAGGGCTGCAAATACTACACGCTAGCAGAATACTGCACCTTAATCACACATGAAAAACACATGACACAACAGACATGACACAAGGAACTAGAAATAAAAAAGTATGAAGGCAAAATACTGAACTGGAAAGTTAACTCAAGAAGTCAGACTCAGCATGCAGCAATACCAGAAAAATTGAAATTTACATGCAAAATATCACAGATGCACATTTCAAAAAGCTGACCCACCTATATGTGGGTACAGTGGGTTTGTGGTGGTTTTGGAGAGCTCACTATTTCCTCCTCAAATGTAACAGGTGGGGGGGGGGGGGGGTATGGGCCTGGGTCCGCCTGTCTGAAGTGCACTGCAGTACCCAGTAAAACTGCTCCTGGGACCTTCATGCGCTGTCATGGACCTGAGAATGACATCTGAGGCTGGCATAGAGGCTGGCACGAAATATTTTTAAACTTGTTTTTTGAGGGTGGGAGGGGGTTACTGACCACTAGGGGAGTAACAGGAGGTCATCCCTGAGTCCCTCCGGTGGTCATCTGGTCATTTTGGGCACCTTTTTGTACCTTATTCATAAAAAAAACATGTCCGGGTGAAAACGTCCAAGTATTCGTCATGGACATCCTTGCTTTTTTCGATTATGGGTCAAAGACGTCCAAGTGTTAGGGACGCCCAAGTCCCGCCTTCAGTAAGTCTCCAACATGCCCCCTTGAAATTTGGACATCCTTGCAACAGACTGCAGTTGGAGATGTCCTAAATCGGGTTTCGATTATACCGATTTGGACGCCTCTGGGAGATGGATGTCCATGTTCTGATTTATGTCAAAAGATGGTGTATTAAAAGCAAATAGCTGACAAAAGAATCAGTTGGACTGCTAGATGACAGAGGGGTAAAAGGGGCACTCGGAAGACAAAGCCATAGCGGAGAGATTAAATGAATTCTTTGCTTTGGTCTTCAGCAAGGAAGATTTGGGAGAGATACCGGTGCCAGAAATGGTATTCAAAACTGAAGAGTCAGAGAAACTGAATGAAATCTCTATAAACCTGGAGGATGTAATGGCGCAATTTGACAAACTGAAGAGTAGCAAATCTCCTAGACCGGATGGTATTCATCCCTGAGTACTAATAGAATTGAAAAATGAACTTGCAGAACTATTGTTAGTAATATGTAATTTATCTTTAAAATCAAGCATGGTTCCAGAAGATTGGAGGGTGGCCAATGTCACATCAATTTTTTAAAAAGGTTCCAGAGGAGATCTGGGAAATTATAGACCAGTGAGCCTGACATTGGTGCCAGGCAAAATGGTTGACACTATTATAAAGAACAAAATTACTGAACATATTCAAAAGCATGGATTAATGAGATTAAGCCAACATGGATTTTGTGAAGGGAAATATTGCCTCACTAATCTATTACATTTCTTTGAAGGGGTGAACAAACGTGGATAAAGGTGAGCCAGTCAATATTGTGTATCTGGATTTTCAAAAGGAATTTGACAAAGTACCTTATGAGTCATGGGATGGGAGGTAGTGTCCTATTGTGGATTACAAACTGGTTAAAAGATAGAGAGTAGGGTTAAATGGTCAGTATTCTCAATGGAGAAGGGTAGATAGTGGGGTTCCCCAGGGGTCTGTGCTGGGACCACTGCTTTTTAACATATTTTTAAATGATCTAGAGATGGGAGTAGCTGGTGAGGTAATTAAATTTGCTGATGACACAAAGTTATTCAACATTGTTAAATCTCAAGAGGACTGTGAAAAATTACAAGAGGACCTTACGAGACTGAAAGACTGGGCGTCTAAATGGCAGATGACATTTAATGTGAGCAAGTGCAAAGTGATGCATATGGGAAGGAGAAACCCAAATTATAGTCATGTAATGCAAGGTTCCACATTAGGAGTCACTGACCAGGAAAGGGATCTAGGCGTCATCATTGATGATATGTTGAAACCCTCTACTACTCAGTGTGTGGCGGCGGCTAAGAAAGCAAATAGAATGTTAGGTATTATTAGGAAAGGAATGGAAAACAAAAAGAAGGGACATTATAATGCCTTTGTATCGCTCCATGGTGCGACTACACCTCGAATATTGTGTTCAATTCTGGTCAGCGCATCTCAAAAAAGATATAGTGGAATTAGAAAATGTACAGAGAAGGGCAACGAAAAAGATAAAGGGGATGGGATGACTTCCCTACCAGGAAAGGCTGAAATGGCTAGGGCTCTTCAGCTTGGAGAAAGGAAGGCTGAGGGGAGATATGATAGAGGTCTCTAAAATAATGAGTGGAGTGGAACAGGTAGACATGCATTGCTTGTTTACTCTTTCCAAAAATGCTAGGACTAGAGGGCAAGCAATGAAGCTACAAAGTAGTAAATTTTAAATGAATCAGAGAAAATATTTCTTCATTCAATGTGTAATTATTCTCTGGAATTTGTTGCCAGATAATGTTGGATGGATTCCTAAAGGAAAAGTCCATAGACCATTATTAAAATGCACTTGGGGAAAGTCCACTGCTTAGGAGTGGCCTAGTGGTTAGGGTGGTGGACTTTGGTCCTGAGGAACTGAGTTCAATTCCCACTTCAGGCACAGGCAGCTCCTTGTGACTCTGGGCAAATCACTTAACCCTCCATTGCCCCATGTAAGCCGCATTGAGCCTGCCATGAGTGGGAAAGCGCGGGGTACAAATGTAACAAAAAAAAAATAAGCAGTATAAAATGTATTGAACTATTTTGGGATCTTGCCAGGTACTTGTGACCTGGATTGGCCACTGTTGAAACAGGATGCTGGGTTTGATGGACCTTCGGTCCGTCCCAGTATGGCAATACTTATGTGCTTATGGACCCCTTTGCCATTGGACTCTAAAAGAAAATCTCTTCGCAAATCTCCTTTGATCTGCATTTTACTTTGCCCTTTGGTTTAGCTTGTAAATGAATAAACCTAACACAGAAGGCCTAGACAACCAGAAAGATGCAGCATTCCAGTCTGTGCAGTACCCTCTTTGGGCTTTTTTGACTAGGACAATTTTTCTATTATTGCTGAAAATTTTCCAGATTTTAAGCCCATGCAAGTCCCACCCAAGGCACACCTCTGCCCACTCGGGCAACCATCACTACACACCCCCATTCAGGCCGCTGCCACCCGCCCCCTTACCTTCCTGCATCTGCTCCTCCTTTGGTCTGTCACTCTCCTGCTCCTGTGTGCCGGGACTCGGGTCATCACGTAACAAAATCACCTGGGTCCCAACACACAGGAGTAGGAAAGAGACAGACTGAGGGAACAGAACCTTCTGGTGCCGGGCCCAGGGGAATCTTGCCCTCCCTCCTCATCGGCCCTGCCTCCAATACACCCGCTTGTGATGTAGACGAACTGTGGAGCAAAACGTCACAATTCTTAGTTTTGAAAATCGCAACTTAGATGTTTTTGTGAGAAAAATGTCCATCTTTTTGAGATGTTTTTCTCTTTTGAAAATGAGTGCCAAAACTTTGAAAAATGAAAGTTGTCCCTCCAAACTTTTATAGTCTTTATCTCTGTTATTTGTAACTCCACTTTTGGCACTTTTTTGCTCAGCAGGTAATGTTTTCAATGAATGCCACATTCTTGTCTTCTCTACTGAATTGTTTCATCAAGCTACTTCCAGACCAAAACTGAAAATTCATAAAATTTACCCTAGACCAACAATAAAAAGTACCAAAAACTAGAAAAGACCCTACATTTCTGATCTATGTAAACACATAATAACTTTGCAACAGTCTAAAAATAAAGGCAAAATTAATATGATGCAGACTTAATTCCCAGAAATAAAGTCTCTTTGAAATCTTTTTTTTTTTTTAACTGGAAATGTTGGTCAGCCTTCCTTAATAATCCAGACTATTTCAAAGTAGCCTAGTAGTCTTTAATTTACAAAATTACTAGTACGCCTTCATTTTATCCCCTAATTCTAAGATAGTTGAATTAAATTATTCCTAACATTCTCTTAAATAAGTTCCTTCAAACACAGCCTAGTATTGTCAATTGTGCAACATACTGAAAGGGTTGGTGCTTCAGTAATGTCTAAAACCCAGTCCCTGATATTTTTAATCTAAAACTTCAAAGACTAATTACAAATCCATAGAAGATTAAAAGAAAAAAAATGAATGATACTGGCACTATTAGCTAAATTCTTTCTTCTAGAACAAAGAAGTTTCTGAAAATACATCCTCAGTATATTGTGATTCCAGTCCAATATGCTAGATCATTATCTTTCTTCTGTCTAATCAACTTTTGTCAGTTCAGCCAGGGCAAAATATTAGTGAACTATTTGGGGGCTGTTTTCTATTGTAATAAAATGAATAAATGATGTTGTGGCTTTAGCAAGCTCCAGAACCAGCAATTAAGGAGCACCCAAAGCAGTGTTATCTGCAGCAGGGCCCATTTTATTCCAATGGCCTTGCTGCAGATAACGCGAGCTAATCTTTAATAAAAGACCCCCTTAATCTATTAGTCCAGTGAATTCCACAGAAGTCTTCAGGGGAGAGATGAAATACTTGAAGTGTAAGGTACCAATTAGGTCCTTGGAGGCAGGGATCCTAGGGGGAGCCGAAGTCCAAAATAAGGGAAGGAGAGAATCCTGTAAGCAGAACTGCCATGTTACCCAGCTCCAAGAGGGAGACTTTTTGGACAGTCCTGATTGTAAAGTTGTATCCCAAAGCATCGTGGTATTTATAGTCCCTGAGTCTACCCACTGAAATAGGTACTATGGGTCTCTTAATGCACCAGAATATGGTTGTCAGAAATCCAGGACTGACTTAAAATCTCCTTCCTGGAACTGGGTAACTTGCCAGTTCTGATAAAAAAGGGATGGGCAAATTACTGTCTGTTGGCCAAAACTGACCTACTCCATGTTTACTAGTTCGCCCCTCATCACCAAAACTGGCCCATCAACACTAAGGACTAGGCTTACAAATACATGTTAATGTATGTTAATGCACATTAAAACGTCAACAAGTTTTAGCAAATAAAAAAAAAAAAAAGTTTTAGCAAATATAGCTGTAACTGACCTCCTCCCCATCCCTTCTTCTCTGATCTCATCATCTTCCATTCCCAGTCAAGGCTCTTAATTGTAGCCCTTCAGCCCAAATATTTGCCATCTATGCCCTAAAGTGTGTGGAAAGAGGAATCTAACCCCTTGTTCGGAATTATGTATTGAAAGTGTTGTGTACCTGTCTGAAATTACTGCCACTTATTGTTTATGATAGAAAAATATTTACTTGGTAAAATAATGTTATTTTGTAGACTGGACTCGTAGTCCACCTTGGGCCTTGAAGTGGAGAATCCCTTTCCAAAAAGGACACTTCGATCTCAGTGTGCCTGCCTACCTACCACCTAAGAGGGGGACTACATGACTTAATTATGATGATCAGATTTAAAATGCTATCTTCACCTGGTGAACAATTTTGAATGTGCGTATACAGAAATGAAGGGCTTCTCTTAAAGCTATACTGTGAAAGGCCTTCATGAATTTTTCTCTTTTTCTTTTTTGCACAAGGAAAAATAATCAAACATGGCACCTTAAACAGGCATTCTGACCAGAGGCCAGTCACAGTTTCTTCACTGCTGTTCTTGCCCTCTTTATAAATAGACGAGTGCGCAGAGATGGCCGAAGGGGAGGATCCAAGAAAAACACCTTTTAGATATCCATCAGGGAAACCAATTTTATTGTTCACGGCATGTCAAACTGTGTATAACATCTACATTAAAGAGCTATTCAACAAGTGGCCATCAGCATTTTTTTAAACATTGACTGCCATGGACAGAATTAGTCCTGAGCATTGGCACTGCATATCCAGGGCTAATTCAGGATAAGGAAACAACCAGGGCTTATATAAATCCCAGCTGATATCCAGCTGGGAGCTGCATAAGACACTTATGTAGGTTCTTCTATCCAGGTAAATCACTTTGAATATCAGGTAACATATGTTTTTTGCATTACTGGACTCTGTGTAAAATTTATCCAGCCCTAAAACTGTTGGTTTCCTTGGATCCCTGATGAAGGCACATTGCTGAAACATGGCTATGTTGGGTCTTCTGGTGGAAGTTCCATGACTGATTTTGAGATTGTGAACAATAAAATTGGTATCCCTGATAAAAGGTTTCTTTTGTGTCTCCACTTTGGCCACCTCCACTCATTCTTCTATTTGTAAATGGCTACCGAGATTTGTTCATCTATTTTCTGTCTCTGTTCTCACCCTCTTTGACATGGGCAGCCTTTGTTTTGTGATTTGCTGAGTATTTTTTATGTACATTACTGTTTGTATAGTTGGAAGTCATTAAGATGAGAAACACACGTAAAAATACTATTCAAGGATGAAACTTTAAAATAGACAATTTTTAGAACTTCAGTATTAAAGAACTATTTAGATCTGTAAAACATTTGAAATAAGATATTAAAATGATTTCTTCCTGCTGCTCTGACACAAAACCCAATGTATACAAGTGGTTCTTTTTTTCCTTTTATACTGAGGAAAATAACAGTAGTTGCCCTTCACCTAGCTTCGACTGTACCACTAATAGTAAAATAATTAATATCTTTCTATTAGGACACTTTGATTATCTGTTTTCTTCCATACTGCAAATGGACACAAATTTGAAAGAGTTACAAATTCTCTGACATCTTTCTACATTAGACATTACATTAATGATCCTTAATGGCTTTTAAATGGATTTTAGACAGTTTTTTTACAAGAACATAATAAGATGCTTGTTCCTGCTCCCACTCCCTGCCCAGCATGATCATCTCCCTTCTCCTTGCAGGAAGTACTGGATCCTGTATGCTGATGATGTGGCACCTCTCTGCCACTGCACCCCATGCTGTGACACATAATGGGTCACCGGACTGGACATGAGGTGAAAGGAGAGTGGGGTCAGCCTGGCTATAGCCTAGGTACGAGGAGTCCTGCCTGAGACAGCAGCTAGGGAATGTTCAAGCAATAGGAGAAAGCTGTATGTCTATGATCAACTGGAGAGGGGCGAACAGGCTTCTTCCACAGTAGCTAGAGCCCAGGGAGCAAGGCTAGGTCTTCTGGGAACTGTAGTCTAGACCTATGCCCCTTAGAAAGTAAGAGGCCTGATGATATCATCTCCCTGAGACAGGAGAAGGGTGGGGTTCTAGAAGCACCTGGTAGCCCTCAGCTCAACAAAAGGATTTTGCAGACAAACGGGATCAGAGGAAAGAGGGAACTCACTAAGAGCTGGCCAGCAAGTGAGTAAGCCAGCTACCTAGGCTCACAAAGTACAATCTGGACTAGAGTCAAGTATTCCCTAAAAGGAAGGCAAGAAGTTAGGAATGTGACTAAGCCTAGCCTGATGGAAACTGTGGGGAGAGACCTAGCCTGGAACAGAATGGCCTGAGTATAACCTCATGAAGGTATTGTCTAAGAAGGATTTCCATGAAATGTTTTGGGACATTTGATTGTTGGGCAGTACAAGAGAATTTTCAACAAAATTTGTTGAGGTAACTAAGTAGTTACCTGGGAAAATTCTCTGAGCTGAAAATTGCCTTTCACTCAGTAGCTAAAGCTATGTAACAGGTTTTTCCGTATGTCATGTGTACTGGTAGGTGTACAGATAAGGGATCAGGCAAAGGGAGGCAAAATACAGAGGAAGGTGTGCTCAGATTTCTTCCTGCTGACAAGGCAACTTAGCTTTCTTTCTATTGGGCTTGCCTCTCATGAAAACAGTGATCAAGATCACTGTACTGGCAGTGAGGTCAGGTAAAAGGAGTGGTGGAGATGCTTTTTTTTTTTTTTTTTAACCTGTGCTATCATTAACCATGGGTTCTTACTTTGATCTGAAGTCATAAAAGGTTTTTTTTTTTTTTTTTTTTAGTTTGTGTGTTTGTTAAGCATATTGAGGGGGGGATTCTATAAATGGCACCCAAAGTTAGGTGCTAGGAAGATCCATGCTAAACTAGTATTCTGTAAAGGACACTCTGCATGAAGCACCCTTTACAGAATAGTAGCTTAGCGCGGATCTCGTGCCTAACTTTGGGCGTGGCATATACTCCTGCTGAAAATTGCTGTAAATGCTGGCTCACAACTAATGAAAGTTGGGCACCTAAATGATCCTATTCTATAACATCGTACCTAATTTCTGGAAATGCCCCTGACCTGTTTATTCCCCTCCCATGGTTACACTCCCTTCTGACTTACACACTTTAAAATTTAAGCACATATTTTATAGAATGGGGCACGGGGCAGATCCACGCATTAACCCAAATGACTGCCAACTAACATCAATTATTAACGGCTCATTAACTAATTATTCTACATGCAAATCTGGGATCTGTGCCCAAATTTATGCACCCAACTTTGGGTGAACTATACAGAATCTGGGGTACGTCCTTAGAAGTTTGTAAAATCCCTGATGAAGACAGAGGCGTAGCCAGACAACAGATTTTGGGTGGACCTGGGCAAGAATTGGGTGGCCACCAACTGTTCTTCCCCCCCCCCCCCCCCCCCCCCCAAAAAAAAAATAATAATTATCTCAGCTGGTGGGAAAACGCTTCTTTCCATCTTGGCAGCAAGCATGCACTGAAAACTGAGCATGCACAGGTGCCGGTGTTGTGGAGAGTAGCATGTTCATTACCATCAGGGGGACATCTTCAGCTGGCAGAGCTTGGGATTCCCACCAGTTACCACTAAACATGTGCTACTGTTAAGTGGACCTGAGCAGGGCCCACCCAAGCCCACCTGTGGCTACGCCACCGGATGAAGATATTAAAAACATGACTATGTTGGGTTGTATATCAAATTAATTAATAACATTGTTTGGATTTTTAACCAAAAGAATTCTTGGTTTCGCTGAGATCCTCTGGCTTCTGTTGAATGAGTGAGAGAAAGGGCTCAAAGACTGTGAGAGTGAGAGAACCTTCAAATGAGTGTGACACATTTCTAATGAGTGAAACTTAGCATCTCTGTAATGTGACCACTAAGGGCTCTGTTTACTAAGGTGTGCTAGCATATATTCCTATGGGTGTCTCTAGCATTAGCTTGTGCTAATTTTTAGTGTGCGCTAAAAACGCTAGCGCGCCTATAGCACAGCTTAGTAAACAGGGCCCTAATGAGGGTGAGTTCTTTTTGAAAATTAATTACACATGCACATGGGCAAAGTACCCATGTCCACTGCAAACAACATTCCCAATTTATTTATTTATTTGTTGCATTTGTATCCCACATTTTCCCACCTATTTGCAGGCTCAATGTGGCTTACATAGTAACGTGATGGCGAGTGCCAATTCCGGTGTAAGAAATACATAGTGGTAGTTGCGTTGAAGTTCAAGAGTAACAGAGTGTCTTAGGTAGTTGAGGAGGAAGAATTAAGTGTCCTTTTCTGGTACAACTTTCACTGTGTTGCTTGAAAAATGCAATAGGAAGTTACCATCCCACTGGTTCCTGGGTCTGCAAGACTGGACTCACACAGTATACAGAGCTACTGAGATCTTAAAACGTAAAGAAAAATCATTGCTGACTTTTTTCCTAGCCACAAAAATAGGTTCAGCATTAATGTTTGTAATCACTTCAACTTTCTGAATCATTATAGACCTTATAAGGGTCACATGAATATGCTGACATGTGTGAAACTGGTCATATGGATATTATTTCTAGGGAAACCACTTCCTGAGCACTCATGCTCTAAGGTCCAAGATAATATTGTACTATGCTGATAATAATATACTGAATTAAATCTTTGTTATACGTGGAGGGGCATAATCGAAAGGTACACCCAAGTTTTGCTGAGGACGTCCTTGCAAAACGTCCCGGTGGAGGGGCGGGGAAACCTGTATTACCGAAACAAGATGGACGTCCATCTTTCATTTTGATAATACGGTCAGGGACGCCCAAATCTTGACATTTAGGTCATCTTTAGAGATGGTTGTCCCTAGACTTGGTCGTTTCTGATTTTCGGCAATAATGGAAACCAAGGACGCCCATCTCAGAAACAACCAAATGCAAGCCCTTTGGTCATGGAAGGAGCCAGCATTCATAGTGCACTGGTCCCCCTGACATGCCAGGACACCAACCGGGCACCCTAGGGGGCACTACAGTGGACTTCACAAATTGCTCCCAGGTACATAGCTCCCTTACCTTGTGTGCTGAGCCCCCCAAAACCCACTACCCACAACTGAACACCACTACCATAGCCCTTATGGGTGAAGGGGGGCACCTAGATGTGGGCACAGTGGGTTTCTGGTGGGTTTTGGAGGGCTTACATTTACCACCACAAGTGTAACAGGTGGGGGGGTGGGCCTGGGTCCGCCTGCCTGAAGTGCACTGCACCCACTAAAACTGCTCAAGGGACCTGCATACTGCTGTGATGGACCTGAGTATGACATTTGAGGCTGGCATAGAGGCTGGCACAAAATATTTTTACAGATTTTTTTTAGGGTAGGAGGGGGTTAGTGACCACTGGGGGAGTAAGGGGAGGTGATCCACAATTCTCTCCGGTGGTCATCTGATCAGTTTGGGGACCTTTTTGTGCTTTGGTCATACGAAAAACAGGACCAGGTAAAGTCGTCCAAGTGCTTGTCAAGGATGCCCTTTTTTCCATTATGGGTCAAGGACGCCCATGTGTTAGGCACGCCCAAGACCCGCCTTCACTACGCCTCCGACACGCCCCCGTGAACTTTGGTCGTCCCCACGATGGAAAGCAGTTGGGGACGTCCAAAATCAGCTTTTGATTATACCGATTTGGGTGACCTTGGGAGAAGGACGCCCATCTTCCGATTTGTGTCGAAAGATGGTCGTCCTTCTCTTTCGAAAATGAGCCTGATAGTAACATTGTAGATGACAACTCAAAAACAGCAATCACCTATCCAATCTGCTCAGTTATTTCTGTCTATGCTGCCAAAGTGATAACCCTCCTGCCAGCTATAACATATGACTGCTTGTCAGATATCACTCCTTAAATATTTTATACAAAAAAATGAAAAGATAAAAGAGGGACATGATCAACGATACCACAATAGGAAATCATAATTCCTGAATGGATAATGTTTCCATGGATCTGCAAGAGATTGTGATGCTTGTCATAAAATGCCCCGGTGACTGATACAGGTGCCACGTGCTGATTTCATTGCTGATAGTCTGCTATGCATTATTGTGATGCAGGGGTACAAAGTGCCATAGCATTTGCACTGCAGTGTAAGTGGGAGTGAGTTTGGTAGCAGGCTGTCTCCATTGGGAATGATCACAGAAGGAGTTCATGATATCATGAAGCAGGTCTTCCTGAATCTGCCCTGAGTACCCCATAGTACCCCATAGCTAGTCATGAATATGCATGAGATAGATCTGCATGCATTGGCTCCATTATATACAAATTTATCTCTTGCATATTTATTGTAGATGTCTTGAAAATCCAGCTGACTGTGGGGGTCCCCAGAACGGTTTGGCAAGCCCTGTCATACAGATTATAAACTGAGGGGGTAATATTAAGCCCACAGCGATCAGTGTTTTTTAAGATGCTTGCCACCACTATTTTGTCTACACCCAGATACTCAGCGCCAGGCCGTGCCCGGGTACCAGCACTATCTGGGTATTCCGTGGCTGCCGGAAGCTGACCTAACTTACTCAAACAGCTATGCAGATGCTAAGGTCCACCTTTGTAGTCAGCACCCAAGAAAAAGGTTCAGGTAAAAATGTAGTCAACATGCTGAATTCTTCTACCAATTGTGTTGTGGTAGCCAAAAAAGCCAACGGAAAGCTAGGAATTATTAGGAAAGGGATAGAAAATAAGACCAAGAATAATATAATGCCTCTGTATTGCTCCATGGTACTACCTCACTTTGTGTATTGCGATCAATTCTGGTCACCGTATCTTAAAAAGATATAGCAGAATTAGAAAAGTTTCATAGAAGGGCAACCAAAATTATTAAGGGGATGGAACTCCTCTCAAATGAGGAAAGGCTTAAGAGGTTAACATTCTTCATTTTGCAGTGGCGTAGCAAGGGCGGGGTAGTGGGGGCGGTCCGCCCCGGGTGCCAGCGGGTGGGGGTGCTCCGTCGAGAGCCAACAGCTCTCGTCTTCTGCCACCACCCTGCCTTTTAAAAAAAAAATCCATGCAGTGACGCAGGCAGCACCTCGCGTCTGCCCTGCATGTGCTGTGAAAGGGAAAATCGCCTCGCTGGTGTTGGGCCTTCCCTTGCTGAGTCCCGCCCTTGAGGAAATAGGAAGTTACCTCAGAAGAGGGCGGGACACAGCGAGGGAAGGCCCGACGCCAGCGAGGCAATTTTCCCTTTCACAGCACACGCAGGGCAGACGCGAGCAGTGTTGCCAGGTGGGCGGTTTTACCGCCCAATTGGGCGGTTTTCCGCGACCCGCCGCGGGAAATTTTTGCCCTCGGCGGGTTGCGGTTTTTTGGGCTGCTTTTTGGGCTTCAGGGCGGTTTTTTGGGCGGCTTTTTCGGCCACGGGGGGCGGGGTTAGTGATGTTTTTGGGCGGGGTTAGTGACGTAGGAGGCGGGGCCGATGACGGGGAAGGTGGGGCCGGTGATGGGGGAGGCGGGGCCGGTGACGGCGGGGGCGGGGTTGATGACGGCGGGGGCGGGGGTGATGACGCGGGGGGGGGGGGGTGTCAGGGGCGGGGTTTGAGTTTGGGCGGGTTTTGGGCGGTTTTTGTGCTGGATTGGGTGGGAAAAAATTTTCCACCTGGCAACACTGGACGCGAGGCGCTGCCTGCATCGCTGTGTGGATTTTTTTTTAAAAGGCAGGGTGGTGGCAGGAGGAGGGCTCTGTCGGCTCTCATTGGGGGGGGGCTCAGATGGGAGAGGGGGAGCTCAGAGGGGAGAAGCAAGCAGGAGGAAGTATTTTTTCACTCAACTATTAGTTAAGCTCTGGAACTGATTGCCAGAGGATTTGGTATCAGCGGTAGTGTATCTGGGTTTAAAAATGGTCTGGACAAGTTCCTGGAGGAAAAGGCCATAGTTTGCTTGTCCCTCAGATCAGTAGCATGAACTTTGCTATTATTGGTGAATCTGTCAGGTACTTGTGACCTGAATTGGCCACTGCTTGAAGCAGGATACAGGGCTAGATGGACCATTGGTCTGACCCAGTATGGCTCTTCTTATGTTCAGGTACCAGATCTGAATATCAGCAGTACCACACAGCTTCTGGCTCTGCCTTAGCTTTGATCATTGATTGCCTTGGCACTACCTAGATAGAAAATAATTCTATAAAGTGGGTGCTATCATTTATGCAAAAATGTTTAGAATAATGGCCTATATGTGTCCATGTTTGCACATCTGAATGTAAATATCAAATTTCGCCTAAGCAAACTGTTACAGAATTACTCAGAGTGCTGAGGTGATGATGATGATGATCCAGTAAGTGGGATCTATCCAGGGAAATGTTTTAAATTGCCAGCAATACAAGAATTAATGCATTTTTGATCATCTGACAACTCTGTGTTTTTCAGAAGTCTGATTCAGACTTTCCAAGTTACAATAAATCATAGTCAACTGAATAATGCAAAAACACAGCTCATATGGTTCAGTTTGGCTGCAAATTAGTCACACTGTTTTTCTAAAAGTTTAATGAACCAGTTGTCATTTTGTGCCGCCTAGCAATTTGTGATTCTAGTGGACTTTATGGTGCTAAAGTCAAGAAAGCCTTTTAGACTAAAGTCAATTAATCTGTAAAATTGATCAAAGAAATCCTGTTTTGCTGAAGTTGCCCTGATTTCCAGTAAATGGTTCCCCACATTTTTAAATTCTTGGACATACTCCAATAACCAGCTGGCTATTAATTAACCAGAATCTTAACTACTGTATGAGTTGTTTTGCTTTGGAGCTGAAAGAACTAACCCCTCTTTTAGAAAGCCACACTAGCGGCTATCAGTGCGGTAATGCCGACACAGTCCATTCACTTTGAATGGGCCGTGTTGGCATTGCCATTTGGCTTTGTAAACGGGGGCCTAAAGCTTAGGTTTAATCTAGATAAAAGGAAGCAGTTGTGACTCAGTAGACATAAGTGCCTTCTTATGACATCATTGGGAGTAGGTTTGGGCGATCAATTAACAATGGACCAGCAGATTGGTTATGTTACAAAATCCTCCTTTGGGGCTCTTATTTGCTGGTCCTCACTGGTATCAATTAATAAATGTATTCTATTAGAACTTGATGGGCATCAACCTCAAATGACTGCAGTTAGTGTAGAATATGGTGGCAAAATTGGTTTTATTGTAGAAAAAAACTGAGCCTGTGACTGAACTACTGAACTAGCTGCACTGGCTACCTATTGAACAAGAGGGTCCAGATCAAACTGATGCCATTGGATGCAACTGAATCTCAGTATTTAACAGACAATACTCCATCCCTATGCTCCTACCCATCAGCCCCTGGATTGTAAATATGGTGCCCAGATTTGCTCACCCAAATTTAGGCGCACTCCAAGATAGGCATAGAAATTAATTGAATAATGAGCTCATAACCATCAATAATTGGGTGCCAACTACCAATTACTTGATGTTAATTGGCACCCACTAGAATTTGTATGTGAATCTGGTAGAATGCTATTCTATAAGCCAACATGCCTAATGCCCATATTGTGTAACCCAAAAGGGGGCATATCGGGGCATTCCAATAACTTACGGCTTACACCTCTGATTACTAGGAAGCTAATGATTAAATATGCCTCTCTGAGTGCTGGCTATTTTTCCCTGATTGTATTTCCCACCCCTGCTTTTATCTGCTACAAAAAAATCTTATTTTTCCTAATTTTGTGTAAGGATAAAACTTTACTAATGTGAGAAGATTCTCTTGTTTATACTTTTCTTTTGTGACTCAGACTGAACTGGTTGTTGGTGTTTGTCCCAAGACATGGTTGGGGTAAACATGCTGGGGATAACTGGGGTGGTTCTGACCCAGATATATATTCTGACCTAGTACAGAGAGTAAGCCATATTGTAGAAAATCTTTAGTATCATACCTATGTTAGTGTTATGCTAACATTGTATTATATCTCTGGTATTTGAATTCCAGTTCTGTTAAATGTGTACATTTTTTAATACTGTTTCATTGTAGTTCTATTATTAGGTTTCAATGTACTGTTTTCAAGTTTACCTCATTTGTTGTATTGATGTTTATTCTTGGTTATTTTACTATTGTTATGCTATTAACAAAATTGTAAGTTTTATGTTAAACTGTACTTGCTATACACCGCCTTGGGTGAATCTCTTCATAAAGGTGGCTAATAAATCCCAATAAATAAATAAACAAACTTACATGCATTGTTACAGAATACTGCTTCAGTGAATCTAACTTGGGTGCTGGCATTTACACCAGGTTTTAGCAGGCGTAAGTATGGCTCTTAAAGTCTGGGCATGGGAATTGGTGCTAAGCGTGATTATGTATAGGGCGCACATCCTTTACAGAATTGCACATAGGGCCAGATTCTATATATGATGATACGTTGAAACCTTCTGCTCAGTGTGCTGCTACGGCTAATAAAGCAAATAGAATGTTAGGTATTATTAGGAAAGGAATGGAAAACAAAAATGAGGCTGTTTTAATATGCCTTTGTATCGCTCCATGGTGTGACCGCACCTGAAATATTAAATTCTGGTCGCCGCATCTCAAAAAAGATATAGTGGAATTAGAAAAGGTGCAGAGAAGGGCGACGAAAATGATAAAAGGGATGGGACAACTTCCCTATGAGGAAAGGCTAAAGCGGCTAGGGATCTTCAGCTTGGAGAAAAGGCGGCTGAGGGGAAATATGATAGAGGTCTATAAAATAATGAATGGAGTTGTACGGGTAGATGTGAAGTGTCTGTTTACACTTTCCAAAAATACTAGGACTAGGGGGCATGCGATGAAGCTACAATGTAGTAAATTTAAAACGAATCGGAGAAAATTTTTCTTCACTCAACGTGTAATTACACTCTGGAATTCGTTGCCAGAGAATGTGGTAAAGGCGGTTAGCTTAGCAGAGTTTAAAAAGGTTTGGGCAGCTTCCTAAAGGAAAAGTCCATAGACCATTATTAAATGGACTTGGGGAAAATCCACTATTTCTGGGATAAGCAGTATAAAATGTTTTGTACTTTTTTGGGATCTTGCCAGGTATTTGTAACCTGGATTGGCCACTGTTGGAAACAGGATGCTGGGCTTGATGGACCTTTGGTCTTTCTCAGTATGGCAATACTTATGTACTTATATATGTACTTAAATTAAAAAGCTGTGAAATAAGTACATACAATTTAAAAAATAATCTTTTGTCCTCCACCTTTTAAGGCACTGCGTAATCTTTTACTATTGCTTTCAATAGTATTTGCTATTGTTTTGGGTGAACTTCAGCCCATATAATGGGCTAGATAGCCTCGTCTGTATCCTGTTCTCAATCTAACCTCCTAGGACAGGAGCGACCAGGGATTGCTCCTGCCACTAGACTAGACCACCAGGGCTTCGAAAGTTGGCCCTAAGAGGGCCTACAAGTGGTGAGAGGGTAGCACAGAGTTGTTGTAGGGGCGAGGGTGGGGAATTTCGGTTTCCAAAACCGAAGCTTGGCCGAATCTGGATTTCAGGACGGTTTCAGCGCCAAAACCAAAACCGAAATTTGGTTGGTCAAGGAGCAAGGAGATGATGGGCGATATTTAGAGTCTGACATTGGCCCAGCACCATTAGGTTGAGAGAAAAGAGACTGTTCCGTTCCAGTTCTGCAGAGCTAAGGAGGCAAATATCTACAGTAAAGCTTGCAGAAAAGCTGCTGCTGCTGCTGAAAGTCTATTCTGCAAAGAAAACTCGTCATCTGCATCAATCAACATTCACACCACCATGGTCAGTCAAGTTCTTAAAGGACACAGAAAATATCCAACCGTCCCCTCACCTTTTCAACGTTGTTTGTGCTCTGTCGGAGTGTGTATTTCTGCTTTTCGTCTACGTGCCGTAATGCTTTAAACTAAAAAAAACTTTGCAAGCTCCAGGCCGACCTTCAGCTGCAGATCCTGCAAAAGCTTGTTGGGCTTCAACGGTTGCTACGGAAACGTTCGCGGGGTAAGAGTGGAAGCGCAAGTGGCCTGGCCAATCTGCTCTTAGCTTACAACCGTCCCCGCCTTGTCAAAGACGTAGCAAGAGATGCGGGCGGGGTTTGGTTTCCCTCATGTTCTTGTTTTTTTCTACGTCAGTGTATCCAATACGGGTTACATTAGCATGAACAAAAATTTTACAAGGGTAGCTGCGTTAGTCTGGTGCAGCAACATTGACAGCGGCAGGTGGCTACTTATACTGAGGCATGAGCTTTGGAGGACTAGCGTCCCGTTCTTCAGACTCAAATGCATCTGAAGAAGTGAACTTTGGTCCTCGAAAGCTCATGCCTCAATGTATTGGTTAATATATCTACCTACCAATATATTGAGGTATGAGCTTTCGAGGACCTAAGGTGCCACCAGACTGTCAACCTTGGTAGCTCTATAAGCAGCGCTAAAGACTCTCGAGCATCTCAGGTGGAAAATCAGGAGCCAATCACAGAGGGGGAGGCGGGACTTTTAGATCCTCTCTGCAGCCTGCAGCCTGCCGCTGCCTCTGGTCCAAGCTGGTCCCTTGCATCACGTGCTCCTGCCGGCCGGGTGCTTATATGCTGACGGCTGACTGTAGCTGTCTTCTTGATGTCGGTGCAACCTCGGCTATCTCGGCGAGGGAATGAGAATGTTTATTGTCTGGGCTGAAGACGCAGATGTGAAATAGTGACGAAAATTGACAGCTCCAGATTCCTGTGCAACTGCGAGACGCAGCTGAGGCTGCTGCAGGTGTGTTTGTAGTGGACGAGATGCATCGGTTGCTATCGGATTGTCAGGATCAGGCGAAGCAGCGATGCACTAAAATGCCGAACGAGCGTGACAAATTAAATTACTTTTCCCCTCTCCTCTTTGAAGGTAGATTTTTTCTGCTGCAGCGTGTCGCAGACAAGGGAGAGGGAGAATAGACACTGCAGGAGGATGCATCTTTTATTTCTGTCCTTACAGAAGCAACGTCAGGCCGACAAGAGTCGTATCTAGTTTCATCAAATACCTTCTTCTCAGTACAGAGCAATAGTGAAATGCTCGGGTGGGGAATGTCCAGTCTTTCAAGTATCTATCTATCTATCTATCTATCTATAATTTCTCTTAGAAAATAAATCGTGTTCAGTGAAATTTCACTGTCCTTCATAACAGTCCCAAAATAAGCCCTCATTCCCCCATGAGATCAATAATCTTCTTTGCCATCCTTGTAGGGGTAGATAATATCTGAACGTCTTGACATAAGAATAGCAGTTTTCGTACCAGTCAGGATTTTGTGTAATAGATTGTTCAGAATCCCTATTGAACTAGTCACACAGATGCAATGAAGGCAATCTCTCTGATGCAGTATTATACTACATGACAAGGTGAGGAAGTTGATTCACTTTTCACATGGATATGTGTCTCAGCATGTTTAATAATAAACTGGATGGAAACTTTGGGAGAGAATCAATAGGGGGGTGACAATTGCTAATGCTTTACTGGATTTTTGGATATCTACTACATTTTGTACATCACTAAATTGGTAGTCTGAGTAGATGGCTGTACATTTAAATGTTGGAAAACAAAAAGTTATAGAGCAGATAATACTGTTTAATTTATGTGAAGAGGCATTAAAAATATCACATATATAGGGAGAGGAAAAATATTCCTAACTGATTTGTCCTACTCTTGGTTGACTCAATTTAGTCATGTGGCTTATAACTAGGGCTTCTGATTTTTGCTTTTAACCAATAAACAACAATAAAATTCCCGCATGCAAAAACCCATAAATAGGTGTTTACTGGATACACAGTGGGAAAACACCATTTTCTCTGCTACTCTTTCACCCCTTCCATCTTCCACTTAGTTGTTGTACCTTTTCTGCACTAATTCCTAAATGACACAAACGTACATATTTGATTTCACCAGTAAAGGTACGCAGAATAGTACCTGTGGCGTGAAAACACCATTAAGCACCAATTGTTTGTACCCTTGAATCCCTAATTAGCTGGAAAATAAAAACCTAAATTTATAATTTATAAACACCTAAGAATAGAAGTCCTATATTTAACTGTAGGTCACCTCCTTGTGCTTGAGCATGACGGCATTTGCAAAAGGAATTGTTATGTAGCAAAAGATTCAGTTGCTTGTTTAAGAAACATTGCTGTGGTTGGCAAATCCTTGCAACATCATGTTTCTCTCTTCTCCCTCCTCACCATAGACATGGAAACTCCTGAAGTGCTTATAAACAGCTGCAGTTCTCAGAATGATAATGAAAATCCATATTCTTACAAGGGCTGCTCCACCATGACTCATCAGCTGCTCATGGAAGATCATCTTAGAAGAAAACTTAAATTTTTTTTCATGAACCCCTGTGAGAAATTCCGGGCTCGGGGCCGAAAACCCTGGAAACTTATTTTGCAGATTCTAAAAATAGCAATGGTTACTATTCAGGTCAGTAGGTTTTTCTAAATAAACTCCGGTTTTGTTTTTAATTGTGATCTTTTGCACTTATCTTGTTTTTCTGAAGTTCTTCCTACTTAAATTATAAGCAACAAGCATCTGGAGAAAACTGCAGCAGGATTCTTTTGCATCATTTGTCTTTGTTTGATATCTTTACTTTTGCAGTGAGATAAGGGACTTGCACAGGATTAGTTAAGTAAAGCACTCTCTGAATTTCTGTTCTCTTTGAATTTATTTTTTTTTTTACTTTTTTTTATATGGTGCATACTCTATCCTAGATCTTCCCAAACCTGAGCTGATGACCCCATAACCATGGTATCCTCATTGAATATATAGGACATTAATTTGCATACACCGGAGAACCAGTATATTGTTTATGCAAAATAATCTCTTCTATATGTAACTGGTGTGTTTTATCAGGTTCTGAGCCAAACACATTGTAACGCAAAATGATGCTTTCATAAACAGTACAACAAAAAAAGTGGGAGAGCGACCAAGGAAGCCAAAGACAGGAAGATGTACATTAATAAGAAAGTTTATTTGAAGTATGAAGACTCGACACAACGTTGTGTTTCGGCCGTTAGGCCTGCATCAGGAGTCTCTTACGCAGGATGTTTCTGAAAAATGATGAAGAGAAATCTTCAAAGTTGCACAATAGTCTTCAAAAAGACTGTTGGTAGCGTGGACGTGTTGGTCTATTTCAGAGGGGAGCCCTTACCACACTGCCCGATTACAGCCGGGTACACCCCAGCACTACAAAAATATATTTTTCTAGCGCTGGATATGATGACATGCTGGGGGTGGGAAGTACTGCCGGGCTTCTGCGGTAGCCTGGGAGTACTCCTGTTTAGCGAGTAGTAAGCTTGCATTGGGCTTACCACTGCTTTGTAAAAGGGGCCCATTGTCTTATAGGTCTATACCCTCAGATTCTATATGTGGCACCCAAAACTGGGTACCGATCCAAGATGCGCACTGAATTAAATTGGCTAGTGAGCCAAGTAGTGGCAATAATTGAGTGCTAATTGGCACCAATATGAATTTGTGCAGATATCTTGCTACATGCTATTCTATAACAATGTGTGCCCAAATCCCATAGTGTGCAACCCAAAAGAGGGTGTGGCCATAGGAGGCACGTGGACGGGTCAGGGGTGTTCCTAAGATTTGTGCACAGGGTTATAGAATACCAGGGATGTGCACCCAAATTGGGCGCTTGGAATTACGCCTGGTTTCAGCATGTGTAAGTCCTGGCGCCCAAATTTGGGCACTGCACTCAATGCAATTCTATAATGGGTGCTCATCTTTGGATGTCCATTATAGAATAGCACTGAATGCTGATTTTTGAACACCAATTACTGAATCTAGCCCTGTTTCAATTTTTCCCCCAATCCATAAGGACATTCCCCCTTGTGGAATGAAATAGTTGCTCACCATGCCCAGCCATGTCTAGCACTCTTTCACTCCTTGGCTAGAGCATTTCGAGTATGAGGTTTTTCAGTTTCTTCCTCTGTCAATCTGGTTACAGGTGGGTCACATACAGCATTCTGTATGTGGAATCTATTTACGAAGTTATGGAGTTACATACTAAAAACCCTTACAGAACCTTCCACGTGATGACATGCTGGGTAGATATGTAACTCTTCATTCTTCTCTCACAGGTAGAAGAGCCAGCTAAAATCAGCCGTTTTTCTTCTGAATAGATATAGAATATCACCCATGAGGGGAGCGGAACCAGGGCTCTCCCTAAGTCCTTTTGATTGCGCATGGTATCCATCTAATTTTACTGACTACCCGGCTAACTTAACAGAAAATCTTAGAATACTGCACAGTACTCCTCTGCCCCCACCCAGCTACTCCTTCATGCCACTCGTCTGGCAAAAGTTTCTGGGGAGAACACTGGCAATGTACTGTAAAGGCATTAATTTCTTTAAGTAAATCTGTGGGTGTTACACACAGTGCATTTTATATAGCAAAAAAGATGCCGGTACTCAAATGCTAGGCCACCCTTCAGGGGTGGGGTGATCACTGAAGGACTCACCCCACAATAGCCAGGGCCCCTGCAACTAGTCACAGAATCTATGAGAAGGAAAAATTGGTGTATAGAGCCTGAGCTCTTTCATTAAAACTTGCAATCCATGGGTCAATTTTAGCAGACAATGAAAAAGGTGCCGGTACTCAGTACCCCCAAGTACCCCCTCAAAAAAAGCCCTGGTTGCACATGTTCCTTGTGAGTATCCTAAAATCTAATTGGATGTGGAATGACCACAACAGGTTTGGAACAGCCGACTCTATCACATCTTTAAGCACAAATTAGAAGAAATGGTAAAACCAAACAACACTTTTTAAATTCTTCATATAATAAGAACAAGGGACAGTAGAGTGTAGAATTCTAGGACCAGCTTTTCAACTTATGAGGCCACTGTGTAAAGTTAAGTGCCAGCCCCAGTGCTTAACTGTATACATATTGCACTGTTCCCTTTAAGCTGAGCGAGAGTCCTCCAACTGCATTGCTGCCAGTGGAGGGGCTGGTGCTTCAATATTGTGATTTCAGTCACTAGGGACAGGCAGGTTCCCAGGAGTCCTGCAGAGCTTGCCTGTCCCTCTCTATTGAAAATATGATAATGAAACAGCACCCCCCACTGGTAGGACTGTAGGTGGAGGACTCCTGCTCAGCTTAGAGGGAACCAGTGACACTATCTCCTAGATTCTATATATGATGCTCAGATTTGAGTGCCCAAATTTGGGCATGCTACTCGCTACTCGCTAAACAGGAGTACTCCCATGCTGCCGAGATGCACACACCTCTTAATTGGTTAACGAGCCATTAACGAGCAATAATTGGATGCTAACAACCAATTAACATTAATTGACACCAATTGGGATTTCCGTATGCATTTGGCTGCGCACTATTCTATAATGCCGGGTGCCCAAATTCCATAGTGTACAACTTAAAAGGTAGTTTTACCATGGGAGAGGCATGGGTGCGTCAGGGCATTCTGAAAAGTTGCATGTGTTGTTATTGAATAAGGGGTCAGGGCACCCAACTTGGGCGCCAGCATTTATACCAGGTTTCAGCAGGCGAAAGTCTGGCGCCCAGAGTTAGAGCGTGGAAATAGGCAGTAAGCATGATTCTGTAAAGAGTGCTCACCCTTTATAGAAACATACTTCATGCTAATCTTTTCCGGCACTCATTTCTGAGCACCGTTTAAGGAGAACTGCTGAATATACATATAAGTGGTGGCCACTTTAGCTATTATTCATATAATTTGGCATTGGACATGCTGTCCACTTTTCTACTCCCCCCCCCCCCCCCCCCCCCCCCCCCCCCCCCCCCATTGTGAGGTTTTCCATTAGAAAGGTGCTTGCAGGTCCTAGCTCAAGAATAAAAATTGCCCCATTATTATTTTACATCCAGTGTCTATATGTGTTCTGAAACTGCAGGTTATAGTCCCAAAAGGGGTCAGTATCTCAGTGGATTAGGTTTCAAAAAGCAGGACAAGGCATCTTATCCCACCTGCATAACTAGCTATAATCAGTGTGGAGCCTTGAGCCAGCACACATTCACACACCCCACCCTCTCCTGCATGTGCTTCCTATGAGATCAAAAAACTGTGTGACAGATAGAGGCCTGTGAGTGTGCACTGATTCGGAGGCTCCACTCTTTCCTTCTGTGTGGCATCTTGGTGCAGTTGAGCATTGTCTAGTGAACATTCAGCCAGCGGTGGTCAGCATGTTTTTAAATGCTGACCATCACTGGCTAAGTTAGACCTGGATATTCAATGCCAGGCATGTCTGGGAACAGGTATTGAATATCTGGGTCTGACCAGACTGCTGCTGGTTACTCTCACTTATGCGAGTCTGGCTGAATATTGGCTGGGACCCACATAAGGGCTTCCATCAGTTTCTTTATCTCCTGCTCTCCCCTGCCAATTCAGATCCCTCAGAACAATCCTTCCCACCAAATCAGACTCCTCATACCCCCCCCCCCCCCCAACACGGATTCAGATCCCTTCCCAGGGGACTACCTACATCCCTAGTGGTTCAGTGGGGATATCCAGGCAGCAGTTATCCCCACTTGCTGTTCCTCCTAGCAGCTTCAAGTACTTTCACTAAACGAATAGTTACGCTCTGAAACTCTTTGCCGGAGGAGGTGGTAACAGTGGTTAGCGTATCTGGGTTCAAAAAAGGTTTGGACAAATTCCTGGAGGAAAAAAAATCCATAGTCTGCTATTGAGACAGTCATGGGAATCAACTGCTTGCCCTGGGATTTGTAGTATGGAGTGTTGCCACGATTTGGGTTTCTGCCAGGTACTTGTGACCTGGTTTGGTCACTGCTTGGAAAGCAAGATACTGGGCTGGATGGACCATTGGTCTGACCCAGTATGGCTACTCTTACTTAAAATGGCTCTTGCAAGCTTTAGCAGTCATCTCTCAGCACTGTTGCTAGAGGTCAGACTTCGATATATGGAGGTCAGCGTCTCTTTCTGTGTAGGCTTCCGATTAGGTCAGGGTTCAAGAGGGGAGTCTAATCGCCGGGGGGGGGGGGGGGGGGGGAGCGGGAAAGAGGTGATGCACATCCAACAAGGTCAGTTGCCACCTGGAAGCTATGCAGATGTCGGCCGATATTCAGTGCCTGGTTAAGTGTTACTGAATATTGGTGGCCAGCCCACAGAGTGTGATTTAAGCGGGTAGGATTCTCTCCTGCCCACTTAAATCTCCTTGAATATGATGAAATGGTGTTTGGAATTCCTTTGCCAATTTGTTGATCTAGGTTGACATGCCTATTTTTCTGATTCATTATGGGTAAAGGAGCATACAGACTGCCAGGAAACATCTCATGATGTTTTTCCTCTTACCTTCTCAAAGCATGTTTCTATAGATTGTTTTCTGAGCGCTCTCATAATCTTGGAAAAGAATTAAATATTGAAAATCTGCTTTGTTTTTGTTTAGTTGGTTCTATTTGGACTAAGCAATCAGATGGTGGTTGCTTTTAAGGAGGAGAACACTGTGGCCTTTAAGCACCTCTTTCTGAAGGGATATATGGACAAAAAGCATGAGACATACGCAGTCTACAGACAAACAGAAGTCTACGACCATCTCTCATTTGCAGTAAACCAGGTAACGAGAATGCTTTTCAAATGCAAGTGAGTTTTACAGGCACACTTGTGTCAATTTAGAGACTTTTTATTCTTTCCAACCCAGTGGAAGTAGGAAAGAATTATACAAAACGGGTTGTCTGTCTAGCAGCAAAATAACTGAAAATTTAGCAGAATAGAATGAAACTTTGCACAGGGTAAAACTGGTAAAAAGATACAAGTTCAAAAATGGGCCAGACCAGGGTGGGGGTTGCAGAGATATAACCCCCCCTCCCCCCCCAAAAGGGACCCAGTACATATCTGTGGGGAAATAGTTCCAGCTTTTGCAGCATAGAAATTTACATACAGTGAAACATAGCAGCTAGTGAATTCTTCCTTTCAAACTGGTTCACTCCTGTTCTCTGTTCTCCCCACTCCCTCCCAAAATACCACCCCCTTCAACTACTCCTGTATCCCCCCAAACTGACCCCCTGCAACTGCCCCACCCCTTCCCACAACTGCCCTACCACTTCTCTAAAAGGGCAGCACATGTTAGTAACTTTAGCTGTAAGTTTCTTAGTATAGAAAGAGGTGGCCAGCCACATACAGGACTTTGGTTCATGGACCAGTAGCACTGTTATTGTAATTTGGCTCTGATACAACCAGCTTAGTGGTTCCATCCTCCACTGTAAGCTACTCAAAAAGAGAGGGAGCCGCAGGGGAGGGAAAATATGTACAAAACAGGGGTCAGACCACATTTTTTCTTAAAAATTGTTTTGGTTTTGTGCTTTTTAGTTCAGCTTCATATATTGCCAAGAGGCTGCTCCCTGAAACCCCCAGTGGCCCCCCCAAAATGAAAACTTGATAGTGCCAAATGATTGCAGGTTCTGTACCTAATTGGGAGAATATAGACATGTAGGCCCTTACAGTACACATCTAGGATTCAGAATACCTCACACACATAGACATGTATGTTGCCATGTTGCTTCTGTTGATGAATTATATCATTGACAGTTGTAAAATGGCTGTTATTGCTACATGTAGACAACATATACATATTCATTCCAGCATGTATTTAGAAAAGACAGATCCTTTTCTAAAATACTACCGGAATTTTAGTACACCCAACCCAGATGTCTCAATTCCGATTTGTACATTCTAAAATCTACCTCCACATCAACCGACTCACCAGTTTCCACATGTTTGTTTATGCCTTCCAAACCAAAAAAATTAGGGCCTGATATTCAAAGTGATTTAAATGGCCAGGAAAGGCTCCTGACCGTTTAAATCGCTTGTCTGGGGCTAGCTGTGGATATTCATCAGCACTTTACCGGACAGTGTCGCCGGATATCCCTTGTAAATGGCCAGCTAATAAATTGGTAAGGTAAGACTTTGCTGAACCTGTGCTGACTTGTTTCCATTATGCTGTATTTATATGGTCTGGAATTTTGTTTAGTAGAGCCTCAACCATTTTGCCCAATACCAACATCAGGCTCACAGGTCTATAGTTTCCCAGATTACCCCAGGAGCATATTTTTAAAAACTGGCATTACATCAGCTCCCCTGTAATCTTCAAATGTCATGGCCCCTTTGAGTCATAAGTTATAGATTACTAGTAACAAGTTACCAATTTCACATTTGAGCTCTTTCAGGACCCTGGTTGAACCATTTATTTAATCGTCCAGCAGAGGTCACTGTTTAAAAGTGAATAATATTTATTCTTTTACAGGTTTATACTTTGCCCAGAATTTGTGTACAGTATTACATTTTTTACAACTGTTGAAAGGGGAAGGCCCAGGCCACCAAGGCCCCCACCACCACCACCACCACCATCGCTACATCTCTCCAATATATTAAAATTCTGCATACTTGATTTGTAACTTTTTGTGGAAAATTTCTCCATAAGAAAACCAGCATGGCTCTCAATGAGAAGAGTCTTACAGTACACTTCCTCCTTCGAGCAGAGCTGACGTTTGGCATTCCTCCAGCACAGAAGAAAAATGGTAGCTTTTCAAACTGAAAGTCATATTTAATTACTTCAAAGGTACCATGGAATGAAAGACAAATCATTTTGAAGAATAGCTTTGAAAGAGGTCCCTGAGCTTTGACATAGAGATGATCTTTAAATTGCTCAGACACCACAACCGCATTGAAGCATTACCACACGACAGCAAAACAATTATGGCTGATAGATCCTTTCTATTAAATAGAACCAAAACATATTAACATCAAGAAAAATATTAGTGAGTGTATTGAATTAAAAGGTAATGAAATGAGTGTTGAGAGCTGTAGACTGTCTGATAATAGTAATGCCTTTAATGTGACGTGGAGGAAATTTCAATAAGATTCCGTGTTTATTTGGTGTTTAAAGCCAGTGAAAATTAAGACCTTCCAGGTAATATTCAGCCGGCATGGTCAGCATTCTGTGTATGACTGGCTGTGGTGGTTGAATAAAACACTGATATTAGATACTGCTGTCTGAATATTGAGGGCTGCTGAATAGCTAGGTCGGGTGAGTTACTCCAGAGCTATCCACATAAAGTGATATTGAGACTGCTATCCAGATAAAGGTATGAATAGCTCTTTTTGTATCCTAACTACAGGCCACCTGAATTCTGGTTTTGGTTTGGCTATGGCGCAAAATGGGCCTGAAAATTTTATTTGGTCTTGTTTTGGTTTTGTGGTATTTTACGACTGAAACAGAAACTTACTCTTTACCCACAGTGCATGCTCTCCCCTCCTCTTTAACAGGAGTGGACTCAGCTCCTTCCTTTCCTCGTTCTCTCACTCCTTCCCTCCCTTTCTCTCCCCCCATCCTGCTCCACACACAACAGTGGGCTAATCTTGCTCCTTCATTCCTCCACTCCCTGTCCTCTGAGCGTGCTTGACTTCCTCTTCTGACAAGAGCAATCCCCAATCATTCCTGCCCATGCCATTTTCAAAATCAAAATGGCTGTTGTGAATCTCAGGTAGGCCCAGAGGGCTTCCTCTGTTCAGAGGAGAAGGAGGGAGAGGGTTGATGGTGGCTGATGGTGGGTTTGTGGGGGCAGAGCTTTATATGTATACCCGAGTTTGATTTGTCCTTGCCTTTCTCAGGGTACAGACCGTAGAAGTCTGCCCAGTACTGTTCTTAGTAACATAGTAACATAGTAACATAGTAGATGATGGCAGAAAAAGACCTGCACGATTCATCCAGTCTGCCCAACAAGATAACTCATATGTGCTACTTTTTGTGTATACCCTACTTTGATTTGTACTTGTGCTCTTCAGGGCACAGACCGTATAAGTCTGCCCAGCACTATCGCCGCCTCCCAACCACCAGCCCCGCCTCCCAACCACCGGCTCTGGCACAGACCGTATAAGTCTGCCCAGCACTATCCCCGCCTCCCAACACCAGCCCCGCCTCCCACCACCGGCTCTGGCACAGACCGTATAAGTCTGCCCAGCACTATCCCTGCCTCCCTCCACCGGCTCTGGCACAGACCGTATAAGTCTGCCCAGCACTATCCCTGCCTCCCACCCACCAGTCCTGCTCCCCACCACCGGCTCTGGCACAGACCGTATAAGTCTGCCCAGCACTATCCCTGCCTCCCAACCACCAGCCCTGCCTCCCGATCTTGACTAAGCTCCTGAGGATCCATTCCTTCTGCACAGGATTCCTTTATGCTTATCCCACGCACATTTGAATTCCGTTACCCGTTTTCATTTCCACCACCTCCCGCGGCGGAGAGCATTCCAAGCATCCACTACTCTCTCCGTGAAAAAAATACTTCCTAACATTTTTCTTGAGTCTGCCCCCCCTCAATCTCATTTCATGTCCTCCTATTCTACCACCTTCCCATCTCCAGAAAAGGTTCGTTTGAGGATTAATACCTTTTCAAATATTTGAACGTCTGTATCATATCACCCCTGTTTCTCCTTTCTCCACAGTATACATGTTTAGTTTCAGCAAGTCTCTCCTCATACGTCTTGTAACGCAAATCCCATACCATTCTCGTAGCTTTTCTTTGCACCTCTTCAATTCTTTTTACATCCTTTACAAGATACAGCCTCCAAAACTGAACACAATACTCCAGGTGGGGCCTCACCAACGACTTACACAGGGGCATCAGCACCCCCTTTCTTCTGCTGGTCACACCTCTCTCTATACAGCCTAACAACCTTCTAGCTACGGCCACCGCCTTGTCACACTGTTTTGTCGCCTTCAAATCCTCAGATACTATCACCCCAAGATCCCTCTCTCCGTCCGTAACTATCAGACTCTCCCCGCCTAACACATACGTCTCCCGTGGATTTCTATTCCCTAAGTGCATCACTTTGCATTTCTTCGCATTGAATTTTAATGCGAAGAAATGCAAAGTGTACTAAGTTCTGAAGCTAACATTGAAGCTTCTTAAAATTTACACTCCAGCCCATCCCTATCTATTTAGTCACGATCAGGGCGTAGACCGTAGAAGTCTGCCCAGCTCACGTTTTGTTTCCAATTCTAAATGCTTTGAAAATGAGCCCCATAGCAACAAATCAGCAGAATCATCTGCAAGACATGGCACCATCCAGTCAACTAGCCATCTAGTGTTCTCCAGCCCTCAACAAAACGGCTATGTATAGAATAATTGTGTTCCAGAATCCATTCATATTTCTACAAAATAATAATATTTAAATTAGAATTACAGTGAAACACCACCTGTATGCACACCATTAACGTGCGGGTCTGGATTATGCGCGACATCATGCTTCCCAATGATGCAAACTTCGAACGTGGGAGCTCGTTTGTACAACACAGTAGGTCCTTGATGCTAGTGAATGATTTTTTGCCAACTTTTGTAAGAGAACACTGGAAGCAGCCAAAAAACCTGGTTTGTGAGAGCCTTTTGGAGACTTGTGCAAGAGAACTCTGGAGGCAGGAAGGAGGCAGTCGAAAAACCTGGTTGTGCGAGGCTTCTTTAGCGACATTTGGTAAGACAACTCCGGAGGCAGATTCACTTAAATGTGCACTGATAGTACACGGTTCCAAGGTGTTTGACTCCCAAGTACTATTGGTGCTCTACTGTATCTTTCCAGTCGGTAATAGATTAGTTTCAGGGCTATAGAGTTTAGGAAGTCAAATAAAAGTTTATATCACAAAAGTTTGAGGATAATGCAAGTGATTTCCAAATTATATGGGTAGCTGATAGATTTTCCTGTATGTGTAAAATATCAACAATTTTTGAGGGTTTTTTTTTAACATTAGGAGTTTTTTTTTGACAAGACCAACAAGGTTATCAGCTAAGAAACCACATTTATGAGATTTAATAGACATTCATAATGCTCAATGGTATAAAAAATATCACTGGTAACAGAGACAGAGTGTGGAAGATTGAGAGATATAGCTAGAGGTTCTCCCAGTTTTTCTATTAAAGCTATATTAATTCTTTTTCCCGTACTTTTTGTGTACATATGGAATATTTACAAAATTTCCATTTCAAACAATTTATAATATGAAGAAGCTATATAAGGAGGAAGCTAAAACATTTTTGTAATCGATAGTATTGTACTATATAATGTATCTTATTTGTTCAGGCAACGGAGGGGGGGGGGGCTACCTTTGTTCAGGGGGTGAGGAGGAGGAGGGAGAGGGAGTACGCTGCTGTGCTGTGAGGGCGGGATCAGTTTCGGTTTTAGCTCAACCCGAGTGGCAAATTGTTGCGGCAAATTCAGAAACTGGAAAAAAACAGTTGGTCAGTGTGAATCCTAACTTTATCTGGATAGCAGTCCCAATATTGCTGTAGTCCAGATAATTTGCTGCTCTGCCCACACTGCCTGGTGCCAATGTGGTCTGTAAGGACATTTGGCAGTAGTATCATGATAGTACATAAGGGAAGGGGAACGGGACTTGATATACTGCGTTTCTGTGTTTTTTTTGCAACTACATTCAAGTGGTTTACATACTATATACAGATACTTATTTGTACCTGGGCAATGGAGGGTTAGGTGACTTGCCCAGAGTCACAAGGAGCTGCAGTGGGAATCAAACCCAACTCCCCAGGATCAAAGTCTGCTGCCACTAACCACTGGGCTACTCCTCCACTCCATGCCATGCCTCACTCCACTCCAAAAGAGTAGACATACTGGGTCAGACCAATGGTCCATCTAGCCTAGTATCCTATTTCCAACAGTAGCCAAGCCAAGTCACAAGTACCTGGCAGAAAACCCAAATCATGGCAACATTCCATGCTACCAATCCCAGGGTAAGCAGTTTCTTCCATGTCTGTTCTCAATAGCAGACTATGGACTTTTCCTCCAGGAACTTGGCCAAACCTTTTTTAAAACCAGATACGCTAACTGCTGTTACTGGACATCATAACACACAAATTTGACCACGTTGCAAACTTTATACCAATGAACACTAAATGGTCACCTACATTGTGGTCAGACCATTACAAAGCACACATCACCCTCAAATGGAGAATAAAAGACTCACCAAACAAACAAGCACGAAAAACTTACACCACAAGAGGAAAAATAGATCCGGTTGAATTCTGGCAACAGATTTACACTGACGAATGGACAACTAAAACAGACACAATCCAATTCCTCTCAATATGGGACAATAGATGCAAATCAATACTAGATACCATCGCCCCGATCCAAACCAGAACCTCGCACAGAAAGAACTCAACACCATGGTTCAACGAAGAACTGAAAACACTCAAAACACAAGTTAGGAAACTAGAACGTGCGTGGAACAAAAAGAAAGACGATACCAATCTCAACGCCTGGAAACAACTCCGAAGGAAGTATAAATATACCATAAAACAAACCAAAAGACAATACTACAAAACTGAAATCGGACCAAATTACAAGGACACACACAAACTCTTCCAACTCGTGAATAAACTATTAGACACAACCCCAGTCACCAATAACAGCACAGACACACCAGGAGCCGATGATTTGGCGAAATACTTCAAGGAGAAAATCATACAACTGCGACTCAAAATACCTGTCAGTCCAACCGATTACACTACACTCCTGGAGTGCCTAGACCCGGACCCTGGAGTCTACCCAGCAGATAGGATCTGGACTGAATTCGCAATACTACCGGAAGATCTTATTTCACAAACACTTAAAAGATTCGCCAAATCTCACTGCAAACTAGATATATGCTCAAACAACCTCATGAAGTCGGCCCCCAAACAATTCATAACAGACTTAACAAACCACGTGAACTTCATGCTACAAAATGGACTCTTCCCTAGGGAAAAGGGTAACATTTTACTCACCCCCATACCCAAGGATATGAGGAAAAATGCTAGCGAACTAACGAATTACAGACCAGTAGCATCCATTCCCTTGATCACCAAAATAACAGAAGGAATGGTGACCAAACAACTCACGGAGTATCTAAACAAATTCTCAATATTACATGATTCCCAGTCAGGATTCCGTTCTAATCACAGTACAGAAACCGTACTAGTTACGCACATGACCAGATTCAAACAACTGATAGCAAACGGCAACAATATACTACTGCTACAATTCGACATGTCAAGCGCATTTGACATGGTTGACCATGAAATTCTATTACACATCCTCGAATACTTTGGAATCGGAGGCAACGTTCTCAAATGGTTTAGGGGGTTCCTAACTAAACGCTCATATCAAGTGACATCAAATTCGACTACATCAGCCACATGGACACCTGAATGCGGAGTCCCACAGGGATCCCCCCTCTCACCGACCATATTCAACCTAATGATGACACCATTGGCCAAACTACTATCGAATCAGAATCTAAACCCTTACATATACGCTGATGATGTAACGATCTTTATTCCATTCAAACAAAACCTAAGGGAAATCTCTAATGAAATCAACCAAAGCCTACATATCATGAATTCATGGGCAGATGCATTCCAGCTGAAACTAAATGCAGAAAAAACCCAATGCCTAATACTCACCTCGCAATACAATAAGAATAAATTTACCACCATCAACACACCCAAACTAAGTCTACCAGTTTCGGATACCCTAAAAATTCTTGGAGTTACCATTGACCGACACCTAACACTTGAGAATCATGCGAACAACATAACCAAAAAGATGTTCCATTCAATGTGGAAACTAAAAAGAATAAGACCATTTTTTCCAAGGAACATCTTCCGCAACCTGGTACAATCATTGGTACTCAGTCACTTGGACTACTGTAATTCACTCTACGCCAGCTGTAAAGAGCAAATACTCAAAAAACTCCAGACAGCTCAAAACACGGCAGCCAGACTAATATTCGGCAAATCAAAATACGAAAGTGCAAAACCCTTACGAGAAAAACTACACTGGCTCCCACTCAAAGAACGCATCACGTTTAAAACTCTGTACTTTAGTCCATAAAATCATCCATGGTGACGCCCCAGCCTATGTCAGACCTAATAGAACTTCCACCCAGGAATGCAAAAAAATCTTCTCGCACTTTCCTCAACCTTCACCCACCAAATTGCAAAGGCCTGAAATACAAATTAATGCACGCATCTACCTTCTCCTATATGAGCACGCAGCTCTGGAACGCATTGCCACGCAACTTGAGAACTGTCTATGAACTGACAAACTTCCGCAAACAATTGAAAACCTATCTCTTCAACAAGATATACAACAAAGAGCAACACATGTAACTATACAGCCTCTGACTTATCCAGAAAGGTTTTATACTATCTTTTGCTTTATTACTATCATTTAATCCAAAACTATCTGTTATAATAAATGTATGTTCCCCTCTATTTCCCATATCCACAATGAATTGTAAGCCACATTGAGCCCGCAAAAAGGTGGGATAATGTGGGATACAAATGCAATAAATAAATAAATACATCCTCCGGCAAAGAGTTCCAGAGCTTAACTAATCATTGAGTGAAAAAATATTTCCTCCTATTTGTTTTAAAAGTATTTCCATGTAACTTCCTTGAGTGTCCCTTATTCTTTGTACTTTTGGAATAAGTGAAAAAAATCTATTTACTTCTACTCTTTATAATAGTTTCCACTATTTTGCCCAACACTGACGTCGGGCTTACCGGTCGGTAATTTCCCGGATCACCTCTGGAACCCTTTTTAAAAATCAGTGTCACATTGGCCATGCTCCGATCTTCAGATACTATGGATGATTTTAACGACAGGTTACATATTACCAGGTTGGCAGTGGGAGGGGGGCAAAGTCGGCAATGGCGGGGAAGCCAGACAGAGAAGGCATCAGAAAGAGGTGCATGAAAGCAAAGCAATTAAAGAGCCTGCAACCACCGCTCTCTGAACAAACCCAGAGAGGACTACACACACATAGCTCAGGCAGTGCCAGTCAAGTGTGCATGTCGACGGGGCCCCACGAAGCCCGAGGACGCCACTTGCGTTGAGGCAGGGGACATGACATGTTTAGCTTGCACTAATAACACTACCGTGCCTTTATAAAAGACCCCTTAGCTTTACATGCGCTTTATAGCAGTGAGCGTTTACACCAGCTCTGTGCTACTGTCTTTTATAGAATAGGGTCAAATAGGCCCCTTTTTATAGAATTACCTCACTAAAGGGTCCTTTTACCAAGCTGGTCATCAGTCCACACATTCACGTCTCACTACTGCCTCCAGCAGGATACCCGACGCGACAGTCGGTTTGGGCAGTCGGTGCTGCAGAATGTGTTCGGGGTTTCGAATCCAACTCCACCCCCCCAGACCCATTTTTGTTCTGTTCCAGGCTGCACTTTCAGTTAGTTGTTTATGGTTTCAGGTCAATCTCTATGTCCTCACCATTGCAAGGCCCAATTGACCAATGTTCATTGTTTTGAGTGAGCCTGGTTGCTAGGGATACCCCTCATGTGAGAACAAGCAGCCTGCTTGTCCTCAGAGAAGGCGAAGATACATACCTGTAGCAGGTATTCTCCGAGGACAGCAGGCTGATTGTTCTCACAAACCCGCCCACTTCCCCTTTGGAGTTGTTGTTTGTTTATCATTTGCTTTTTGATTAAACTGAGTGAGAACGCTTGCGTGACGGGGGGAAGTCATCCGCGCATGTGCGGTGCGCATGGTTCACGCGCCAGAAGGTTCTGGCAAACTTTTAAAATTTTTTTCTTGTAAAATTGCCGATTCCCGGGCTGAGTGGACGTCGACCCACATGTAGGGCCCCTTTACAAAGCACTGGTAAGGTCAATGCGGACTTACCACTTGTTAAAAGAGAACTCATAGCCTACAAAACTACCTCACCAATCCACACAATCATTACAGTCCACCTCTATCCTGCTTAATACCTTCCTTCTCTCTTCCCTTACCTAATCTTTGATCATTACTAATTGTATCTGACATCATGGAATGACTATGTCATAACCAAACTCTGTAAGCCACATTGAGCCTGCAAATAGGTGGGAAAATGTGGGATACAAATGCAATAAAATAAATAAAATAAATAAATTAAAAAGGAAGTACCACCGGGCTACTGCAGCAGCCCGGTGATAATTCCCACTCCCAGCGTGTGTCATATTTGGCACTAGAAAAATATTTTTATTTTGTAGCGCCGGTGTGTACCCGGAGCCCTTACTGCCACCTCAGTGGGTTGTGGTAAGGGCTCCCCCTCCTAAAAAAATAATCATGTTACAAGTGCTTCCCTGCCACAAGGCCATTTCCTGAAAAAAAAAAAGACCTAGCTTTTATCCGCTGGCGGTAACAGGGGCCTTGGCCTGATGCCCGTTCATGCCCCCTTTTGCCTTGGCTTGGGTAAAAGGGGTCGTAGATGCGCTGATAGAACACAGGAATGCCCCCTCTCCTCCCCTAATACACCCCCTCAAAATATAATTGAAGAGCACTTTTCCAAAACTCAGTCCATTTTTTGTCAGTTTTTGAGCTATGTGATTAATTTTGTTCATCAAGACAAGATTCATTTACTGTATCTTATTCCTGTGCCAAAACTCACTAAGACCATGAGTTTGGCACAGGAATAAGCTACAGTAAATGAATCTTGCCTTGATGAACAAAATTAATCACATAGCTCAAAACTGACAAAAAATGGACTGAGTTTTGGAAAAGTGCTCTTCATTCCCCCCCTCCCCTCCCAAAAATAAATTACTACACTGTATGCCAATGCAAAAAACTAATCTGTGACACTTTAGTGGTTATATGAAGTCCAAGAAGTAGGGGTGGACCAAGAAATAACATTTATTTAGCACCACATGTGTATGTGACCCGACACGGGGCCGTGTTTTGATGGAACAACCGTTTGCTTCAGGGGTCAGACACCAAATATTTAAAAAATATATAAAAATATATAAACATTAAGATCAAATACATGAACAACATCCAAAAACAAATAAAAATGAGCAGAAGGACTTGAATGGGAAACAAACAATCAAAATAAGCATAAAAAAGAAAAAGTATCAAAACAATATGCAATTAAAAATGTTAAGACATTGAAAAATGATCAATTAAATGAAATGAGAATATTGTAAAAGAACTAACCTTACAGTTGGAAATCACAAAATATAGGTGCAGAATAATATAACTTGTAATGATAAACCTAGACAAACAATAGAAAAAGAAACTAATATAATTTAGAAATATAGAGGAGGAACATTGGAATTACCATTAGCCAAATATAAAAGCCAGCAAAATATCAATTAAAATAATAAATTGATACCACTTTAGTGTGTACCACATTGGCCATTTTTTTTGCTGCATTAGACACGTGTTAGCACCTAACACAGCTTAGTAAAAAGACCCCTAGGTCAATTAAAACACACTAGCAGCTATAGCATACATAAACAAAAATTCCATCCCTGTTGTTCTGTCTGTTGGGTTTTGGAGGGATGTAGATCTCCATGGAAGGACCAGGAATGACAGGTCATCTAGTCCATGTGACTACTGCCACTTTTTGGAAACCATCCCTGTCCCTAACTATTGGCTCTCAAAGGTGGCAGGATCGCTTCTGTCTTGCACACATCAGGGGGAAAACTGATGTTCATAATAGGTTGGGTAAATATTGAAAGTCCCTATGAACAAAATGGTTATTAAAAGCTTAGCCTAACTTGCATGTCAAGGAGTTTTTTCTTTTATTTATATTGCTTTTTTTTTTTTACATGATCTGTGTGCTGCCCATTAAGCTAAATAATGAGTTTAAACAAATTAAGAATGTATGAAACAGGGTGCGTATCTGGACTTCGCTGGTAGGGGGGTCCAGAGCCGAGGTGGAAGGGGCACATTTAGCCCCCACCCCCGCACCGCCACCCCTCCCCCCGCCGCCGCTGCCAGAACAGAACCACCTCCAACTGTCGCCCCGCCCGACGTCCCTCTCGACCCCCCGCCTGCTGTCACTTACCTGTGCTGGCGGGGGACCCCAACCCCCATCAGTCGAAAGTCGTCGTCCTTCGTTCATTTGTTTCTTCTTTCTGAGTCTGACTCTGACATCCTGCACACGTCCTGCACGTTGTGTACATGCAGAACATCAGAGACGAGTCAGACTCAGAAAGAAGAAAACAAACGAACGAAGGATGACGGCTTTGGCTGGCGGGGTTGGGGTCCCCCGCCAGCACAGGTAGGTGACGGCAGGTTGGCGGCGGGAGGGGGGGTGAGGGCCGCAGTAGGGGTGCTCCAGGGCCAAATCTATGGGGGCCTTGGCCCCGTGGCCCATTACAGATAGCCCCTGGTATGAAATGAAGTGATGTAACACCCAAAAATGGAGGGAAAAAAGCCAAATGAACTAAAAATGACCAAATATATTTGGTTTGTGCATATCTCTAGCAAGGAAGTGATGGGTTATGGTGGTTGTAAATGCTGAAATCACTGTTCCCTCTAAGCTGAGCAGGAGTCCTCCGACTGCATTGCCGCCGGTGGGGGGGGGGGGGGGGGGGGGGTGGGGGGGGGGGGGGGGGGGGGGGGAAGGCGGTGCCTCAATATTGTGTTTTCAATGGCTAGAGACAGGCGGGCTTCTGGGAATCTTGCAGAGCTTGCCTGTCCCTCACTATTAAAAATGTGATAGTGAAGCAGCACCTCCCACTGGACTCCCGCTCACCTTACAGGGAACAGTGGAGGAAACTGACCAGTCATGCAGTGAAGGGTTTGACTGAAGCAACTTCCTGTGGGGTCCTTTTACTAAGCTGTGGTAAGCACTAATAGATGCTTACCACAGCTTAAAATGCTTACCTCTGGGTGCGCTCAGACATCCCATGGTAATTTTGGCATTGGCGCTTGCTACCCATGTACTAAAAACTAGAGAGAGTAGGCGTGTTCTGTGATTGTCAGTTACTGCAGCTACATTGCGCATGCTAACCAATTAGTGCGTGGTTAGCAAGTGTAGCCCTTACTGCCTACAAAATAGGTAGTAGTAGGCAGTGGCATAGCTATGGGTGGGCCTGGTTGGGCACAGGCCCACCCAGTGGCAGCACCCCACATCAACGACTCTCTTCCTCCGCAGTGTCCTGGCATCTGTCCGCCTGTCGCTGAACCCCTACAGGCTTCCATTGGCCAGGTCCCAACCTCGCTTTCATCATTTCTTTTCTGGCGGGACCTGGCCAATGGAAGCCTGCAGGGCTGGCGCAGGCAGCAATAATTGAATCAGTGCAGGTGCCAGGGACACCTGTAAGGTACATGAGGGAGGGACGAGGTTCAGCGACGGGTGGGCAGATGCTGGGACACCTCGTCGGAGGAGAATTGTTGATGTGGGGTACTGCCACTGGGTGGGCCTGAGCCAAGAATGGGTGGGCCAGTGCGGTAGGTGAAAAAAATCTATAATTTTTATTTATATCTCCTGGGGGGGGGGGGGGGGGGGGGGGAGGGCTGTGGAGTGCCGTGCAGTGGAAGGGCCCATCTAAGTTAGCTCTGGGCCCATCCAAAATACAGGATCTGGCTACACCACTGATGGTAGGGGCTCACATGCTAATGGAAAAATTAATAGAAAAAATTGGAATTTCAGTCATTATATCCCTGCGGAAAATGGCTTTAGTGTACAAGTGACCCATGTAAGCACATGTGAAGGCCACTTTTTACTGCAGTTGGGTAAAGGGCCCCTTTGAATGGTCTTGATCGAAAATTTGTGGCTTTCTGCAGCTTCTAAGAGACAGAGAAGGCTAATTACAGCAAACCATGAATGCCTCCTAAACAGTCTGCATATTTCATGATTTTCCTGTTTTAAATGGCTGAATCCAGTCAAGTGTTTCATAATTCAGTAATGTGACTGGAAATAAAGAAAGCATTGAAGGATACTTGGCATGACTACAGCATGGGTAAACCTCTTCCTAATATACATGCTGGATCCCAGACATTGGCACCGTTGGGTGGGTGCATCTTGTGCAACGGCTGAGCTCTTACTTTGTTTTTCAGTACCTGCAGCTGCGTAACATATCTGTCGGGAACCATGCTTATGAAACAAAAGGAGCTGAGCAGACTGCTATGAAAGTGTGCCAGCAGTTCTACAAGCAAGGAAGCATCTTCCCTGGCAATGATACTTTTGATATCGACCCAGAAATTGAAACTGGTAACTCTTTTTTTTTGGGGGGGGGGGGGGGGGGGGGGTGGTGGTGAAATTCTCCTCAGCCTAACCCATTTTTTCTGATTGTCTAGCGGGTTCCATGAGTTTCTGTCTCAGTTGGAACCAATCTCTAGCGAGCTTTGGCACCACAAATCATTCTTTCTGCTTTTTCCCATATTATTAAGCCTCAACTGCCTTCCATCTGGTTCATAAAGGCAACAGCCCTTAGCAAGAAAACACAGACTGTAGTTTATTTAGATATTGAGTTAATGCACTGGAATTTAGGGGCCCTTCTAGTAAGCTGCTTTAAGCAGCTAACGTGGGGTTTTAGCATGGTAGACAGAAGCGCAGGCCTACACTACTGTCTACTGTGCTAAACTGAGCGCCTTTGCTTTAAAAACCCGGTATTCATTGCCTAACATGGGAATGTTTTGGGTCTGAGTGTTGTAGAGGCGGACAGAGATGTGGCCGGTTGTGACAGGTACACACAGGTCTTTGTCATACACTAGCTGTCTCGACTGCCGATAGCATAGCCAAACATACCACCACCTCAAGAAGAGTTGGTAAGTGTAGTCTGGTAGTACAGTGTGCTGTGAGTGGTGGTGCAGTGGCTTATTCCCCCGATCCCACCCAACATGACCTCACACCACCCAAGTGGATTACCATGTTCCCTTGCATTCCCCAATAGGATCACCAAGTCCTTGCAAAAACCTTGCCCCCCCCCCCCCCCCCCCCCCGTCCCCGTCCCCCTGAGCCCAAGCCTCCTTCCATCCCCTGATCCTCCCTGGGACTTACCTGTGGGTCAGCATTGGTTGTAATGGGATCCCAGGCAGCAGCAATCACCCTTTGCTGCGCCCGGGTTGCCACCATCATCCAAAAAGATGCCAGTGACCTCAAGCAGTAGTCTGCAGCAATATCAGTGGAAAGCAGTGCATGTGGCTGCTTGCTGGAACAAAAAGGAGGGCATTTAGAAAGTGTTTTTCCCTGTATAAAGCTTCTTTTACATATGGTAAAGGGTGGGATAATGTCTCTGGAGGCTGTAAGAGTCAAGGCCTGTTGTGGATTTTGTATCATTGAATTAGAGGTTACTTACGGAGGGTGGGGATAGGGAAGAAGGATATTGTGAGGGGTGGGGGAAGGTTCCTAAGGGAGGGGGGTCAGTTACTGTATTTATGCTTCAACTGTTGAAATTCCTTGCACTGAATGTATACGTTGGTAGGTTTGCAAACTTCAATAAAAAAATATTTAAACATATATATGGTAAAGGGACTTATCTGAAATTGCATGGCTGTATATATGTGTCTATAAGAACACACATTGATAATAAGAACACTCATGTATGCATGATACATGTAGGTGGATTTAGGGCAGTTTTGCAGTATATGCATACACTTTAAAAAATACACACGTGCAGACATAGAGGGCAATTCTGTAACAGTGCACCTATATTTAGGTGTCTACAGAGTGTCTGTTCTGTAAAGGAAAGTAGGCACCTACTTTCCCTTATAGAATACTAGCATAACCAGGTATATATTTGCATATATTATAGGTACAAGTCAGTGGCGTTTCTGGCCTGGATGGCACCTGATGCACCCCCCCTCCCAGGTGCAGCGCGCCCCCCCCTCCCTGCTAAATGACACCTTTGCCCCCCCTCTGGTGAAATGACCCCCCCCTCGGGTGCATCCCGCCGGGTGCACGCCGCTGGGGGGTGCCGCGGCACGCACCTGCTCCGAGTTCGCTAAACTTCGCTTCACTGCAGCTCACTCTGCCCCGGAACAGGAAGTAACCTGTTCCGGGGCAGAGGGAGCTGCAGCGAATGAGCGACGAAGTTTAGCGAACTCGGAGCAGGCGCGTGCCGCGGCACCCCCCAGCGGCGTGCACCCGGGGCGGACCGCCCCCACCGCCCCCCTTGGTACGCCACTGGTACAAGTACATTGCCAGCCTTAGCTCTGGTGTAAGTGCCAGAGATATGTTCATAACATATAAAATCTATAAGTTACGTGCGCTAATTTGAGGCCCACCCTATGAAATAAATGCTGTGTACGATATACATCTATTGACAGAATAGTGCTTAGGCGGAATTTTAGTATTTATTTATGTATGTGCTCACATACACACGTCTAGGCCATTATTCTAATCATTTACATACATTTTCAGCACATAAGGGTTACACATTTATGCCTGCTTCAGAGCTTTTGCATCTGTTCTGTCTGCTTATTTTAGAAAGGCAAATGGGTGCTTTCTGTTGCCTTTATAAACTAAATAACAACTCAGAATCCTTCCAGAATGGTCTGGGCAGATTTACAAAAACACAGTTACCAGCCAAGCAATTATTTTTACAATAATATATCAAAATGATATATTTTTATATTTAGTAGATCTTCATATAACAGGAAGTGTTTATAAGAACCGATGATTATAATTACATAGAAGGATTGTAGAATATTTAGATATTCCTCCTGTCTGAAGGCCACTACACAAAAATTATAGATGTATTGAAATCCTTTTTCCTGATGTGTGGCCTTTATAAAGTAAACATAAACCAGTGGCATTTCCATTGGGGGCCTCGGGGGCCTGGGCCCACTCACCTTTGGCTTGGGCCCCCTCTGCTTTAATGGCTGGTGGGGATACCAAGCCCCACCAGCCAAAGGGGTCTCCTGTGCGACTGAACTGAGCATGTGCGGGAATGCCAATGGCAGACGAAGAGTCCCGCCGACTTGAGCGCTGCTTTAGCAGTACAAGTGGGACTCACGCGGGAGACCTCTTTTGGCTGGGCAGGGCTTGGCATCCCCGCCAGCAAAGGTATACTTTAATATGGCAGGGGTGTTGACAGGGGCGATGGGGGAGGAGAGGTGGAAAGAATACCTGCCCCCCCTCAGTCCACCTTTGGGTCCCCACAAAATGGACTTCTGGGTATGCACCTCAAATAGGTGCATTTTTCAACAAGTTTTTGTATCATGTTAAAATATTCCCCTTACAGCTGTTACTGGCTTGAAGAGCAGTATATTAAAGCCACTTCTCTCATTGCATGCATAATAGTAATAACAATAATTCTTTAAATGCACCTTTCAGCATGGTTTTATTTTAAAATTATGGGACAGCACCATATTGTAGATAGTTTTCATTAATAAGTAATTACTATATTTTAAGAAAATATTACCCAATTTGGGATGAAATTTGTTGCTGTGCAGTTTTTTGAAAAGTTGTAAACTGAGGTTTTCATCATGCAAACTGTAAAAGGGCAATTCTCTAACTATGCGCTTGACGGTAGGTGCCCATTTGCACGTGTATATGTGCCAAAATATAGCACTTAAGTGTGTAAGTGCCCTGAGTGTCATTCTATAAAGGTGTGTGTCAGTGCTATAGAGTGCAAATGCAAGGGCATGTGCATGTGGGTGGAGCATAGGCGGGTTCTGTGGGTGTGTCCCCCAGCTATGCATGCAACTTATAGAATGTTATAAGTTATACGGTCCCTTGCCGCATTTAGGTGTGCTTAATTACGCCAGCTCCAAGGCTGATATAACTATGCATCCCTAAATATAAGACACACCAATGCCAGTTATGCTGGTATTCTATAATGAAAATGTGGGCATCCAGATGCCGTTATAGCGTAGGTGCTCTTCCCGCAACATCAGGGTGCCTACAAAGACACGTCCACTTATAGAATTGCCATTTTAGTTTTTCCATCAATTATAAAATGTAGATGCGCTTCCTAGCAGGTGCCCTCTCAGATGAAGAGGCCATAAGAAGTCATCACTCCCTCTTGGATGCAGGCTTCTGTTGAGCTTTTTAATCTAAAAGCGACGTCAATATTGCAGAAGAAGAAATCATCTCATTTGTTTCCTAAATCGTATTTTATTTTGTACTTGCTCAGACTATTAAGTGCTTTGTGAAACATGGAATTTGTTCAGTAAACTTGATGTCTTTACCTGTGTCGTCATACATCAGATTGCCTCTACATTGAACCACCTGTGCCCTTGGACAACCCAACTTTTGGTGAAAACAAGTTAAACTTAACTTTCGACTTTTATAGGTGAGATGAATTTATATCTTTTTGGGGTGTATATAAACAAAATTTTAACCGTAAAGATAGCTAATCCTATTTCCTTTCTAGACTCATAATAGTGCAGATAGTGTTCAAGCTGAAGGCCATCAATCTTCAGACGGTGCGTCACCATGAGCTCCCAGACTGTTACGATTTCACTGTGATGGTAAGGATGAGTTCAGTTCTCAGTTACCTGAATGTCAGCTGTATTGCTCTTAGTTCTTTTGGTTCATCCAACTAGTGACTGAACAAACAGGCAGGTCAATATTGAGACCCAATGGTGACTGCATTTTTAATTTAATTTTTTAAAGACTGCCGGTGGTATTTAAAACAATGCATGTAGGTAGGCTAGCCACAGGGCCTGTGTTAAACATTCTGGGACACACCAGCAGGCTGCATCTTCTTCAGCTTTAAGCAGGCTTAGGGGCCCCCTGTAGTATGGGGACTCAGAGCAATTGCCCTGTTTGCAACTCCCTCCTAACGCCAGCCCTATGGCCAAAACAGCTAGTAATTTTCACTGTCACTATCTTAATAGCAGCAGACTTATGCATTTATGCCTGGATTCTGTGTAGGTCACGCAAATATGGCCGTGGATCCCAGATCCGTGTGTAAACTAGTAAATCATTTAGGCACTAACAATCAATTATTGGATTAACAAGCACTTAATTGGCTGTAATTAGGAATTACACGCAGATCTGCCCTAGTTCCTTATTCTATAACATTTGAGCCTAAATTTCATAGCACACAATTCCAAAGGGGGCGTGACCATGGCAGGGCCATGGGTGGGTCAGGGGCGTTCCCAGAAATTAGGTGTGATGTTATAGGATACCTGCATTTGTGTGCCTAACCACTAGCAGGCGTGAAATACGCATTAAAGGGTCATTTTACTAAGGTGCGCTGAAAAACAGCCTGCAGTAGTGTAGACACATGTTCTGGGTGCGCGCAGAATCATTTTTCAGCGCACCTGCGAAAACTGCCTTTTAAAAATTTTTGCCAAAAATGGACGTGCGGCAAAATGAAAATTGCCACGCGTCCATTTTGGGTCTTAGTCCTTACCACCAGCCATTGACCTAGCGGTAAAGACACATGCTGTAACCAGGTGGTAATGACCTACGAGTGTCAAATGCCAGTTGGTGCACGCCCAATATGCGTGTTTTCAGATGCGCGTATCGGACGCGAGCCAAAAATGAAATTACCAGAACAGGCACGCAGTAACTGGGCGGTAACTCCATTTTTTCACACTTTGGGCGCGAGTAGACACATGGCTTAGTAAAAGGAACCCTAAGCTAGTATTCAGTAAAGGATGCTCCATGCAGAGCGCCTTTTACAGAATACGTGCTTAGCACAGATCATCCCGGCGCCTAACTTATAAAATATGCTTGGATTTTGGCACTGATCTCTGGGCGCGCTATATAAAATCTGGGGGACTGTGTGTGGCAACACTGTGGTTCAGAGCTGGAAAGTGAATAATTTTTGCACCACACTGTTGTTGTACAGTTCTCTGCTTTCATGAACCACTTGGGGTTTTTTTTTTTTTTTTTAAGACTGTAGGTTTTCCCCTGTGGAGCTCCTATAATCCCCCTTTCAACTCCACACTGTCTAATTCTATTAAGAAGGCATATGCAGTGGCGTAGCAAGGGCGGGGCGGTGGGGGCGGTCCGCCTCGGGTGCACACCGCTGGGGAAGTGTCAGCTCTGCTGGTTCCCTGCTCCCTTTGCCCTGGAACAGGTTCCTGTTCCAGGGCAGAGGGAGCAGGGAACCAGCGGAATCGACACCCCCCTCCAGCGGCGTGCACACGGCAGGCAAGAATGCAATGGGGGGGGGGGGGGTCATGGCACAGGCTGGGCCTGGTCAGGTTTTAAAAAAAATGTATTAATAGAGAAGAGGTTAGGGCAGGGGTAGGCAATTCCAGTCCTCGAGAGCCACAGGCAGATCAGGTTTTCAGGATATCCACAATGAATATGCATGAGATAGATTTGCATACCATGGAGGCAGTGCTTGCAAATCTATCTCCTGCATATTCATTGTGGATATCCTGAAACCTGACCTGCCTGCGGCTCTCGAGGACCGGAGTTGCCTACCCCTGGGTTAGGGTAAGGGACACTGCATCATTTTTTTTTTAAAGAAAGTGAACGTTCCTGTCAGTTCCTGAGCCAATCAGCACTCAAGCACTGAGAGGAAAATTAGGCAGAATAATGAGCAGCTAATTAATACTGCATTTTTTATGTGCCATTAATTTGCATGCTAATTATTCTGAGCATGCTGCAGCAATTTTGCTGTGCTAGGTCTGCGGTAGAATTTGATTCAACAGTGAACCTTTGAGCATCAGCCTGTCAGTTATTCAGTCTTGTCATCACCATTTGGTAGCCATGTCTTCCCTTTAGTTAGTACAACTCATATATCTCTTTAATCTTGCAGATCACATTTGACAACAAAGCACACAGTGGAAGAATTAAAATAAGCTTAGACAATGATATTGCCATAAGAGAGTGCCGAGACTGGCACGTGTCTGGATCCAGTAAGTACTGTAAGAGAACCCCCTGTTCTGACACACTTACCTCAGCCTCACACCCCCTAGGCCTGCCTGCATGTGTACCTATTATTCATATGTAAGCCTCAGAATTACTTCTGTGATTGTATGCTGCGGACATTTGAGGCCAGTGGTGTAAATCCTGCCCCAGCAGTTTCCAAGGTGCAGAGGGCCCAGTGATCCACAAAGCAGAGGAGGGAGCGAAGCAAAGCAGAGGTGGAACATGGCACACACTGTACATCTTTCTACCAATATTGCCTTGCCACCTCCTGACCTCCATGAATTACCTGATGTGGGGCTGCAGCAGGAGATGCAGTTAAGCACATCTGCTGCTGCCACTGGGCGTTACCTCGTGGTCCGAGACACATAATTTTTGGGACTGTTACCACGAGACCAGGCACCGTGGCGGCAATTGAAAATGCACATACGTGCTTCTGCTGCAGAGCCACATCAGGTATTTGAAGAAGGTGATCTTCAGTGGCACCCTCAGCACAGCTGGAGGTAAATCCACTGCTTGCCACACTCACCTCCCCCCACCAGTCTCACAAGACAATTAAAGCTTTATCTACCACTGCTAGTTTTACCACCTCCTCTAGGGACTCTCAGCATAATTTTCTTTGGGGCCCTGGAATTTCAACTTACGTCATGGTTTGAGGCTATTACCAGGAGCAGAGTGCACTGCAGCGTGCTTAAGATGCTGCTAAGTGCACACGTGGCGCGGTATCCAGCGTTGCGCTTCCTTGTTTGTGAGGGAGCCTGAGCATCCATTATTTTTTGCTGGGTCAGGTCTTCTTCAGTTTTCTATTCTGTTGGTTCATCTCTGATGTGTGAGGGATGCTGGCTGTAACTCTTACTCTTGGAGTGCTCTCATATGTTTTGAAATAAAACCTAGCTTATGATTAGTGCATCTGATAGACAAACAAGCAACTATTATTATTATTATTACTATTAAGGTATTATTCTTAATTTGAATTTAGCTCACTCCTTTGTCAGTAGAAGCACAGTTACATTCAGGAGCACTGGGGTGGGGGGGGGGGGGCGATATTCAGACTGTGGGAGGGAGCCCAGCTAACTCCTGCAGTCAGCCAGGATATTCAAAGATGTGCCGTTTTCGCTGACCGGCATTGAATATCAAGTTTATTTTTAGCCGGTTTCAGGTTAACCGGCTAAGTCGATATTCCGAGATTGCTGGTTAACTTTAAACTGGCTAAGATATTCCAGCTATTTAAGCGGCCCAATGTACCTCCTAGGCACTAACTGGAAATATTCAGTGGGTGATAACCAGCTATCCCTTGCTGAATATCGCCAAATAGCTGGTTAAGTGCCCTTTAACCGGCGAGGAGCTGTTCCTGGCAGGTTAAATGGTTTTTGACATCAGGAGGTGGGTATTTCCCTGTCCATGGAGGGCTCCAATCTAACTTTGTACCCGAGGCAACGGAGGGATAGAGACTTGCCGAACAATAAGATTCTATAAATATGAAATAATATAATATGTATAATATAGATCATAAGATTGGATCTTCAGTATTTGCTAATTTAGGGGCCCTTTTACTAAAGCTTACTGCCCACTTACGGACATTAGCACGCACTAAATTCTGAGGGCCTGATATTCCTGTGATCAGCGCTGAACCCGGATATTCAGTTACAGGTCATTTCCAGTGACCGGCATTGAATATCCGGTTTATTTTTGGCCGCTAAGAACATAGCTGGCCAAGGTAATAATCAGTACTGGCCAGACAAGTTCATAGTGGCCAAAGATACACCTGCTATTGACGTGGTCAGATTTGGCTGCCAAACTTAGCTGGTAATGCACTGAAAATTGGCAGGTAGCCGGTTATATTGCGTGATATAACTGGCTATCCGCTAAGTACTAACTGGGAATATTCAGCGGGAGACTGCCGGCTGTTTCTTGCTGAATATCGGTGGATAGCTGGTTAAGTACCATTTAACCTGCCAGGTGCAGTTCCTGGTGTACATATGTGTGCCTAGATTGTAAGATTTTATAATCTACACGTATGATTTTAGTACCCTACCCACACTACTTCCAAACTCCACCCAAACGATTGCCCACCCACAAAGTACATGCCGTTGCATCATGGCCTGTACTTTGAGAATACCGCTTAGCCAGAAAATAGTCATTTACACACATATGCATTTACGTGTGATCTTGTGGCCTAAAATTAGGTGACTTCTTTTAGAATTACCCCCTATCTGCTTAGCATGGTGGGGGATGGGTGGAGATAAGGTGTGGCAGGCAGGGACAGCTGGCACACAGGACATTGCTAAATGGCAGCTGTCAAAACTGGTGATTAATGCAGATAGGAGTTTATTTATTTGCTACATTTGTACCCCACATTTTCCCACCTATTTGCAGGCTCAATGTGGCTTACATTATGTTACAAAAGATACAGTTATGAACAGAGGAAGAGGTTTGTTCTAAATTAACATATTACTATATAAGAAAGGAGTTGGTGTTAAGGGTAGCTATCGTACCATCACTCAAGTAGCCTGGCTATGGCCCAGGGGATAATCCACCTCCCCCATCAAGACCATCCCTCTGATCAAGGTCCCTCACACACACTTTTAAATTTACTTATTTTTTGTTTGTATTTCTCATGTTTAACTGTTGCAACCTGACAGGAGTAGTAAGTGATCCAGTGAATAAAAACTGAAATAAACATAGGCAGCAAATTCTACAGCATTAAGTGCATTTTTATTACATCGATTCACCTGAAAGTTCAGACAGTAACTTTTAGGTTAAAGTGTTTTTGTTCTGGTTTAGATTTGGAAAAACATAAAACAAAGGGCCTCATTTGCTAATGTGCATTAAGCAGTTAATATGTGATATGGCACATTAGCGTGCTCTAATTTGAGTTAAGTGCACAGTTAGCAAATAAGCCCCACTGAGAATAACAGGGCTCGTTTTATTTAACTTGTGTTAAATCACATCAGTGCGCATAAATGTGCATTTATGGGTGTTAACTTGTAAACATTCATTGGGAAGTGATGCAGTAAGTTTGCTAATAGACTGATTTAGGGGGCTTATTTTTTCTTTCATTAACTTTTTATCCAAGATAAAAACACGCAGAAAGAATGTACCTTTCTTGATTTTTACTACCTCCTATTGACTGTTAGTGCTAAACTTGTTAGAGCCAGCAGTTATGCAGTACTGGTGCCCGCATACCTAATTGGACAGATTAGACCACAAAAAAGCAGTCCTGTCTATGCCTAGTTCAAGAACTGAATATGGCCGGCATTCAAGGTTCAAGTTTATTATATGTTTCATATACCACCCTAGGGCAAGCATGTGCACCCCTGAAGCGCCAGAAAACCCCCTGTGGGTCTCAGCCTCTGCCAACATATAACAACCTAGCAGAGAACAGATTTTTATTGATTTATTTTATTTTTGTTACATTTGTACCCCACACTTTCCCACTCATGGCAGGCTCAATGCGGCTTACATATTGTATACAAGTACTTATTTGTACCTGGGACAATGGAGGGTTAAGTGACTTGCCCAGAGTCACAAGGAGCTGCCTGTGCCTGAACTGGGAATCAAACTCAGTTCCTCAGGACCAAAGTCCACCACCCTAACCACTAGGCCACTCCTCCACTGTTGCTACGATTTGAGATTCTACATGGAATGTTGCTATTCCACTAGCAACATTCCATGTAGAAGTCGGCCCTTGCAGATCACCAATGTGGCCATGCAGGCTTCTGCTTCTGTGAGTCTGACGTCCTGCACGTATGTGCAGGACGTCAGACTCACAGAAACAGAAGCCTGCGCAGTCTTCTACATGGAATGTTGGACACTAGCAACATTCCATGTAGAATCTCCAATAGTAGCAACATTCCATGTAGAATCTCCAATAGTATCTATTTTATTTTTGTTACATTTGTACCCTGCGCTTTCGCACTCATGGCAGGCTCAATGCGGCTTACATATACAGGTACTTATTTGTATCTGGGGCAATGGAGGGTTAAGTGACTTGCCCAGAGTCACAAGGAGCTGCCTGTGCCTGAAGTGGGAATCAAACTCAGTTCCTCAGTTCCCCAGGACCAAAGTCCACCACCCAAACCACTAAGCTACTCAACTATAAACTTGTTTTTTTTTCTAATAAGAAAGATAGGCAAAGTATGAGACGAAAAGGCTCACCATGTCTTTCACCTGCTGGAGACTGAGAATACCAAGGCTTGCAAGGGCTGAGCTGGGCTTTTATTGGCTTTCCCAAGAATCAATTTTCTCAGTCTCCACCTGCTGGAAGGCATACACAACCCACCAGTCATTCTGGGCCAGTCCAGGGAGACGCTAAGGAATATATATTTCATATACCACCATAGGGCAAGCCGTCTGGGCAGTTTTATAATTCAATAGAGTAAGAAAGGAACTACAAAATATCAATAGGGTTTTGTTTTTGGATTGAATTGTTGTTCTGTTTCTTTGTAAGTTATGAGTCTGATTTTCTGTAACTATAAGTGATAGGATTTTGAGATGTTGCATTTCAGCAGCTTTAAAGTGGCTGACCATCGCAGGCTCAATATCATGGGGATAAATTATATCCTCAGTCCGAAAGTGCTTTTTAAGTGGCTGAAGTAATAGCCTGGAATTTAAGAAGTGCTTTGTAAAATGTCACATTGGGGCTTTTAGCAGAAAAGCCTCAAAGTTATCTAAGGTGGTTGTTTTTAACTTGAAATACTGGCAATAAACAATTTCCTTTCTTTTAGTACAGAAGAATACTCATTACATGATGATCTTTGATGCATTTGTCATCTTGACTTGCTTGTCTTCATTAATGCTCTGCACACGATCCGTGGTTAAAGGAATAAAGCTTCAGAGAGTGGGTATACCTCTTACTTGCACATTTCTTTGCTCAAAGTTTTTTTTTTTAATTTAAATGTTTAAATTAGTTCACCTGTATCTTTTTTGTTTTTTTCCTTTTGGTTAGGAAGTTGTGAACTTTTTTCAGCAACATTTCAAGAAAACTGTGTGCTGGAATGATCAGATGGAATTTGTCAATGGATGGTACATATTGATTATTGTTAGTGATGTCTTTTCTATAATTGGATCGATTCTCAAAATGGAAATACAAGCCAAGGTGAGAGAAAAAATTTGACGCTCTGCTTTTATCCAAAGTTGTCCTCTAGTTACAGCTGTTTCTTTCTGGGCGATTTCTTGTCTGGCACCCTAAGAGAAATAGGTCACAGGGTTTTCATCACTCTCAAAGCACGGGAGGCCTTTCAGTTAAGCTATACTGAAAAGAATACGACTTAGTGGTATAGTTATCAACATGGACTACTGTTAACACATGTTATTTACCACTAACTTGTGCTATTTTACCACAGGTCCTATTTTATGCAATGATAGGGTTAACATATGCTCCTGGTTCTGTCATGTCTCCTTTGCTTTTTAATATTTTCTTAAGCCTACTGGCTACCCTCCTCCAATCCTACAATATAAGCTTCTACTTCTATGCAGATGATATCCTCCTTATCTATCCCTTCTCCCCGTCATCCCATTGTCTATTGATTTAAAAAACTGCCTATCCGCCCTGGACGCTTGGCTCTGCCAACATAAACTAGTACTTAATCCTCAGAAAACCATAGCCTGCTGGATTTACTGGTTCCCTGCCCCAGCCTACACCGGTACTTACTTTGTTTAATATTCCCGTCTCACTTGTTATCTCTTCCTGGGTGCTTTTTGATTCCTCTCTATCTTTTCAGTCTCAGGTTTCAACGGTAATAAAAGCTGGGTTTTGCCATCCTCCGTAACCTACTCTTTCTGTGTAGTTTCCTTGAAAAATCTAAATTCCAGATACTGATTCAAGCTCTTTTAACATCTCGTCTTGATTATTGCAACATGGTCTATGCAGGTATTGCTAGATTCCTTCTTCAACATCTTCAGACACTTCACAATACAGCAGCAAGGCTTCATTGCAGCTGCACTAAATTTGATCACGTTACCTCACTTTTTATTCAGTTGTATTGGCTTCTTATCCTATATCAGATTTTCTTCAAACTGCTCTGCCTTAAACATAAAGCCTACTACCTAGATGTCCCTTCTTGCATTCCTATTCAGTTCTGTTAGGACCCTGAGATCCATCGATTCCCGTTGTCTGGTTCTCTCAGGCCCTAAGCAGGCCTGGTTTGAGTCTACCAGGCATTCTGCTTTTTATTTTGTGGCCCATAGGCTTTGGAAAAACCTTCCTCTAATTTTGCGAGCAGAACAATTGTTCCAAAAGTTGAAAGTCCTTCTTTAGACTCACTTTTTCCAACAGGCCTTTGGGACACAGCACTCAGCCTGAATGTTTGACCATCTACTGAAGGATATGTTTTTGAGTGTGTCTGCTCTTGATTGTATAGGTTCTTTCCTATCCTGACCATGGAGTTCCTTTCTGTAATTGTAGTCTATTCTATTTTATTGTAAATCGCTTAGACCTGCTTGTCAGAGGTATAATAAGCACAATAAACCATAAACCATATTTGTGGAGACAAAAAAGAGGACAGAAAAAATAAAAATGGTTGCTAAAGAAATATTTAATCATAGCAAATATGTAAATGGCTTTTAGTTAATGAACACACATCAAACAGTAACTGACTTACAGTACAGCAGTAGTCAATAATCTATTTTTCAAAAACTTCCAGATTTGAGTTTGACTGAGTCTGAGCCCAGGTATACTTATCAGAAGAACAGATATCCCTCAACAACTTTGGCTAGTTTCTGAGATACGTGCAAAAGTCTTTGCATGACATATGCTTAAAGTCATGCTGCACAAACAAACTTCCATTGACAGATTCAACCAGAAGGGAAACAGAGAGGAGATCAGCACCCCTCATGTGTCCAGACTGATTTAAAGGCCAGAGATGGTTTCTCTCATCATGTGGGTAGGTGTATTAGTCATAGGCATGTAAAAGAAGGAGAATATCTTTCTAAAAATTAAAAAACCTGGAGAAGTTCTGAGAAAAGAGGATATTTGTCACAGCCTACAGCATTAACAGATAGCTTCTAGAAGGCACAGCAGGGCCTAGTTCAGTCTTCATTGAAAAAAAAAAAAGAAGCAAACTTTATTAACTAGTTTCTATAGAGTACAATCCTTTTTCTGATAGTTTTGAACAGAAACTTTCTGCCAGAGGTAAAAACTTAACTGTAACAACCTAGAGCATCAAAAAGGATAGTAGCAGAGCAGGGCCCAAACTTTGTCTTAAAAGAAAAATTATTTTCTGTTCTTTGCACGGAACAGAGGTAGCAGTGCTACTGACCTGAATTAGGTGCTAATTAAGGTACTGTATGCAAAGATCACTAGGGCAATCTGATTCCTGTGTTAACTTTCAAAGGGTCTGTTTGAAGCAGTCCCCTTAGATCAAAATTATATAAAGAGGAAAGGTCTTTTAGAAGTTCTGAGAGAAGAGGACATTTCACTGGGTAAGTGAACATTATTTTACTCTGTGCTTTGGTGATTTAAAGATTGGGGATACAAGAAGAATTGTAGTTTTATTGATAAAGACAGTTTGAATTTTAAAAGCAAGCTTTATTAGCTATTTTCAGTAGTATAAAACCCTTTTCCCCGCAGTTTTAAATTTAAACTTTTTGCCACAGCCTACAGCACTAACAAATAGCCTCTGGAAGGCACAGCAGGGCCTAGTTCAGTTCGTTCTCTTGAGGCTAGAGTAGCACACTTGGAGATGCTGAGGGAGATAGAGAAGTACATAGAGGAGACCTGCAGAGAATTGGAGAGAAGTCCCACCTCCAGTCTGGCAGCCTCTGTGCTACCTTGGAGGAGGGAGGCCTCCTAAAATAGAGTAGAAAGTAATCCTGTAATCAGGACCTGCACATCAGGGGATGCAATATCCTCTTGTACTGAGGATGTGTCTCCAGGAACTTCTGCCCAGGTTGGAAGGGTTCGGACAGCTGTTTTAGTTGGTGATTTGATCATTAGGCATATAGATAGCTGAGTGGCTGGTGGATGTGAGGATTGCCTGGTCACTTGCCTGCCTGGTATGAAAGTGGCAGACCTCACTCATCACCTAGATAGGATTTTAGAGGGAGAAGCCAGCTGTCTTGGTACATGTGGGTAGCAATGATGTAGAAAAATGTGGGAGGAAGGTTCTGGAAACCAAATTTAGGCTCATAGGTAGAAAGCTGAAATCCAGATTGTCCAGGATAGCATTTTCGGAAATACTTCCTGTTCCGTGTGCAGGACCCAAGAGGAAGGCAGAGCTCCGAAGTCTCAATGCGTGGTTGAGACAATGGTGCAAGGATGAGGGATTTAGATTTGTTAGGAACAGGACAACATTCTGGGAAAGGGGAAGCCTATTCCGAAAGGATGGACTCCACCTTAACCATGATGGAAACAGGCTGCTGGCACTAACATTTAAAAAGGAGATAGAGTAGCTTTTAAACTGAAATGGGGGAGAAAGCTGAAAGACGCCCAGGGGCTCATGGTTCAGTGTGGAGTATCCTTGAAGGACACTATTGAAACAGAACATTTAGGGAATCCCAATAGAGAGGTTTCAACAATGGTGAAAGAAAGCCGGGGATGTTTAAGGGGAGAGCACTGTAAAGGATGCACATTATCCCCGTCAAATTCTAAACAGCTTGTAGATGCAGGGGAAAAAGCACAATTTTAAGTGTCTGTATATAAACATTAGAAGCCTAAAAAATAAGATGGGAGAGTTAGAGTATATAGTACTAAATGAAGAGATAGATATAATAGGCATCTCAGAGACCTGATGAAAATATGGAGGGCTGCATTGAAGGAGGGTCAGGAGGAGGGGAGAGGGATCTGTGGCCTCTGCTAGAAAACATATTAAAAATGAAGGTCTGGCCTTTTCCCTCCCTCTTTCTCCTGTCTACCAGCAGGTAACTGTGAACAAAAACTTACAGTGCTGTAGACCTAGCTGGGACAGATTCCGATTGAGCTGAAAACCAAATGATCAGGAAAAAAGTGCCAAGCTGTCTATCTATAGATAATATTAGGAAACAGAGGTATGAAACAATTTTGAGTGTATTTGGTTTCCCCAACTGGTGAAAAAAATCTAAAACCTTGTTTTCCAAGCAAACAAAAACAAAAATAATAATTTTAAAAAACATTTATTTTTCCTAGGAAATTAGTGAATATCAAATTAAATTTCCAGAGATGATCAGATTTGTTAAAGGAATTTTTTTCTCCTGCTGATGAAATAACATTCTAGTTCATAGGGTATGTTTCCTCTCACAAAGCAAATTGTCACTAATTATATTGCATACCTGGATTCTTGGAAAGAATCTTGGGAAATCCAGGAGATGCGCTCTGAGCTATGGCTTCTTTGATGCTGGCTTATTATTTAGCCCTTAGATTGTATTCCACTTTACCAAGCTTCTTTCAGGATAGACAAGTTCATCCAGGTTAAAATAGTGAGCTGAGACCCAGGGAAGCCAGTAAAGGGGGGGGGGGGGGGGGGGGGGGGGGTGGGTTGGAAAGATGCCATACCGGGGGGGGGGGGGGGGGTGGGGGGTGAAAAGATGCTGGCTACAGGGTGCATGAACAAGAGAGGGGATAAGCTGAACATAGGGTTAAACAGGGACACAGAGAAGAAGCAGGCAGGAACTACAAGGATAGGGATGCAGAGCAGGTAATGCTGAAGGGGTCAGGGGAAATAGGGACACAGAAGAGGATGATACTGAAAGGGAGGTAGTTAGGGACACAGAAGGGGGTGATACTGAAAGGGGGTAGATAGGGACACAGAAGGGAATGATGCAGAAAAAGGGGAGAGTAGATAAGGACATGGGAGAGGGCAGTGCTGAAAAAGGGAGTGTAGACAGGGACACAGGAGGGGGCAAAGCTGAAAAGGGGGAGGGGAGATAGAGATATCGAGGAAGGCAATGCTGAACAGGGCGAGATAGGGACACCGAGGGAGGCAATGCTGAAAGGGGAGGAGTTAAGGACAAGAAGGAGGGCAAAACTGAAAGTGGGGGGGGGGGGAGATAGGGATACAGAAGGAGGGCAGAGGGCTTAAAGTGGGGAGAGGAGGAATAGGGACACAGAGGGAGAGCAATGCTGAATGTGGGGAGATATGGAATACAGAGGAAGGGCAATGCTAAAAGTAGGAGGGGGAATAGGGAGATAGGAAGGGCAATGCTGAAAGTGTGGGAGAATAGCGACATACAGAGAGCAATGCTGAAAGTATGGGGGGAAACAGGACACAGAGGGAGGGCAATGCAGAAAGGGGGGGCATAGGGACATAGAGGGAGGGCAATGCTGAAAGGGGGGATAGGGACACAGAAGGAGGCAATGCTGAAAGTGGGGGGTGGGGGGGAGAGACACAAAGGGAAGCAATGCTGAAAGAAGGTAGACAGGCACATAGAGATGCATATGGTGTCCCATCCCAAAGAGTGAGAGTGAAGGCCAATGAGCAAGTTTTTCTTATGGTGCATTTGGGGAATAAATTTGAGTCAGTGGTGAAGGTACAAAGGCCTGGGGAAGGACTGCTGGCTATTTTTATTGTCAAAATTCCCAAAATACTTTCAAAAGCTAAGGTAGTATATGTTGATGACAGAGAAATATATAATGAGAATTTCAAGTGGGACTTAGCAGAGCACCTGCCCCAGGCACAGATCAGAAGGGGGTGCAATCTGATTCATAAATAGTCTTTCTCCAGTTTTGTGTGCATAGGCAAAATCTGATGAAAAAGACCCAAACTGTGCCTTCACTAGAGAATCTGCAGTTGAGAAATCTGTACAGTGTGGGAAACAGGAAAGCACCAGCTCTAAACTGACATTCTTTCTCCTGAAGTGAGGGATTTCTGTGATGTCTTTGTACAGGACACATTATGGCCATTTTGTAATCCGTTATTAAATCCGTGTGTATAATGCATCCATAACTTCTGTTTAAACAGAGCCTCACAAGTTACGATGTCTGCAGCATCCTTCTGGGATCCTCAACCATGCTTGTATGGCTTGGTGTCATTCGATACCTTGGCTTCTTTCAGAAGTACAATGTAAGGAATTCCTGAGTTCTACTATTTATTGAGTTGTCTTTGTAATGTCGAAGTCTAATTGTTAACACTGATCTTTGCAGCTTCTTATCCTGACGCTGAGGGCAGCATTGCCCAACGTGATCCGTTTTTGCTGTTGTGCTGCTATGATCTATCTGGGCTACTGCTTCTGTGGCTGGATTGTGTTAGGACCTTACCACATTAAGGTACTTCGAACGCCCATATGGACTGTGTACACTGGTGTTGCAAATGCTTATTTCTGAGTCTCCCTGATCTAGAAATTATTGGGTCGATTTTTAGACACTGCGTTTGGTGATTTTTCTAAATTCCAGCTGTGGCCTTTAAAGATAATTTGGATATTCAGTGCCACTATCTGGATTGCTGAATATCCGGATATAGCAGCGAGCACTGTCAATATCCAAACAGCAGCGATACTGAGACTGCTATCTGGGTAGCTGTCCGGATAAATTGAGCACAGCCTCTTTGCAGCCCTAAAGTTATCCTGATAGTTATCTGGAGAGCAGTTATGCACCTAATTTAATTGTTACATAAAGTGCCAGTTGGCCTTAAATACTAATAATAGCCCTTAAGTAGTGTTAATTGGTACTATAATTTATAGTTTCATGCATAACTGCACGTAGGCACTATTCTATAAATTTAGCACCTAAATTCTATAGTGCACAACTACAAAGGGGGTATGTACATGGGAGGGTCAGGGGCGTGTCTTTTAGTTGCACAAGCAAGTTATAGAATACTATGACTTACATGCACAACTGCCAGTTTCAGGTGCAACCATTTATACCTGCCTTTGAAATGCCGACTTATACTCTATAGCAGCAATTTCACGTGCAGTTGCCATATAGAATTGATGCTTAGCACTTACATTTTTTGTTTCTAATTTTTGGCACACTTTCTTGAAGCACCCTTAAGTGGCTGTCTTCCTTTTTGCTGTTCACATGTGCTTTATTAGAATCCTGACAAATCATCTGTATAATCTCAAACACTCACATATTATATATCTCACACAGTCCAGGCTGACAACTGCAACATCTTTTTTCATTTTTTTCTTTTTTATATATATGTATTTTTATGTACATTGACGGGGATCATCAGAATAAATAACAGCAAATCCCATCTGGGAACAGTGTCCCATGTATTGTGCCGCTGTATAAATCTTCATAGCTCAACCAGATTTTATCTTTTTCAAAACCTTTTTATATATATCAATCCTTAAAATAACATATCTTCATAATCTTTAAGGTACAATTTGAGATGCAATTTAATCCCGCATGGTATTGCATAATACTTAGCTTTGGCAGCGATTTTCAAGAGTCAAACCCCTGCCAACATGGCCAGGTTTCGTGGTCCTTCTTCAGGGAAGAGGTTTGCATCTCATTCTCTGCCTTTACTCCCCCCTCCGCTTCCAAGCAGTATAGGGGTGCATCAAGCAGTCAAGGATTTGCATTCTATAGGCATGCGTCTGTCGGCTTTTCTGGTCCCCTGCCCTGGAACTGAAAGTTGATGTCGGGGGGGGGGGGGGGGGGGGCAGGGGACTGGCATGCAGGTAGTGCAACTGCTCACCACCCTTCATGTATATCCAGCCTCAGCACGGAATATACAATCCCAATGTAAGTGCCACAGCTGCTGTTTAAAAAAAATGCAATCAGAGGGGATAATATTCAGCCCATCCTGGTAAGTGGCTTATAATCTAACCCTAGATATTCAGTACTGAGGCATGCGAGGCTCCCAGCATTGAATATCCAGATATGACTGCTGACCCGGAAGTTAACTGGACACCGGCCAATGTTCAGACAGGTGCCTGGTTCACTCATAACCCCCCCCCCCTGTTTACTAAGCTGCACTAGCAGCTGCCGTACGCTAATGCCAACACAGCCCATTCACTTGGAATGGGCTGTTTCGGTATTGCCGCACGGCAGCCGCTAGTGGGGCTTAGTAAATGGAGGGAAAGCTAGGACAGCTGTTTTGTTGTCCTAATTTTATGAGCTTACTTAACTGGCCAGCAGACTGAATATCACTACTATCTAGCTAAGTTGTTGCTCTGCCACCCTACATCCACCCCCAAACTGCCCCTAACCGAGGGGCTCTTTTACTAAGCCGCATAGGCACCTACGTGCACCCAACGCATGCCAGTTTGGAATTACCACCCGGCTACCGCATGACCCTGGTGGTAATTTCATTTTGTACACTCATTCAGTAGGCATGCTGGAAATTTTCCTGAGCTCGGCACTAACCGGGCTGTAATCAGCATTGTACGCACGCTGACAATTACCGTCCAGTTAACACATGAGACCTTACCACTAAGTCAGTGGGTGGCGGTAAGGTCTCAGGCCCAAAATGGATGTGCGCCAATTTTGCCGCACGTCCATTTTCACCCCCCAAAAAAGGGCCCTTTTTGCAGGTGCGCTGAAAAATGGTCCTGCGAGTGCCGAATGCACGCGTCTACACCAGCACAGGTCATTTTTTGGCTTACCGCTGGTTAGAGAATGGCCGGTTAATGGTGATAGTTAGCGGCACTACCCAGTTAAGAGCTGCTAAATATTGATGGCCAGCAACCTAAGCAGGGTTTGACTGGGCAGGAGCCTCTCTTGCCCAGTTAAACCCCTTTGAATATTGACCCCACATTGTTTAAATATCGACCGTTGACTTTTTTTTTGTACCCCCCTGCTCTTCTTTTATTCTATGGTGATTTTGTTGTGGGGGCTGTCTCTCGTTTGTTTGTTTCTTTCCAGATATTCTTTAGCCAGCTTCATCACTTAAGCTTTATTATCAGTCTTGATATACCGCCTAAGAGAAAATCTATCAAAGCGGTTTAGAAAACAAAAAATCAATAACAAATATCGAAAGATGTAAAAGAACTGGACACTGATCCAGGAAACAAGAAGATGAATTACCTTTTCCTGCTATGGGCTTGATGTAGCAAGCTGTGTGTTGGAACTGTATACTGAGCTTCAGCAAACAGTTTTCTAAAACACATGCTATGAATGTTTTACTCACAAGGTAATGAACTAATGGCATGCAGACTCCTTTGGCATTAAATGTGCACGGAAAGAAAAAACAGCATACACTACTTTGCTAATAAAATGCCAGATTTTACTGTGTTGGGCAGAAATCTATTTTTTCTTTCTCCTCTGCCATCAGCGCATGAACAGGGATTGACTCAGAGCCAGATGCACAAAGGTCCCATTAAGGATCCGTCTGTGTTTCCAAATTGGTAAACATTTACCGATATAGAAACACAGAGGGATTCACAAAGAAAATTGCATGCAAATGAGCTGCTTGTTGCTTTTGCAACCCAGCTCATTTGTATGCGATAATGGGGAAGCAAGTGGGTGAGCTGAGCATGCGCAGAACAGTCAATTGCTATGCGTAGCTGATCTGCGCATACTACAGATGGTTCTCATACACGCATACAAGCTGTGTGTATGATAGCAGTAGACTTACCTTTTTTTTTTTTTTTTTTTGCAAACACAAAAGCGCTTTTTTTTGGATGGGCATACCTGTATTGCAGCTCCCTGCCTCCCGCTGCTGGGAAAAAGTGAGAAAAACCCCTCTGCTGCTCTCTGCTCTTCTATGAGGAATCAGCAGCATCAGGGCTTGGTTCCACCCCCAGCTGCTCCTGCTGCTTCCTTCTATTGGCTGGCTGACATCCTAGAACGCCCATCTCCCTGAAGGTGAACTCTCATTGGCTGGCTGCTGTCCCAACTCCTCCTCCCTGCAGGACTTCCCTGATGACATCACTTTACAGCTATGAACTGATTGGATAATGAGTGGACGGGACATCCCAGGCTGACGCTGTCCAATTGGTTTAGCCCCTCTCTGTGGAGGGGGACACCAGGAAGTTCAGATCCGATCAGTTCACAGCTCTAAAGTGATGTCATCAGGAAAGCCCTGAAGGGAGGAGGAGTTGAGACAGCAGCCAGCCCATGGGAGTCTATCTTCAGGAAGATGGGCATTCTAGGATGTCAGCCAGCCAATAGAAGGAAGCAGCAGGAACAGCTGGGGGTGGAACCAAGCCCTTTTCCCACAGACACTGTTTCTTTGATGGACCCTTGTCTTCCTTGCATTTTTGGTAAGTCACCATTACTTTTATGCGTTACATTTCAGTACTGTCCCCCCCCCCCCCCCCCAATTTCTTGCCAGTAAAATGTCATTTGAAAAAGAAACATATGGCACGGCACGCAAATAAGCTGCGTGTAAGCTGGTATACATTTTTTGTGCTCCATCTTCCCTGCCTTGTTTCTCCCCTTCTCCTACTTGCAATAATGAAGAACCGGCAGGTCCACACCTCCCATTAAAATTTCCACGGTAAAGGTAGGGACTGCTTTTGTGCATGGAGTCGGAAACGGTAGTGCATCGCATCGCATCGCATCGCATTCACATTATAATAGTAATTAGCTCATTTGCATTCCGTTTTCATTAGCTGCTACCGTGACAGGAAAATGGCTTGGAGAACCCTTTTGTGCATGTCCCAGTTTACTACTTGCGCGCTAAACTGGCTAGAACCAGTTTAAAAACCACGTTGCTGGCTCGTTAAGTTTAGTGCATCTGGCCCTCAGTCACTGATGTGAAAGGAGGTAAAAGATAAAGGGATTTTGGATAAAGTGCAAACCTTTCTCAGCAGTTTAAGGCGAGTAACACTCAGGTTTATTAGGAATTTTCTTTCCTTAGAGACCTTACAATCTAATTTTGTAACTGAGGCAATAAAGCATTGGGTGACTAACCCAAGATCACAAGGAGCCACAGTGGGATTTGAACTGGGCTTTCCAACACAAGGATGTCCTCAACCAGAGAGCCCCCAAAGCTGCAGCACCCCTGTTGACTAATAATACTCACTTGGCCCTGGGAAAGTGTCCCACTGTATCCTCTTCTTCCACCACCATTTTGAAATGCTTTTTTGAGAGACCAACCCCTAGCGCTACATTCCAACATACTGCACTGGTCAGGCATCACCATTTTTCCAAGATGGAGACATCACAGGCAAGAGTGAGGGGGCATCACTCCTGCTTTCTTTATTTACGTAGGTGGGGTGATGAGTGAGTGTTCCATGGCCCACATGTGACATGAGTCACCAGCAGTGCATTTTTTCTAGCAAAAAAGGTGCCGGTACTCAAATGCCAGGCTACCCTTCAGGGGTGGGGTGATCACTGAGGGACCCACCCCTCAATAGCCAGGCCTCCTGCAACCAGTCACAGAATCCATGACAAGGCAGAATTGGTGTGTAGAGCCTGAGCTCTTTCATTATAATTTGGGGACCATGGGTCAGTTTTAGTGGACAATGGAAAAGGTGCCGGTACTCAGTACCCCCACGTACCCCCTCAAAAAAAGCCCTGGTCACCAGGAATGTTGAGAGGGAGAGGGAGGCAGGGCCATGCCAACGCGGTAAGCGAGGTAAGCATGGCAGGGGGGCGCCGTCCTCTGGGGAGCGCCCTGCCGCGCCATGCTTGCCTCGCCCTCCTGCTCCCAATATTAAAGTGAGGATGATAAAATAAGGGTTCTGAACAAGTGAATAAGGGTTAGGAGTTAAAAGCAGCATCAAAAAGGTGGGTTTTTAGCTTAGATTTGAAGACGGCCAGAGATGGAGCTTGACATACTGGCTCAGCAAGATAAAAGGAACGGAGTCTGGAGTTAGCAGTGAAGGAAAAGGGTGCAGATAAGAGAGATTTCCCCAGTGAACGGAGTTCCCGGGGAGGAATGTAGGGAGAGATGAGAGTGAAGAGGTACTGAGGAGCTGCAGAGTGAATGCACTTATAGGTCAATAAGAGCCCTTATATACATAACAGTCTCTATATCTAAGCCTGAAACACGATAGAATTAGGGAAAGCTTACTCCATTGTACAATGCAGGTAACAAAATAACCTTTCCAAACCCATATTTAAGCATTAAGTAATGGCCCTTATTATATCCACTGCATTTCTGACTATCTCCAAAGATGGACTCTGATAAGTCTACATTTCTTAGTGCTGGAGTTCTTGTTCTCTTCCTCCACAGTTCCGGTCCTTGAACATGGTTTCGGAGTGCCTTTTCTCCTTGATAAATGGAGATGACATGTTTGCCACATTTGCGGTGATGCAGCAGAAAAGTTACCTGGTCTGGTTATTCAGTCGGATTTACCTCTACTCTTTCATCAGCCTTTTTATCTACATGGTGCTAAGTCTTTTCATTGCCCTTATCACTGACACATATGAAACAATCAAGGTAAGTGTGCATTTCTTATTCGGTTAATCCTTTGTTGTGTCAGTATTTAAGGGCCTTTTGTACTAAGCATTTTCTCCAGACATTCATGTGTGAAAACTAGAGGTGGGTGTTTCAGTGGCGTAGCCACAGGTGGGCCTAGGTGAGCCGGGGCCCATCCACTTAGAGCTCAGGCCCACCCAACAGCAGCACATATTTAGTGCTAGCTAGTGGGGATCCCAAGTTCGCCAGCTGAAGACCTCCCCCTGATGGTGCTGCAAACACTGCTCTCCATTTCAGCAGTCTAAGCTTCCTAAGCTGCTGATACTGGCCTCATCGCATTGGGAGGGGGAGGAGAACACTTGGTGCCCACCCACTTCTTGACTAGGCCCACCCAAAATCTGCTGTCTGGCTACGCCTCTGGGGTGTTTAACATGCTATTAAGGCCAGAATGTGTTAAAATTGCCCCCCCAACACACACACAGGGCACGCATTAGGGGATGGCAAATAGGGCACTGGCCACAGAGGTCCCTAGGCCTGACAAGCTGAAGAAAGAATAACCTGCTATCAGGCTTTGGGGCCCCCTCATTTCTGTCCTGGACCCTGAAAGTCTAACACCAGGCCTATCCCCCCCCCCAACCAAGACCCAGTGCAGGGGGAGAAATATTATGAACCCCCTAATTCCTGCCTCTTCCATAAATGGGGCCATCCCATCTCATTCTGGTTATAAGAATGGTGCTTTCACATGACAACAGCATTAATGCCCACCAGCCTAACTCAGATGCTTCTTTAGATTCCCCTCCCCCCCCCCAAGGCATGATGCCATCTCCCAGCCTTGATGCAGAGGTAAAATGTTAGGAATCCTCCAAGCCCCTCCCTTTCCATATATGGGGCCTGTCCTGTCCCATCCCATCCCAAACTGACCTCCCCCTCCTCCAGGACCCTGACTCACTCAGGAGAAGTACCAAAAAGGAAAACAAAAGCACAATTTCCCTTCTGCAGCTTTACCTGCTAGAGTTCACTGCTGAGCTAATCAGTTCCAGCCTGCAGCATATCCAGCCCCCAACCAGGACTGTCATAAAATCTCATATAGTTTTTTCTCCCTCTATAATCCACAGTTTTGTTCCACCAAACAAAATACACTGTAGAATACAATCCGCTTGTAATTATCCTCCAAATTGCCTTATATTCCTTTGCCTTTCTAGGGTTTAGATAAGACAGAAGAAAGGTCCTGCCCTCTTGTCATGCTTGGCAGGTTCCTCCCAATGATCTTTCTAACAAACTTCTAACAAACACAAAACTGTGAAGATAGCTTATATAGGGCTCACTTATTCCATTCCTTCAATTGATTCAGGCTCTAGAAATTCAAAAGTTACCTCCATATCTTCAGGGTCTGAAAGTACTTCAGTTTCTCTGGGAGCTTCTGCATCCTCATCCTCCTCCCTGCAGTGGGGAAGCATCTTTTGTACTCCAACCCTGGATCACAAGTTTCTACAGCCCTACTCCTGGGTCATGCCCTCTCTGATACTGTAGGTCAACTTCATCTGGTGCTTCTATTGAGGGATGGGCCAGGATTCTTCTCATTATCCTTAAGGTCCTCCCAGGCTGGCTGAGCTGCTAGCCTCTGTTGGAGTTTCTACCTCTTCCCCGAGGCACATAGCTGTTTCTCTGTTCAGCATCTACCCATGGGTCTTGCTGCCATTCCATCAGGTAACAGTTTTTATTTTCCTTTCTTCTTTGTGTTGCCACTGTTCTGACTTGGGCCCCTGTGGTTTTGGAGCAATGTGTTCACCTTCTTCATCATATTGGGACCCCGGGGACATTATATATAGAGAGAGAGATATAGGGATAGATATAATTTTATATCTCTTTGGTGTGGTGGCGTAGCTAGGTGGAGCCAAATGGGCCGTTCCCCCAAAAAAAATTTCTTCTGGGTCCCTGGTGTTGCTGGCGGGGGTCCCCAATCCCCGCCAGCTGAAGTGTTGTCCAGCGCCAGTCTCTGTTGCTGCCACGATGCCTGCCCTGCTCTGTCTTCCTCTCACATCCAGCACGCTCCTTTTAGTGAAACTGAGCATGCTCAATTTCAATAAAAGGAGTGTGCAGGGCATGAGGGGAAGACAGAGCAGGGCAGGCAACGTGGTGGCACCGGAGACCGGTGCTGGACAATGCTTCAGCAGGCGGAGGATCAGGTTGGGGACCCCCGCCAGCCAACGTATTTCCTGCGGCATTGGGTGGGGAGCGGCCGGGGGGGGGGGGCATTGAGGCAGCAGAGGGCGTCAAGGCAGCAGGGGGCATCAAGGCAGCGGGGGGGGGGGGGGGGGGGGCAGCGGACCAAAATGTCCCCCACACACACACTTTGGGCTCTGGCCCCCTTCCACCGCAAGGTCTGGCTACACCCCTGCTTTGGTGAACATCAAAAATGAAAAAAGGTGCTGAAAAGCTTTCTCTATTGTGTTGAAAATATTCATTGAATAAGTTCTTTGCATCACAAAGAGGATAACTTTTTAACAGGTCAAGTAGGCACCTATTTGTAATTTATTTTATAAAAGACACATAGAGGTGCATTTAACCTATGGAACTTTGTAAGTCTAAGTGCTTTGAAATGAGCCACAAAGGCACCATTATCTACTATAATAAAACTCACCCTCAACGTTCTGAGGACACTGACGTCAGTGAAGCCAAGCCCCGACTTCCTTCAAAAAGGAAGCCACCAAAATCGCTCCGGGCCCCGCCCTCGAGGGCGGAGCAATAGCAGAACAACGAAGGGGTTGGCAGGGAGGGTGGCAGAGAGGCGGGGTGGGGTGGGAAATCGCCCCGGCCCCGCCCTAGCGTCAAACATCATGACGTTGGGGGCGGAGCAATGGCAGAACAATGAAGGGGTTGGCCAGGGAGGGAGGGAGGGAGGGGGGGGGGGTGTTGGCGACGAAAACCTTGCTAGCGCCCGTTTCATTTCCTCTGAAACGGGCCTCTTTTACTAGTGTCTTTATAAAACTGTCCCAGAAAAGCTGAATAAATCATGGTTGAAATGAAGGCACAGACATGTACACCAGCTCCTGAGCAGGTGTTAATGTTTACGATACGTTTGTTTCATAAAGTGGAGAGGCAAGAGAGTGCCGGGGAAGTTAATTTTTTTCCAGTGTTTATCCAATAAAAACCTATTTTATTTAGGTATTTTTTTGCATCAGGGTGTTTTACTGGGTTCTATTTATTTATTTGTATCCCACATTTTCCCACCTATTTGCAGGCTCAATGTGGCTTACAAAGTACCGTAAAGGCGTTCGCCAATTCCGATATGAACAAATACAGTAATGTTGAGGTAGAATAAGGTTTGTGTGTACAGACACATTAGGGAATCGTAGAGAGGAAGAGTTATATCAGTTAGAACCTATTATCAGAAGCCCTAATTATTATTTTTATTGCTAGTACTGCTGTTTTAAAGTTTGCAGCCATTTGGCTTCTCTGCAGCTAAATGGAACTGCTCATATCAAGATATTGCTTTTGGTCTCCCTGCAAGCAGGCTGTTAGCCTGAGATCGCTGAAAACTCCAGCTATTTGTGCCTCTTGTTTTGGTTTTATGTTTTTTTCCTAGCAATTTAATGGCGTTCTTTTTATCTTTGTTGATTGTTATTTTATTAATTGTAAACTGCTGTGATCCTCGTATGGAAACAGCAGTATATCAAATATTTTTAATAAACATAAACATATCAGTTGTGAAAGCAACTATAGATGTGGTTAGTACATCAGAAGTCCAGTCCTCTGTTTGCTATTTGAGGACTACAGGAAGAGAAGTTTAATTTCTGTCAATTTCAAAATCATCATTTAGGTGACTGATTGCATTATCTAATAAAAAATGTCTGTGGCATTAAAACATTGCATTGCATTAGTGGATAATTGTCTCTTGCAATGTAATGCCTTTCCTTATTAGGTTTAAGTCCACTGGCAAAAAGGAGTGGGGGTGGGGGGAGGTCATACTGTAGCAAGCTTTCAAGTTAGGTGTTCACCTTTTATTTCCTGGACTTAGTCTAGTTGACTCCAGCTGTCCTCTGCATCTTTCTAATGTTTAATAAAGCCTTCTTTTTTTTTCCTTCCTTCCCTCCCTTTCTTCTTCCTTTTTCTTCTATGTGCCCCTGTTAATGTACCTGAAGATTTGCAGTTTGCTATAGTTTGCATTGTTTAACATTGTTTCTCGTTGTCACATGTTGTTATTCTCTCTTTATAACAAAACCAATAAAATATTTGAACACAGAAGATGTTTAACAAGTGTGGAAAACTCTAGTTCTTGACAGTCACATAAAGTCTGCTTTTCAAGATTCTCAGCATTTGCTAATTAATTGTGTTCACAGCTACCTGATGGCTGTTTGGCTGAAAAACCAGACCTCTTAGAGGTTCTTGAGAAATGAGGGGCCCTTTTACTAAAGGGTCGGTACGTGGCAACCGGCTTGCCGTGCGCCAATCTGGAACTACCGCAGGAGCCCGGCGGTAGTTCCCACCCCCAGGGCGTGAAATTTCAGTGCTACAAAAATATCTTCTATTTTTGTAGCGCTGGGGCTTACCAGCAGCAGGGCCGCTGAGAGACTAGGCCGGGCCCGGGGCAAAGCCGCCCCGCCTCTGCCGCCCCCATCGCTCCCCCTGTCGCTGCAGTCCCCGGTCTCACCTGCCTGCCTCCACGGCTCCAGGCCCCCTGCATTCGAAGCGGCAGTCGCAGATCGCCTCTCTTCTGGCCTTCCGTCCCTGTGTCCCGCCCTCACCTGATGTAACTTTCGGTTTCCACAAGGGCGGGATACAGGGAGGGAAGGCCCGAAGGGAGACGATCTGTGACTGCCGCTTCGAATGCAGGGGGCCTGGAGCTGAGGAGGCAGGTAGGTGAGACCAGGGACTGCAGTGCCAGTGGCCTGACCCCGGCGCCGGGCCCCCCCTTAGAGGCCTGGGCCCATGGAATTTTGTCCCCCCTGCCCCTCCCTTGGCGGCCCTGACCGGCAGTAATCAGGCATCACACAGTTACCGCAGGGTTAGCGTGGGAGCCCCTACTGCCATCTCAATGAGTGGCAGTAACGGCTTTGCCCCTGAAATGGCTGTGCGATAAGTGGTTCACTTACCGCGCGGTCATTTCTTTTGGAAAAAAAAAAGACAGCCTTTTACACGCTGCAGTAAAAGGGGATCTCAGCGCGCATCTAAAACATGCGCAGATGCTAGCACAAGCCCCCTTTTACCACAGCTTAGTAAAAGGGCCCCTGAGTTTCCCACCCTGGCTTTAGAATCATAGTATTTTGCCAAAGCCCAATCTGGGGCTAAAATGAAAAAATGAAGGGAACAATGAAAAGCTCTTGGCAACTACTGACCTTGCAGATTTGGCATGCATGAAAACAGAGCCTCAGTAGTGCAGCATACGCATTGTAATTCATTTCTGAATCTTCAGCACTACCAACAAGATGGTTTCCCAGAGTCGGAACTTCATGCCTTTGTATCACAGTGCAAGGACCTCCCAAACTCTGGCAGGTACCGACTGGAGGAGGAGGATCCCATTTCAGTTTTCTGCTGTTGCAAACAGTATGTATTCTGAATTTACACTGTAGAAATTGTGTGTTTGTACTAGTCAAGAGAGGGTAGATGTTCAAAATGATTTTTCTTAAAAAGTATTTTTATTGGATTAGAAAGAAAAACAATTGCATAAAACATTAGTCCTAAAACACTACATACCAACTAAAAATAAACAGTCTTTGGCAATGGAACCTATTTCATTATCCATTTTCATTAAGTAATAGGTCAGAAGTGAGGAAAGTTCAGAGGAGGGGATAGGGTGTCTTACTTCCCCACCTTGAGTGAGCAAAGCATGAAGTCCAGTGAACAAATAGATTCACTCCCAACTCTCTTTAGTCCCCTCCCAATCCTCCCTCCGACCCACCCCATACAGCAACTGGGTATTTTCAATAATAATTCAAAATGATTTGACCAGGTAGGAAAGGCATTGGCTGGTTCTATCACCAATATTCAGCTTAATTAACCAGACAGTTAAGTAAATATCTGGTGTACCTGCCAATACACTATCTGTTTAGTTCCAGGGCAGCCTGAGACCAGAATCAGGGTGGAGCAAGGATTTACCTGGTTATCTGTGATTTTCAGTCTGCTAACCAGATAGATGGTCGGATAAAGTTAGGACTGCAGAAAGGCTGACATAACTTTATCAGCCTAGTTATTCAGGCACCAGTCTGTCTATGAGCCGCACTTAGATAACTGTTGGCAGCCACACATGACCCACCCAGATATTTAAGGCAGGTTCTCAGATTAGGCCCTGCCATAAAATATCTATGTCTAATTCAGCTGTGGCTGGCAGTGACTTTAAAAGTGCTGACCATTATAGCTCAATGTTGGGGCATGGGGCACTGTTCCCTCAGAGCTTGTGGGACGGGGCAGGGATGGGCACAGATCCCACGGGGACAGGGCAGGGATGGGGACAGAGCTCACAAGGATGGGGACAAACTTTGTCCCTGTGTCATTTTCTACTTTGAAGCCTGTTAATGAACTGGACTCTTATTTATATTTGAGTGATGCAGACAGCGATATTTTGATTTTTTTGGAAAAACAAGCAAACATGCTGGCCACAACTAGCAAAATTTGCATGGGGATACTATAAATCCTGCAACCAGCACATCTTCTAAGAAGACATCTTCTATGCAGGAAGGACTGCGGAAGACAGGAGAGCTAGATTGAATCCTGAGACTGTTGATGACTTAAATCATAGATTTAAAAAAATCATAACAGTGCTTCATAGGCATATTTCTCCCCTCTAGGGCACACAGAACTGGTTGTATTTTGTACCCCTGGACATTTTAACAAGGTGGATTGATTAGGATTTCTTGGAGTAGAAGTCAGCTATTGTTGGGGTTGGAAGGGTAGAGGGTGGTGGTGAGGAGGGTTATTATAGCTGCTCGCTGGTATTATTGTTTTCTATTTATAATTTATACACAATAGTTACACAGTATATTGTTCCTTTTTATACTTTAATAAGAAGATTTAAATATAAAATCATAATTGTTTGAGGCTTCTGCAGATGAGGACAGAGCCCATGGGGACAGAGACAGAACCTGCAGGGATGGAGACAGGGCCTGCGGGGACGGGGTGAGGATGGAAACAGAACCCATGGGGATGGGGACAAACTTTGTCCCCATGTCATTCTCTACTCTGCAGGACTTCAGGGAACTTGCCTGTCCCTAGTGATTGAAAATACAGTATTATAGTACTACCCCCCCCCCCCCCCCCCACTGGCAGCAGTGCAGTTGCAGGACTCCCACTCAGAGGGGTGTGGGGAGGTTTCTAAATTTTATTTTTGTAATGTAAAGGATGCATTGTAGCTGCAGCTGGGAGTCCAGCTGTGCCAGTCTATGCAGTATAGAATTATTGAAGAACAGAGGTGGAGGAAATATCATATGGACTTTTCCCTTCGTGCAGGGAGGTCAGTAGCCAGAGTTCAATGCCTTCTAATGATAACTCTTGCATGTGTGCAGTGGCATAGGAAGGTGGGAGCAGTGGGGCGGTCCGCCCCGGGTGCATGCCACTGGGGGGGTGTATGTTCCGGGGCAGAGAGAGCAGGGAACCAGCGGAGCTGACGCAGCTCCCAGCGACATGCACTCGGGGCGGTTCGGCCCTCCTATCCGTCCCTCGCCGCTTTCCCATGTAAGTACGCACTCCAGGGGGGGTGCGCTCCGGAGGGGGGAGGGTGCGCTCCAGAGGGGGGAGGGAGGGTGTGCCATGCTGCACCCGGGGGGGTGTGCGCAGCAGCGACCCGCCCTGGGTGTCAGCTGCCCTCGCTACGGCACTGCATGTGTGGAAATGAAAACTGTGAAAAGGCTGATTATATGCCAATATGGAAGGGGGTCAAACCAACACAAGTGATGAATGATTCCCCAATCAAATGTCAATACAAAGGTTTGAAGCAAAAATCCTTTCTACAAAATATATGAAACCAACACAGTCAACGAACACAGAAGGGGTGCTAGCTTTATTGTATTATGCTCACTTCTTATTTATAGAATGATAATTGATTGAGGAACCAACTCAACCTAAGTGCTGGTATATGGAGATGGCATTTTAAGGTTTTAACTTGGGCCTGTGACCTCTAGTCAGGAAGTGTGGATATTCACATCATTTTAAGCTGCCTATAAAAATGTGCAACTAATGTGAATTGTAATTTTATTGCAATTTGTCTTTCAATGTGTGATATTCCTTAACTTGGATGTGCTACAGTCTGCAGAGGGATTGCAGAGTGAAATCTGACACCTCTGCTATTGCACTGAATTTCACACTTCTCCCTGATTCATGAAGACCTTTCCTCCCACACAGCATAGGAGGAACATTTTAATAAATCAGGCGCTAAATACTAGCTTTAGAAGATTTGTCTCATAAATATTCCTAGATTTGTTCTCTGCATTGCTTTTATACAGTGGGATGAGGAATGCCAGTCAGTTCCTTTTGTGGCTTTCAGTAGTGAATCTTGTTACTTTGAGTGTTATAGCGTGTTAGCTGTTCTTCACGTGCATGGGGTTTCTGAAAGTTTATGAATCTTGAATCAGTAGACCTAGTATTTGTTTCATCCTGCTAAAATGCTTGTTTCTGCTGCAAGTGAATTATCCTTTTTACTTTAAGGTTATAAGAAGGAAGACTTGCAAGACTGCATGAGGACACCTCGAAGATCACATACCTGAACTCTTAAGCCTCAAGAGATGGAGAGCAGTAGATTGGACACTGTATTTTAAGGATGTATTTATTATTTAGGACCTTATATAGTAAGCAGTTTCCCTCCTAGACACAAGGGGGAGTTGTTTACCAAGAGCTAATAGCATTAATGCACATTAATTTATTTATTGGATCCTGCGGTAAATAACGCATGTTAACAGTGTTGGTGATCTGTTAGTAAGTGATCCTCAAAATGGGGGAAAATCCCCTTAGGGGGGAAGTTATCAACTTAGTCTACCATTGAAACATGCTATTTTACCACTAACTTGCGCCATTTTAGCACAGGTCCCAATTTATGTGATGAGGCCTAGTTACTATGAACTGGGATTAATAGTAAAATACCCGTCTTAATGGTAGCCCACGTTGATAGCTTCCCCACTTAAGAGGAAAGTTATCAACTTCCCCCCTTATCTCCTAATTCTATATATAGCGCTCAAAATTGCACCTGCGAATTTGGGCACATGCCCAAATTGTGCACATAATTGCTTAACAAGCCAATTAGCACCGATAACTGGGTGCTAATCAATTATTGGCGGTAATTAGCAATAATTGGAATTTACACATACATCTTTATAGTCACTATTCTATAAAGATGCGCATGTAAATTTTTCTGTGTGGATCTGAAAAGGGGGCATTACCATGGGAGGAGCCTGGGCATGTCAGGGGCATTTGTAGGATTTGCACACAGTGTTATAGAATTTGGTGGATCCACACCCAATTTAGGCACAGGGATGTATACCAGGATTCAGTTGGTGTAAATCCTTGCGTCTAAAATTGACCGTGGATCCCAGTACTAAGTGCTGTTCTATAAATGGCGCCCATCATTTATAGATGGGCATCATTTATAGAATATAGAATAGTGCTTAGTGCACATTTTTCTATTTACAGAATTGAGTCCTTAATGTCTTAATTATTTGATAGATATATATATATATAGTTATTTTATATTTTATGAGAAATGAGCTATTCCGTAGTGGTTCAGTGTGTAAAAAGAAGCTCTGACCAGAGCAGAGTCACCGTTTCGCAGGTTGGATTTTTCTCAGTTTCTGACTGTTATTTCATACTGTTTTGCCATTATCACTGGATGTACAATTAAATGCAGGGGAGAAAGTGAAAAACAGGTTGCATCAGTCATTGAATTTATTCTTCTTTATTTATTAAAATGTATTCCTGTCCAGAAACAAAACAAAAAAAACCTTTAAGGCGAGGTACAGCATAAAACATAGGGGCCTTTTTACTAAACCACCTTAAGCACTAGCTCCCAGATTCTATATAGCGTGACTTAAAATGTGCGCAGAAATCCATCCATATTCTGGATTTATGTGTTAACAAGCTGATCTGCACCGATAATTGCCACTTAACAAGCAATTATTGACACTAATTGGCATTAATTAGAATTTATGCGCAGAACTAAGTGTATTCTATCACGTGATGCGCATAAATTCTAAATCACATAGTTGAAAAGGGGGTATGGTCATAGGCATGGAATGGGTGGGTTGTGGGCGTTTCTAAAATCTATGTGCAGTGTTAAAGAATACACTTGGTCCGCACGTAATTTAGGTGTCAGCGTTTACTTGACGTAACTGCCCGCAAGTAAATTTAGGGATGCGGATGGGCGCTCCGTGTGTTCTATAACTACAAGGAAATTTAGGCTTATTCTATAAAGTACGCCTAAATTTAAGCGCACTTTATAGAATACACCTTGGTGAATTTCATTTCTGCAACAATTTTTTAGGTGTGATATATAGAATCTAGTCCTAAACCCTAAAGTCTATAAATGCTGCTCAAAGTTTTTTTTTATATGTGTTTTTTTTTTAAATTTGGTTTTCAAACAAATCCAAATCTCAGAAAAGGATACAGAAATGAAATTACTACAAATAAAAATGTTGATACATTCCCAAATGTAACCAACTAGCCCGCGATAAGGGAGACCAGCATTACACATAATAAAGAAATCAGATAGAAGAAACAATTAAGACTGTCTGCCTCAATCTTATAAGGTATTTAACAAATAGGGGTCCTTTTACTTATCTGCGGGGGAAAAAAGGCCCTGTTGTAGTGGCACGGGCCATTTTACCTTTGTGCCAGGGCCCTTTTTACCACAGCGGGTATAAAAGGTCATCACGCACTTTCTTGAACCTCCATTACCCCAGTTGCAAAGGACTTAAATATAAATCAATTTATGCATCTAGCTTCTCCTCCATCAGCACGCAACTGTGGAATGCATGCACGTATTGACAGACTTCCCTAAATTACTAAAGACTAACTTGCTCAGAGACTTACCTAAAGGATCCTTAAGAAATGACCAGACATCAAAACTTTACCAAAATAAGTTAACATTGAACTCTTTTTAGTTGTTTACTTTATTCACATTATTACTGTTGAATGTTTTACATTTACCCTTGATCTTTAATGCCTGAACTGAACTGTATATCTACTTCTTATAACTTATTTTATATTTTCTGTACTTTAAATGTAATAATATTTTGTATTTCTCATTCCGGAATGGCGATCGCCGTTACGGCATAATGTAAGCCACACTGAGCCTGCAAATAGGTGGGAAAATGTGGGATACAAATGCTGCAAATAAATAAATAAGCCCCACAAAAATATGGCCATGCGGCAAGATAACTCTTACTGTATGGCCATGTGGTGGGGAGCACTTACCACCACCCATTGAGGTGTCAGTAAGGGCTCCTGCGATAACAGCAGCGCTTGGCGATGCCCGATTACCACCAGGTTAGTGCTGCGCTAGAAAACCTTTTTTTTTTCTGGTGCACCGGAAATGGCACATGCTCGATCCGGAACTACCACCAGCAGCCACGTTCGGCTGGTGGTTGTTCCATTGTAGCGTTCAGTAAGCTAGTGTTAGGTTTACCGACCCTTTGTAAAAGGACCCTAGTTCTAAATCATAAAGAAAGTTACTTCTCATAACTTTAAAGAAATTATTCCAAAAGTAACAAATCCTAAAAAGATGTATTCTTTACCCTGAAAGAATTTTAAACACTTATGTGAATTCTTGAGAATAAAGTTGCCCCCAGCCTAAAACTCTATATTTCAAAGCTAAAGAAGCTTTTCATCTGAGCTGCATAGCCCTGGCAACATCTGGAAAAACTGAAATTTTTGTACCACAGAAATTTTTCTTCTGAAAATAGTATTTCATAATCAACAATTTATCCCCTTTTCCCCTAAAGTGATTAATAAAGTGGAACAAGAAGTTATAACATCTTGAGCGTCCTCAAGAAAACATGGCGCCCAAAGCTAGGCATGGAATTGGGCGCCCAGTTACAGAATAGGGCCAATTGCGCATATAACATAATTAACTAATTGGCAATAAATACCAATAATTGGAATTAACAAGCATTAATTGGCACTAATGTACAATTGTGCACATGATAGGCTTATGCCCCTATTCTAAATATAGTGCACCTAACTTCTCTCGTGCACAAATGGAGTGTTAATATGGGAGGGGCACGGGCACATCAGGAGTGTTCTGACTATTCTTGCATGCCACTTTATAGAATAGATAAATATATAAGCAGTTGGGCCTATGAATGTATCTATTTATTTTATAAATTTCTATACCACACAATGTACCATTCTTGGCATTGTACAATAAAGCATGCAAAATCATTAATTACATTTTTTTTAAACACATAAAACAAATACCTGCTCCCTCTGTTGGAGTTCTGAATATCGCACAACCAACCTGGCTTAAACAAGTTGACACATTCTTCATTCTCATTAAATATTTAAATAATCTGTGAAGGCACACTGAAAAAGATGCTTCTTTAGCATTTCTTAAACTGATTCAAAGATTTAAGCATGCTCATTGTTGGGGATAACTTATTCCACAAATAGGTCCTAATAATATATATTTTTTAAAAATTGAGCCTCTATATTGCTGTAAACTCACCACCCGAAACGAAGGCACATCAATGTAACAGATTGCAAAGCTCTAGCTGGCTGATACACTCCTGAAGCAGGCGCTTCTGCGCCGAAACACGGCAGCTGTGTCGAGTCATTTGGTGACTTTTAATAACGATCGTATTTTTGAACAAGCGTCTCCCTTGCTGTTTTCTGGAAGAGCCAGCCTACCCTACTTTTGTTGACATTCATAGGGACTGAGTGTTCCTCCACTTTGAGAAGGCAGTGACTAAAGCATAACACTTAGTTGAACAGAGCTGTCAAGTTACCCAGTTTCAGTAGGGCCATTTTAAGCCAGACCTAAACTTCTGATAGCCCCATTGTGGTGCAACATGGGGCCTGCAGCATTGATTTTAATGGGTAGAATCAGGGATTATAAATACCACACTGCTTTAGGATGTCAGTTCAAAACCAGAACTGGCCAAAAGGTCTTCCTCCTGCCGCTGGGAAACTTGGCAGCACTATTAGAATAAATTGGTAGCAGAAATACCAGAAACAGATTTGGAGAGTTCATTCATTACTTAGAACAAACAAAATCATTAAGAGAAGGGGGTTAGGTGAAGATGTATTTAGGTTTGCTCACACCTTTTTCAGTAGTAGCTCAAGGTAAGTTACATTCAGGTACTCTGCATAATTCTCTGTCCCAGGAGGGCTCACAATCTAAGTTTGTACCTGAGGCAATGGAGGGTTAAGTGACTTGCCCAAGGTCACAAGGAGCAGCAGTGGGATTTGAACTGGTCACCTCAGGATTGCAAGACCAGTGCTCTAACCACTAAGCCACTCCTCTACTCCAATTTGTGCAGCCTGTTTCCTCATATTCCAGCTCATTTTGAACCAGAGCTCAGACCTGACATGAGTCTTTTATTTGCAATTACCCAGAGATTTTGTTTTTCTTCTGTAGAGTTTCTTTTCTTCCGTTTTATCTCCCTTATAGATGTTCTTTAGTCCAGTCATTGTAGCAACAGTGCTCGGCTAAATTGCAACTTCAACCAAAGTTTCAGCAGAGTCAACATCAAAATAGGTGTTTATACAATATGGTCACTGGGTTGGCTAAGTAACATTAAATATAAGCACCAGTTTGTACTGTATTTCCCCATCACACAGGCAGAGTCCAGAGCCAGACAATTTGGCACCCACAAAGGGAAAAACGAACTTCTTTGTGGCAGTGCCCAGAAGCATACTCCCTCCGCGTAAAAACACTTCAGAAGCACCTTTCCACACCCATCCATACACAGGTCCCCATAGCATTTCCTTAACATACACATTCATACGTATAAGCTCTTTGATGAGGTAACACAATCTTGAAGTAGATTCCAATAAATACATCTGCCTGTATTATTAACATCAAAACAGGTTTCACCTCTCACCATCCTAATATATACGGTGTTCCATAATTTGTACATTTTTCATACTGCATTTGTAGCAACTGAGACCAAGTTTTTAGTATTCTCCCCTTGAGTTTATCCACCTCATGGGCTTGGCCTAAATACCAGCAGTACAATAATTTTTTTGTGTATATTTAAAAGATGTTAGGTGCCAAGCCTTCAAAAAAAATTGTTTTTTTGAATCTCAGAATCTATGTTCATAAAAATCAAATGTTAAAAGCTTCCTCTTTCAGAGGATCATGCAGGCTGTGACAAAGTACCTAATGAAAGACTCCAGAGGAAATGAGAGAGTCATGGGATAGGACGTAGTGTTCTATTGTGGATTAAAAACTGGTTAAAAGAAAACAGAGAGTAGGGTTAAATAGTCAGTATTCTCAATGGAGAAGGGTAAACAGTGGGGTTCCGCAGGTGTCTGTGCTGGGACCACTGCTTTTTTATATATGATCTAGAGATGGAAGTAATTAGTAAGGTAATTAAATTTGCTGACGACATAAAGTTATTCAAAGTTGTTAAATCACAAGAGGATTGTGAAAAATTACAAGACTTGGAGACTGGGCATTCTAGCAGATGACGTTTAATGTAGGGTTACCATATGGCTCCAGAAAAAGGAGGACGGATTGAGCCAGCCGGGTTTTACTTCCATTGCTTTCCGTTAAAAGCAATGGAAGTAAAACCCGGCTGGCTCAATTACTTCCATTGAAAGCAATGGAAGTAAAACCCGGCTGGCTCAATCCGTCCTCCTTTTTCTGGAGCCATATGGTAACCCTAGTTTAATGTGAGCGAGTGCAAAGTGATGCATGTGGGAAACAGGAACCCAAACTATAGTTTATGTGATGCAAGGTTCCAGATTAGGAATCACCGCCCAGAAAAAGGATCTAGATCCCATCATTGATGACACATTGAAACCCTCAGCTCAGTGTGTGGAGGCTAAGAAAGCAAATACAATGTTAGGTATTGTTAGGAAAGGAATGGAAAACAAAAATGAGAATGTTACAATGCCTTTGTATCGCTCCATGTTGTGAACGCACCTTGAATACTGTGTGCAATTCTGAACACCGCATCTCAAAAAAGATATAGTGGAACAAGAAAAGGTACAGAGAAGGGCGACGAAAATGATAAAGGGGATGGGACGACTTCCCTATGAGGAAAGGCTAAAGCGGCTAGGACTCTTCAGCTTGGAGAAAAGATGGCTGATAGAGGTCTGTAAAATAATGAGTGGAGTGGAACGGATAGACATGGATCGCTTGATTACACTTTCCAAAAATACTAGGACTGGGGGGCATGTAATGAAGCTACAAAGTAGTAAATTTAAAGCAAATTGGAGAAAATATTTCTTCACTCAACGTGTTAGTAAACTCGTTGCCAGAAAATGTGGTAAAAGCTTAGCAGGGTTTTTAAAAAGGTTTGGATACCTTCCTAAAAGAAAAGTCCATAAGTCATTATTAAGATGGATTTGGGGAAAATCCACTGTTTATTTCTAGGATAAGCAGCATAAAATATATTATACTGTTCTGGGATCTTGCCAGTTACTTGTTACCTGGATTTAGGGTTACCATATGGCTCAAGAAAAAGGAGGACACATTGATCCAGTCCAGGTTTTGCTTCCATTTGAAGCAATGGAAGTGAAACCCAGACTGACTCAATCTATCCTCCTTTTTCTGGAGCCATATGGTAACCCTACCTGGATTGGCCACTGTTGGAAACAGGATGCTGGGGTTGATGGATCTTTGGTCTGTCCCAGTACGGCAACACTTATGTACAGTGGCGTACCTAGGGTAGTTGACACCCGGGGCCGGTCATTTTTTAACACCCCCCCCCCCCTCCAAAATCTAGTACTAGGCATGCCGAGAATACAAAACACTCAGGACCTATAGAGCAATTCTACCATACCATAAGCAGTCATTTCTACGAATCACACAAGGAAAAGGAAAGCATCTTAAACACTACAGTGAGCACTAGAACATCAATTCACCTACTGTAAAACGAAACCAGGCAGAATAACACAGATCGTCCATCTTACACAGTCAATGCCAACCGAAAGCCATGTCTTTTTCACAAACACAGGTACACCCTAATCCACTATAGAATAAGCAATAATAACCTTTCTATTTAGACAAAAATTAAACTGAACCCCCAAGATGCCAGACTCTGCATACAATGCAACACCACAGAAACAGAAAATGTCCCCTAGTACTGTGCAAAATATAAAGACAGCAGATGTAAATTTGAAAAAACTAACAAGTACCAATCACCACTTTACAAATTAACAAATAGAAATAAAACAAATATAGAAAATAAAATACCATTTTATTGGACTAATACATTTTGCTTTCAGAGGCCAAAACATCCTTCCTCAGGTCAATACAGTATATATCCTATCCGGACCTGAGGAAGGGGGTTTTGTTCTTCAAAAGTCAGCCAAAATGTATTAAAATTAGTCCAATAAAAAGATTACCTTGTTTACATGTTCTATTATAAACATTAACACAGCTACAATACTACTTTATCCTAAAGCAAAAAAAAATATATATATATATATATTTTATTTACAGTTTGTTGTCTCTGGTTTCTGCTTTCCTCATCTTCTTTTCACTGTCTTCCTTCCATCCAGCATCTGTCTTTGTTCTCTCTCTGCCATCCAGTGTCTGCCCTCTCTGCTGTCCCCTCCATCCAGTGTCTGCCCTCTCTCCCTGCCCCTTTCATCTACATCTGCCCTCTATCTCTGCCCTTTCTATCCCTTCCATCCACTGTCTGCCCTTTCTCTCTGCCCCTTCAATCCATCATTTGCCCTCCCTCTCCCATCCATCCAGGGTCTGCCCTCCCTCTCCTCCCCCTTCCATCCAGGATCTGTCCCCTCTCTCTGCCTCTTTTTTTCAGCCCCCAGTTTCAGCCCCAGTCCTTTTCTCCCACCAGTCCCGAGCTTTAGCCCCCAGCCACTTCTCCCTGTCCTCTTTTTATCCCCCAGTTTCAACCCCAGCCCTTTTCTCTCACCAGTCCTGAGCTTCAGCCCCAGCCACTTCTCCCTGTCTCCTTTTCAGCCCCCAGTCCCCACAATTTCAGCCCCTGCCGCCTTGCCCCCCTTTTCAGCCCGACCCATTCTCCCACCTGACCCAGGCATGCCCCATTTTCCGTCATGTCCCCTTCTCCCATCTGAGAACCCCCACCCCACCCCTTCTCCCATTTGAGAATCCCCAGAACACCCCTCTCCTCTCCCATCTGAGAACCCCTCCCCACTCCAGTCCCCTTCTCCCATCTGGAAACCCCTCCCCACTCCAGTCCCCTTCTCCCATCTGGAAACCCCTCCCCACTCCAGTCCCCTTTTCCCATATAAAAACCCCTTCCCCCCCATGTGAGAACCCCCTCCCCACTCAGTCCCCTTCTCCCATATGAAAACCCCCTCAATACCCCTCTCCCATCTGAGGAGCCCACCCCGACCCGACTCTCCTGCTCCCACCCTACCTTTTAAAAAAAAAAATTTTGAAGCGTCGTTGCAGGCAGCGCCTTGCGTCTGCCCTGCTTGTTGTGAAAGAAGTAAATCTCTTCGCTTCGTCGGGCCTCATTATGTCCCGCCCTCCTCTGAGGTAATTTCCGCGAGGGCGGGACATAGTGAGGCCAGACGACGCTTCAAAAACATTTTTTTAAAGGTAAAGTGGGAGCAGCGGGAGCAAAGCGGATCACCCCCCCACCCACTGACACCCGGGGCGGACCGCCCCCACCCCCCCCCCCTTGGTACGCCACTGCTTATGTACCATTAAAGGAACTACAAGAAGATCTATAAAAGCTTTTAAGCACTTCAGTTTTCTCTGTGAACAACATGCAACTACAGCCCTGCGTCATAGTTCTAATGAAGAAATCATCTTACCACAAGGTTAATACCACAGGGTATTTTTAGAACATGTCATCTAGATGGAGAAGCAAAGGAGGCATCTATTTTAGGCCTGTGTGTTGTAAAACACATAGGTGCCTCCTGCATCTGGCATGCCCCAGAATTTAATCCCTGCTGTTTGTTGCATCTCCCTCTACCCCCCCCCCCCCCCCCCCCCCGTTCTTCTTTCATCAATAGTTTTTTTTTTTTAATAAGAGCTTGTCTGGCAGCATCATAAGAATCTTCATAACAGGGCTACCAAGTTTCCTTGGAGGGCGACTTCTTGGCCATTCGTGTGTTTGAATTTATATCCCAAAGCAGTGTAGGATTTGTAGTTCCTAATTCTACTTATCTACCACAACACCACTTTGTATTTGTTCACACCGGAGTCTGCGAACGCATCTCCGGCACTATGTAAGCCACATTGAGCCTGCAAATAGGTGGGAAAACGTGGAATACAAATGTAACAAATAAATAAATAAATAAAATAAGTGCAACTCCCATAATGCATCAGGATAGGGTTGTCAGAAATCCAGAACTGGCCCAAAATCTCCCTTCTGGAACTGGGTTACTTGAGCCCAGCACTTCCAGCCGCTGATCTTTTGATGCACACCCTGCTACGAAGTCATTTGCAGGGCTTTAGATGAGTCCCAGGTGTTGGAAGGGTCAGGATGGACCTCACAGTTCTTCATATCAGATGAGAAAGAACATTGCCAAGTCAGCCCCTGCAGTTCTGTGAATAATTGCATGTGGGAGTAAATGAGGGTCAACGGTGCAATGCCCAGAGCTGCCAAGTTACCCAGCTCCAGGAGGGAGACTTTATGGCCAGTCCTGGTTTTAAACTTACATCCCAAAGCAGTGTGGGATTTGTAGTCCCTGATTTCACCCATTGAGATCAGTGCTGTGGGTCCCATAATGCATCAGGATGAGGCTGTCAGAAATCCAGGACTGGCCAAAAATCTCCCTCCTGGAACTGGGTAATTTGGAAGCTTTGAATGCCCCTTCGGCAGAGAAACTGGTAACCATAGGCTCACTGTGGCTCTGTTTCTATAGTCTGTTATTGAGATGGACATGGGGAAGCCACTGTTTGCCCCGGGATTGGTAGCATGGAATATTGCTACTAATTGTGTTTCTGCCAGGTACTATGGCCACTTTTAGAAGCAGGATACTGGGCTAGATGGACCATTGGTCTGACCCCGTATTGCTGTTCTTATGTATTTAAGCTCTGCCAAAACATCTGTTGTTTGGATTGGCATACCTCAAAGAAAACAAGCTGTTGAAGGTAACCAGTACCAGCACTGAGATGCCAAGTTACCCAGTTACATTTGTGAGCAGCCTGTGTGTCAGGCATCTCAGTACTGGTACATGTTACCTTCTTCAACAGCTTGTTTTCTTTGAGGTATGCCAATCCAAACAACAGACAGGGAAAACATTGGCCTGATCCTGCTGGTTTTATGTTAAGCTCCTGACGCAGCTCTTGAGAGGGTGAAACATGGCCACATTGGGCGGTTAGAGAAAAGTTATATGCTGTTTTTATGTATCTGTGCTGAATAAAGTTTGTTTTATTTCACCACATTGAAATCAGCGCTGCAGGTCCCATAATGCATCATGAGAGGATTGTCAGAAAGCCAGGACCAGCCTAAAATCTCCCTCTTGGAACTGGGTAACTTGGCAGCTCTGTTCTATTAGGAAGCTTCATTGCTCTATCCCTGTGGAAGATTCTCCTCTCTTAGATTCTCTTGGAGCTTTCCTATCCCAAATTTGGTGCTGCCCTTAAGAAACATTTGTTTGAAAGGGCTTTTGTAGATATCATAGCCAACGGTGGCAGGATGTCATGCATCCACTGACCCAAGCTCTTTTTGTCTGTTTAGGCTTACTGTTTTCTTTCCTCCTTTACAGTTTCTTTTGTTGTATGACTGCTTTTTCCTTATTATTATATGTTATTTTATTACACTGTGAGCCGCCCTGTTCTGCTTCCAGGAAAGGCGGTATGTTAATTTTTTAAATAAACCATAAGCTTCACTGATAGACACATTCATCTACAGGCAGCAGCAGCGGGATCATGGCAACAGGGAAGTTGCTTCTTGTGGTCTCCCCATTCCTGATGTCAGGTATGTATATATGCAGCGTGTTTTTTCTAGCAAAAAAGGTGCCAGTACTCAAATGCCAGGCCACCCCTTCAGGGGTGGGGTGATTACTGAGGGACCCACCCCACAATAGCCAGGCCTCCTGCAATCAGTCACGGAACCTATGGCAAGGCAGAATTGGTGTGTAGAGCCTGAGCTCTTTCATTAAAACTTGGGATCCATGGCTCAATTTTAGCAGACAGTGGAAAAGGTGCCGGTACTCAGTACCCCCAAGTACCCCCTCAAAAAAAGCCCTGTATATATGTTACCAAAAAGCTGCACAAGTGTGTTTTAAGATATGGTTCCATGCAAGTTGGAGTGGAGGGGTGGCCTAGTGGTTAGAGCACTGGTCTTGCAATGCAGAGGTGGCTGGTTCAAATCCCGCTGCTGCTCCTTGTGATTTTGGGCAAGTTAGTTAACCCTCCATTGCCTCAGGTACAAACTTAGATTGTGAGCCTTCCTGGGATACAGAAATATCCAGTGTACCTGGAGCTTGAGCTGCTTTGAGTGGTAGCCACCTTGAGCTACTACTGAAAAAGGTGTGAGCAAAATCCAAATAAATAATTTGGAAAAATCTAAAAGTGACTTGTTCACACATAGCCAATAAATGATCCAAGATATTCACTAAGACAAGTTGTTCAGCCCTAATTTTTATGCTACTACTATTCATAGATTCACATTGGATAGACTTTGGGGCCCTTGTACTAAGGCATGTAGGCACCTACGTGCGTCCAACATGTGTCAATTTGGAACTACCACCTGGCTACCGCATGTCCCAGGTGGTAATTCCATTTTTTACGTGTGTCCGATATGCGCGGCAGAAATTATTTTTTATTCTCTACTGTGTGGCGCTAACCAGCCGGTAATTGGCAGTGTATATGCGCTGATGACTACCGCCCAGTTAACACATGAGACCTTACTGCTATGTCAATGGGTGAAGGTAAGGTCTCAGGCCCAAAATGGATTTATTTTGCCGCACATCTATTTTTGGCAAAAAAAAGGCCTTTTTTGCAGGCACGTTGAAATATGGACCTGCGCACATCCAAAGCATGAGCCTACAACAGCGTAGGCCATTTTTCGGCACACCTTAGTAAAAGGATCCCTTTGATCTATGTAAGTCCATGCTTATATATATTATAACTTCACACATGGATAAAAAATATTCATATATCCATTGATTCTATATATGGCACCAAGAATTGAGTGTGATACTGAGATGTGTTGCGAATCTTAATTGGCTAATGAGCCAATGAGCAATTTTTGGACACTAACAACCAATTACTGCCATTAATTGGCACCTTGGGATTTGTGCGCACATCTGGCTGTGTGCTAATTCTATAATGCTGGATGCCCAAACCCCATAGTACACAACCCAAAAGGGGCATGGCCATGGGAGGGTCCTGGACGTGTTAGGGGTGTTTCAGAAAGTTGCACATGCTCTTACTGAATAATAAGTCAGTGTGAACCTAAGTAGGGTAAGTCTGGCGCCCAAAGTTAGGGCATAGGAATTGGCACTATGCGTGATTCTATAAAGGATGCATGGCATTTATAGAATCGCACATAGTGCCAATCTTTTCCAGAGCCCATTTTTGAAAGCCATTTACAGAATCCAGCCCATACTGTATATTTCTCAGCTGGATTTTTAAAGTGAAAGGTCACACAGATGCCTATTTTGAAAACATTACCCCAGGAAATTTATGTGCCCATATTTACACCTGTTGTCATTTGATATTCAACAAAAAAAGATTTGATAGCGCTAAACCTCTTCAATTGAAACTACACTGGCTCCCTATCAAGGACCACATTACTTTCAAAATTTGCTCTCTGGTCCACAAGATAATCTACGGTGATGACCCAGGATATATGATTGATTTAATAGATCTTCCAGCCAGAAACAGAATCAGTTCATCACGTACCTATCTGAACCTTCACTATCCAAGCTGCATTGGACTCAGATACAAATCAACCTATGCATCCAATTTTTCTTACTTAAGTACGCAAATGTGGAATGCATTACCAAAGAGTGTGAAAACGATGCATGACCATCAAAACTTCAGGCATCTTTAAAGACCTATCTGTTTTGCAAGGCCTACCCTATTGATTCTACTTAAATGCCTCAACTCTACAATGCATCTATACATACATTGCAATGGACATTTTTATTTCTTATTTCCTTGTCCTTTATTGTACTCATTTACCCCTACCTTACTTGACCCTTTTTCTAATTGTATTTGTTTAATGCCTAGCGTAATTGGCGTTCACTATTACGGTATTTTGTAAGCCACATTGAGCCTGCTATTATGTGGGAAAATGTGAGTGAAGTGAGTGAAGGGGGAGGCCAGCATAGAGGGAGTTACAATAATCCAGATATGAGATGACTAGACCCAAGATGATAGGGTGAAGGAGGGTGGGAGTGAGCACAGAATAGGCAGAGCGAACACACTGAAGCACAAAGAAGGCTGTGCACAGAACAGCATTGATTTGTGGTTTAAAAGTCAAGGAAGAATTAAAAATAACCCCAAGGATCCATACAGAGTCACAGAGTGGGATTGGGTAGTTATCCAGAGAGGGGGGGGGGGGGAGGGATGAGAGTGAGACAGACTGAGAAGGGAAGAAAATAGCTTCACACTTAGGGGCATTCAGACAAAGCAAGTTGGATTTTAGCCAGAGAGAAACCTGGGTTAAGAATGTGTTGAAACACTTGAGGGCAAACGTTTCAATAATTTTACAAGCAACCTGGATATCATCTGCGTAGCAGAAAGGAGTGCAAGCATGATCCTGAATGACTGTGAGCAGGGGGGCCAGAAAGATATTGAAGAGTATAGGGGAGAGAATGGAACCCTGGGGAACATCTGAAAGAAGAGGGAGAGAGGGTGAAGACAGCTTGCTGAAATATAGTTGGTATGTACAATTGAGAATGGTGTCGGTGATACTGTTTGAAGACAGAAGAGAAGAAGAGAGTGGTCAATAAGATCAAAAGCTGAAGACAAGTCAAGGGACATGAGGATCACCGAACAGAGTTGGTCAAGGGAATTGCGAATGAAGTTATGAAGAGCTAGGAGGAGGGTTTCTTTAAAGGGTGAGAGATACTGCAGTTCTCGACATGTTGGACAAGCTATTGGTAAATTAGTTTTTTGAGTACTTTAGATAGAAACGGGAGATTAGAAATGGGGCAAGAACTGGGGGGGGGGGGGGGGAGAGAAGGCTAAAGTTATTTTTTTTTAGGAGTGGGCGAACAAGTGCAGGTTTCCAGGATGAGGGTACTGTGACAGTGGTGAGAGAGGAGTTCATGAGGAGAAGAAGGTGAGGAACAAGTTGAGAAGAGAGATATTTAAATAGGTGAGCAGGCCAAGGGTCTGCTGAAGAGAAGGTGGGATTAAGAGATGCGAGCGCTTTGGAAATCATAAGTGCTGTTGGTAGAGGAAGGGCAGAAGGGCAGAGAATGTTGAATGGCAACAGAATCCAACAGAGGGAAAAAGGATTGATAGGAGGGTGAGATAGAAAGAGAAGAGGGGAAGGTAGGAGATTTGAAAGGGGGGGGGAGGTGGGAGAGGAAGCAGGAGTGGGACAGGATGGGGGCTGGGCAGGCTGAAGTGTCAAGTGAAGAGAAGCAGTCTTCACCTGCCAGGCAGCAGAGAGAGTATCAAGAGGCAAAACAGAGGGGTCATAGCAGGACTTAGAAGGAGGCTTCTTGAAGGAAAGGGAAACACGGCACAGTAGAAGCATCAGAATCCAGGCAGGATCAAAGGCAGGCAACGGACAGGTCAAAATCCAAATCCAGGCATGGTCGAAGGCAGGCAGCGAACAGGTCAAAATCCAAATCCAGGCAGAGTCGAAGGCAGGCAGCGAGCAGATCAGAATTCAAATCCAGGCAGGGTCGAAGGCAGGCAGCGAGCAGGTCAGAATTCAAATCCAGGCAGGGTCAAAGGCAGGTAGCAAACAAGAGACAATGTTCCAAGAACAAACCAGACCGAGCAGTAGCTGAGGCCCCAAAGAGTAAGTGGGGGTTGAAGATAAGGGAAGTTGAGCATCTGACATCAGCTCCCTTACAATGACTTCACTTGGTGCTCTCACTGTGATCCTGAAGTGGTGGGCTTGGTACAGAACGAGAGCGTGTGGTGAAAGAATGAGTAGGGATATGACATAATGTTCAAGTGTTGAATGCTTGTTGGAAAAGCTATGTCTTAAGGCCATTTATAGAATAGTGCTCCACATGGATTTTTTCTGCACCATTATTTGAGCACCATTTACTAAATCTAATCCTATAAGGCTTTTCTTCAGCAGTGGTTTGCTTCTTGACACTTTCCACATTTTCCCCATTCTCAGCCAGGCTTTTAAAGTAAGGTTAGGTCTCATAATGACCTTCCTCAGCATTTTTTCTCAATCCATGTCTACTGACTTTGAAGGAACAGAATGACTGAGGCAGTGTCTTTTTGGTGCCAAACTATTTCTGCTTTATAGTGATGACTTGACAGTGCTCTAAGAGATATTCAGACATACTGACATTGTCTTGTGGCATCACTGGAAGCTCTTTTGGACAGCACCAAGTTCATTCAGCACATTTAGATCTTTACTTAAAATTCACTTCTTACCAGAGAAAAAGCTCGATTCTTACATAAGTACATAAGTAATGCCATACTGGGAAAAGACCAAGAGTCCATCGAGCCCAGCATCCTGTCCACGACAGCGGCCAATCCAGGCCAAGGGCACCTGGCAAGCTTCCCAAACGTACAAACATTCTACACATGTTATTCCTGGAATTGTGGATTTTTCCCAAGTCCATTTAGTAGCGGTTTATGGACTTGTCCTTTAGGAAACCGTCCAACCCCTTTTTAAACTCTGCTAAGCTAACCGCCTTCACCACTTTCTTCGGCAACGAATTCCAGAGTTTAATTATATGTTGGGTGAAGAAAAGTTTTCTCCGATTTGTTTTAAATTTACTACACTGTAGTTTCATCGCATGCCCCCTAGTCCTAGTATTTTTGGAAAGCGTGAACAGACGCTTCACATCCACCTGTTCCACTCCACTCATTATTTTATATACCTCTATCATGTCTCCCCTCAGCCGTCTCTTCTCCAAGCTGAATAGCCCTAGCCTCCTTAATCTTTCTTCATAGGGAGTATTCACATCAGTTACTATGACGCACACTGGTGGGCTTTATTTTATTTATTGTGGGCCTTGTTTAAGCAGTTTTTGGATGGAACTAATTTGAGGTTGCTATGACAAACAGTGTGAGGGCTTCTGCCCACACTGCGAAACAATTGACTTGTATTGAACTTTCATTTCTCTTTTGGCCGTGATTACTTCCAGATCCTCTTTCTTTTCCTCTAACAAGACGTAGTCTTCCCTGTAAAAGACTTGCATTATCAAGCAGTTTAACACTATATGAGTGATTATCGCAGTAAGATGCCTCCTGGCTCACCTGCCTTGTACACCAAGGTAGAAAAGAGAATGAAAATGGGCATCTAAGGGGTTCTTTTACCCAGTGTGTTTTTTCTAGCAAAAACGGTGCCTGTACTCAAATGCCAGGCCACCCTTCAGGGGTGGGGGTAATTATTGAGGGACCCACCCCATAATAGCCAGGCCCCCTGCAACCAATCACAGAATCTATGACAAGGCAGAATTGGTGTGTAGAACCTGAGCTCTTTCATTAAAACTTGGGTACCATGGGCAAATTTTAGCAGACCATGGAAAAGGTGCCGGTACTCAGTACCTCCAAGTACCCCCTCAAAAAAAGCCCTGCTTTTACCAAGTCACGCTAAAAAGTGGCCAGCACTGCAGCGTTTCTGTTTCCATGATTCAATCAGGATTTAGAGGTGTATATCTCTGTTTCACAAGATTATATATATATATATTGTAAACACTTCCCTCGCCGCTTGGCTGTGCTTCGACTTTCCCAGACTTGGGTCCAACTCCACACCAGGTTTACTAGGTAACTCTGGATACTTGGCAGTTCAAACAATATCAGACCAGTCAGAAATTTCCTGTATTTAATTAGGCATAGTCTCTTCCCTGGGGCTACATGCCTCCCCGGGCTTAGTACATAGCTCCCGAACTCTTATAGCTTCAATTCAGCAACAAAAAGGAAAACAAAAAAACAAGCTCTTTTCCAAGAGGGTTAACCCAGCCCTGAGTTCCACAGTCCAAATCTTTCCCTCCCCGAGTTCATCAAGTCCACTAATCCTTGGTCAAAAGTTCCTGCACTTTTCCCAGCAAAAAGGTTCCCAAAATCCATTCAGCAAAAAGCCCCAAAGTTCTTTTACCCAAAAGTTCCCCAAAGTTCATTCAGCAAAAAGCCTCAAAGTTCTTTCACCCAAAAGTTCCCCAAAGTTCATTCAGCCAAAAAGGCTCTGCTGCGCGCTTCACACTCACCCTAGCAAACCCTCACCTCAGAGCAACCTGAGGAAAGGGGACCCCCATTCATTAACTCCTGGTATCCTCCCCAAGGGTCACACTTGAGCCCAGGGCCAGGTGGAAGTTACTTCCCCAGGGAACCCACTCAGATACTTCTCTGCGCTTTTCTCTCAATTAATTGAATTAACTGATTCTTCAAGGTTGCTAACAGGCCCTGATACTGCCCCTTTTCCACCCAGGCTAAGGCAGAAATATCCATGGGCTCTACCTGCATTCCTTCACCAACGTCTTTGGCCCTGGTAATCACCTCCTCGGGCATCCATTCCATAGACTCTATCTGTCTCTCCCCTCTCCCCAGCTGCTCCCAATCTTTATCATGATACTGCTCAAAAGCGTCCTCCTCCTCCCCCCTGGGAACCTGGGAGTTGTAGTCGGGTTCACCTTCTCTAAGGGAGTCTAGTGGCCTCCTCTGGGAGTCAGGGGCATTGCAGCGCTGGTTAGCCTTTCTAGAGGGTTCAGGTGATCCTTCCTGAGGATGCTGGGATTGGTAGTCCCTCCATTGTTCCCACCACACCGGCCTTTCCAGCGCCCCGGTCCGGATTTCCGGCTCCTGGATCTACCTAACCCTTCACAAGTGTCACAAAAAAAAAAAAATATATATATATATATATATATATACACACACACACACACACACACACAAACAACATATACAAAGTTCAAATAGAATACAATTGGTCTTAGGAAACCACATTCATCAAGTCCATGTCATGATAAAATCAGCATATTCCCAGAGAGCGAAAGGAACATAAATATATATAATCAATCTAGATCCAACAATTAAAGTTGCCAGTGCATAAAGAAGAAAAACAATAACTACATCTTGAACTCCCACATCGTATTATATCTGGTATTTAAATTTCAGTGCTGTTAAGTAAGTATATTTTTTATACTGTTTCAAGGTAGTCCTATTATTAGGTTTCAATTTGTTGTTTTCAAGTTTACCTCATTTACCCCCTGTTTGCAGGGCTGCACTGGTGGCTGCCGATGTGTTAATGCAGACATAGCCCATTCACTCTGAATAGACTGTGTCGGCATTGCTGTACGGCGGCTGCTGGTGCGGTTTGTAAACAGGGTGGGCTATTGTATTTATGTTTATATTTGGTCATTTTACTATTGTTATGCTGTTAACAAAACATTTTATGTTAAACTGTACCTGCTGTGCACTGCCTTGGGTGAATCTCTTCATAAAGGTGGTTAATATATCTCAATAAATAGACAATTATATTATATATCTTGGCTGTGTATAATGCACTTTTTAGTTTGTGAAACATGGTAGCTGGAGTTCTGGAGGTATCTGCATCTGTCAGTTGGTTTCCTGTAACGAAATGCTTATATACAAGCATTACTGATAGCAGCTGTGATGTCCAGGAAGTTAATTTTTTTCTGTGGAATAGTCAATTTTGAATCTGATGTAGGTTGCATTAAAATAATTGTGAAACTGTTGAGTCTCTCAACAATTCTATAAAGTAAGCACTGCCACTTACATGTGTGACTGGTAAGTAAATGTGTCTGGTATGTGTGACTGGTACCATTTACATGTATGACTGGTATGTAAATGTGACTGGTACCATTTACATGCATGACTGGTACGTAAATGTGACTGGTATTATTTACATGCATGACTGATATGTAAATGGGACTGTTACATGAATGTAACTGGTACCATTTACATGTGTAACTGGTACGTAAATATGACTGGTACCATTTACATACATGACTGATATCATTTACATACATGACTGGTACATGAACATGCATAACTGGTACCATTTTACATGTGTGACTGGTACGTAAATATGACTGGTACCATTTACATACATGACTGGTACATGAACATGCATAACTGGTACCATTTACATGTGTGACTGGTACATGTGACTGGTACCATTTACATCATGACTAGTACATAAATATGATTGGCACCATTTACATGTGTGACTGGTATGTGTGACTAATATCACTGACATGCTTGACTGGTATGTAAATATGACTGGTACCATTTACATGTGTGACTGATATGTGTGACTAGTACCACTGAGATGCATTACTCGTATGTAAATATGAGTGCCTACTTTTATAGATATTTCTTCTGTGAGTGTGCCAATACCAAATGTGATTAGATGTCAGGGTTTCTAGGTTTGTGGATCTTGGTGTACGCTTCTCCGTTACGGCTGTACTTGTTTTGAAAATGTGCTGACGAGATATGTCAATTGTTTTGTGTATTCCTGTGTGGGTTCCTCAGTCAGTTTACTGTAGTATGTACTGTTTAAGAGCAGTCTGTGCCCTTCCACGTACTTCTTGTGTCCACAATCACTACGGAGCCTTCTTTGTCTGAAGGCTTGATGATAATGTTTTTGTTATTTGTTAGTTATTTATAGTATCTGAGTGCAGAGAGGTTATAAAAATTTTTCTTTTGTGTTCTGAAAAGTTGTGATTTCACCCTGCGTCTGAAATTCTATGTAGTTGTTAGTTTATTGTTTTGTCCATCTTATGGGGTGAAACACATATTCTTTTCTTTAAAATTGTTGGAGGTGTTGCCTCTTTTGTGGAAACATACTTTCTGATGGAATCTTCTAACAAAAAAAATTCTAGATCCGAGTATAGTTGAATTTGATCTAGTTTACTGGAAGGGCAAATTGAAAGTCCCTTAGTACTGAGATCTTGTGCTGTGATTAATTGTAGCTAGACAGGTTTATTATCCCAGTTGATTTACACTTACATCAGGACACATAAGTCTTGCAGCCCTTTTGAAATATAATCATCTCTCTAAACACCGCTCCTTATTTTAACTATATGCCCAACTGAACAATTATGTCTTGAGATTCTTGCAGAACAACCATATGTCTCTCATAACATTTATTTATTAGGATTTATTTATCGCCTTTTTGAAGGAATTCACTCAAGGTGGTGTACTGTAAGAATAGCTCAAACATGAGCAATAGGCAATTACAGCAGTAAAAATATTCAAATAACAATACAAAGTATGGCATACTACTTACAATGTCAACACAATACGTAATAGAACATTTTAATTGATAGGGAAGGGTAAAGCAAAGATATAACATACAGATAAGTAAGACAGTAAGAACAGTTAGAAAATAAGGTGACTGATTTAAAGAAAGCTGAGGTCAGAGAGATGGTTAAATATTATCTCAGCTAGGGTAGGAGTGGATAAACATGTCCCCCTGCAGTATGTGTAGCCCAAGTCAATCCTTGTGTGTGTGAGTGAGACTAACTAGTTACTTCTTCCATTAAAGGCCTGGTTGAAGAGCCAAGCTTTCACCTGCTTCCTGAAGTAGAGGTAGTCTTGTATTAAGCGCAGCTTTTCCAGAATGTGGGGGCTGCTCCAGAGAAGGCTCGCTTGCGGGTATCACATTGTGTAATATCTTTTGGAGAGGGTGTGATTAGTGATAGTCCTTAGAAGGACCTTAGTGTCCTTGGCAGTGTGTGGAGGATCATCCTGTTCTTCAGGTACTCAGGGCCATTTCCTTTCATGGCCTTGAAGAGCAGACGTAGAGTTTTAAATTTAGCCCTGTATTGTAGTGGTAGCTAATGAAGTTTTTGCAGAAATGGTGTGATGTGGTCATTGTCGCTTGCAACCTTCTATGAGTGTTGCTGCTGCATTCTGAATCAACTGGAGCTGGTGCAGGCCCTTTGTAGTCAGACCATTGTACAGTGCATTGCAGTAATCCAGTCTTGATGTTGTCATGGCATGCACAACTGGGATAAGATTTACCTTCTCGATGTAAGGAGAGAGGCAGCGTAGCTGTTGCAAATAGTAGAAGCGGCTCTTGAAGGTTGCTTGGGTTTGGGGAATCAGAGTAAGTGTTGAATTTAACTGTATTCCAAGGCCCCTGACTTGTGATTTGAGGGGGGAATTCACAATTTAGTAGGAAGCATATTCCACAATCTAGATACATACGTTGTAAAAAATGCCCTTGTTCGAGTCATCTGGTATCTACCTGCACCTAGCAATGGAATACTATATGTGGTTTGCATACATGAGGACAAATAATCTTAGGACAAAACTATGAGCAAAATATCATAAGGAAAACCTTATATTTAAACCTGGATTCAATTGGGAGCCAATGGGACTGTGCCAGGTTAGGGATTATGTGTTCAAACCTAGACTGCCTTAACAATGCAATGTTCTGCACCAGCTGCATGCCCTAAGAGTAGAAGTAGGCAGACCCTGATAATAGATGTTACTGTAATCTAAATACTGTTTAATTAATGACTGAAACACAATGCAGAAGTCCTGATCTTCCGGAAATGATCGATATACTACTGTCATCTTATGAAATAATGTACATATTACTCTATTCATAAAAGAATATAAAGTCAATTGTTGGTCTATGATTACAGCAAGATAGCAAACAAGATTTCTTAGACAGTTCTGAAACTTTCACATTTAGTAAAGCGTCTGTTCACGCTTTCCAAAAATACTAGGACTAGGGGGCATGCGATGAAACTACAGTGTAGTAAATTTAAAACAAATCGGAGAAAATTTTTCTTCACCCAACGTGTAATTAAAATCTGGAATTCATTGCCGAAGAAAGTGGTGAAGGCGGTTAGCTTAGCAGAGTTTAAAAAGGGGTTGGACGGTTTCCTAAAGGACAAGTCCATAAACCGCTACTAAACGGACTTGGAAAAATCCAAAATTCCAGGAATCACATGTATAGAATGTTTGTACGTTTGGGAAGCTTGCCAGGTGCCCTTGGCCTGGATTGGCCGCTGTCGTGGACAGGATGCTGGGCTCGATGGACCCTTGGTCTTTTCCCAGTATGGCATTACTTATGTAATTAGTGTTGCAGAGGAATCGAAAGGACTGTTCATGGGACAACATTTTACAGGACCAGGACACTGTACCAGTGACTTCACAGTGAGAATCCTGAAAGGTAACTTTAAAACCATACAAGAACGTAAGACCTTTGAAGTCAGAATGATTGAATATTTTAACACCCAACAGAAAGGACTTAACAAGGATCTGGGGTTCCTAGCCCATTATAAACCATAAAGCTGTATGTCTCTGTTGATCACCCTCCCCTCACCTATCCACACCCATCCTGTTAGAATATCAATGATATGCTTTGATGTCCCCATGCATACTTCCTACCCACCCCCCTCCTCCCACCCTGTCAGACTGTCATAGACTGCTTGAATGTTTTCACTTATATACACTGTCAGCTAGCACATTTGCTTATTTCCGATCTGACGAAGAAGGGCAACCTTCGAAAGCTAATCAAGAAATGTATTAAGTTATGTCCAATAAAAAAGGTATCATCTTATTTTCTTTTCCATGTTTTATTTTGTTTGATTTCTATTGATAACCTTAAGAGTGGACTAACACGGCTACCACACTCCTCTACTGGTAGTAGTTTAGAAAGGAGCTGCCAGCTTAGAGCCGTCTCTAAAATACATTCAGGAATGCACTTCTATGTACCAGCTACATGAAGCAGGAGCAACCATTTTACATATGTCAACATCAAAGGAGGCAATGCAGTAACTTACATATCTAAAAGTATTGGTACTTAAATGTGTAAGTTCGCATTTCAGAACAGAGATGTGTAAGTACTGATATACAGACATATATGTCAGCCATTTTGGAAACCTACACAATTAGGTTCTCAGTCTGATCAACAGCTGTCCTCTGAAACACAAGGTGCCCAAAAGAGGAGGGATTGATCATCAGGGAGACCTAATCCTGACCCATCCAAAGAGAGAGCAAAGCTAACTGAAGCTGCTGCTGCAAGACAATCCTTGTTGGGAAAAGGACCTGAAAGCTGGAAGCAGTGGAGCTGGTGAGTGCTGAGACCTTAAGTAACATGAGATAAAACACTCACCCAGGGTCTTACCAATCTTCCTGTGCTAAAGGGAAAATATAAGCCCTGGGGAACATAGAACCTTAATATAATGAGAAAAGAGAAACAAGTGTGTTTGGAACACAGAACTATTGCCATTGCAAAGAGAGAGACAGAGAGGGGGTGGGGTGGGGGTAGGATACTAGGCTAAAATCTTGCCCACTGGGTTATTATCTAGTAAAGGTTTCTGACCAACACATAAGAGGAGAGAGGTACCATAAGACGGAGAATGGATTTCTACCAATATCCAGCCTGTTAAGAGGTAGTGGCAGAGTGGACTTGGCTTTTACCTCACACCAGGGGCGTAGCCATGGGTGGGCCTGGACGGGCCCAGGCCCAGCCACTTTTGCTCCAGGCCCACCGAGCCTCTTCTGCCCACTCTCCCTGTCTGCATGGTCTGCTCACTTTTACTGCCCTGAAGCGCCGTTCTCCCTCCAGCACCGGCGATTCCCATATTCAGCCTTCTGCCAGCGCGCGTCATCGGGGCCTCTTCTCAGGCACGTCCCGCCTACTCTGCAACTTCCTGCGTCCCACCTTTGCAGAAAACAGGAAGTTGCAGAGTAGGCGGGACGCGCCTGAGAAGAGGCTCCGACGACGCGTGCTGGCAGAAGGCTGGCTATGGGAATCACCGGTGCTGGAGAGAGAATGACACTTCAGGTCAGTAAAAATGACCAGAACTGACCATGTGCAGGGGGATGTTGCGGGGGAGGGGGGGGTAATGGGTGGAGAGGAAATGCGAGGCCTGTGCCTACCCAGTCCACCTTCAGGCCCATCTAAAAATTAAACTCTGACTACGCTACTGCCTCACACCTTTTGGTAGTGCAAGGTGAGTTACATTCAGGTACAGTAGGTATTCCTCTGTCCCCTGAGAGTTTACAATCTAAGGGCTCCTTTTACAAAGTGATGATACCAATTAGTGATGCGTTGAAAGCGAAGAAGGCCATCAATTCCCAATGGGCTTCTTCGCATTCAGTGCATGCTAATCAGTAATGTCGCATTTTCAAAGGAGCCCTAAGTTTGTTTTGTATTGTGCTACTTACTGTATATTCCTCCTTGAACCTTAAGGATGCAAGGCAGATTACAGATAAAAGAGAACTTCACATTTGAAGAAATTTACAACAGTCTTCATTATCAAAAAGTTAAATAATATTTACAATGGTTGATTTAATAATAAGTAAGTTTTGAGTGCCTTTCAGAAAAGAAGATAAAATGAAATCTGACGAATCTGGTAAGGAATATTATTCCAAATTGTGGCACTTTGATATATAAAAGATCACTCTAAAATAGATTTTGATGTATCTTTTTCATTGATGGAAAATCTAAGTTCAACCTCTGTAAGTTCAAATTTGACCTACAAATAGGAAATGTTAAAAGCTGCAGTATATTTTCAGAATGAAGGGCCAGATGCACTAAACTTAACGAGCCAGGAACGTGGTTTTTAAACCAGTTCTAGCCAGTCTAGCGAGCAAGTAGTAAAACAAGACATGCACAAAAGGGTTCGCCGAGCCGTTTTCCTGTCACGGTAGCAGCTAACGAAAATGGAATGCAAATGATCTAAAAGTTATTAAAATGAGCTAATTAGTATTATAATACGCATGCAAGGCAGATGCACAGCCGTTTTCCGACCCCATGCACCATGGAAAACCTAACGGGAGGTCTACACCTCTCGTTGGGGCTGCTGTAAGCGGGACCTATGCAGAGGAGGACACCCATCGCAAAAATCTGAAGAAAAAAACGTCCAAGTGCTCGTCAGGGACGTCCTTTCAAGTGCCTAACATTTGGACGTCCTTCACTCAAAAAAAAAGGACATCCCTGACGAGCACTTGGAACGTTTTTTTTCTTCAGATTTTGTGATGGGCGTCCTTCTCTTGGACGTGTTTTTCTTATGACTTGGCCACTAGCGTTCTGATCTTCTCCTTGGGCAAGAGGTGGTGCATCGGTGATGAGCTCTCCAAACTTCAGCTCTTCCTCTTAACAGCCATCCTCTTGCACTAGTGCACTTTCCGAGCCGATCCAGCACAGAAGCTGAGCATGGGCTGCACCTACGGGCTGCCCGAAATGACCACCGCCAGAGAGAATCGGGGATCGGGACGTGAGAGGATGTTCAAATCAAAACTATTTGGACGTCACTTTCGATTATGCCCCTCCAGGTCTCTCTCAGCCAATCACAGAGTGTTTAGCTAACAGTGAGCAGCTCATTTGCATGCGATTTCCTTCGTGCATATCCATTTTTTACCGATTCGCTAACGGATCGGTAAGGGAAGGGCTCTTTCCGTGGAGATAGAGCATCTGGCTGTTAGTCCATAAAAACGTTTATAAACCACACAGGCTATTTTAAAATGAAGAAGTGACACTACTTTAAGACAGGGTAATGTGTTCATGAAGCTTTCCTAGCATAAATAATAACCTTGCAAATGTACTTTTACAATTGGAATTTCCTACTCAATTTTAATGCAATAGAACAGCACAAGGAATTGCAATAGTCCAAATGAGGAATTAAAATAGCCTGAGCTATAGTTCTAAAATTTGCAGGGTTTAAAGATGATCTTATAGCTCTAAATGACATAAAGAAAACTTTATTTACAAGCTCATTGATCTGAAATTCAAAAGTCAGTTTGTACCTTAGTACCTAAGGCAATGGAAGATGCTTTAGTTTTAAGTGGAAAATACTGCGCAGAGGAGAACATGAATTAGCAACTGGACAAAACTATTTGACTCTTTTAGCAACTAATTCTCTTTTATGTTATGCACTTTCCCCCTAATTCTATAAAAGCCACTAAAAATTGTGTGCGCAATTTAATTGAATGAGCTAATTAGCACCGATAATTGGCTATTTAACAAGCAATTATTGGCACTAATTAGATTTAATTGAAATGTGACATTTCTGCACATCATGCCCTCTGCCACATCACACACCCCTCCCCCTCCACCCCCACTTTTAAATTTGCAATAGAAGACACCAGGCCCTTCTATGCATAAAGAAACCTTCCCCCTCCAGCTAGTTTCAGGTACCAGGTAAAACTGCAATATACTTGATAGCATTATTCAACAAATTCTTCTGTGCCTTCTCTCTCTGTCTTTAATTGACTCTCCTGTGCTCTCTCTCCTCTGCATTATTCCATATTTAAAACTTGGACTGCCCCTAGGCCAGTGGCGTAGCCAGACTGCCAATTTTCAGTGGGCCTGAACCCAAAGTGGGTGGGCACAAAATTTTCTCTCTACCCCCCCCCCCCCCCCCCCCCAGCAAAATTTAGTCACACTCAGATGCATTTGTCACACAGGGTAAAGTGCTGCTTTTCAGTGCATCCGATTTCAGACAATTTATTTAATAGCCTAATCCTTTTCAGTGAGCTTTCAGAGGCCAAAACCTCCTGCCTCAGGTCAGTATAATGCTGTTACGGTATCCTCTCCTGACCTAAGGAAGGAAGTATTGGTCTCTGAAACTTTATTAACACCATATTACTTTATCCTAAATTAAAAATAAAATTATTTTCTTTATCTTTGTTGTATGGCCATTTACTTTTTCTCATTGTGTTGCTCCCAGTCTCTAGATTCTGCTTTCCTTCGTTTTCGCTTAACTCTTCTGCCAGGGTTTCCTGGCCATTTGTCATTTTTCTCTCCTTTTTCTTTGCTTTCTTCAATATTTTTCTGCCTCTCTCTGTGCCCAGATTTAATTCATTCTTACTATCCATTCTTTAATTTCCTTCATCTACTTATGGCTTTTCATCTTTTTCTCACCCTTGTTCTCCCCATGCCCCTTCCTCTTATTCTCCAAACTTTCACTACTCCCCCTTTCCATGCAGCAGCTCTCCTCTTTCTCTCCCCATCCTTCCAATAGTCTCCCCTCTTTCTTTCTGCATCCTTCCATCCAGTGTCACCTCTTTCTCCCTACCCTTCCATCCAGCGTCTTCCCTCTTTCTCTCCCCATCCTTCTACCCATCTACCCTCTCTCCTGATCCTTCCATCTAATGTCTCTCTCCCTCCTTCTAACCAGTGTCTATCTCTCTACCCTTTTCTGTTCAGTGTCCCTTCTCTCTCCACATCCTTCCAGTCTCTCCCCTTTTTCTCTGCATCCTTTCATCCATCTCCCCTCTTTCTCTGCCATCCTCCCATCTGTTTTCCCTCTTTCTCTCCCCATCCTCCGTTTTCCCTCTTTCTCTGCCATCCTCCCATCTGTTTTCCCTCTTTCTCTCCCCATCCTCCGTTTTCCCTCTTTCTCTGCCATCCTCCCATCTGTTTTCCCTCTTTCTCTCCCCATACTCCGTTTTCCCTCTTTCTCTGCCATCCTGCCATCTGTTTTCCCTCTTTCTCTCCCCATCCTTCCATTTTCCCTCTTTCTCCCCATCCTGCCATCTGTTTTCCCTCTTTCTTTCCCCATCCTTCCGTTTTCCCTCTTTCTCTGCCATCCTCCCATCTGTTTTCCCTCTTTCTCTCTCCATCCTCCGTTTTCCCTCTTTCTCTGCCATCCTCCCATCTGTTTTCCCTCTTTCTCTCCCCATCCTCCGTTTTCCCTCTTTCTCTGCCATCCTCCCATCTGTTTTCCCTCTTTCTCTTCCCATCCTTCCATTTTCCCTCTTTCTCCCCATCCTGCCATCTGTTTTCCCTCTTTCTCTCCCCATCCTCCGTTTTCCCTCTTTCTCTGCCATCCTCCCATCTGTTTTCCCTCTTTCTCTCCCCATCCTCCGTTTTCCCTCTTTCTCTGCCATCCTCCCATCTGTTTTTCCTCTTTCTCTCCCCATACTCCGTTTTCCCTCTTTCTCTGCCATCCTGCCATCTGTTTTCCCTCTTTCTCTCCCCATCCTTCCATTTTCCCTCTTTCTCCCCATCCTGCCATCTGTTTTCCCTCTTTCTCTCCCCATCCTTCCGTTTTCCCTCTTTCTCTGCCATCCTCCCATCTGTTTTCCCTCTTTCTCTCCCCATCCTTCCGTTTTCCCTCTTTCTCTGCCATCCTCCCATCTGTTTTCCCTCTTTCTCTCTCCATCCTCCGTTTTCCCTCTTTCTCTCTCCATCCTCCGTTTTCCCTCTTTCTCTGCCATCCTCCCATCTGTTTTCCCTCTTTCTCTCCCCATCCTCCGTTTTCCCTCTTTCTCTGCCATCCTCCCATCTGTTTTCCCTCTTTCTCTTCCCATCCTTCCATTTTCCCTCTTTCTCCCCATCCTGCCATCTGTTTTCCCTCTTTCTCTCCCCATCCTTCCATTTTCCCTCTTTCTCTGCCATCCACCCATCTGTTTTCCCTCTTTCTCTCCCCATCCTTCCATTTTCCCTCTTTCTCTGCCATCCACCCATCTGTTTTCCCTCTTTCTCTCCCCATCCTTCCATTTCCCCCTCTTTCTCCCCATCCTGCCATCCATTTTCCCTCTCCCGATTCAGGCCCACCAGCCCCAGCTCCCATTGCTGGCCACTGCTGCTTTTCCTGATGAGCAGCAGGGCCGGAGCTACAAAAAGAAGAAGCGCTCAGCTGACTGAGCTGAGCGCCAATGCAAACGACGACTCACTTGACGAGAAAAAAATGTTTTTTAAAAAACGCGGCACCGCAGGCAGCCTCGAAGCATTGGCTGCTGGCTCTGCAGGCTCCGCCCGTCTCTTACGTCACTGCCCCTGGAGCGAAGCAGGGGCAGTGACGTAAGAGACAGGCGGAGCCTGCAGAGCCAGCAGCCAATGCTTCAAGGCTGCCTGCGGTGCCGTGTTTTTTAAAAAGATTTTTTCTCGTCGAGTGAGTCGTCGTTTGCGTTGGCACTCAGCTCAGTCAGCTGAGCGCTTCTTCTTTTTGTAGCGCCGGCCCTGCTGCTCATCAGGAAAAGCAGCAGTGGCCGGCAATGGGAGCTGGGGCTGGTGCCGGCGCAGGCCTGAAGGAAAAGTGGGTGGGCGGGCCAGAGCTGAAATTGGGTGGACCCGTAGCTATGCCCCTGGCCGGCCCTGCTGCTCATCAGGAAAAGCAGCAGTGGCCGGCAATGGGAGCTGGGGCTGGCGCCGGCACGGGCCTGAAGGAAAAGTGGGTGGGCGAGCCAGAGCTGAAATTAGGTGGGCCTGGGCCAACCCAGGCCCACCCGTAGCTATGCCCCTGCCCTAGGCACTGGGACATGCAGGTTCCCCCTCCAGCTGAGGGGTTCCCAGACCTGCCAACTTACCCAGTTTCAGTGGGGACATTTTAGGCCAGTCCTAGATTTCATACAACTCTATCCTAGGGAAAGGGGGTGGGATTTTGGTATTCTGCCTTTCTGTGGTTACAATGAAAGCGGTTTATTTATTATACACAGGTACTCATTTTGCACCTGGGGCAATGGAGGGTTAAGTGACTTGCAGGGCTGCTGAGAGACTGAGCTGGGCCTGGGCCAGGACTGCCGCCCCCACCCACAGGATCACTGTCATTACTGCTCCCCCCCCTCCCCAGAATTGCCACCTGCCCGCTCAAACTGCAAATATCTTGGCTGGTGGGGATCCCGAAGCTGTGCGGCCTGAGGGGAAAAGCAGCCACTTGGCAGGCAATGCGGCAGAGGAAGGAGCAGCACTGGAGGAAGACCTCTCTGCTACCGGGGACTGTGGGGGACCCCCACCAGCCAAACCAGAGGTTCAGGGTCCTCCCCAGCCTCCAAAGGGGGCCCAGCGCCGGAGTTTTCTCTCTCCTGCTCCTGTTGGGACGTGATCACCTGGGTCCCGTCAGGAGCAGGACAGAGAGAGAGAGAGAGAGAAAGAGACCCTGGTGCCGGGCCCCCCTTGAAGGCCCGAGCCCGGGAATTTTACCCCCCCCCCTTTCTTGGCAGCCCTGGGGACTTGCCCAGAGTCACCTGCAGTGGGAATCAAACCAGGTTTTCCTGGTTGTCAGGCCACTGCACTAACTATTATGCTACTCCTCCAGCACTGATTAAATGGGTAGAATCAAGGACTACAAATACCATGCTGCACTGGATCTAGAAGCCGAAAACCAGAACTGGCTTCGAAGGTCTCCACTCACTGTAACTAGGTAATTTGGCAGTTCTGGTGAGTTGCTGCAGGCGTAAACAGATCTCTTGATGCTGCGCTGGCCACCCTAAACTAAGGCTGGAACTATGTAGGATCACTACTTACAGTGATGGGGCAGGCTTCTGGTGATGGGGCGCCGGACCCTAGCTGCACACTCTGCCAATTGGGAAGCCCACCCCTTCCTGAATACTCTGTCCCTAATAGTGTCACTGTCTCTCTCCCTCATATTCACTCTCTATCAGCCAGCTGCTTCTTCGTTCCCTGTATAAGATCACAGTAGATCTTCCACCTTCACTCCCCCAAAACCCATCTGCTGTCCCCCTCCCCTCCTGCACTGGACAGTGATCTACCCCTTCCAGTCTCAGTCAAATTAATTGGTTATTGTTCCAGTGGAGGGCAAGGAGAAGAAGCCTGCCATTCAGTGCTGCCTGGCCTCATTCCAGTCTTTATTTACTCTCTCCTCCCTGCATCCTGCATGAGAATCCGGAACAGAGGCAGTCAGAGACATGAAACTGTGAAACTCAGAGCTGCCAATTTACCCATTCCAGGAGGGAGACTTTTTGGCCAGTCCGGGATTTCTGCCATTCTCATCCTGGTGCATTATGGGACCTGAAGCACTGATTTCAACGGAGAGAATCACGGACTACAAATACTATACTGCAGCTTCCAGTTCCAGTCATGGACAGCATGCAGAGCTGCCAAGTTACCCATTCCAGGAGGGAGACTTTTTGGCTGGGCCTGGATTTCTGCCATCCTCATCCTGGTGCACACGTGCACTATAGGACCTGAAGCATTAATTTCGATGGATAGAATCCTTGACTACGTCATGCAAGGTTCCATGTTAGGAGTCACAGACCAAGAAAGGGATCTAGGTGTCGTCATTGATCATACATTGAAACCTTCTGCTCAGTGTGCTGCTGCGGCAAAGAAAGCAAATAGAATGTTAGGTAATATTAGGAAAGGAATGGAAAACAAAAATGAGGATGTTATAATGCCTTTGTATCGCTCCATGGTGCGACCGCACCTCAAATATTGTGTTCAATTCTGGTCGCCACATCTCAAAAAAGATATAGTGGAATTAGAAATGGTGCAGAGAAGGGTGACAAAAATGATAAAGTGGATGGGACAACTTCCCTATGAGGAAAGGCTAAAGCGGCTAGGGCTCTTCAGCTTGGAGAAAAGGCGGTTGAGGGGAGATATGATAGCGGTCTATAAAATAATGAGAGGGGTTGAACGGGTAGATGTGAAGCATCTGTTTACGCTTTCTAAAAATACTAGGACTAGGGAGCATGCGATTATGCTACAATGTAGCAAATTTAAGATGAATCAGAGAGAATATTTCTTCACTAAACATGTAATTAAACTTTGGAATTCGTTGCCAGAGAATGTGGTAAAGGCGGTTAGCTTAGCGGAGTTTTAAAAATGTTTGGACGGCTTCCTAAAGGAAAAGTCCAAAGACCATTATTAAATTGAACGTGGAAAATCCACTATTTCTGGGATAAGCAGTACTTTTTTGGGATCTTGCCAGGTATTTATGACCTGTATTGGCCACTGTTGGAAACAGGATGCTGGGCTTGATGGACCTTTGGTCTTTCCCAGTATGGCAATTCTTATGTACTTATATAAATAGTACACTGCTTTGGGATGTAAATTTAAAACCAGGACCAGCCAAAAAGTCTCCCTCCTGGAATAGGTAACTTGGCAGCTCTGCAGCATGGCAGCTTAAGCGTGGAGCTCTCTCTTTTCTACCCAGATTATCATCGCAGCAAATCACCTTGTCATCCCAGCTGCTGTTCTTTTCAATATTATTTTTTATGATGAAATCTACAAAAACTGAAAATCAGTTCAATTTGGCCTCCGGTCTTAAACGCTACAAATCCGACTTAATTTCTCCTGACAAACCTGTTGGATCTACACAGCGGCGTACTAAGGGCGGGGCGGTGGTCCGTCCCGGGTGCACGCTGCTGGGGGGGGGTGCAGAGAGCAGCCGCGCGCCTGTCGGCTCTGCTGGTTCCCTGCTCCCGCTGCACCGGAACAGGTTACTTCCTGTTCCAGGGAAGAGGGAGCAGGGAGCCAGCGGAGCTGAGAGCCGTGCGGCTGCTCCCAGCAGCTAAAAATGCACCCGGGGGGGGGGGGGGGGGGGGGTTCGCATCGGCGATCCACGCCGGGTGGCAGCCGACCTGGGATCATCACTGGATGTACAGTTTCCAGGAACACTGAAGACACAGTAGTATCTGAACTTAAATCTATTAAAGACATTCCTTACTCACATACTGAATTATTCTGTGACATGAGAAAGGGGATTGAGAAAATACATGCTACACTTGCAGCTTCTTAATTGTATGCTGAGGCCTTAGAGAAATGCAGGACAAACGTGGAAGCTGTGTTGCCTCTAACTGAATCCAATGCAGACGCCATTAAAGGCCTAAGAGAGGATATTGAAGATTTAGGGGGCCTTTTATTAAGCCACGATAGTGTTTTTTTAGCACGTGCTAAATGCTAGAGATGCCCTTAGGAATATATGGGTGTCTCTAGCATGTGCTAATCATTAGAGCACAAAAAACACTACCAAAAATTAGTAAAAGACCCCCTTAGTGAAAAGTTCCTGTAGAAATAATATAAGGATCTTAGGTCTTCCAGAAGGAGTAGAAAATCAAAATATGATGTCTTTTCTGACAGATTGGTTACTTGGATTATTGAAAATTGATTTCGCTCGAGCCCTTGAAACTGAAAGTGCCCACCAGTCACCATTCCGCCAATCAGCTAATACGTCACACCCTAGGCCTCTGGTGGCAAAAATCCTGTGATACTCACAGGCCCTTCAAATCTTCATGCCTGCAAAAGATAAGCCTTCTCTACTACTACTATCATGGCAAGAAAATATTTATTCTACTAGACCTAGCAAAATCCACCGCTATGATAAGGAAAGCATTTCTAACTCTCAGACAAGATTTGAAAGATTTGGGAGCCTATTTTGCACTAATGCTATGTTATAAATATTTGCCACAATATTTCCTATTAGGGTTCAACACAGATTACAATAAGAGAAATAATATCAAAAATATCCTCTAAGCTAATCCAGATCATTTACAAAAAATAAATAAGTTTTCAAGTTTTTACAAATTAAAAAATAAGAACAGGATCTCTTGATTTGAATTGGTAGACTATTCCAAATTTTAACACCTAAATATCTAAGGGCCTCTTATCAAGCCACTCTAGCAGCTTCTGGTGCGGTAATGCCGACAAAGTCCATTCACATGGGAACTGCTAGCGAAGCTTGATAAAAGAGGCCCTAAAGAATATTCCAGATACTTTTTTAAATTGAACCCCGTTAAAACTTGGAAAAGCTAGGATTACATTTTGGGCACATCGGGAGACCATTATTTAAAAGTACACAAAAATTTGTCAAACCATCTGAATTTTGCCCTGTTAAAGATTTACAGATTTATGTGTAGAATAATGTACCCTGCAAGAATGAAAATTACGTACAATAACTGTACCACCACTTTTAAAGAGCTTAAATTTCTACATGAGTGGATCATGCAAATGAAAACGGGATGACTTCTTTATAAAATGCGTCTTAAATGTCTGCCTTACACTAAACTCTCAACTGATTCCACTGATCTAGAACCCATAAGATCTACACTCGTTGCTTTCCTTGCTTTAGATAAGACCTTACCAACTCCTTGCTGGCAGTTTATGACTGCATCCATTTGGCGTAATACCAAAATAACGATAGATAATAAAACCATATATGGGCAATCTTGGGGCTCTGTTTACTAAGGTGTGCTAGCATTTTTTGCGCAAACACAAAATTAGGGTGCACTAACTGTATAGGCGCCCATAGGAAAATTGTGGGTACCTACACAGTTAGTGTGCGCTAAAAGCACTAACGCGCCTCTAGCGCGGATTAGTAAACAGGGCTCTTGGTGTCAACTTGGAATATGGTCCTTAAATCAAATTATTACTGAGAATTCATTTGTATCTTTTCAATTTTTAATGAATTGCTAACTTGACTGGCTGCTGTGCTCAATGAGATATTCTTACTATGGGATAGCATGCTAGTACATTTTTACTCTCCAAAGGAAAATACATCAGAAGCTCAGTCTGTGGAGTTTAGTTTCTACCACAGTAGCTGGGCGAACCTCCTCATTGGTCTTTGCATCTTACTTATATATAGTTTTTTGTGTATATTTCAAGAATTTTTCTCCTTCCAACTTTCACTAATTTTTGTTAGTGTTGTCATATGATTTAAACAGGCACTTATCTGAATGCGTCTTTCTACTTGTACGGTGAGCTAGATAGAGCGCTTCCGTTTCACTTTTCTGCTTCGTCGGGAGCTACACCTGCGATATTTTAGTTTCAGAGGAACCTGAATCAAGAATAAAGTTTCATGAGTAGAAGTTTTTACGAATGAAGCTTTCATGGAACTTGTAGTTTGCCTATTGTAAAGTCTTTACCTTTGTTTGAGTGCCCACTTTCTCCTTCTGCCGTGATGACAACCCATTACAAAATGGCGTCTATCCTCTTTTATAAGGACACCCATTTGTGTAAACCAATCATCTGTTCCCCCTATCTTCTAAGTTTTAAAGGGAACAATTTCATAATTGGATATAATTACAACATAGTATTAAAAAGGGTCTCCCTAATGTATCACACTTTAAACCAATTTCCAATCTAGAAAAAGATTGTAATTTGGCCATTATACTTGGTCATACTAACTCATATGTTTATAAGAAAATGAGAAATAAATTGTTTCCTCTTAGTTCATCTTTAAAAACAAAGGGCCTCTTTTACCAAGCTGTGCTTGCAATCCCAACTTGGCAATGCTGAAATTCACTTTGAATGGGCTTCGTCGGCATTGCTGCGTGGGAATCACTATCACAGTTTGGTAAAAGAGGCCCAAAATGAGAAGCGGATTCCAATTGGCTTGGTACTGACATGGAATGGCAAAATTATTTTCATTGTCTTAACAGACCCACTCTTTCCTCCAGCATCACTCAAACATTATACTTTGTAATCCACAGAGCACCTTGAACCCCACATACCCTTTTACCAAAGGGCGGTAGGGCTACCATGAACTTGATGTGTGGCAATTTAGCCCTACTGCAGGGCTCATCCAGGAGCCCACTGGTAGTTCTAGTTTTCCCGCACACTATTTCTGCTGCTAGAAAATACCTTTGTAAAGGCTCCAGCAGTAAGTGGCTGCGTGGCAATTTTTAAATTACCGCACGGCCATTTACTAGCTCTTTAAAAAAAAGGCCTTTCTATTGGCAGTGGTTAAAGGTGGTGCAAGACAATCCCATGCGTCAACGCCACCTCAGGCCATCTTTTACCACCATTTGGTAAAAGGGCTCCAAAATGTATAAGGCCTGGTCTTTCACAAGCACTGGCAGTGTATCAAGTGTCTAATAAATTAAACTAAGGGCCCTGTTTATTAAGGTGCGCTAGCATTTTTAGTGCATGCTAAACGCTAGAGACACCCATATATTCCTATGCTAGTGCGCCTATAGCAAGGCTTAGTAAACAGGACCCTAAGGGACCCTTTTACTAAGCTGTAGTAGGGCCTACGCGCATGCAGCATATGCCAAAACGAGACTACCATCAGGCTAGCATGCCCCCCCTGGCAGTAATTTTGGATTTGGGGCATGTTTAGACGGAAGGCTGCCTGCCTCAGGGGTCAAAGTGCTCTGTCAGCTGTAAAGTGGAGAGATGGTGTTGAAACAGCATACAAATCCAGCAACAAAAGTTGACCCTCAGTTCTATGCAATACATCTCGTGCACGTTCATTGTGGGTATCCTGAAAATAAGGCTGCCAACTGGATCCAGATTCATAGGACAGGGTTGATTGATCCCAGTCCTGAGATTACCTCAGTGCATGCTGGGACTTGTAGTATTGCTGTGCTTAGGAAATGCAGTAGGAAAATCATAACTATAGGCCCCTGCATGCAATGAGGTAAATTCAGGGCTGGATTAACCCTGTCCTGCAAATCTGGACCTAGTTGGCAGCCTTACCTGAAAACCCGAGAAGCTTGTGATAGTTGTGGAGTAGAGTTGCTTCGCCTTGCTTTAGTGCTTGTATAAAGCTACACTATCCTACCTTCTGCTCTTTTCAGTTTGAGCACTAACACAACAGTCGCTTTTTTTCCATTTTTATTTTCTTACCTCTGTATATAGCCCTACTATATGTTCTGGAGGTTTTCAAAAAGCTAACTGAGAGCTACCAACTGTTCCAGGAGGCACATTTTAGACCAAGTCCAGTGTGCTATTTGTAGTCCCTAAATCCACCCACTGAAATCAGTGCTTGCCAGCCCCAGGATGCACCAGAGCAGGGTTGTCAGAAATGCTGAAATGTCCTTACTGGAACTTGGTAAATTGTAAGCTTTACTGACTTCTAATAAGGGCAAATGCAATTAAATTGTTTTCATATCTAAATATTTGACCACACACATGTAAGGTGCAGTGTGTCTAAACAGGCTAATCAGTGCTTTCCAAACGTGGCTGCCCTGGGGGTGGGGGGCACACAGGTTTTCAGGATATCCACAGTGGCAATGCAGAAGTAAATCTGCATCACTTGAAGCTCCAACATATCATATCTCCTGTATATTCATTGTAATTACCCAGAAAATCCTGCTGATTGTGGGGGCCTCAGGGCAGGTTTGGAAAGTCCTAATAGCTTTTTGCATCACTTTTATTTTTTTTAACATTTCCTTACGTTGAAGCAATCAAACTTGTGCTACCAGAAGTTGGAGAAGCATACCTGTGTGAGTATACAGCTACCTCAAACTGCCATGTTACCCAGTTCCAGAAGTGAGACAGTAGGCTAGTTAGTAGTACTGGACTTCTGAAAACCTCATCCTGTTGCATTATGGGTCCTCCTGCAGAGCTCATTTTAATAGGCAGAATCAGGCCCTACAAGTGCCACTGTCACACTGCTTTAAGATTTAACTTCAACCAGGGGTGGCCGACTTATGAGCTCTGAACTATGGGCCAGTGAAGAGTACTGAAAAGCCAGTGCTTCCCTTGCAGGCTTTTCATTTTTTCATGCCCGGATAGTTACATTTTGTTTCCCCTTCCCCTGGATTAAGCTGTTGCGCAATCACTAGAAAGGAACTCCACACATTTCCGGGGGTCCTTCAAGCTTATCAGCTGAGGATAGTAGTGATTGCATGTTCCTGTGCACAGGGAGAGATCCTGGGGCAAGCAGTGAGAGAACACCCAGGGGCCATTCCCTTCCCCGGGCCACCCTACTTCGTCTGCTTACTGTGCAAACACTGCCCCTCCCTTGCAGCCAAATGGACATTTCCCTGCAGGTTTTTCCCACGAGAAAGTCTATTGCGAGGTAAGTGTGTGTGTGTCTGTCTGACCCGCCCATAGGGCAAAGGTTCCTGCTGCTCTTCCTCGGCAGTGTAGGCACTGCAGGTTCTTCTATGTTGCCTCCCCTCCCTAACTGCAGGACAGCAGAAGAGGTGCTGTGGTTCAAGTAGGTGAAGTGCTGCTCGTTCAGAATGAACAAAGCTAGTTTAGCACAATCTTTTTAAACAATGCTTTGGGAAATGTGAGATTATTTCTGTCGGCTATGCGAGGTGGGAGTGGATTTCTGGATGATGAGATCTCTCTCTATAGGCATCGAGTTGCACTTGCAGGATATTTGGGGTTGAAACTTTGTGGAGGGACTCCCGCAGATCTGGCTTTTACACCGTCCCCTTTGTGGAGGGACGGTGAAAAAAAATTAAGTTTGAAAAGGTTTGTGATCGAATCCGGGAAAATCCCGAGGATCCCGCAGATCTGGCTTTTACACCGTCCCGCTTTTACACCGTCCCCTTTGTGGATATAAAAGGGCATACTTTATATTTTAAAGAGCAGGAGAGGGTGCAGTGTTTTAAACTCAGCAAAGAAAGGTTAATTAAACATTTTTTTGAAAGGTGATATACCTTGTTTTATTTATTTATTGGAATAACTTCATATAGTAATAAATAGAAATAAAAAGAAAGGAAAAATGAGGTCATACCCTCTATTGGACTAACGTAAACATTTTTTTTTTACAAGCTTTGGAACGCAGAACCACTTCCTTTAGGTCAGGTATGACTAAAAGGTGACAATATCAAAATAATATACAAGTGAAACATGAAACGCATTCCAGTGACAGTCGAAAGGGGGGAAGGGAGGAGCCCGAAGCAGGAAGAGGTGGATGAGTGAAAAGAACGTGACAATGACAAGCGGTATAACTTTATGGTTTGTAATGTGATAGGAAACTCAGATCCGTGTTGAATCCTGTCAGGTGTCAAATATTCCATCATCTTAAATCCAAATGTACTACATTCCTGGATTGTTTTAAAGGTAGTATTCTGCCGATAAAATTACTGATGTAGTACTAGAGCTTTACTCCCTTCCTCAGGCTGTCACATGCTGCCCCGCTGTCTTGGTGGTGTTTTTTTTTTTTTAACTTTTAATTTTTGCAGGGAGTTCGTCTTGCCTTTTTCTGATTGCTAGTTTTGAGCACAGTTCATCCCCCCCTCCTTTTTCTTTTCTTCTGTTTTGTGCCCCAGGAAGGGGATTTTTTTTAAAATTTGCCACTGGGCATACATTGTCTGATTTGTTTTCCTGCCATTGCTGCTCTTCAGGACTCCTGTGGTCCCACTGAATCTTATTACATCTGTAACCCAAGGTAAGCTGCTTCTGTTAGGGAGAGTGCCACCAATACAGTAGCCATCTCCTCTTTTGTCTTTGCCCCTTGGAGAGTTTTGTGATTTGATTTGTAGAGGTTTTATAGTTGATGCCCTTGGTGTTTGTCACAAAATGCCAAGCCACCTGCCTTGGGTTGCCCTGCAGCCACTTAGACGGTCTATCCCCAGCACAGCTCGGGTCCGCCTGCACCTGCCGCTTGAGCTCTACATTAGCCCTCCTCCCACTCTGGGTGAGTCTCCCGCTCTCAAATTATCCCCAGTGATTTCTAGGTTACTGCAGGCACTCACAGACTCAACACACAAAACCACCAGTCCAGACAGCAGAGTCAACTGAAAATTGTTTATTGTCCTAAAAATATGGAACAGTGAAACATACAAAGTGCAATAAGCAGAACAATAACGGGTAACTGAAATATGGATCAATTATAACACTAACTAAACATTTGTTTACTTTCTAAAAGTACCAGGGACAATCAGGGCATATAATTGTTCACTGAGCCTCAGCAAAGAGATCCTGCTCGCTTTTTTTTTCTTCTTGCTTAAGACTTGGGGAGGGGGGGGGAAGCCAGTAAAATCCAAATGAATTGAGCAATCCGAGCCCAGAACAACAATGTTTGAAAGTATACTGCAGACTGCCTTTCTGCACATTGTGTTTCCAAAAGACTTAAAGAAAAACAGCCTTGGATCTGCAGCAACTTCAAAACATGTAAGCCACACTGAGCCCGCAAATAGGTGGGAAAATGTGGGATACAAATGCAATTAAATAAATAAATAATTTAATTTTTGTTCTAAATTGCCTCCCACCCAACTCTTACCGAATCAATCACTCTCCATTTTATGTCTTGAATAGAATGATTCCCCCCCAGTGTTTAACTAGTGGGGCTTCTTCTGATCGTGTTGTTATTTTCGATTGGTGTTCATTGGCTTATTTTTACTGATCTTGAAGAACGTCCAACGTACACTTTGTCACATGGACATATTATGTAGATTACATTAGATGTAGCGCAAGTAGTATTACTTCTGGCTTTGATCTTTATGTTTGTTTGAGGGTCAGTCCATTCCTCCCCTTGTATAGTATATTTTATAAATGGATTCTAGTTGGGGATACACAGAGTCTAAATCCCGCTCTGACTCTACCAAATTTCATCCCCCTTCTACTCATATCACTTGAAAACAATTAACGAAATAACTAACTTTCGCAAATGGTTGAAAACCTATCTCTTCACCAAAGCCTACCACGAGAATACAAAACTAACTACAACACATCACCACTCCTCCCTTATCACGATTGTCTCTTTCTACAATTGCTTGATTAGATCGACTTGTGATCCTTGTTATCTTTGTAACACCAATTGTAACTTTGAACCCTGAAACGGTGATGCCATAACAGGTCTTTGTAAGCCACATTGAGCCTGCAAACAGGTGGGAAAATGTGGGGTACAAGTGCAATAAATAAAATAAAAATAAATACCAACTGGTGGCCAAACTAGAGAAATACACTTCAGGAAATAATTAAGGCAGTTTTACAGGCTTAAAACACACTGTTCTATCACAGTGGTTTATTTATTTATTTTTGTGGGAGCTTTGTTTTCCTATGTTTTATTAAGGGCTCCTTTTATAAGGCACACTAGCTATTCTGGTATGACAAATGTGACAAAGCACAAAAAAGGCGGAAGATAAACCAAAACAGACCAAAAACAAGGGAGTAAGAGCGCCAGAAAAGTTTAATAGGACCCTACACGGTCCGTGTTTCGGCCAACAGGCCTTCCTCAGGGGTCCTGAATCTGACGTTTACAGGTACACCTCCAAAATATTCATGAAACAAAAAAACCAAAATATGCTAGGACCAAGGAGGCTTCGTTGCATTAGCCACCAGTGGCGTAGCCACAGATGGGCCTGGGCCCACCCTCTTAGGGCTCAGGCCCACCCAACAGTAGCACATGTTTAGTGGTAGCTGGTGGGGATCTCAAGCTCTGTCAACTGAAGAGTTCCCCCTGATAGCAACAAAAATGCTACTCTCCACAATATTGTCACCTGCACAAGCTCAGTTTTCAGCACATGCCTGCTGCAGACTGCCAAGATGCAAAAAAGTGTTTTCCTGCCAGCTGAGAGATTTTTTTGGGGGGTGGGGGGAGAACACTTGGTGCCTACTCACTTCTTGCCTAGGCCCACCCAAAATCTGTTGTCTTGCTACGCCCCTGTTAGCCACTAGCGCGACTTTGTAAAAGGAGCTCTAAGTAAGGTGTGAGAGTTATTATTCCCTCCTCTCCCTCCCCCCAGTGGTTTGTCTTTTTATAATATGGCCTTCAAAGAGGAGAAAAAGTCTTCTCTGATCCTCTAGTTTTTGCAAAAACTGGCTGGGCCCACTGAGATGTTTGCTCCTGGAGCAGAAACAGAGAAAGAAAAGCTGATTGTGCATATGCTTAGTGTGCAAGAACTGTGTGTTTGAATGGAAACCTCAGAGTGGCGATTTATACAGTGCCATTACCCTGCAGATCATACATACTCCTAGAGCCAGTGGATCCTAGCAGGTAACAGTGTGAGGGTACCAGTAAATACACTGACCTCTACTGGTCAGCGTAGGACAGAGACACGTAAATAATAGCTTTAGCACTCTGGAAATAAGCCAGTGGCATAGCCACAAGTGGGCCTGGGTGGGCACAGGCTTACCCATTTCGGGCTCAGGCCCACTCAACAGCGGCACATTGCTGTGGTAGCTGGCAGGGATCCCCAAGCCCCGCAAGCTGAACATCTCCCGAAAAGGTGCCCAGAAACACCTGTGCTCAGCTCAGCAGTTGGTGGTGGCTTCCTGAGCCGCTGACGCTGGTACTCTGTGCATGCTCAGTTTCCACAGAGCAACCAAAGAAGAGTGACAAAAATGATAAAGGCAATGGAAATAACTCCTCTTGTATGAGGAAACGCTAAAGAAGTTAGGGCTCTTCAGCTTTGAAAAGAGATAGCTGAGTGGAGATATGATTGAGGTCTACAAAATCCTGAGTGGTGTAGAATGAGTAAAAGTGATTTTTTTTTTTAACTCTCTCAAAAAGTACAAAGACTAGGGGACACTCAATGGAAATACTTTTAAACAAATAGGAGGAAATAAGTTTTCAGTAAAATGAATAGTCAAGCTCTGGAACTTATTGCCAGAAGATGTGGTAACAGTGGTTAGCATATCTAGGTTTAAATAAAGGTTTGAACAAGTTCCTGGAGGAAAAATCCATAATCTGCTATTGAGATAGACATGGGGAAGCCAGTGCTTGCTCTGGGATTGGTAGCATGGAATGATGGTACTATTTAGGTTTCTGCCAGGTATTTGTGACCTGTTGGAAATAGATGGACAATCGGTCTGACTCAGTATGGCTATTCTTATGTTCTTGTGTTAGTAGTATATTTTGTACCATGAGTCTGATATGATCAAGCTTTGCAATACACTGGTTATATTGGGGGGGGGGGGGGGGGGGGGGGGGGGCTGTAACCCCCTACAACAGTAAATAAATCCTGAAGCCCACTCTCTCTTCTTCTGGACCTTCCTTCCTTTCTGTCCTAGTTGATCCCTCTTCTTGCCGTTATAACTCAGGTGAGAAAGTTATGTGTTCAATCGTGACATTCACCAAGGGGTGACATGTAAATAACAAATTAACCTTAAAATGCTTAGGCTAAACAGTTGACTTCTCAGTGGCACTATATGTATATATTATACATTTTAAAATTAAATGGTGGCTGTGCCGATTAATATTGACCTCAAAAGTGAGAGAAAATAGAGAGGCTTAGGGGGGGAAGTTAGCAACATGGGCTACCATTAAGATGGGTTGTTTTACCACAAATCGTGCAATTTTAGTTACGACCTAGTTAACAGTAAAATAACCTGTTGTAACAGTAGCCCATGCTGATAAAATTTCCCCCTTAGTGATATAATTGAATTACCTTTTTACTAAAGGTATTAGCATAATTTAATAGCTGTTAGCACTTGATGGAGCCTGTTTATTAACCAAACAAAACTACAGTAGTTCATGGGTGCTACACTGTTCATCAGACAGTCAAACAAATACCACCCAATACAAAAGAGTCAAAGTAATCTCAAAACAATGCATTTAATTTAAAAATGGGAAAAGACCTCAAGAGCAGTGACATAGCCAGTATTTTATTTATTTTTGTTACATTTGTACCCCACGCTTTCCCACTCATGGCAGGCTCAATGCGGCTTACATGGGGCAATGGAGGGTTAAGTGACTTGCCCAGAGTCACAAGGAGCTGCCTGTGCCTGCAGTGGGAATCAAACTCAGTTCCTCAGTTCCCCAGGACCAAAGTCCACCACCCTAACCACTAGGCCACTCTTCCACTCCATTATGGGGCCACGGGGGCCTAGGCCCCCATAGATTTGCTCCTGGACCCCCCTGCCTACGACCCTCTTGACCCCCCCCCACCGTCAACCTGCCGTCGCCTACCTTTGCTGGCGGGGGACCCCAACTCCCGCCAGCCGAGCCGAGGTCCTCTTCTTCCCAATCCCGCGCAAGGGTTCGTTCTAGTCTGACGTCCTGTTTCTGTGAGTCTGACGTCAAACTAGAATGAAGCCTTGTGCAGGATTGGGAAGAAGAGTGCCTCGGTTCGGCTGGCGGGGGTTGGGGTCCCTCGCCAGCAAAGGTAGGCGACGGCGGGTTGGCAGCAGGAAGGGGGGTCAAGAGGGTCGCCGGGGGGGGGGGGGGGGCTAAAATGTGCCCCCTCACCTCGGGCTCTGGACCTTCCTCCTGCCGGTCTGGCTATGCCCCTGCTCAGGAGACCTCATGAGGAATTTAAATGTTTCAATCCACTCACAAATAGAGGTCAGTTTTCTATCATCAGTCACAAAACCACAATTTTTATATGAATGTGCATCCCTGTTAGTGTTTTTAATCTTTGACAGACTTCACAAAAACTTAATTGCATAAAGTCATAGGGTCAAAAAAAAACCAAATCAAAAAACATCAAACTAACTGAGCACTTACCTTTGCCCAGAGCACTTGTCTTTACCCAATGGGGCCACCGTTTCATTTTGGTAACCAAGCTTCTTCAGAGGTTCAGTCTTGTGATAAATTCCAGCATCTGTTATTTACATTTCAGATCACCACACAATCAAAGATGGTGCCTACTTACCAACCCACAGTAAAGTTTTGACACATTATGGATGTTTGTTGCAAAACCAAATCAATGTGCATTGCTACACATTAACGCAGAAGAACTTAACTACACCTCCAGAGAGTTAGTTAAAATTAATGCATTTAGCAGTTTGCTCAGTAGTTAACGTGTTGCTATAGTTCGTGTTAACATCTGTGTCATACCACTTCCTTCTCCTTATTTCTATAGGGCCACTAGATAAACATGTCTAGATAAACAGGAGACTGTAAACCTTTTAGTGGGGACTATCTAGTCAAGACAGACAAATGGGGCAGGTACTTCTCTACCCTCCTCTTCACATTTAAATAGAATTCCACACTTGGTAACTGCAGGTCCATTGCTGATAATATAGAACATGATCTTCGTAGCACTGGAAGGAGTGTGGTTACTAATACGTTTCTGATAAGAGGTTATTCCTTCATTGGTTGTTTCTCTTTTATCTTTATGGTGAAGTTGGGGGGGGGGGGGAGAGTTGAGGGGGGAGTTGGGAGACCTATTAATAATGTAAAACTTGATGACGGATAATGTTGTATTGTTTATTTGTGTCAGCTGTTCAGATCTTGAAATGTCTCACAGGTCTTGTATATCCTGGTTGTCATCAATAAAAATGTTGAACCATAAATAGAATTCCACACTAGATGACTGATTAATGTAGGATGGGGGGGTGACGTTACAAGCTGCGTCTAGTTTTAGGTGGCAGGAAGGCGCAGGAATGGCCTCTTGAAGAGTACCAACTAGTGAAAAAGTAGGCACTATAGTTTTATGACTTGTATTTTGCTGGTGGATCAAGGGAGAAAGAAGGCCATAGAGGGCATGTGACAGGAGACAAGAAATCCAGCCACAGAGAAGCTGGGGGATCAAGGGAGAAAGGAGACCATAGATCAAGGGAGCAAACTGCACATTCTCTTTCCTCCTCCAAACTGACTACCTGTTCCTCTGGTCCTATTCTCACCCATCTACTCAACATTCTCTCTCCTACTGTCATCTCTTCTATCTGCCATATCCTCAGTCTTTCACTTTCCCCTCAAACTGTTCCTGATGCCTTCAAACATGCCGTAGTTACAGCACTCCTCAAAAAACCTTCATTGGACCCTACCTACCCTTCCAACTATTGCCCCATCTCCCTCCTCCCTTTCTTATCCAAGCTACTTGAGCATTCTATTCATCTCCATTGTCTTGGCTTTCTTTCATCTCAAGCTGTTCTTGATCCACTTCAATCTGGCTTTCGCCTTCTACATTCAACTGAAACAGCCCTTACTAAAGTCTCCAATGTCCAGTTCCAAAGATCTCTATTCTATCCTCAGTCTGTCTTCTGCTTTTGACACTGTTGATCACCATCTATTCCTTGATACGCTGTCCTCCCTTGTATTTTGGGGCTCTGTTTGTTCTTGGTTTTCTTCTTATCATTGAAGTATGCTCTGGTGGATCCTCCTCCACTTCTATCCCACTATGAGTTGGTGTACCTCAGGACTCTGTCTTGGGACTGTTTTTGTTCAACTATACTTCTTCCCTTGGTGTTGTGATCTCCTCCTATGGTTTTCAGTATCATCTTTATGCTCATGATTCCCAGATCTTCTTCTCTACACCAGAAATTTCAGCAGGAATCCAGACTCAAGTCTAAGCCTGTAATTTTTGTGATATGTTAGCAGTTAGCACTGCTAGTGGATAACAGCAAGATAAGTAGATGTCAGTAGTCACTAATGGACAGGTGGTTTAGGAAGGTTTTCATTGAGCAGTTAGAGGGGTGCTGGAACAAGAAAAGGTTAAGAACTCCTGCTGTAAAGGCTTCCTATCCTATCCTTCCCCACCCCCAGCATATTGGAAACTTGCATAGCAATTCTGAATGCCAATTTCACTTCAGATAGGATAAGCAAATCCTAGGATACACTATCATTTCCTTGTAGTCTAACCTTCCTTTTGGCTGCTTTTCAGCTCTAGCTCTGATCTTGCATCCAGACCTTGCCAGTGTTTTCTCAACCTTCAAAAGAGGGGGTATTAGTGTATTTCTTCAGCTTCTGTAAACTTCGTGCATAAATGGCAGAGTGCATAGTGCACTGAACTGTTTTCAAAAAAATTATATGCCTGTATTTCAGAATGAAGTTTCTTTAGAGGAAATACAGCAGTTGCAAGCAAGCTATGAACAGAGCAGCATTGACTGGCAGGGGTGAGACCTGCCCTAAGCTTCCTGGTTACTGGCCCAGAGGAGTGTGTGCAGGGATTGTGTGCACAATGCCTGCACAGATCCGGAATCAGATGTTCCACTCTAAGTACTGCAGGGGCTTCCTCTTCTAACGAGATTTGGTCAGATTTTCTTGTGCTCCTTTTCTGGCAGAACTATAATGCCTCAGCTAGATACGGAGAGAGATGAAGAGGTTTTACGAGAGGATTTAAAGTTTTACTTCATGAACCCCTGTGAGAAGTACAGAGCCAGACGTCAGATTCCCTGGAAGTTCGGGCTGCAGATTTTGAAGATTGTGATGGTGACCACACAGGTAAAAACTGTTTTATTCCTATTTTAAAACTACTTTTTTGGGGGTGTGGAAAACCTAAATCAACCTGCTCTGAGTGTTTGTTGAATTTTCTGCTCTCTCAACCGTGGTAACATTTTATGGTGAAATATATATTTATTCACAGTGTTAACACTTGCAAAACATACACCATATTGGGTAAAACACAGATAACATAGATACAAAAAGAAAACCTTGCTCATAAGGCAGTATACAAACTGGAATATCAACACTTTGATTACATTTTTTTCCAACAGTGACAATAATCCCCCCCCCCCCCCCCACCAACCCTTCCTTGTTTTCATGGTTAGTGGCAGAGGGCAATTTTCAAATCTCAGTATGATTTGAATGTTCAAAAGATGACTACGTGTCAAGGGAGTAAGAATGATCCAAAAATGTCCCCACGTTTGTTGAAAGAAGACACCAGGAAAAGATTGCGCCAGCCACCGCATTCTCACTTGAATAATCACGTGAGAATGCCAGGCTTGCATGGTTGGTGCCATAGGCAGAAACCAAGCCATCAAAATAGTTGTATTGTTATTTGAATAATTTTACTGCTGTAATTGCCTATTGCTCATGTTTGATCTATTCTTATTGTACACCGCCTTGAGTGAATTCCTTCAAAAAGGCGGTAAATAAATCCTAATAAATGAATAAAATAGGTATTAAAAAAAAAAGCTTTTACTCTTCTAGGAGTTGGGTTTTCCAAAACATAGGGCTCTGTGTACTAAAGTGCGCTAGCGTTTTTAGCGCACGCTAAAAATGATAGCATGCTTACACTTCAGCTTAGTAAACAGTTCCAATAGTATCCAAAGAGCAGCAGGGGGGTTCAGAGAAATTGTGCATGATCAGAGGTTCGATATAGTTGCAAGTAACTGATGCCAAAACATCAGTACCGCAGGGCAGTGCAAAAACATGTGGCCTAGTGTGGCATCATCAAACTGACACTTTGGGCATGCACTGGAATGGTTGAGGCCTGCTCGATTCACTAGTGGCCATGTTATATAACTCTGCCTAGATTTATGGATTGCTCACTACAAATGTGCTGTCTAAATTGATACATCTTAAACCTAAGTGGAAGAGGGTGTCTGTCAACACATGGTGAATGAGTATTGCCTTGGTATGGATATTTATTAGATAAATGGATTTACTAGGTTGAAACTTGTGTGGATTCCCGTGGGGAATACTGTTTTTAAGAATGTGCTGCCCACGAGAACTTTCTGTAGAGGTAACTCCTGTCATGAGAATATTTTTTTTTTTACAAGATTGTGGCATCAGTTTGTTTCTTATTAACAAAGTTTGATCAAATACGTTGCATTGACAACCTTGTGCAAACATCCAATTCAGAAATTCAGTCCAAAATGCTGCCTGTAATTGTTTACACAGAGAATATGGAATTGTACCCCTTTGGAAGAAGGATTACTTCCCACCCAACAGACTCTGTGCCAATCCATTTTGGAGAGTTTAATGTGATTGCTGAGTATCAGCTGATCTGCTAGTATATATCGGAGGGGACGTTTCAGTAGCCCCACTGACTCCATGGCTTAATTGCAAACCAATTTGTATAGCCTTCTGCTGTGTTCCCTGCCTCCCAGTCATAGCCCAGCCCTCCCACCTCTGTTCAGTTAGTTCCCTCCCTGTGGTTTCCAGGGAGCCTGATGTGGTTAGTGGAAAGCAGTGGCATATTGCTAGGAGAGAGTGGTGGATAAGTAATATGCATAGAGAGGCTTGTGTGTGGTGGGTGAGAAAGTGCGTTTGAGCATAAAGGTGAGCATGTGCATCCTGCTTGCGCATATAAACACAAGCCCTTTATAGAGTGTGTGTGTGTCATATCTATATCTATTCTACATATAGAAAGATTTTTAATATATATGTAATCTCTCGCAAATCTCTATATCTATCTATATATTTTTTTTTTGTTGCGGTTGGTTAGTTATTTTTCGGGTTCCGTTCTGAATGTTCCTTCGTTTGATAATAAAATAAATAAATAAATAAATATAGATGTGGTGGAAGTATGTTGGGCAATTGGTCTGACAATGTCAGGAGAGTTTTCTATTGTTTCCATTCCACTGCTGTGGTATCGTTCATACTGAGGTTCAGCTGGCTGGAGGCGGGGCTGGTGGTTGGGAGGCGGGGATAGTGCTGGGCAGACTTATACGGTCTGTGCCCTGAAGAGCACAGGTACCAATCAAAGTAGGGTATACACAAAAAGTAGCACATCTGAGTTATCTTGTTGGGCAGACTGGATGGACCGTGCAGATCTTTTTCTGCCGTCATCTACTATGTTACTATGTTATATATATATATATATATATATATATATATATATATATATATATATATGTGAGTGTGTGTAAACATGAGTGCTAGAGACCAATTTAGTGCTGGACTAGCGCCCGCATTTACTGGTGTACAAAAGGCCATACTGTGGGGAAACAATGATTGCGGGTAGGAACACTGCAAATGGCATGGAAAATGTGCATATGAGATAATTAAAAAAAACAGTGCGCCTCACAAGGGTGCTCCTACCGCTTTAAAACCTATGCAGCTCGGAGCTGGCATTAGGGTTTCTGAAGAAGGACACAGAAAAATTCAGCTGCATAACTCTTTGCTGGAGTTCCCTGGCCGTGCTTCGGGGCTCAACAGTACCACGGCAAACAATGTTTGACGGATATACAGACTTTACCCATGCCTTTAAAAGCTGTAATTTATGCAGGTCTGAAAGGAGTGAAATAATTTGCAATGGAATGACCCTCTCTCCAGGAAACTTTTTTTTTTTTTCATTCACTGTTCTCCATCTACTGCTGTATCTTCATTTTTGATTGAACTAGCTAGTTTTCTGCCAAGCAGTCTTAGAGATAAGGACAGTGCTGAATGGGCTCAACAGTACCATGGCAAAGAGGACATCTCTGTGCTCGAGCCCAGCTTCTGCTAGCCCATCCCCATCCCGTTGTGCACGTATGGGAAGGAGCCGTTCAGTATCGCTGCAGCAGCACAAGAAGGATTCACAGGTCTTGTGCGCATGTGCTGGGTACATCCCCCTTTACTTTCCAATGCTCAGCGCTAACAGCGTGCATAACATTTGCATATCATCAACATTGAGCAGTGGGGAGTAATTTTTTGGCGGTGTCTGGGTGGTGTGTTCAGTGCCGGAGTTTTGAGCAACTTGCCCTCCAGTGAATGTGTTCGCATGTGGGCCTGCCCTTTGCCCCTACTATGCAAATCAGGCCTACAGCAGTCTTTGCACATGACTCGGCATCCTTTTCCACAGGCTACCCATGTGGATAGTGAGAAGTTGTGTGTGATCTTTCTGAGATAGTGCAGGGAGAGCAGTATCCCCTGAACTGTGCGCTTGGTTCAGAATATCTGAAACAAGTGGGGGAAGCAGGATTGCCCAGCTGTCTGTGACTCATTTTTCTCTGCTAATGTGATGCTGCAGGATGTGAAAGAAGAGCCAGTGGTCATTCATACGCATTACTCAAAAGTTTTCATATTTTAAAATCTGGATAAACAAGGTTGCCTCTCATTAACAGACTGGTAAAGATTAAATAGGAACAAAGTTTTTGTATTCTTTTTCTGTATTGTGCAAGTTTTTTTTTTCTCAGCCATTATTTAGATAGTGTTTAAAAGGGGATTGCTGAAACAGTCGGTCACATGCTGCTCAGAATAATTTCATGAAGAGTTGAGTTAGACTAAGATGCACTTCGTACTCCCCCTGGCCCGGATATGAAGCTGTTACCCAAGTTTATCATTAATTGCACTCTGTCAACAGACCTCACCCATGTCATATGTATTCTTCAGCTATTCACCCAGTCCTAGTGTGCATTGAGTATTTCAAGCTCAGCTAACAGGAGATTTTATTTTATTTATTTTTTAAAGGAGGTTTTATTGATGATAATCAAGTAATCGCAAAACAAGACAAGGTGATTTGAGATGTACAAAATCAAGTAACGTTAGTGTGCTCCATTTACAATGCAGTAAAGAGTAAACAACAAACAATATACTCACTTTTTTTAAAAAAATTAAATCCTCCAAATATTTTCCCACTTATATAGCCCCCAAGACTCTCCCTGTCCCCTCCTTCCCCAAAGCCAGAAACACCCCTCCCTTCCCACATGGGTTCACAGATGCCGCATTAAGTTAAATTAAAGATCTTTCGGGAACCTCAGCCACAAGATAATACTAAAGGGGAGAGGGTTCAGCATAGGGAAGGAGGCGGCGGGGTCAGGAGGCCAAAGGAGGCGGTGAAGAGATGGGTTTTGAGCAGTGATTTGAAGGCAGAGAGGGAAGTTTTGGCACTTCTGCCGTATCTTGGAGATTAGTAGCAGGATAGACACTGCGCTGGGCTTTTATCATTTGTGGCCAAGTTCTGCACTGAGGTGGTGTCTTCCAGATTGCACCTCCCCCCCACCACTCAAAGATTTGGGCCTGCTTTGGGCAAATAGTAAAGATTCAGCCGAAACCATTATTCGTTGCTATGGTGAAAGGGAAGACTGCCTGCTATTTCGGCCCTTTTAAAAATACTTTTATAAAGATATTCACAGGCCTGAAAAAGAGAGACTTGCCATGCACCAGATGTGGAGCCCATCTGCAGGCTGCACTAGCCAAGGACACCAGCCCAAATACATTTTCTCCAGTTGAGCACAGGTGATATCCATATTTCCCTAATTGCTTCCTTTGGGAGAAAAAGTACATTTCTTATTTTCTTTTCCTCTTCTTGAAAAGCGTGACAATACTTATGTTCTTATGGGGCAGACCCCTGACTCCCACTCTTCTTGTGCTCCATCCCATGACATTGGAATGAGAACACAAAAAACTCCAGAAATAGTTTTTAAAAAGTTCCTTCTGACTGGCCTTTCGTAATGATGGAAGCAGGATCTTGTCTTAAGGGGAAGCTGTTTCCTGGTGCAGCTGAAACCCAGCTTGTATAAAGAGGGTGGTACTTTACTTTCCACTTGGACAAAGTAAGGTGGATTAGTACATAAGCATCGCCACACTGGAACAAGCTGAAGGTCCATCAAGCCCAGTATCCTGTTTCCAACAGTGTCAAATCTAGGTCACAAGTACCTGGCAAGATCCCTAAAGAGTAAACAGATTTTATGTTGCTTATCCCAGGAATAAACAGTGGATTTCCTAAGTCCATCTTAGTAATGGCTTATGGATGTTCTTTTAGGAACTTGTCCAAACCTTTTTTTAAACCCTGCTAACTGCGTTTACCACATTCTATGGCAATGAATTCCAGAGTTTAATTACATATTGAGTGAAGAAATATTTTCTCCTGTGACAATCTGTCTCCCTACTAGATTTTAGTTGGGATGGATTCTTTTTGGGATTCTTCTATGCTCCAGGACAAATCCATACATCTAATGTTTTAACTTGCTATCATCTTTTCTGTCTCCTTCATTGGTGTCAGATGAACACTCCTTCTGTGGACACTGCTGGACTCTTCCTTCCATGAGTGAGAGTGGACCAGTTGGACACTTAGTACAGCTTTTCTGTTTTTATAAAATGGTTCCATCTCAGTCAGGCATCCAGCTCTCTAACTAGATGAGTTGGTGAAAAAACTCCTTCTCTCTTGCAGAACTCACAGGAGAGGTCTGTAAGGTTTTCATATCCTGTACTGGCAAACCAGTACCAGCCAAGGCACACAGTATTCTCCAATAGAAGACACCAGATCACAAACCCTGTGGGGTGTGTTTTGCACATCTTGGTATTTTGTTTCATTCAGCACCTCTCTTCTCTGTGATCAGAGTACAAACCCATTTTCTCTTATCACAGTGGCTTTTACTGACTGTCCTTCATGTCCTCCATTGTACGCAGGCATGTCTCATGTATATTCACTAAGGATACTGTGAAAACCTGAGCATTAGGGTGGTTTTTTCTGGTGCACAATTCCAGTGGTGTTTCTCAGCACTGGCGTTTTAAGCATCTGGGCCTCTGTAAGTGCTGGGTGCATTTCCCTGTTGAACATTTAAAGCCGAGGCAAAGAAGTATTTCTGAGAGTATACCAGAAAAGTGTGCAAGAAAGAAACATTTGTGAAGAGTGTTTTTCTCCCATCTTGTTTCATTTTTATTAGGGTCCATGAACGAACACCTCTGTGATCAGACTACAATAGAAATTAACTAGATCCTTCATTGCTGGCAGGGGCTGTACTAGAGTAGACCAGGCCATGTCCCTTGTCCTCAGCTGCTGATGGGATGACCTGTGTCAGTGGCTTGGGCATCTCTTTAACTTCAGCAGCTAATAGCTGCCCGAGAGAGGAAGACGTTTGGGGGGGGGGGGGGCAGTCGGCCACCTGTGCCAGCATCAACATTCTGACTGGTAATCTCTTTAGGAAGTGCTGGCTCACAAGCTTTAAAAATGCTCACAGTGCAGCTCCAATGATGTGTTCTTTGGTTTTGTTGCATTTCAAATGAGAATCGGTGCAAAACAAATGTAAAAAAATATATATTCTGAGTGTGTTCCACGATATTCTTAAATGACTGCAGATTCCTTGTCAGCTGGTTCCAGCCTTTTCCTGGAAGTTAGGTTCCAGAGTGTGTCCTGGGAGGATGAGGTCAAATGTTTGCTTCATGGCGTTTACCATTTCGGAGTCCCTAAGGTTCAACATTGTCTGCTATTCTTTTTAATATTCGTTTTGGTCTTTAATCCAATAACATAGCGTGGTTCTCTTTATTTATGCAGACTGTAAGCAGATAATTTTTGCTACTACTATTCCTCTATTCTTGTCTAATGGGAAAATCGGCACAAATCTGTTGGAGACGTTTCTTGGTGGTTGGAGTTCAGAAATTGAAACTGAATCCAAAGAATCAGGGTCCTATATTCAAAATGATTTAACAGGGCAGGAGAGGCTCCTGCCTGGTTAAGTCACATTGAGCAGGTCAGGAGGGGATATTCAGTGGCACTTAATTGGACAGTGCTGCCGCATATCCCCTCTGACTGCCACACGATCTGGTGGCAGAGTCTGGGAACAGCTGGGATTTATGTGGACACTGTTCATATCCATTGTCAGTGCCTGCATTGCCAGCCAGGCAAGTAGAACCGCTTAAATAGTAGTCCTGTCTTTGCCTAGTTAGCAGTGTGGTAGGGCACTGAATATCGGCCATACCGCATTACTTCCGGGTACTGCCGCTGACTTGGATATGGTCTGGCACTGAACATTGGGTCTAAATTAGTTGACGGCTATAAAACTACTGACTGCCGTTGGCTCAGTAGTGTCCTGCAGGAACTTTATGGGTTAGAAAGCCATTTTGTGGTAGTAGGTAGTAGCAAATAGAGATACAAATGAGATGAGGAAATAGTGTGGGAAGGCATTTTTGCCTTCTTGACCCAAGCATGTTCAGTTTTAGTTTCTCTGACTTTTTTTTGTTTGTTTGTTTTTGGGGACTGATGTCAATTCAACAGCTTGATAGCTCTGAACGGTGATTTTGAAGTTTTTGGAGACATGAGTCAGCTAATATAGTTCCAAGAGTCAGTGGCGTAGGAAGGGGGGGCGGTGGGGCGGTCCGCCCCGGGTGCACGCCGTTTGGGGGGGGGGGGTGTCGGATCCGCTGGTTCACTGCTCTCTCTGCCCTGGAACAGGTTACTTCCTGTTCCGGGGCAGAGAGAGCAGGGAACCAGCGGAGCCGACGCAGCTCCCAGCAAAGTGCACTCGGGGCGGAGCGGCCCTCATGCCCGTCCTCTTTGGTAAGAATGCGTTCGGGGGGGGGGGGGAGTGCGTGCTCTAAGGGGGGTGTGTGCCGTGCTGCACCGGGGGGGGGGGGGTGCGCGGTGGCGAACTGCCCCATGTGTCAGCCGCCCTTGCTACGGCACTGCCAAGAGTCCAAGCAAGGTGGGCATGAAATGTTTCATGGAGAGCACAGTTTTCAAAAGCCATTTACCAGGCTAAATTATCCACCCTTTTCTCACAGGTATTTAGATTTAGCTCACACCTTTTTCAGTAGTTTCAGTAGTAGATCAAGGAGAGTTATATTGAGGCACAGTAGGTATTTCTTAGTCCCGAAGAGCTTAAATCCAAGTTTGTAGCTGAAGCAATGGAGGGTTAAGTGACTTCTCCAAGATCACAAAGAGCAGAACCAGCATTTGAACTCTGGTTTCCCTGATTGTCAACTCGGTGCTCTAACCATTAGGCTACTCCTCTGCTCCAACAATGTATGGCTGAGGCAGTGTGGCACACCTGCACAAAGATTGCTGGTAAAAGTTAAAAGCTTTGTTTATTTACACAAAGGGACAGTTATCAGCTCAGTTACTTCACAGGCTTAGACCTTTTAATTAGTCTCTCTCTATATATACACAAGAAATATTTTTTAATAAGGCTGGCTCCTAGCCAGACCCAAACACAGTGACTCCTAATGCCGTCTTGGGCCCTGTCTGGACATACTACTACTACTACTTAACATTTCTAGAGCGCTACTATGGTTACGCAGTGCTGTACAATTTAACAAAGAGAGACAGTCCCTGCTCAAAGAGCTTACAATCTAATAGACAAGTGAACGGTCAGTCCGATAGGGGCAGTCAAATTGGGGCAGTCTGGATTCACTGAACGGTAAACTAGCCCAGTAAACAGGAAGGCAGACGATCCGCAAAACCCAACGTGGACACAAACAAAGCAGATCAATCAGTAGTATAGTTCAAAGCTTTATTATAAAGTAATCGTCCGACACAGACTGTTTTGCCCACAAGGGCTGCGTCAGGGGCTCTCAGCAAGGTCACGATAATGGACTTTTCCTCCAAGATCTTGTCCAAACCTTTTTAAAACCCAGATCACTGTTTCCACATCCTCCGGCAAAGAGCCCCAAAGCCCAACCACTCGTTGAGTGAAAAATCACCCCCTCCATCCGTTTAAAAAGTAATTCCACGCCAACCTCCCTGAGCGTTCCCCAGTCCCTGCACTTTCCGAACGAGTAAAAAAAAAAAAACAAAAAACCAAACGATCTACTCGTTCTACACCACTCAGGACCCCGCAGACCCAATCATATCTCCCCTGATCCATCTCTTTTCGAAGATGAAGAGACCCAACCTCTTCAGCCCTTCCTCATACGAGAGTAGTTCCATATCATTTTGGTTGCTCTTCAAAATCAGGCACTCTCTGACTAGAATTCTTGGTTATCTCTTACCTTGGTAGTTTTCCTTACAGTATAATTAACTCCTGGAGGCTGAGTTGAACTTGCACAGTTTCCTTAGGCTCAGGCTACTGCACTGCCCTCAGGCACTGTAGCTTTCTCCCTGCATATGCTGGGAGGTCCTTACTCAAGATCCTTTGGAGGCCTTTTTTTTCTCTGTGCCTCCTACAACACAGGGCGCAAGCACCTGAATTAAGGCTACTCATCTTCCCTGGAACTCCCTTCAGAGACTGCAGCCAAGCCAGAACACCCTGGAAGGATCCTTACTCAGAGCCTCTCTTATTAATTTTGCCAGAGGCTCCCTGCTCTCTGCTTGAGTGCCATCCTCCTGCCTTATACCATCCACTCCATCACAGTGGCATTTTCACTTGCAGAAAAAGTAGTCCAGCTCAGAGGATGGCCAAGCTTTCCTGACCTTGGTTAATAGCCATTTCCATGTGCATATTTCTGTAACAAAGAAGGAAGCCAGGCATCATCAAATGTTCACATACAGAGCCTGCCACTTAATTAGTGCTTGAATATTTCTGTAATTGTTCTGTTATATTGAAAGTGTAGAATGTTGTATATGTAGGCACTATTAGAGACAGGTAATCACTCAGACAGCAATTGCACTGGACACGTTTGGCTAGGGATATGACAGTGCCTTCTGGTTCTAGCTAGTCTGTCCACAATGAAGGAATATTGCAAAGGTGGAAATACATATTATTATATAATAACAATCATGGCAAGCAAATAGAAAAATATGTTATGCAACAAATATTAAACATTACACCTATATATATATAAAGTCTTGCAGTGCCAAATTCCCCTCCATGGTTCACAGATGTTACTGAAGATACTGTCTCTGATGCTCCCTCCTCTGTACCTTCCCAGGAGATAAACTGGAAGGCAAGACCAAGTAAACACCATATCCATGAATGAAGTCACTAGTACAGCTGTGTCAGGAAGGAAATGCAGAGTCCAAGTTATTTTATTTGCAGACAAGATGATTCAGGCTGCAGAATCCATAATGGTTCAGAAAAGATGGTTCATGTTGTATTAAGGCCTCAGGCTTATAAAAGGTGAGATCGATAGAGAGAGACCCCCTACATGTAGATCACTGAAACAAGCTCCTAGTTTAATGCATTTTATCAGACAGCAGAATGTGACAAATGTTCAAAGATGTGAAGATTTGACAAGGCACTGTATATTTTGTTATGCATTTTTGTTTTTAATTAAACAGCCTTCCCAAATAACCATTTTGCTTGGCTTCCTTTCCAGCCTCAAATTGGTTGAATTGAGCCATTTTAAAAGCACAGTGTGATAAGTCATCTGCACATTGGCATAAAAATTTTCGAAGATAAATTTGGGCTCACGTGACTGTAGTGTAAGACTTCTGTTCATTTCTTATCCATTTCTTAGAGTGGAGGAGTAGCCTAATGGTTAGTGCAGTGGGTTCAATTCCCACTGCAGCTCCTTGTGACTCTGGGCAAGTCACGTAACCCTCCATTGTCCCAGGTACAATATATGTAAACTACTTTGTAAACACAGAAAGGTGGTATATCAAATCCCATCCCCTTCCCTTTACCTTTCAGTTTTCCTTCAGTTCAGGTTTTTATTTGTTATTATTTTCTATATTACTATGTTTGCAGAAGGCTCATGTTTTCCATCCAAGCACTGTAGCTTCATTCCTTGAACAAATAAGGACAGTAAACAGTTTAATAGTTGGCTGCAGTGGTTAAGTGCCTTTAGACATCTTGGACTCAAATAACACTTCATATTGAAACAATTTCCAGGTTTCCCTCACCTGTAGGTTCCCATCTTCCTGGGACAGCAAAGCCTGCACTTCTAGGAAAATCTTTTTGTTGTTGTTGTTGTTTTTCAGCTTATTCTTTTTGGATTAAGAAATCAGCTGGTGGTTTCCTTCAAAGAGGAGAACACCATGTCTTTTAAACACCTGTTCCTGAAAGGATATGCTGGCATTGAAGAAGATGATTATAGCCTAACAATTTACACTCAACAAGAGGTCTACGACAGCATTTATTTTGCTGTTAATCAGGTAAGGCCCTTGTTTGCAGGGTATGTGTGTTTTTCCAGGCAAGGCTTAGCACTGTTCTGCAACCTCACTCCCAGAATGATCAGCATGCAGTTTAAACCCAATACAGTAAGCATACAACATCACCAGGATAGAGTCGCAGTTCTTAAGCAAATCTTCTATAATGTAGAAACTTGCTCAAGGAGAAAATAACTTAGTTTGTTGCAGTGTACCCCAGACTCAGGGATATGGGAAAGTAATTTCAGTACACGCTGAGAGATAATGCTGTACAATAAAATAGTAGGTTGTAGGTTATAGATCTTGGTTACAGTAGGTGTGGTAAAAAAACGATGGAATTACAGTGATTTTTGGAGGCACTTGCACTGCTTAAGTCAGAGGGCTGCTTCTTCCATTCTCTAAAGGGGGTGGGGGGGAGGAAGCAAGAAAGAAGGGGAGGGGACACTATAAGCCCAGCTTGCTAGAACAAGGAGGTTTGATTGAGAACAGGAGACGGCATGAAGTCAAAAGGTTGAAGCCACTTAGGTTACTTTATGCTTCCCCTTCCCCGCACAGCCTTCGTCCTGAGTGCACTCAAAACAAAGCAAACAAACCTATGAGCTGCTTCATTCATGTTGTCGTTCTTTATTGGTAACATTTTTATTTAACCTCTCTTATATTTTTACACAAAGAAGTATAATAACAGAATAACTTTTCATAGATAGAGTAGTAATTTGTTGTAAATTGTAATCAGTGTGTCATTTGGAGGGGACACCCTAGCAGGTGTTATATTCGTGCAGAGATTTTTTTTCCCCTCCTGGTACTAAAACATGTAAAAATCAGGTGCTCAACATTCAGAGTTTTTAGCTATTTACTTATTTATGGCAGTTATCCCACATTAAACATGAATTAGGTTGAAACCTGGGAGCATTTAAAATCTTTTTTTCCCCCTGTACCTAGATGAAAAGAGCGAGATGGTTTGTGGGAACTTGCTCCTTTTGTTTTGTAGAATGCAGTGGTATATTATAAAAATGCACTTAATGTTGTTTATTACTACTATTTAAAAGAAAGATATTAAATAATGTGGTCGTGCAATCTGCTTAAGTGCAAGGATCTGGGACCAAAAGAATGCATGCAGTTAACCGGAGCATGTGCTTAACAGTTGTGACCCAAAGAAGCTTGACATCTGATAAACATATGTACAGTACTGTTTATTATACATACAGTATACAGTCTCCGTTAACTGACAGGCTTACTTGAAGTAATCAGTTATAGTCCTCTTTCTGGTTTTCTTCTTATCTCTCCCTGCGTACCTTTAGTGTATACTCTAGTGGATCCTCTTCTACTTCTATCCCACTGTCAGTTGGTGTACCTCAGGGATCTGTCCTGAGATCTCTTCTCTTCTCCATCTATACTTCTTCCCTTGGTACTCTGATCTCATCCCATGGTTTTCAGTTTCATCTTTACGCTGATGACTCCCAGATCTACCTCTCCACCCTAGAAATCTCAGCTGAAACCCAGACCAAAGTATCAACCTGCCTGTCTGACATTGCTGCCTGGATGTCTCGGCGCCATCTGAAACTAAACATGACCAAGACTGAGCTTCTTATCGTTTCCCCTAAACCAACCTCTCCTCCTCCCCCATTCTCTATTACTGTGGATAACACTCTCATCCTTCCTGTCTCATCAGCTCGTAACCTTGGGGTCATCTTCGACTCCTCCCTCTCCTTCTCTGCACATATTCAACAGACTGCTAAAACCTGTCGTTTCTTTCTCTATAATATCATCAAAATTCGCCCTTTCCTTTCTGAGCACACTACCAGAACCCTCAGCCACGCTCTTATCACTTATCACCTCTCGCTTAGACTATTGCAACTTGCTTCTCACAGGTCTCCCACTTAGCCATCTCTCTCCTCTTCAATCTGTTCAAAATTCTGCTGCACGACTAATATTCCGCCAGGGTCGTTATGCTCATATTAGCTCTCTCCTCAAGTCACTTCACTGGCTTCCTATCTGTTTCCGCATACAGTTCAAACTCCTCTTATTGACCTATAAGTGCATTCACTCTGCAGCTCCTCAGTACCTCTCCATTCTCATCTCTCCTTACATTCCTCCCCGGGAACTCCGTTCACTGGGTAAATCTCTCTTATCTGCACCCTTCTCCTCCACCGCTAACTCCAGACTCTGTTCCTTTTATCTTGCTGCACCATATGCCTGGAATAGACTTCCTGAGCCGGTACGTCAAGCTCCATCTCTAGCTGTCTTCAAATCTAAGCTAAAAGCCCACCTTTTTGATGCTGCTTTTAACTCCTAACCCTTATTCACGTGTTCAGAACCCTTATTTTATCATCCTCACCTTAATATTCCCTTATCTCTTGTTTGTCCTGTTTGTCTGTCCTAATTAGATTATAAGCTCTGTCGAGCAGGGACTGTCTCTTCATGTTCAAGTGTACAACGCTGCATACGTCTAGTAGCGCTATAGAAATGATAAGTAGTAGTAGTGTACACTAATGGGTCTGTGAGTTCCATAGACTACGTCTGCCAGACTGTAAAAACTGTCATAGCACTGACATCCAGTGGCCTCCAGATAGGCCCTCATGGTGTTGAGACTCTCCAGCGCTCTTGCAAAAGTGACAGGTGGAGGTTGTTGAATTTCGTCAGCATGTGCCTCGCTGCTCATTTCATCCTCTTTCATCATCAGCTGATGTTGCTTGTGTGTAGGCGCATATCTCCACATCAGTGCTGTCGTCAGCTTTTTATAAATCGTAATCAACAGCTACGTAGTGATGAAACTCCTCTTCAGTAACACCGGCTGGGATGTCAATAACCTGTTCATCTGACACGTTTGCAACAGCTGCATCTGTTCACCCTTATTCACGTGTTCAGAACCCTTATTTTATCATCCTCACCTTAATATTCCCTTATCTCTTGTTTGTCCTGTTTGTCTGTCCTAATTAGATTATAAGCTCTGTCGAGCAGGGACTGTCTCTTCATGTTCAAGTGTACAACGCTGCATACGTCTAGTAGCGCTGTAGAAATGATAAGTAGTAGTAGTGTACACTAATGGGTCTGTGAGTTCCATAGACTACGTCTGCCAGACTGTAAAAACTGTCATAGCACTGACATCCAGTGGCCTCCAGATAGGCCCTCATGGTGTTGAGACTCTCCAGCGCTCTTGCAAAAGTGACAGGTGGAGGTTGTTGAATTTCGTCAGCATGTGCCTCGCTGCTCATTTCATCCTCTTTCATCATCAGCTGATGTTGCTTGTGTGTAGGCGCATATCTCCACATCAGTGCTGTCGTCAGCTTTTTATAAATCGTAATCAACAGCTACGTAGTGATGAAACTCCTCTTCAGTAACACCGGCTGGGATGTCAATAACCTGTTCATCTGACACGTTTGCAACAGCTGCATCTGTTTCGTCTCTCTCCATATCCTTAACAAAGCTTGCCCGCTTGTAGCAGTTCACAATGGTTGCCTGTGTAACATGTTTCCAGGCTTCTTTCTGCATATGTAGGGAATCCAACAGTGATAGATTACGAGCCAGTTCAACAGCACGCTTATCCTTGCCAGTCTGGTCATCCATAACGCTTATCAGATGATGTAGCACAAGAGCCCGATAATGTTGTTTGAAATTGGCTATTATGTTTGGTGGCAGGAAGACCACCTTGACGTTAGACAGCCTGACATCATCCCTGTGTGCAGCACAATTATCACAAAGCAACAAAATCTGACGCCTTTGTGCCCGCATTCTAGTGTCTAACTTCTTTAGCCACTGCTTCCAAATTTCCCCAGTCATCCATGAATTTGCCTTAACCTGGTATGACACAGGAAGTTGCTTAACTTTCTTGAAGCAACGGGGCTGTTTGCTGTTTCCAATGACGAGGGGTTCCAACTTCTCACTCCAATCCATATTGCAGCAAAGGAGGATCGTCAGTCGGTCCTTCGACGTTTTACCTCCAGTAATATCGGCATGTTTGAATGCAAGTGTTCCATCAGGAATCGCTCGCCAGTAGAGACCGTTTTGTCAGCATTGAAAATGTCATGAGGTGCAAACTCGTTCAAGATGATAGGAAGAACTGAAACAACCCAATTTTCAGCACCAAAGTCATCAGCGTCTTGTTTCTCACCGTGCTGTTTCTTGAATTTTATGTTGTTCCTCTCCTTCCATCTTTCCAACCATCCAACAGTGGCTTTGAATTCAGTTAGTCCAAGACTTTTAGCTAGCTGGTTAGCTTCCTTCCATAAGCAGTGGACCACTGACAGGAAACTCTCTGCTCCTGACTTGCGAAAACCACCGAAGAAGAGCATCTTCTACCTCCTCAGCTTTTCCCGCCTGTTTTTGTTTCCATTGTGGATTTGTATTGTTTTGTCAGTCTTCCAGAAGCTGGTCTTTCTTCTTCGACATGTGAAATTTGACTGGGATTGACACCATATTCTTTAGCAATAGATGCTTGACTCTGTTTGTTTTCTAATTTTTTAAGAACTTCTATTCGTTCAGCCAATGTTAAAGTCTTACAGTTCCGCCGCGACAACGACCCCAGTGTACATTCTAACAACATTCTTTTGCTTATTCTGCTTGTGGCAGCTAAAGAGGTGGTAAATTTGAAATCTCGTTGGTTGTCACGCACCAATCGGCTTTCATATTCCGTGCGTATGCTTATGCGGAGTCTTCCCTGCAGAGGAGCGGTCTTAAACCACGCATGTAAGCGAATCTTGCACTTATCAGTGGTGCGCTAAACCGAAGTTTGTCCCCATAGAAATTGATGGCACCAAAAACGGGACTGAAGTATGGCATGCAGTTAAACAGAGCATGTGCTTATCCGACGTGCACTGTATTTATTTCTTTATCAAGTCAGTTCTGAACAGCATTTTTTCATTTATTACCCAAATGCAAACACAATTATAATGTTAATTAATACGTTTTGGATGTTACTGAATTCTGTTATTCTGTCTCACTGTATTTCCATTTGTGGCACAGTATAAATCATCACAAGGACCAGATATATGAAAACCAATGGACTTCATTAGGGACTTATAGCCCATTTAGTTAAATGAGAGATCTGCATGAAAGAAAATATTTATGAAAACCACTTGTCCTTGAAACATGCTCAAAACAGATTAATCCATTTGTACAAAAGAGATGAGGTGAAGATATGATTCCATGTGCCCCAATCAAGGGAGAGTTTAATTTTACTTCCAGTCTTATAACACCAGGCTTCCTAAAGCAGATTATAACAACAGTTAAGATGAACCCATTAGTAAACAGGATATTCTCACTGAAATTTGGTCATGTGTTACTGTATTGTATAGAACAGTATAGAAAAATGAGCAAAAAATACAGCCTTTATTAGTGCTGTTTCCACCAGCTACAATAATTATTGAAGCTGTTTTAGTGATATTCAGTTTTTATTTCATGATATTTACATCTACACATGGGATGCGTTCAAATAAATTGAAAAGCTGTCAAATAAGTAAAATAAAGAATAAAAAAAAAGAAATCTTTTGTCCTCCAACTTTTAAGGCACTTCCTGTCCACTTGGAACATCTTTTGACTTTTTACAGATGGACCATGCATAGGCAGTCCATTATTTCTAATAACCTTTTACTATTGCTTTCAATAGCATCTGCTATTGTTTTGGATGTACTTGTGACTCCGCCTGCTGCCAGCAAGCTATGCCTACTGGCTTGAACCCATATAATGAGCTAGATAGCCTCGCGTACCATCTCCTGTTCTCAATCTAGCCTCCTTGTGCTAGAAGGCAAGCAACCAATAGGAAGCCTTCCATAAACCACAGGGAGCTGAACATGTGCTCTGAAGGAGCCCACCAGAGAGAACTACAAAATTACACAGATCTGTAATCCAAGATCACAGTTTCATCTCTTAAAGGTATAAACACTGAATATTTTATACAAACAACATACAACCTACCTCCATGAATATGAGGGCAGACCAGTATTTGTCCAAACCCTTCACCCCTCTTAATGAGTGTGTTGTTAATATCAGTGTTTCCCAAGTCAGTCCTGGAATACTCTCTTGACAGTCGGTCCTGGAATACTACTACTACTTTTTCTTTCTAAAGCGCTACTAGACATACGTAGCTCTGTACATTTGAACATGAAGAGACAGTCCCTGCGTGACAGAGCTTACAATCTAATTAGGACAGATAAACAGAACAAACAAGAGATAAGGGAATATTAAAGTGAGGATGATAAAATAAGGGTTCTGAACAAGTGAATAAGGGTTAGGAGTTAAAAGCAGCATCAAAAAGGTGGGCTTTTAGTTTAGATTTGAAGATGGCCAGAGATGGAGCTTGACGTACCGGCTCAGGAAGTCTATTCCAGGCATATGGTGCAGCAAGGTAAAAGGAATGGAGTCTGGAGTTAGCAGTGGAGGAGAAGGGTGCAGATAAGAGAGATTTACCCAGTGAATGGAGTTCCCGGGGAGGAATGTAGGGAGAGATGAGAGTGGAGAGGTACTGAGGAGCTGTAGAGTGAATGCACTTATAGGTCAATAAGAGGCGTTTGAACTGTATGCGGAAACGGATAGGAAGTCAATGAAGTGAATACTCCCTTGACAGTCGGTCCTGGAATACTCCCTTGACAGTCGGTCCTGGAATACTCTCTTGACAGTCAGGTTTTCAGGATATCCTCAATGAATGTGCATGAAAAAGATATGCTTACATAATCTGTGTATGCACAGCTATTTCATTCATATTTATTGTGAATATCCTGAAGATCTGACTGGCAAGAGAGTATTCAAGGACCGACTTGGAAAACACCTTGTTTAGATCTTCCCCAATCACTACCTTGGTGACCCATCAGTGACTTTATGGTGCCAGTGGGAAGACAGACTGGGTGGTACTACACTTGATCTTCTGAAACGTCTCTCTACCTCTGCTTTTTCAAGTTTAGTGCAGGGTGGCAGAAGTTGGTGATTGGCCTTGGGTCTAACAGTGTGTGGTAGGTTTTCTGCTACCTTGAGCTGTTGTCCTTGAAAGTACTTTTCTTCTGTGTATCTGTACTGGGGTGGGATGGGATGGAAGGTCCTGTGTCATATGATTCACTGTTCTTTTCAACACTGATGCTCCTGTAGGGTGAGTCTATAACGATGTTCAGAGCCTTGGTAATATAACAGAGCTTCAGTGTATCATAAAAACTGAGATACAACTGTAGATGAGGAAGAGTTATAAGCTGGTGGATTTTTTTGTTGTTAACCCTAACACTAAAAAATATATATATATATTTTTTTCCCAATAGTACTGTCAGATAAAAAATGTATCGCTGGGTACAGTTGGCTATGATGATGAAGACAACATAGGAGGTCTCAACATCTGTAAACAGCAGTACCAGAGAGGCACAGCTGTTCCTTCCAATGCTACGTTTTACGTAGATCCCACCATTGAAACAGGTACTGAAAATGCAGGGTTGTTTTTTTTTGAAGGGGTACTGAATACCAGTACCTTTTCCATTGTTTGCTAAAATTGGCCCATGGGCCCCAAGTTTTAATGAAAAAGCTGAGGTTCTACACACCAATTCGGCTTTGTCATAGATTCTGTGACTGGTTGCAGGGGGCCTGGCTACTGTGGGGTGGGTCCCTCAGTGATCACACCACCCCTGAAGAGTGGCCTAGCATTTGAGTACCGGCGCCTTTTTTGCTAGAAAAAAACGCACTGTGACAATGAGTGAGTGTTAAAAGCTCAAATGATTACCTTTGTAGCATAGGTAAATCTGTCAAGAATATCTTTTTTAAAATACAGCTTCTGTTTTTATTGTTTCATACTTTTATCCTAGGGTGGTTTTTTTTATACTCGCTAGATGAGTCAGCTCTTCAATATTTATTATAGCTTTTACTATACTATAACTTTCTGTACTTCAGCAGGGCCAGTGACATGCTGGAGCCCAGAACTAAAATTTGGGAGGGAGTCCCAGAGCCAGGCAGCCAGCCAACCAATCATCTGTTTTCATCCCCTAATGCTGGTCCTGAACTAAATGAAGCATGAATGTGTGTGTGAGACGGGGTATGAGAGCAGGAGTGGAGGTACTGAGGGGGGCAGTTGCAGTGACTACCTACAACACTGTAATGAGTTTTAAAATAGCAGGCCACGCAAAGTGAGGGGGAGAGAATTATAGCACCAGCAGTGTGGCCTGGACCAGGGCAAACATTAAAGGCTGCTGCTTATTTCCAGTGATATGCCATATATTAAAACAAACAAAACAAAAAAACTCCATCGCTACAGATGAGTGAAGTGCTGCTGAGCACAATGACCAGCTTCTGTTTGCCTCCCGCTGCAAGTGAACTAATCGGGAGAGGAGCCGTAGGCCGCAGTGCGCTTAATGACAGTGCTTCAGATATTGCAGTTGCTCCTTCCTTCATGTTGCTGATGTAGGAAGATGCTGTCCTCGTGGACCCCCTCCCCTACTGACAGAGACCCAGATGCACAAAGATCCCCATTAAGAATCCGTCTGTATTTTCAAATTGGTAAAAAAATCACCGATTTGGAAATACAGAGGGATTCCCAAAGAGAATCTCATGCAAATGAGCTGCTCATTGCTTTTATGAACAGGGATCATTTGCATGCAATGGGGGGGAAGCCAGTCGGCCAGCTGAGCATGCGCAGAGCAGCCTATTGCTAAGCGTAACTACACTGCACATGCCACAGAAAGCCTTTTTTTTTTTTTGCTCGGGTGCCTGAACGCTGGTGCCTGCTGCTGGCCTGTGCCCCATCCGAGAGAAACAGCAACACCTACAGCGGCAGCCCCCCCCCAACCCAAATCGAGGTGCAATGTAGTTTGAGGCACTCCACCAAAGTAGCCTCACCCAATGCACATGATATCCCTCCTGCAGACCCTCTCCACCGGGATGCCACTTAACTAGCTCCTTTCCATTGGCTGGAAGCTTGGCCTGCACTCCTGCTCCATGCCAGGAATGAGAGGGTGGGGGTCATCAGCCTGTCCACGATGCTGCTGTCTCAGGGGCTCAGCTGCAATCTGCGGGTAGGAAAGAAACAAAAATCCATGACGTACGCGCCCTTTTTCTACAATTTTTCTTCCTGATAGTATCGGATCTTTTACTGGGGAGACACATATAAGAGCAGGAGGTGGACATCAGCTCCCAGCGGGTTGAGGAAGTGGGGTGGGGGGGGGGGGGGGGGGGAGAGCTGCGCTGCGAGGGTCCAGATGATTCTGGCAGGCTGATTCTTCCCTCCACCCCTTTCCTCCACTGTTTTAGCTGGCATTCTGACCACCTGTTAAAATTTTGATGGTAAGGGTAGGGGCTGCTTCTGTGTATCATTTGGAAAAAGGCTGGTCATTGCTTTGCATGCACATTCGTATAATAATTAGCTCAGTATATTGGCTTTGCATACTATTTTTGTTATCTGCTACTGTGACAGGAAAAGAGCTCGGAGAACCCTTTTGTGCATGTCTGGCTGTACTCCTTGCTCGCTAAACTGGATAGAACTGGTATAAAACTACGTTGCTGGCTCCTTCGGTTTTGTGTACCTAGGCCACAGTTTCCCCCCTCCATGCTCTCCCCTCACATGTGTGGTGTTTAAGGAATTGCATTTCCTGTTGTGCTTTTGAGGAAGCTCGGATCAGCATGAGGGTTGGGGGAAGCGGCAGCCATTTTGAGACTGGAACTGACATAGGCAGCAGGAGTGACTTGAGTGGTGGTGGGGGTTGGTATCATCTAAAAATGCAATGGAATGTTTGGCTGAAACCGAAGCCTGGCCAAACCTGGATTTTGGGCCGGTTTTTCGGCACCGAAACCAAAACTAAAATTTGGTTGCCTCTAATGTAAATGCTAACTTTAGCGTTCTATAACAGAGTGTGGGCTCCATATCCTGTTATAGAACTTTCACGTAGTGCCCAGCATGTTGGCACCTAACGTTTGTGCAGTTTATATTTGTCCCCGATATATGCAGGTTTTGAACTTTTTTTCTTTTAAAATATGGTCTGTACCTGAAGAAATAGTGAAATGTCTGTTTTTTTCCCCCTGCCAGAATGTTTGCATGTTAATCCACAGTTGTTTCCTGACAAGACACTCACTGATTTGCAGCTGCTGAACTCATCTTTTTTTAAGTTTGAGTTTTACAGGTAATAAATGTTTTTTCATACTTTTTAACCCAGTTTTTTTTCTGTAAACATATATAATTTCTTATACAGTGTTTTCCTTTCAGGCTCATACAGATTGAAATCTCATTTAAGTTGAAGGCTATTGATTTACAAACCATCCGTTCCCGTGAATTACCAGACTGCTATGAGTTTGAGAACACGGTAGGTGCATTTCCAGGCTTGTTCATCCAGAAATCAGGCATTGCCTCTATATTGCGGTATTACTTATTTTGAATTGCTTTTATTATTTTGAAAGGCTGCTTGTTGGGTTGGGGGAGAGAGTGGTTGTATTAGTTTTATTTGTATTTTTATTTATTATGAATTGTATAAATAGTTTGTTCCTTTTCCCCCTCCAATAGCTCACTCCATGTGTTTCAGGCAATAGAGAGGTTCAGATTATCTTCCCCCCCCCCCCCCCCCCCCGAGGACCATAAGGAGTGAGTGTCAGTCAAATTGAAAACAAAAGGAATGGTGCCATTTTTTTAAATTCTGTCTCAAACTTCTAGGAATTGTATTGGTCCTATTATGCCACTTCTAAATGGACCAACAACAAATATGATATTTGGATTCTACTGTGCATCTTTATTGACTGACGTGTCTGCCTGCAGATTTCATTTTAATTTTCCTTTTGTGTGTTTTGATTAGGGCTGCATTGCTAAGTTTTAAACGTGATTTAAAATTTTAATTGTATGATTAATCACATGATCCAAATTGGCACCATCTCATCCCCTGGGCCCTTACCCTTCCCTCCCCACCCCTCCATGGGCACCAAATCATCTCCTCCCCTCCCCGGGCCACCATCTCATCCCCTCCCCTCCCTTACATGGGCACCATCTCCTCCCTTCCCTCCATTCATGATCACCATTGTTTCCCTTCTCTTTCCTCCCCTTCCATCTTTGATCCATCCCCTATTTCCAGCATCCCTGTCCCCCCACATCTCTGTTTCCACTCCCACCCCCCCCCCCCCCCCATGGTTTGGATCTTTTTCTTTCTTTTTTTTTCTGCTTCCCCTTTCTTGCATGCCCCCCTCCCCGTGGTTTGCATTATTTTCTGTTTTCTCTTTTTCTGCTGCCTCTTTCTTAAATGCCCCCCCCCCCCCCCCCGTGGTTCACATCCTTCTCTGTCTTCTTTCTGCTTCCTCTTTCTCCCATGGCCCCCGCCTCCACCGTGGTCCACATCTTTCCATGACCCCCACCGCCGCTGTTGTGGATGCATCTTTCTTTCTGCCTTCAGCACTTCTTCTTACCTGTCCCAGCATGACACTCCAGCGGGCTCCCTCTCCTCTGCGGCTTCTTCTCCTTGCTCGTCACCGCTGCAGGCTGTACTGAAAACAGTGCTGCTTCTCACCCAGCCCGAAGCGTCTCTCTGTAACAGGAAGTTCTGAGGTGGAACTTCCTGTTACAGAGAGATGGCTGCGGGCAGGGTGAGAAGCAGCAGTGAGGAGCAAAGAGAAGGAGCCACAGAGGAGAAGTGGGCCACTGGAGTGCCGTTCTGGGAGAGGTAAGAAGAGGTGCCGGCTAGTGGGGAAGGGGCGACAACGTTAACACGTTAATTTTAACGTGAATTATTCATTTAACATGTTAATTGTGTTATGCGTCAAGTGGACAGCCCTAGTTTTGATCCATTTCATTTTTGTTATATTCTACCACTATACCTACTACTAATTTCTATAGCACTATTAGATTCATGCAGCGTTGTACACAAACACATAGAAGATGATCCCTACTCAACAGAGCTTATTCTATTCAAGACTGATAAACAGGACAAATAAGAGATTAGGGTGTTTTATTTATTATAAAAATGATTAAAACAATATGCTTTTTTTAGCCTGTTTAATATGGGTATTAAACAGGCTAAAAAAAAAAGCATTTGAATTTGAAGAAGGCCAGAGACTGATCATGATGAACTAAGGAAGTCTATTCCAGGTATATGGTGCAGCAAAATGGAAGGAACGTAGTCAGGAGTTGGTGGTGGGGTAAGAGGGACTTACCTGAAGAATGGTGCTCTGGAGAGGGATGTTAGAGATAAGAGAGGAGAGATACTGTGGAGCTGTAGAATGAAGGCACTTGCAAGTCAGTCAGAGAAATAGGAACTGTATTTGCAAATGAATAGAGAGTGAGTGAAGTGGCTTGAGGCATTATGTGAGTGTAGCAACTTTGGCAAAACTAAGTCATTCAGCACAATTCTGAACAGATTAAAGGGGAGAGAAATGGTTCAGAGGGAGATCTAGGAGGAGCAGGTAGCAGTAGTCTAATCAGGAGATGATGAAAGTGTGGTTAAAATTTTTTGGAGTGTGTTCAGAAAAGAAGGGATGAATTTAGGTGATGTTTATAAAGAAAGAAAGAAAAGCAACAGGTTTCATCAGTCTGTTAGATATGTGCAGAGAAACAGAGAGAGGTCAGATGACCACAAGCTGAGAGAACAGGAAGGATGACAGTGTTATCTACTGAAAGAGTTAATGGGGGAGGAGGAATGGCTTTAGGGGGAAAGTTGAGATGCTCAGTCTTGGCCATGTTCAGTTATAGATAGTGAACATCCAGGCAGCAATGTCTAACAAGCAGACTGAGACTTGAGCCTGGATTCTTGATGAACATTCTGTTGTAGATCTGGGAGTCATCAGTGTAAAGACCATGAGAGGAGATCAAAGCACAAAGACAAGTATAGAGAGAAGAGGTCCCAAAGTAGAGGGCTGAGGTACATTAACTGATAGTAAATGAGAAGGATTCACCAGAGATATACTGATGGGAGAGATAAGAAGAAATCCAAAACAGAGCAAAGCCCCAAAATCCAAGTGAGAACAGCATATCAAGGATTAGGTGGTGGTCAGCAGTGTCAAAAGGAGTGGATAGGTCAAGAAGTAGCGGCCTGAATGAAGGCCCTTGGATCTGGCCAGTAACAGATCACTAGAGACTTTGGCAAGGACTGTTTCTATAGCATGTAGAGGACAAAAGCCAGATCAGAGTATACTGAGGATAACTTGAGATGAAAGAAAGTCAAGATGGCAGCAATGAACAGCATGTTCAAGTAGCTAGGATGGAAAAGGGAGGAGGGATGATAGTTGAAAGGGCAAGGAGAGTCCAGTGATGGTGCCTACATTCTAGTGTAGGCTATTATGTTTAATGCACTTAATATTCATTAAAAATAAAATGAAGAGACATCCGTATATAATATACATAGAGAAGTCTTATCAGATTTTATATGGGTCATGTTGGGAAATTTTACTTTTCTTCTGGTTCCTCTCTTCACCTTCAACTTACCTCACTTTAACCCTGGCCCTAAATTTTCTTTTTAATCAAACCTTTTTTGCTATCCCTCTCTCACATTGGCTGCAAATCTGAGTCTGCCACACTGATTCCACATTAACCCCTTCCTCTCTGGGGTAGCCCAGAGTTGGCCTCAGGAACAAAAGTGTTGCTGCTGTTTCCCGCCATCTAGTCTTTTGCTATGGCCTTCATTTTCTGTTTTCCCCATGTTTATTGGATTTGTTACAGAATTAAAGATGCCAGCATGATGTCAAAGCTGTACCCTTTCATGTATCTAAAAATCAGGGCACAGGAAGTGGGGGTAAAGGCCTCTCTATGTTGCTATATGGCCTGTTGTAGATGGATGAGAGGGCTGCTTTTTCCTCTCCTTTCCTGTCTGTGTTCCCCTTCCCCCCCCCCCCCCCCCCCTCCCCACAATGCGGCAGTTGCCAGTTAAGATTGTGATAAGGGTTTCAGTAATGCGGTCACTTGATAATGGTTTCAGTAATGCGGTCACCTGCTTGCTGGAAGCTGGACCAAGTCCACTAACTCCATTTCACAAAGGCCACTGAATACACATGGGGTTAATATTTTTTTTTTTGGGGGGGGGCATTAGTCACTCACATGAGGCAGATTTGAACACATAGGTTAAAGGCTCTGCATTCCATGAAGGCATTCAGTGTTTTTTCTTTTCTGCTTCAGTTATTTGTAATGTAAATAGTTTTAATTTCTTAAGAAATAGAACTTTTACATAACTGGAAGACATTTCACTGCAATGGACTTACTATGCAACAACGTATCGAACTGTTGATGGATATATCGGTTAAAGGAGGGTAGCTGGACGGCCTACATTCCCCCTTGTACTGGTTCTGCTGCTTTCCAGTTTTTTGATTTTCATCCACTCAAAGTATTCGGAAGTGGTCTTGAAAAGTAAATCATGCAATAAAATGTGTGGCTGGAGAAAAACTGAATCCTGATAGGCTGTGATACCTTTAATTCTGCAATTGAAAAAGGGACCTGCTCATCTCATAACTCATCTACAAGAATATTTATGTTGGCTTGATAAAATTATCACCTGCTGTAAAGGACTCCAGGGATTAGGAACTTTTTCATTAGTGCACTTTTGATTTTATTAACCTGACTTTACTGGTCAATATTCAGTCAGCGGTGGTCAGCATGTTTTTTTTTTTTTAATTCTGATGACTGTGGGTAGAATTAGGACCCAATACTCAATGCCAGACCATGTCCAGCCATCAGATTTGAGTATCTGAGTCTGACCGGCCAAGAGTTTGCCACTGGGATTTATGTGAGTCCTAGCCGGTATTCAATCGGGACCTGCATAAGAAATGTGGGTCCCAAGAGGTGGGAACAAAAGGAGATATACCTATTGGAACATGTGATGGGAGCCATGGGTGAGATGGAAACGTTAATAAATCTGGAGGAAGATTTTTTCATGAGGTGGGGTGCACAGTTTGCGTATGCACAGTTAAAACATTACATAAAGATTTTGGGCAGGAATAAGTTGCACTTTAAGCTAGGAGCTGAGCTCAGGTCCTTTTTTTCAAAGATTTCTGAACGGGGATTGTCCATCTCTGGGTTAGCACAGGCACTTGTTCAATTATGTCCCGACCAAGGATTTGAGGGAGTTAAGGCCAAATGGGTGGGGTCGGAGACTCCCGCTTTTGGGCATTGGCGGAACCAGATACATCAATTGATGGCTTGGGAAGCTCGAGATGCGAAAGGCACTTTAAGACGTAAGAAACAGTTTTTGTCCATTTGGGATTCTTATTTACAAATAATGAGTCCGAGAAGTAGGAGTTTTATTGTTAATAATTTGTAAACTCATCTTGGGGAGTTTTAACAAGAGGGAAGGAGGCTAAGTAGCTCGCACTCCGGATAATTGAGATTAGGATTTGAGTGGGAGGGCAGGGAGGGGGTGAGGAAGAGGTATGGGGGGAGGGGAATTGACGCTTAGACAGCAAGATGGAAGGGGAGGGGGGAACATGGGGAGAAAAATAAAAGTTTTGAGGTTATAATGTTGCCCTATCTGTTGAATATGGGCTTGCATTTGTGGATGTTATGAGACGTCGATTTCCATACAATTAGTTCATTATTAGTGTTGAGATCACAGGGAGAATGGCAGCTACATCAGCAAAGTAGGTGCCAGTAAAGATTGCTGTGTACTTACAGAATAGCGCATGCCAATTTTACTGATTACTGGATGAATGTGTATCTTTCCTGTTACCATGATGTAGTTCTTTTCACCTGTGATCCCTTCAAGTCTGGAGTGGAGGAGTTGTCTAATAGTTAATACACCGGCCTAAGGACTTGGGGAACTGTGTTTGATTCCCACTGCAGCTCCCTGTGACTCAGGGCAAGTTACTTAACCCTCCATTGCCCATGGTACAAAATTAAGTACCTATGCTTATTTATTTATTTAGATTTTGCTCACCCCTTTTTCAGTAGTAGCTCAAGGTGAGTTACATTCAGGTACGTTGGCTATTTCTCGGTCCCAGGAGGGCTCACAATCTAAGTTTGTACCTGAGGCAATGGCGGGTTAAGTGACTTGCCCAAGATCACAAAGAGCAGCAGGGGGATTGCATATAATATGCAAACTGCTTTGGTTGTAACCACAGAAATCCCATCCCTGTTTCCTTTCCTTTAGTCTATAAACCTTTTTGCCCTACTTATTAAAGCAGTATAGAAAGTCTCAAATAAATAGATACACACATAAATGACATGAATACCAGCATTTATGTGCATACTTGCCTACATTTAGACAGCTACTTAGTAGAATTACCCTTTCATTGAGCAGTATGACCTGCTTTCAGTTTCTGTTGACACTTACCTAACATGGCACTGAAAGGGAAAGGAAAGAAATGATTGTTGTAGGGCTGGTCCGCTGGCTGACAGTGCTGATCACTACCATGTGGATGAATCTGGCTTCCTTCCCCAGGTCTGAAGATAATGCAGAGGCAGTGCTGGGAGCCTAGGGATGGAAGGCACCCAGTCACCAGTGAATGGTGACACCTAGTGGCTGCTTAAGGGTTTAGGATTGCAGGGGTTTAAACAGAAGCCCTATCACTGCACTGACTGGATTAGATGAGCTGGGAGTAGAGCAAGGGGGAAAATAATCTTCAGGCACTTGTGAGTGAAGGCTTCTGCTTCAGCTAAAGCCTAAAGGAGTATGGGGCAGCAGCTCTAATACATGATTTGTCTTTATATATTTTCAGATAACTTTTGATAATCGAGCCCATAGTGGTAAATTAAAGATCTACTTTGACAGTGATGCCGACATTGAAGAATGCAAAGACTGGCATATATCTGGCTCTAGTGAGTGATATTCACATATCATTAAGTACCTGTATATTTTCCTCAGATGCAACTAAATGTTCCTTTTCAGAAGGTTTAAGAAAATGACATGTGCATGGTATGGAGTGTTGTTTTGGGGAAAACCCCAGATAAACTGAGTTGCAGTAATGGAGGTGTGTGAGGACCACAGCCTGGACCTGTCACCACTGGACCAAGCGCTCTGTTTCCCTTTTTCTGTCTCCTCTCTATTATTCATGTGAATGATCTTTCCTATTAATTTGGTGTTTCTGGGTCAAGTTTTATTTTGATATGCTTGACACTAGGGTTGTGCATTCATCAGCATGCATTTCACTTTGGGGGGCAAGCCTATAAAGTGTGTCAAAATTTAGGCACCTAAATGCAGTGCACTGACTACATAGAGGCCAATATTTAAAACAATTTAGCCGCTAAAACGGCACTTAGCTGGTTATCCAGCGATATTCAGCAGGGGATAGCCGGCATTCCCACGCTGAATATTGCCAGTTAGAGGCTGAAAGGTAGCCGGTTATATTGTGCAATATAACCAGCTATCCACTGATTTTTAAAGACAGACCAGCCAAGTTTGGCAGCCATATTTGGCCACCACAATAGGTGAAATAACTTTGGCCAGTCTGACTTTAACCGGCCAGTGCGGAATATCAGCTTGGCTGGTTAAAGTCGGGCCGGCTAAAGTTAAACCGGATATTCAATGCCGGTCACCAGAAACAGCCCTCGGGAGACAGCCAAGCTATCTCCCGCGGGCTGAAAATCAGACAGAAATTCTAAACCGGCAACTTGGTGTGCTAAGCAGTCATAGAACACTGGCATAAGTTGGCATTTACACGCCTACATTGGGCATGCTCACTTAAGCCCTATCAATAGCAGGTGTAAATACACACACCTAAATGTAACACTTTAGCACATAAATGACGGTGTGCATACATTTTTGACATGCTCATGCCCTGCCTGTGCACCTCCCGCTGTGAATGCCTCCTTGCATTTACACTGTACAACTTGCAAAGAATACTGCTGAGTGCAGGCCTGGCACTTACACATGTGATTTTTACATGTATATGTCTAAGTGCTAGTTTTCTGTATCCTTTAGTGGGCAATTGACACACTTTTATTAAAATGTTAAGGTTATAGTACAAATTAAGGGTCCTGTTTACCAAGGTGCGCTTGCATTTTTAGTGCGTGCTAAAAATTAGCGCATGCTGTGTAGACACCCATAGGAATATTATGGGCATCTACACAGCGCGCAATAAAAACGCTAACGTGCCTCTAGCATGGCTTAGTAAATAGGGCCCTAGGATGTTAAGGTTATAGTACAAATTAATGCACATGTATTTAAAAAAAAAACAAATGTTTGAAGTGAGCTGAAAAACCCATCTAAAACGGGGGAAAAATTCAAGAGAGGAACTGAATTACTTTTTTTTTTAATTATTATTATTTTTTTTCTTTTTGCCCTTCTTAAATTCTCTTGAAATGGAAAAGGGACATGAGCAGGGCTGGTAAAGAAGTAATTTGATTGTTAGCAACAGGAAACCTGCAGCAGACTATTCATTTCTTTGGTTTTGACTGTATTTCTCTTGCCCGAAGGAGTGGAGAAGACCCACTATGAAAAGATGAAGGGGAAAGAGAATTTCTTCTTCCTTTAATTTTTAAAATCTATCCTTACAAGGAAATGTCTCCACTCAGAGCAGATTGGATTAGAAAAAGTCATCCTCCCACTCTCCATTATAATCTTAATTATCAAGTCATAAAGGGGGCCATTCACTGGAGGTTAGTGTTATATATTTAAGCCATTTATATTCTGCCAGCTTCAGTCAAAGACTGTCCAAAACAGTATACAGAATACATCCATAATAAATAAATTAAAAATCAGTAAAATACAGCAATGGCTATTCACTAAAACAGCTGGCATCACAGCATTCCTCACCGATCGTAGGCCTGAAGAAGTAGCCAGGCCTTTAACTGTTTCAAAAGTCCTATAATCGTGCTGCACGGCAGTGGCAACAGTGGAGTGGAGGAGTAACCTAATGGTTAAAGCCTCGGACTGATCAAATCCCACTGCTGCTCCTTGTGATCTTAACCCTCCGTGGCCTCAAGAAACACACTTAGATTGTAAGCCCTCCAGGGACAGAAAAATATCTACTGTACCTAGAGAATGATATGGGGACAGGGACCTGCAGTAACCACAGGGGCGAGGACAGATCCCATGGGACAAACTGTCCCCGTCTCATTTTTTTAATTTGAAGCCTGTTAATGAACTGGACTGTTATTTATGTTTGAGCAAACATGCTGGCCAAAACTAGCAAAATTTGCATGGGAGATCCTGTACATTCCTGCTACCAGCACATCTTTTAAGAAGACATCTTCTACTGCAGGAAGGACTGTGGAAGGCAGGAGAGCTAGACTGAATCCTGAGATTGTTGATGACTATTCATCCACAGGTTAAGAAATCATAACATTGCTTCATAGGGCATATTTCTCCCCTGCTAAGGCATACAGAGTGGGTTGTATTTTGTACCCCTGGACATTTTAACAGGGTGGATTAGGATTCCTTGGGGTAGTAGACATCAGCTATTGTTTGGGTTGGAAGGATAGAGGGTGGTGGTGGTGGGCTTATTGTAGTTGCTCGTTGTTATTGTTTTTTCTATGTGATTTATAAACAGTTGCACAGCATGTTCCTTTTTATACTTTAATAAAAAGATTTCAATATAAAATCATAAGTGTTTGAGGCTTCTGCAGGTGAGGACAGAGCTCACAGGGATGGGGTGGGGACGGAGACAGACCCCACAGGGATGGGGACAAACTTTCTCTCCATGTCATTCTCTAAATGTACCTAAATATAGAAGTGTGAAATCACAATAAATAAATTCTTGTTTGAGTAAAATGAGCCTTATGGCACATTTATTTATTTATTTAATTTATTTATTAAGATTTATTTACCGCCTTTTTGAAGGAATTCACTCAAGGCGGTGCACAGTAAGAATAGATCAAACATGAGCAATAGGCAATTACAGCAGTAAAAATATTCAAATAATAGTACAAAGTATGGCATAGTATACTACTTGCAATGTCAACACAATATGTAATAGAACATTTGATTGATAGTGGAGGGTAAAGCAAAGATGGAACATATAGATAGGTAAAAGAGTAAGAAGAGTTAGAAAGTAAGGTGACTGATTTAAAGAAAGTTGCACATGAGGTCAAAGAGATGGTTAAATATTATCTCAGCTAGGGTAGGAGTGGATAAACATGTCCTGCTGCAGTATATGCAGCCCAAGTCACTCCATGTGTGTGTGAGTGAGACTAACGAGTTAGTTACTTCTTCCATTAAAGGCCTGGTTGAAGAGTCAAGCTTTCAGCTGCTTCCTGATATAGAGATAGTCTTGTGTTAAGTGGAGCACATAGCTTATTCTAACCATTAGTAAATCAACCCAAAATGAATACATCTATAAAATAAGAATTACGCATGTATTTAAAAAGCCCTAAAATCCTCCTGCTGAGATGATACACAAAGCTTGCTGAATACGCACACCCTCACTTTCTGGTAAAAGTTAAAATCATCCATGTGCATCCAAAGAGCTGAAGTGGAGTCTTAGTTGGCCAGAAGGTCAGGTCTTAAGTTTCTTACAAAAAAACAAATCACAGGCACGGTAAGATTTACTTTCTGTAATGGGGTTGGGCGGGGCATCCATACAAAATATCTAGTTTTCCTCAGTTAACCTTATTTAAGAAGTGACCCGGTGAAATTCCTGGCTAGACAGCAATGGACATGACACTTGGTACTTGATTCTTTGAGCCAAATTTTCATCCCCTCTATGAGCATGAGAATCGGCCTCTGAAGAGTAACTAATGCAAAGAGGAAGGAAGTGGGCGTGGCCCCGTCTCATCTTTTATGTTTAGCAATGGCCCTAGCTGCCATTTTCTTCACAACTTAAAGACATGGTGTGGTGTGGTGTTTTGTGAAGAACTCGGATAAAATCAGTTGCAGTAATGGAAATGGGAGAGGACCACAACCTTCATGATATTTTACAAACTCGGAGTTATATAACAATGAACATAACTACTATTTTGTAACTCCACTTACTCTCTTACCTATCTGTATGCTCCATCTTTGCTTATACCCTACACTGTCAATTAAAATGTTCAATTATGTATTATGTTGATATTGTAAGTAGTATACTATGCCATACTTTGTATTATTTGAATATCTTTACTGCTGTAATTGTGTATTGCTTATGTTTGATTTATTCTTATTATACACTGCCTGGTGGTAAATAAATCCTAATAATAAATAAATATGCTTTAATGTTGTCCTGAGAGTAACCAATAATAGTTATTGGTTTGTTGGTAAGAGAGGCAAAAGTTCCACCTGGCTGACTCTGGCTATAGCAGTAAGGATAGTATCGAATGTGCCAGAATACAGATACCTTTGGTATAAATTCTTTCTCCAACATTCTACAGTACAATGGTGGAGTAAATCTACCCGTGTTTTGGTCAAGTCTTGAAACCAAGCAAGTGTGTAAGAACAATATAATAGTATTTGATGACTTTTTTCTTCTTTTGTTTAGCTCAGAAGAATACTCATTACATTCTGGTGTTTGATGGATTTGTCCTTCTGACTTGTTTTACTTCCCTTATTCTCTGTACCCGTTCCATCATCCTTGCATTAAAGTTGCAAAAAGTGAGTACTTAGCTCTCTGTTCTGCTTCTGTAATTCCCCTGCTCATAAATTGCTGGCATGTGCTATGAAAAAGCATGCTTCAGTTGTAAAAAGTGTATCACACTTCAGAAATAGGTCTACATCTATGTCAGATCCAGTGTCACATTTTTACAGTGTGATATGTTGTAAGTTACATGGGGTTATTTAGAATTTCCTTTGGCAGTAGAGGGCATATGGATCTGAAATACCGTTCTATACATTTTTTTCTGGGCTTAATACACAATATCCTAAAAAAATAGCACAGATGTTATATATAACAAATAAAGGGCCTCTTTTACTAAACCGCACTATTTGTTGCGGCAAATGCACTGCAGCCCATTCATTTTGAATGGGCTGTGTTGCATTTGCCATGCGGGAATTGCTAGCGCAGTTTACTAAAAGAGGCCCAAAGTTGTTTTGTGAATAAATAAAGATGAGTGTGCTCAGATCATTATCAACTCACACAGTAGTGTGAGACTGATACAGGGAACCATCACAGCACATATCTGTTCATTAATATCATTATAATCTATAATTTATGTATATAAAAGCACATGGATGTGTGTCCATGTCCAGCTCCTCTGGCCCCAAAAGAGCTACGGCCACCAAACGTGGCATGCAGCTCTACCCACCAATGCCAAGGTTATTATATAGTTTGAAGTGATTCAGTACACGAGGGCACTCAGGGGAGGGAGAGCAATACCTCTATCCATTAAATGAATATGCTGCAGGTCAGAAAGGTCTTTCTTGCTGTTGCTAAGTGATGAGCTACTTTCTTGCTGTTGCTAAGTGACATGGAACAGGGTCAGTGTTGCCAGGTGGGCGGTTTTACCGCCCAATTGGGCGGTTTTCCGTGACCCGCCGCGGGAAATTTTTGCCCGCGGCGGGTTGCGGTTTTTTGGGCGGTTTTTTGGGCTTCCGGGCGGCTTTTTGATTTTTTTCGGCCGCGGGGGGCGGGGTTAGTGACATTTTGGGCGGGGTTAGTGACGTTTTGGACGGGGCCGATGACGTGGGAGGCGGGGCCGATGACGTGGGAGGCGGGGCCGATGACGTGGGAGGCGGGGCTGATGACGGGGAGGGCGGGCCCGATAACGTGGGAGGCAGGGCCGATGACGGGGAGGCGGGGCTGATGACGGGGAGGCGGGCCCGATGACGTGGGAGGCGGGGCCGGTGACGGCGGGGGCGGGGCCGGTGACGCGGGGGTGGGGGTGTCAGGGGCGGGGTTTGTGTTTGGGCGGGTTTTGGGCTGGTTTCTGGCCTGGATTGGGCTGGAAAAAAAATTTCTACCTGGCAACCCTGAACAGGGTGAGGGCCCAGGGACTGATGAGGAGAAAAATGGACAGCAGCTGTGCAGTTGTCCCTCTCTCATTCTCTAATACCCTCTTCCCTAACAATTTCAGTACAAGGGAGGTTCAGAGACTGGTGGGAACAGGGTAGAGAGAAAGTATTGTGGGTCAGACTGGGAATTTTGTGTGTGTGCGTGAATTCACTACCCCGCCAGGAGAATGCTCCTCGAAAAGGGAGGAAACTAGGTCCTGCAGTTCCTGCTAGAGGCTATCTGTTAATGCTGCGGTACAAAGTTCAAGTTTTAAAACTAGGGAGAAAAGAGTATGGAGATTAGTTGATAAAGTTTGCTTTATCTAATCCAGGTTACAACCAAATATGTGTAATACAATATACACAACACAAACCTCATTTATTTATTTCATTCATATCCCACATTATCCCAATTGGATCAAGTTCAATGTGGCTCACAGAGTATTATTCTAAGAATATAATCAGATTCAGTGTAACAAAAAGAGCTAACAATACAAATTGATCAGTTTATACAACAGTATAAAGACCTTAGAAATGTAACAAAACAATACAGTAGTGTTCATCAGAATGAACTTGGATAAGAGTCTCAGTATGGTCTAGTGTGAAAGGTGTGTATTTTTTTTCCCCTATGGGGAGGGCAGTTTCAAAAAGCAATTTACCAGGTTTGACAGTGTTCCTGTCTTTCCCTGAGTAAAATTATGCACAGGGATCAACCGAAAACCTTCTTTTTCTTGCAGGTAAAATTACCCAGAGTTCAGGCAGGTGAGGCAATGACCCCTGCAGTTTTACTTTTTCAAAACTGCTCACATTAATTTTTCATGGAAAACCTACCTATAGATCTCTGCAGGTACTTTGTCCAGGCAATTTTCAAAAGGCAATTTTTTTTGGTTTTCCCTTATGTGAACTGGTTTAAAGCCGGTAGGTAAAAAATACCTTCAGTCTTCAAACTCATTCCCCTGACTTTACTTCCCCATAATATGCTTCCTCTGTTTTACTGCATGGTGCTGCACCTATAGGCAGAAAATCATTGCATTTTTACTGAAAGAACTGTTGCTTTTAATGCAGAGGTTTGTCAACTTCTTCCTGGAGAAGTACAATCGCCGTGTGTGCCATGCTGACCGCTTGGAGTTCATAAATGGATGGTACGTCCTGGTCATCATCAGTGATCTTATGACTATCATTGGATCCATATTTAAAATGGAGATAAAAGCTAAGGTGAGAATTCATGTAGTGTTGTCCTTCTGAAATTCACTGGAGGGCTTCTTCTGCTTTATTTTAAAACTAGACATAACTTGGGCATTCTCGTCCTTAATATTGGCCTGTTTCAGAATATACCTACATCTGTGTGTTTTTTCTGTGCTGTGCAGCTATTCTTATAGAACATGCTGGGATTTAATATCTTATAATTACAATTTGCTGGTTACATCATAAGGAAAAGTAAGTTTCCCATTGCTTGTGGAGGAGTGACCTAATAGCGCAGCGGGCTTTGATCTTGGCAACCTGGGTCCAATTTCCACTGCAGCTCCTTGTGACCTTGGGCAAGTCACATAACTCTCCATTACCCCAGGTATAAAAAAAAACTTAGATTGTGAGCCCTCTAGGGACAGAGAAAGTACCTGCATATAATGTGTACAGCTCTGCGTACGTCTAGTAGCGCTATAGAAATGATTAGTAGTAGTATTTGCCTCTTGGCACTTTATTTCATTATGTTATGCAACTGAGAGTTAGCTGAGATGTAGAAGTCTGCATTAATAATAATAATAATAATATTATACCAGCCCTGATCTGTCATCCTTCTCCAGCCATGGAAATATTGCAATAAATAAGGTGGCACTTGATGGCATAGATGAACAGGGAGAGAGAGAGCGAGAGACTAAAAGAGAAGTCAGCAAATAGTTATCCTTTTTTTTGAAATTACCCTCCATGGCAAAAGGAGCCTATTGGAAGCCTCTAATGTAGGTCCCCAGAACCAGCTCCGGTATTACACAGATTCTTACCTGCTCCAGAGAAGGTGTACACTTGTCCCTGTTCAAGGTGTGTAAATGCGCAATTTAGAGAATACTTTTTAATAATGGCAAAATACGTTCTTGTGGGTCAGATAAACATACTTAACCAACACAATCAAATTCCCACTGAACTCTATTTATCTGTGTATTTAGCAGTGTTGCTCACTGATCCTGATAATTCAACAGCAGTGAGATTTACTCGCCCAACTTGTCATTGATACCAGGTACCGATGACAAGCTGGGTGTATAAATCTCACGTCTGTTGAAGTATCTGGATCAGTGAGTGACACTGCTGATGTACACAGATAAACATAGAGAATATGCATATACAGTTTACAGCCCCTTAGCAGTATACCTGGTTGTACACTAAACTGAGCTGTGATGTCTTCATATGGCAGCATTTGAAGCTTCACAACAATATGTAGCACTCCACCCCTGGGAACGCCTATGTGTGATCTTGACAGTGAGCATACTTATAAAATTGTGTGGCCAAATATGCACATATGAGTCCTTGTGCACACATATAACATGCTTTATAATATTAGCCAATGCTATTTTTCTCTCACCTGGGTGTGTATGTGTGTAGCTTTAAAAGGTTTCATATACCCTCACCTTGGCAATGTCATTTGATATTGTTTTGATTTTAAAGTAATATTGTAAACCATCACTTAAAAACAACATAAAATCATAACAAACCACTCCCATATTTAAGAGAGAAATAAGTTTCAAATCCTTAGGAAACTCAGTGAGAGAAGGTAATAAAGATGAAGCAGAAACTTAACATGAACTATATAAATAGTTATTTGAACCCAAGTTTTGGCTGGAAGGGCAAATGGAGGAGTTCCTTATCATTTTCCCTGTTTTGTAGGAGGAGAATAAGTAAAATCTAACTGCATTGCTTTCTTCCCTTAGAATCTGACAAGTTATGACGTTTGCAGCCTTCTGCTTGGAACATCCACACTGCTCGTTTGGGTTGGAGTTATCAGATATTTAGGATATTTCCAGAAGTATAATGTAAGGATACACGGAAATATTTTCCTGAATGTAGACTACTTGGAAAGAGCCATGTTTTAATCTGTAGAATTTCTTTCACAGGTCCTCATTTTAACAATGCAAGCATCACTGCCCAAAGTGTTACGGTTCTGCTGCTGTGCCGGGATGATATACCTGGGCTATACGTTCTGTGGATGGATCGTGCTGGGACCTTATCATGAAAAAGTATGCATTTCTATGTTGCATGTATTTTAAGTCTCGCATGCAGGTGTGCTCATCTTATAGAACAGGGGTGGGCAACCTCGTCCTCAAGGGCCACAACCCAGTTGGGTTTTCAGGATTTCACCAATGAATATGTGTGAGATCTGTTTGTACGCACTGTCTATTTTATGCACATGGTTGAGAAGAGGCAACATTTAAAGTCCCACAGTTGGAAGCACAAAGGAGCACATACAAAATGTCAATAACCAAAGACCACCCAACTAAATAAGTAAGAGAGAATAAACAATATATTTCTTCTACACATCAGTAAAATACACAATGTACAATAGACCTGGGAGATATTCAGTATATACAGTATACTGGATACCACTAGTATTAATGAAAATTCCTTTATTTACCAGCACTCATTATTGCTCACAAGAAATCATAAATCTTCCAGACAGCAGCAAGTGAAGAAATGATGAAGGCACTGTGTAAATGTCTTTAGTTCCAACTGAAGAATGAAAATCCTGCAGTAAATCAACAAATAACGTCTTTGGTTGCTGGTGGACTAAAGATGCTTTTTGTTGACTTACTGCAGAATTTGATGGCTGTCCCTAAGGAAAGGGTTCTGAAACACGTACCTTATCTGCATTAGTCTAGTGTCTTTTGTTCTATAAGTTTCTGTGCCCTGCCACATGGCAATGTTACGGTTTATGGATCTAAATGCTTATCATTGATTTGGGACCGATTGTCAAGTTACAATTTTCAGTGGGCTGCATTTTCAACCAAGGGAGAATTTGATCATCATTCTTCAGATGGAATTTTACATTATTTGTTATTTTACTGACCTATAGAAGAATTTTTTGTTTATTGTATTTTATTTATTAGGATTTATATACTGCTTTTGAAAAAATTCACTCAAGGAGATGTACAGCAAGAATAGTTTATTCTTCTAGGGGTCCTTTTACTAAGCTATGCTCAAAAGTGTCTAGCGCTGTTTGTAGTGCATGAGTTTTCTACATGCTGCGGCCACTTTTAGCACTGTGGTAAAATGACCGCATATGTCTAAATTCTTGTAATGGCCATGCACTAATTTACCTAACAACTCAATATGCTCTTGTTAGATTTCCTTTACACCGGTCCATCAGGTTGTTGTGTGCAGTAGTGCTTTCTGTGGCACTTTTCCACTCCAGTGAGCCATGCTTTTGTTTGTTTATAGTATTTGATGTACAGTCCAGGTGGGGCAGTAGAGCATAGGATGCAGAGGCAGCACTGTGCAGGAGCTCAGGGAAGGAGGCTAGTGGGCAGCCCTGGCGATTTATAGTGTGGCTGTAAAGAGGGAGTCCTAGAAGAGACTTCCTTTTTAGTTCCGGAGTGTTCCATACAGAGAAAATCAGGGATAGAAATAGTAATTAAAGTGTTTTTCAAATAAATAACTCCAGGGCTCAGTAATCAGTTGGACTGGTGGCTAGCATTGGCATTTAACTTTAATCGAGATATTCAACCCTACTATGTGTATAAGCCAGAGCCGGGGCACTCTCAGGGCCAGATGCACTAAACTTAATGAGCCAGCCACGTGGTTTTTAAACTGGTTCTAGCCAGTTTAGCGTGCAAGTAGTAAACCAGGATATGCACAAAAGGGTTCTCCAAGCCATTTTCCTGTCACAGTAGCAGCTAACGAAAACGGAAGGCAAATGAGCTAATTACTATTATAATGTGAATGCGATGCACTATCGTTTCGGACCCCATGCACCGTGGAAAACCTAACGGGAGGTCTGCACCTCTCGTTGGGGCTGCTGTGAGTAGGACCCATGCAGAGGATGCCGATCGCAAAAATCGAAAGAAAAAAAAACATCCAAGTGCTCGTCAGAGACGTCCTTTCAAGTGCTAACACTTGGACGTCCTTCACTCAAAAAAAAAAAAAAGAAAGAAAGAAAGGACGTCCCTGACATACACTTGGACGTTTTTGTGTTCAGATTTTGTGATGAGCATCCTTTTTGGACGTGTTTTTCTTACGTGTCCGAAATGACCACCGCCAGAAAGAATCAGGGAGCGGGACGTGCGAGGACGTCCAAATCAAAACTATTTGGACGTCCCTTTTGATTATGCCCCTCCAGGTCTCTCTCAGCCAATCGCAGCGTGTTTAGCTGACACCAATGACGTCCTTTTTTTTTTTTTTTTTTAAGAGTGACGTATATGAAACCGTCTTTGGCATGCGCAGAGCAGCCAGCATAACAATTGGCTGCTCTGCGCATGCTCGGCTGGCTGACTGGCTTCCCCTCCTTAGGAAGGAAATCGTGTGCAAATGAGCTAACAGCGAGTAGCTCATTTGCATGCGATTTCCTTCATGCATGCCCGTTTTTTACTGATTCGGTAAGGGAAGGGCTCTTTCCGTGGAGTTAGTGCATCTGGCTGTCAATCAGAATTGCACCCCTACCCCCTGCCCCCCATGTTTGTTCACAACTTAAGAGCACTCAAAATTCAAAGTGGCTTATAACACACTGAGCCCATAATAAAAGATATTACCAATATAATGTAAGAGTAATGACCCCAGTTCTATGTCCGTGTTCTGTCACCTCCTTCACAGACCTAGCCCCTTAATCTCCTCTCTTCTAGCATCCTCTTTATCTTTATGCTGCTTCTCAACCCTCTTCCAGCCCCTCTCCATCCTTGTCTCTGTACTCCTTCCTCTCCCCACTCCTTTCTTTCCCCTTCCCTTCTGTTTTCTTCCTTCTCATCCCTTTTCACTACTGTTCCCTTGTCACAGTGCTGACCACTCAACCTTGCCTCTTTGCTCTCTCCATGCATCTTGACTGATTTCCTTCTTCCTTCCCTGACTGTATGCTGACTCCCTGCCTAATGGTTAGTGCAGTGGGCTGAGAACCGGGGGACTGGGTTTGATTCCCACTGCAGCTTCTTGCGGCCTTGGACAAGTCACTTAAGGGTCCTGTTTATTAAGGTGCGCTAGTGTTTTTAGCGCTTGCTAAAAATTAGCATGTGCTAACTGTAGATGCCCATGGGCATCTACACAGCGCATGCGCTAAAAATGCTAATGCATATTTGGCATAGCTTAATAAACAGGGCCCTTTATGTTTTGTACCTGGGGCAATGAAGGGTTGTGAGCCCACTAGGGACAGAGAAAGTACCTACATATAATATAATATATAATATTATATAATATTACATAATATATGTAAACTGCTTTGGTTGTACCTATAGAAAGGGTATATTTATTTATGTATGTATATGTATGTATATATATATATATATATATATATATCTCAAATCTACTCTTCCTCCTCTCCACTGTTTCTCCCTTCTCATCCCCTCCACCCTTGCTGAATCCCTTTTCACTACTCCCTTATCCTAATGCTGACTCCCCCTTCCCCCTCTATAGTCTGGCCTCTTTGCCCCCTTCCACACTTCTTTACTGATTTTCTTCTTCCTTCCCTACCTGCCTGCTACCCCCCTCCCATCTTTCAACCCTCTCTCCACTCATTTTCTCTTCTCATCCTCTCCCTCTAATCTGTGTTCTCACTTCCCTTACTCTTAGTTTCTGTCGCTTCTCACGTCTTTTATTTATTGGGTTTTATTAACCACCTTTCTGAAGAGATTCGCCCAAGGCAGTGTACAGCAGGTACAGTTTAACATAAAACTTTAGTTTTGTTAACAGCATAACAATAGTAAAATGAACAAGTAAAGATAGAGACAGAATGAAAGAGGAAAACTTGAAAGCAGCAAATTCAGGCCTAATATTCAGGACTACCTTGAAACAGGATCAAAAATGTACATATTTAACAGCAATGAAATTCGAAAAACAGAGATACAATATGATGTAAGCATAATAGTGATAGAATATCCAATAAGCACACAATTAGAACATTCAAATAATATTTCTATGATGCTAATGGTTTTTTACAACACACTTACCATATAGCTGAGGGGCCAAATGCAGATATATACATGGGGACAACATGCGTGGCACAGAGTCAGTTGAGATAAATAAATGAGTGGAGGAGTGGCCTAGTGGTTAGAGCACTGGTCTTGAAATCCAGAGGTGGCCGGTTCAAATCCCGCTGTCGCTTCTTGTGATCTTGGGCAAGTCGCTTAACCCTCCATTGCCTCAGGTACAAACTTAGATTGTGAGCCCTCCTGGGACCGAGAAATATCCAGTGTACCTGAATGTAACTCACCTTGAGCTACTACTGAAAAAGGTGCGAGCAAAATCTACATAAATAAATGGGTGGCTAAACTAAAGGCAAGTTCTTTGTACAGTTAATCAAGATATAAGGAATTGGTCTAAGTTACAGTAGGTGTAGCAAGCTAGTCCAGGTGCAGAATGGGTGTATAGTCAGTCACCCTATCTTCTGGTCTTAAGGTTTCCATGCTGCTGGGCTCTGCCCTAATCCCCCTCTGGGGCCTCTGTTACCACCCCCCTTCCCTGGCCTGCAGCAGGAGATGGCATTTGAAATGTGCATCATCCCCGCAAAGTGAGTCTCAACCAGGGGCGTATCTGGACTTCAGCGGTGAGGGGGCACATTTTAGCCCCCCCCCCCCCCCGCGCCATTGCTGACACCCCCCCCCCCCCCCCGCCATTGCCGACACCCCCTGCCGCCGCCAGCACCACCTCCAACAAGTTTGACCCCCCCCCCTTGACCCGCCCGCCATCCGTCGCCATCTGTACCTTTGCTGGCGGGGGACCCCCACCAGCCGAAATCTTCTTCTTGTGTTTGGTTTCTTCTGAGTCTGACTTCAGACTCACAGAAACAGATCGAAGCCCTTCAGATCGCAAGGCTTCATTCCGTTTCTGTGAGTGACGTCCTGCACGTTGTCAGACTCAGAAGAAACCAAACGCAGGAAGAAGACTTCGGCTGGCGGGGGTCCCCCGCCAGCAAAGGTACAGATAGCGACGGCGGGTGGGCAGGGGGGTTGAGAGGGGCATCGGTAGGGGGGGTCCAGGGCCAAATTTATGGGGGCCCAGGCCCCCGTGGCCCCATAGCAGCTACGCCCCTGGTCTCAACTGGCTCAGCAGAAGCAGGGGATGATGCACATTTTTGTGCATGTTTTGCTGTTAGCCATAGGGAAGGGACAGGTTTTACACAACACACCACTGCAGATTGGGCAGGATTCATGGTACCCTGTCCCAATTTGATGATCTAATTCAAGGCCACTTTTAATTATGGGCCCCCTGTCATGTAGAGCCTGATAAATCACTTGTAACGGTCCAAATATTTCAATAATGGGGGAAGTAAGAAATCGCTACATCAGTGTCCCAGTGCTAAGAAGATTATAACATAGATCTCTTATATGCTGCTTTTGGGATTTGTATAATGTACAGACATAATGCAGCTTGTCTTATGCCCTCGGTGGTGACTCGTTTCACATGATTATACTCTCATAGCTCGTGACTCACTTCACTTATCATTGGGCTACTATATTTTTGTTAATTGTAACTTCCTCATCATATAAAAATTCCTTATTTATTTTTTTGCTTGTATTTTTAAGCAGATGTAAGAAATATAACTTTTATCTTTTATTCTTCTATCAAATATAAATTGTCAAGCGACCAGGTCATATTTCTTACATCTGTTTAAAAATACCAGTAAAAAATAAATAAGGAATTTTTATATAATGAGGAAGTTACAATTAACAAAAAAATAGTAGTCAGATGACAAGTGAGGTGAGTCAGAAGCTATGAGAGTATGCTCATATGAAACAAGTCACCACTGAGGGCATAAATACAATGAGCATTATGTATGAACAGTACACAAATCCTATAAGCAGCATCTGAGTTCTTTTATATAGTAGGTAGAGCCTGAGGCAGCTGCCTCGTTCATTCTAAGTGGCCCTCATCTCTGTTCCCCACCCTCCCACCCCCATTCCTCTGTCTGGCTGCGCCTCTCCCTTGTTCAGCATTTCATCCCCTTCCTCCTCCCTCTTCTCTGCATTCAGCAATTCCCTCTCCCCCATTTGTGTCAGCATACTCCCTCTCCTACACCCCCTTTTCTGCATCCTACATCAACTTGCCCCTTCTCCCCTTACCTTAGTCTAGCATTTCACATCCTCACTGTTTCTCACATCTAGCTCTCTCCTTCAACTTAGGGTCACCGTTGCTGGCATCAGTGACTCGAGGAGGCAGACCAATTGACTTGAATTTAAGCTCACTGCGTGGGTGGGTGGGTAGAACAGGGCACTGTATGGATGGACTGTGAGTGACTCAGCAAAGCAGTTTTCTCGCTGGCTTCTCTTCCTCTCTGTTCTCCAGTGGGCACAGGGCTGGTGCAGTCTGTAGCATTGGCATATACAAGCAAGTGGGGAATTCAGCAGCTCCTGCTCCTCCACCTTCTGTCCTCTCCAGTGTGAGAGAGTCAGTCTTCTGGTTCTAGTAGGAGTGCTTGTTTGTGGTCTGCAACCTGTATGACCATGCACTCCTGCAAGACAGTGGAGGCTCAGTTCCAGTGGCCCTCCCTCCCACCACACAAGCGCAGCCCAGCCACTGGCACAGGCTCACTGTCCTGGCTGCTGCCTAGTTTGGCCCCGCCCCCAATTATCCCAGATCTGCTACAAGCAGTGGCTCTGAATATCCAGATAGTGCTGCAGTCACCATGCTGGCACTGTTTTAGTTCAGGCCTGCTGAAAACAGGTCTGAACTAAATGTATATGGTTTCTTGATAGTGGCTGATCAACACCCCTGTCTAGATAATTTCAGCCTGCGCTTGCTCTGCTCCTTATGCAGATAGGATCGAACCATTCAGACAAGTTTTTGGCTTGTATAATATTTGAAAATACCTGGCTAGGCCAGTTACATGTTGACCTGCAGCTGGTAAATGTATAACTGGCTTTGAGTGTTGGTCTGCTAGAAATTGTAGGCTAATAAAATAGTAAATAGTTTTAAAATTTTAACAGAGAGAGAGAGAGCCACTTGCAGCTGTCAGGGGAGGGTGCAGAACACTGGGAAGGAGGTATCTAGAAGTCAGCTTCAGCCGTCCTAACTCTGTCCCCAGCTCCTGCAACAACATCAAGAAATATTAATCGGTTAAAGGACTTTACTTCCTGGCATTTAGTTTTTGATCATTTAATAATTGTTTTACTTTTAGATTTCAGTCACACCTTTTCAGTAGTTGCTGAAGGCAAGTTATATTCAAGTATAATAGGTATTTCTTGTCCTCAGAGGGCTTAGCCTAATTTTGTACCTGAGGCAGTGCTAGGTTAAATGACTTGCCTGATGCTCTAACCACTAGGCTGTTCTTCCAGTATTTTACATCGCTGCTAAAATTTACAGCTTATTTAAAATAATTTAATTTACACATTTATGTTTTCACCCTTACCCAAAAATTGCAGGTTCAGGGTAACATACATTGTTACATGGCAGTAGATAAAGACCAGTATGGTCCATCCAGTCTGCCCAACAAGAAAAACTCATTACATATGGTATGAAGTGATACATCATATGTATACCTGATCTTGATTTATCCTTGCCTTTTTTAGGGCAGAGACCATAGAAGTGTGCCTGGCAGTGGCCTTGTTCTAAAATTTCTGAAGTTTGTTGTAATAGCCCCAGAAAAGCTCCACTCCAGCCCATCCAAGTCTATTCAGCCTTGATCAGGGCACAGACTGTAGAAGTCTGCCCAGCACTGGCTTTCCTACCTAATCTCCCCTAAGCTTCTTTGGATCCGATCCTTCTAAACAGAATTCCTTTGTGTTTGTCCCATGCATTTTTGAATTCCCTTAGTTTTCATCTGTACCACCTCCCGCGGGAGGTCATTACAAGTATCTACCACCCTTTCTCGGTGAAAAAATACTTCCTGACATTATTCCTGAGTCAGCCCCCTTTCAACTTCAATTTATGCCCTCTAGTTCTACTACCTTTCCGTCCCTGGAAAAGGGTTGTTTGTGGATTAATACCTTTCAAATATATGAACGTATGTATCGTATCACCCCTGTTTCTCCTTTCCTCCAGGGTATTCATGTTTAGGTCAGCAAGTCTCTCCATTTACATCTTGTTACATAAACCCCCCCTACCATTTTTATCATTTTTCTCTGAACCGCTTCAAGTCTTTTAACATCCTTAGCAAGATAAGGCCTCCAAAACTCCAAGTGGGGCCTCACCAATGACTTGTACAGGGGCATCAAGACCTCTTTTCTTCTGCTTGTTGTACCCCTCTCTATGCAGCCTAGTATCCTTCTGGCTGCAGCCACTACCTTGTTATACTGTATCGTCACCTTGAGACCTTCAGACACTATCACTCCCAAGGTCCCTCTCCTGAGCCGAGCTTACCGATCTCTCTCCAGTCAAAACCATATAACTTTAATATAAAACAGCACAATAATAATACAGTTATAAACACATAATCATAACTATGAGCATCAAAACCTAAAGAGGATAAGACCCATAAAATAAATAAAACCTAAGATGAAGACATCTGAGTGAAAAGCAAATACTTAAGCTTTTTGCAAAATATAAGAATATTTTGGCTGGCTTTAATACCAATGGTAATACATCTCAAATTGTAGGGCTGGCCTTCCAGAGATCTGTTTTGCATAGATGACAGCTTGGTCGCCTTCATTGTTGGAATCTTCAAGTGCACATCAGAAGCTGAATATAAAGATCTTGAGGGAACAAATAACATTAAAGGCCTCTTAACTAAACCGCGCTAGCAATTCCCTGTGGCAAATGTGACGCAGCTCATTCAAAATGAATGGGCTGTGGCACATTTGCCGCACTGGGAATCGCTAGCGCAGTTTAGTAAGAGGCCCTAAAGGAAGAAAATGATATCCTTGCAGAAAATTAACACCATGGTTTCAGCTATTTGTTCTCCTGAAGTTACTGTCTCCCCTCCCCCCCCCCCCCCCCCACCCAAAGCTTCTAGGTCTAGAAATTCCTCTTAGTTTTACTGAGTTATTAGCTGATCTGCAGTTTGACATCCTTTTAAACTTTAAAAAAATGTTTTTACGTTCATTCTTTTCTCTAGGAAAATTATCTGTTAGCTTTACCGTTTGTCTGTCTGTATCTCTTTACTGGGGACATTGTCCATGTATGGATTTAAAGGAATTTTCATAAGACAGGATCTTATTAATTTTCGGCTCTTCTGCCAATTTTCATCCACAGAGAGCAACCTAGGCAGACAATAGCAGGGCTGTGTCAGGTGGGAGGCTATGGCACTGGGTATCCAATGAAACACATCCCACCAGCTATTGAAGAGTGTTGTACAGTTGGTACAGTGTGTATTTTGTAAACTCATGGTCTGGCACTTACTGCTAACTATGTGTAGCTTGAGATTACAGCAGCCACACCATGAGTTTTGAAAATACTGGTATCAGCTTGCACTGATGGACTTCAGCAAAAAGGAGGGAAGGACTTGGAAGTTGTGGGGGGAGGGTTTTGAGGAGAAGGGACTGCAGGGGGAGGAAGAGGGAGGGAGGATAAGAATAAACTAGAGTAGTGGGTTCCAAATTGTGGGTCAGAACCCCAAATGGGATCTTATCATTAGTGGATGAGGTCACCAAAACAGGCTGCACTTGCTCCCCCTCCCTCTGTACCTCCACTGTGAGTTATACCCACTAGTGGCAGGCAGCATGGGGCCAGTGAATTGGTGAATATTCTGAAACTCTCTCCCTTCTTCTGTTAGGCTGGAAATCCATACATAATACTGGGATCTGTGAGCAGGTACTGACATGCAGGGCTCTGTGCTGACTCTATTGTTATCACTGCTGTCTTCATACTTAGGATAAGTTGGGCAGGGGAGGAGTGGATGAGAGGCTTAAATGAAGGGGAGGGGGAGATGGTGAAGAAAGGATTGGAGGGCAGTGGAAGTGTCTGTGCCTTTGTTGTTTTTGGCATCTCTGCTAAGCTTACCAACACTGATCCAAATTGGTACCAAACTGGGATGGTGGTTTGATACTTGAACTTAGGCCTTCCAGTTCTTTTCACGTGGGCCACTAAACAACTTCCAGATGGCAATGACAGGCTCCCTACTATGCCAAGCACTAGTCCTTCAAGTCTCACAGTCTCCCACCCACCTTCTAAACATTCAAAGAGATGCTCCTTTATTAGTTACTAGTAAAAAAGGCCCGTTTCTGGAACGAATGAAACGGGCGCTAGCAAGGTTTTCCTGGGAGTGTGTATGTTTGAGAGAGAGAGCCAGAGTGAATGTGCGGGTGTGTGACAGAGTGAGACTGTCTGTGTGACAGTGTGAGAGTGAGAATGAGAGTGTGTGACAGGGCCCCCTTCCCTGTTCCTAATGCCCCTCACCCCGTTCCCTCCCCTCCTTTTCCTCCTCCTTCCCACACTTTGGGTTCCTTAAGGCTTTCAAAAGTCTATGTACCCCCATGGCCTAACGCCCAGTATCCGGATACCCCACCACTTTCCTCCTCACCCCTCCCCCAAGATGTAATACTTTCACGTCCTTCATTTTTTTTAAAAAGTGTCCTATCTACCCTGTGTACAAATGCCCGGCATTCAGATTGTGTTCCTCTCGTAAATTTTCATTCATTCAGAACTTGCCCCCCCCCCTGAACACTTTTGGTTCCTTCAGTCTTTTAAAACTCTCCTATGTACCCTGTGTGCTAATGGCCAGCATTGAGATTGTTTTCCTGTCCCAAATTTGCATGTCTTTGTCATTCACAACTCCCCCCCCCCCCCCCCCCTTCTCCAGTTTAACACTTTCGTTTCTTTCAGTCTTTTAAAACTGTCCTCATTTTCAAAGCACTTAGCCTCCCAAAGTTCCATAGAAACCTATGGAACTTAGCCTCCCAAAGTGCTTTGAAAATATGCCTACCTGTGTCCTAATGGCCAGCATTCAGATTGTTTTCCTTTCCCAAATGTTCATGTCTTTCAGTCTTTCAGAGCTCCCCCCTCCCCCCATTTAACACTTTTGGTTCCTTCAGTCTTTTAAAACTCTCCTATCAACTCTGTGTCCTAATGGCCAGACCTCAGATTGTTTTGCTTTGCCAAATTGTCTGTCACTGAGGTCAGTGCGTGCCTGCCTAGCAGACCACTTCCGGCAGGCACGGTCCCAAGCACATCCTGTTGGAGGTGAGAATTATTATATAGGATGGGCAGCAGGTGTTGGTTGGGGGCTGTGGATTCAGAAGAGCCTCTGCACAAATGTGAAAATCAGCTGGAGGTCATATAAAAGTAGGGGTTTGTGCTGCTAATATTAACTTAAGCAGAGACATGCTGAGTAGGGGATTATTTTTAAAGCTGTTGAAGTAAAGCCTATGAAGTACTCTGGTATACTGCATGAATGAAGGAAGCTAACAACTTTTCAATATACTGTCTTTTATTAGCTCTCTTTCTGCTTATTTGGTAGACTTCTAACAAAGCTTACAGTAGCATTGTAGGCCGCATTTGTGACAAAATATATCTTGGCAACCCATCAAAAGCTTTTTTTTTTAATGGATGTATATTGGACTTGTGGAAATTGAGATAACTAATGTCTAAGTAATGGCATCTTTCCAGCTATACTACATTTTTGCCTTAGGAAATAGGGGCTAGGATTTGATATACTGCTTTTCTGTGGTCACAATCAAAGCAGTTTACATGTATGAGGCGATGGAGGGTTAAGTGACTTGCAGTCACAAGGAGCTGAATGGGAATCAAACCCAGATTCACTGGTTCTCAGGCAACTGCACTAACCATTAGGCGGCTGCTATTCTTATACACTGTCAAGAGGAAATAGTTTTATTATCTGTTTAAAAAAAAGAAAAGAAAAAGTACTTTTGCCTTTCACTAGGGGGCACTGCTGTATAATACATATCAGTCTGGATTGGCTTTAGAATTTGTGCCCAGGATTTTTTAGTGGCAGCTGTCTCTTGTGTTGTGACACACAAAGCAGCATAAGGCTAGAACACCCTCCAAAGTTGGTGAAAAGACTCATACCCTAGCTACAAAAGAAATGTGACTAAGTGGCAGAGGTGCTGAACTATAAAGAAACTACAGACCACCCAGAACACGGCAGCCAGGCGAATATTTGGAAAAACGCGTTTCGAAAGTGCCAAACCCCTCAGTGAAAAACTGCATTAGCTCCCAAATTCTGCACCATGGTCCACAAACTTATCTAAGGCGAAGCCCCAGGATATGTGACAGAGCTCATAGGCCTGCCTTCCAGAAATACAATCAGATCAATAAGAACATACCTAAATTTTCTACCACTATTAGAATTTTGTGATCCCACCAATTCGTGGTTACAGGCAAACGATACCCTAGAATATATGCTGAAGTATCATGGTCGCTACTTTGCTGTGTCTTTTCTTGTAGTCAGTCTGGGTGATCTTTTTGCAGCCAGTGACTAGGTGGTTCACAGTCTCTTTGGCTTCTTTGCCCAAGTGGCACTTGCTGTCATTGGATGTGTTATCAATTTTAGCCTCTATTGCAAATGTTCAAAGTACTTGTTCCTGTGTAGCCATGATAAGTCCTTTGGTTCTAAAGGGTTCATTTCTTCAGTCATTGCCCCATTTTGGATTTGTCGACTTTTTCTTCATTGTCTTTTATGTACTGTCCATAGAGTGGTATATTGTGCCTGTTTGATTTCTTACTTGTTCTTGTATATAGACCTGCTTGGCTTCTTTGGTCTTAATTAAGCCTTGTTGATTTACTAGTTTTAGTGCATCTTCTTCACTATAGTTAATGTAGGCAGCCAGCCAGGCTTTTTTTCTCCTCTTCCACTGTTTGTAGTACCTCAAGCAATCATCTTCCACCTATGCTTGAGGAGGGTAAAGCCTGTGAACATCACTGCAGGGGTGCAGAGCACGACTGATGCTCATGAGTTTTCACGTTTTTTTTGTGTTCCAAAGTTTTTATAACTACCTGACTCTTATTCACAATTACTGTTCTGTACCTAATGACAGGTATGACATTCATGGTATGTCTATCATTGAGTTTAGCCTTCAAGATCTTACTAACCCTTCTAATATATTATTTGGTGATTGTGTTCTTTTCCATGGTATGTTTGATGTTATCCACCTGTAGGATACCCAGATATTTGTAGGCTCCTTCAATGTCCAGTCCCTAGATGACTTTATTATGGGGCATTTCTGTGCCTTCAAAGACAACCAATTTTCCCTTTTTCATAGCTAGGTTGGCACATTTGTCTAATCCAAATATCTTCACTGAATATTCAGACAGTATCTAGCAATAATTCAATTTTCAATTATGATTTTCCATAGGGCTTCAAATCATCCATGTGTTTAATAGATGTGAAATTCTGTGAGAGATTTTTCTAGTCTGGTAGCTTAAGGCAGTCTTCCTCAGTATGACTGACAGCGGAATAATAGTGATCACAAACAACAAAGATGGGAGTGGAAGAGTAGCCTAACGCAGTGGCCGGAGAACCATGGCACTTAACCCTCCATTGCTCCAGGTACAAAATAAGTACCTGTATATAATATGTAAACCGCTTTGATTGTAACCACAGACACAGTCAGCTCCTTGTGACTCTGGGCAAGTCACTTAACCCTCCATTGCCCCATGTAAGCCGCATTGAGCCTGCCATGAGTGGGAAAGCGTGGGGTACAAATGTAACAAAAATAAATACAAAAATATATCAAATCCCATCCTTTTTCCCTTTCCCTGAAATATTCCTCTCCTGATGTTCACCTGATCAACTATCACTGCCAACTGTGAGTTCCATTTTCTACTGATTTATTGCTTTCTATACAAAACTTCTGATTTTTTCACTCACTTCAATTATTTCCAGGCATTTCAAAATCCAACTTTGTGGCACTGAGTCAAAGGCCTTCTTGTAATCAATGCAAGCTACATTCAAGGTTGTTTTATCAATCAGAAGCTGATCTTTCTTGCCTCTGGTGTTTTGACTGTTTCCTTTGTGTTCCACTGGAAGCAAATTTCTTTCCAAGTGGTCCTGGACTGTGTCCCCTATGATTCCTATCAGTAGTTCGAACATTGTTGGCAATTGTTTGAAACGATCCCTTTTGCTGGGTCTTTTTGCAGGAAGTAGGCGGTTCAGCTGAAACATGGTCCATGTCAGGTCCTTGAAATAACTTTGGTATGAACTCTACCAGCAGATGTCTGTTTCTTCAGGCCAGCCATTTTTTTTTCTGGGGTTTTTTTTTTCCTGCTTCTATGGTGCATATCCCTTTGTATGTCTTCTGGGCTGTCAACCAGTCTTCAGTCTGCCCTCCTTGCAGTGTGTTGTTGAACTAGTCAGCTATTCTTGGAAGTAAACTGGTCAGATATTTGAGCCAGAAACCGTGCAATTATTATTCTTAAAAAGGGTTGGGTGGGGGAAGAGCAATGTATGAACGCAGATAAAATGCACTCTCCAAAAAAAAGGAGACAGAGACTGAAAGCAGACTGCTTTGTGTGCACCTGTGAGTTCTTGTGTTTAAATGTAATGTCTTATGTTGTTTTTAGGATTGTTTACTTATTTTCCGCCTAGTTTAGGCAGAATATAAATATAACAAATCAAGAAAGGAAAGAAGTGAGCTGATTTGAAAAATGCAGGCAGTACTGCAACTGCAAGTAATGTTTTGTGCCGTACTTTTTAGGATTTGTGTCTGTCTTAGCTAAGAATTGGGAAAGATTTCATTAGACTTGAGTGATCCTAATGCACTTTCACAGAAAGAAGTCATTTTGCAAGCAGTATAACTGAAAGACAGGGTATTTTGTTTTGCAGTTGACACATGCCTGTGCTAAATACCAGCACCTTTTCCACCACCTGGTAAAATGGGTCCCCAAATCCTAACATCACTGTGGGATGGCAAATGCTTTCTTTCAAAAAGGAATTGCCACCCTAGCCTTGAGCTGCCCTCCTAACCTCTCTGCTTCTACTGCCATTTCTTCTCTCCTGGAGCTGGCGCGTTGGAGACGGCTACCGTTGGAACTGTGGGATGCACTGTATGTATGGAGCCCCAGTTCAAATAGCTGATATTTAATTGCACAGGGCTTCAAACAGTGGCTGTCTCCAGCGCACCAGCTTTTTGCACAGGTGATTTAATATGAAAACCATGAGAGTTTATGCATAGCTCCCCTGACTTAACCACACCCCTGGTAACACCACCTCTAGATGTGGCTAAAAGTACCTGTGTTTTAAAACAATACTTTTAGACATGTGAAGAGCAATTCTATTCACTGGTTTCTAAATCACTGTGGCCCAGATGCTCAAAACACCGAAGCTATACTGGACAGTACTGGAGAAATAGCACCAGGACAACAGATCTGAACAACTCCTAATGCTCAGTGCTTATGAGATACAAATTAGGCACACTCATAGCGTTGAGCATTAGGGAGTTGTTTGGAAGTTAGGGGGAGGATGGTGCCTTGGGTATGCGCTCAAGAGTTGTACATTAAAAAGCTCTTTAATGCATGCCCAGAAGACCAGAGAAGGTTGCAGGAAGAGGTACTGACCATGGACGAAAGTTGTAAATAAACCTCTTGGACTCTCTACCTGTTGTGCTAAGAATTCCACCTTTTGATCCAAGTGGGAAAGATGGTTGATCCTTGGACCTTTTAAAAAATCTGAATCGGCAAACAAACCTCAAAAAGCAATTATCTCAGAGACACAAGCACAATACTTGAGTTCTGAAGCCACAATTCTTGTTTTTACTTTCATGTTTCTTTTGTTTACCCAACCGGAGTCTTGCGTAGAGTTCTCTGGAAAAACCAGACTATGAAGGGAGCCCGTGAGATGTAAGAACTTGGCCACCAACAACACACGTCTCCCCAAGTTTTTATTCCTCTGACAGACCATGGCTCAGCACAGCCCTAATGCCAGCTCTGAGTTAGCATAGGATTGATGGCAGAAAAGTCTGGAGCTAATGAGCTAATGGCCTCTGGTGCCTGCATTTGCATCTGAGCATCAGGTCCTATATAGATGTGATAGCGCTCCAGTGACCATTTTAGATATAAGTAGAATGCTGTGGCTTAGGAACAGAGGTTTGTCCCCTGATGCAGCAGTTGTGAAACAGGGAATCCCTGTTGGGTACTTATGGGTTGCCAAAATGCACTTTAGATTACTTATTTATTTATTTATTTATTGCACTTGTATCCCACATTTTCCCACCTATTTGCAGGCTCAATGTGGCTTACAGAGACCTGTTATGGCGTCGCCATAGCAGGTAAAAGATACAATTGGTGTTACAAGAAGATCATGGATAACAAAAAAGAACTAAGCAAACAATTATAGAAAGACTACATTCAAAATAAGGGAGGAGTGTCGCTGTGTTATAGTTGAGCTATGGATTCTCGTGGTAGGCTTTGTTGAAGAGAGAGGTTTTCAGAGTTTTGCGAAAGTTAGTTATTTTGTTAATTGTTTTCAAGTTAGTTAGTAGTGCATTCCACAGCTGCGTGCTCAAGTAGGAAAAGCTGGTCGCATGTGTTAGTCTGTATTTTAATCCTTTACAGCTGGGGAAGTGCAGATTAAGAAATGTACGGGCAGATCTTTTAGCATTTTTGGGTGGCAGGTCCACGAGATTTAGCATATAGGTCGGGGCATCTCCGTAAATGATATTATGAACGATCTTGCAGATCTTGAATGCAATACATTCTTGAAGTGGGAGCCAGTGTAATTTCTCTCTTAGGGGTTTTGCACTTTCATATTTTGTTTTACCGAATATGAGTCTGGCTGAGGTATTCTGGGCTTTTTGAAGTTTCTTGATAGACTGTTCCTTACAGCCAGCGAAGAGTGAATTGCAATAGTCCAGGTGACTTTGTACCATTGACTGTACCAGATTGCGAAAAATGGCCCTTGGGAAGAAAGGTTTTACTCTTTTGAGTTTCCACATCTTCTTAGTTGTATTCTTCACGTGGTTGTTGAGTGTGAGATTTTGATCAATGGTAACTCCAAAAATTTTCAGAGTATTTGAGACAGGAAGGGAAAAGTTTGGAGTAGTTATGGTGGTGAATTTACTTGTGTTATGTTGCGAGGTGAGTATAAGACATTGCGTTTTTTCTGCGTTAAGTTTTAGCTGAAATGCATCCGCCCAGGAGTGCATGATTTGGAAGCTTTGGTTGATATCGTTGGTGCTTTCCTTTAGATCATGTTTGAACAGGATGTAGATGGTGACATCATCTGCATATATGTAAGGATTGAGGTTTTGATTGGCCGGTAGTTTGGCTAGAGGTATCATCATTAGGTTGAAGAGGGTTGGTGAGAGGGGGGATCCTTGGGGGACTCCACATTCAGGTATCCATGGGGCTGATATATATATATATTAGTTTTTTATTTATTTATTTTATTTGTACCCCGCGCTTTCCCACTCATGGCAGGCTCAATGCGGCTTAGGTACTTGTACCTGGGGCAATGGAGGGTTAAGTGACTTGCCCAGAGTCACAAGGAGCTGCCTGTGCCTGCAGTGGGAATCGAACCCAGTTCCCCAGGACCAAAGTCCACCACTCTAACCACTAGGCCACTCCTCCACGTTAGCGTTAGCTGTTACTTGGTATGATCTTGTGGTCAGGAATCCTCTAAACCATTTCCAAAGTATTCTAGTACGTGTAGTAGTATTCCGTGGTTGACCATTATAAATAGTTCAAGAAGATTGTGGATTAGTTTAAGATTGGAGCAGCAGCCTGTATCAGATAAGGAGTTCTTTGTATCAGATAAGGAGTTCTTTATTTCATAGTTGGCACCATAGATTGAACTGTTCATGTATGCAGTGGGTGTTGCTATTTTTGCACCAGTAATCAATAGAAATCAAACAAAATAAAACATGGAAAAGAAAATAAGATGATACCTTTTTTATTGGACATAACTTAATACATTTCTTGATTAGCTTTCGAAGGTTGCCCTTCTTCCTCAGATCGGGGGGGGGGGGGGGGGGGGGCTGGTGACAGAAGTAGGGCCCAGTTATGGAGAGTTCAAGGTCCTGGCTTCCTGATTCTCAACCCATTCCAACTTGCAGCACACGTAGTTGTTAAGAAAAGCAAAGGCATGCTGTCAAAATTTCAGTGACGCACCTCCCAGCTGTTGGTGACACACTGGTTGAGAACCACTGCTTTATAGTATACTAGTGTAACTGAGTGTATTTGTACATATCTGCTTGGGTGCAAGCACTTCCGCCAGTCAAAGAGCTGGTCTGTGTTAGTGCGTAAGTGCAGCAGATACTTTTTGTAAATTATGCACACAAGTTTGAGTCCAGCCTATGTTCCACCCAGGCTCCAAATGAACACACTGAATTTTGGCAGTTACATATGTATGAGCACATAGGCATGTAAATGCCATTATTCTAAACATTTACCCATGCAATGGGCATATAAACGTTGGCATCTAAGTTACAGAAATGCCCCCATTGAAGGAGGACATTTTTCAGGTAGCCAATTTTGTGTGTGTAAATAACTTTGAAAAATTCCATCCCAATTATGATAATTTTTGCATATCTACATCGCCCTCCACTCGTCCACATGAAAATTAATCTGCCATTTAGATGTCTGATCCTCCAATAACTCATAAGAACATAACAACAGAAGCGTTGCCATACTGGGACAGACCAAAGGTCCATCAAACCCATCATCCTGTTTCCAACAGTGGCCAATCCAGATTACAAGTACCTGGCAAGATCCCAAAACAGTAAAATAAATTTTATGCTGCTTAATTTCCTCATCTTAATAGTGGCTTCTGGACTTTTCTTTTAGGAAAGTATCCAAATCTTTTTTAAACCCTGCTAAGCTAACTGCTTTTACCACACTCTCTGGCAATGAATTCCATAGTTTAATTACAATCTACTTAATTTAACAGCTTGGACTGTCTTCTGATGCTTCTCTTGTTTCTCCCTTTTTCAGAACATTAATGGCATTGGCCCCCCATACAAATAGATCTCTGGGTCACACTGCACTGTTTCTCTTTGAAAATGAGCAAGTGCAAAACACATGAAAGCATCTCCATGATTCTCATTTGCTATATCTGCAGGTGGCAGAAGGGAAGGCATCATAATGTGTGTACATTGTGAAAATCAAATGCACACTTGCTGTTTTTTCCTTCCCCAACCTGAACACCCTTAGAAGAATGCCTCTCCCACAGTTAAAAGTATGAACACTGTGGAACTTGCCTGCTTTTAGACACAAGGGGGTGGATTTCAATCAGGCCATTTTACCCAGTTAAAAGCTTTTTGAATATCATGTTCCATAAATTTCCCATCAGTGTGGGCTGTATGGATGCTTCTGTAAGTTCTGGTGTCTGAAGGTTTATTGTGTCCTAGGTAATACAATCTGGTTCTCTTAGCTCCAGTTGGGAGTTCCTTGCATTAAACAGTAATGTGAGCTGGGAAAGGGGATTGTGGTCAAGAAAGTGACTAATGGAGCTGAGTAGGGAGCTCCCAAGGGCACACTTCAAAGGCCAAGATACTCCCAGAGGGCAAAGTTACAGAAGATGAATGACTGTACAAAAAAAAAATTTCCCCCCAACCACAGAAAAGCTGAGCATCGGTTCTTTTACTTTTATTTCATTCCAGCAGTCTTATTTTTTTTCTTCTTTTTCCTATTTGTTGTAGTTTGAAGACCTGAACACGGTAGCGGAATGTTTGTTCTCATTGGTCAACGGGGATGACATGTTTGCCACGTTTGCCCAGATCCAGCAGAAGAGCACCCTGGTCTGGCTCTTCAGTCGCTTGTATCTCTATTCCTTCATTAGCCTTTTTATCTACATGATCCTCAGTCTCTTTATTGCCCTTATTACTGACTCATATGAGACGATCAAGGTAAGGGAACTGTTTCCACTGCGCTTCATTCTTTTATAATAAATAATGTAGCTTTATATCGGTTTGTAATGGCTTCCCCAAAGGAAGTGGCTGAAAGCACTCTTTCTATGAATAAATAATGAGGAGGAGGAAGAAGCAAGTTTTCAGTGACTTTGTGATATGAGGTGTCCCCTGTGCAATGCATAATAGTTTTATAAATTAAAAAGACAATCTTAACATTTTGATAAACGAAGCAGCTCTCCTGGATGGCAAGTATTTACAGGAGTATGAATAGTTCAAATGCGAACACTTTTGTTTTTTTTGTGCAAACCAAGAGCCTAAAAAAATATATATATGTATTTTATAAAAACTTGATTTCTATTTTGAGATCAGTGTTTCACAAAGAAAACAAAACACAGTACATCACAATATTCTGTCTCATACTCTAGCCCCTCACTTCCCTGATGTGCAATGATTTGTATCACCCAAAGAAGCTACTATACCATACATATGATCAGAGAAGTTGGGTGAATGGGTGACTCTGGATGATGTATAGTAGGTTATAAAAGAGGGTAAGGAAAAAGAAAATAAAAACAACAGCTTTCTACCAGCCAGAATCAGCTGCGGTTTTGTATCGGATATTTTTCTGTTTTTCTTGGTATGAAAACTGACAGAAATCTATTGTTGCTGGTTATTGGGGGGGTTTTTAAATTTAGAAAAAAAGAACAAGATATAGGTAATTGTTGGGCAAATAAAAGCCACATTTCAGTACAGTGACTGAGAGAGTCAGCTGTGTTAAGAAAACCTGCAGTGGAGTGTTTATAGTGCTGCACAGAATTTACCAGAAGTAACTTACAAAATACAGTGTCATTTCAGCTGGTAGACAAGAGTAATTCTTTCGCCATCTTTCTGCTGCCTTTCCTGTAGCTCTAGAGCAATGTTGGTAGTATACATTAGGGTTGATATTCAGCATGGTGTACAATGGTATAGATGGGCAGGAGAGGCTCACTTAACAGGGCAATGGGGGTGGGGGTGGTGGACACTGACCAGGTTCAGTTCTGGTGCCCACAGTCCTAAATGGGCAGATAGGACTGCATAAAATGTGGTCCTGTCTTTAACTGATTAAGCATGCAGGTTCTGTCACTGAATATCAGCTGGTACCCACATAACGTCCAGGCATGCTGAAGACCCGGCTAGTCAGTGCCAGTGCTGGACGTGGCCTGGCATTGAATATCTAGGTCTAATTTAGCTGCAATGGTCAGAGCTTAAAATGCTGACCACCACCGGCTTAAAATTGACCCGTCAGTATACTGTAGCTTGTAGAGCTATACATTGACACCAGGGAGAAACTACGAAGTCACTGATATACACCAGCCCATGTTGATGAGAGAGAGAGAGAGATTTTTTTAAATAAAATAATTCTTCTAAGGGTCCACAGCATTATAAATTAGAACTGTATATACAGAGGCCAATTTGTGATATGTAAAACGTGGTTTTGAATCATCTATTGATTGAAATTGTACATATATTTAGCAACGCTAAGGACTCTATTTACTAAGGTGCGCTAGCGTTTCTAGTGTGCACTAACGCTAGAGACACCCACAGGAATATTTGAGTGTCTCTAGTGTTAGCACATGCTAAAAACGCTAGCACGCCTACAGCACGGCTTAGTAAACAGGGCCCTAAGTGGCATCACTAAATATTCTTGTACAACTTGAAACTGATTTGTGCAGGCCACCTAGGCATAGAACGTCCCCGTTGGTGACTGAAATCACTGCTTGGATATAAGTTTTGTGCCAACCTAACTCCTTTAGGATGGAGAACTTTTGATGTATAACAACTTACAATTATATATATCCAAAAGTAGTATTTTGATGTATAAATGAATGTTTAACTGAGCTGCCTTGGATTTATAAAACTTATGTAGGTAGCATTGCCAGGCAGGCAGGTGTGTTTCAATATTTGACCTCTGCACATTTTTGTGCCATTCTGTACCTCTCAGCATCTCTAATTCGCCTGTAACTGCTGAATCTATTACTATCTTCATGAAATAAACCCAGCTACTGTACCTAAGAGAGCATCTTCCTCAAAATGGCAAAAACCTGCACATGCTCCACTTTGGTGGTCCTAGTGATATTTTTGTAATAGTTTGGCAGAAGGAAATAGGAATCGGTGAAGAAAGGAGGCATCATTGCTTTATAGCTCCAATGCAGCTGGAGTAGAAAGATACAGTGCTACAGAGCTGAAAACACAGGAGAACATATCTAATTTGTGCATTCATCGTTTGTTCAGGAGATCATATTCTGAAGGTCTAAGTTACTGTTCTTCATGAAATATCTGATAAAGAATGGATAATCAAATTCTACTCGTCACTGCCTCTACCATTTATCCTCATCCCAGCCCTCTTCCTCTCTTTGAGCAGCTCTAACCCACCTATGGAACCTAGAAGTAAACTTGTCATACATCCCCCGATCCACTACTCAGCACCTATCTTTTCTCTAGCTTCTGTATATATTCTCCTATGTCACGGACCCTCTTTTATGTCATGGACCCCAGCTGGTCAGATGACTTTTTGCAGCTCAACTTTTGAGTATCATTGAGGATTTATTGACTTGGATGTTGATCACACTGTCTTGTTGGATGTTTTTGTCAAAACTATCAGAGATTGCAGGCCTTTTGTGCCGAAACACGGCCGTGTCGGTTCGTTTTCCAGCTTTTCAATAAAGACTCTTTGATATCCTCTTTGGACTCGCCTCACTTTCATACTTTACTACCTTCTCCTAGCACCATGTAAGCCACAAAATATTCATCTTTTGTATATTTCTCTTATTACTTTGTAAGCCACATTGAAATTACATGGGTGTATAATGTGGGATATAATTACTAATAAATTGAAGTTGAAATTATCAATTCTTTTTGTGGCTGTGACCCCATGATCGCAGCCAAATAAAATTGTGTGACCTCAAGAGTTGTAGAATAGTGATGGAGAGGCTACCTGGGTCACAATCCCAAATGTCACAGTTTGGGAAACTCTGACCTGAGGGTTCGTTGAGATGTGATCCATCTGGTGTACTAAACTGGGGATAGAAACAGTTGCTAGTGAGGGTGATGGTGTATTTTCAAAGCATTTAGGCTTACAAAGTTCCATAGGCTGCTATGTAACTTTGTAAGTCTAAGTGCTTTGAAAATGAGCCCCTTAAATCTCCTTTTGAGCACTGGATGGTGTTGTGAAGACACTGAAATAACAACAAACACGCCCAAAAATATGGTTCCAAATGGTCTGACTTTTATTTAAACAGGAAAAATATTTACATAGGAACAATTGAGTGTACATAGTTCAAAGAAAGCTGTGCTGAGCTTTTAGGTTCAGATTCAAAATTCCATTCTACTTCAATCTCAGTTTCAGATCACACAGTTGTAACAAAGCTTAATGACAGAATAATATTTTGCTTCTCCCTGACTGAGAGGTTTACAGATGGCACAAATCCTTCCCCTTTCAGGTTTTATCCTCGGTAGATCCTTCCTGCCTCCAGGTTTACAGTATAGAAGTTTCTTTTCATACTTGTCACTGTGCTGTGGAATTCCGTCTGCATGGAATGGAACACTTTGACTCTTAGGTTCATAGTCCTGAGAGATATGGTTTCACCATAGGTTGGATATTTTCTCTCACACCGTTTCCAGCTCCTTTAGCATGCTCCCTTCTCAGCACACTTGCTTGTCAAAACTCCTCTCTCAACTTTCTTACTCAAACTGATATGCTCTCCCTAGAATGCTGGTTCTCAACCTAGTCCTCAAGATAAATTCACCCAGTCAGGTTTTCAGGGTATCCATAACGAATATGGATGAAATACATTTGCATTCACTGCCTCCATTATATACAAATTGAATTCATGCATGTTCATTGTGGATATCTTGAAAACCAGACTGTTGGCTGTGTCCTGAGGACTGGGTTGACAACTCCTGCCCTAGAGAACACTTACAACATACTACATAGTTAATGATGGGCGGAAGGACTATCCATCCTACTCAAGTTTTCTGTCTACACTGATAACGATACCATGCCAGCCAGCCTGTGAATACTTACAGGATTTCTTCCCATCCTGGATAGTCTTTCTCTTCCTTCTTTGCACTCCAACTTCCTGTGAATAAAGGAGCTCACAAGTTTCTCATTTATTTCCCTTCAGTACCTCACCTTTTCCATACCTAAATTTAGGACTGTAATCTATATAGCCAACAACATTTGTATACGTACATAAGCATTGCTGTACTGTAACAGATCAAGGTCCATCAAGTACAGTACCCTGTTTCCAACAGTGGACAATCCAGGTCACAAATACCTGGCATGATCCCAAAAGAGTAAAATAGATTCCATACTGCTTATCACAGGAATAAGCAGTGGATTTTCTCCAAATTTACTTTAACAGTTTGTGGACTTTTCTTTCAGGAACTTGTCCAAACCTTTTAAACCCCGCAATGCTAATGGCTTTTACAACGTTCTTTGGCAACGAATTCCAGAGTTTAATTACACGTTGAGTGAAGAAATATTTTCTTTCATTTGTTTTAAATTTACTACTTAGTAACTTTACCTGACCCCTAGTCTTTGTACTTTTGGAAAGCTTAAACAAATGAGTCATGTCATTATTTTATAGATCTCTTATGTCTCCTCTCAGCTGTCGCTTGGCCGCTGCTGTACACTGAGCACAGAATTTCAATGTGTCATCAATTATAACAGATCATTTTCTGGGTGACTCCTAATGTGAACCTTTTAATTTAGTCTAATTCCACTGAGTAGCCTGACAGACAGACCTGGTTACGTGAACGTCTGTCTGTATTTTCACCAGGACTTCTAGTTATCGGAAGTTGCAGCTTGCCACACAGACCCACCTGCTAGTTGATTTTAATGTCCTAATTAGCTGGCATTAATAGGAAGCCTCTGAAGTCAGTCGGGTAGTCTGCCAGATAGACCAACTATGCTAGTTCCTGTGTTTCTGCTAGCACTTCTACTTACAGAACTTCCAGCCTGCCTGACAGACCCAGCTGCCATTTGATTCTGCCATTACAACCTGTCAGACAAGCTGGCCTTATAGACACTTCTAGGATAACTAATTTTTCTTGTTGGCCTCTCGGCTCAGGCCCACCCAGTAGCAACACACCTATGATGTGGCTGGCAGGGATCCCCAAGCCCCATCAGCTGAAAACTCCCAACAACTCTCCCTCCTGCATACCTTGTAAATAGCAGATCTTCGCCTGCATTGAGCAGCGACTGATACATACTGCTCGCACCGGCCCCACAGCCTTCTCTCTGATGTATTCCCACCTATGCGGAAACAGGAAGTTGCATCGGAGGGAAGGCTGTGGTGCCAACATAAGCAGTGTGTATTAGTTGATGCTTGCTGCCTGTGAAAATCTGGTATGGGGAGGGGGGGATGTTTGAGAGACCACATGGCATGCAGGCGAGAGAGGGAGAGAGGCCAAATCACTTGTAGGACAAGGCGGAGTTCTTCTGACCACCCATCTTGAGCCCAGGCCCAGCCAAAATTGGGTGTCTGGCTACGCCCCTGATCCTGTGTGCTTATTCTGTGCTCTCTTTAATTCAGCTATAGTTTTAGCCACCATCATTCAACTTCTTGCTTTCCATTTATTGTATTCGCCTGTTTTTTATCTAAATGTTGTAAGCCACATTGAGCCTGCCAGCGGTGGGAAATCGTGGGATATAAGTGCTGTAAAATAAATAAATAAATAAATTCATGCTTCCACCACTCTTTCTGTGAAAAAGTATTTCCCATCCTTTCCCCTTAGCCTGAGCCATCTGTCATGACCCCTTGACATAGAAGAGCCCATCCTCTGAAACAGAATTGCTTCTTGTACATTCATATATTTGAATGTCTCTGTTATATCTCCCTCTCTTGCTTTTCCACAAGTATACATGTTTATATTTCTAAGTTTTGTATCATATGGCTTCTGGTACAGATTGCAGACCCCCCCCCCCCCCCCCTAGTTTTGCCAGCCCTTTTCTGGATTGTGTCTCAATTTTCTCTACATCCTTCTGCAGGTAAACCCTGCAGAACTGGACATAATAGTCCAGGTGAGATCTCGCTAATGAGCTGTGTGTTGGCATAATCGTGTCCTCTTAGTTACTAGTTATACACTTACTCCTTCAACTGCATCCTATTGTCCTTCAGCTCTGGCTTCCACCCTGTTACACTGTTTCCCTATCTTGAAATATAATCAGAGATAATTTCCCCAAAGTCTCCCTTCTGCTTTGTGCACATCAGCGTCTCGCTCCTTATTTTTCTGGATTTCACCTAAGGGGATGATCACGATGTAATCCATAACCTGAACTGTAACAAATTGTATTTCCATTATTCATAATGTATTGTAAGCCACACTGAGCCCGCAAAAAGGTGGGAAAATGTGGGATACAAATGCAATAAATAAATAAATAAATCATGTCACACTCTTCCTTTGGACGTGCCCACTATGTTGTAGATCTTAAAAATCAGTTGTAAAAGGGTGATTTTATTTCTTCCTCTTGGTCCCTTCTCAACATTTCTCACAAAGATATTGAACAGAACCAGCCCCAGCATCAATCCCTAAGACAATCCACTAATCACTTCTCCGTCTTCTCAGAGTGAATTTGAAGACCTTGAAAAACTGGATGTATACATTTTAAAAACTCCTCCATACCCACATTTATAAGAATCAGTGTATGCCAAGACTGTTCCCAAGCTGAAAGAGAAATGGGTCTATTGAGCTACAATAATAGGTATCCAGTCTTACTTAAGTACCATCAGTTCCAAATGCACAAAAGGTGTCGAAATATGAAAGAGAACTTCTAGAATCCATTTCCATCAAGGATTGAGTGAGAATCCACCAGTACCAAAATGGAAGGAAGCAACAGAATTTGCTAAGGAAAAGGGGGGGGGGGGAACCTTCAAAGTAAAGGGCTGCAAAATGAACATGAGAACGCCCCGGGGGCCACCAAAAGATTTTAGGCATACGCATGTAAATATAATTTTAAATACTAATTTTGATTCTGCAAGGACTTTTGTGTTGCCTTATTATACCAATGTTAGAATATAAGAACATAAATGTTGCCATACTGGGACAGACTGAAGTTCCATCAAGCCCAGCATCCTGTTTCCAACAGTGGCCAATCCAGGTTACAAGTACCTGGCAAGATCCCAAAACAGTACATTTTATGCTGCTTATCCTAGAAATAAGCAGTGGATTTTCCACAAGTCCATGTTAATAATTGCTTATGGACTTCTTTTTTTGGAAGCTATCCAAACCTTTTTAAAACCCTGCTAAGCTAACTGCTTTTACTACATTCTCTGGCAACGAATTCTAGAGCTGAATTACACATTGAGTGAAGAAATATTTTCTCCGATTGGTCTTAAATGTACTACTTTGTAGCTTCATTGCATGCCCCCTAGTCCTAGTATTTTTGGAAAGAACAAACAAGTGATTCACATCTACTCATTCCACTCCACTCATTATTTTATAGACCTCTATCATATCTCCCCTCAGCCGTCTTTTTTCCAAGCTGAAGAGCCCTAGCAGCTTTAGCTTTTCCTCATAGGGAAGTTGTCCCATCCCCTTTATCACTTTCATCACCCTTCTCTGTACCTTTTCTAATTCTACTATATCTTTTTTGAGATGCGGTGACCAGAATTGCACACAGTATACGAGGTGCGATCACAACATGGAGCGATACAAAGGCATTATAACATCCTCATTTTTGTTTTCCATTCCTTTCCTAATAATGCCTAACATTCTATTTGCTTTCTTAGCCACTACCACACACTGACCAGATGGTTTCAACATATCAACAATGATGACACCTAGATCCCTTTCCTAGTCACTGACTCCTAATGTGAAACCTTGTAGGCAAGTGACCAGGCGATCCTCACATCCATCCAGCTATCTACATGCTTAACAATCGAATCACCAACTACAACAGCCAACTACAATCACCAACTACAACAACCCTTCCTTCCTGGGCATGAGCACCTGGAGACACATCCTCTGTATGAGGATATTGTATCCCCTGGTGGGCTGGTCCTGGCTACAGGATTACTTCCAGCTTCACCAGGGTGATGCTTTCCTTTTAGAAGACCTATCTCCACTAAGACCGCACAGGGGCTGCGAGACTGGAGGTGGGACTTCTGTACAATATCCCTGTAGGTCTCCTCTATGTATCTATCGCTCTGTCTCCCATAGCTCCTCCAAGTCTGCTACTCTAGCTTCAAGAGAATGGACTCATTCTCTGAGAGGTAAGAGCTCTTTGCATCAAGCACACAAATATAACCTCTCAGCAACTGGGAAATAATCATACATGTGACATTCAGTGTAAAAGACTGGATAGCACCCTTCTTGCTGCTGGACTGCTGTCTGAATCTTAGTATTATAGAGTTGTTTAATTAAAACTTCTGAAGGTACTAGGGATATCAGATGAATATAAAGAGCCTTAAGATTATATGGTATAATATGTAATGTATAGTGTTTGCTTCTCAGAAACTAATTAAATGTAATTAAAACTCTAATGAAAACTCTGCTCTTATTGTCCTAATTAGAATAATTGACTATAGATGAAGTGTTGAGCTAGGGGTGGGTGGATTTGGGAGAGTGAGTGGGAATGTGGACTGAACTAGGCCCTGCTGTGCCTTCTAGAGTCTATCTGTTAATGCTGTGGCAGAAAATTCAAGTTTTAAAACTAGGGGGAGTGTATGGAGACTAGTTAATAAAGTTTGCTTTTTTTTTTTTTTATTCTATGTTTATCAATAACCTACAATTCCTCTTTTAAACTGTACCTTTAAGCTACCAAGCATAGAGCAAAATAATGTCACTTACCCAGAGAAATTTTCTCTTCACTCAGAACTTTTCAGCTGCATCATATGTGCTTTGTGGGGGGGGGGGGGGGGGGGTAAAATTCAGTGTTCAGTAAAGCCTTCTTACAATGGTGCCTTGAAGGGTAAAAAGAAGGGTATCCAGCATTATTCCTGCACAGAAATGCATTTTGTGAGCTGTCTTGATTCTTACCACCCATCAACTATTCCTGCATGACAGCAGATGTTCATGTGTACATTTTGCATCTGAGAATGAGTTTAAAGCCTTGTTTCAGGCAGGGTAAAGGTCATTTCTTGAAGGAGTATAGAGTGCTTTGTGAACTGTAAATGTTTCTGGAATATTTTAGGGTGGGGGTGTGGGAACAAGGTGAAAATGAGAAGAGCAGAGTTTTTTTTCTCTTCTAATCCTCCTCAGTTAACCTTCGCAGATTCATAGTCTCTGTATCTAATTGGTTTCATCAAGAAAGTCAGCTGAAGATAAAAGTGTTTTCCCCATTGAATTAAAGAGTCTTTCCCTCACTGTATCCACAAATAAGAGCTGACATAATATATTTTCTTTTTAAGTGGTTTGTCACTTCTTCAAAAACTCCAGAGCTGAAGTTTAGTAGAACTTTTCCATGACTCCATAATTACAATGCTTAACTCTTAAACTGTTTGCATTTACCAAAATGTGAAGAGCAGCAGAGAAATTACAGGAGAAATTTCAACATCTGTATTTTATAAAACCAGAAAAAGACTGAATCTCAAATATAAGGCATTGTAGGTGTTCCATCAGATAGCTCTGTTGGAATGTAATTGTATTTTACATGCATTGCCTGTCACCTATTATTTCTCTGTGATTACTCTGTGACCTCTGATGTGAATTACTTAGAGAGGTCACACAGCTATGCAACTTCCTGTGGGGGTTAGATGCAGCAGATGCAGCACATGGAGCACATGGAGCTCATGATCTCTCCTAACCTGAGAGGATCTATGGTGGTGTGAGCATCCATTACCATCTAAGCACATGGAAGGAGCTGATAATACAAATGTATAGTAATATGTATATATAAGCCTGTCTGATTATAATCTAACTACAAACTGTGAGTAAACAGATGTTTTGTTACTTCAACTTTAAAGTGACTCAGCAGTGAATTATTCAGGGGTGAATGAGAGAGAGATGAAGAAAGAAATTAACATTTCTAAAGCTGAAGCTGTGTGTACTAAAATCTGCTAATTATTTACTACAAATAATCCAACAAAAGGGTTATGGGCCCAGGGTCCAGGAATTGAAAAAGAAGAGAAATATTACCAGGCAGAAAAAAAGGCCACATTTTTCTCTTAAGTTTTAAAGGAAAGATTCAGTCTGTCTCTCTCTCCCCCCACACAGCAGACAGAAGGCTAAGAAAATGGCTGAGGGAAGAAATTCACCATTGTTCTATTCTCTCAAGGTGCCTAAATTAACTGAGTTTAATTATCGGCAGTGGGAATTAAGATTCATATGTCTCCTTCGAGCAAAAGGATTAAATATATGCTTAGACCAAGACAGAACAGATGAAAATATGGCTGAATGGGACAATGCAAACTATTATGTGAAATGCATGCTTTTGGAAGCTCTCTCAGAGAAACAAGCCATATTAGTGGAGGGAAAAGATACACCAAAGGACATTTTATGTAAACTGAGAACTATGTATGCAACTACATATGCAAAGCAGCAACCAATTTGGTTGGCAGAGTTGAATGAAACCAAATTAAGGGATAAAAGTAAATGTAATGATCACATTATGCATCTTATGTCTTCATTTCAAAAGCTAGAACTTTCTGGAATTCCCATGTGTGATGCATTGAAAAGAGCATTTCTTTTTACCTCACTATCAAAGAAGTTTGATGTTTTTAGGTCTGTAAATGAGGCCATTGAAGGGCAATCCTTTGAACAGGCAACATCAAAACTAAGGCAGGAATGCATAATAAATGATTCTGAGGAGATGTGTTCTCAAAGTCAGTCAGAGAGAAATGAAACAAATTTCTTGGCAAAGAACAGAGGAAGGCGGAGCTATGGGAAAACTCCACCCAAGGGCAAGCTGATTTGCTACTCATGTGGAAAGGAGGGACATGTATCTAAATGGTGTAAGGAAACACAAAACACTCCCTCTAGCTCACCTAAGCCAATGGAACTAAAGAATTTTCAAACCAGGAAATGTATGAAGGACAAAGATAAACACCAGGGCTTTCTAATGGCAGAAAAATCTTTGACTATGGTAAATAATAATTCAAATGAAAGTACTTGGATTTTGGATTCAGGGAGCACATGCCATTTAACCAATTGTAAAGATTTCTTTCAGGAAATGTGTCCAGAGGAAGGTATTCTTAAAACTGCAAACGCAGGGACTGCTAAGGTCCAAGCAAAAGGTATTGGATTCTTAAAATGCAAAGTGTCTAATGAAGTTAAAGAAATTCCTGTAAGTGATGTCTTGTATATTCCCCAAGCAGTTTGTAATATGCTTAGTGTATCTACATTAGATAAGAAGGGATTTGTGATTCATTTTGAAAACAGTAAGTGCACAATCTCTAAAAATGATGAAGTGTATGCTGAAGCTTTTATGCATAATGATGTTTATAAACTGAGCATTTCAGGTGAAGCCTCACATATGGCGCAAGTAAGGAAGAATGATGGTAAATGTAGTCTGGAAATCTGGCATCGCCGCCTGGGACATCGTGATTCTAAGGTGATCCAGGATCTTTACAGTAAGCAACTGGCCACCGGCATTCAGATAAGTGCAGATGCTGGTAAAATGGAGAAATGCATAGACTGTGTTACTCAAAAAGGTGTGAGACCCTCATTTCCTGCATACACAGGAAATAGGAGTAATAAAGTGCTGGACTTAATACACAGTGACTTATGTGGACCGTTTAATATCCCATCATTGGGAAATAACAGATTTGTGCTAATATTCTTGGATGATTTCTCTAGATATTGTGTGGCCTATTTGCTGAAAGAAAAAAGTCAAGTCACAGACATGCTGAAGAAATACGTAGCCATGGTGAGCAATAAATTTGAAAGAAAACCAAAGGTTCTTCAGACCGACAATGGTGGTGAGTTCACTTCACAAAGCATGCGCACATTTCTAGAACAAGAAGGCATTCAGCATATCACAACAGTAGCTTATACACCAGAACAAAATTCTGTTGCAGAGAGAAAATTTAGGTCACTTGTGGAAATGACCAGATGTATGCTGTCAGATAGCAATCTCCCTAAAAGACTATGGGGGGAAGCCATTCTCACAGCAGTGTACCTACAAAACAGAATGCCAACTAAAGGCGCTGAGCGCACACCACATGAGACATGGCATGGTAGGAAGCCAAACCTGTCACACATAAGAACATTTGGAAGTACAGCATATGCTCATGAACCAAAGCAAAGAAGGCATAAGCTGGATTCCACAACAGAAAGGGGCATTTTAGTTGGCTATACTCCAGGACACAAAGGATATAGAATTTTGAATCTGAAAACTGGCATTGTTGGCATAAGACATGTTACATATTTTGATGAAAACAAAAGGGTTGATAAAGGCTGGATTATCCCAGATGAGCCTTATCATCCAGAATATGAAACTAGAACCATAATAGACATGCCAGTGTATATAAATGCCATACCAAGGCAGATGTCTGAAAGCAACTCATCTGTATCTAACGAGGAACAGGCAGAGGAAACAGACACAGAAAGGATCATTGAAGAAGACAGTACAGTTGGAGAAGGGGAATCAATTGGAGAAGAACTCTCAGATTTAGAGGATGCGGAAAGGTCAGACCAACCTGTTGTCAGACGCTCATCCAGGGAAAACAAAGGTGTTCCACCCCCAAGACTGTCTTACCTAACAAAGTCAGCAGAAGCTCAAGAGCCCTTAACATGGGATGAGATTGAGAAAATGCCAGCAGAAGAAGCTGCTGAATGGCATAAAGCTGCACAAGAAGAAATTGATGCATTGGATAAAAATAATACTTGGATTCTTACAAAATTACCTCCTGGCAAGAAAGCTATAGGATGCAAATGGGTATTCAAGTTAAAAAGGAATGCACAAGGAAAAGTGGAAAGGTATAAAGCCAGATTAGTGGCAAAGGGATATCTTCAAAAATATGGAGAAGATTTTGATGAAGTGTTTGCACCTGTAGTGAAACACACGACAATAAGAACACTTCTGAGCATTGCAGTCTCAAAAGGCATGCAAGTCAAACACATTGATGTGAAAACAGCGTTTCTTCACGGAGATATAACTGAAGACTTGTACATGGAACAGCCAACAGGTTTCATAAATACAAAACAAAGACAGCTAGTGTGTAAATTAAACAAAGGTCTTATGGATTAAAGCAAAGTGCAAAATGTTGGAATGATAAATTGCATGAAATATTGACAAATTTAGGATTTAAGCAAGGTGAAGCAGACAAATGCTTGTACACTAGGTGCAGAAATGGACAATATGCATACATTTTAGCTTTTGTTGATGATCTGCTCATTGCAAGCAAAAGTGAGCAAGAGTACAAGGACATTGTAAAGTGTTTAAACCACAATGTTGAGATAAAAGAACTTGGTAATGTGTCATACTATCTTGGTATAGAAATTGAGAAACAAAATGATGGTTCTTATCTTCTAAGCCAGAAGCAGAAAATAAATGAGCTTATTGAAAGTTTAGGTATGCAAGATGCCCAAGTTGTAAGCACTCCCATGATCACTGATTTTCTGAAGGATGAAACAGTAAGAGAACCTTTACCAGATAACATCCAATATAGATCAGCCATAGGTAAGCTTTTATATCTAGCTACCACATACAGGGCTGATATAGCAAATGCAGTAGGAATTTTGAGCAGAAGGGTCAGCTCACCTACCAAATCAGATTGGACTGCAGTTAAAAGGATGGTAAGGTATTTAAAGGGTACCATTGATTGTAAATTAAAGATTTCAGCCAATAGTAATCCAAAACTAATATGTTACTGTGATTCAGATTGGGCAGGGGATCATTCTGATTATAAATCCACAAGTGGATATGTGTTTATGTATGGAAATGTACAAATTTCATGGGCCAGTCATAAACAAAGTATTGTGAGTCTGTCTTCTACAGAAGCTGAATACGTGGCCGTATCGGAAGCGTGCAGAGAACTGATGTGGATTGAAAAACTTATGCTGGATTTTGGAATAGCTGAAAAGAGACCAATCCAGATAATGGAAGATAATCAGAGCTGCATCCGACTGTCACAGAATGACAAGGTTCAGTCACGCACCAAGCACATCGCAACGAAATACCACAACGTGCGAGAGTTGGCGAAAGAAGGGGTCATCAGTCTACACTATTGTCACACCAGTGAGATGACAGCTGACATCATGACCAAACCGTTACCCAGAGAACATTTTGTGAATCTGCGTATAAAGCTTGGACTTTGTATGAATAAATAATTGCATGACAGTTATGCATGAGAAGGGGTTTGTTGGAATGTAATTGTATTTTACATGCATTGCCTGTCACCTATTATTTCTCTGTGATTACTCTGTGACCTCTGATGTGAATTACTTAGAGAGGTCACACAGCTATGCAACTTCCTGTGGGGGTTAGATGCAGCAGATGCAGCACATGGAGCACATGGAGCTCATGATCTCTCCTAACCTGAGAGGATCTATGGTGGTGTGAGCATCCATTACCATCTAAGCACATGGAAGGAGCTGATAATACAAATGTATAGTAATATGTATATATAAGCCTGTCTGATTATAATCTAACTACAAACTGTGAGTAAACAGATGTTTTGTTACTTCAACTTTAAAGTGACTCAGCAGTGAATTATTCAGGGGTGAATGAGAGAGAGATGAAGAAAGAAATTAACATTTCTAAAGCTGAAGCTGTGTGTACTAAAATCTGCTAATTATTTACTACAAATAATCCAACAAGCTCTACACTTGTTTCTGCTTTTTCATTCTATAGATTTTTATTCCCTGTCATTTTCTCTGTTACTCTCATGCCTGCATTCTCAAAGGTTTGACACTTCACAAATGACGCAGAACTTGGTGGTCCAGGGGGTTGTTGCATCATCATACATACTTGCCAACCCATTCACAAAATTGGTGTGCAAGATGGCAAAGAAGTTGGGTCGACACAATGTGATGAGGTGTCGAGTGAAGCTATCTTCACTTTGGGGATAATGTTCAGACTATCCACACTTTGGGAAAGTATGTATGTGATTTCCACCCATTCTGTGATGAGATCATGGCTGGAAGCTTTGGAGAATATGCCACAGTTTATATGCCTTTCCTAAAAACAAAAATACTGCCGCTCATAGGATAATATTAAAATGCCAAAAAACAATTATACCTGTTACAGTAAAACACACTGGGTTAAATACTATAAATTACACTCTAAGTATTTTAAAAGGGGAGGGGGAGACTTTCATCTCAGACCTCAAGCCATCAATGCAACTTTTAGAGTGCTGGAAACTGATGCTTCTTCAGCTACTCATAGGGGAATTTTGCAAAAAGGAAAAAAAAAACAATCTGCACAAAAATGTTGAAAATTCTGTGCACAATATTTTAAAATTTCTGCATAATTTATTTTGTTTTGGTGCCTAATTCCCCTATCATAGGAGCTGACTACTCCCTGCCCCATGTTTTACTGCCCCACTCCCTAAAGCCTTTTTGCCTCTTCAGACTTTACTCTTTCCAGCAGTATCATTCTCTCAGCCTTCCAGCCTTCTCTGACCCTTCTCCAGGATGGACACATCTGGGCTTTCTCTCTAGTTTTTTCTCACCCTGCCCCCTTCCCACTCTGTTCCCCTGTTCTTTCTCCCTTTCCTCAGTACTCTGTTTCCTCCCCCTCCCACACACTGTTCTTTCTTTGTCACTCCCAGCATGATCCCCGGTTTTATCTGTCACCAAGGTCTCTCACCTTCCCCCCCCCCCCCCCCAAGTATACACTCCCAAATTGCTTCACCCCTCCCACAACACACTTCTCTAGCTTTCTCCATTGTACTCTCCCTCTCTTCCATTACCACCACTCCTCAGCTTGTTCTCTCTACCCTTCCACCTACTCCCCCAAACGAATCATGCAGCAAGCTGCACATCCTCCTCTAGCACCTGGCATCTGACTGCTGATTTGAACCACACAACTGTAGAGTGACCTGTATGGTTCAAATTGGTAGTCATACGTACCCAGGAAGGAATAGGAGGAGGATATGATCTGAAGGGCAGTGTGATTCGTTGCTACCTCTTGTCCTATGATCAGGGCCGCCGTCCCCCCCCCCCCCCCCCCCCCCCCCCCCGCCACCACCGCTGCAGTCTCCGGTTTCACCTGCCTGCCCTCGGCTCCATCCGCCACCGGGCCCCCTGCATTAAAATCGGCAGCGCTTCAGCTCCGTTTGGAAAGGCAGATCGCCTCCCTTCGGGCCTTCCCTCACTGTGTCCCACCCTCGTCTGATGTAACTTCCGGTTTCCGCGAGGGTGGGACACAGGGAGGGCCCAAAGGGAGGCGATCTGTCTTTCCAAACGGAGCTGAGGCACTGCCGATTTTAATGCAGGGGGCCCAGTGGCGGACGGAGCCAAGGGCAGGCAGGTGAGACCGGGGAGTGCAGTGCCGGCAGCCTGACCCTGATGCCGGGCCAGGAGAATTTTGTCCCCCCTGCCCCCCCCCCCCCTCGGCGGCCCTGCCTATGATCATTGTTGGTGGGGGGAGGGGGGAGATCTGCCATTTCTCCCTCATGCACTCTGCACATAGTTGTGTGGCAGGTGAAGAAACAACAGTTGTACAGAATTGCCTATGAGTGTAGGACCATTTGGACTGAAGAAGTCAACTTCACATATCAATTATTTTTATTTATTTATTTTTTGTTACATTTGTACCCCGCGCTTTCCCACTCATGGCAGGCTCAATGCGGCTTACATGGGGCAATGGAGGGTTAAGTGACTTGTCCAGAGTCACAAGGAGCTGCCTGTGAAGTGGGAATTGAACTCAGTTCCCAGGACCAAAGTCCACCACCCTAACATTAGGCCACTCCTCCTGTATCAATTATTTCATATCAATTGCATCATATCAATTATTTACTGCATATCTGAAAAGATAAGGCACCCGATCCTCTTTACAGCAGCTTCTAGTCTGCCCAATGTGGAAAGAAAAACCATTGCCAATTCTTCCCAAGTGTTTTCACATCAAGCTTCAGAATAGAAAATTTTACATCATTTGTTTTACCCTTACAGATTCACTGTGCAAAACAGCTGTACTTTTAATAAAGAAGATGAAAGCAGAAAGGTTCCTTCCAAAAAAGAGTGTTGGAAAGGAATATTCCCAGAAGGAACAGGAGAGATTTCTTTTTATTAAATGTTTCTTGATTTGCATTTGGAATCAGTAAGGCAACGGGACATTCTGAAACAGAATATAAGGAAAAAGGAAACATTTTGGATAGTTAAATAAAGTCCACTATGGGGAGGAGTTGATGCAATCAAACATTCAGTGTAAGGAAAACAAATCTATAAGAGTTTGTTAGACCCAATATAACATAAATTCCCTTCTATTGTTTGATTTCTTACAAAACTAATACAAAGACTTAACAAAATCTTTATCACATCAGTACCAACAAAATAAATAAAATACAAAGAAAAAAGTAAATATCATCTAATTAGTTCTCATGTGGAGGCTCATTTTCGAAGCATGTATTATCAACCTCACAGTTTGATTGAAATTCCAAACAAAGCAGAAAAAAGGCGAAGAGGTGAGAGGTTTTTTTTTTTTTAATCTGATGTGATTGTAACTTCCCAAAATGTTGTTTCAAAGACAGAAATTACTGCTACTCTTTCAATTGAAGAAACAGGGACCAAATCTTTTTTTTAGAAAATTTTAACTTTATTGTATAATTAAGATAGGGAAGCTGACTTCAGAAAAACCTCCCGAACTCTGTGCAGCCAGTTCAAAACATAGCTACAATATTTGTTACAGCTGAAAAAAGTCATTGCAATATATTTTGAATGGATTTGTAAAATATGCAACTAAATTCAGTAAATGGCACCTAAATATCAGCACCAAAAAAAAAGAGTGCCTAGTGCTATTCTATAAATGGTGCTCAAAATTAGGTGCCATTTATAGAATAGCGCCGGGAATTGGGGACTACATTAGGCGCAACCATTTACACCAACAAAACCTTCGTGTAAATCCCCATGCCTGAATTAGACACAGATCCCCCCCCCCCCCTTATTCTGTAACAGTGTGCATAATTTGTGGGAATGCCCCTGATCCACCCATGTCCCTCCCATAGCCGTGTGTAATATTTATATTTAATTGGCTTTTTAATTAAATTGCATGTGCAGTTTATAGAATTGGGGGGTGGCGTTCTGCTTAGCCTTTAATAAAAAGATTGACAAATTCTCTTCTAAATAAACCTGAAGGCAGGAATAGTTTTGATCTTCATGTGGTTTCATTCCCTTCTCTATTTCATGCTAAGCTAACTGCTTTTACTACATTCTCTGGCAGCTAATTCTAGAGTTTAATTATTATTATTATTAATTATTGCATTTGTATCCCACATTTTCCCACCTATTTGCAGGCTCAATGTGGCTTACATTGTTCCGTCATGACAATCGCCATTTCCGGAGTGAGAGATAGAAGTGGTATTACATTAAAGATCTTAATTGATGTAATAGATTGAGCAGTCAAGTATAAGGAGTTCATATTCGGAATAAGAGATAGGGTGGTATTGCGTTAGAGTTCATTCGTGGTGGAGTAGACCTTGATGGTCAAGTATAGAGAGTTATGTTTTATCCAGTTCAAGCTTGAATTTCGTTGTTTGGTAATTAGGATGGATCATTGTGGTATGCCTTGTTGAACAAGCTGGCAGTGATCTCTGAAAGTTAGTTAGGTCGGGTATTCTTTTCACAGCGAGTGGTAAGGCATTCCATAGCTGCGTTGTTCAGTGAAGAAATATTGTCTCTAGTTTGTTTTAAATTTACTATTTAGTAGCTTCATTGAGTGCCCCTTAGTCCTAGTATTTTTGGAAACAGTAAACAAGTGACTTAAGTCTACCCGTTCCACTCCACTCAGTATTTTATAGACCTCTATCATGTCTTCCCTCAGCCATCTCATGTCCAAGCTGAAGAGCCCTAGCCACTTTAGCCTTTCCTTATAGGAAAGTCATCTCATTCTCTTTATCATTTTTGTCACTCTTCTCTGTATCTTTTCTAATTCCGCTATATCTTAAAATGCCTTACCTCGGGGTATGCACAGGTATCCCATGGAAATTTTGGCATCTGTTTGTGCTTCCCATGCACTAAAAAATAGAATTTATTTTTTAGCGCTGGGACGGGTCGGGGGCAGACAGTGGCTTGTACAGTGCTAAATGGTTACTGCAGCTACATCACTGCACGCTAACCGATTAGCTTGTGAACACTTTCCACCTACAAAATACGTGTTAAGTGCTCACACGCTAATGGGAAAATGTGTGTGGCCATTAATTTAAAAAATAGAAAACTCGGAAAGGAAATCTAAAGGAGAAGGGAATCCAAGATGGCAGCATGACGGGCTGGCTGTTTGGAGCACTCCTGTTTTTTCTTTACAGCTAAACCTTTTCCTCTTACCTGGTGATTTTAGAACATGCCAAAGAGAAAGGGCAAGCTGAAGGGACTTCTCCCGAAGCCGAAATCCCTCTTCTTCAGCAAGCCTCCATTACAGCCTTTACTGTACCTTTCCCAATACCGGGTGTTTTTGCTTCCAGGGCAGAAAAGAGCCCCGGATTGAAGAGCATGTTTTTGCTCAGCCCGGTGGGACCAGCAACTCCTCCAGTCCCGATAAAAGGCTTGCGCCAGTTCTTGACCCCGGAGGAAGTGGGTTAGAGGAATCGGCAATGAAGCAGCCGTCATTGACGGAAGCATTGGGGAAGATTACTGCTGTTGGTATAACCCCAGAGCACCTTTTGGAGGGGAGCCAGCGACTCCTGGGCATGGCATTGGTGGAAGCTACAGTGGAAGGTGTTTCCTCTGGTTATACATCAGAAGAAATTGCCCTCTGTGCTACCGCTCTCCAGCCATTGGTGAGACTGCAGGAGGATATCACTGGATTCATTCTGGATGCTCTTGAAACTCTACATAAGGTTTGCATTTCTTTTTTATCAGTTTCCTTGAATAACGCTGTACAGCTTAGAGAAGTTAAAGGTTGGGTTGATTCTGTTACAACCAAGCAAACGTAGTTGGAATCTGTGGTGACCAAAATACAGGAAAATCAAGCTCAGTTTGCGGGAGATAGACTGTTGCTTCTCTGTAAAGTAGAAAATCTGGAAAATTTAGGGCTCTGTTTACAAAGGCACACTAGCGGTTTTAATGTGTGCTAAAAATTAGCACACACTGTTCAGATAACCATAGGAATATTATGGGCATCTACACTGTTAGCATGCACTAATTTTTAGTGCACGCTAAAAACGCTAGTGTGCCTTTGTAAACAGGGCCCTTAGCGAGGTACTTAGTACTTTAATTTCCTATATTCAAGATTTATATTACCTATAGATATGTTTCATAGGTTTCTGAAGGAGATTTTTAAGTATTCTAAAATTCTTTTCCACCTGTTCAAAAGTTATATCTTATCTATTCCATCAAAGTCAGGAGAAGTGCAGGAAAAGCAGGCGGATTAGACACTGCAGGATGTATCATCGGACAGTTTGGATGTTTCAACATTGATTGAACAGAGGGTGGAAGTTTTCATTTTAAGAACTACATTGTTTGGTTTGTTTCTTTTTTACAAGGTAAAGATGCCTTGTTGAGACTATATCTTCAGAAATTCCAACCCACCTTTTTAGGTGGAAAAGTTCAGATTTTTCCTGATGTATCAAAATGAACTCAGGAAAGAAGGAAGAAATTCCTGGGGATGAGGCAAGAAGTGTTATCCTTGGGATCCCCTTTCCAGCTCTGTTTTCCTTGTAAATGTGTTCTTCTTTTCAAGAATAAGAAATATGTATTTTTTTTAACCTCTCCATTTGCGCAGCTTTTTTAATTTGCAGGGTAGCTCAGGCTCTATTCCAGTTACTTAGCTGGCCGAAAGATTGTTTTGGAAAGATTAATCTGTCTTTCCTTATTATCTTTTCTTAATCCAACTCAGTGGCGTTCCTAGGGGAGTTGACACCCGGGGTGGATCGCTGATGTGCCCCGCCCCCCAGGTGCAGCACGACCCCCCCCCCCCCCCCGGCGAAAGGACACCCCCCCCCACGAAAGCACCCCCGCCTGGGTGCATGCCGCTGGGGGGGGTGCCGCACGCGCCTGTCCGTCGTTCGTTCCATGCTCCCTCTGCCCTGGAACAGGAAGTAACCTGTTCCGGGGCAGAGGGAGCATGGAACGAACGATGGACAGGCGCGTGCGGCACCCCCCCCCCCCCCCCCCCGCGGCATGCACCCGGGGTGGACCCCCCCCCAGAAACGCCACTGATCCAACTTCCCTTGGTGTACTATCTTGGATTCTGATCTTGTGGACTACTACTACTACTACTTATCATTTCTATAGCGCTACAAGGCATACTTATGTTTATACTTGTAACTTTATTTCTTTAATATTTTCTTGTATTGTTTATGAATATACATAGGCGGCTTTTCTTTCTTTGTAAACTTTAATTTGCATAAATTTAAAAAAAAATAGAAAACGTGGCCATTTTATGGCTGTGGTAAAAATGGCCTTAGCATGTGGGAATGACCTTAACAGTCAAACAGGACTTCACAACACATCATATTTTCAGCTTTGTGTATCCAAACTTTGAGAATAAGCAAAATGTTTTTTAATCATTGATGACAAATGTGGTGAAATGAGTTGAATACAGCGGCAGTGAAGTAATTGGACTGACTTCAGATGGTTCTGTAGCATCTATGTTGTAGTATTTTAGGGTGAAATCTGCTGCTGGGAAATAGAGAGATACTGTTGGTATATATCCTCTGGCCAAATTAATAGCTGAAAAACAGTTCAACTGCTATACAGAAGTTATGGATTTATTGCATAAAGTTCAGTTTAATGTGGTTGCAATTTCAGTGGATAATGCATCCACAAACCAAGCATTTTCTCAGGCTGATGTCTGTTCACGTAAATCCAATGTTAGAACTAGTCATGGTTTGGTGTCAGGGCTGCATGATGTCATGCTGAATACCTGGGTTTAATTCCCCAACAGAAGTTGGGGGCAAAGGGATGTTACAAATGCAGTATTCACAGCTTGAGGCAGGGGAAAAGAGCATTGCATTGATCTTACATTGATAATAGCATCTAATGGCCAGGCTTGAAGTGAACACCTTGACTTTCAGAGACAGCCGCACTCTGTGGCTCAGCCTGAGGACTGTTGGGCAGGATGGGGGACTAGGAGGGCTGAAAATGGAGAAAACCCATGAGGAGTTGAGAATAAAAGCTTATGGCATTACAGTTTCAGAGACTGGTTTGGTTTTGAACTGGAAATAAATGAGCAGAGGGAAAATAAAATTTGGTTCTACATTTTTGGCATTGATTAGGGAAATGGATGTTAAATGTAACACAGAAAAACCTTGTAGTACTGTCACTTGATTGCCTTCTATTTAAACTGAGCTTTTACCAGAGGAGAAAAGGTGGTCAGAGTATATTCTATTTTTTATAATTTTAAACATCTGCCTATGAGATTAGAAATTTTAATTGGTTTCCTTTGTCCAATATTATAAGCAAATTGCATGGACCTGCCTCGGAGCAAGAACTCTATATTATTTTCTGTTATGTTTTAAAACCCACAGTGTGTGCTAACTGTTATAACTGTTCCTGCCTGCAGAAATACCAGCAGAATGGCTTTCCAGCTACAGACCTGCACGAGTTTCTAAAGGAAAATGATGTCATCCTTGGCACCAAGAGCTACAGAATAAGAACCCGGCCTTCCGTCTCTTTCATGTGCTGCTGTAGGAGGTCAGTGTGGCAGCTCCTCAGATTCCCCGAGAAGCATAATTCAGAAATGCCTGCAAGGGAAAGTATAGGTTTTGAGCCCACAGGCACACCCAGAAGTCTGCTAACTTTAGAAAATATTCTTTCAACTGCTTGGAAGTATAAACTGGCCTCTTGTTTTGTTTCTGTGTCTAACATTATAAAACATTAAAAATAAATCAGTTTGATGCCTTAAAATGGTTTCATGTAAACCTATAGTCCATATCCACTGTGAGTCTGTATGGATGGGAAGCTGGTAGGGCAGTGATTTTCTGCTGGAGTGTTACAAGCCAGGCTTATGGGTATGGTGCAGTATAAGTAGAAGAAGGCTTTCAAATGCAAATGATTTAATGTGGCAAGTATACTGCAGGTTTTGTAAAGAATATTCCTGCAAACAATCTCTGTAATGGCATACTGCAGGAGGCTGTGATCTGTAAAATGCAGTCCCACTTCGTGCTTTTTAATGTGGTGCTGCAACAATGGGAACTTAGCTTTTTCATTTGGAAGCAGCCCTGCAATCTTCAGCGCTGAAATCTGGTTCCTTCTATGGCAGTACTACATTTAAAATAAGTTAACCCTTTTATATTCTTATAAAAGGTTTTAAAGCATACCTTTCACCAAAGCCTTCTCTGGCTGGGGATTTTCAGTAATCTTCTTAAATCTATTGTCTCCCCCCCCCCCCCCCCTTTTTTTTTTTAAGTTTCTGGTAAACTAGTAGAGGAGTGTGGTAGCCGTGTTAGTCCACTCTTAAGGTTATCAATAGAAATCAAACAAAATAAAACATGGAAAAGAAAATAAGATGATACCTTTTTTATTGGACATAACTTAATACATTTCTTGATTAGCTTTCGAAGGTTGCCCTTCTTCGTTTTTCCGATCTGACGAAGAAGGGCAACCTTCGAAAGCTAATCAAGAAATGTATTAAGTTATGTCCAATAAAAAAGGTATCATCTTATTTTCTTTTCCGTGTTTTATTTTGTTTGATTTCTATTGGTAAACTAGTAAAACTGAACTTGTGATGTAGAAAGCAATGTTGTAGAAATCCAGTGAACCACTGGCAAACATACAAACAGCTGTAGCCACTGGTTTTCAGCTGTGGGTGGCCATATGATCACTAAACTGAAAGATTTGTACATCTCTGCCAAGGAGGCTGCAGGCAGGCTTTTGTGCACCCATTTTGTTTGTGTGTTTTGTTTTATTCCAAGGATACATGGGTGATTGAATGTTCTGTTAACTTACAAATTTATTGCTGTTTCTGATCGTGCTAAATTGAAGGGACTCTGGCCTGAAACCCATGCCAGGATGCACCCAGGGTCAGAGCTTGGCGGGAGAAGGGAGAGGAATGAAGAGATTGCTTAACTTTTGGACTGGAAGACAAGACAGTTATGAGCGCTCTTAAAAGCTCAACAGTTAGAAAAGCCTTCATCTCTACAGAAATCTTAGTAAAATGTAATATCGGATGTTTGAGTTCTCAAGATCACGTAGGTCCCTTCAACATGCATTTCAATTTACTATAGCAAGGGGTTTTTGTCCCCCAGAGAAAACAGTATTACCCTCTGTTGAGAAACTTGAGATAATAAAGCATTGCAAATTAAGACATATGAAGCAAGGCGAACTTTAATTTGCTATAATACTTCTTGCTTCAAATATCTTAAGATAATATATCATTGCAAATTTATTTTCACCTGGTGGTGACAAAGTTTTCATAATACTCTTTTTGATCCAGCCCCTAAAGAGACCTCCAGAGGTGATGGTAGTTAAGGTCAGGGAGCCAGGAGGGTGGAGAGGATTATGAGGCAGAGATCTCTTCTCTAGTTTGCCAACTTTTTAAATTGCAGCAGGGAGAGAGTGCTGGGGTGCTGTAATGCAGCATGTGTGCCTCTGTTTTATTTTATTAATTTATTAACAAATTTGTCAAGATAACTCTGGAACACGGAAATACAGACAATAAATGAATATAGTAAATTAAATATTGTACAATTATAAATCATCTTCCTTAGACCACAAAGAAGAGAGGAAGGAGATATCAGAACTTAAGAGACATAGGGGCTCATTTTCAAAGTCTAAATGCTTTGAAAATATGCCTCTCTATTGCAAGAAACAAATTATTATAGAAAGGCTTAACAGAAACAACCTCGAGGCCCTTAACATGGAGGCATAGTTGTTATAGGCATTATAAATTCTTCAAGTCCACAAAGGAGTACAGCTGCTTTGGAACAAAAAATAAATACTTTGATTGATTGACCACGTCTGATCCTGGATATACAGGGAAATGCTAGCAAAAAAGTACTCTCCAAGTCCTTAACCTCTTGTCTCATTAATAGGAAAGCTTTCCTTCTTTCTTGGGTGACTTTGGCATCCAGATAAATCCTTATCTTCTGACCATAAAAAAGGTCTTGAGAGTGTCTAAAGCAATGCTTCATTATAGCATTAACATGCTGCTCAAATACCATAGACACTAATAATGTTGTTCTTTCTGTAGACTCAGTGATAGACACTTCTAATATAGCTGAAATATTTTTTTTAATCCATTGATGTTTCAGGCTGTGGGCCTACAACCTCACTTGACATTTTTTTAAGGAAACAGGACATTGGTAAATCTTATTCACTGGAGGCAAAACATCAGAGGAAAACTTCAAATATTTCTATGAGGTATTTTTTAAAAGATATCCAAGGGGGGAGTAGCCAGAGTCTTAGGAAAGTTCAAAATATGCATATTAAGTTTCCTGTTTTGATTTTCCAAAAACTCAGTCTGTCTATGCACAAGCAGTCTATCCACAATTGTTGCATTTTTAAATTCTTGCAGGCCTTTAACCTCTGATTGAATTTGCTCAACTTGGCCCCAAAAAATCAGTTTTTAAAGTTTCCAAATTTAACAACCAAAGCTGTTACCTCACTCTATGTCTTCGTTACCATGGAATTCACAGCCTGTAATGCCCTCCAAATGGACTCTAAAGTTACAGCCATGGATGATTCTAATTGGACACCAGCTGATTCTTTCATCACCAGTTCTGGGGAGGGGGGGAGAGAGTGATATTTCATGTTCCAGTGGGGATGGGAGCATGCTCCTTGCCTTCCCTGAAAGAAGAACTCATGCTCCTAGCATCCGTCCTTGGGGAACCAGTGGTGAACTGGTCAATCTTTAGCTGAGTTGGGGCACTGTAGGACCTGGTGGGGGAAATGTCCTAACTACCCCTTTCCTTTCAGTATGTGGCAACGGCAAGGAAAAAGTCAAAAACAGAAACAAGCAGGGATCAGCTTGTGCAGAGCGTTGGGGACCTGCTGCCATCTTCACAGCATGTGTGCTTCTGGTTAGTCTCCAAAGGCCTGATGACCTACAACTGCATAAGCTAGGTTTTGCTGATGCCAGCAGGAACCTACAAGGTGCTACAGGAAGCTGGGAAGCAAATCAAGAGTGATATTTTTGAAAAATGACCAAATAGCATAAAACAGTTCTACAGACCATGTTTGGCCTGCAGTTTACCTACCTCACCTCTACTGCTTGCATTATGGAATTCACTTCAATAATTTTCCTAAACCTTTCTCCAAGTTAGTGCATTAGTATGCGTGTGGCTCAGTCGATAACATTTATAATAGCTTACTCAAAGTGTGGCTATAAATCATTTTTCCTTGTAATGGTATAGCAAGTGCAAGCCTGTGTTAATTGAAAGGCAACTGTGTGTCTTTCATTGTAATTTTATAATTTATTGACCAAGAGTGTATTTTTTTAGGCGTAGGTCCAACAGGTCTGATAGGGAGTTTCTTTAGTAGAAGGCTCTGGAGAATACTGCTGGACAGAAAGAAAGCAAACAGCTAGCGGCTTAGGATTTGATAGCTCAGCATTTCCCAGCTGTGTTTTTGCTGCTTCAAATACCAGTGTGACTGTCTACATGGGACATTGAATTGCTAGCATGTGTTTCCAGACCATCCCCATTCCAGAGGAGACAACAATCATATTATAGATGCTAACACTGTGACAGTAACCCTTGAGACTCTTCAACCCTTCATTTTGCCCTCAAGACAGTGCTTCTCCGAATAGTGTGGAGTGGAGGAGTGGCCTAGTGGTTAGGGTGGTGGACTTTGGTCCTGGGGAACTGAGTTAGATTCCCGGCACAGGCAGCTCCTTGTGACTCTGGGCAAGTCACTTAACCCTCCATTGCCTGCCGCATTGAGCCTGCCATGAGTGGAAAAGTGCGGGGTACAAATGTAACAAAAATAAATAAAAAAATAGCTCCCTGTTTTGCTGCAGCTTAGAGCTCTTGATATAGACACCAGGAGCCTGAGTGCTGTGTAATTCAGATGGCAATTGAGGTACAGCTATTGCTTTTACCTGTCCCTGCTCATTTTATTTATTTATTTATTTATTTATTTACTGGTTGGACTTTTTTTAATAATCTGTATTTCTGGCCTTTTCTCTCTCATTAACTGCCGGAAGCTTGAGTTTCCTAAATGTGATGCATCTCTTAAAGATGAACAAAAGTCTACATTGGCATAAAATAGGCACCTTTTGGGACATTTCACATAGGGTGTAAATAGCAAAAAAAAAAAGGTGCCTGTGTGTGTTGTGTAATAAAAGGTTTGTGCAGTGACTCTTAATACTGCACAAATTAACATCTTCCCCAAAGAAGGTACACGTGTATCCCTCTGTTCCATTCACATTTATATAATATTCACACAGATTGCACTCTATCCCAGTTCTGCTCAAGTTATGTCCCTGGGAATGCCTAAATGCAGGTTGCAATCCTGTGGTGTGGCCATTTTTAACATGTGTATACCCCTGTGCAGTTTTATAACCGCCATTTTCTGTGTGTAAAGCGTGCTTTACCTGTGGAAAATGCATTATAAATTATCTTCTGAAAACAAAACCTGCAGGCTCAGTTAGACTCCAGTGGCCAGAAATTGTTTTTTTTTGGGGGGGTGGGGGGTGCCCAAGATTTACACGAGTGGGCTTCCCTCTTGTCCCCATTATTATTTGTTGCATTTGTATCCCACCTCTTTGCAGGCTCAAAGTGGCTTACAATACATCATGAGTAGTGGAAGAATATCAACTGAAGAAATCTGGAAGCGGAGCTGGAGCACCACCTCAGCCCTTAGTGAGCACTAAAGAAGTGCTGGCAGCAGCTTGAGCCTCTATTATGGCAACACAAACACATTGAGAATTGACAGGCTAGCAGTGCCCAGTGCAGATCTTATGATCAGCATTGAGAAACATTCCTGCTAGTACAGAACCAGGAGGGAGGCTCAAGCTACTGCCAGCACTTCAGTGTTCACTTGTGGTCAAGGTGGTGCTCCAGCTCTGCTACAGATCTCAGTTGGCGGGGCTTGGGGATCCCCCCATCAGCTACTGCAGCAGTGTGGTCAGACTGGAGTGGGGAAGAGGAGGGGCCATGTCCCCAAGCCCCCACCTCATGGCTACAGTCCTGGTTGTGGTGTTTTCCTAACCTACTCTTCAGCTTCGTTTTAGCAGGAAGATTAGTTATTCTACTTTTGCCAGTGGCCATGACATCATGTCTTCACTGTGGTCCGGTGGCAGGATGTCATTAAGTCTACATTGTACAAGTTCTTCATTTTGAAAGGTCCATTCTCTCGGCTCATAGCTCAGACATTTTCTGGGATTTTAAAAGGGTCTCCTCTCCCCTCCCCCTACCAGTGTTTGGAACAATTTAGAACCCATACCCCTGGTTTCTCTCTTTCCTTTTCCCAATTTTCTCCCTTTCCTCTTTGCGACTATTATGGAGTGGTGTTCTTTCCTGTCTTCCATTAATTGTTTGTGATTGTAGCCGCTTTGATGGCATGACCTTAAGTATATCAAATGTAACCTTGAACCTTTTATCCTATCACATGAGCTCCCATGTTTTTGGCTTAATATAAAATTGTGGGTAAGCTCAGAGAAGAAAAACACTTGATATTTTTAGCAGACAAAATAGGTTAGAATAGTCTGATTCAGACTAATTAGATTTCAGCTACATTTCCTCCACAATTTCCCCTTGTTGTAGTCTTGTTGGCCTTCAAGGGTTTCAGTTCTGTGCGCAGTTAAAAACATTGTTTGGCTAGTGCAGTCATTTTTCCTCCTCTACAGGAGCTGTGAAACGGGGTCATCTTTAGGCAGGTGTGGAAGGTGTGAACTTTATTCATTTTATTATTTCCGGTAGTAGTAATTCAAGGCAGGTTACATCAGGTTGACACCAGGCCCCATGTTGCACCACTCAGACCTATAAAACATCCCAAAAGAGATCTGCAGAAACAACGGCAGTTTAGGTCAGGAAGCAGAAGAGGGGAAGGGACATTTCTGGAAAGGGTGACGGCATTTTTCATTTTAAAAACTGTAAATGTTTCTGATCACGTACTGATAATTGCAGACACCTAATTGGCATTACAATTAACGCTGCCTGGAGCTGCTTAATCATTAAACTCTCGTTTTTTTTGGCCCCATAATTAATCCAAGGTAATCCTTGCCTAATGATGTAGCAGATGTGTTTGAAATTCAACAGGCAGTCTTTTGAGATTGTTCTTACTGAATCAACATCAGAGGAATGAAGAATTAGTAAACACAAGTAGTAACCACTGATTTTTTTTTTCTTCTTTTCCAGACAACGAATTGATGATGACTTGATTCTTATTAACTGACACTTTTGGACAGAAATTCCACTTTCATGGAGTTAAATACTTATGTACTTGTTTAAAAACAAACAAACAATGGACAGAACATCTTCTTTTTTTTTTTGATTGCTTTAAAACATGATGAACTAAATGGAAGTAACACAATGTCGAGATGTTTGCTTTCAAAGAAGTTAAGTAATTAGATTAGTTTTATTGAGAAGAAAGGGAAGATTTGAATGGGTCGGGGTCAGCTGGCTGACCATGATTAACTTTGCTAATGATCTTTTTATGAGGCAGAATTGTGAAGGACTGGAAATTATTCCACCTCCAAACTGTGAATTATTTATTCAGTTTTTCTGCTGAGAATATGATGTAATGCCTGTGTCTCTCTGGCTTCCACTAGGAGTGTTAAGTGTCCTGGTAAGTGGTATTCTGCTCGATTTGAAAGATACAGTGAGAATCCAAAGGAAAAATTTGAGGAGTTTCAGCTACAAAACAATAATTGCACTTGAATACACTTTTCATTGTGTTCTCAAAGTTGATTTAAGGCAGTGTTTCAAAATAGCCAGCCTTGTGAGTTGGCGTTATGGAACTGCTTTCTCTGGAATGAGTAGCAGTGTGGGATTTTTTTGTTGTTAACATATATAGATATATATATATTTTACATACATCCTTCAAATGAGAGAATGAATACTTTCTGTACATTATGGGCTGGCACATCTTGATAACTCCTAGGTAATGCAGAATTTGAAACTAGCACCTGATATATATGAGGTCTGAGTCATCAAAGTCTTTTCCTGTAGACAGAAAGTGAGGGAGGGGTACCCTTTAGTGAATCAAGCCCTTTATTGATCAGTAATATACAAATGCTATTTAAGAGAGGATTAGAGTTGGCTAGAGAAAGAAGATCTATTTTTTTATACGTTTTGGAAGAGAGCCAGGGTAACTAAAGTACTGTAATGTGTATTTTATTTTTTGTGTTTCTTAAAGCTATAAATGTAAAATGCACAGAATTAAACATGAATGATACTATATCTCTGCCTGTCTCAGATGTCTCGCTTGCATCAGAGGTAGTATATGGATACAGCACTGGATGAAAGATTACATTAGGCTTTTCCTGGAGAGTTGTGCGTTTTGTTTTAGTTTCTTTATTTCATTGAACATCCACATTAACTCTTCAGCTTTTAGAGAGATGCATTAACACCTGTAACAAAGCTGCATGGAAATGCCACACAGCTCATTCAAAGTGAATGGCAGTGTTAGCATTACAGCACTGGCATCTGCTATCACAGCTCTGTAAACAAGGGGGTTAGTTACTAATATCTAGGTATTTGCATACTGAAACTTGACTGTTTGACTTGGAAGAGTGCAATAAATCTTCTCATTATTACATATATATCTTTATATGTATTTGACAATGAAAACTTCATCCAGGGGCGGAGAATGGCGGGAGGCGGAGCTGGGAAACAGAGGAAGGGGAGGGGTGCCGGGGTAGCATTACAAGTTTCTAAAATCTGGGCTTAAAAGTTTTTTTTATTTTTCTTTTGAATTTGGTTTTGAAGCAGGGGGGAAGCGGGGAGCAGTGGCAAACTCGGGTGAGGTGGGGCGGGGGCAAGGACATCCGTGAAGGACACTCATGATGAGCGCCTTTGCCCCCTCCTGAAACACGTGTTTGTGTTTTGTGGGGGTTTTTTTGGTAGTGTTGACATTTGTGGCATGCGCAGAGCAGCCAGCATAACGCTTGGCTGCTCTGCGCATGCTTTAGGGGCCGATTACTGACTGGGATTACACAGGTTTGATGCATTGTACTTTACAGTACCGCACCAAACTTGTGAGACTTGGTTTTTTGGTGCATTCTTTGTTTTTTAAAATTCGTTAGGGACTTTAACGTTTTAGATTTTTTAACGTTTGGTTGATGCATCTGGGCCTTAGAGTCTAACAGAGAGATGTGTAGCTGTCAGTAGTTACTAGTGGATATATGGTTTAGAAAGGAGGTGTGAGGGTTTCATTGATCAATTAAAGGGGTGCAGGAGCCAAAAAAGGTTAAGAACCCCTGCTGTGGAGGCTAAGGCACAATCACAGGTCTCCCAGGACACAGTGCTCAAAAGTAAATGTGGGCACCGGAGGTCATTAGTTCTGGACTAGCGCCCGTATTTAACTGCGCAAAATGTTCAGAGGCATGGTGGGTGGGAACAAACAGCGCACATAGCATGCTAATGTGGTCAAGCTCATGAAAATGAGGTCATTTTGTATTCTTCCCCAATGCTCAGAAAAGAGCGCCCAAAACAAAACTGCCTTACCGCTGCAAAAAATAACACCAGATCGGAGCAAGCGTTACTGTGTTAAAATCATGAGAAATTCTCTCTTCCTTCTTTAAAATTTGCCAATTGTGATTTCTTTTGAAAGCAGAAGGAGCGCTGGTCATGAGAAACGAATATGTGCAAGTCACAGCAGACCCAAAAGTGAAAGCATACATTGGTGTCTGTTTCCTGTGTTTTATGTGTCCAAGCTAAAAAAAAAAAAAGTGTGCTTCAGGTATTGCCCCAGGTACAAATAAGTACCTGTATATACTATGTAAACCGCTGTGAATGTAGTTGCAAAAACCACAGAAGGTGGTATATCGAGTCCCGTTCCCCTTTAATCCTCAACAGGGGCATAGTCACGGGTGGGCCTAGGCCCACCCAGTTTGGGTTCAGGCTCACCCAGCAGTGGAGAACTTCAATTTCAACTTCAGCGGAGGGAGCAGGCTGAGGTCCGATCCTGCTTCTGCCTCCCTCTCTCCCACAGCGCTTCTCAGATACTGCCTACCTACTGCCGCCACGATCTAGCATCTTCCTCCCATCTCAGCACTGCAGCAGCGGAGCAGCGGTAGCAATTCATGCTGCCTCCTGCTTCGTTCTAACCCGGAAGCGTCTCCTCTGCCGCGTCCCGCCCCCATTATTACAACTTCCTGTTTCTGCTGGGGCAGGATGCAGGCGCGCAGCAGAGGAGATGCTTCCGGGTTAGAACGAAGCAGGAGGCAGCATGAATCGCTACCGCTGCTCCGCTGCTGCTGAGACAGGAAGTAGATGCAGGATCGTGGCGGCGGTAGGTAGGCAGCGTCTGAGAAGCACTGTGGAAGAGAGGGAGGCAGAAGCAAGATCGGACCTCAGCCTGCTAAAGGTGGTGCTGTGCCCCAATGAAGAGATGGAGAGTTGGGGGAGGTCTCCTTAAGATAGATGCTGCATGGAGGGGGGGGCATGAGGTGGAGAGGGGCAAGAGAGAGAGAATTGTGGGACATAGGGTAGAGAGGGGTAAGAAAGGAAAAATCTTGCATTGGGAGGGGAGAGGGACAAGAGAGGGAGAAATGTTGGACATAGGGGGGTAGTGGGGAAGGAGAAATGGTAAATGTTGGACTTGGACAGGGGGTGGTGAGGAGGAGAAGATAGATGGTGAAAAATTGGACATGATGGTGGAAGGCAGGAAGAGATGTTGGAGGGGGAGAGGCAGAAATGTTGGGCATGGCAATGGAAGGGAGGAAGAAAGAAAATGCTGCATGGGGGTAGGGGAAAGAGAAGTGTTGGACCCATGGCACAAGAGAGGGAGAAATGGTAGAAAGTGGGAGAGAGGGAGATATACTGGACCTGGCGGTGAATTAGAGGGAGAGAGAAACACGGGAGCTGGAGAGGGGAGAAAGGAGGATATGTTGGATTCAGGAGCAGAAGGGTGATAGAGAGGTGCCAGACAGTGGGAGTGAGGGAAGAGAGAGGGAGAAATGTTGGAACAAGAGGGAGAGGGCAGGAGGGAAGAGAGAAGGGGCAGAGAGATGTAAGGCTGCAAGAGTGGGGTGGGGAGACAGAGGGAGCAGATGCTGGGGTGGAGGGAAGGAAGATGGCGGAACCATGTGGGAGAGGCCAGGAGGAAGAGGGTGGCAAGGAAATAGATAAAAAGATAGTGATTACAGAGGATAGAAATATGGTAATGAAAGGGAATGGAGGGCTGAGGAAGGAGTGAGATGGGGAAATGGAAAAGCTAGTGGGTGAGAGAAAAAGATGAAAATCTGATAGGTAGCTGTAAACTAAAAAGGAGGAGAACAGTGAGAGGGTGAAATTTGAGTTGACAGCAAGGCAGAAAGAAGAAAAAAAGAGAGGAAAGAGCTAAAAATAAGAAGTCAATATGTCAGAAGCAGGTGTAGTGAAGGTAAAAGAAGACAAATGGACAGCAGCCGCTCGAAAGAGAATTAGAAGACGACAGACAGGAAAGCAGAAAAGAAACTGCAACCGACATGATGGAAAAATACAATGTCCAGACCACAAAGGTAGAAAAAAGCAATGTATTTTGAATGTTTTAAATGGAATATGTTGGCTTTGGGAAATCTACATAGCAAATGTGTTTGTATTGTGTTCAGGAGAAAGGAAATGCATTTCTGTTTTTATTTCTCCAGTGTTGAAGTACATGCTAAGTTTAACTTTTTGGGGTTCCGAGTTCAATTTTTGTCTAAATATTTTTATTTCTGATACGTGATCCCTTGTTCTGTATTTGGTGAGGGTCTGTTGGTGTGACAGTAATGGCAGGTTGGGAAATCGGAAGGCAGGGAGGAGAGGGGATCAGGGAGGGGGCCCTAGCATGTCTAACACCAGTTCTGACCCTTGCTGTATAGCTGCTAGGGATCCCAAGCCTCCCCAGCTGAGGACTTCCTCCAAAGACGGCCAGAACTTGCTTCTACCAAGCTCTGCAGTCGGTGACAGCATGCTTGAGTCACCGACAGCTAAGCACGCATAGAGTGCTGGCATCAGTGGCTTACTGATGTTGCTGCTGCCTGCCAAGTTTGGTAAAAGGAAGTTCTGGCCACCTTGACAGAAAGTCTTCAGCTGATAGAGCTTGAGGATCCTTATTAGCTAATGTATTTATATTTTGCGGTAGGGCAGGGCAGAGAAAATATTGTGCCCACCCACTTTGGGCTCAGGCCCATCCAAAATTGGCTGTCTGGCTACGTCACTGATCCTCAATGCTGTGAGCACGCCTATATTTGCATCTCATTAGCATTGAGCATTAGGGAGTTGTTTTTCTGCGCTGTTCTGGAGGTATTTTTATGGTGCTGTTCAGAACAGCTCTGGCGTTTTGAGCATCTGGGCCCCAGTGAATGATGAAATAGCTCTAGGTGAAGCAAGTCTCCTGTTCTCAGATCAAAGAGCTGAGAAAGTATTCTCACATAGGTATGTGGTGTGTGAGCAGCAATTCAAAGGCTTATTGTGAAAAGCCCCTTGCCTCTGGGTTCTGTAATTAATTATGTTAACTGACTCTGCTTTCTTAAACAAATAGGAAATGCTCTAATGAACAGGCACACCTACTATTGTCTTATCTCCTGTCTTTGTCTAAGTGTAAATAAATTAACCATTTATTACTCTGCTTCTGTCTGTCCAGAAGCCTTTGTCCAAGCAAATAGGATGTGTTCTAATAAACTAGGTCAAGAACATTTACCATTGTCTTAGTAACATTTAAGATCCACCCAAAGAAATGTGATGTTTCTTATGCAAAGTGATCCAATTTAAGTCTGCACCCAGTAGGCTTTGTCTGTCTCTAAGCAAGTGAGCTGTAACCGGAGGCGGGATAAAAGTTAACAAATAAACACAAAAGAACAGAAGGTGATACCTTTTTCTTGGACTAACTATATGTTGTGGCTAGTTTTCAGGAGCTCGCACTCCATTTCTTGTGTCAGAACCAAAACATTTACTATCATTTATCTGTTCGAGAGGTATGGTTCTCTTAACTTAGTAGGTCATCTTCAGTCCACAGTTCTTTAAAGAATAAATTCTTCGGCTAATCACACGTGCCTGCAGAACAAGGCACAGGAACTACAATTAGAACACAAGCATTTTGCACACTATGGTGCAAATAGAAGTCCTTGAGCTTACCATTCAAAACCTCCTGTTCACAGCTGGTTTCAACCAGCACCATAGAATACGAGAGCCATAGAAAATGATGACAGATAAAAGCTATATGGCCTATCCGGTCTTCCGATCCATACCCCTTACTCTCTCTCTTCCTCCCCCTGAGAGATCCCATGTGCTTTTCCCATGCTTTCTTATAGCAATCTTCAAGTGCTACATGGCAACAAAACACACACAAAAGCTAGGGCTTTACACAAGGGATGAAATCCATGTCCTATGCTGCTCTTTTCTCAGTTCTTCCCTCTGGAAGAAACAGGTACAGGTCTGTACAAGTCTGCCATATTTTGTATTGTTACTTGAATATTTTTACTGCTGTAATTGTCTATTGCTCATGTTTGCTATTCTTACTGTACACCGCCTTGAGTGAATTCCCTCAAAATGGCGGTAAATAAATCCTATTAAATAAATAAACTAGATTTAATTTAATTTCTATTGTGCCTGACCAAAAGTAGTACTTCACAGTGGATTAGAAACAGGATGGGCCTTGCAGTGGCGTTCCTAGGGGGGCTGACACCCGGGGCGGATCACCGATGCGCCCCGCCCCCCGGGTGCACGCCACTGGGGGGGGGGGTGCCACGCGCCGGTCAGCTTCATTTGTTTCCATGCTCCCTCTGCCCCGGAACAGGTTACTGGCAAGAGGCTCACTTGTGCAGCAATCAGTCTGTAAATTGTAAGCAGAACAAAGAGCTGAGGAGAAGCAGCTCAGAATTACACACAATAACACAGCACAGTGGAGGGGGAAAAAAATTGAGATCCAAACGAAGCTGACCGGCGCGTGGCACCCCCCCAGCGGCGTGGACCGCCCCCCCCTTGGTACGCCACTGTTCAGTGGCCAGCGTATTCTATAATTATTCAAATTAAAATAGAAATGCTGAGAAATACATTGAAGGGATTGGTTTTCAGATGAGAGCATTCTCAAAGAACTTGTATTAACTTAGCAAATATGTACAGTGAGGCCAGGATTTAGGCATAAACAATGTAAACATTAAGCTCATGCCTTTTTCCAAGGTGACATTCAGTTACGGTGTAGGCAATTGCCTCTGATGCCAAATTTGGTAGATGCTACCAGAGCAATACCTCAGTCTGGACCTGCTGCTATGGTCTTACACTGAATCTTCTTCACTGAATTTTTGGTGTGTGACTGGGGCCATTTATTTATATAGGTTTTGCTCACACCTTTTTCGGTAGTAGCTCAAGGTGAGTTACATTCAGGCACACTGGATATTTCTCTTCAACAGAATAACAGCAGAGGTGACAGGGGAGGATCTGGACAGAAGCAATCAGGGAAGGACCCTTACCTTGAATAACCTCTGGGGAAAATCTCCCATCCCTATTTCTCCCCCACCCCTCAACTGCTTATAGGTATCCACAATTTAAACCTAGCTGTCTGCAATCAGAAATACAAGGACTTCGGCGCAGGGATCGTCATGGGTCTGACTGTGGCCAGCCGAGGGGATTCCCCTCCCTTCCTCCTCGCAGCCGGGATAGCGCAGGTAATATATCCTGATTTGTTTATTCCACATCCTTGTCAACTAATCATTTTGCTGACCTATAGGAGTCCCTTGATCCCTGATGCAGGCGTTTGTATGCCGAAACACGGACCGTGTTGGGTCTTCATTATAAATAAAGGACTACTTTTTTCTCAATCCTGAAGGCCCAGTGTTTGCTTTGTTTATAAAATTATGTGTAGAATACACCATTGTGGGTTTACACACATAAAACTTATGTATATAGGAGAGGTGAGGGGGTGCTGTTTTAGTGACAAAATTCAGCCACTACAGGGATACGTTAAGCCTACCGTTTTGTTGTTGTAACTCAAATGAATAAGTGGCAGTACTAGCTGTTGCATAAACATATATTCAGTGATGCTAATTAAAGGCATAGCGGTGTTGAATAAAGTGAAGTGTCACCAACGAAAATTCAGTCCAGGAGTTCTAGTTTGTAGCTGGAGTCACCTACCTGTAACTGTGTCTGTTTCCACTAGACTCTAATATTGTTATTACCTGTACTTTTGAGTAGCAGTAGGATTCATCTTTCTGGACTGTCTTCTTTCTGGCTTCTATCATATTATATGGTGTTCTTTTCACCTTCTGTTAGTTTGGTTTGACATAAACTGCTATGAGGGTGTTCTGAATAACGGGTATATTAAATGTAATTACCACATAGCTCCATGGTGCGACCGCACCTTGAGTATTGTGTTTAATTCTGGTCACTGCATCTCAAGAAAGATATAGTAGAATTGGAAAAGGTGCAGCGAAGGGCGACTAAAATGATAGCGGGGATGGGATGACTTCCCTATGAGGAAAGACTAAGGAGACTAGGGCTTTTCAGCTTGGAGAAGAGACGGCTGAGGGGAGACATGATAGAGCTATATAAAATAATGAGTGGAGTGGAACAGGTGGATGTGAAGCATCTGTTCACGCTTTCCAAAAATACTAGGACTAGGGGACATGCGATGAAACTACAGTGTAGTAAATTTAAAACAAATAGGAGAAAATGTTTCTTCATCCAACGGGTAATTAAACTCTGGAATTCGTTGCCGGAGAATGTAGTGAAGGCAGTTAGCTTGGCAGAGTTTAAAAAGGGGTTGGACGGTTTCCTAAAGGACAAGTCCATAGACCGCTACTAAATGGACTTGGGAAAAATCCACAATTTCAGGAATAACATGTATAAAATGTTTGTACGTTTGGGTAGCTTGCCAGGTGCCCTTGACCTGGATTGGCCGCTGTCGGGGACAGGATGCTGGGCTCAATGGACCTTTGGTCTTTTCCCAGTATGGCATTACTTATGTACCTATGTAACATACTAGATAATGACAAATAAAGACCTGTACAGTCCATCCAGTCTGCCCAAACAAGATAAATTCAATACCACTGACTACTTTATTTCTATTGTTCAAGAGTGATGTGTTATAGTTAATCAGACTCTAAAGTCAGCCCTTCCATGTTTACATACTCTCTGGTTCCCTTACCACAACAAAAAGCGCATCTAAATGCAGGAACTATTACAAAATATACAATGATCACACTGAAAGACAGCAAAATTGCATACACATGAGATCTTCAATGTCTGCCCTCAGACAGGCAACTGGCAAGAGGCTCACTTGTGCAGCAATCTGTCTGTAAATTGTAAGCAGAACAAAGAGCTGAGGAGAAGCAGCTCAGAATTACACACAATAACACAGCACAGTGGAGGGGGAAAAATTGAGATCCAAAATTAAGATGCTTACAAAGGCATGTCAGCACAGACTGGGCACTAGATCTCAGCATAACTCTGTAAGACCTTGCAAAGGTGTGCACACTTAAATATGGGTCTTGCTGAAGCTGAGAGATACAGGCTTTACCTGTCCGACTGCAGCATTGCTCAGGTAATGGTATCGCTGTTCCTTTGGCACTTTGCCGCACAACACTCCTGAGGCACCCTGTAAAGGTCATTAACTTTTTTCCTATTAAAAAAATACTGTGGATACTCATTCTAGCACTATGATTTCATTGGCCAACTGAGCTGTAAACTTCTGAAATAAGTCTAGAATTTCATATTAACTTCAAACAAGCACATTTCTTGTTGTTCCAGTGAGGTGGGGGTGTGGTTAGATGTGAGTGTATACAGTATAGGGAGATATATGAATGGGAATGTGCTTGTGATATATATATATACTCTTTCTTCTTCATATGCTCCTGAGTCCATTCCCCAGTGTTATTTCCCCTTGCCTTCCTCACCCTCCCTTTTCTTCCAACCCCCACCTGGTCTTCTGCTGGTAGGGGCTGGGATCCTGGCCAGTTTTGCTGTTTCAGTCTCTGGCCACTCCTTTTCTTCTCCAGCTGGTGAGGGTTGAGAACCCCTGCCAACTGCTCCCCTACCAGACTGTATGTTTTGAGTTTGTTCACCTGACTGGGTACCCCTACTGTTTGCCTATGACAACAGTGTCATAAGGAGAGCAACAGAAAGCCAGAACATATGATCTTTTTTTTTGTTAAATATGCTAAAACATTGCTCTGTTGTAAGGTCATTAAGGGGCTCATTTTTTGAAACAAAATAAAAAATGTCCAAAAAAGCAGCAGATGGATGTTTTTTTTTCCAAAATGTCCAAATCAGTATTTTCAAAACACATTTTTAAATATATTTTTCTATGCAGTTCATCTGCAGCGCATCCAAATCACAAGAGGGCATGCTGGGGGCAGGATTTCAGCATTCCCAAAACTTGGCTGTTTTTCTGCCATAATGGAACAAAGCAAAAACGTCTAGGGCTAAAAGATTTTGACGTTTTGGTCTACACCTGGTTCAATCACGACTAAGTCACAAAAAGGTGCCCTAAATGACCAGATGACTACTGGAGGGATTAAGGCATGACCCCCCCCCTTTACTTCCCCAGTGGTCACTGACTCCCTCCCACCACCCAAAAATATGAAAGAGTACACACCAGCATCTTATGACAGCGGTAGATGCTGTGGCCAGCCCTATTAGAGCAGCAAGCGGGTCCCTGGAATAGCCTAGTGGTTGGTGCAGTGCACTGTAGAGAAGGGGAGCCAGGGCTTATATCTCACTCTAACTCTGGGGTTCTTGACCCAGTCCTCGGGACATACCTAGCCAGTCAGGTTTTTAGGATACCCACAATGAATATGAACAGGGCCGGTCTTAGCAAGTGCGGGGCCCTGTGCAGACCAATTTGGTGGGGCCCCATCCTAGCCCCGCCCTAGCTCCGCCCTCACCCTAGCTCCACCCCATTGATAAGATTATTCCATTTTCAGAAATTTTTTTTATTTATGAAATTTCAAATAAAGACAAATGAAGCTAAACTTGTACAAAAAAACTGATTGAAATAATAAGCACAATGCTATCATGAAACCTCCCCTCCCCAGAAGTGGAGTGGCCGAGCCGCGGGATCATCATGAATGATGCGGATGGTCGTCCGAGGCGAGCGGCGGTCGGAGCGGAGGCAGAGCGGGGCCCCCTTAGGCGCGGGGCCCTATGCGGCCGCCTTGGTCGCCTCTGCCTAAGACCGGCCCTGAATATGAATGAGATAAATGTGCATGCACTACCTCCATTATATGCAAATTTATCTCATACATATTTATTGTGAGTATCCTGAAAACCTGACTGGTTAGGTGTGTCTTGAGGACTGGATTGAGAACCCCTGCACTAACTGTTGCAATTGCAGTCATCCAAAATCAATTGAAATACCACAGTATCCACATATAGGTGACACCTGCAGCCATAAGGTTTATTGTAGTGGTGTTCAGTTGGGTACGGTAGGTTTTGGAGGGCTCACCATACAATCTAAGGGGATAACAGTGAAATGTGTACCTGGAACCTTTTATGTGATGTCCACTGCAGTGCCCCCTAGAGTGCCCCACTGCTCTACTGGGATGTCTGTGTGGCAAGTCTTCTAAGAATGTTAGACCCCATGCATCACAATGGTTTGTTTTTGTGCGTTTTTCCCTTGAATGCCTTTTTTTGTATCAAAATGGTCACAAAAAAAATGAACCGAGCACAAAACATGTACAAAACGTCTAGGAAGTGGCCATTTTTTAAACAAAAAAATAGAAATTTTTCTGGTTCGAAAATCGCTGTGTTCACCACTTGATTTTTGGACATTTTCAGCAAAATGTGCAAAATCAGATTTTGACATCATATCGACAATGCCCCTCTAAACTTGTCTACATCAGTGTTTCCGTACCCTGTCCTTAAGGCACACCCAACTGGTCTGGTTTTAGCATATCCATAATGAACATACATGAGAGATATCTGCATAAATTGGAGATCTCAACCTGCATATTCATTGTGGCAATTCTGAAAGCCCTGAATAGGTGTATCTTCAGGAAAGGGTTGGGAAACAGTAGTCTAGGTCATCATCTCTTTCTAGTTGCTAGTCTAATTATAATACTTAACAGTATATATTTATTATAGATTATGTCAACAGACAATTCATAGTTTTATCCAAAACTTTCATATGAAGGACTGGATTCAACAAGAGGTTTCTTTGCTGTCACACCTTAGGAAAAATATAGGCTAAGCCAGGCCCAAAGTAAGCTTTTTTTTTTTTTCACAATGAAAAATTACAAAAATATCACAATACAAATGGCACACCTTAATGCCAAGGGCCAAATGCAGTTGAGACATGTTAACAGTCAAAACGGGTAACACAAAATTATTTGGATAAATTGAAGGGTGGTCAAAGGCAAATTATATGTGCAATTGAATAAGGTAACTGGTCTTAGTTACAAAGTGGGTAATTCTCTATAGCAGCGTTTTTCAACTGGTGTGCTGTGGGGAGTCTGGGAATCCCCTCCAGATCATGTGATCTTCCTCCCTTGGGTCTCTCTCCTCTCTGCTGAAATTTTTCAAACTTTGCGATTGCCAGCAGGTATTAAAACAGGCTTTCCTCTGGCCAGTCCTGGGGTCCTTCCTTCTAACATGACTTTCTTTTGCTGCACAAGAGGGACACAGCAGAGGGAAAGCCTGTTCTAATGCTGCTGGCAATGCAAAGTTTGAAGAATCAGCGGAGAGAAGAGAGAGGCCCGAGTTGTGGAGTAGGACTGTAGGAAAACAGATTAGACCCATGGGAGAGGGGCAAACAGCCTGACCAAAAAGAAGAGGGGAGACAGGCTGCCCATAAAGGGAAAAGAAGAGAGGGAGACAGGCTGCATATATAGGAATGAGAAGAAGGGGAGACAGGCTGCACATACAGGGAAGGAAGAGGGGAGACAAGATAAAGTTGAGAAGGAGGCAAATAAATTGAAGAAAGTTAAACATGAAAAATCAGTACTAAACAGACATAGGGCAGGAGGTGAGAAAAGAAATAGCAAATGGAAACAGAGTTAAGAGCACAGACAGAGGAAAGCAGAACCAAAGATTGGGAGCAAGAAGATTAGAATAATAAAATCACCAGACTACAAAAGTAGGAAAAATGATTTTATTTTTAGTTTTGTGATTGAATTTTGGGCAGTGTTTAAAATTTACATCTGTCGTCTTTATTTAGCACTGTACATGAGGACACGTATTTCATTCTGTTTCTCACGTATGGCACGACGTACAGAGTCCTGTATCCAGTGCCTTTTTTGTAGAAAAAAAGGTGCCGGTCAGGGTTGCCAGGTGGAAAATATTTTTCCAGCCTAAAGGAGCCCAAAATCCAGCCCAAAACCCGCCCAAACTCAAACCCCGCCCCTGACACCCCCGCGTCATCACCCCCGCCCCCGCCGTCATCAACCCCGCCCCCGCCGTCATCGGCCCCGCCTTCCCCGTCACTAACCCCGCCTTCCCCGTCACTAACCCCGCCTCCCACGTCACTAACCCCGCCTCCCACGTCACTAACCCCGCCTCCCATGTCACTAACACCGGCCACAAACGTCACTAACCCCGCCCACCGCGGCCGAAAAAGCCACCTAAAAAAACCGCCCGAAGCACAAAAACCAGCCCAAAAAACCGCAACCCGCCGCGGGCAAAAATTTCCCGCGGCGGGTCGCGGAAAACCGCCCAATTGGGCGGTAAAACCGCCCACCTGGCAACACTGGTGCCGGTACTCATTATGGGCGGGGTCACCACATATGGCTCCACCCCCATGATAGCCACACCCACATTAACCACACCCCCTATACCAGCCATGGCGCATATAAACAGACATCATTGAAAATATTATAGTACTATAGGAGAAAAAAATAACGTGATTTTTTTTCATTATAAATAATCTCTGTAAGCTCTTACAGCTCCGGTATACCCAGTTCAAAATAAGACAGCCAATGTAAATTCTCAAATTGGACATATTACAAACACTAAAATGAAAATAAAATGATTTTTTTCTACCTTTGTTGTCTGGTGACTGTTTTTCTTTCCATATTGGTCCCAGTCTGTGATTCTGCTTTCCTTTGTTTTCACTTAACTCTTCTGTGCCATTTGTCATTTTTGTCTCCTTTTTCTTTGCTTTCTTCAATATTTTTCAGGCTCTCTCTCTGTCCAGATTTAATTCATTCTTACTATCCATTCTTTAATTTCCTTCATCTACCTGTGGCTTTTCATCTTTTCCTCACCCTTGTTCTCCCCATGCCCCTTCCTCTTATTCTCCAGTCTTTCTCTATTCCCCTTTTCCATCCAGCAGCTCTGCTTTCTCTCCCCATCCTTCCAGTGTCTCCCCTATTTCTTTCTGCATTCTTCCATCCAGGGTCTTCCCTCTTTCTCTCCCTAGCCTTCCGTTTTCCCTCTCTCTCTCCCCATCCTTCCATCTGTTTTTCCCTCTCTCTCTCTCTCCCCATCCTTCCATCTGTTTTTCCCCCTCTCTCTCCCCATCCTTCCATCTGTTTTCCCTCTCTCTTTCCCCAATCCTTCCATCTGTTTTCCCCTCTCTCCCCAATCCTTCCATCTGTTTTTCCCTCTCTCCCCCCATCCTTCCATCTGTTTTTCCCTCTCTCTCCCCATCCTTCCATCTGTTTTCCCCTCTCTCTCCCCATCCTTCCATCTGTTTTCCCCTCTCTCCCCCCAATCCTTCCCTCTGTTGTTTTCCCTCTTTCTCCCCATCCTTCCATCTGTTTTTCCCCCTCTCTCTCCCCATCCTTCCATCTGTTTTCCCTCTCTCTTTCCCCAATCCTTCCATCTGTTTTTCCCCTCTCTCCCCAATCCTTCCATCTGTTTTTCCCTCTCTCCCCCATCCTTCCATCTGTTTTTTCCCTCTCTCTCCCCATCCTTCCATCTGTTTTCCCCTCTCTCCCCCCAATCCTTCCCTCTGTTGTTTTCCCTCTTTCTCCCCATCCTTCCATCTGTTTTTCCCCTCTCTCCCCAATCCTTCCATCTGTTTTTTCCCCTCTCTCCCCAATCCTTCCATCTGTTTTTCCCTCTCTCTCCCCATCCTTCCATCTGTTTTCCCCTCTCTCTCCCCATCCTTCCATCTGTTTTCCCCTCTCTCTCCCCAATCCTTCCCTCTTTCTCTCTCTCCCCAATCCTTCCCTCTGTTGGTTTCCCTCTCCCTGCCAAGTTTCCCCACGAACGGCGCGAAGTTGCAACGCACGCGGCACCAGCCCCTATTTCCGGCCGCTGCTGCTTCTCCTGTTGAGCAGCAGCGGCCGCTACACAAAGAAAAAGAAGATTTTAAACAAAAATTGAAACCTGGCTGAAACGCGGCACCCCCGGCACTGTAGACAGCCATTAGGCATTGGCTGTTGCCCCGCAGGGCCGCAGCCGCTCCTCCTCTTGCCTCTACATCACTGCCCCTGGAGGAAGACCCCGGAGGAGCGCAGTGACGTAGAGGCAAGAGGAGGAGTGGCTGTGGGGCAACAGCCAATGCCTAATGGCTGTCTACAGTGCCAGGGGTGCCACGTTTCAGCCAGGTTTGAAGTTTTTTTTTAAATCTTTTTCTTTGTGTAGCGGCCGCTGCTGCTCAACAGGAGAAGCAGCAGCGGCCGGAAATGGGGGCTGGCACTGCGTGCGGGACATGGACTCACGGGGCGGGGGGAGCAAAAAAAAAAAGGTGCCGGTACGCCGTACCATTGCGTACCGGCACAAAAAAAGCACTGCCTGTATCTCTGCTTTCAGTTTTCGTCTGCATGTTTTTTGCAGTTCTCTATTTTGTATCAGGTCAGAGTCATGTTCTGCTTCTGCAACTGAGGTGTGAAAGATTCTGCTGCCATGTGGTGTCTGTTTAGAAATCTGTAACACTCCATCTTATTCCAGTTTCCCAGTAGCAGGTATACTGGTGCTCTAATGTATTTCAGTAGCATATTAAATAAAACTACTTCTGAAGGTTACAGATATGGGTGGGGGTGGAATGGATCTTAGCAGGGATGGGCAGGTATAGGTTAGATTCCAGTGGTGTGCCTTGACAAATTTTACACCTAAGTGTGTCACGAGATAAAAAAGGTTGAAAATCACTACTTAATAGGAGGTTACCTGAAGTTAGGTCCTAGGTTAGTGTACGCTAAGCGCAAATTCTATAATGCAGTTCTGCACGGAAGTGCTGTTATAGAATAATAGCGTAAGTTTGCATTGTCGTGCCTATCGATAGGCCCGAAAATTGTTATTTATGCCTGCTTAAAGACTAGTGTAAATGCTCACACCTAAGAACTGGCATGTGTGTAAATAATACAACATTGTGCATAATTGCTTGGCACTCCCCTGACCCAACTATGCCCAGGGCCACCGAGAGACCGCCACACGTGCCACCCCCCCCCCCCCCCACCTGGGCTGCTATGCCCCCACCCCCGCATATTTCTGTCTGCTTCCTCACTCTGTCCTCTCCTGTGCTGCTCCTGTCTGTGCCAGGAATCAAGACCTGGATGATTGCATTCATGCGATATCACGTTAATGCAATCATCCAGGTCCTGGGTGGCACACAGGAGCAGGAGAGGACAGTCCCGGAAGCAGGCACGAAGAAGCTTGCTGGCGCCATGGCTGGACCCGTGGAATTTTGCCCCCTCGGTGGCCCTGACTATGCCCCTCCCAGGTCCACATCCCCTTTGGAGTTGCATACCTTAGAAATTAGGCGCTTAGTTTATAAAATAGGGGTGTAAGTCAGTTACAGGCATAAATGCTAATATTGCCAATTAGTGTATGTTAAGGCCAATTGTTGATACTTATTGCCAGTTAAATACCAATTTAGTGCTAATTTGCAAATTAAGTTAAGCATGGAACTGACCCTATTCTATAACCATGGGCCCAGTTGCATACCTATCTTTGAGTGCCATGTATAGAATTTGGGGGAAAGTGTGTGACAAGCTATACCAGATGTGGAGCAAGTGGATAGTCAGTCAATATATTTATTAAAGGCTTGGGAGAAGAGCCAAGCTTTCACCTAGTTCCTACAGCAGATATAGTTGGGCATAGCCATTCTCGGAATGAGCTCTTTTTTAGTAGCACCCCTGCCCTTTTTAGTGTTGTTGGCAGCTGCCCTTCCACATGAGAGGCATTAAATGTTTTAGTGCCCCCCCCCCTTCATTGAGGCCACTGCTAGCTAGCTTTTCTGAAGGGTAATGGGATTTCATATACCACCTTTCTGTGGTACAATTATATGCAGACACTTTTCTCTGTCCCTAGTGGGCTTACAATCCAAATCTTATGCCTGGGCAATGGAGGGTTAAGTGACTTGCCCAGAGTCACAAGGAGCTGCACTGGGAATTTGAACCCAGTTCCCCAGGTTTATTTATTTATTACATTTGTACCCCACATTATCCCACCTATATGCTGCCTCAATGTGGCTTACAGAGTGTTATTATGACATATTCATGAGAGGATAATAGATATAGTCGGTGGTAGGATGAAGATATTTGGAGAAAGAGAAGGGGGTGTTAAATAGGGTGATGTAGGAGGTGTAATTGGTTGTGTGGGTGGGTTGTGTGGTGATTTGTGTCTTTAGGGGTTCTTTTTGTAGGATCTGTTGAAGAGATGTGTCTTCAAGGATTTGTGAAAGTTGCTTAGATTGTCCATGAAACAAATGAACAAAATTATCAAAAATTGGGGGTAACGCATTCCATAGCTGTGTGCTTCTATACGAGAAGGTGGTGGCGTATGCTTGCTTGTATTTGAGTCCTTTACAGCTGGGAAAGTTCAAGTTGAGGAATTTGTGGGCTGATCTCTTGGCGTTTCTGGGCGGTAGGTCCACTAGATTAGACATGTAAAGTGGGGCATCTTGTGTACGATCGTGCATATCTTGAATTCGATGCGTTCCTTGAGTGGTAGCCAGTGAAGGTTCTCTCTTAAGGGTGTCGCACTTTCGTATTTGGTTTTACCAAATATGATTCTGGCTGCGGTATTTTGGGCTGTTTGGAGTTTCTTAATAGTCTGTTCTTTGCAGCCGGCGTACAGAGCGTTACAGTAGTCCAAGTGACTTAATACTATATACTGTATCAGGGTACGGAAAATGCCGGGCCCCCCTCCACCCACCCTCTGTCGCTCCCGGAACTAACCTTAAACACCTCCTTTCACCTTCGCAGCAAGCAGCAGCAGGGCAGACCTCTCCTTCCTTCCGTGCCCCGCCCTCGCGGACGTTACGTCAGGCGAGGGCAGGACACGGAAGGAAGGAGTGGCCTTGCCCTGCTGCTGCGAAGGTGAAAGGAGGCATTTAAGGTTAGTTCCGGGAGCGACGGCGGGCGGGCCAACCCCGATGTTTCCCCGAAAAATAAGACAGCCCCTGAAAATAAGACCTAGCACATTTTGGGGGGCAAAAATTAATATAAGACAGTGTCTTATTTTCGGGGAAACACGGTATCTCCCTATTGTTAAATATAAAGAAGAAATTCACTGAGTATAACAGAAAGCTGCTTTGTCTTTGGCAGCAATTAACAGTGAGGTGTTAATTATGCAAAACGTACTTGCTGAGAATTACTTGCTGTAAAATGCCTGCTTCCTGGAAAGATTAAATTTTCCAGAGGGATGGATGGTTAGTTTGCCTTGCATAACTGCTTATTCATCCATAGTAGAGAAATATCTATATTATTTTGAGCTTCATAAGCTTGAGAACTATGTTGAAATAATACTGCTGTTTTGGTTACCTGATCCCTGTTTGTAATCTGGCTAAGATTCTGATCCCTTTAGTTCTGGATTTCTTTCTCCCTGCAGAGCTTTAAGAGTAAGAGCTATCATCCAAATAAGAGAAACTCACTCCATCTTCATCCCATATCCATGATTTTACAAGTACAGTCTTTTGGTAACAAAGGTAAAAAATATGGTCTTTAAAGTCATGTATCTAACAAGGTACTTCTGTTCATTCCCTAGAATCCTTTGTAATCTCTCTACATAAAAGCCCTTTTAAACAGAGTTAAGACCTTACCTTAAATTAGAGGCAGGGTTGTCCTGTTCATCACAGTTCTTTAGCATTGCATATTGTCATTTTTGTTCCCACTTTTCAGCCTCTAGATCTAATGGTCCAACTCAAGCAAGTCACTGGATAATGTTTTCTTTTATTGTCCAGGAGGGGGTACTAGTTGCTATGCTATACTATATAGTTCTTATAGTCCGCTGAATTCTATCTAGATTGTAAGTGGATTGACACTACAAGAAATCCTGCATGCCAAGAGAATTACATTGTAACCACTAGGCCACGCCTGCTGGAGTGGAGGAGTGGCCTAGTGGTTAGAACATCTGTCTTGCAATCCAGAGGTGGCCGGTTCAAATCCCACTGCTGCGCCTTGCAATCTTGGGCAAGTCACTTAACCCTCCATTGCCTCAGGTACAAACTTAGATTGTGAGCCCTCCTGGGTCAGAGAAATATCCAGTGTACCTGAATGTAACTCACCTTCAGCAACTGCTGAAAAAGTTGTGAGCTAAATCTAAATAAATAGTATTCTTTAACTATTAACATTCAATTTGCATATGAGAAAAGAGAGGTTTTCAAAAACTTACAAAATATATACAGTAGTAATTCTGAATTTCACGCATCTCCAAAGGTAGGGAGTTCCAAACCTTAACTCCTTGATACAGAATAAAGAATTCTAAATCGTTGCACATCCAGAAGTCTTCATGCAGAGAAAGACAAATGTTGCCTTCTTCCAACACAAAATCAAAATAATAGAAAGAAATGCAAAATAAAATTGGTACTAGAAACTGAAAAAACAGCGAAAATTAGAAGAATAAATAGAAAAATTACTTTTTAACCTAAACTGCAGGAACTCACTGTGCCTGGATGGCACCTAATGTAACTACGAGAAGCTGGCTGAATGGGTAAAGCAATGGATCCATTGTGCTCTGCATGCATGGATCCAAATATTATCCTTGCACCAAATGTTTTCCTCCAAAAAGGCACATGGGGGGGGGGGGCAGGAGTAGCTCTAATGTGTGTTTAAAAAAATTATTGAAACAAATGAACAAAATTATCAAAAATTGGGGGAAAGAAGCCACATAAACCAAATATCTTGCCTATACACATCTCTGATACTCCTGTGAGGCTTGAATTTCTTTTAACTACTATTGCCACTACCATTACATTCTGCAGTGAGTGAAAGACATCTTATTGAAGCAAGGGAAATTCTGTCCCACTCATAAAGGACTGAAGTTCCCATTTTATGGATTTACCTTTGCATACTATGGGTTTGTCGATATGGGAGAAGCATGGACAGGCCATGAGCATGCCCAATACTTATGCACCAGCAGTTAGGTGTGAGCATTTATACCAGACACTGAGCTAGCGTCAGAGCTCATGCCTAGTAGACTTACACTAGCATTCTATAACAGCAATTACACAAATAGGACTAGATTCAAAAAAGACCTCACAAATCATGTAAACCACAGACTTCAAAATAGACTCTTTCCCATGGACAGAGGAAACATCCTACTCACTCCACTGCCAAAAGATGCTAAAAAAAGCACAATGGACATAACCAATTATCACCCAGTAGCATCTATCCCGCTCATAACCAAACTCATGGAGGGCATACTGACGAAACAATTTACTTAATACCTAAATAAACACTCAATTCTGCATGAGTCTCAATCAGGATTTCGGTCAAATCACAGCCCCGAAACTGTACTAGTGTCTGCAATGAACTCATTCAAACAAGCAATTGCAACTGGTAACAACATACTCCTCCTACAATTCAACATGTCCAGCGCCTTTGACATGGTTAATCATGGAATACTATTACATATACTAGAATACTTCAGAGTAGGAGGTACGGTTCTCACATGGCTCAAAGGATTCCTGACCACAAGATCATACCAAGTGACAACGAACGCAGACATATCACCCCCATGGATACCTGAATGTGGAGTTCCCCAAGGATCCCCCCTCTCACCAACTCTCTTCAACCTAATGATGATACCTCTAGCCAAACTTCTAGCCAACCAAAACCTCAACCCCTACATATATGCAGATAATGTCACGATTTACATCCCGTTCAAACATGATCTAAACAAGATCAACCAAAGCCTCCAAATCATGCACTCCTGGGCGGATGCCTTCCACCTAAAACTCAATGCAGAAAAAACACAATGTCTTGTACTCACTTTACAACACAACCAACTACTCTACCATAACCACACCATACTGTTCTCTACCCGTCTCACAAAATCTGAAAATTCTTGGAGTTACCATTGATCGAAACCTCACACTCGATGCCCACATGAAGAATACGACGAAAAAGATGTTCCACTCCATGTGGAAACTCAAAAGAGTAAAACCTTTCTTCCTGAGATACATCTTCTGTACCCTAGTACAGTCAATGGTAATAAGTAATCTGGACTACTGCAACACACTATACGCTGGCTGCAAAGAACAGACTATCAAAAAACTCCAAACAGCCCAGAATACTGCAGCCAGACTCATATTTGGAAAAACAAAATATGAAAGTGCAAAACCCCTAAGAGAGAAACTTCACTGGCTCCCACTCAAGGAACGCATTGCGTTCAAGATCTGCATGATTGTACACAAAATCATTCACGCAGACACCTCAATCTACATGCTAAACCTTGTGGACCTGCCTCCCAGAAACGCCATAAGATCATCTCGCAAATTTCACAATCTGCACTACCCCAGCTGTAAAGGACTGAAATACAAGCTGATACACGCCACCACCTTCTCTTACATGAGCACGCAGTTGTGGAATGCACTATCTACAACCCTAAAAATTATTGATGAAATAACTAACTTTTGCAAATCTCTGAAGACATATCTCTTCAAGAAGGCCTACAAAGATAACCCATAGCCTTACAAAACTACCTCACCAACCCAGCCAGTATTATAGTCCACCTTCTATACTATCCTGCATAACATCCTCCTTCTTTCTGCCCTTACTTAAACCTTGTACATTATCAATTGTTTCTGATAAAATTGTATCTGATAACCTGGAATGACTATGTCATAACAAAACTCTGTAAACCACATTGAGCCTGCAAATAGGTGGCAAAATGTGGGATACAAATGCAATAAAATAAATAAATAAATACATTCTATATATCACGCCTAAAAAAAAAAATCTGTGTCAAAATGAAATGTATCTAGGAGTGTTCTATAAAGTATGCCTAAATTTCCATGCAGTTTACAGAATACACCAAGCGCCTGTCCACGCTTCTAAATTTAGTCATGGAGAGTTACACCAAGTAACTGTAAATACCAAAGCGTAAATTTCACGTGGACCGGGTGCATTCTATAACAACGCACAAAGGGCACTGTTTACTAAGCTGCGTTATAGGCGCATTAGCATTTTTAATGCATGTTAACTGTGTACGCACCTACAACATCCCTATAGGTGTCTACACGGTTAGCGTGCACGCTAATTGTAGGCACATTAAAAATGCTAATGCACCTTAGTAAACAGGGCCCATAGAGTCTAGAAGCACCCATGACCCGCCCATTGCAGGTCCATGTCCACACTCCCTTTTCAACTATGCAACTTAAACTTTACATGCATAGTTTGTGTAAATTCTAATGAATGCCAATTAGTGTCTAATTGCTTGTTAAATGGCAATTATCAGTGCTGATTGGCTTCTTAAGTAATTAATTTGTGTGTGAAAATCCAGAATATGACTGGATTTGCATGTGCAGCTTAAGTCGTGCTATATAGAATTTGAGAGATAATTGCCATTATAGAATTTGCACTTAGCGTACATACTTTAGGCAACCTTTTGAGAATTACCCCTGTACTGTTTAGCAAAATGTTTGTACTCTTGAGTTTGTACAGAAAGAAAAATTACTGAAAGTTCATTACATTTTATAGGATTGCTGCAAGGAAAGCTAACCTAGTCAAATAAAAATTTAAAAAATCTCTGCACGCTCTTACTTTGCTGTCTAACATGATATATTTATTATAAATAAAAATTACTGATCTCGGAAACTTAATGGAAACAAAACTCAACAACAAAAGAAAATAAGACGATTCCTTTTTTTATTGGACTATCTTTTATTGGAACTCAAATAGTAAAAAGAAAAGAGGATTTTATGGTAGTGGAGTGGGGAATGGTTTTATGGACTGGTCACTTGGAGAGGGCAGGCAGGTGATTCATAGAACTTTTGCAAATGCCTATGGGACAAAATATTGGCTGGCACAGTTAGACAATTACTAAGGAAATAATAGGCCCCCTGTTTGGCAATGCATCACCTGACCCACCATGCACTGAGACACTTGAGATGGCCTCTAGATCAGTGTTCCCCAAGTACAGTCCTGAAGTACCCCTTGCCAGTCAGGTTTTCAGGATTGTCACAATGAATATGAATGAACTTGATTTACGTACACTGCCATTAGATGCAAATTTCTTTCATGCATATTCATTGTGGATATCCTGAAAACCTAACTGGCAAGCGGTACTCCAGGACTGGACTTTGGAAAACTGCTTTAGATAAAGTCATTTCAGTTCTCAGTTCAGAGATGCCACTTGTCTCAACACTTTTGTGCAGCTGGATTTCCATGCTAACAAACTCTGGGGAAAAAGGGCCTGACCTGGTGGTAGGGGCCATTTTTCTCATGCACCAGGGCCCTTTTTACCGCAGAGACCCCAGGTGCACATGGCCATGCGGTAAGAGAACTATTACCGCATGGCCATGCAATGGGGAGCCCTTACCACCACCCAATGAGGCTTACTGCCACTCTGTAAAAGGGCCCCTCTGTCTCTTCTCTCATTCTCTTTCTCATGTGAATATCTCCACCCCAGTTATGGCTGCAGTTCAGGCACAAATATCATCAGATCCTCCAGATAAAGACAGGAAAGGAAGCACTTGAACATAGCTATCTGTACACAATTCCAAAGTGCAGTTCACAGTGAGATGGTCTTTAGAGAGCGGAAGCATAAGCGGTATGATTAAGGGTATTAGAGGAACTCTCCTCAGTTTTGTATTCTCACCAGGGCTGGTGTTAGACATTTATTTTTATTTATTTATTAGGATTTATTTACCACCTTTTTGAAGGAATTCATTCAAGGTGGTTTACAGCAAGAATAAGTCAAACAGAAGCAATAGACAATGACAGCAGTAAAAATGTTCAAATGTTAGGGCCCAGTGCAGAAGGCTATGACGGGGCCCTTTACCATGCAGAAGGCTGTGTCTTATTCAGCTTTAGGCAATCTTGGGGCCCGGGGCAACTTCCCTGTTTGCGCCTCCCCTCCCCCCCCCCCCCCAAAAAAAATGCAAGTCCTAAGTCTCACAGCCCTCAATGAGCTCACCCCAGAGCAGTATATCACTAACCTCGCCCTGTAGAGTCTAACCTGGTGAGTTTTTCATGTCTCAGTAACACACTCTTAACTCCCAGCTGTCTTCCATTCTTCAATGAAGCATGCTGTCACTTATCATTCCTCAGTCCTTACACTCACTTTCTGCTGCCCTATATACAGTAAGCTCACATCCAGGCACACCAAGACCACCTGCAGAGAGACCACATCATGCCTCATCCCTCCACTCCTCCATTTATTCTAGGGAACCACAATCCTGTCATCTTACTAGTACCAGGGTTCAATTGCTTTTATTTTTCTTGAAACACAAATCACAGTATTTCACAAAATAGCTCTTACTTACTTACTTCAAAATGAATATCAGTCTCGCAGTTGCCTATGCCAGCCTTGCCATGTAGACTTTGCCCCAAGTTTTATGCTGAAATTCAGTACACAATTTCCTAATTCAGGCATGAAAATATATATATTTTTGCACCTGTAAAAATAAACAAATCATTTACAAACAATATGCAAGTAAAAAAATATGCAAACATGGGAGAGTGGGAGGATCACCAGGGAAGCATGTATTTTTTAGTGCAGTGGGTATGTGCTAGCCACAGAACTAATATTTTGCACAGAGATCATACCAGGACCTGAAGCAGCATAGCATACACATGCACCTCAATTGTGAATATCATGTTATACACATTAACAAAACTAATTCTATATTGGCGCTCAAAATTGTGTGCGCACAATTGTTGACCTGCACCAAATTTGTTCACACAATTTAATTCATAAAAGAGCCAATTAGTGCTGATAATTGGATGCTAATCAATTATCACTGCTAATTGGCATTAATTAAAATTTGTGTACACATCTGTAGCTATTGGGATCCATGCAGGTCATGCGCGGATCAGGGGCATTCCTGGAACTTGTGCACATAAGGGAGAGCCACATCTAATTTAGGTGCAAGTATTTATACCAGGTTTTAGTTGGTGTAAATCCTTGTGCCCAAAACTGGGCACGGATTCCAGTGCCAAACACTATTCTGTAAACAGTGCCCAACTCTGACCACTGCTTATAGAATAGCCCTTAGCGCTAATTTTTATTGGCATCTGAATTGGGGCGCCATTTATAGAATTGAGTTCTAAATGTGCATATCTGGAATAGCAAACATATATTCCATGTCACACCTGATGTTAAAGACCCAGCATTGTACTAAGCCTTTTAGCCTTCTGCACAGAACTCTGCATCTGTGCTGAATACCAAAGCTTCATTCCCATGGATTTCAATATGCTGCTCGTTGGTGTGTGTACTAGACTTTGCACATGGTTAGCTAGTGTGCAAAACCCGTTTTTGCATAGGGCACCCATAAACCTGTGTGCTAAAGCTGAGCTAGCTGGTGCAAAATGCCTAACACACTTTTATGCAGTTGGACTCTGAGAATATATACACTAGTAGTGTCAATGTAAAAGGTGTTTGCAAAAAAATCATTTCAATTAGGCAAGTATCATAAAGAGCCCAAAACGAGTCTTGCGTTTGGTACCCCTTCTCCTGCTGTTTCCATCCCCTTTCTTTAACATATCGTTCTATCTGCAGCATAAATGAATTTATTGTAACTAGAAAATGACACAGGGATGGGGATCTGCGGTAACTACAGGGATAGGGACAAAGCCCTCAGGGAAGGTGCAAAGATGGGGACAAACTTTGTCCCTGTGTCATTCTCTACTCTGAAGGCTGTTAATGAATTGGACAGTTTTTTTTTTTGTTGTTGTTACATTGGTACCCCACACTTTCCTACTCATGGCAGGCTCAATGTGGCTTACATGGGGCAATGGAGGGTTAAGTGACTTGCCCAGAGTCACAAGGAGCTGCCTGTGCCTGAAGTGGGAATCGAACTCAGTTCCCCAGGACCAAAGTCCACCACCCTAACCACTAGGCCACTCGTCCACTCAGTTATTTATGTTCGGGTGATAAAGGTGACAATGTTTTGATTTTTCTTTTTTGAAAATCAATCAAAATTTGCATGGGGGATAGTGTACATTCCCGGTGCCAGCACATCTTCTGAGAAGACATTTTCTATTGCAGGAAGGACTATGGAAGACAGGAGAGCTAGCCTGAATCCTGAGATTGTTGATGACTTATTATTCCTCCACAGAATAAAAGATCATAACAGTTCTTCATGGGCATACAGAGCGGGTTGTATTTTGTACCCCTGGAGATTTTAACATAGTGGGTTAGGGTTCCATGAGGTAGTAGAAGTCAGCTATTTTTGGGGTTGGAAGGGTAGAGGTGAGGGGGGGAGGGTTGTTATAGTTGCCTGTTGTTATTATTGTTTTCTATTTGTGATGTATAAACAACAGTGGCACAGAATATTGTTCTTTTTCATACTTTAATAAAAGATTTAAATATAAAATCATAAGTGTTTGACGCTTCTGCAGATGAGGACAGAGCCCATGGGGATGGGGACAAACTTTGTCCCAGTGTCAATTCTCTAACAACTTTATCCTTTCATAGTCCTCAGTCTGTCTCTCTATGATTATCATTAATTCATTTGAATCTATTGTAAACTGCTTATATTTTTTTGACTTTGTGGTATATCAAATAAAGATGATGATGGGGAGAAGTTTTTTTTTCTTTGTCTTTACAGTACCGGTACATCTTCCTCACACTAAGAGGAGAGCAGTAGGTCATTCCATCTCTTTGGAGGTATCAGGAAACAGTTCATCCTTGGCCTCTCAGCAGCAGCATCTCCCCAGTGCCCACTCCTCATCTCTTCCAAAGCACAAATTACTTAACATTTATACAAGTAACACTACACAGTAAAACTGTGCCTAGGCATCTGTGTTAGAATGTGTGCTGGGTGTGTGTATCTGTAGTGTGTAATGTTCACTTTCATATCAAGCTGAGTTTTGGCAGTAGAAGGAAAAACTATCAAAGGATTAGCATCTCCAGATGTTGGCTGATTTATACTGCCCCAGAACTGAGCCCGCTGGGGGATTCCTTCTCTATTATATGGAAACATAGAACATGCTGGTAGATAAAGACTGTTATGGCCTATCCAGTCTGCCCATCCATACCATCTCTATCCCTTCTTCTCCCTTAGAGATCCTATGTGTTTGACCAATGCTTTCTTGAATTCAAATACAGTCTTGGACTCCACCACCTCCATGGGGAGACTGTTGCACACATCCACCACCCTTTACATGGAGAAGTATTTCCTTAAATTACTTCTAAGTCTATCTCCTTTCACCTTCATTCTATGGCCTCGCATTTCAGAGTTTCCTTTCAATTGAAAGAGACTTGCCTCATATGCATTTATGCCATGGAGCTATAATAGAAACATTTAAATATCTCCCTTTCTTCTGAAGTATACATATTGAGAAATTTAAGTGGTGTACCCATACACTTTATGATGCAGACCACGGCCCATTTTAGTAGCCACCCTCTGGACTGACTCGATCCTGTTTTATACCTCTTGAAAGTGTGGTCTCCTGATCTATACATACTACTCTAAGGCCCCGATGATCAATTTCTCCACGCTGTTCCAAACAGTGCTGTAAAATTAGCGCTGGAACAGTGTGGGGAAATAACGTCCCTATGATTGAAGCTAATAGCATGTAAATTTATATGCACTATTAGCCTTGATCATGAGGGTACTTCTGCAGGAGGATTGTGCCTACAATCCTCCTGCAGAAGGTGTTTGACAGGTCCGAGTTGACAAAAAAAAAAGCACCCAGATCTGTCAAACATAGCAGTGGTCTAGCACTCCCTGCACCCTCCATACCTTAAAGATGGTGGAGGGAATAGCACTCTCTCCACCTTCCAGCGCTGCCTCCAAAATAGTAGTATCCTGCCCAGTGCAAAGGATACACTTGGTAGGGGGCCACCATTTTGGAGGTGGTGCTGGAAGGAATGCTACTCCCTTCTCTGTCATTTTAAGGTATGGAGGTTCAAGGGCGGTAGACCACTGAGGGGTGACGTTTCTCTCTTATATGTTAGGAAAGCCCCACCCAGCGCATCCCGGGATGCACAGGGCAGGGCCCTGCCATTTTGGAGGAGGTGCTGAAAGGAGAAGGAAGTGATACTCCCTTCTCTGTCATTTCAGGGAGGGGGGGGTTCGGGGTACTAGTGGTCTACCGGACCTCCAGCCCTTTCTTCTGTCTTGGGGGGGGGGGTCTTGTGTGCAGGGTGGGATGCAGATGTATGCTGTGCAGGGCTCCCCATGCTCCGCAAACCCTTATACCAGCTGGCATAGGGTTTGCCATGGCAGCAGTGCCCTTGTTTGGCGTGCTGCTCACTGAGCATTGGGGAGGAATAGTTAATACCCTGTTTAGCATGCTACTTGCTGTCAGAGCTGGAAAGTACTCTGTTTCATGCGCTCACTGGCTCTGATGATGAGGCGTGAGCAAACGAGTGCTAGTATGGTGCTAATAGCCTCTATTGGCTGCATTTGCTTCTGATCATTATTGGCCTCTAAATGGAGTTTCACCAGAGGCACTATCACTTTTCTCCTGCTGGCCGTTATACCTACACAATCCAGTACACCTTAACTAACTGCCCAGGAAAGTCAGATTAAGGCAAACATTACTTATCTAAGTGGGATATTACAGGCAGATAAAATGACTGCTGTCTGTGAAGGTGGATAATCTCGGACAATCCCTCCTTGCCTCGTTCCAGCTGCATTATCTCTGCAGATACCCCTTAATCTCCTTTAATCACAAAAGCATCAGCCCTTCTCCTTTTAATTACAAACACATCCGAGGGGCACAAGATGCTCAAAGGAGATTAGTGCCCTGTGTTTCATATATATCTGTATCTATCTACAGACGTAGTTTTTTTTTTTATATATATGTATTACTGAGTCAGTAGCTCTACAGAACACTGGTATGTAATTAGACCCTTTACAAGCATTTCATTCCCGTGTTCTAACCTGTTTGTTTAAACCACAGCCCTACTTGCTTTAATACTCCGCTGTCATTATTATTGTACTAGTCTCAATGAATGTGCTTGAATGAACGTGGGAACACCTACCGCTGCTGCAGAAAAAGCAAAATAATTGCACAGACAGACTTCGTCTTTCTGGTTCTCTCACCTCGTACATTTGTATTTTGTCTGCTCTATTCCCATTTAGTAGTATTGTAAAATCACTTTTGTGCTAGCTTGCCAAAAAGCGCTGGAACTGACCGTGCGTGGTAAAGCTGCTGCTTCGCCCCTTAACTTCTTGAGTTTGAACTCCCTCTCCGTCAGGAATTTCTGCTCGAGCCCATTAGCGAGGCGCAGGGCACCCGGGAAACTGTGCCAAAAGGCTCGACGCGCCGCACCCCTCGCCTGACGTCACGCGCTCCCTGCTGTCCCATTCTCACAGAAGTGTGTATGCGGGCGGGCGCGTCTCGTGCCGGGTGCCGGGTTCCGCGCGGGCTCTCCCACTTCCCACCTCCTCCCGGGGGGACTGTGGCCGCGCGGCCAGGAGGATGCAGAAAGTAACCCGCCGGAGACGAGAGAGAGAACAGTGACGGGCTGCGAAGCTCGCGACGTCCCTGGACTGCAGTCTGATGAATAAAAGAGGCGAGCGGTGAGTTGGGGAGGGGAGCACTGCCTTGTGCTGTCCTCCGAAGCCTTCCTCTCTCTCGCTTTCTCAGCTGCCGGTGCGCGCGCGCTGTCAGGCTTTCTCTGTAGAATGGAGTTGAGGGGGAAAAGGAGCAGAGGAGGTTGGGGGGATGGGAGACGAACACCCCTAAACATATTCCAGCTGTTAGAATGACCCCTGAAACATAGGTTTTCGGGACACCACAATTTTAAATACAGTTTGTCCTCCCGTCTTCTGGATTAGTGTAATGTTGTAGTATTGCCTCTGCTCCTTTGCCCTTCCCTTGTCTGCTTGCCTTGCTCGTTTCATACTCCTCTCTGTGACTTGTTGCAGCAGAAAGAAACCCGAGCCGGATCAGAATGCGACTGTGCAAAGTTTTAATGCACAAAACCGTTGATGAACCGAAGCGCTACCTGTTCTCTACCATAGGTGCCAACGCTATGGATCCTGGAAACACCCCCAATGTTGAACAAACTCCTTTATTGTGATCTGGGAGCCTTAGCTTGTATTGAGTTTAGCACCTTCAATCACTTTTCAAAAGCTGGCTCTTCCAAAGACCGATAGCACAGGTGAAGCCTAATGCTCTGCTGCATATAGACTTGCAGCCCATTACACATTTTGAACTGTAATTACGCGATCGCAAACCACCGACTGACATCCAAGCGTGCAGATCTGAATAGGCGCCGCGGCCGCTCGCTCTCAGTAGTAAATGGATTTCGTCGTAATTAACATTATGATGTAGTTTGCAGCATAGGAGCCAACTTTTCAAAATTATTGGGGGTGCTAAGCCCAGTGGAAATAACCCCTCCCTGGACACATACAAGGAATTTTCTCAATATTGGGGGTGCTCAAGCACCCACAGAGTCGGCTCCTATGGTTTGCAATACAGAAATAAATATTTGGTTTAATGATTTGTCGGGAAAATGATAACATGCTGGTAGGCACGCTTATCTCTCTCTCTCTCTAAACGTGCATTGTTGTGTACTTTCATTGTTTACATGCACACATTAAACAAATGTAACAGCTTACTGCAAATGTAAAAACGGGGTGAAATGTATTAAAAGCTTATTGCAAAGTTAAAAATGGGGTGAAGTGTGTTAAAAGCATCACATTTTCCCTTTTTTTCCTATTCAGATGTTGCCTTCATGAGTCTCTATAACATACCTTGGGGCTCATTTTCAAAACAGAAAAAGTCCAAAACGTTTGTTGCCAAAACTAAAGACATTTTCTTATGCAGTTCATCTATGGTGTGTCCAGATCACAAGGGGGGCATGCTGGCAGGATGTTTTTCTGCCATAATGAAACAATGCAAAAACGTCCAGGGCTAAAAGTTAGATGGTTTGGGCTAGACTGGTTCAGTCACAAAAAGGTACCCTAAATGACCACTGGAGAGGGATTAAAGCATGACCCCCCCCCCCCCATTACCCAATGATTTGAAATAAACACAGTGGCGTACCAAGGGGGGGCGGTCCGCCCCGGGTGCACGCCGCTGGGGGGGTGCCGCACGCCTGTTGGCCGAGTCCGCTCGTTCCCTCCCTGCTGCTCCCTCTGCGCAGAACAGGTTACTTCCTGTTCCGGGGCAGAGGGAGCAGCAGGGAACGAGCGGACTCGGAGCCGACAGATGCACAGCACCTTCCCCCCAGCAGGTAAAAATGCACCCGGGGGGGGGGGGGGGGGTTGTGCTGCACCCGGGGGATGTAATTTCGCTGGGGGGGGGGGGCGCATCAGTGATCCGCCCCGGGTGTCAGCCAGCCTAGGAATGTAACTGAATAAACAGTATATACCAGCCTCTGACAGCTTCAGATGTTATGGCCAGTCCTGTTAGAGCAGCAACCAGATCTCTGGAGTAGCCTAGTGGCTGGTGTGGTGCACTGTAGAGAGGGGAACCAAGGCCTACATCCCACTCTGTTACACTTGTGGTGGAAAGTGTGAGCCCTCCAAAATCCACCAAAAGCCTGCTGTACCGACATATAGGTGACACCCACAGACATCAGGGCTATTGTAGTGGTGTACAGTTGGGTGCAGTAGGTTTTGGGTGGGTTTTTGAAGGCTTACCGTTCAATATAAGGGGGGGGGGGGTAACAGTGAGATGTGTACCTGGGACCTTTTATGTGAAGTCCACTGCAGTGCTTCCTAGGGTGCCCTACTGCTCTGCTGGGATGTCTGTGTGGCCAGTCTACTAAGAATGCTGACCCTCCATATATCCCAAATGCTTGTTTTTGTGTGTTTTTCCTTTGGATATTTTTTTCCCCAAAAATGATCACAAAGAACAATGCAATGAGCAAAAAAATGTCTAGGAAATGGACATTTTCGAAACAAAAAGATAAGACCTTTTTCTGGTTCAAATATTGCTATGTTTGCCACTTGGATGCAAACTTCATGCACATTAGTAAATCAAAAGCAAGGGGGAGGAGCATGAGTGATGCAAGCAAGCGCATGAGAGCTGCACTTGCCGTGAAACTCCTATGCACATGCATCAGGCAAAACAGGAACTGCAGGAACATATCTGCACCCTTCCCCATGCCATGAAATATAAGCCCCCCCCCCCCCCCCCGATTTTTGCAACTTAAATCCCCTAAGAGGTTCGCATCAAAACACAGGAAAACAGGCGCTAATGCCCGCCCTCACCTCCAGCTTTGCTCGGACATGCAGAATTTTTTTTTCTCACTACCAGCACTACAGGCTGCATGGACTTCTTTGGCCTTTCAAAAGAAGCCAAAAATCAGCATTATAATCTGAAAAATGCAGAAGAAATCCTCTCCTCAAAACCCAAACGCCATCCCCAACCTCGTGGTGTGTTTTTGGTTTAAGACTAGTGTTAGTTTCTGTACTGTCTTCTTAGTGTCACGTGACTACACAGTCACCCTGACTGAATCCATGTCAATGCAGTTAAATACAATTTATGCTAATTTTCAGTGCACAGATTAGTGTGCTGGAGGGGTTTGTGCATGCTGTGCACATTAACATGCATGCAGGTAATCACTCCTAGCACCTGGGTTAGGTTTTGAGCATCTGGGACAATGTGTATAACAATTCTGAGTGGTCTGTTTAGTTGGAAGGAGAGATAGTGATAGTGGTGTCATGTGATGTCCAAAGAAAGGATTATTGTATGCAAAGTGTGTCTAAGAAGACAAAATTTATTTAACATTTGGCTGTTCTCAAATACTAGAAAAGCCATCTCTTTGTTTGTATTGGATTTAATTGCTTATCTTTTCCAAATCTACATTTAAGAAGTGTTACATATTCAGGCATAGCTGAGAGAGCTTACAATTGTAGTTGTTCTTCAGGCAATGGGGAGTTAAATGACTTGCCCAAGATCATGGGGGGGGGGGGGGGGGGGGGTAACATTGGGAGAAATAGGATTTGAACCCTGGCTTTCCTGGTTCTCAGGCTGTTGCTTGAACCATTAGGCTACTCCTCCACTCCTAGAAGTGCTTAACCTGATAATTACAGATAATTACACTTTAAAACTTCAGGGCTGTGATATTGCATTGAGCAGAGCTCTGAGCTCCCGTCACATTTGTCTCCACAAAGTCAGTACTGGGAACATGCAGTAAGACATGATGTTACCAAAATGTAGCAGGATGTGTAACATCTTAATGAGCCTTCTGCAGTTCTTTAGAGAAGCAAGTCAAACATGAGTCCAAGGAAGTGACCATGAAATTTAGCCAAAGGGAAATCCTTGGAGACTTTGACAAAAAGAGTTTTGCTTTCAAGAATGTGGGTCTAGATTAGACTTGAGATACTTGAAAGTAAAATGAGGTGGGGGATGGGGTAATAATGAAACAGATGATAATGTGGTGAAAGTTAGAGCAGAATATGCTGTTCAAAATGTAACATGGTGAGAAGAATGCAGACAGCAGTCCCACAGGGCTTAGATCACAGATCTGTTTGTCATCTGTGACTGAAATCTTAGTATTTTCCCATGGGATCAAAATGGCTTCTCTATCACAGACACCCTGACATGGGACATATGCTTAGACATTTGCACATTAATTACACAAAAAGGGGTCAAGGAATGAATTGTATGTCTAGCTCATTGAATTGCCAGCTAATATCTTTAATTCCACAACCATAGTATATATACAACATACTTTTTGTTTAATTATTAAAAATGTATTGCTTTGGCCATATCATATCAGTTTTTTGGATCCAGCAAAGCAGCACTGAGGGGTTCAGCCTGAGAGGGGATTTGCACCTTTAGCTTTCAGTAAGTGAGGGAAGGTAAAAAAAAAAATCTACTCTAGTACAAAGTATTCTGTGTTTATTTAGCAGTATTCAGAATGCCCCAGGTAGTATATTAAAACTCTAATCTGAATGAGAGTGGATAGGAGCTTTTAAGGGCAGCATAATTTAAATAATGGGTATGGTAATGCATTTGATACAATACATTTCTGTGATACAATCAAAGTGGTTTTTATTGCTGCCCCTGCTTAGAACACCTTCACACACTGTAGCTATCAATGAATATGCAGATTCATAAGTAAACCATTTGAGTTAGGAGATGCCTAGTATACCTGACTTGTGTCCCATCTGACCTACCTCAATAGTTCTGCACAGCACAATATTTCACCATATTGTTTTGAATGTGGTATGTGAAAAGAAAGGTATTCAATCTCCTGAGTAACATATCAAAAATATACAGAGATAAATAGTAATACTAATTTACCAATTAAACATTCCTATTAACTGAGGGTTTTTTTTTGTTTTGTTTTGTTTTTTTACATTCTACTAGAATAACCCAGTCTATGGAAGAACAGCTGATGGTCTGGGCTATTTTCCAGGGTGGTGGTTCCCAAACCTGTCTTGAGGGAACCCCCCAGTCAGTCAGATTTTCAGGATATCCACAATAAGTATCATGAGAGATTTGCATGCAGTGCAGGAGGTGCATGCACATTTCTCTCATGATACTCATTGGGCTAGATTCTGTATGTGGCGTCCAAAATGTAGGAACATTGGAATAATGCGCATAGCGCTACTTTATAAACTGTAGGCTGGGAGAGTGTGCATACACGTAGGTGTGGCCATTTATGCCACTGAAAACCTGGTGTATATGCCCATGCCTAAATGTATGCATGTTCCCCCAAATTCTACAACAATACATGTAAATGTGATTGACATCCCCAACACGCTTATACACGTCCCATGGCCATACCCCTTTTCAGTCTATTTAATGCATGCTACTTGCTGTGCCTTATATAGAATCTGGAGGTTTGTGGATATCCTGAAAATCTGTCTGGCTGTGGGTTCGCCAAATCTGTCTGGCTGTGGGTTCGCCTAGAAGAAATTTGGGAACCACTGCTCAAGAGGAATGTACAAGACGTGCAATTTTTAAAAAAATTATTATTGATGCATTCGTTTTCCTACTGCTCCAACCTCTATTGTACAGTGGTGCTATGAACCTTCATTTGCAGCTACCATACCCCATGGTAAACTTCCCTAGACTAGACCAGGGGATCTCAACCCAATCCTAAGGACACACCTAGCCAGTCAGGTTTTCAGGAAACCCACAATGAATATACATGAGATAGGGCATGCAAATCTATCTCATGCATATTCATTGAGGGTTTCCTGACTGGCTAGGTGTGTCCCGAGGACTGGTTTGAGAACCCCTGGCCTAGACATTGCAGTGATGGTCTTTGGCTTTGATCCATTTGAAGCATTTGAAACTTGATCATGCCCTTCTACTCCTTAATTCCCTTTACATTCTAAAATCTATTCTTATCTTTGTTTTCCTCTTTCTTCTCTGGCTGCTCCTTTTCAGTGTCTCTCTTGCTGACTCTTTTCCTGGGGCTGCATCTGGTCTTTTCATTTTATCACTGCACATCCTTACTGCGGAAGTCTTGCCTACTTATACTTCTGCTTAAACCTCAAACTATTTCCATGCTACCTGACAATATTTGTCAATCTCCTGACTTCCCTGTCTCTCTTTAAATCCTGGTCACTGGCTGCTTTCTGCCATTTTCTCTTGAAGGTCTCACTGTTACCCTGGACTTAATAGATTCAACACTAAACTTATTCTACCTCCAATGTGGGTCTTAACCATTCATTTGTGCCCGTGAAACCCATATCTCCATGGTCCTTTAAGCCTCCTCTCAGAACTTTCAGCTTTTCTTCTGCATTAGATCCCTGGTTTAGTCTGCTGTTTTCTTACTTCTACAATATCACAAATCGCAGGCCCTTCTCTTTCATCTTGAGTGGTAAAACCTTCATCATGCCGTTATTTTTTGCTTTGATTGTGCCCTCCTCCTCCTCCTCTGGTCCTTCTCCTTTCAATGGCAGTGTCTTAAAAAAAAAAGTACTACTGATCTTTTTCCTCTCATATGAAAAAACAGTTGAATATTTCAGTCTTTTCAAGTTAAATCTGGTCTGAAATGTATTGTTGGTCCAAGAAAAAGATGATACCTATAAATTTTATGTTGACCTTTTGTTTATGAGTTTAATTGAAAATTCTTTATGGTTTCTGAAACTTCCTCTCTTGTGCCTTTCCCTGAGAAGCTTTTACCCAGAGGAGTGGTTTATATATATATATATATATATATATATATATATATATATATATATATATATATATATACACACACACACATCTACTATAATAAAACTCACCCTCAACGTTCTGAGGACACTGACGTCAGTGAAGCCAAGCCCTGACTTCCTTCAAAAAGATATGAAGGTTCGTGGTGGTGAAGCCACCAAAATCGCTCCGGGCCCCGCCCTCGAGGGCAGAGCAATGGCAGAACAACGAAGGGGTTGGCAGGGAGGGAGGCGGGGGGGTGGAAAATTGCTCCGGGCCCCGCCCTCACGTCAAACGTCATGATGTTGGGGGCGGAGCAATGGCAGAACAACGAAGGGGTTGGCCAAGGAGGGAAGGGGGGTGTTGGTGACGAAAACTACTACTACTACTACTACTTAACATTTCTAGAGTGCTACTAGGGTTACGCAGCGCTGTACAAATTAATAACTAAGGACTGTCCCTGCTCAGAAGAGCTTACAATCTAAAGGACGAAATGTCAAGTTGGGGTAGTCTCGATTTCCTGAGTAGAGGTGTTGTGATTAGGTGCCGAAAGCAACATTGAAGAGGTGGGCTTTGAGCAATGATTTGAAGATGGGTAGGGAGGGGGCCTGGCGTATGTGCTCAGGGAGTTTGTTCCAAGCATGGGGTGAGGCGAGGCAGAAAGGGCGGAGCCTAGAGTTGGCGGTGGTGGAGAAGGGTACTGAAAGGAGGGATTTGTCTTGAGAGCGGAGGTTACGGGTAGGGATGTAAGGGGAGATGAGGGTAGAGAGGTAAGGAGGGGCTGCAGATCGAGTGCGTTTGTAGGTTAGTAGGAGAAGCTTGAACTGTATGCGGTATCTGATCGGAAGCCAGTGAAGTGACTTGAGGAGTGGGGTGATATGAGTATATCGGTCAAGGCGGAAGATAAGACGTGCGGCAGAGTTCTGGATGGACTGAAGGGGGGATAGGTGGCTAAGTGGGAGGCCGGTGAGGAGTAGGTTGCAGTAGTCAAGGCGAGAGGTAATGAGAGAGTGGATGAGAGTTCGGGTGGTGTGCTCAGAGAGGAAGGGGCGAATTTTGCTAATGTTGTAGAGGAAGAAGCGACAGGTCTTGGCTATCTGCTGGATATGCGCAGAGAAGGAGAGGGAGGAGTCGAAGATGACACCGAGGTTGCGGGCAGATGAGACGGGGATGATGAGGGTGTTATCAACTGAGATAGAGAGTGAAGGGAGAGGAGAAGTGGGTTTGGGTGGGAAAACAATAAGTTCAGTCTTGGCCATGTTCAGTTTCAGGTGGCGGTTGGACATCCAGGTGGCAATGCTAGCGCCCGTTTCATTTGCTCTGAAACGGGCCTCTTTTACTAGTAAATATATAAAAACACACACACACACATACACACACACACACGTAAAGTCAAGAAAATTGTGCCAAAATTTAGGCAGGGATGATGTGCACTAAGGGGTCCTTTTACTAAACTGCAGTAAAAGGGGGCTTGCGCTAGCTTAAGCGTGTGCTTTTGATTGCGCTGAGGCCTCCTTATACCACAGCAGGTAAAAGGCTCTTTTTTTTTCTCTACAAGAAATGGCCGTGTGGTAACTGAACCACTTACCATGTGGCCATTTCGGGGGGGGGGGGGGGGGGGAGAAGCACTTATCACCACCCATCGAGGTGGTAATAAGGGCTGCCATTCTAACCTGAGTAATCACCAGCACTACAAAAATAGAAAATATTTTTGTAGCAACACAAATGGTACACGCTGAGGGTGGGAACTACTGCTGGGCTCCTCTCCTGCAGTAGCCCAGTGGTAGTTCCGGATTGGCCTATTGCTGCGCACCAACCGTTTAGTATAACGGCAGTGTAAGACCACATCTAGGCACCTAATATTAGGCAAGAGTCCTTATGTCAGCTCAAAGGCTGGTTCAAGTGTAGGTAGTTAGGCGTGTACATAAACTGTGTGCCTAACTCCCTGGCACACCCTTGGCATTTCCAAGCTCCCTTGAATTTGTGCACGCCGGAATTGGGGCACACAACTTATAGAAAAATGATTGAGGGCAGTTACATGTGTAACTGCTAATCGATGCCAATTATAGCCAGTAATTGGCGGATAATTCAATAATTGGCTGTTAATTAGAGTTGTTGCACACACAGCTGTCCTTATTCTATAAACTGCACATGCAACTTTGTGTGCTAAGCATAAAATTGGGTGCCCAACTTTATAAGAGTAGGGGGGACAGAGCTTTGTACAAATTGTCACAGCCTTGTACATTTCTACATTCTGCTGTTTAAGGGCTTCTTTTACGATTAGAGTGCACTAAATGCTAAGAAGCTCATTTTATTCCTATGGGCTTCTTGGCATATAGCGCACACTTAGTAAAAAGAGGCCTAAGAAAATACAAATCAGAATGCATTAAGGTAGGAGTTTTTGAAATGAAGAGCATATTGTGTAGAACACATTAAAATTTTTAAAAAGCAATTATGCCATCAAGACTTTGACTTCTTTGTTTTAAGTCTTCACACCCCTTGATTCAGTACTTGATGGAAGCCCCTTTTGCAACAGTAACAGCCAGGAATAATTTAGGATAAGTATCTGCCAACCTTGTAAAGCGGGATGGTGCAGTTTTTACCTATTCTTATGGGCAAAATAGGCAATGTTTTTTCAGGCTGGCTGGTGATAGTCTGTGGGCTGCCGTCTTCAAGTCTTGCTGTGGATTTTCTGTTGAATTCAGTTTTGAAATTTAACTAGGCAAGTAAGGGGCATTTACTTTCTCCTTGCTGAGCCCACTTCATTTTCGCTTTGTACTTAATACCACTGTTCTGCTGGAAGTTGAATAAACATCACAGTTCCAGGTCTGTGGCAGACTGGAACAGGTTTTCCTTCAGGGTCTGCCTGTACTTTGCACCATCTATCTGCCCCTTGATCTTTACAAGCCTCTCTGTCCTTGCTGCTGCCGCAAATGTTTTCACAACAAAATGCTGCCCCTACAATGCTTTATGCAGGGATCCTGTTAGCTGGGTGATGTGCTGTTTGTATTCTACATCACACACAAGGCTGGATTCTATAAATGGTGCCAGAAAAGATCAGTGCTAAGGACGATTCTATAAAGGGCTTGCACCCCTTATAGAACAGCGCTTAGTGCCAATTCCTGTGCCCTAACTTTGGGTGCCAGACTTACGCCTGCTGATACTTGGTGTAAATGCTGGCGCCCAAGTAGGGCATGCTGAACCATTATTGTGTAACTCTGCAGAACTTTTTGGAATGCCTCTGATATGGCCATGCTTCACCCATGGTCACACCCAATTTTGAGTTGTGCACTATGGGAATTGGGTGCCTGGCATTACAGAATAGTGCACTTCTAGATGCGAGCTCAAATCCCAGTTGATGCCAATTTATGTTAATAATTGGTTGTTAGCATCCAATTATTGCTTACTAGTAAAAAAGGCCCGTTTCTGACACAAATGAAACGGGCGCTAGCAAGGTTTTCCTCGGAGTGTGTATGTTTGAGAAAGTGTATGTGAGAGTGACTGTGTGAGAGAGAGAGAGTGAGTCTGGGTGTGAGTGTGTCTGTGAGTGAGAGAGAGAGTGCGTGTGTGAAAATGAGAGTGTGTGCAAGTGCATATGTGAAACACAGTGAGAGAGTGTGTTTCACACAGACACAGTGTGAGCGAGAGAGAGAGTGTGTGTGAGACAGAGATTCTCTGTAAGACTGAGTGTATGAGACCAAGAGAGTGTGTGAGTGACTGTGTGACACATAGAGAGTGAATGTGATACAGTGTGAGACATAGAGTGTGTGAGATACAGTGTGTGAGAGTGAAAGAAAGACATTGACTGTGAGAGAGAGTGAGAGAGAGAGTGTGTGTGTGACAGAGATACCTCCCCCCTCCCTTTCTCTGGTGTCAACCTCCCCCCCCCCCTCTCTCTCTGGTGTCTGAGCGTTACTGTGCAGGACGCTGAGCTCTGGCTGTGCTTCAAGGAACTGACCAATCCTATTTGGTAGAATGCACCTCCAACATTCTGAAGCCGAGAAACCTCGTGTGGTTGGTCACTTCTGCTTGTGACGAACCCGGAAGTACGTGATGTCAGTTCAGGAGATGAATACAGAGAGCAGGAATGCCTCAGCCATGCAGTCAGCTTCAGAATGTTGGAGGTGCGTTTTATTATATAGGATTAGCCAATTAAGTTGCAAGTATGTCTCTGGATCTTACCCAAATCTGGGTGCTATATATAGGATCCAGGGGACATTGTTTAGCTTTGAGACCAGAAAGTTCCACTTTGGTCTTATCAGACCACTAAGTTTTCTCCCAAGAGTTTCTTTGCAAATGCAAACACCAAGGCCCAGGGAGAAATGACATCAAACAAATGAGAGGCTAGGCACAGGGTCTCTTATAGAGCCAGCTATTTCAAACCAGTACCAATTAATGCCAAATTGTTATCATGCCAGAAACTCCCATTGGGATGGCATAAGCTCACTTTAAAAAAACTAATTTATCATCAAAACAATCAATAATACTCATTGCAGGCTTGAGTATTATTGATTGTTTTGATAATAAATTAGTTTTTTTAAAGTGAGCTTGTGCCATCCCAAAGGGAGCTTTTGGCACATGATAACAATTTGGCATTAATTGGCACAGGTTTGAAATAGCTGGTATTATAAGAGAAACCTTTTCTATAAGAGCCATGTTCGTGGAGTAATCTTAAAATTGTTGAACAGTCAATATTTTTCACAGCCAGGCTTTTAAAGTAATGTTAGGCCTCATAATAACCGTCTTCAGCATTTTGTCTCAGTTCATGTCTACCGACTTTGAAAGAACAGTTTGATTGAGGTAGTGTCTTTGTGCTGTCAAACTACTTCTGCTTTACAGTGATGAATCTAACTGTGTCTTGTTCGATATATTCAAACACATGGATGGTCTCTATTTCATGGATGGATCTTGTTAAGGCATTTTTTAGAAACTGTAAGCTAAACGGGTTTGCTGTGGCTAAAGGTGTGAAGGTTAAGCAAACAAAACTTTTTGGTTTCTTAACTACTTTTTAAGTATCTCTATAACTGTTCTTTCACATTGAATATGCATCATATCCTGTGGTGAGAAGCAGCATTTTTGAGTTGGGAAGATTGGATTTTCTTCTTCTAACTATGCCTCACACTAAGCGCAAGGGGATTGTTACATCCATTCCTCTGCCATCTCGGACATCCTCACCCGTCCGACAGAAGCTCGAATGCTATGCTGTGGGACCCTCTGCAATAAAGTCCATAGAGTTGTGTCCTGATTTGACCTCAGATGAGGGAGTGTTGGGGATCTTGGGACCAGATACAGCTCTCTCTCCTCTGGCCCCAAGATCCCTGACATGTGTCCGCCGTCATTGCCAGTGGCATGCTCAGAGACCCTGGAAGCAGTAGGCGTGGATTTGGATCATTCTGGCGGTGGTGCTATTCCTGTCATTCAGACCACTGAAGAGAAGAATGAAGGAGCTATGGATTTCCTGGGTTTTTCCTTGCTGGTGACGCTGGAACATATCTGGCAGTGTTTGGAAGCCACGGTAACAAAATCAACAGAAGAAGTATGAGCTTTGCTACCAAAACTGCGGAATTGTCTGTGACTATGGAAGGAGTTAAATTAGACTATGCTAAACAACTCCACCAAATTAAAGAAGATATTAGGAAGTTACAAGAATTCAATGCTTCTGTTAGACAAAATGGTAACCTACGTAGGTTACCGACGTCAGACAGGGGCGGGCCCAGGAGGAGAGAGACGCGCGACAGAAGCTGGGCGAAGGCAGGCATCAGCTTTCTTCTTGCCCATGCAGCGCCTTCAGACAGAGGAGAGAGGCGCTGCACGGGCCCGGTAAGAGGAAGGGGGGCCCGATGGAGGAGGGGAATGGCGGTGACGACCCCAAGAGGGGGCGGGGCACAGGGCGGAGGATGTCGGGAGGCGGAGCTGGGGGGAGACAGAGTAGTGAGGAAGGGAGGGGGGCCGGGGCTGCTAAAGGTACGTTTGCTTTTCTTCTTGCTTTTTAATTTAGAATGCAGGGGGAAGTGGGGCGGGAGGAACGGTGACCACAGGTGGGGGGGGGGGCAAGGACGGCCATACAGGACGCTCCTGACCAGCGCCTTTGCCCCCTCCTGACCCTTTTTTTTATTTTTGTTTTGATTTGGGAGCCATGTGCTTGTGATTTGACTGTGTTTTGACTGTTTGTGGCATGCGCAGAGCAGCTAACATAACGCTTGGCTGCTCTGCGCATGATTTGGGGGCCGATTAACGATGTGTATTGTGATTCTTTGAAAAATTGTACGTTTCAATACCGATCTCAGCATGTGTGACTTTTTTTTTTTTGGTGCATTTTTCGTTATTTTAAAATCGTTAGGGACTTTAACGATTTAGATTTTTTTACGTTTGGTTGCTGCATCTGCCTCTTAAACAAGAGAAGATTTCAGAGGTCCTTACTGTATCACCCTGGGCTATCTGACGAAGTTTGGTCACCAAAGGCTTGTTTAAAGAGCCAGGTCTTCAAATTAGTTTTGAAAGACATAAGTGAAAGGTCACTTCAAAGAGAAATGGGTAGAGTATTCCAAATGTGGGGAGATAGGAAGAAAAAGGCACAGTGTCTAGTAGTTTCTAAATGGGCAAATTTTGAGCTAGGGAGCACTAGACGATGATCATTTATAGAATGAAGAACTCTAGAAGGAGAATAGGGTATGGTAAGACATGAAAGGTAGTCGGGAGAACCAATCCTAAAAGCCTTAAAAGTTAGGAGAGCTATTTTGTAAGTAATCCAGTACTCAACAGGAAGCCAGTATTGATGTTTGAGCAAAGGAGTGAAATGGTCTGAAGGACAGGCTCGGTAAAGGAGTCTGATGGCAAAGTTTTGCAGTGTCTTTAGTTTTTCAGGGTTTTTTTTTAGAGCACAATAGAACAGTGTAAATGACGTTACAGTAATATAAACAGGCAGTAAATAGAGGAGAGGATGTGAAAGTTGTTATGATCAAAGAAGTGATGAACCATCCAAAACTGACGAAAGGTAAAAAAAAACCCAAAGCTTTGATAAATGTGAGATGTGAGGTAGAAATGAAAGGAAAGAGTCCAGAATTGCTCCTAAATAGTGGAAGGATGAGACCGGTTGGATCAATGATCCAAGAAGGGAAACTGGGGAAGTTGGAGGTGCTATGGAGCCGGAGAACCAGCAGGCAACTGTTTCATCCTTTGTTAAATACTACCTGATGTTTGAGAAGCCAGTTCGCTACTGAGTCAAAGCAGGTCTGTAGTGGAGTGATTGAGAGAGAAGAAGAATCTATGAAGAAAATAGAAGTAAGTTGCATAGAAGTAAGCTGAAATGCCAAACGATTGAATGAGAGCTGCCAAGGGACTCGGGAGCAAATTACATAGAAGAGGGTAGAGAATGGAACCTTGTGGGGACCCCCCATGGGACTTCACATTTAGAGGACAGGGTGAGTACTTGGAATGAATGGTGTGAGAGGAAAGAGGTGAACTGGAGAGGACTTCACCAGAAATTTCCCAAAGATGCCAAGTGGGAAAGCAGAAGAGTGTGATTAACAAGATTGAAGGAAGCCGAAAGGTGAAGGGACATAGTTAGAAACATTTTAGGTTGATCAAAATGGAAATGTAATTCACTGAGTAAAGATGCCAGGATAGTTTCTGTGCTGAAATGTGTTCGAAAACTAGATTAAATCTTCATTTATTAAACTATTATAAACCTTCTGGTATTCAACCTGGTGACTTGTTTAAATAGTATTTGATTTAAGTTCTTAAAATTTTCTCAGAAGCTGTACTGCCTTTAAATAGAATATTCTTTATACCTAACGTTGGGAGAGATAAACCGGGAGAGAAACTACAACAACATACTAAGGAAGGTGACCTGGAATTGAATAATTTATCAGCATTCTTAAAAGTGTCTATATCTGACTCTATAGAAAGGGCCACTTTGGTGGTGTCCTTTGTATTTGGACAAGATTTGAATGCTGTAATGAGGGTTTATTTTTGTAGTTAGCAAATTCTGTTTCATTGCCAGAAAATATGGATTTATCTTGATGTGATTAAATCTACTCAGGAGAGGAGAAAGGGTTTTTTTGGTCATGAGACAAGACGATAAAGATATTGATGCATCCTTTTTTGCTATCTTACCCATGTAAATATGTTATTAGATTTGGTGGGTCTAAATATATATTTTTGCTCCTGAACACCTGAGAACATTTCTGGATATCAAGAAAATTACAGCTTACATAAGTGCATAAGTATTGCCATACTGGGAAAGACTAAAGATCCATCAAGCCCAGCATCCTGTTTCCAACAGTGGCCAATCCAGGTCACAAATACCTGGCAAGATCCCAAAAAAGTACAAAACATTTTATACTGCTTATCCCAGAAATAGTGGATTTTCCCCAAGTCCATTTAATAATGGTCTATGGACTTTTCCTTTAGGAAGCTGTCCAAACCTTTTTTAAACTCTGCTAAGCTAACCGCCTTTACCACATTCTCTGGCAATGAATTCCAGAGTTTAATTACACATTGAGTGGAGAAATATTTTCTCAAATTAGTTTTAAATTTACTACATTGTAGCTTCATCACATGCCCCCTAGTCCTAGTATTTTTGGAAAGCTTAAACATACGTTTCACATCTACCCGTTCCACTCCACTCATCATTTTATAGACCTCTATCATATCTCCCCTCAGCCGCCTTTTCTCCAAGCTGAAGAGCCCTAGCCACTTTAGCCTTTCCTCATAGGGAAGTCGTCCCATCCCCTTTATCATTTTCGTCACCCTTCTCTGCACCTTTTCTAATTCCACTATATCTTTTTTGAGATGCGGGGACCAGAATTGTACACAATATTCGAGGTGCGGTTGCACCATGGAGCGATACAAAGGCATTATAACATCCTCATTTTTGTTTTCCATTTCTTTCCTAATAATGCCTAACATTCTATTTGCTTTCTTAGCTGCAGCAGCACACTGAGCAGAAGGTTTCAACATATCATCAACGATGACACCTAGATCCCTTTCTTGGTCCGTGACTCCTAAGGTGGAACCTTGCATTACGTAGCTATAATTCGGGTTCCTCTTTCCCACATGTATCACTTTGCACTTGCTCACAATAAATGTCATCTGCCATTTAGACGCCCAGTCTTCCAGTCTCGTAAGGTTCTCTTGTAATTTTTCACAATCCTCCCGCGATTTAACGACTTTGAATAACTTTGTGCCATCAGCAAATTTAATTACCTCACTAGTTATGCCCATCTCTAGGTCATTTATAAATATGTTAAAAAGCAGCGGTCCCAGCATAGACCCCTGGGGAACCCCACTAACTACCCTTCTCCATTGAGAATACTGACCATTTAACCCTACTCTCTGTTTTCTTAACCAGTTTTTAATCCACAATAGAACACTACCTCCTATCCCATGACTCTCCAATTTCCTCTGGAGTCTTTCATGAGGTACTTTGTCAAACGCCTTCTGAAAATCCAGATACACAATATCAACCGGCTCACCTTTATCCATATGTTTGTTCACCCCTTCAAAGAAATGTAGTAGATTGGTGAGGCAAGATTTACTTTCATCAAATCCATGTTGACTTTGAGGGGCATAATCGAAAGGGATGCCCAAGTTTTGCTGAGGAAGTCCTCACAAAACGTCCCAGTGGAGGGGCAGGGAAACCCGTATTATCGAAACAAGATGGACGTCTATCTTTCGTTTCGATAATACGGTCGGGGACACCCAAATCTTGACATTTAGGTCGTCCTTAGAGATGGTCGTCCCTAGACTTGGTCATTTCTGATTTTCGGCGATAATGGAAACCAAGGACACCCATCTCAGAAACGACCAAATGCAAGCCCTTTGGTTGTGGGAGGAGCCAGCATTCGTAATGCACTCGTCCCCCTCACATGCCAGGACACCAACCGAGCACCCTCGGGGGCACTGCAGTGAACTTCAGAAATTGCTCCCAGGAACATAGCTTTTATTTATTTATTTGTTACATTTGTACCCCACATTTTCCCACCTAATTGCTGTGATGGACCTGAGTATGATATTTGAGGCTGGCACAAAATATTTTGAAAGATGTTTTTTGAGGGTGGGAGGGGGTTAGTGACCACTGGGGGAGTAAGGGGAGGTGATCCACAATTCTGTCCGGTGGTCATCTGGTCAGTTTGGGCACCTTTTTGTGCCTTGGTTGTAAGAAAAACTGGACCAGGTAAAGACGTCCAAGTGCTCTTCAGGGACGCCCTTTTTTTTCCATTATGGGTCGAGGATGCCCATGTATTAGGCATGCCCAAGTCCCGCCTTCAGTACACCTCTGACACGCCCCCATGAACTTTGGTCGTCCCCATGATGGGAAGCAGTTGGGGACGCCTAAAATCGGCTTTTGATTATGCCGATTTTGGGATACCCTGTGAGAAGGATGCTCATCTTCTAATTTGTGTCGAAAGATGGGCGTCCTTCTCTTACTAAAATAAGCCTGTTTGTCTCATTAATCCATGCTTTTGAATATGCTCTGTAATTTTGTTCTTAATAATAGTCTCTACCATTTTGCCTGGCACCGACGTCAGACTCACCGGTCTATAATTTCCCGGATCTCCTCTGGAACCTTTTTAAAAAATTGGCGTTACATTGACCACCCTCCAATCTTCCGGTACCAACCTTGATTTTAAGGCTAAATTACATATTGCTAACAATAGCTCCGGAAGCTTATTTTTCAGTTCTATCAGTACTCTGGGATGAATACCATCCAGTCCAGGAGATTTGCTACTCTGCAGTTTGTAGAACTGCCCCATTACACCCTCCAAGTTTACAGAAAATTCATTAAGTTTCTCTGACTCGTCAGTTTCGAATACCATTTCTGGCACCTGTATCCCACCCAAATCTTCTTCGGTGAAGACTGAAGCAAAGAATTCATTTAATCTCTCCTCTACGGCTTTGTCTTCCCTGATCGCCCCTTTTACTCCTCAGTCATCTAGCGGTCCAACCTATTCTTTTGCCGGCTTCCTGCTTTTAATATACCTAAAAAAAAAAGTTTACTATCAAGCATATTTTCAAAGCACTTAGCCTTCCAAAGTTCCATAGAAACCTATGGAACTTTGGAAGGCTAAGTGCTTTGAAAATATGCCTCTAGGTGTTTTTACCTCCAACACAATCTTTTTTTCAAAGTCCCTCTTAGCCTTCCTTATCAGCGCTTTGCATTTGACTTTTTTTTTTAATCTTTTATTTATGAATTTTTAGTTTACATTTATTCAATAACATAAATATATAGAATTTAGGACATTTTAGCAAGATTTGTAAATACAAAGTAAATAAGTAAGGAAATTAAACTATCAACATTTGTCCACAATAATGTGATCCAAGTACTAGGAAATATAAACAGAACCGAATAATATTAATCTAGGAATAAAAGGTATACAGGAATACACAGCCGAGTAGTGTTATGCAATCTGGTATTAGTCCAACTTATTCTTTGCTATTTATAAATTCCAATAATTTCCCAGGAGTAAAGAATATGTAATTAGTGGCATTCTTTGCATTTGACTTGACATTCCTTATGCTGTTTCTTATTATTTTCAGTCAGTTCCTTCTTCCATTTCCTGAAGGATTTTCTTTTAGCTCTAATAGCTTCCTTCACCTCACTTTTTAACCATGCCGGCTGTCGTTTGGTCTTCTGTCCTCCTTTTTTAATATGCGGAATATATTTGGCCTGGGCTTCCAGGATGGTGTTTTTGAACAGCATCCACGCCTGATGTAAATTTTTGACCTCGCAGCTGCTCCTCCAAGTTTTTTTTCACCATTTTTCTCATTTTATAATAGTCTCCTTTTTCAAAGTTAAACACTAACGTATTTGATTTCCTATGTATACTTACTTCAAAGCTAATATCAAATCCAATCATATTATGATCACTGTTATCAAGCGGCCCCAGCACCATTACCTCCAGCACCAGATCATGCGCTCCACTAAGGACTAGGTCTAGAATTTTTCCTTCTCTCATCGGCTCCTGTTCCAGCTGTTCCATAAAGCTGTCTTTGATTTCATCAAGGAATTTTACCTCCCTAGCATGACCCGATGTTACATTTGCCCAGTCAATATCGGGGTAATTGAAATCACCAATTATTATTTTGTTGCCCAGTTTGTTTGTGTCCCTAATTTCCTTTAACATTTCTGCATCTGTCTGTTCATCCTATCTAGGCGGACGGTAGTACACTCCTATCACTATCCTTTTCCCCTTTACACATGGAATTGTGTAATCCACAGTGATTCCACAATTTGTTTCCTGTAGAATTTTCAATCTATTTGATTCAAGGCTCTCATTAATATAGAATGCTATCCCTCCACCAATTCGATCCACCCTATCACTATGATATAATTTGTACACCGGTATGATAGTGTCCCACTGGTTATCCTCCTTCCACCTGGTCTCAGAGATGTCTATTATATCTAATTTTTCATTTAGTGCAATATATTCTAACTCTCCCATCTTATTTCTTAGGCGCCTGGCATTCGCATATAGACATTTCAAACTATGTTTGTTGTTCCTATTTACATCATGCTTAGTACTTGACAGTATTAATTTGCAATCTTTTGTCTGATTTTTATTTTTATTTAAGGACACCTGATCTACTACATTCTCTTTTGCAACCTCACTATTAGGGTACCATATCTTCCCTGTTTTGGTGATATCTTTTAAAGATACCTTATCCCGAACCATGCACTTTTGAGCGACTGTCGGCCTTCCCCCGCCCCTCTCCCCACCGGTTTCTAGTTTAAAAGTTGCTCTATCTCCTTTTTAAATGCGGATGCCAGCATCCTGGTCCCAGGATCTGGATTTGAGCTTTCTACCTAAGAGCCTAAATTTGGCTTCCAGAACCTCTCTCCCACATTTTCCTATGTCATTGGTACCCACATGTACCTAGACAGCCGACTCCTCCCCAGCACTATCTAAAATCCTATCTAGGTGACATGTGAGGTCCGCCACCTTCGTACCAGGCTGACAAGTCACCAGACAATCCTTACGTCCACCAGCCACCCAGCTATCTATATGCCTAATGATCGAATCACCAACTACAACAGCTGTCCTAACTTTTCCCTCCCGGGCAGCACTTGGAGACATATCCTCGGTGCGAGAGGATAGTACATCCCCTGGTGGGCAGGTCCTGGATACAGGAGTACTTCCTACTTCACCAGGGTGATGCTCTCCTTCTAGGAGACCTCCTTCCTCCCAGGTAGCACAGGGGCTACCAGACTGGAGGTGGGACTTCTCTGCAACATCCCTGTAGGTCTCCTCTATGTACCTCTGTCTCCCTCAGCTCCACCAAGTCTGCTACTCTAGCCTCAAGAGAACGGACACGTTCTCTGAGAGCTAGGAGCTCTTTGCATCGGGCACACACATATGACATCTGACCAAGTGGGAGATAATCATACATGTGACACTCAATGCAAAAGACTGGATAGCACCCCTCTCGCTGCTGGACTGCTGACTCCATCTTAGTGTTTTTGAGTTTTTCAATAATTTAAGACTTGCTGCAGTATTAAGGATATTAGCCTAATATAAAAGTGTCTTTTGATTTATATAGTATATTGTATGATTTATTTAGTGTTTCCTTCTTAGATGGTAATGAAATGTATTTAAAACTCTGTAAGAGCACTCTTTGCTTGTTACCCTAATTACAATAGCTGACTATAATTGAAGAGTTGTCCTAGGGGTGGGAAGACTAAACTAGATCCTGCAGTGCCTGCTAGATTCTATCTGTTAATGCTGTGGTACAAAGTTTTTAAAACTAAGAGGAAAAGACTATGGAGATTAGTTGATAAAATTTGCTTTTTATATTTTTATTTTGCCTAAAACTAACCTACAATTCCCCCTTTAAAGCCCAATCTTTAAAGTTCCCAAAGCACAAAGCAAAATAGCGTTCACTTACCAGAGAAATGTCCTCTTCTCTCAGAACTTCTCAGAAAGCTTAAAATACTTAGTGGCTATATAATTAAGGCTGAGGATGTTTCATGCTAGGCCTTTGTAATATTATTATTTGTTTTATTACTATCTTATTTGGTTTTCCTTTGGCTGCCCCCATGATATTAATTGTGGTCTAATGAGGAAGTTACATATCTGATTCTGAGTGTGTGTGGGGAGGGGGTTTCCTCTTGATATTATTCTTTTTCGTTTTGCTGTTCACAAATGGATGCTTGTAATTTGATTATTGCTAAATTAATTTAAAAAATAAAAGAAGACATATTGCATGTTGTGTAGATCAATGAAGCAAACTCCTGCTTTAATGTACAATATGAAAAATTATACAAGGATGTAAAGACCTTTGCAAAGCATTGCAGAGTTAAATAATTAAATTTCCTTCTCTCTTGTTTGTTTGACCCTTCCCCACCCTCTGTCAATTCAAGACACTTCTCCATGGTTAAATAATGTGTTTAAACAATTAACTTTGCTAAGCATGTTGCTGCTGCTCCTGCTTTTTCTTTACTCCATCACCCACCCTTCACCCTTTACCTTGCTGTCTCTGCATCTCACATCTAATACAATATTTCAGCAAAGAACCTTTAGGTTTCTGTGTGTTTTTCCATTTTATACATGTTACCTTCTGCAATTAATGTCATAATGCAGCTTTTTGTATTACAGCATTTTGTTGATAGAGCCTTATAATCAGCAAACAATGAGGATAGACCATCAAAAACTCCATTTCATTCTGGGTGTTTTTCTAGCATGTTTTCCCATTTTCTGGAATAAGCATTACTTTAAAATAGCATAGTGATGTGTTTGAAACAGAACTGGCCATGTTAAAGTAAATTTTACACTTCCAGTTGACCATGAAATGACTTTCTTTTTAAAAGAATTTCAGAGCTTTTTAATTTGTCTCAGCAGGTTCCTCCAGCTCCTTTACTTAGCTAGTATTTGCAATGGTCTACACAGCCATAAGTCTTCATTTGCAGCTATCTGGGAATTGTCCCCTATTTTGTATCTCTCCCCATCCCCAACTCATTTAGCACAATCACTGCAATGACAAACAATGGCCAGAGGTCTTGGGCCTAAATCTGACTGTAGGTGTCGCTGTTGCACAATGACTAGGACTCCCCTCGCCTCCTCCTGCTCCAGGGGCTGCGAATGCTGCCTGTGCAAAGTCCACAGCTCTGTATGAGCTGGGGAGCAGAAGGCTTTGAGACATGAATTGAACTTTCATCCCTTGGCATGATGTTTGTCAGTTTTGTGCAAGGAAATCTGGACCAAGTTTACCCCACATCATCCATTGTGTAAGCAAAAGGACAGGGCAGTGTTAAAGCATGTCTGAATGAAAGCATCGCCAGACAGTGCAGATGTATAAATAGGTTTCCTCATATCTGATTGTAGCAAAACTAACCATTTATCTTCTATGATAACCACACTTAGTGAGTTTCTAAATTGAAGCTTTTGTTATAAAGCTCTTATTTTGGACTCCATATATAGAGTTCCGTCCTAAACCATCATTTTATGTGTCCTAAAATTACCAAAGTCTGAAACTTATCACTGTGGCAGCCGCTACGCATCTGAATGTCAACTTCCTGTGAAAACTGCAGACTTTTTTTTTTTTTTTTTAGTGATGTGGATCATCCAGGAAATCCATTTGTGCCTCTAGTAATCAGGTGGAAATAAAGCAACTGGAAGTTTTTATAAAAAAAGGACAGAAACCAAAGATGGTCACTGTAAAAAAAGAACATGGTTTTGCTGCTTCTAATTATGTACATGGCCTTCCATTGGGAAGCTGGCAATTTTTGTTCTGACTAGTAAATAAAAATATCATTCAGTGCGTCAGAATGCTTACTGTTGTGTATTCTCAACGCAAATTGATAGAAGCTGACAGTAGAGAGAGGCTGCCTGGTTCAACTAACTGCCCTGTCTGTTTTGCCTTCTATAGTGCAGTGACCTAGCCCCGATTTTCAAAAATTAACGTTTAAGACTGTCAGCAATGCCATGGACTGTGTATTATGGGGCTCTTTTACTGCATAAGTACATAAGTATTGCCATACTGGGAAAGACCAAAGGTCCATCAAGCCCAGCATCCTGTTTCCAACAGTGGCCAATCCAGGTCACAAATACCTGGCAAGATCCCAAAAAAGTACAAAACATTCTATACTGCTAATCCCAGAAATAGTGGGTTCTCCCCAAGTCCATTTAATAATTGTCTATGGACTTTTTCTTTAGGAAACCGTCCAAACCTTTTTAAAACTCTGCTAAGCTAACTGCCTTTACCACATTCTCTGGCAACGAATTCCAGAGTGTAATTACACGTTGAGTGGAGAAAAGGTTTCTCCGATTAGTTTTAAATTTACTACATTGTAGCTTCATCGCATGCCCCCTAGTCCTAGTATTTTTGGAAAGCTTAAACAGACGCTTCACATCTACCCGTTCCACTCCACTCATTATTTTATAGATCTCTATCATATCTCCCCTCAGCTGCCTTTTCTCCAAGCTGAAGAGCCCTAGCCACTTTAGCTTTTCCTCTTAGGAAAGTCGTCCCATCCCCTTTATCATTTTCGTCACCCTTCTCTGCACCTTTTCTAATTCCACTATATCTTTTTTGAGGTGCGGGGACCAGAGTTGTACACAATATTCGAGGTGCAGTCGCACCATGGAGTGATACAAAGGCATTATAACATCCTCATTTTTGTTTTCCATTTCTTTCCTAATAATGCCTAACTTTCTATTTGCTTTCTTAGCCACAGCAGCATACTGAGCAGAAGGTATCAACGCATCATCAACGACGACACCTAGATCCCTTTCTTGGTCCGTGACTCCTAACATGGAACCTTGCATATGACATAGCTATAATTCGAGTTCCTCTTTCCCACATGCATCACTTTGCACTTGCTCACATTAAACGTCATCTGCCATTTAGATGCCCAGTCTCGTAAGGTCCTCTTGTAATTTTTCACAATCCTCTTGTAATTTAACGACTTTGAATAACTTTGTGTCATCTGCAAATTTAATTACCTCACTAGTTACTCCCATCTCTAGGTCATTTATAAATATGTTAAAAAGCAGCGGTCCCAGCACAGACCCCTGGGGAACCCCACTAACTACCCTTCTCCATTGAGAATACTGACCATTTAACCCTACACTGTTTTCTATCTTTTAACCAGTTTTAATCCACAATAGAACACTACCTCCTATCCCATGACTCTCCAATTTTCTCTGGAGTCTTTCATGAGATACTTTGTTAAACGCCCTCTGAAAATCCAGATACACAATCCTGCTTATTTTCGAAAGGAGAAAAACGCCCATGTTCGGGAGATGGGCGTCCGTTTTCTGTGGGCGGCCAAATCGGTATAATCGAAAGCCAATTTTGGTCGTCTTCAACTGCACCCCGTCGCAGGAACGAATAAAGTTGATGGGGGCATGTCAGAGGCGTGGTGAAGGTGGGACTGGGGCGTGGTTATCGGCCGAGCAGAGATGGGCGCGCTCAGCCGATAATGGAAAAAAGAAAGGCGTTTTTAGCAAGAATTTAGGACACTTTTTTGGGGCCTTTTTTTTCTCACGAACAGGTCCCAAAAAAGTGCCTTAAATGAACAGATGACCACCAGAGGGAATCGGGAATCACCTCTCCTGACTCCCCCAGTGGTCACTAACCCCCTCCCACCAAAAAAAAACCCCACTTGCAAAAACCTTATTTCCCAGCCTCTATGCCACCCTCAAATTCCGTACCCACCTCCATGACAGCAGAATGTGTTCGATCCTCTCACAGCCTTTCCCTGGGTCAGATGTGGCTCTCGGGTGCACTGCAGGGTCACATCAGCATTGCATTGTGGTGGGTGTAGGGTATTGGGCTCCATGATTTCATTAGCTTGTGTTACAGTCCACGATGTTGGTAGTTGGTAGGCTCTTCTCCCATGGTGCTTTTCCCTCTGCTTACTGGGTCAGAGTGTGCCCTGTTTTGTTTCCAGTAGTCCACGAGGTAGTGGCCATTTTTGTAAGTCCGTTTTAGATCCCTTTCGTGTGTTAGCTACGTTACTTAGTTCTTACCTTGAATGTTGCTGAAAGAGGGCATTGTACACCATTCTGCCAGCTCTGAGCTACTGCTAATCTTAGTACGAGGGAGACTCGTTGCCAGTGGGGCACAACCTCTGATCTGCTGTTAACTGTGAGTAAACGCGGTTATTGAAATAATGGACGTTTTCAGCAAGATTAGTCTTACGGTGTGAACTGCTGTGCCAAGGTTATACAGCAGCAACAAGTCCTGTCCCTGGAGCAGCTTGAGTGGGTAATGCAGTGCACTTCAGGCAGGCGGACCCAGGCCCATCCCCCCCCCCCTACCTGTACCACTTGTGGTGGTAAATGGGAGCCCTCTAATCCCCCCAAAAAAACCCATTGTACCCACATGTAATGGTGTTGAATTGTGGGGAGTGGGTTGGGGGGGGATTTGGGGGTCTCAGCACCCAAGGTAAAGGAGCTATGCACCTGGGAGGTAATTTAATGTTTTTTTCCTATTTTTTAAAAGTGCCCCCTAGGGTGCCCGGTTGGTGTTCTGGCATGTGAGGGGGATCAGTGCACTATGAATCCTGGCCCCTCCCACAACCCAAAGCCTTGGATTTGGTTGTTTTTGAGCTGGGACGCTTCGGTTTTGATTATCGCTGAAAAACGAAAACGCCCAGCTCAAACAAACGCCCACATCTCAAAAACGCCCACATGCAATGCATTTGCCTGGCACAAACCGTATTTTTCAAGATTAAAGATAAACGTCCATCTTTTTCAAAAATACGATTCGGCCCACCCCTTCACGACCCGTTCTCGGAGATGGACGTTCTTACACATGGGCGTTTGCGTTCGATTATGCCCCTCAATCTCAACCGGCTCACCTTTATCCACATGTTTGTTCACCCCTTCAAAGAAATGTAGGGGGTAAAAAGCTGTCTTTTTCTGTCCAAAGGAAATGACCCTGTGGTAAGTGAACCATTTCGGGGGAACACGTTACCGCCACCCCTTGAGATGGTGGTAGGGGCTTCCGTACTAACCCGATGGTAACCGATTACCACCAGGTAAGCCCTGGCGCTACAAAGATACAAGATATTTATGTAACGTCGGAAATGTCACATGCTGGGGGTGGGAACTACTGCTGGGCTGATGCAGTAGCCCAGTGGTAGTTCCAAATTGTCATGCAGCAAGCCCATTAGTAAAAGTGCCCCTATGTACTGCCATGTCAGAGAAGCATTCCGTATTTTATTTTTAAAATTCAACTTGTGACCCTACATGGTTAAGCGAGAATCAACTCTTCTTGTGTAGAATCTTAGAAGGAACCCCCTTAACTCATTGAACAGAAAAGCTTTGTGATTTCTGCCCCTTAGGTTCTTTAGAAAGAGGTTATTTTCTTACATATGTAGCATACACCTGGTTGGAGTTTGATTGATCTCTCTAAAGAACAATTATCACTAATTTAGGATTCTGTTTACTAAGTGTCATTAACATGCATTATTGACCTGTTAATGCATGTTAACTGGAACTAATGCTAACAGTTTTTACTACTGAAAAACCAGATGCTATGCAAGGAAAAAATGAGGTAGCTCATGCGAATCTATGCAAGGCAGCTAATAGTGTGCTTGCACTAATGTTGGAAAACCACATTGTTCTACAAAAATTAACTATGTTTCTGGAAATGTATTTTACCCCTACCCCCCACACCTCCCTCAGATTATCAGCTTGCTATGAACCGTTGCCCCACTGGAAGAAAATGAAGAAGCCAGCAAGTTCTATCAAAATAAAATCAACAAGGACTGGGTTGAGAACACCTGCCCTAGTTGGTATGTTCCAACATGTTGCTAGAGTAATAAGTACATAAGCACTGCAGACTGGAACAGACCAAGGGTCCATCAAGCCCAGTATCCTGTTTCCAGCGGTGGCTAATCTAGGTCACAACCATTTGGCAGAATCCCCAAAACTAAATAGATTCCATTGTGCTTACCCAGGAATAAGCAGTGAATTTTCCAAGGTTCCACCTTAATTATGGTTTGTGGACTTTTCTTCCAGGAACTTGTCCAAACCTTTTTTTAAACCCTACTATGATAATGGCTTTTATCACATTCTCTAACAAATTCCAGAGCTTAATTATATAGAGAGTGAAGATACAGTGGTGGAAATAAGTATTTGATCCCTTGCTGATTTTGTAAGTTTGCCCACTGACAAAGACATGAGCAGCCCATAATTGAAGGGTAGGTTATTGGTAACAGTGAGAGATAGCACATCACAAATTAAATCCGGAAAATCACATTGTGGAAAGTATATGAATTTATTTGCATTCTGCAGAGGGAAATAAGTATTTAATCCCTCTGGCAAACAAGACCTAATACTTGGTGGCAAAACCCTTGTTGGCAAGCACAGCGGTCAGACGTCTTCTGTAGTTGATGATGAGGTTTGCACACATGTCAGGAGGAATTTTGGTCCACTCCTCTTTGCAGATCATCTCTAAATCATTAAGAGTTCTGGGCTGTCGCTTGGCAACTCGCAGCTTCAGCTCCCTCCATAAGTTTTCAATGGGATTAAGGTCTGGTGACTGGCTAGGCCACTCCATGACCCTAATGTGCTTCTTCCTGAGCCACTCCTTTGTTGCCTTGGCTGTATGTTTTGGGTCATTGTCGTGCTGGAAGACCCAGCCACGACCCATTTTTAAGGCCCTGGCGGAGGGAAGGAGGTTGTCACTCAGAATTGTACGGTACATGGCCCCATCCATTCTCCCATTGATGCGGTGAAGTAGTCCTGTGCCCTTAGCAGAGAAACACCCCCAAAACATAACATTTCCACCTCCATGCTTGACAGTGGGGACGGTGTTCTTTGGGTCATAGGCAGCATTTCTCTTCCTCCAAACACGGCGAGTTGAGTTCATGCCAAAGAGCTCAATTTTTGTCTCATCTGACCACAGCACCTTCTCCCAATCACTCTCGGCATCATCCAGGTGTTGACTGGCAAACTTCAGACGGGCCGTCACATGTGCCTTCCGGAGCAGGGGGACCTTGCGGGCACTGCAGGATTGCAATCCGTTATGTCGTAATGTGTTACCAATGGTTTTCGTGGTGACAGTGGTCCCAGCTGCCTTGAGATCATTGACAAGTTCCCCCCTTGTAGTTGTAGGCTGATTTCTAACCTTCCTCATGATCAAGGATACCCCACGAGGTGAGATTTTGCGTGGAGCCCCAGATCTTTGTCGATTGACAGTCATTTTGTACTTCTTCCATTTTCTTACTATGGCACCAACAGTTGTCTCCTTCTCGCCCAGCGTCTTACTGATGGTTTTGTAGCCCATTCCAGCCTTGTGCAGGTGTATGATCTTGTCCCTGACATCCTTAGACAGCTCCTTGCTCTTGGCCATTTTGTAGAGGTTAGAGTCTGACTGATTCACTGAGTCTGTGGACAGGTGTCTTTCATACAGGTGACCATTGCCGACAGCTGTCTGTCATGCAGGTAACGAGTTGATTTGGAGCATCTACCTGGTCTGTAGGGGCCAGATCTCTTACTGGTTGGTGGGGGATCAAATACTTATTTCCCTCTGCAGAATGCAAATAAATTCATATACTTTCCACAATGTGATTTTCCGGATTTAATTTGTGATGTGCTATCTCTCACTGTTACCAATAACCTACCCTTCAATTATGGGCTGCTCATGTCTTTGTCAGTGGGCAAACTTACAAAATCAGCAAGGGATCAAATACTTATTTCCACCACTGTATATTGTCCTTATGAAAATATTTATATTAAGCGCAATTTCAATCAAAGTAACAAACTGCAAAGCATTTCTTGAAATAATCCCTCCCTCCCTTCCTTTCTATAAATGTACTACTTTCATTGCATGCCCCCTGGTCCTTATACTTTTGGAAAAAGTAAGCAAGCAAGCAATTCATGTCAATACATTCCATTCCACTCATTATTTACGAGATCTCTATCATTTCTCCCCTCAGCTGTCTCTTTTATAAACTGAAGGGCCCTAAATGCGAGTCATTCATCCCCTTCATCATTTTGGTTTGGTTGCTGTTCTCTGTACCTTTTCTAATTCGACTATATCTTTATTGAGATGTGGTATCTAGCTTACACACACATATGAAGTGCAGACACACCAAAGCATTTTGATATTCTCTGTTTTATTCTTTATTTCTTTACTAGGAATGCCTAACATTCTATTTGCTTTCTTGCCTGCCACTGCACACTGAGCAGAGGATTCAATGTATCATCGATGAGACCTAGATCCTTTTCTTGGGCGGTGACCCCTAGGGGCCCTTTTACTAAGCCGCATAAGCGTCTAGGCACGCCAAAATGGAGTTACCACCCGGCTACCACATGGCTCTTGCGGTAATTTCATTTTTGGCATATGTCCAATACGCGTGGCCAGAAAATAATTTTTATTTTCGGACACGTGTATCGGACATTTCAATAGCCAAACATCACTTAAGCAAAATAATTCATTGTGGAGGAGTAGCCTAGTGGTTACTGCACCAGTCTTGATCCAGAGGTGGCTGGTTCAAATCCCACTGCTGCTCCTTGTGATCTTGGGCAAGTCACTTAACCCTCTATTGCCTCAGGTACAAAGTTAGATTTTGAGTCCTCCAAGGACAGAGAAATACCCAATGTACCTGAATATAATTCACCTTGAGCTACTGCTGAAAAAGGTGTGAGCAAAATCCAAATAAATAAACATCATTTACTAGAAATTCTGGAGGAGGGTTTGAAGTCAGTTGTGTTATTTATTTATTTATTTGTTACATTTGTATCCCACATTTTCCCACCTATTTGCAGGCTCAATGTGGCTTACATAGTACTGGAGAGGCGTTCGCAGATTCCGGTGTGAACAAATACAAAGTGATGTTGTGGTAATATAAAGATCATGTGGAACAGTCAGCGGAAGAGTTGTGTTATGTCCATTACGTACTTTACTTTTGTTGTGTTGCAGAGATCATGCAATTAGGTTGGGTCGATAGGATATGGCTTTTCAAACAGATTAGTCTTTAGTAATTTCCAGAAGTTTAGGTGGTCGTACGTTGTTTTCATGGCTTTTGATAATGTGTTCCACAGTTGTGTGCTTATGTAGGAAAAGCTGGATGCATAAGTTGATTTGTATTTGACCTTTGCAGCATGGGTAGTGCAGATTTAGATATGTTCATGTTGATTTAGATGTGTTTCTGGTTGGTAGGTCAGTGAGGTCTGTCATGTATCCCGGGGCTTCACCGTAGATAATTTTGTGAACCAAGGTACAGATTTTGAAGGCAATACGTTCTTTGATTGGGAGCCAGTGTAGTTTTTCACGAAGGGGTTTTGCGCTTTCAAATCGCGTTTTTCCAAATATAAGCCTGGCTGCCGTGTTTTGGGCTGTCTGAATCTTCTTTAGAATTTGTTCTTTGCATCCCGCATAAATTCCATTACAGTAGTCTACGTGACTTAGTACCATTGATTGTATCGGGTTGCAAAATGTTTCCCTCGGGAAGAATGGTTTCACGCATTTGCATTTCCACATTGAGTGGAACATTTTCTTTGTTGTGGATTTCACTTGGCTCTCTAGTGTTAAGTTACGGTCCAGTGTAACGCCGAGGATTTTCAGGCTGTCTGAGATAGGGAGGGTGTAGTCTGGGGTGTTGATAGTTGTGAGATTGTCTGCGTTGTATTGGGATGAGAGGATGAGACAGTGTGTTTTTTCTTTATTGAGTTTTAGTTGAAATGCATTTGCCCATGAGTCCATGATAGTGGGGTCATCATTAGGATGAAGAGGGTCGGTGGTAATGGTGATCCTTGAGGTACTCCACAGTCTGTTAATGTTCACTATATATAATATACTGTAGATATAGAAAATAAAAATAATTTCCAAGATACAGCACAGATAATACAGAGAGTACAGTAACACACATGACAATCTTAGGATAATCAGATGAATTAAAGTGAGTTTGGAAGTTGGTACTTGTATCCAACCTTCTGCCATCTTTATAAATTCATGTTCAGCTGATCAGCCTCCATCGAGCAGATTTGCAAAGCTGTAATGCAGTCTTCAGTCCACAAATTTACATCTCGCTACTGCCTTAAGCAAGAAATTTGATGTTTTAGACTGTACTACAGGTGACAACTGATCTGTGGATTCTGTTTGTTACATTTGGTTGGTTAATTATAAATTGCATTAGATGATAAAAACCAAATCCATGACATTAAGATGATGACTGATGCAGATGAATCACAAAATACATTGGTGATTACAAAATAGTTTACAAAAGTTAAAGGACATGTATATCCAACACCCATTTTTGGACTGATTAAACGGTGAAGTTGAATGACTAAAGAAATATTGAATAAATACATCTATAATTAAATTATAGTGAAATCATGAAGAAACAGAGGTCATATATTTTTCTACATAACGAAAAGGATTCCATTTGTAGAAGCAGAAGCACTTGTGCATAGAGTGGAGGAGCCGCAGGAGAACCAGGGAAGCCAAGTTCAGATTCCATGATGGCCCCTTGTAATCTTGGGCAAACAGAACGTAAGCTGCAAAAGATGTGGACTAAAACCAAAATCCCATCCTATAGAACAAGATGAATCTAGAAGTGCAAATAAATTTATCGCATCAGTATGCATGAAAGGAGATGGAGCTATACATTACTCTATAAAAAGGTATTATGGGGATCATGGTGAGCTCACTCTGAACTTGTACTGGACTGAAGCTCAAACTCATAGGTATACTATAACATTATTCAACAAGTATAAAATCATGATGAAGCACTGGCAAGATGAGAGATGCCACATATGTAGACTGGAAAAATAACTTGCACTAGTCGTACATTCAGAAATGTACGTAAGAAATATCAATGGCTGAAGCTAAAGAAGCCACAGTATGGATAAGATAAAAAGTAACAAGGTAGGGTTCTTCAGAGTATGAGACTTCCAAAGCTAAATATGGAGAGGAGGAAGATGAGGTGATAGTTGTCCGATAGCACTTTGGAGAATGTTCAGGCTGCCTCCTAAGAACTTCTTTCTCTCTCTCTCTCTGTCTCTCTCTCGCTGGAAAATGTGTTCAGTAGAATATTACAAAAGCAACAATCCCTACAAAAGACAAATGTCCTCATTTTTTAAAACTGTTTCCATCTTATGTAGTAACTAGGAAAAAAGGCCCATTTCTGACACATATGAAACAGGCGCTAGTAAGGTTTTCCTCGGAGTGTGTGTGTTTTACAGAGTGTGTGTCAGAGTGAGTGTGTGATAGACAGTGAATGTGTGAGTGTGTGTGACAGAGAGTGAGACTGGGTGCGAGAGTGTGTGTGTGAGAATGAGAGTGTGTGCCAGGGGCCCCCCTCCCTCCCTCCCTCCTTCCCAGTTGCAGGGTTGGCCATGCCCCCTCCCTCCCTCCCAGTTTCTGGGTCACCCCCTCCCTCCCGCCCAGTTCCTGGGTCCGCCCACCCACCCAGTTCCAGGGTCGTTGCCCCCCCCCCTCCCTCCCAGTTCCAGTGTCATTGCCCCCCCTCTCTCCCTCCCTCCCAGTTCCAGTGTCATGGCCCCCCTCTCTCCCTCCTCCCTCCAGCCATCCTGTGATGTTTAACTGCAAAATTAGGGAGCTGTGTAGTGTAATAAAACGCACCTGCAACGTTGTGAAGCTGACTCCGTGGCTTCACTGAAGTGAAGGGTTCGTAAGGTTCGTCAGACTCGTCAGTCTGTCAACATCTCTCTCGGCCCTGCCCTCGCGTTTCTGATAGGTCCACCGCCCTCAACGTCATCACTTTTTGACGCGAGGGCAGGGCCGAGAGAGATGGTGACAGACTGACGAATCTTACGAACCCTTCACTTCAGTGAAGCCACGGAGTCAGCTTCACAACGTTGGAAGTGCTTTTTGTTATAGTAGAGAAGAGATGTGCATAAAAAGAGGTTAAATTAGTACAGGTATGAAACTGTCAAACATTAGCGCCAGTCATCAAGGTTTCAACCCTGGTTACCGTCCTTTCACGCCTCTCATGTATGTGCATTCATAAACAGGATTGGGCCAACCATTAGGCATGCCTAGGCAGTCACCTGAAACAGCACCTTCCTGGGGGATAGCAAAGATCAGTTGCAGTCAGTGAAAACAATAGTTCCTGATAGCCACACAAACTCAAAGAATCATCAGCCCATACTGTAAGCTGCAACGTTATAGGAAGTTTGTGTGTGGTCATGATTGTTGCTTAATTATCAAAATCTTAGAATGGCTGCAGACTAGAAGCCTTAAAGTTAATTCAGGTTGGGTATGAGGTTGAAGGTTTGCCTAGGGTGCTCACAATCTTTGCAACAACTCTGATTCTGATCATAATTCAGTCATAATTGTCGCTTTAGGTATATTTTTAAGGATACTCACATTTGCTGACCTCATGCCTGGATCTGAAATGACTATGCAGCTGATGAGCTGCAAACTCTTGGGTTTTGGTTTTTAAAAAAAATATAAATACAGTCACAAATGTTTAGGTGCATATGATTGTCTAGGGAGATTGGGAAAGGAGCAGGTGGAGAATAACATTTTTTTAAATATTGTGGATGCTTTCCTGAGTATTAAGGCTAAAGTCACAAAGAATATAAGAATCATACATTGCTGCTCTGTCACAATCACCATTCTATTACTATACAAATTTATTCACCCCCTGAATGCCTCGGTATTCGTAAGTACATAAGTGTTGCCATACTGGGACAGACCGAAGGTCCATCAAGCCCAGTATCCTGTTTCTAACAGTGGCCAATCCAGGTCACAAGTACCTGGCAAGATCCCAAAACAGTACAATACATGTTATGCTGCTTCTCCCAGAAATAAGCAGTAGATTTTCCCCAAGTCCATTTTAATAATGGCTTATGAACTTTTCTTTTAGGACGCTACCTTTTTTAAACCCCGCTAAACTCACTGCTTTTACCACATTCTCTGGCAATGAATTCCAGAATTTAATTACATGTTAAGTGAAGAAATATTTTCTCCAATTCGTTTTAAATTTACTACTTTGTAGCTTCATTGCATGCCCCCTAGTCCTAGTATATTTGGAAAGAGTAGACAAGCAATTCACGTCTACCCATTCCACACCACTCAGTATTTTATATACCTCTATCATATCTCCCTTCAGTTGTCTTTTCTCCAAGCTGAAAAGCCCAAGCCGTTTCAGCCGTTAATCATAGGGAAGTTGTCCCATCCCCTTTATCATTTTCGTCGCCCTTCTCTACCTTTTCTAATTCCACTATATCTTTTTTTAGATGTGGTGACCAGAATTGCACACCGTTATTCAAGGTAAAAGTGCAGTCCCAGAAGCTGAAGTGTTGATGATCAATTTAATCGTCTTTTTGTGATCTTCCTCAACTCTAGTTTGGGGATTTTGACCCACCCATAATGATAACTTGAGAACATATAAAATCTTTACTTTTTTTTGATATTTTAAGCCTATTTTGGAGGCCATGGTGGTGCCTTTTTTTTTAGTTTTCTTCAATTTTCAAAAGAAGTGTGAACACATGGGTGTCCTTGCATGTTAGTGTCCACAGGGTATCACAAGCCCCATCTTCAGGGAGTTTCATTTCACTTGTGGCTGAAAGGATGAAACATTTCATACTGAAAAGAGAAACTGCAGAAACCAAAAGGAGTTTGAAAAAAAAAAATGTGTTTTCTGCTGACCTCAGAAGGGTTGTGGCTGCATAGTTAGAGAAGTGGGAGACAGGCATTGAGAGGAAAAATGCCTTTGTATGTTCCTGGGTTAGTGTAAGAATAGAATAAAAAATTAATGCCCTGGTAGATTGTTTTTTCTTGCGCTTAACATGAGGAGGAATGTCTGTCCCTGATTTTCAAGGCATCCAAAGGCTTTCACTGCATGTTAACAGAGAAATTCCATGGAGTTTGGCTTCAGCAAAACAACTCATTTTTATTTTATTAACAAATTTGATCAGAAAATATACAGGTCAAGTAAAAAGGAATCTACCACAATATGAAGGAAATGCCCAGGGCATAAGCTGTCTTGTCTTAAATGATATTGCCAACTACACCCAACGCTTATTATTTTCTCACATGTTGGTTTGATCTTACACACTAGTATTTTGCATATAGTTTCCTTTTGAAGAAATAATTCCACTATAGAAAACAATTTTATTTATTGGGATTTATTAACTGCCTTTATGAAGAAGTTCACCCAAGGTGGTTTATAGAAGGTACAGCCCTGTTAAGAAAAATGTAAGTTTTAACAATAGTAAAATCACCAAATATTAGCATAAATACAATCAATGAGGTAAATTTGGAGATGGCAAATTGGAATCCTAGTAATAGGACTAATAGGAAACAGTGTTAGAAATCTATAGGGTGAGACAAAAAAAAAGTAACCCTCTACAGTTTTTTGCAGTTTTCTCAGCAATCGCTTTGAATTTCAATGAGAAATGTTATGCACTTTTTTTACACCTCTCCCCCTTTTACAAAGCAGTGCTAGTGGTTGCCGGTGCGGTAATGCTGACACAGCCCATTCAAAGTAAATGGGCTAAGTTGGCATTACCGTGCAGCAGCCGCTAGCGTGACTTTGTAAAAGGGGGGGATAGTCATCATACATACATATTACTGTTAAACAACATTTAATTATCTTATCCTATGTTGATGTTACTCACATTTTAGCATTACTAGCTAGTGATTTTGCATGTTAAAAATGTTCGAGCTAAAACACAGTAAAATAACATCATTTACCCAATACAACTAACAATGTGTCAGAATTTTGTGGTCATATCGACAAATTCTTCACAGTGCTGAGCTTCCACTTCTTGAGATAATAGGCAACCTCTATCGCCTTTGCTCCAAAACCTTGTTCACACAGTGTTTGGTTTCTCATTTTGTCCGCTACCGATACCTTGTCATTCCGATCTGAAATGCTTTTAAAAAGAAATTATCAGTAAATTATCATATTATCAAATACAAATTATTCAAGGTGTTTACAAAGTCTACATCACTGTGATATCATTAACAGTAATCTGGTACCCCCTTTTTTTTCCCCCAAATAATGGTATTTTACAGTGCAAACTTTTTTGAATGTTTGAACATCGCTGGGTGGTGATGCTAAAAAGTTTGCAACCGCTGTCTTTAAAGATAATCTCTTTCCACTCGGCACATAAACATAGTAACAATAAATAAAGCTGTAAAATTTCACATTGACAAACCGATGATCAGAAACAAACGTGGGCATTAGAGGCTATTAGCGCCATACTAGCACCTGTGTTTTCTATTTCCCCATGATCAGAGCCTCTGAGCATGTGAAACAACGTGCTTGCAAGCTCTGACCATAAGTAACATGCAAATGCATGCTAAATAAAAATTTTATTATTTCTCTTAAATGATCAGTGGGCAGCGTGCCAAATGTTGGCGTGCTGCCCGTGGCACACCCTAGGGTTTGCAGAATACTGGGAAGGAATGGTGAGCCCTGTCCAGCATGCTAGCAGGGCCCCATCCCCCCAATGGAACCCTGACCCCCCACCCCAAGCTAGCAGACCGCCAGCCCCCCCCCCCCCCCGACACAAGTTCACAACAAGATGCACTAGACAGGGATGGGCACCGCCATTTTCAAGGTGGTGCTGGAACAGGAGAGAGTGTACTATTCTCTCCTCCACCACTATGAGGGATGGGGAAGGAGGCCACTGGGGGCTTGTGTTTGTGGCCCACTGGGCCAGCATGGCTATTTTTATTGGGGTGCGAGAGGGGGTCAGGAGGGCTGGAGATCCATCGTATCTGAAGCCCCCCCCCCCCGTGAACGTGTGTCGGGGGGTTTGTGGGGACTGAAGGTCTGCCAGACCTCCAGCCCCCATGTCGCTGGCTTGGGGAGTGGGGGGTTGGGGGCATTAGACCAGCAGGGCCTTAAGTTGCAGGGGGTTTGGGTGTCCCACAGACCTCCAGCCCTTGTGTTTAATCCTCCCGCACTTTTACCCTATGATCAGAGATAATAGTGTGCTTAAATCTGCATGCCATTATCTCTGATCATAGGGGTGCTAAAGCCCCGTGCAGTTGCAGCTCTATTTTTAGAGCGCTGTTTGAAAACGTGCGGGGTTTTTGATCATCTACACCTGAATTTCCAAGCAGTTGCTGAGAAAACAGCAAAAACAACAAAAACCTCAAACGAACAAAAACTCTAGGGGGGTTACTTTTTTGCCTCACCCTGTACATATTTAACAATACTGTAAAACAATCATATAATGGAAATATGATGTGTCTGCAGAATTCAAATGATACTGTAATAGGCAGCATGGAAGAAGATTCATATAACATAGATACTTGCATTGCACTGACATTGTTAGTCTCATGAAATGATTTGAATAATTTATTGCCCTTAGTTTTCTCATTGTTGTCATGCAGGACACAATGTAATCAACTGACTTCGCACTTTCCTTCTGCAACAAATGTTAAATAGCGAATAAGAATAAAATTGTTTATATCTTACCAAGTGGCAAAGATTTGGAATTCTGTACTCTTAACTCTTAGATAAATTTATCATTACATAATCTTCAGAAAACAGCTGAAAACTTGTTTATTCAAATGATATCTTGATAACTATTTTTTGTTGTTTAATTTTTATTTCCCAGGTATCTGACTGGCTGGTCTTATTGTAAACCACATGAAACCACCTGTTAAGATCATAAGAATAGCTACTGGGTCAGACCAATGGTCCATCTAGCCCAGTATCCTGTTTCAAACAGTGGCCAAACCAAGTCACAAGTACTTGGCAGAAACCCAAACACTGGCGACATTCCATGCTTTCAGTCCCAGGGCAAGCAATAACTTCTCCATGTCTGTCTCAATAGTAGACTATGGACTTTTCCTCCAGGAACTTACCCAAACCTTTTTCAAACCTAGATACACTAACCGCTGTTACTACATCCTCCGGTAAAGAGTTCCAGAGCTTAACTATTCATTGAGTGAAAAAATATTTCCTCCTATTTGTTTTAAAAGTATTTCCATGTAACTTCCTTGAGTGTCCCCTAGTCTTTGTACTTTTGGAATGAGTACAAATTTTATTCACTTCTACTCGTTCTACAAGACTCAGGATTTTGTAGTCCTAAATCATATCTCCCCTCATCCATCTCTTTTCCAAGCTGAAGAGCCCTAAACTCTTTAGCCTTTCCTCAAATGGGAGGAGGTCCATCCCCTTTATCATTTTGGTCGCTCTTTTTTGAACCTTTTCTAATTCCGCTATATCTTCTTTGAGATATAGCGACCAACTGAACATAATACTCAAGGTGAGGTTGCACCATGGAGGGATACAGAGGCATTATAATATTTTTGGTCTTATTTACCATCCCTTTCCTAATAATGCCTAGCATCCTGTTTGTTTGGCTGCCACCACACACACTGAGAAGATTTCAGTGTATTATCTACAACGACACCTAGATTTTTTTCTTGGGTGCTGACCCCCAAGGTGGACCCTAGCATCAGGTAACTTTGATTTGGATTATTCTTTCCAGTGTGTATCACTTTGCATTTGTCCACATTAAACTTCATCTGCCATTTGGATGCCCAGTCTTCCAATTTCCTAAGATCTTCCTGCAATTTTTCACAGTCCGCATGTGTTTTAACAACCTTGAATAGTTTGTCATCTGCAAATTCAATCATGTCGCGCGTCATCCCGATTTCCATTTCATTTATAAATATGTTAAATAGCACCAGTCCCAGTACTGATCCCTGAGGCACTCCACTCTTCACCCTCCATCTAGAGAAATGACCATTAAACCCTACCCTCTGTTTTCAGTCCAATAACTAATTCCTAATCCACACCAGAACCTTGCCTCCTATCCCATGACTGTTTAATTTTCTCAGGAGTCTCTCATGAGGAACTTTGCCAAATGTTTTCTGAAAATCTTGATACACTACAACTGGCTCACCTTTATCCACATGTTTATTCACGCCTTCAAAGAAATGAAGCAAATTGGTGAGGTGAGACTTCCCTTGGCTGAACCCATGCTGACTCTGTCTCATTAGACTGTGTTTATTTGTGTGTTCTGTAATTTTTTTTTTCTTTATAATAGTTTCCACTATGTTACCCGGACGGCCAAAGTTCAAGGGGGCGTGTCAGAGGCATATCAAAGGCGGGACTTGGGTGTGCCTAACACTTGGACATCCTTGACCCATAATCAAAAAAAACAAGGATGCCCCTGATGAGCACGTGGATGTTTTCACCCGGACCTGTTTTTCTTACGACTAAGGGACAAAAAGGTGTCCAAAAAGATCACATGACCACCGGAGAGAATCGGTGATGACCTCCCGTTACTCCCCCAGTGGTCACTAACCCCCTCCCACTCTCAAAAAACATCTGTAAAAATATGTCGTGCCAACCTCAAATGTCTGTAGAAAAAAGCAACACTGGGCCTTCAAGACTAGGACAACAGGAGTACTTTATTATCCAAAGACCCAACACAGGCCGCGTTTCGGTGCCAGCAAGGCGCCTGCCTCAGGGGTCAAATCGTAGATATAATGGCGTACAGATGTCGAGGTGCAGATGCCTTAAGGACAATCAAGATAACTTGCATAGATTCCGCTATAGCGCGAAAGATCGCCAAGGGCGCTGGCTCCAGCAGAGAGCCTTCTCCTGTGTAATCCTAAAAAGTAAAAGTCCACTGCAGTGCTCCCTAGGGTGCCCGGTTGGTGTCCTGGCATGTCAGGAGGATCAGTGCACTACAAATGCTGGGGCCTCCCACAACCAAATGGCTTGCATTTGGTAGTTTCTGAGCTGGACGTCCTTGGTTTCAAAAAATCGCCGAAAATCAGAAACGTCCATGTCTAGGGATGACCAAATCTAGAGACGACCAAAGTTAAGGATTTGGACATCCCTGATGGTATTTTCAAAACGAAAGATGGACGTCCATCTTGTTTAAAAAATACGGGTTTCCCCGCCCCTTGATCAGGACATTTTGCGAGGACGTCCAAATCAAAACTTGGACGTCCCTTTCGAAAATGCCCCTCCACGTGTTCTACAGGTCTCTGAGTTGCCTAATATATCTACCTCATCATTTAGTGTTATATATTCTTAACTCTCCCATCTTATTTTTTAGGCTTCTAGCATTTGTATACAGGCCCTTCAAATTGTGTTTTCTCCTTGCATCTACAAGCTGCTTAGTAGTTGAAGGGGATAATGTGCATCCTTTATCCTGCTTTCTCGAACACACCTGGCTTTCTTTTAGCATTGTTGAAACCTCTCTACTGGGATTCCCTGAATGTCCTGTTTCAATAGTATCCCTGAAGGATATTCCACACTGAATCTTACTCTCCTGGGTGACTGTCAACTTTTTCCCCCATTCTATTTATTTATTGCATTTGTATCCCACATTTTCCCACCCATTTGCAGGCTCAATGTGGCTTACAGAGCACTGTCATGGTTTAAAAACTGCTCTATCTCCTTTTTAAAAGTTAGTGTCAGCAGCCTGGTTCCATCCTGGTTAAGGTGGAGTCCATCCTTTCGGAACAGTCTCCCCCTTTCTGAGAATGTTGCCCAGTTCCTAACAAATCTAAACCCCTCATCTCTGCACCATTGTCTCAACCACGCATTGAGACTTCAGAGCTCTGCCTGCTTCTTGGGTCCTGTGCATGGAACGGGGAGCATTTCTGAAAATGCTACCCTGGAGGATCTGGACTTCAGCTTTCTACTTAAGAGGCCATTTTACTAAGGTGCGTAGGCACCTACATGTGTCCAACACGTGTCAGATTGGCGGTAATTCCATTTTTGGCACATGCCCAAAACATGCGGTAGAAAATATTTTCAACCGCTTGGCACTTACCCGGCGGTAATTGGCAGTTGACATGCGTTGAATGCTTACTGCACAGTTAGTGCATGAGACTGTACCACTAAGTCAGTGGGTGGCAGTAAGGTCTCAGGCCAAAAATGGATGCGCACTGGTTTTAATTTTGCCGCACATCCATTTTCTGGCACAAAAAAATGCCTTTTTTCGAGGCACGCTGAGGAAATGGACCAGCATGCGTCCAAAACACACACCTACACCAGCACAGGCCACTTTTAGGCACGCCTTAGTAAAAGGGCCCCTAAATTTGACTTTCAGAACCTCCCTCCCACATTTTCCTGTCGTTGGTACCCACATGTACCAAGACAGCTGGCTCCTCTCCAACACAATCTAAGATCCAATCAAGTTGACACATGAGGTCCACCACCTTTGCACCAGGCAGGCAAGTGACTAGGCAATCCTCACGTCCACCAGCCACCCAGCTATCTACATACCTAATGATTGAATCACCAACTACAACAGCTGTCCTAACCCTTCCCGCCTGAGCAGAAGTTCTTGGAGACATATCCTCGGTGCGAGAGGATAGTGCATCCCCTGGTGGGCAGGTCCTGGCTACAGAAGTACTTCTTACTTCACCAGGGTGATGGTCTCCTTTTTAGGAGACCTTCCTCCTCCAAAGCAGCACAGGGGCTGCTGGACTGGAAGTGGGACTTCTGTACAATGTTCCTGTAGGTCTCCTCCATGTACCTCTCTGTCTCCCTTAGCTCATCCAAGTCTCTTACTCTAGCTTCAAGAGAACAGACCCATTGTCTGAGAGCTAGTAACTCTTTGCATTAGGCACACACATATAACCTCTCATCAGCTGGGAGATAATCATACATGTGATATTCAATGCAAAAGACTGGATAGCATGCCTCTCGCTGCTGGACTGCTGTCTTCTTCTTAGTATTATTGAGTTTTTCAATAATTCAAAACTTGCTAAGGTACTAAGTATATTAGTCTATATTTAAAAAAGCCTTTTTGGCTTATATGGTATATTTTGTGATTTATTTAGTGTTTTCTTCTTAGAAAGTAATGGAATATAATTAAAACTCTGTAAGAAGACTCCTCTCTTTTGTTATCCTAATTAGAATAACAGACTATAAATGAAGAGTTGTGCTAGAGGTGGGAATGAAGACTAAACTAGGCGACTCTACTGTGCCTTCTAGAGAATATCTGTTAATGTTGTGAGCTGTGGCCCAAAGTTCAATGTTAAAACTATAGGGAAAAGGTTTTTATACTATGGAAACTAAGCTGTGCTGCAAAATTAAAGTTAAATCTCTAAACTGGGGTTTCCTGTGACTATCAGCTCTTCTCTATACTGATGCTATGATACACTCTAGAATAGTACCTTAACTGTGAGCCTATGAAACTGTAATAGAGACTTAACTGCTAAACAAAGAAAACCCTAAATTCCTTAAACTGCCTTTGCTAATTAAGTAGAGTAACTTAAAAATAAAGACACTGGGATAACCTATTTAACTCTAAATCTTCCTTTCCCAAATTTAAGAGCAATTTCCCAGCAAATAACTTTTGCCAATGAAGATTTGTTCTGCTCTGGAAGTCCTCAGTTCTGGACCTGTTCTGGCACTTGTGGTATATAAGCTTATTATATTGTACTGTACTAATAGCTGATTTCATCTAGCAGACTCTTGAAATATATGTGAAATGGGAAAACATTCCAGACACTGTTTCTAGATTTTGAAGAGCATACTGCTGTAGAGTGGGCTGCTAATTGTATTTTCTAAATTTTACTTGTGAAGTAGCTATACCACACATTTCTCCAGTTTTACTCTGATATAAAGTTTATGCTGATCTTGTGCACCTGCACCTCACTGACTAATTCAGTTCTTTCACACCTATGCTTCTTATAATTTGTAGAAATGTATCAATAATTTCAGAATCCATATTAAATATGGCCTGCAGTGCAATTAGCTTGTCTTTGTACATTATAGAATAAGAATTGTTCTTAGCTGAGCAACAGGCCACAGCAGGAGGAGGAGGAAAGGGTTCTAAGGGCTATTTTAAATGAACTGGGTGATAACCAGGAAAGCAATAAGAAAATGGCTGCTGGGTAAGCGAAGACATTCTGACAGATTATTTTGTTGTGTGTCACGGAATGCTGATTTAAATTGCAGGTTTTTTCATTCAGGGTCTAATTTTATTATTGCTTTTTCTCTATTTCATTCATATGGGCAAAAAGCTTAGTGAATCGAACTATACATGATATGTAGTCACATTACAGCCAAAACGCTCTGGCAATATTTATAATTTAATGTCTATTAAATATCAGGAGGGAGTTGATGGTTCTGTTTCTACAGCATTTTAAAAATTTTACCTATATATCATCATTAAAACTGTTTGATTTTATGCCTTTTGGTTTTAAATTGCCCTGATTGGCTTGTATAGGATAATCTAGGAAGGGATTCCACCAATATTTGTGAATCTTAACCCATCTTTTTATGCCTTTCTTTCATTTCCCAGGATGTCAGGCCCTGATCCATGAATGTGTGTCACTATGAACGTGTGTCACTATGATAAACGTATGGACTTCTTCTACAATCAGAGCAATACCCAAACCGAAGATGACTGGTCAGGAGCAAAACTCGTCATCGTCCTCTGTTTCGGAACTTTCTTCTGCCTGTTCATTTTTATCTCCAATGCACTGGTTATAACAGCGGTGGTCAGAAACAAACGTTTTCATTTTCCCTTCTACTACTTATTGGCCAACCTAGCTGCTGCTGACTTTTTCGCTGGCATTGCCTATGTTTTTCTAATGTTCCATACTGGTCCTGTGTCGAAGACGCTGACTGTTCACAGATGGTTCTTGCGCCAAGGGCTTCTGGATACGAGCATGTCTGCTTCTTTGGCTAACTTGCTTGTGATTGCTGTTGAGCGGCATATGTCAGTTGTCCGGATGAGAATTCACAGCAACCTTACAAAAAGAAGAGTGACATGCCTAATTTTACTTATCTGGGCAACTGCCATTTTTATGGGGGCCGTTCCTACTTTGGGTTGGAACTGTATTTGCAACATCACCACCTGTTCATCTCTGGCCCCCATATACAGCAGAAGCTACCTAACCTTCTGGACAGTTTTAAACCTTGTTGTGTTCTTCATCATGGTGGTGGTATATTTGAGAATCTACACATATGTCAAGAAGAAAACTACTGTCTTGTCTCCGCACACAAGTGGATCAATCAGCCGTAGGAGGACACCTATGAAACTGATGAAAACGGTCATGACGGTTTTAGGTAAGAAAAGGAAGTTATCCTTAAACTAGATATTGAGATGCGTGATAATTAAACTATTTTTTAGCTCCTGGTCATAAGTGAAAGTACTATATTGCTCATTTTCCTTTCTCCCTACCATTTAATGTATAGAATATACTCCAAATCTTCCCAGATCTGAACCTCACACTACAAAAATCAGCTGATGCCAAAACTCAGTACTTTTCAGGCATTCAGAATACTATTTCTTTGCATCTATATCCATCTATGGACTTTTCTGGACAGTCAATTTAGCTATCATGTGTTGGTAAACTAATCTCTTGTGGTTTTTATAGAACTTAGAAGGGCTCTGTGGTCAAAATTGATCTATAAAATGAGCACATTTGCGTATATCCTGTGCAGAGGAACGGAAGGAAAGAGAGGGAAAGTGGTTGGTCAGTTCTCTAGTACTCAGTGGGTCACTTGGGGAAACAACTGAATATAAGAGAAAATGGAAAAAGATAAACCCTCAGGATAATTAATGTATGTTATGGAAATCTCTTCTTTAAGAATATGATTGCTATTCCCAGAAATCCTTTTTTTTTTGTCATATTTTAGGGTAAGTTTTTTTTTTTTTTTGTTACCAGGTTTGGGAATAATCCCAAGTGACCAAAATTTCAATGCTAACACCTACCCAACATGGTCCCCTGCAGTTTAACTGAACCAAAGAAGGCATGCAGCCTTTAAGTTTCTGGGGGGGGGGGGGGGGGAGATGAAGAGGTGATGTCGGTGCATGGTGGCCTGATCACCACACTTTGTAACACTGATATTGCTTCTTTTACAGCTAATTAACACAGGAATTGGAATGGCCTTACCACTGCTAGAAGAAGTGATATTGGCACATCCTGAGCACCACTGTGGGCACTGATGAGCTGTTGGATATGATTAGTCTGGGAGAGAAACTGGGAGAGGGTAGGAAGAGGCTAGAGGAAGTGACAGGAGGGGAGAGGGGGAGGATGGAAAGAGGCTGTTAGAGGAGAAAAAAAGAAAAGCAAACACTTCCCTCCCTCGCCCCTAAGATAATGAGCAAAAAAAAAATCCCCCCCAAAAACAAATGAGAGATTGAGATTCAAAAATTAGAGTAAAGGATAAATAGTGAACATTAAAATAATTTCCCTTTGACTATTCAAAAAGTAGGCTGGTGCCTAGCTTTGCTAAATATATATATATTATATATTTACCACTGCTATTGCTGTCAAGCATATACAACTTCATCTTTAAGTAAACTGTCTAATCTGCTTTCTGTATATAATTGCCAAAAGAGCACTCCACTCAGGATACACAACCACCTTTTTGGATTGTCCGCAAATGTCATTATTCACATAATGCAAGTTCATGCTAATACAGTTGTATAAACAGTGGTTATTTCATTTGAATATATATTTTTCATGGCTTGTGTTTTTTTTCTAAGCCTCTTTACTAATCTACTGTTTCTTATTTAGCAGGGTTTGGTGCATTAATATCAGCTTTTCTCTGCAGTCAGATTCTCTTTTGCAAACTTTTCTACATTGACACTGCCATTATGTCCTGATATCCAAGATTTCCTCACAATAAAATCTACTCAGTCATTTGATTTGACTCAAACATAGCATGGGACACAATTCTTCCATATTAACTCTTTTTATGCTGCTTGCTTTTTAGAGACCAAGGTAACGTAGCTTGTATTGTAGATTCTACATCTGCCTCTCTGAGCACTTGCATATGCCTACCCTACCAATAATATAAAGTAGAATTCGACACTCTTGCCAGGAGAGGAGAATGCCATCTCTAGGACTCCTAGTCTCAGTAATATGAGGATATTTATTGGATATTCACATTACTCATTTCAATTATTTTCTAGAGGAGTGTGGTAGCCATGTTAGTCCACTCTTAAGGTTATCAATAGAAATCAAACAAAATAAAACATGGAAAAGAAAATAAGATGATACCTTTTTTATTGGACATAACTTAATACATTTCTTGATTAGCTTTCGAAGGTTGCCCTTCTTCGTCAGATCGGAAATTATTTTCTAATTATTTTCTAGAAATCTGATCTTTTCTCCCTTTGTGTTTCTGTGGCACTCTAATGGTAATTCTAGAAATGGTAAAGCTGTGAGCTGCAATAAATGATAAGACTTGATAGTGAGAACAGCTGAGGCTGAAGATCTAATCAAAGAGGAGAGATGCAATACAAACCAGTGATATGTCAGTCATTGAATGTAAGTCAAAACATATAGAAACTTGAGTGGAATGAAAGCATACCACTGGAATGGATAGTTATTGAGGTGGCACCTGGATATTTAATGCAGGATCTGGGGTGCAGCGTGGGTATTGAGCTCTTGCTCTCTTTACTCTAGGAATGGGTGTGGGGGCAGGAGGGGAGGAAGTTGCTGTACCTCAGTTGTCTCTCATACCATTCACTCAAATCCAATGTCCAAACAGGCCCTGGTAGAACAAAAATAAAATCCTACTGAGTGATGAGTAAAATTAAAATAAAACAACAAAGAGAGAGCACCGCCCCCCCCCCCCAAGTTCTTTGAGGTAGACAAGTAAGTAGGTGGGACAGATTCTCTGGCCATTACTTTTCTTCTGCTCTCTTCTGATGCTGGAACAGGATTGTCTCCTGCAATAGCAGATGCACCCTCATCTCTGTCACTTCACTAGTCCCTTCTTCATGCCTTACATCCTTAAATATAAAGGAATCTATAAAGACTGAATCCCCAGAAGTGGACATTTCCTTGTCCTGATAGATCAGTCCAGAGAAGTAGGTTGTGCTCCCCAATCAGCAGGTGAAGGCAGAAAACGAAGACTTTGGTGACCTTATCACTCTTTTAAAGATTGGTGCATACCTGAATCCTGAAGTTTGAGCCTCTCAAACATGCACTACGCTTAGATTTAGCCCTTAAAGCAGTCTTTTAGTGGCCATTTTTCAGCCATACTTGTTTTCTTTTTTTATTTAAATATTTTTATTGTGATGGCAGTACAGGGATGCAACTTAATTTGCACAAACCGGGAAATAACAGCACAACATCAACATCCCAACTTATGGCAGGCTGCAATATCCATCGTGTGTTACAGAGAATTAGAACATAATGGTAAACAGCCTAAACTGGGGGTCAACGAGCCATACAAACTAAAATTATATAGGTAATTTCCACCCACAATCATAGATAATGCAATCTTCTCCAAATTACAAACAGAATTATAATATCGTCCCTCTGTATTGCTTTTTTCATATTACCCACAATCACCCATCCATCATACAGTCTCCATCCTACAGCATTCCAACATCCCATATATAATTAACTCCTCAAATGTTCCATCCTTCCTGAAGTTACGTGTTTGGGGGTTGCACATTCTCAATTGAACTTGATGCCCTGAAGATGTTGCCATAAAACCATATAGTGCAGTTTTTCTGGGATTTTTTTTTTGGCCTTGTTACATATACATATTTCAACCTTTGCCATTTCCTTCATTCTTTGTTGTTGTTTTATTTATTTATGACATTTATATCCCACATTATCCCAAACAAGTTCAGGTTCAATGTGGCTAACAATAAACGTCTGCAAAAAGTACAATACAATTAGTATTAGCAAACATAGTAATAATACAATACACAGACTTCACTACCAGGGGCGTATCTGAACTGCGGCGGTAGGGGGGGCCAGGGCCAGAGTGAGGGGGCACATTATAGCCCCCCCCCTGCCGCCGCCGCCATTGCCGATCCCCCTCCCCCCAGCTGCTGCCATTGCCAATCTCCCCCCGCCGTTGCTGTCGCCTACCTTCGCTGGCGGGGGACCCCAACCCCCGCCAGCCGAGGTCCGCATCCTCCTGCCGCTGCCGGCTGCCTGTAAAAGAATTCCGTCAGCTGGCGGGGGACCCCCAACCCCCGCCAGCCAAGCCGAGGTCCTTCCATTTCTTCCACTAAAGCTGGCGCCGAAAGTTTCTTCTGAGTCTGACGTCGCTGCACGTTGTACGTGCAGGACGTCAGACTCAGAAACAGAATCCAAGAATTGATTGGAAGCCAATGTAATTTAGCCAGGAGAGAAGTTGCTTTGGTATAACGAGGAACTCTATGAATAAGACAGGTAGCGGTGTTCTGCATTAATTTGAAATTTCTTGACTAAAGAGCACTTTTTAAACCCGAGTAAACAGCATTACAATAGTCAAACTTAGAGAGTACTAGCGTTTGGACCAAAGGAACAGAAGATTGAATTCGGAAAGGAAGGTCTCAATCGCTTCAGTCTCCACAATGTATTAAAGACACTGAATATCACCAGTGTTCCTACCTCTGACTTAGTGGGCATGTCTCTGAGTTGCAGGTATTGTCCTGCAGAGATCTTTATCCCATCTTTATGAAGAATGTGATGACATTGCATATGGTTCCTTTCTTTTTACTGAAGATTTTTTCTTGCTTTCATCTCAACTGGTTGGTTTATTTCTTAGCTTTTTCCAAGAAGGATAGACTTGGCTGAGAAGTGCTGCAAACTCTGAATGTTTGATCTTGCTTTGTTACCTGAAGGTGACAAACTCTTTTTGAAAGTTGGATCACCTTTTCATATTGTATGGAGTTCCGTACAAAGAAGGGGCATTTTTAGTCCTTGTTGTTCTGGTGCACAAAAGAGGCTATTGGTATGGTGTACCTTCTGAGCAAGAAGATGGTGTCTCTTGGTTTGTGGGCTCACTCCACTAAGGTACAAGCCACCTCTTGAGCCAAGGCCATCGCTCCAGAAGATATTTGTAAGGCAGCTACATAGTCATTACTGCATTCTTTTATCAAACATTATAGTTTGGATGTTCATCATCAATAGGACTCTGACTTTGGCAGAGCGATCCTAGAAGGGGCTGTGTCATCTTCTAGGCCAGATCAGTACAGCTTGGATACATCCCACTTATCTGGATTGGTCAAGTAGGTTGATAAGGAAGGTGAAATTGGGTCTGTCCTGCTAGGCCAGTCCAGATGCTGCCCACGAAGGCTGCAGGCTGCTGAGATATGCTTCTCTCACTGCTAAGCACTTGATAGAATTTGGAAGGGTGTTGGGCTCCCTGAAGTAAGTTATGTACATAGCTATTTCATGTGTCTGAGTGTGTGTGTGTGTGAGGGGGTTCTGTTCCTTGTTCCAGTGTGTATTTAATTTTTTTGTTGTCAAAAGTATACTAGCAGAATTCAGGTATGTACCAATCCATATAGGGGTGATGTCCCCAAAGGTCAGTGTTCTCTGCCTCCATCTGCTGGTTGGGGAGCACAACCCACTTGTCTGGACTGGTCTAGTGGAATTCAAGGAAAGGAAATTAGCAGGTAAGATCAATTTTTGCCTTCTCTGACCTCTTCATAGTCTCTCAGATTTATTCCTCACTACTTCAGAGTAGTGGAATTACTAGGGAATGTGTGGCCAAGCTCCCCAAAAAAATTATTCCATGGTTATTTAAGGATGTGGGAGCAAACTTCAAAATCCCAAATCTCTCCCTCCATTGGGAATCCAGGCATTCTTGTCCTGAACCTTGACCTCCTCACATGAATGTTTTTGGATATGGGAAAAGCTCCATGGCCACCTTCATCTGAACCTTAGGCCTTCTGGCCCAAGGACGAAAGTGCCAGAAGCTTCCTCCAAAAACTCCAGCCATGCTTGTGGAAGGGGGAAAAGAGGCAAACCTCTTTCTTTTCTTTTTCTTTTTTTTTTTAAATTTGTTCACGATATCCACTCTTGAGTACTTAACAGTCTGCTAGAGTGGTAGGAAAGAAAAAAATCCTCCTAGCTGGGTGTTTTATACCTCAAATGACCTCACCAATATATCCTACATTCCTAATTGGGAACACATTTTATATAAACACTCCCACTTTACAGCCTCCACAGAGAATAAGGATACCACTTAAGCATTCAACAATAAAATAACAGCAGAGATTAGAGTTATTTTTGAGTAATAGATTAGTCCCCTACATTGACAAGCTGGATTTTCTGTTCTGTCTCAGGACAAAGAATATGGAGACTAGTACAGTTGTCATAGGATCTAGGACAGATGTCAAAACATTCAAAATCAGTGTTCTGGACACCAGAACAGCAAAACACACTGGGAAGAAACTAAGGAATAGGCCAGCGCATATAAGGAATCCTTAAGCTCTGCCTCAGTGATGGTACTCAGTTTTGCCAAGGGGAAGAGGAGGGGGATGGGGGAGACGCTTATGGTGCTGAAGCCCCAAGCATTTGTCCTGCATAAAATCATCTTGACAATCTTGGTAACAACCACATTTATATCTGGAATGACAGTTTTGATATCGATAGCCAAGTAGTATTTTCACCCTGTCTGCCTTGAAAGAAGAGAATGCATGAATTCACTTCATTTCAAATTCACATAAGCATGACGCAATCAACATATGGTTGAGAAAGCTTCAAATTTTGTGTGTTAACAATTTAATCTCACTTTTGTGAAACGTTTGTTTTGTTGGAAAAGTTTTAAAAGATTTGTGTGAATTCAGGACAAGTTCTGGGAGTTGTAATTATTTGATGTTAGCTTTTCCTTCAACCAAAGGTATACAGTTTAAAGCTGCTTTTTCTCATTCTTTTTTCTTTTCAGCTGTTCATTATTGGAATAATCTTCCCTCCAAGTTGCGTTCAATGAGTAGTTATTTATTATTTTGAAAAGCTTTGAAAACATTTGTTAGGTCAGGGAGGTTATGATTTCATTTGTTTTTTTAAGCACTTTTTTAGTTATGTGTTCATTCCTGATGATTGTATCAGTCTCTTCCCTAATAGGTATAACGTGCCTTGAATCTTCTTTAAGAGAGTTGGCGAGAGAGAGTCTGTGATAGCATAGTATAGCATTTCTGCACACCTCAGCTATGATCATTGTGCAAAACATGTATGATATCCAGTTTTCTTTTCTCATCAGAAAATTCATGTTTCTAGATTTGGATACTAATCTTTAGTGTTTTTGGTTCATGAAACTTAATTCCAACCTTGGTTGTGTCAGTTTTAATAATAGATGGAGAATGTTTTTGATCCAAGTGAGAACCCTCTGGTTTAGTGATCCTCTTACTGCTGTGGTTTCTATGGTTATTGTGGACTAATGTTTGCAATGTGTTTGTGCTTTTGTACTCTGGGTAATTGCTATGCTATGACTATATCTTCATCATCGTTTCTATTGAGGCCTGATTCATGACCGACAGCATCCTCTTTGGAATCTGAGATCATTTGTTGTACTTAGAGAAAGGTTGAATCTGGTTTCCTAGTTGTTTGTGTTTGTTTGTGTGTGTGTGTGTGTGTGTGTGTGTGTGGGGGGGGGTTATCCTTGATGGTCATGGCCATTTTTCTTCATCTGTATAATGAGTTGATTAGCATGATGAAAAAGTAATAATTATATATATATAGATAGATAGATAGATATCAATCTGGCAGTCATTTTCCAAACTATAGTACTTTGTGTGAAATCAATTATACTTATTTGGATTTTATAACGAATGGGATGTTGGGATGTTAAAAGTGCTATCCAAACTCCCACATCTTTTAGACAGTGGATATCCAGGCTTTGATATCTCCTGCTGTGAACTCAAATTTTACAACAGTGTGCCTAAAAAGGAAAGGCACATAAGTGCATATGTTTGACTTCTTTTTATAAAGGCAACACAACTGAGCAAAGTTAAGAATACAGTCTACAAACTTCCAAATGAAAAAGGAGGAAAGACTCGGTGGTAATTCACCACTCAATTGAGATTTTCATGTGAGGTAGATTCTGTCATTGGTCAAAAACCTCTAAACTAGTGTGTATTTATTCAAATATGCTTATTAATTTTACTATAGTTATATAGACATATTGAAAAGCCAAAAGGTATAAGCAGGAAACCTATCTTGCTAAAGGCTCAATGGAGCTGCCCATTTCACTTTTAAGCTTCTTCAGGACAAGTTCCCAGCATTTAACATATGCAAACAACATTACCATGCCACCCACTAATCAATACTCCCTGTTGAATTGTTGGGACATGGCCCCTGATAACCAGCCTTTCAGCATGTACTCTGGTGTGCCTTCTTACCCCACCTACCTGAGAACCTGTACTACCCATGGGAGTGCTATCAGTGAGGCACCCCACACTGTCCCTGCACATCACAACAATTTAGAACTAACATACAAGAATTGATCGTTAGCCATTTAGGAGCTGATGCTCAAAGCTTACCGGGCTTTGACCAGTTTCAGCCCGTTTTGCTTGCATGTTATTGTTCGTCTAATATGCATGGGTTTTGGTACTGTTTTTATCATTTGCGAAAACAGTGGCCAAAAACTAGATGCAAATGTATTAAACTGAGCACATTAATATTAAAACGAGCATTCCATGAAATGGAAAGACATCTCTGTACAATGCACAGAAGGAAGCGCCTACCTGAAACTTTCAAAATTTTCCAACAGGTCCGAGGTGGTGTTGCATGTGAAATGGTAGTTTCTTGGTGGTCTACATTTTTGAATAGTAAATGTGCTTTTCATATGCGTATATCATATGCATGTCTGTTCCTCCTGGAACAGTAGTGTAGCCTTAAAAATGAAAAATGTTTTGGTTTCCATACACAAAATACAACAGTCCAAAAAAATAAAAACCCCAATAAAAAGACAAGAATAAAAATAACCAACAAGAATCATCCATGAGCGTGTGCATGAGACTCACACTTTTACGGCAGGGTTCACAGAACAGATGCTACCATTTTTCAAGTCGGACTCTGTTTTTATTTTGTCACCTTTTTTTTCCTCCACACTTTTCCTGTATAATGGAGCACATCTACAGTCATCGTCCCTCTCCCCCACCTCTTTTTTCTCTGGCCTGGACATACGCAGGACATCGATGTTTACCGTGAGACTGCTTTGTGCTGGGTGGTTTCCCTAGTGAACTTTATACAGACTTTCCACACATACCATTTGCATGCCGTTTCTCTTGAACATCAATCGCTATTCCTCATTTGGTAAGTTCAGCTGAAACTATAAAAGCAGCTATTAACGACAACATTTGAACATCAGCCCCTTAGACTATTGGAATGCTCTAAATGTTGGGCTACTACAAAAAATTCTCAGATGTATCCAGAAATTAGTGGCTAAAATTCTGTCCCATCATATCCTTAGGGATAGAATAATTCCTCTTGTGTATGCCCCTGATTGGCTTCCATTATTTATTTATTTACTAGTCGTTAAGCCAGTAACAACAGGCTAGTTTTTTGTTTTCCTATGGCCTCCCCCCCCTGCCCACTAACCCTGCTCTCTCTCCTGCCCTCCCCCCAGCGTGTTTCCCTCAGTTCCGCCCCCTCCTTCCCTCCCTGCTCCGTCCTCCTCCGATTTCCATGCCAATGTCCAAGCCCTCCTCCCTATTGGGCTGTACTGCTGGTAGAGGCGGGGCTTGGACTTGTACACTCTCAGCATTTGCAAGTGAGTCGGTCACTTGCCATTTATATGTATGATTAGGATTTATTTACCGCCTTTTTGAAGGAATTCACTCAAGGCGGTGTACAGTAAGAATAAATCAAACATGAGCAATAGATTACAGCAGTAAAAATGTTCAAATAATACAACGTATGGCATAGAGGGGCATAATCAAACGTGAACACCTACAGTGGTGGAAATAGGTATTTGATCCCTTGCTGATTTTGTAAGTTTGCCCACTGACAAAGACATGAGCAGCCCATAATTGAAGGGTAGGTTATTGGTAACAGTGAGAGATAGCACATCACAAATTAAATCCGGAAAATCACATTGTGGAAAGTATATGAATTTATTTGCATTCTGCAGAGGGAAATAAGTATTTGATCCCCCACCAACCAGTAAGAGATCTGGCCCCTACAGACCAGGTAGATGCTCCAAATCAACTCGTTACCTGCATGACAGACAGCTGTCGGCAATGGTCACCTGTATGAAAGACACCTGTCCACAGACTCAGTGAATCAGTCAGACTCTAACCTCTACAAAATGGCCAAGAGCAAGGAGCTGTCTAAGGATGTCAGGGACAAGATCATACACCTGCACAAGGCTGGAATGGGCTACAAAACCATCAGTAAGACGCTGGGCGAGAAGGAGACAACTGTTGGTGCCATAGTAAGAAAATGGAAGAAGTACAAAATGACTGTCAATCGACAAAGATCTGGGGCTCCACGCAAAATCTCACCTCGTGGGGTATCCTTGTCATGAGGAAGGTTAGAAATCAGCCTACAACTACAAGGGGGGAACTTGTCAATGATCTCAAGGCAGCTGGGACCACTGTCACCACGAAAACCATTGGTAACACATTACGACATAACGGATTGCAATCCTGCAGTGCCCGCAAGGTCCCCCTGCTCCGGAAGGCACATGTGACGGCCCGTCTGAAGTTTGCCAGTGAACACCTGGATGATGCCGAGAGTGATTGGGAGAAGGTGCTGTGGTCAGACGAGACAAAAATTGAGCTCTTTGGCATGAACTCAACTCGCCGTGTTTGGAGGAAAAGAAATGCTGCCTATGACCCAAAGAACACCGTCCCCACTGTCAAGCATGGAGGTGGAAATGTTATGTTTTGGGGGTGTTTCTCTGCTAAGGGCACAGGACTACTTCACCGCATCAATGGGAGAATGGATGGGGCCATGTACCGTACAATTCTGAGTGATAACCTCCTTCCCTCCGCCAGGGCCTTAAAAATGGGTCGTGGCTGGGTCTTCCAGCACGACAATGACCCAAAACATACAGCCAAGGCAACAAAGGAGTGGCTCAGGAAGAAGCACATTAGGGTCATGGAGTGGCCTAGCCAGTCACCAGACCTTAATCCCATTGAAAACTTATGGAGGGAGCTGAAGCTGCGAGTTGCCAAGCGACAGCCCAGAACTCTTAATGATTTAGAGATGATCTGCAAAGAGGAGTGGACCAAAATTCCTCCTGACATGTGTGCAAACCTCATCATCAACTACAGAAGACGTCTGACCGCTGTGCTTGCCAACAAGGGTTTTGCCACCAAGTATTAGGTCTTGTTTGCCAGAGGGATTAAATACTTATTTCCCTCTGCAGAATGCAAATAAATTCATATACTTTCCACAATGTGATTTTCCGGATTTAATTTGTGATGTGCTATCTCTCACTGTTACCAATAACCTACCCTTCAATTATGGGCTGCTCATGTCTTTGTCAGTGGGCAAACTTACAAAATCAGCAAGGGATCAAATACTTATTTCCACCACTGTATCTCCATGGGCGTCTATGTCCGAAAACGGGTACGTGAAGAGGCAGGACAGACTGTATTTTCGAAAAAATGGACGTTTTTCAGCTGGGCTTTTGTTTTTTTTTAGCGATAATGGAAACTGAAAATGCCCAGCTCAAAAATGTCCTAATCCGAGCCATTTGGTCATGGGAGGGGCCACGATTCATATTACACTCGCCCCCCTGACAAGCCAGGACACCAACTGGGCACCCTAGAGGTCAGTGCGGTGGACTTCAGACAACGCTCCCACATGCATAGCTCCCTTACCACGGGTGCTGAGCCCCCCTCCCCCAAACCCCACTACCCACAAATGTACAACACTACCATAGCTCTTAGGGGTGAAGGGGGCACCTACATGTGGGTACAGTGGGTTTTCCAGACCTCCCATTTACCGGCACAAGTGTTACAGGTAGGGGGGTGATGGGCCTGGGTCTGCCTGGCTGAAGTGCACTGCGGTACCCACTAAAAGTGCTCCAGGGACCTGCATACACTCAGGCCTCTAGGACTTGTTGCTGCTATATAACATTGGCACACCAGTTGACACCTGAAGACTAATCTCTCCGAAAACGTCCTTTATTGGAATAAGCACTCTTACTCACAGTTAACTGCAGATCAGAGGTTGTGCCCCACTGGCAACGAGTCTCCCTGGTACTGAGATGAGCAGTAGGTCCGAGCTGGCAGAATGCTGTACAATGCCCTCTTTCAGCCACATTCAAGGTAAGAACTAAGTTCTGTAACGTGGCTAACACGTGAAAGGGATCTAAAACTGGCTTACAAAAATGGCCACTACCTCATGGACTACCGGAAACAAAACAGGGCACACTCTGACCCAGTAAGCAGGGGGAAAAGCACCATGGGAGTAGAGCCTACCAACTACCAACATCGTGAGCATTTGCCACAGGCTAGTGGAATCACGGAGCCCAATACCCTACACCCACCACAATGCATTGCTGATCTGACTCTGCAGTGCCCTTAACAGAAAAGGTGTCACACTCACCCGAGACCCACATCAGAACCAGGGAAAGGCTGTCACAGGATAGAACACATTCTGCTGTCATGGAGGTGGGTACGGCATTTGTGGCTGGCATAGAGGCTGGGAAAAAGTTTTTAAAGTGGGGTTGTTTTGGTGGGAGGGGGTTAGTGACCACTGGGGGAGTCCGAGGAGGTCATCCCCGATTCCCTCCAGTGGTCATCTGGTCAGTTGGGGCACTTTTTTGGGACCTGTTCATGAAAAAAAGGGTCCAAAAAAATGACCCAAAATCGCGGTAAAAACGCCTTTTTTTTCGATTATCAGCTAAAGACCCCATCTCTCCTCGGCCGATAACCACGCCCCAGTTCCGCCTTCACCACGTCTCCAACACGCCCCCGTCAACTTTACCCGTTTCCGCGATGGATTGAAGTTGGAAACGCCCAAAATTGGCTTTCGATTATACCGATTTGGGCGCCCATGAGAGAAAGACGCCCATCTCCTGATTTGGGTCACAATATAGGCGTTTTTCGATTATAAGCTGGATAGTATACTACTTACAATGTCAACACAATATATAATAGAACATTTTAATTGACAGTGAAAGATATAAGCAAAGATGGAACATATAGATAGGTAAGAGAATAAGAAGAGTTAGAAAGTAAGGCGACTAATAGAGATGGTTAACATATAGATAGGTAAGAGTGTAAGAGGAGTTAGAAAATAAGGTGACTAATTTTAAGGAAACGTGCATATGAGAAAGGTGGTTAAATTTTATATCAGCTAGGGTAGGAGTGGATAAACATGTCCTGCTGCAGTATATGCAGCCCGTGTCATTCCTTATGTGTATGAGTGAGACTAACAAGTTAGTTACTTCTTCCATTAAAGGCCTGGTTGAAGAGCCAAGCTTTCAACTGCTTCCTGAAGTAGAGATAGTCTTGTGTTAAGCAGGCGCCCACGAGAGAAAGACGCCCATCTCCCGATTTGGGTCACAATATAGGCGTTTTTCGATTATAAGCTGGATAGTATACTACTTACAATGTCAACACAATATATAATAGAACATTTTAATTGACAGTGAAAGATATAAGCAAAGATGGAGCATATAGATAGGTAAGAGAATAAGAAGAGTTAGAAAGTAAGGCGACTAATAGAGATGGTTAACATATAGATAGGTAAGAGTGTAAGATGAGTTAGAAAATAAGGTGACTAATTTTAAGGAAACGTGCATATGAGAAAGGTGGTTAAATTTTATATCAGCTAGGGTAGGAGTGGATAAACATGTCCTGCTGCAGTATATGCAGCCCGTGTCATTCCTTATGTGTATGAGTGAGACTAACAAGTTAGTTACTTCTTCCATTAAAGGCCTGGTTGAAGAGCCAAGCTTTCAACTGCTTCCTGAAGTAGAGATAGTCTTGTGTTAAGCGGAGCCTTTCAGGCAATGCATTCCAGAGTGTGGGGGCTACTCCAGAGAAGGCTTGCTTGCGGATATCACATTGTGTAATGTGTTTTGGAGAGGGTGTGGTTAGTGATAGTCCTTGAGAGGACCTTAGTGTCTTTGGTGGTGTGTAGAGGCTCATCCTGTTCAAGTACTCGGGGCCATTTCCTTTAAGGTCCTTGAAGATCAGACATAGAGTTTTAAATTTAGCCCTGTATTGTACTAGTAGCCAATGAAGTTTTTATAAGGAAGGTGTGATGTGGTCCTGTCACTTGCAACCTTCTACGAGTCTTGCTGCAGCATTCTGAATCAGTTGAAGCTGGTGCAGGCCCTTTGTAGTCAGACCGTTGTACAATGCATTGCAGTAATCCAGTCTTGATGTTATGATGGCATGCACAACTGGGATAAGATTTACCTTCTCAATGTAAGGAGAGAGGCAGCGTAGCTGTCGCAAATAGTAGAAGCAGCTCTTGAAGGTTGCTTGGATTTGGGGAATCAGAGTAAGTGTTGAATTTAACTGTATTCCAAGGTTCCTGACTTGTTATTTGAGAGGGAGTTCGTACTTCCCAAAGGAGATTTTGATGTCTGGTATGTATCACTTGTGTTAGGGCCCCAGAGAAGCTTGGTTTTACTTGGGTTCAGGCAAAGTTTGTTGTGTTTAGTCCATTCTTGGATTGATATTAATCAGGTAATCAGTTTATTCAAGGTTGTAGGTAAATCAGGTTCAGTAGGTATGAGTAGCTGCACATCATCCGCGTAGATGTAGAACTGAGTGTCCATTGACTGATTCAGTTCAACTATTAAACACAAGGATACATTTCAGATGATTTTGTTTAGTCTTTCGCTCTGTACATGGTTTGGGCCTTGAATATTTGCACAAAAAGCTTGTGCAATGTGCTCCATAACTATCTATGTGCTCAGTACACACATAAGATCTGATGATTCCTGGATCTTATGCTTTTAAACATTTGACTGATATGCAGGTTATATAGCGAAGCAGATTGAGGGGGAGGGGGGCCTACGGAATTGACTTTCATCATGAACTGAAAGATGCTCAAGCGGTACAGATACCCATAAAAGATAATCCCTACTTGTAGGGCTTACAATCTAATCCAGATGGACAAACAGAACAAAAATTTGAGACATGGTTAAAAATAACCCCTTGTTCTCCTATTTATAACCATGTTAAGACCTAAAAGTAACCTCCAGAAAAGTTGGATTTTAGGTTGGATTTGAATAAGTCCAGAAGGTGATTATGATGAACCAACCTGAGAACACTCTTCCATGTATGTTGTGCAGCATGGTCCTTACAGAAATGTTAACTTTCAAAGTTATCTAAAATGTTATGCACCTAAATGAGGACATTTTTCATCATTTAATTTTTAGATATCAAGTAATCTTTGAAAATTAGCTTTAATTCTTATGCATATAATAAGAACTTTGAACTTAGGATGTAGCTTTGTTTATTGTAAGATTCAGGAATATAAATGAGAAGTTGCTCATAAGAATGAAACCTAATTTGTTATATTACTCTTCCTGCTATCATTGAGGTATAATGAATTCAAGTTTAATTTTGTCAGTGGTCTAGAATTTATACATTTTAAAGTGTTAATGAGCCTTTCAACACATTTATAAACTCAAAGGACAAAATTCATACTGTAAGCATATAGAGGTTGCTAGTTTAGATATGGCTTATTGCTTTAATAATGGTTTTCTTTCACTGCCATACTGTGCACATAGTTGCATGCTGAGCATTTTGCTTTGTAGCAGCTACTGCAAGAAAAGGAACAGACAATTTTTGCTTCTTTGTAGTTCTGAGATAACAGTACTATGTAGGAGGCATGTGCAAAAGGTTTACGGAATGAATACAGTTATCATTCTTACACTCTGTGCAAGGACAGTGTTTACATAGTTTGGCGCCTCGCACATGTAAGCATCATTCTCTGTCTGCTAGATTCCTCTACCACCTAATGACCTGAATATGTGGCACAGTCATCAGGGTGACAGAGGAAACTACCTCCCTTGCCTGTGTTAGTGGTTGAAACTGGTTTCTCCCTGCATAATGTGGTTCAACACTGTTGGAGTTGAGATTCAAATTTGGGCTTTGTGCAGAGCAGGAGCACGGTTGAGTTTGGTCATAATCAACTCTGGAAAAAGCTTGGCTGTCTAAAAATTGGCACCTGGCACTAACCAGGTCCAGAGAGCTGCTGCTGTCTCCATGTAGTTGAACTGGGCCCAAGGAGGGATCCTGGTACATTTGGTGTGGCCAACAGCCTGAAGTGGAGACACTGTAGCATGCAGCTGCTTATACTTCCCACATAAGAGGCTTGGGGAGGCTAAGCTTCCCAAGCTCCAACTGCAACTGTCCCCCTGCTGAACCTGCTGCCTCTCCCTTATCATCCACCGCTGACATGCAGCACAGTTTTACTCCCTCCCTTGCAGCTCTGCTGGGCATGTGCTAATAAACAACCAAGAAGATGTGTGGAACCATGGATCTCTGTACAGCTTCAGCTTCCTGTGCCAGGCTCACCTCCTCTGATATAAACTTTTTTGTTTGTTTGTTTTTTGTTACATTTTTTTGTACCCCGCGCTTTCCCACTCATGGCAGACTCAATGCGGCTTACATGGGGCAATGGAGGGTTAAGTGACTTGCCCAGAGTCACAAGGAGCTGCCTGTGCCTGAAGTGAGAATTGAACTTAGTCCCTCAGTTCCCCAGGACCAAAGTCCACCACCCTAACCACTAGGCCACTCCTCCAGAACTGGCACAGGAAGCAGTAGTGGCATGCAGAGAGCAGTGGTCCTGCATGTTGTCTTTAGTTGTTTATTAGCATGGGCCAATGGAGCTGCAAGAGGAGCGTGTGAGGAAAATTGTGCTGCATGGAGGTGGTGGATGAGAGAGGAGCGAGAGAAATGGGGTAATATGGGATGGGTGGGTAGGGAAAGAGAAACTGGGTAAAACTGGATAGAAGGGGAAAAAGAGAGAACAGGGCAATGCTAGATTGTGCAATATTGGATGAAGAAGAGAGAGAAAGAGGGGCAATGCTGAATGGTGTGGGGGGGGGGTAGAGAGGGGTAGTTCTACATGCTGGCAGGGGGTAGAGAGAGAGAGAGGCAATACTACATAGGGGCAGGGAGGGAGAGAGAAAAACAGGGCAATGATAGATATGGGGAGAATGACAGGGGCAACGCTGAATTGTGCAGGGGGAGGAAGGAAAAAAGAGACGGGATTAATGTTGCATGCCAGGGGCAGAGAAAGACCAGAGCAATGCTGGATGGCAGGACAGGGGAGAGAGACAAAGTGGAGATACTGGATAGTGGAGCAGGAAGAGAGAAAATCACAAGAAGACAAGAGAAGGGATGTCAGCTGGGAAGGGGAAAGAGATGAGAGAGGGGATGCTGGATGGCAGTGGATGAGAGGAAAGAGTTGGTGAAAGACCGGGGAATACGAGGGAGTAGAATGGGAGGGCCAGTGTGAGAGATAGAAATGAAAAGCTGTATATAGACACAGTAAAAAAAAAAGGGGGGGAGGAGATGAAGACTGGATAATATGAATTAAATCTGAATAGCAAAAAAAAAAAAAAGGAAGAAGGTTAAAAGAACAGATCAGTGTTGAAGTTGAATATAGTGGAGAAGGTGAAGCAGACAGAATGAGAGAGAAAAAATTACAAATGGACAGGAGACCCTTGGGAAAAGTATTATAAGAAGGCAGGAAAGCATTAACCAGAGACTGGGGTCAACACAGACAAATTAAATAGCCAGACAGCAAAGGTAGGAAAAAGAAACATTTTATTTTTAATTTAGGATGATGTAATGTGGTAACTGTGTTAGTCTACTTTAAAAGTTAATAAATATAAATAAGAAAAAAAAAACAGAAAATAAGGTAACACCTTTGTATGGGACTAAATATAACTAGCTTTCGTAAGCCAAAACCTCCACCTTCAGGACTGGACAGTACACTGCTGTTTATGGTATGCTTGTCCTGATGTAAGGAGGTTTTGGCCTCCAAAACATTTAAAAATGTAGTAAGTTAGTCCAAAAAACAAAAGGTATCACCTTATTTTCCATTTTCATTTTATTTGTTAATTTATAATTGGAATTAGAGCCTGACTGAGTTTAAGTTTTCGGTTCAGCACTAAAACCGGCCTGAAATCTGGGTTCGGGTTTCAGACAAAAATGCTGATTCATTTTCAGCTGAACCCAAAACTTTATACCTTCCCCGTGCCTATATTAAGAAGCCCTGGTGGTCAAGTGGCCCTTCAGGGGCAGAAACAACCTGCCCAGTGTCGCTGCTTCGTCAAATGGCTGCTGAGACTTCCCATAGAAGTCTTGCAAAGCTGCCTTGGCAGGTCTCAGGAGCCATTTTGAGATTGGAACCAGTATGGGTAGGAGTCTCAAAATGGCAGCCATGACCTACCGTTGCAGCTTCGTGAGACTGCTGCTGGAAGTCCCGGAAGCACTTTTGATCTGCAACCAGCCATGAGCAGGAGCAAGTGTGGATGTGTCTATTGCTCACCAATGACAAGGTAGGCCCAGGAGAGGGCTGCCGTCAGGGGGGTGGACTCGGGAGGGTTGCTGTTACTGGGGGGGGGGGGGGGGGAGGCTCAGAAAGGGGAATTTTTTGGTTGTGTGTAGAGGCAGTTTTGGTTTTTGATAAAACTGAGTGGCCAGTTTCGTTTTCAGAATCAGTTGTGGCAGAAACTGAGGATCCTGGTTTTGATCGTGCTCGGATTGTGTCAGTTTTTGAAATTTACATCTTCTCTCTTTATATTTGTACAGTATAGAGGGACATGTGTCACTGTTTCTGTTTTTCTGGTGTTGCACTGTTCGCAAAGTTTGGCTTCTTGGAGGTTCATTTTAATTTTTAGTTTATGATTATTTATTCTATACTTGAGGGTCTACCTCTGTTCCTATATAAAAAAAAAAAGGCTGATTTGGCATTTAATGTCTGTGTAAGATTGATCTGCACTAATCCAACTTGTTTAGTTTTACAATAGGTGTATTGATGTTCTACTGCCCATTGAAATGTTTATGGTGATCTCTTTTTCTAGGAAGTCCTTTGTTGTGTGACCCCTGGAAGTTAGTACTGATAAGGTATGGTAGAATTGTTTTATAGGTACTATAGTGGTTTTGTATTACTTCATAGAATGACTGGTACTGGATTTTGGATTTAGCTCATGCTTCGTCCAGTTTGTAGCTCAGTGTGAGTTACATTTAGGTACAGTAGGCATTTTTCTGTCTCTGGGGGGCTTACAATCTGTTTGGACCTGAGACCATGGAAGGTTGAGTTACTTGTCCAAGATCTCAAGGAGTGACACTGGGATTTGAACCCTGGCTGCTGCTCTAAGTATTAGATACAGCTAATACAGGTAAAACATATTCCAAACATGTTTTGTAACTCATCAATAAACTAAAGGTCAGCAGATCTGAAGCCTGATGGTTATTTGGCAACCTATTAATCCCCCCCCCCCCCCAAAAAAAATAAATAAATAAATAAATAAATAAACTAATAGGCAAATCATTTTATGGTTGTCATTAACAACAAGATTTCTGTGACTGTGTTGTTGAACATTTCTGTTCACATGGTCAACAGGAAAGTTCAGTTTAATATGTTGTATGTATTTGGTGCCTCTTTTTTGGGGGGCATATAATTCCTGGAGTGCACGTAACCGTCAGTAACAGCAGAACTGGGTACACAGCTGATACAGCTGCACCAAAGCCACTCATTCCTTGCGGTTTTCAGAACTGCACCGTTGTGCTTTCATTGCTGACACAGGTGTTGCCCTACACTCCAATGATTTTAACTTGCTCCGTTCTGTTCCACTCAGCCCCATGCCCCACCCATATCCTGACCCTAGCCCTGCCCTATAAGCTCAACTAGCCCTGCCCACTTTAGTTTTACCAACAGCTGAGTCACCAACCGCCTATCAGGAGCTACCATGTGCCATTTGGCCACTTGAACAAAAAAAGGAATTATGGGAGTGGGTGGAGAAAGGCACAGATCTCTGGGAAAGGCTTAAGAGTGTATATGGGGAAAGAGGAAAAGAAACTGGTTAGAAGGGGAAAGTAAAGAAATTCAAAAACAGAAAATAAAGCATAAAACAATAGGCAAAAATATAGGGGGGGGGGGGGGGAAACATTTATGAAAATCTTAACTGGTGCCTAAATTTTCTAACAAATTTTCCACTGTTGATCGCAACTTACAAAACTTTATAACTAGTGAGAACATATTTGTTAAACAAATGCATTTGCTCATTCCCATTCATCATCTGGCAAGTTAACAACTACACAACAGCGGTTTGTTTTGGCCATTTTGCCTTAGAAACACCATTTATTAAGTTGATAGCCTCCTGTTATGGTTAGACTCCACTCTGCTGTTCAGACTGTTAGCCCAAAAGACAGAAGAGGCTTCTTTGCTTTACTTCATATCGTTGATAACATATGGATGAGTTGTAAAATCTGGGATGTCTCTTAGCAGCATGTATGCCAGAATGGTAGAGGACCAAAGAAGGAATGTAACAAAGCTGATTTTTTTTCAGAGTTTCCAAGTTATCCAGTTCCAGGCCAGTCCTAAAATTGTGACAATCCTGTCATGCATTCTGGGCCCTGCAATGCTGACTTTTGATGGATAGAATTAGGAAAAACAAATACCTAGGGTTACCATATGTCCTCTTTTAAGAGGACTTGTCCTATTTTCGGACTTCTTCAGATATGTCCTCCAGGATTTTTAATTTTTAGGGAAATGTCCTCTTTTTCTTTTTTGTGGCCATGACCAACACACCTATCCACATAATGAGAGAAACCATCTCTGGCCTATTAGTCAATGGAAGTGCTAAAGAGAGAGAAAGGCATTGGTGATCCCTTCTCTGTTCCCCTGCTGGTTGAATCTGTGAAAGGAATTGTGTTCGTGCAGCACAACTTTAAGCATATGTCATGCAAAGACTTTCACAGGTTTCTCAGACGCCAGCCAGAATTGTTCAGGGATATCCGCTCTTCTGATAAGTATTCTTGAGTTCAGACTCAGTCAAAATCAAATCCAGAAGTTCTTGAAAAGTAAATTGTCTACTGCTGTACTGCAACTGTACGTCACTGTTTTATGTGTGTTCATTAACTAAAGGCTACGATTAAATATTTCTCTAGCAAAAGTAGCAACCATTTTTATATATATATTTTTTGTCATCACAAATATGGTAACTCTACAAATACCACGCTGCTTTAGGACTGTCCATAAAGCCTCCCTTCTGGAATTGGGTACTTTGTGTAGGCAGTAGACAGTCATTTCTTATTTGTAGACATTTCTCCTGTTATATTACTCACTCTGTCATACCATTTTGAAAGAGGATGCTGTGGTTTGTCCAACTTACATTCTGTCCTGTTTTGTACAAATTGCAAATTGTAGTAGACCTGTCAAACAAGTGTTCTATGTGTCTTGCAAGAAGAAGTGAGAAAGGAGAAGCGGATATCGCTTTGTTACAGATTTCTTTAGAGATCACATTATAGCTTCTGCTTTGCTGTCTGTGCCCTGGTAGAAGCAGAATAAATCACAAATGGTAGTACACTAATTTTTTTTGTGTCTCTCATCATCAGGTTTTCAGAGGCCTGCTGATTTTCAGGTTTAAAGTGTTTATTCCTAGCCAATTTCATTTGAGGCTATACTAGTGCGTGAAAGGTTTTTTTTAACTAGGCCCTCCACTGTGAACGTAAGAAAAGTTTTAATCTGTTGAATCCTCATTGAGTTCTTCTGAAGGCTTGCCCTACTTTTGTGACCATCTGAGTGGAGCTAAATAAAACAGCCAAGGAACAGTCTTCATTAAACAACTACTACTACTACTACTATTTAGCATTTCTATAGCGCTACAAGGCGTACGCAGCGCTGCACAAACATAGAAGAAAGACAATCCCTGCTCAAAGAGCTTACAATCAAATTAATTTGTTTAATTTTCACTTGCTTTCAGGTTAAATGAACAGTATCATGACCTTAGATTTTTGTTTCTCAAAAATATAATGCTGCTATGCGTCGGCACTCTACAGTTGATTCTCAGCTACACCAATGCTGGCCTTTTGACAACCAATTAATCTGAAGCATAAATTAGTGGAAGGCAAACTTCCAACAGAAGCTCAAAAGGAGAATGGCACACATCCCTGCAGTACACTAAGCTACAAAACTGTGCCAGCACATATCACATAACCCCACAGTCACTCACATGGGAACAACATTCAGCATAAGGGGATCCTACTCATGTTCTTCATATGTAGTATATATTATTCAATGCAAAAAATGTGTGGATGCTAAGTTGGGGAGACAGAAAAGATGCTAAAGAGAAGAATCAACTTAACAGGCATCACATCAAACGCCACAAAGCTGACTTTATGGTCAGAATACTAAGAGGTAATTTTAAAACAATCCAGGAACATAAAACCTTTGAAGTTAAAATGATGAAATATTTTGGCATCCACTAGACATGACTTAACAAAGATCTGGGTTTCCTATCACATTACAAACAATAAAATTATTCTGCTTTGTTGATCACCCATCCTTCTCTCCCTGTTTCCCACCCCACCCCTACTCCTACCTGTCCGTGTTTGACTGTTGTTGGAATGCTTTTATTTTTTTACTTATACATTTTGTTATTTGTCAGCTTTTGCCAATCTCTGACCCCCCAAAAATATTACTTTCAAAAGCTAGTAAAAAAATACATTGCTAGTCCCATAAAAAAAAAGGTATCATCTTATCTTTTTTTTTTTTAGTTTAGTTTTATTTCTATTACCTTTAAGAATTCAGCATAAAATGCTTGCTTATAAGTGTTAGGGATGGCTAACTCCAGTCCTCAAGAGCCACAGCAGGAGATATTTGTATACACTGCCTCTCTTGTATGCAAAGATGTTTCATTAATATTCATAGTGAATGACTTGAAATCTAGACAGCAGATAAAGACCTGCGTGGTTCATTCAGTCTGTCCAACACAATGGCCAGGGCCATACCCACCACTCCATGCAGGTTATAGTTCTTCATGATTAAACATGGTTGTTGCAAACAGGGCAGTTGGCAAATTGCCACCATGCCAGCCAGATATACTATAGACCAGTGGTCTCCAACACGTGGCCCCCGCAGGCCATTTTTGTGGCTCTCATATCCAGTGACCCCCACTGCTAATATGGGTAGAGAAAAGGCCCCACAAAGCTCCACTGGGTTGCATGTACCTACATGGTCTCATTGACGTGTGGCCTTTTCCCTAACCACAGTAGTGGCAAAACCTCCCGATGGTGCAACTCTGCTCCAGCTCAGCCCCGATTTTAAAGATTTACCCACATAATTCACTTTGAAAGCAGATGAGCAAACATTGCTTTCTTGCTCTTGACTATTATATGCAAGATATTAACATTTGTAAGACCCTCCTGGTACATTCTTTTTATTTCCAAGCCAAAATAAAGTAATTTAAAAGAAACATGTCCTTGTAGAATCAAAATTAATAAAATTACATTTGTAAGCCTAAAATCTTTTGGTGGTCCCTGGAGCTTTCTTGTATCCACTTTGCAGCCCTGTACGTGAAAAAGGTTAGAGACCACTGCTGTAGGCAGATCTGTATGATGCAGTCTGAAAAGTAGTTTTATTATTATTGTTGCAGCATAGGTGTTGTTCATTATCAATACATGTTTAAACCAACAATAGTGCTAACAAAATGTTACTCATTAATTTCAACTATGAGATGTTTCCCCTCCAATTTAGTTACACAGCACCCATTCTCATAGCATATGATATTATTGTGATATGAAATTCACAGACTTGATTCTGATTTGTCTGTTGCCATTTTTGGGACACAGACTGTAGAAGTCTGCCCAGCACTGGCCCTACTCAGAAGCGTAGCCAGGTTGAGAGAGCAGAGTGGACTCCCGACAACGATATAATTTAAGGTGATTAGAATAAATGAGAGCAAAACTGCCCCCTTTCTTGAAAGATCTATTGGCACAGATGTATAGGTAGGTAGGAGGGTAGGCTTGGTTGAGATAGTCTCACCGTCTAACAACCATGTTTCAATGAGACAGAGGATATCCAAATGATAATCCACAATTTGGTGCTTGACTAAGTGTGGCTTGTTTCTTGGAGAACATAACACTGAGTAGCCTGATGGCTACTGAAATAGCTTTTGATACCATTTGTGTGATAAGGAGGAGCAGGTGGTAACTGGAGTGTGGAGGTAATTAACTTCCCTTCTTGTGATCATAGATATGAGGAGGGCAAGTTTAGGCCCTCCTGTGCCCTGAGGTTAATGGAATAGAAGCAAAAAAAAAAAAAAAAGCACAAAATTTAGGAAAGGCGTAGGGGCAGAATAGAAGGCCAGCAATAACGTAGTGCCATCAGGAGGTTCACAAAGGATCACTCCTGCCCCTTGTGTGTGCTTCATGGATGCATGCTGAACAGAAGAGTTTTTAAATTAACTGAGTTATATCTGCGCCATTGGGCAGGTCCAAAAACTGCCATATCATCAGTGATCTGGAGGCCAGGGAGACCAGCAGGAAGCCTGGAATAAAAGACAGAGACGGGGTACTTATTAAAGAAGGATGACCCCGGATTACTAAGCAGCACTTTAAACCAGAACAGCTTTGATTTTTTTTTTTTCATTTGTACCCCGTGCTTTCCCACTCATGGCAGGCTCAATGTGGCTTACATGAGGCAATGGAGGGTTAAGTGACTTGCCCAGAGTCACAAGGAGCTGCCTGTGCCTGAAGTGGGAATTGAACTCAGTTCCTGAGTTCCCCAGGACCAAAGTCCACCACCCTAACCACTAGGCCACTCCTCGCTTTCTTAACCCCCAACTATTTTATTACAAATAAGCAAACAAGGAACTTACTGTAGATGACATCAAGAGTCCTTTGCTAATCCTGGTTCAGTACAAGTTGGAGTCTTTTTGTAGATATTTCAGTTGAGAACTTAGTTGAATGGGTAAATAAATAGTAAAAGGACTATTTACAGGGGCAGAGAAGGAAGAAAAGGGCAACAGTGAGTTGCTTGCATTCTGTGTCCAAAATGGAGATGCCTCAGAGGAAGGGGTAAAATAGATTTCCCACAGGGATTAGCAGTCTCTTCAGCTAGCCAATAGGGTCAAAATTCTATCTTGAGGCAGAGTATGGAAAAAGGAGGTTTTCAATGGGACTTGAAGGAATAGATCACATAAAATCATTAAACATATAAAGAATAAGCATTATATGACCCTTGCAACAAACTACTGTAAACAGTAAAGCTCACAAGAGCATAATATTAGATACACAAACAGCATAAAATCTCATTTACTAAAAGATTGGAAGAACTAAAACAGGCCTCTGACAAATGCTTTATTTGCTGTGATTTTTGAAATTATTTCTTACATACAGGTTTGTTGAAAGAACATTGTTTCAAAGTGTGGGTGTTCACTTCAGTATTTCCTGCTCCATTAATTTTCCTCATGTTGTAACATGTTGGCAACTCTTTTGCTGATCTTCACTATTTCACCTGAGGTTGTGATACAAAAGAGCTCAAACCAGAAAAACCTCCCATTCATAAGGGGAGAAACTATGGCAACAATTAGGTTCAAAAAGTTTGTATATAGGACAGAGTTGACTGGAAGTATGAAGTAGTTGGAGATCCTCCATATCCGTTCCGTTTACATGAATAATCTTATTCAGCAGCACATTTGAGATTTGCAGATCTGAACTTTATTTTCTGAGGGAAGCACAGATCATGCACTGATCTTCGTTATACATAATATGCTTTGTTGATGGGGATAGATCATGTATTAATTACAGAATGTACGATCTGAGGGTGTGAGGCATTGTATGGCTGTTTTCCACTACTTCCCCGTGTTACAGAGTACAACATTATATCAGCTTGTATTTTTTTTTTTTTACCGCCTTTAAAAAAATTGATGAGACATCTAATACTGTGGTCATAGAAGGAACTTGTCATTCATTTTATGGAGATGAATAGTACAAATCTTGGTTATGATTCAAAAAGGGTAGATATGCCCTGGTACCTCTATCCTCCCCCCCTCCCCATTCTCATATGGGACATTTTCTGTTACTCATAGCCCCTCTGTCCCGTATATTTTTAAAGAAGGAGGTACAAAATGCTAATGATTGCATGAGAGAAGTTCACTTGTGTTGTGAATACAATATAAATTCTAGATTCTTTTTTTAAAAATCTTTTTAATTAACAAGTAGATGATGATGCAGTTTGATTTTGGGATTTATATTGTGTCTTCAATCAAGCTAGATACCGACAAACCTAGCAAGTGTAGTGCCTCAAATGGATGGGTGGCTTGGCTATACATGTCTGACTGCATGGCAGTTTCCAAAGAGGAGATAATGCTTTCTTGTTGTTATTACCCAATTACATGTTAGCAAACCGAGGCACAGTGAGATGAAGTGAGTCAATGGTGCCTATCCCCTCTGATTCATTATTTAAAAAAAAAAAAAAAAACACCTCCCTTGTTTCTTCTGGAAGTTAAAATCCTTGTCAATCTGAAGTAAGTTTTCTCATCAAATAGTCTGTCTTGGTTATGCCCTGCATTGGCTTCAGAGACCATCAGATTGTCCACTGAAAGCACATCACTTCAGCTCTCAGAACAAGCAGGTATTTGCAGAGGAACTTTACGCCCTTCTCAAGGCCTATATGGTCAAACCCGTTCCACCAAGGGAAGAAGGGAAGGAATTCTATTCCAGGTACTTCCTTGTGCAAAAGAAAACAGGGGGGATGCATCCAATCCTAGACCTGAGGGGTCTGAATAAATTCCTGGTCAAAGAAAAGTTCAGGATGGTTTCCCTGGGCACCCTGCTTACCATGGTTCAGGAAAATGATTGGTTATGCTCCATGGATTTCAAGGTTGCTTATACTCATACCCACGTCACAGGAAGTAGCTTCAACAAACATATAATCTAATGTGGAAAAGGTATCATGAGCTCTAGAGCAGTGAGTGTAATCGCACACCTCTGGGTGAAGAAGATGCCAGGCATCTACTAACTCAAGTGCCAAGCATAAACTTTTTAAGATTTTATACCCAGGCCTGGTGGAAGAATTGGAAGCTTCAGAACAGTCCAATGTATGATAAAAAAGCAGATTGAGATCCCCTGCAAGTATAAGTTCTTTCCACTAGTATGGGTGCAATAATTTCAACAATGCTGGGTAGAAGGTAGGATCATAGGGGGTAGGTCCATAAATATTTAAGAATAGAAATTCTCTATCTTGTAACCACAACTTAAAGAGTATATATCTACCCTCGCCAGTTCTTCCACCGAGCAAACAAGGGATTGGTTAAAAAGTATAGCCATTTCCCAATACCTGTTACCTGATGAGGCAAAATAAACTTTCCCCACCCATTGCCATTTAAGTTTTGCGTGCTATTGATCTGTCAATCTTGTTTCCTGGAGACTAGTCAGATTGACCCTTTGTCACTGCAATGCAGTTAACATTTTTACACGCTTCATGGGGGAAGTAATACCTCCCACGTTCCACTTTGCTATGTGGCTACCACAAGGGGCTGACAGTTTCAAAACTCAGTATAAAAGCAACCATCCAAAACATACAGTATTGCAATGCATCCCAGGTGCCCATCCCCCATCCAGGATACCAAATCAGCCAGTGAGAGCCCTCAAGATCAATGAACAGCCTTTGATAGCTCTGACATGTTTGCAGAAGTCCTAACCCATCCCTGGGTCCCTGTGTACCCCAACCCTCCCCCCCACACTGAACCCTACCCAATGGAAATCCCAACATGAGCCCATATCAGCACCTTGAGGGCCCTCACTATTACCATCTTAGGCCCTGTAAAGATGCATTGCCTAGTTTTATAATAGTTATCCCTCAAACAATATTAAGAGCAAACAAAATACTAGTTTAAGGCAGTAGTAAAGTACAAAACAAGTACACTATTAGTACTAAAAGGAAAGTAAATCTCAATTATTCTTTATCAGAGTCACCCATTTGGCTGAGAAGATCCTGCAGAGATGTTTAGGCCATTAATAAAGGTCTGTGCCTTGTCCGCTGCACCCAGTTGATGCCAGGCGCCCTCATGGTAAAGTTTAAGAAGGGCCAGATATAAAAACATAAACTGGAGTTCCCTCTCAGCCAGGGTAGAGTGTATTGGGCCAAATCATCTCTGTTTCTCCTGTAAATCTAGTGAAAATCTTGAAATATATGAATGTGCCTGTCATAAGTGACTGCTTGCAATTTAAGTGGTATTGACGCAGTATCTCCATGCATTGTGGGAAATTATTTTTGGCCTTGTTCGGTCCTTATGCTGGCACCTTCCTACCTCTCCCTCCGCACCTTCAGTGTTCACTCTGGTGGATCCTCTTCTACTTCTATCCCTCTGCCTGTTGGCATGCCTCAGGGTTCTGTTCTTGGTCCCCTCCTCTTTTCTATCTACACTTCTTCCCTTGGTTCATTAATCTCATCCCATGGCTTTTTCTACCATCTCTATGCTGATGACTCCCAAATCTACCTTTCTACCCCTGATTTCTCACCTTGCATCCAAACCAAAGTTTCAGCGTGCTTGTCTGACATTGCTATCTGGATGTCTCAACGCCACCTGAAATTAAACATGACCAAAACCGAGCTTCTCATTTTTCCCCCCAAACCCACCTCCCCACTCCCCCCGTTTTCTATTTCTGTTGATGGCTAACCTATAAATGAACTCACTCTGCTGCTCCCCAGTATCTCTCCACACTCGTCCTTCCCTACACCCCTTCCCGTGCACTCCGCTCCATGGATAAATCCTTCTTATCTGTTCCCTTCTCCACTACTGCCAACTCCAGACTTCGTGCCTTCTGTCTCGCTGCACCCTAAGCCTGGAATAAACTTCCTGAGCCTCTACGTCTTGCCCCATCCTTGGCCACCTTTAAATCTAGACTGAAAGCCCACCTCTTTAACATTGCTTTTGACTCGTAACCACTCGTCTCCACCTACCCTCCTCTTCTCCTTCCTGTACACATTAATTGATTTGATTTGCTTACTTTATTTTTTGTCTATTAGATTGTAAGCTCTTTGAGCAGGGACTGTCTTTCTTCTATGTTTGTGCAGCGCTGCGTACGCCTTGTAGCGCTATAAAATGCTAAATAGTAGTAGTAGTAGGAGTAGTAGCACCCCACTCTATGCACATGACCCAATCTGAGGGGGCCCATGCCGTCCCTCAAGGGAAAATTATCCACCAACTACTCCACCAGCATGGGCAATATTTGGCTTTCGGCAATAGTTTCTGGAAAACCAAGAAACCTTAGATTTGCCCGCCAAGAGCAATTCTCCAATTCGTGCCTCTCCTACTCTTTTCCATACTCTCTTGCTCCTTCTCCTGCTGTCTGCTGGGGATATCAATCCCAATCTAGGTCCTCCAAATCAGCTCTCATCCTATTCATGAAGGTCACACCATGATGTCTCCAATCTAATTTCTGTTCTTTTCCTCCCCCCTTTTGCCCTGCCTTTCTCATGTGCTCTGTGGAATGCCCGGTCTGTCTGCAACAAACTTTCCTACATCCACGACTTCCTTGTCTCTCATACTCTCCATCTGCTTGCCCTAACTGAGACTTGGCTTTGCCCTGAAGACTCTGCTTCAGCCGTGGCCCTGTGTTCATAGAGATTACCATTTCTCCAATATTCCAGTTGGCAGTGGAGGTGGTGTCGGGCTACTGCTTTCACCTTCCTGTAGATTTCAACCCCTTCTTCCACCTCAGTCTCGCTGCTTTTCTTACTTCGAAGTCCACTCCATCTGTCTATTCACTCTTCTGCCTTTCCAAGCAGCAGTCATTTATCAACCCCCTGATAAGTCCCTTTCTTCCTTTCTCACTGACTTTGATGCCTGGCTTTCCTTCTTTGTGAACCTTCATCTCCTTCCCTCATTCTTGGAGATTTTAACATTAATGCTAATGATCCCTCTGACTCTTATGCTTCTTAGTTTCTCACTTTAACATCCTCTTTCAATCTGCAACTGTGCTCTGCTACCCCTACTCACCAGAATGGCCACTGTCTTGATCTTATCTTCTTCTCCATCTGCTCACTCTCCAGTTTCTACGCCTCAACTCTTCCCTTCTCTGACCATCATCTGACAACCTTCACACTTAAACACCCTCCCCCCAGTCCTGTCCAATCTCAACCAATACATTTAGGAGTCTTCAGGGTATTGACCCTTCTACTCTGTCTTTCAGTGTTTCAAATGCTTTCTCAATCACTAAGTTATCCAAATCTGTCAATGAGGCTGTCTCTTCCTATAATACTACTCTCGCCTCTGCTCTGGATACTCTTGCTCCTCCCATTCTCTGTTCTGTAAGGCATGCCAAACCCCAGCCTTGGCAGACCTCTAGAATCTGCTACCTACGTTCCTGTGCCTGCTCTGCTGAATGTCTTTGGCTGAAATCCTGTGCCCATGCTGACTTCATACATTTCAAATTCTTGTTGACCTCTTTCCAGTCTGCTCTTTCACTTTCCAAACAGGACTACTACATCCAGTTGACAAATTCTCTTGGTTCAAACCCTCAACGTCTCTTTGCAACACTGAACTCTCTTCTCAAAGTGCCTTCGCCTCCAACTCCCCCTTCACTTTCTCCCAAGACTCTGGCTGAGTACTTTTATGATAAGCTTCACAAGATTAAACTTGAATTCTCAACTAAGTCACCTCCACCTCTCCTTCCCTTAGTCCATTATCTCAACCCTCCTTCAACCCCTGCCTCCTTTTCTTCCTTTTTTGAAATCACTGAAGAGGAAACAGCACATTTTCTTTCCTCCTCAAAACTAACTACCTGTTCCTCTGATCCTATTCCCACCCATCTACTTATCACTGTCTCTCCTACTGTCATCCCTTTTATCTGTCATATCCTCAATTTACTTTCCACTGTGACTGTTCCTGATACATTCAAACATGCCGTAGTCACAGCACTCCTCAAGAAACCTTCATTGGACCCTACCTGTCCTTCCAACTATCGCTACATCTCCCTCCTCCCTTTCCTATCCAAGATACTTGAACATGCTGTTCACTGCTGTTGTCTTAACTTTATGTCATCTCATGCTATTCTTGATCCATTTCAATCTGGCTTTCGCCCTCTTCATTCAACTGAAACAGCGCTTGCTAAAGTCTCCAATGACCTGTTGCTGGCCAGATCCAAAGGTCTCTATTCTATCCTCATCCTTCTCAATCTGTCTACTGCTTTTGACACTGTTGATCACTGCCTACTCCTTGATACGCTGTCCTCACTTGGATTTCAGGGCTCTGTTCTCTCCTGGTTTTCTTCTTATCTCTCCCATTGTACTTTTAGTGTATACTCTGGTGGATTCTCCTCCTCTTCTATCCCACTATCAGTTGGTGTACCTTGGGAATCTATCCTGGGATCTCTTCTTTTCTCCATCTATACTTATTCCCTTGGTACTCTGACCTCATCCCATGGTTTTCAGTATTACCTTTATGCTGATGACTGCCAGATCTACCTCTCCACACCAGAAATTTCAGCAGCAATCCAGACCAAAGTATCAGCCTGCCTGTCTGACATTACTGCCTGGATGTCTCACCACCATCTGAAAGTAAACATGACCAAGACTGAGCTTCTTATCTTTGCCCCTAAACCAACAACTTCTCTTCGCCCATTCTGTGTCTCTGTGGATAACACTCTCATCCTCCCTTTCTCATTAGCTCGTAACCTTGGAGTCATCTTCAACTCCTCTCTCTCCTTCTCTGCACATATTCAACAGATTGCTGAAACCTGTCATTTCTTTCTCTATAATATCACCAAAATCCATGCTTTCTTTTCTGAACACACTACCAGAACCTTTATCCACACTCTTATCACCTCTCACTTAGACTATTGCAGCTTGCATCTCATAGGTCTCCTACTAAGCCATCTCTCTCCCCTTCAAAATTCTGCTGCATGACTTATATTCCGCCAATGTTGCTATGCTCATGTTAGCCCTCTCCTCAAGTCACTTCAATGGCTCCCTATCCGTTTCCACATATAGTTCAAACTCCTCTTATTGACTTACAAGTGCATTCACTCTGCAGTTCCTCAGTAGCTCTCCACTCTTATCTCTCCCTACACTCCTCCCCGGGAACTCCATTCACTGGGTAAATCTCTCTTATCTGCATCCTTCTCCTCCACCGCTAACTCCAGACTCCATTCCTTTTATCTTGTTGCACCATATGCTTGGAATAGACTTCCTGAGCTGGTACATCAAGCTCCATCTCTGGCCATCTTCAAATCTAGGCTAAAAGCCCACCTTCTTGATGCTGCTTTTAACTCGTAACCCTTACTCACTTGTTCAGTACCCATGTTTTATCAGTCCCACCTTAGTAATTCCCTTATTTGTCCTGTTTGTCTGTCCTAATTAAATTGTAAGCTCTGTCAAGCAGGGGCTGTTTCTTCATGTCCAATGTATATCGCTGAGTATGTCTAGTAGCGCTATAGAAATGATAAGTAGTAGTAGTAGTAATCATAGTTTGTCATAAAAATTATAACCAAAGAAATGATGTGTACATCCTGAAAATGGTCTGTAATGAGGAGGAAAACTGTGGGGAAATATAATAATCTCCTTATTATTAGCATATGAGTCATATTGATACATCTTTGTAATGACTCACTTTATATTGCTGCACAAACCAATTTAAACTGGAGATAGGTTCTTTATTCGCATTAGCAGTAGCTTGGAGTTTATTTAGTTTGCCTATTAACATTTTCTAGAACCCAGATCCAGTCATTTCTGTGAATGCTGTTTTATTTATTTTTTTTTTTAATATGACTGGCTGACTTCTCTAATACTTGGGTTGAAAAAGCAAAATGTCCTGTTGAACATACAATTTTCTTTCATACTTGGACACTCAAGTCATAACCTGCTGAGCAGTAGGCTGGGTTGTATTGCCTCAGCTTGTCTGTGCTAGGAAAGAAAAGGATGAGATTTTCTGGTCAGTTGTTTTCTTGCTCTCTGTGGGTTCTGAGCCACACTGTATGCAGGGTAAGATTTACATATAAGCTAGACAAGCAACAGCTTAGGATCTCGCATTACAAGGGTCCCCTCACCCTACACTAGCCTAGAAAACTATCACACTTAAAACTTAGTTCCTACTTAATTGAGGGGGCCTCTTAAATGTTACAGCTTAGGGGCTACAGTACACAGAAATCTGGCCCTGGCTGTATATATAGCTCTGGAGCTCAAATTCCTTCCAAGCCATCAATTTTCATATTTTGAATTTATTTGTGGTGTGTGGATAATTATTCCATCTTGCCATAGATGGAACATTTCACCTTGTTTTGGGTTGGCTGTGTGACACTTGTGGTTACAGCCCAAAGCACTGTGAAACCCAGTAAACCTTGTCAAAATCCCATTCCTCTTATCCATCTAAGCAGTCCATTATGCTCAGACTTACTGTGTACCAGAAGGCTGGTTAAGGACCATGCCGCTGTGATATTCTTGTGCAGCATATCATACATCCCTCATTGTGGTTTTTATTTTTATGGTCCTGTTGGCTGACCAGCGTTTTCTGCTGATTTGGACCTGCTTCTTCCTGCTGAATGAATGGTAGTGGATAGAAAAGACAGAAGCTATCACACAATTGGATTATGAAAGGTTTGTATTAACTATAGAAGGGACGTGACTGTAGATGTCTGTCTGCTGATAGGCACACAACATAGTAACATATAGGGGCTCATTTTTGAAACAGAAAAGCATCCAAAAAGTGGCACAAAGTGGCATTTGGGAGTTTTTTTCCCCCAAACTTCCAAATTGCTAGTTTTGAAACCCAGTTTTAAGATGTTTTGTTTGTGCACCTCATCTGCAGTGCATCCAGATTACAAGGGGGCATGTTGGAGGCAGGATTTGGGCGTTCCTAACACTTGGACATTTTTCTGCCATACTGGAACAAAGCAGAAATGTCCAAGGCTAAAACCTAAATGTTTTGGGCTAGACCTATTTTAATTATGACTAACTCACAGAAAAGTGCCTCAAATGACCAAACGAGGGATAAAGGCATGACCCCCCCCCCCCCCCTTATTCCCCCATTGAACATTGACCCCCTCCCACCCCCACCCCACCCCCCCCAAAGACGTGAAAGAGAGTAAATATCAGCCTCTATGACAGCTTCAGATGTTATGGCCAGTCCTATTAGAGCAGCAACTAGGTCCCTGGAGTAGCCTAGTGGTCGGTGTAGTGCACTGTAGAGAAGGGGACCCAGGCCCATAACCCACTCTAACTGTTACACTTGTGGTGGAAAGTGTGAGCCCTACAAAACCCACCAAAAACCTATCATACATATGTATAGGTGACACTTGCAGGCACAAGGCCACTTGTTTGGAGAACCGTTTAGGCTTCCTTTATCTCTTGCTTTTGTTTACTTTCCATGTATAAAGATCTGTTGCCATATCAGCTTTCAGCTCAGACCACTTCCCTTCCACTTCTATGCCTACCCATGCCATCAGCTCCTCCTTCAGGTATTCCCCCATTTTACCAAACTCAGCATGTCTGAAATCCAGTGCTTTAAGTTTTTTGCATCTGCACTCCACTTTTGCTCTTATATTGAATCATATCATATGTAATGATCACTGTTTCTAGGTGGGCACCCACGCGGATGTTGAAAACACTTCCTCCATTTGAGAGCACTAGATCCAGAATTGCCCCTTCCCTCATGGGTTTCGTCACATTTGTCTGAGCAAAGCATTTTGATAGACTTCATGATCTCTCTGCTTCTTTCTGATTCTGCCGATGGGAATCCACATCAGGCAAGTTGAAATCTCCCAGCAACAACACCTCCCCTTTTATTCCAAGCTTATGGATATCTTTGAGCAAATCCTTGTCCAGCTGCTCCATTTGTGCTAGAGGTCTGTAGATAAAACCCGTGTAGATACCAGGGGCGTAGCCAGACTTCGGCGGGAGGGGGTCCAGAGCCTGAGGTGAGGGGCCACACTTAGTCCCCCCCCCCCGCTGACGATGACATCCCCCCCGCCATTGCCGATCCCCCCCCCCGCCGCCGCCACCACCAACTTTGATGACCCCTGGCAATGACCCTCTCGACCCCCCTCCTGCCGCCAAGCCTCCCCTGCCACCGCCGTGGGGTACCTTTGCTGGCGGGGGACCCCAATCCCCGCCAGCCGAGGTCCTCTTCTTCCCGCGAAGGCTTCATTCTGTTTCTGACAACGTGCAGGATGTCAGACTCACAGAAACAGAACAAAGCCTTGCAAGATGGCTTCGTTCTGTTTCTGTGAGTCTGACGTCCTGCACTCTGGTATATAGCCCCTGACCTCAAGACCATTTCTGCTATGACAAAGTTAGGAATTTAAAAAAAAAATTGTTTAAAAAAAAAGGGAACAATCCATGGGTGATTGTGAAAAGAAGGCTCATCAATGTTGTATAGTAGCTAAGTAAATGTAACTAGTTACTGTACTTAAGTAAATGTTTTATTACTTTTACTTGTAAAATCCACTGGATTGTTAAGAGTATTTAGAGAATAAATTTGCTTGTCTGGACTTAAGACTGAAAGGTTCCCACACATTTGATGTTCTTGCGTCAGTTCTTGAAGAGATTCAAATAGAGTTTGGCACCAGATGAAAAATTGTTAGAACAACACAATGATTCCAACTTTGTAAAAGCCTTCTCTGTAACTGGACAGCATCATGATGATAATAAAGATGAAGATTCAAGTGATGAATTAGACAGCACCACTTCTGCCGATGGTAATGACAATAGTGGTGACTAAACTACTACTACTACTTAGCATTTCTATAGTGCTGCTAGGGTTACGCAGCGCTGTACAATAGTCTTTGCTATATAGAAATCAAGAGTTTCAGAGATTCCCTTGATTGTAACCTGCAGATCCTGTCAGAAGACAACAGTAATATTGTAACCTGAGCTGATTTGATGGAACCTTTTATCAGATTGAACAGACCACTTTCAGCTAGTGCAGTTGCTGAACCTTTTTAGCTGTACAGTTTGACAATCATGTGTCAGCCATTTTCAAAAATTTAGTTTTACTGAAAGCAAAGTGGATTGTGGCTTAGTGGTTAGGGTGGTGGACTTTGGTCCTGGGGAACTGAGGAACTGAGTTCGATTCCCGGCACAGGCAGCTCCTTGTGACTCTGGGCAAGTCACTTAACCCTCCATTGCCCCATGTAAGCCGCATTGAGCCTGCCATGAGTGTGAAAGTACGGGGTACAAATGTAACAAAAAATAAAGATTGAATTGTAGGGCAATAAAGTTGTTGGGATAAAAACATTAATAGTTGCATTCATTGTAGTTACAGTACTTTTACTTTTTACTGAAAAAGTATTATATTAGGCAATTACTTTTTTTTTTACTTTCACTTAAGTAAATTTATTAATGTGTCCTTCACTGTACTTGTACTTTTGCTTATTAAAATATACATTTATTTTTACTTTTACTTAAGTACTTGAACCAACACTGAGGCTCATAGCACCAGAATCTTAACATTGGTTCCAAGTGAACTGAAAGAAAAAAAGCAGAAAGGAGGAATTACCAGGCCAAAAATAATTGTTATAGACCCCTAGGAGATGGTTCCTCCTGCTGTTTTAGTGGTAGTGCCTTACTGTTTCTTGGAAAGTGACACGTCAGTGGAGTAGTCAGCAGTTGATGCCGTGATGCTTCTAGGATCCTTTTTAAATTTGTGGCACGGTTTGTTGGACCATCCAGCCTTGACACCAATATCACAGGAGGCCCTTTGGGGTTGTGTTTTGCTTTCCCCTGTAACTTCACTTGGACCTATGGGAAGTCAGGAACTCATGGGCTATAACTAGAGTTGTAGTACTTTCTTGTTTAGAGCCTGGAATAAAATTGACATTCTATGGTTAGAGCTGCAGATTTAGAATAAGTCAGCCCCCTAGAAATATAGTAGCAAGATGAGGGGAAATACTGTTATCACTTCCTCTCTACTGTTACCTTCCAGCTTGTATTTATTTCCAGGCACCATTCCACTGGAACTCTCTCCCATTATATATCTGTTCAGAATCACAGTCAGGATTCTGCCCCTTCCATAATACGGAACCTGTACTAGTCACTCTTCTAGCTGAATTCAAACATGAAATTGCCATAGGTAAAAGTATATTCCTCCTCCAATTCGACTTGTCGAGCGCATTCAACATGATAAACCACAGTATACTTTTGGGTTTACTTGAACACCTCGGGATTGGAGGTAATATACTTAATTGGATCAAGGGTTTCTTAACCAGCAGAACATACCAAGTTAAATCAAAAACAAACATTTCATCACCGTGGAATGCACATTTTGGAGTACCACAAGATTCCCCATTATCACCAATAATCTTCAATATAATGATGTCCCCTTTGGCCAACTTCTTATCCAGTCAGAGTCTTCACTTGTTCATTTATACAGACGATGTCACTATTTATATCCCCTTCAAACATGACCTTTCTGAAATCTCCAATGAAATCATGTGCTGTCTGAATATCATGGATTCGTGGGCTAACTCATTTCAACTGAAACTAAACACCGAAAAAAACACATTGTCTTATCCTCTCATCCCCATATAATAATTTTAAAACCCACAACCCTAAGCACTCCTGCTTATTCTCTTCCTATTTCTGATAGCCTCAAAATCTTAGGTGTTACTATTGATAGCCATCTTATACTTGAGAGCCAAGTTAACTCCCATTATAAAGAAGATGTTTCATTCTATGTGGAAACTTAAATGTATAAGACCTTACTTCCCGAGGGAAATATTCCGTAACTTGATACAATCAATGGTTCTGAGCCACGCAGATTACTGCAATGGATTATATGCGGGATGTAAAGTACAGCTTATGAAGAAACTCCAGACAGCCCAAAACAGAGCTGCCAGGCTGATATTCGATAAAACACGATTCAATAGCGCTAAACCTCTCCGATTAAAACTGCACTGGCTCCCAGTCAAGGAACGCATTACCTTCAAAATCTGCTCTTTGGTCAACAAGATTGTCTACAGTGATGGCCCAGGATATATGATTGACTTGATAGATCTTCCGACCAGAAACAGAACCAGAGCGTCACGTACTTATTTGAACCTCCACCATCCAAGCTGCATTGGACTCAGATACAAATCAACCTATGCATCCAATTTTTCTTACTTAAGTACACAAATGTGGAATGCACTACCAAAGAGTATGAAAGTGATTCACGACCATCAAAACTTCAGGCGATCATTAAAGACCTATCTGTTTTGCAAGGCCTACCCTGCTGGCCCTACATAAATGCCTCAACTCTGCAATGCATCAATACCTTACATCGCATTGGACATTATATATTCCTTTATTTCCTTGTCCCTGTTTACTCTAACCTTACCTAACCCTTAATTTGAATTGTATTTGTTTAACATCTACCGGACTTGGTGATCGCCTTTACAGTATTAAGTAAGCCATATTGAGCCTGCTAATGGGTGGGAAAATGTGGGATATAAATATTGCAAATAAATAAATCATCTTTCAAAAAATTTAAGATAGCTTTAAAAACCTGGCTATTCGACAAGCATTTGATTTAGTCTGCGGAGTTGAGGGTGTGCTGCATAATTTTCACACTTGGCCTCCTTTCCCTGTTGTATCTCTTTGTCTCCCTTACCCTCTTTGTCTATTATGTTGTCTTTTGTTGTGTGCTTGATTCTGTCCTATTGATTAAAAATAGAGTTCCTTTTAACATTTTAATTTTTTTATTGTTGTTTTAGACTGTAAACCACACCAGTCTGCGAGTCAGTTTGGGCGGTATAGTAAGTTTTAAATAAATGAAACGAAAATAGTGAAATATTATACTAATGCTTTTATATATATATATATATATATATATATATATATATATATATAATTGCTTTCTTTTAACATTCCTAAATAGCCATTTCTATTTATTTTGTATTATTAAAATCCAAGTTCTAACTACTCGGTAGTATCCATTAACCCCTGACTTTTTGCAGATTTACTTGTCAATAAAATTGGACCGTATTAACACTTCTTTCCTGTTTTGGAGGTTTTTCCACTTCTAAGGCATACAGAAAAGGTTTGGGGTAAGTTTGTTGAAGTCTCTGCTGATGAAGTGCAACAGTTGATTCTCTCCTTAAATAATACTACTAGTCCAATAGATCTTTGTCCTATGTCTGCCTTTAAAGCATTGTCTACTGAGATTAGTGAACCAGTGATTCAAATTGTGCTCTTTGGCTGAGGGAGTACTACAACACAGCTTAAAGAAAGTATCTGACCATTATTTAAAAAACAACAAAAAAACCAACAACAACCCACTATAGCCATGATCAGTGACCTCAAGAACTATTATTCCATCTTGTCAATTTGTCTTTCTACTAAGGTCATTGAAAGGGTGGTCTTATAATGCTTAAGGACTTTGTTGATCTCCATAATGTGCTACTTGCAACTTGGATTTTATCCACACCATAATACAAAAACCTTGCTATTACCCAGGCAAGTATTTGAATTAGGGAGATCTTATGTTCTTGTACTTCTGGGCTCCTCAGTGGCATTTGACACCATAACCATAATATGATTCAGTGGTTATCTGATATTGGGATCTTTGAAACCAGTCCAGCTCTCTTTCAATCTTTAGCTAATAGGAGCCAGCAAGTTCAATCTGGAAGCAGTGTTTGTGGATGGTTTACTTTGCCAACCAGTGTTCTGCAAGGTTCTGCCTTTTAGCTATACTTTTTAATACCTAGCGTTTTATCTACTTGTAAACTATAGACTTTATGCTGAGGATCTACAATTTTTTTTGTCCCTGTGAAGGGGACTGTGTCTCAGACCATTGATTGTGTGCTTGGGTGAATCTCTTCATAAAGGGGTCATTTTACTAAGCCACAGCTAAAAGTGGCCCGCGGTGATGCGGGTGTGTGTTTTTGGTGTGCTTCAGGCCAGTTTTTACCGCGTCTGGGGAAAAAGGACTTTTTTTCAGTGGGCCGGGAAAAGGGTCGGGTAAAATTGGAAACCAGAGTGCGCCTATTTACAGACTGAGCCCTCATTCTTATTTGTGTTTGTGTTCTGCGGTCATGCTCTGGGGCCCTTCAGCTGTGAACACAACAGAAATATTTGTTAAGCAATTACACCTTATCTTTATTAGCTTCTTTATCAGTAGGAAGATGAGGTATGGGAGTGAAAAGACTGAGAGGGAAAGTATGATAAAGATGGAATCAGAATTAAATTTGAAAGGACAAGTGTCTCTGGGGTGACGTGCAGACCCATATAGACATGTGGCTTTTTTTTAAGATGATGTGTACATGCACAGAATTGTTCAGGACAGAAAGGAAATCAGTCGGAAGGAAGATGGTTGGGATACCCCTCTGAATGCTGGTACTTCAACACTGTGACTCTATATGATCTTGAGTATGTCACTTAACCCTCCAGGGGCAGTAAAAATACCTACTGTACCTGAATTTAACTTGGCTTGAGTTACAATTGAAAGATATGTGAGCTAAATCCAAAATCCCTATCCTGAATGCACACCCTGCTCACTTGGATCCAGGACCAGAAACAAGCAAAAAATTAAACTCAGAACTCTCAAATATGTGGTTTGTTTTTGTTTACTTTTTTTTCTACTGTTCCAGTGATAAGATGCTCATTTCTAACAGACAAGTTGAATATCCACATTTGCTACTTCAGTGCAGTGCTTTGTCCTTATCAGCTGCACAGTGAGCAGGATTTGATGTCACTTGTTCATTATCAGGCTCATTTTCGAAAGAGAAGGACGCCCATCTTTTGACACAAATCGGAAGATGGGCGTCCTTCTCCCAGGGTCGTCCAAATCGGTATAATCGAAAGCCAATTTTGGACGTCCCCAACTGCTTTCCATCGCAGAGACAGCCAAAGTTCAAGGGGGTGTATCGGAGGCGTAGCGAAGGCGGGACTTGGGTGTAACGAACACATGGCCATCCTTGACCCATAATGGGAAAAAAGGGCATCCCTGACAAGCACTTGGATGACTTTACCTGGTCCTGTTTTTCTTATGACCAAGGCAGAAAAAGGTGGCCAAAATGACCAGATGACCACCAGAGAGAATCGGGGATGACCTCCCATTACTCCCCCAGTGGTCACTAACCCCCTCCCACCCTCAAAAAACATCTTTCAAAATATTTTTTTTGCCAGCCTCAGATGTCATACTCGGGTCCATCACAGCAGAATGCAGGTACCTGGAGCAGTTTTAGTGGGTGCAGTTCACTTCAGGCAGGCGGACCCAGGCCCATCCCCCTCCCTACCTGTTACGTTTGTGGAAGAAACAGCGAGCCCTCCAAAACCTACCACAAACCCACTGTACCTACATCTAGGTGCCCCCTTCACCTGTAAGGGCTATGGTAGTGGTGTACACTTGTGGGTAGTGGGGTTTGGGGGGCTCAGCACACGAGGTAAGGGAGCTATGTACCTGGGAGCAATTTCTGAAGTCCACTCCAGTGCCCCCTAGGGTGCCTGGTTGGTGTCATGGCATGTCAGGGGGGCCAGTGTACTAGAAATGCTGGCACATCCCACAACCAAAGGTCTTGCATTTGGTCGTTTCTCAGATGGGCGTCCTTGGTTTCCATTATCGCCGAAAATCAGAAACAACCAAGTCTAGGGACGACCATCTCTAAGGACAACCTAAATTTCAAGATTTGGACGTCCCTGACCGTATTATCAAAACGAAAGATGGGCATCGATAATAGGGGTTTCCCCTCCCCTCCATTGGGACGTTTTATGAGGACGTCCTCAACAAAACTTGGGCGTCCCTTTTGATTATGCCCCTCCACGAGACTCATTTTCGAAGAACTTAGACATACAAACTACCATAGTAACCTATGGTACTTTGTGTGTGTGAGTGTTTTGAAAATGAGTCCCTATATGAAATAACCTTATAACTCTGACAAAAGATACATTTCTTTCTCCACACCTAGCTAAACAATGGCCTTCCAGTCATCATTTCCGTGTCCTAAATATTCAGATCCTGAATCATAGCTGAACTTTGATCTCCTGCCTTGAAAAGAAGGAAGAAAAAAATGTATTCTGTAATGAGTTTATCTGTTGGGCATTCTTAATAGTTTATCAAAATCTAAATAGAGTGTGTGAAACAAAATGGTGACAACAGTATGAAGCTACTTTCTGTACCATAAGGACATCACTTAAGAATGACTGCTCTATACTTGCCCAATATGGCCCCAATAGCACAGGCATGGGGAAAGTAACCTGTACTGCACTGCAGATGCAGCTTTGGCACCTTCTGGGCAGGCTTGATAGGCCATGTTGGTCTTTCTCTGCTATCATTTACCATGTTACTATGATGAGATTTTAAGCTTGAAGGGGATGTTCTTGTTTCAGTGAAATATGACAAAGAAAAAACTAATCTTCCTTTCCCTTCTCACAGCTGTCTGGCATTTCTAAACAAGTTTGCAGAAATTTAGTGATGCTATAGGACCATAGAGTCAAACATCTCAGGGAGTGCTGCATATGCTTAAGTCTGCTTATAGTTTAAAGGCAAGTCCAAAGTGCAAGAAATGGGGGTACTCTTGACTATGTGAATGTATAAAATGTGATTGAGTGCATTCTTTCATGACCCTGGGGCAGGGTAGAATGCATGGGTTGGGGGGAGGACACTGTGACTGACTGTTGAATGTGCTCTGCATGTTATTTAAATGGGCAGGATGTAAAACTAACTTTCTTAGAGAATCATCTTTATAAGGGCTTTATGATCTTGAAGAATAAGAAAGTGGTAAAGGTTGAGTTGGAACATTATAATGTAAAATCGGGGTAGTTAAATTTTTTTTTATTTTTACCTGGGAAGGTCAAATTCGGGGGTCCTGGAAGGTCTCTAGAGACTGATGTGGCAGTGCGGGCCTCCTGGACGTGATCGCTGGTCAGGGGTGGCCAGGAGGCAGCGTCGCTAATTTTGGTGGTCCTGATGTTGCCCGGGCTTCCCGGGTGTCTTCGGGCCCTTTTTAGGCCAGTTTGCGGTGAAATTGGTGGCCAGGACTTAGGAGGGCTTCAGCCTAGGAGTGCTGTCAAAATGCATCCAGCCGCGAAGGCGCGCTGGACGCGAATGACGGTCTTAAGGCAGGTACCCGGCAGGAAAATGGCCAGCTTGCTGCCTAGCCTGCCAGGAGGGAGGGGGACTGAGCGAGTGCAAAGTTCGCACATGCTCAGTCCATCCCTGGAACTACGGTTGGGCCTCATTGAAGCCTGGGGCTCGATTTTGGAGCTGCCCAGCCGGAGTTCCAGGGATTTTTGACTTTTTGGGGTTTTTTTTGTTGTTGGTTCCGATTTTTGAGGGGGTTCTCCGGGACCAGATCCAGTGATGGTCACCAGTTCAGGAGACTCTGGAGAGTTAGGTAGTGGGTCAAGTGACTCAGAATTTTATGTGGTTTGATTTTAAATTGTAAGTTTTGGGATTTATATTGATAGAAATTTAAGGGTTAATGTGATTTAAAATGTTTTTTTGTGATTTTGGGTTTGTGAGGGTCTCTTAACATTTACTGGGGGGGGGGTTAGTATGGGAAAAAAGTTTAAGTAGTAGTTTTAAGAGAAGGGTTAAAAAAAGGGCTGCTTCAGGGTTTAGAAATAAATCTTCGGCGCAGAGGTAGAAAGAGTTAATTTAATTTTTGATAGATATTTTAATTTCATTTGTCAGTTTTAAATGGGTTTTGTGTGAGAAAATTGTGAGGCGGCTATTGAGGATAATAGGATTTGAAAAGGTCATTTTTATTGGCTGGGAGAGCTCAGATGCCTAAGCAAAGTCTCCGTTGCTTTGGAGAGGGTTGAAGCAGCTGGAGTGAGAGGAGGTGCAGTGTTTGGTGTCTGTGACTGGAAGATGAAAAAGGGAGGTTTAAACTGTTTAAAAACAGTTCCGAGTGTCTGAAACTACATGTGTGACATTGCTTTGGATATGATGGTCTGTGGTATGATTGGTGTGTGAAAGAGTTTGGGTGTAATTGTGTCCCAGTAATAGTTGTGATATTTTGTGCTGCATGTGGTCAAAGTTGGTGTGTCTGAAGATAAAATTAGCACAGTGATAAAATAATAGTGTTACATTATATATATAAAAGGGTAAAAGCCTTGGTTTTTGAGTAAATTAAAGCTGAAAAAGTTGCTGGTTTTATTTAGTTTTAAGGGAGAAGGAAGTTATATCCTGATAATATTAAAAGGAAAGCAGAAAAACCCAAATTGTGAGAGGGTGAATTTTAACTGTGATTTGTGTCACAGAGCCTGAAAGGGTGCTGACTGCGTTCTTAAAAACAGTGAGTGCATGGCAAATACCCAACATAGGATAGGGAAATAAAAGTCAAAGGTCAGACGGGGAAGTGAGGAAAAGTTTGATTAATTTTATTTTCAGTAGAGTATTGAGTCCCAGTATTTTTGTGAACTTATTAATGACACCTAGTGAAATTCTGTTGAAAAAGTTAAGGAGTTAGGCTTTTCCTCCCAATTTTATTTGATTAAAAGTGAGGTGTCTGGGCCCCCATGCAAGAAAGAAATTTATTATTATAACAAGCTACAGTGAAAGGTTTCAGCTACAGCTAAGTAACATTTTAAAGAAAACTTGATCAAAATTAACCTGGATAAGAAGAGACTAAATGAGATACTTACCTGAGTTTGTTGGGAAGTTCATTTTTCTAGTGAGGTCCCTGTGAATACATAAATAGTACACACAAAGAATCAAATCCTTGACAATTTTAAGAAAAAAAAATAATAATTTAAGCATTTTAAAGTTTTAAAGAATATGTAGACTCTTTTGATTAGTGTTGTTATCTTCTGTGGTTTAAACTAATTCTGTTAAGGCAACAAAAGAGGACAAAAGTACATTGTTGTAATTATTCACTTAGAATATTTGTATTTAAGCATTTAAAGAAGAAAAGAAAAAGTATTGTTATGTTTACATTTCACAGTAAAATCTTTTCCATAATTTGTGAAAACAAATAAAAAGAAGTTGTAAGTTTTTGAGTTTAGTTCTTTCAGAAAAAGGATAAATCCTATATTTAGTTTTATTTCCTCTTTCGCTCTTTGAGGGTGAGAGACGAGGCTAGTTTATTGTACCCTTTCTCCAGTTTCAGATTCTGTGTTTCCGAGTTCTTGGCACGACTACCAATAGTGGGTATTCTGGTTTACACACTATCATAGATCCTGCCTGAACAGGGGGAGGTGTTACAATAACCCAATTTTAATGGGTTTTTTTAAATCTCTGTTGTAGCACTTGTACAAGAGAAAACTGTGTAGTAACCCTCTTTAACCTACCTCACAGCTGTTTTTCAAAATGTATTTAGACTTTGTTGATTAATACAAAATGGGGTTGGTTTAGATGGAGCACTGCACAATGTCGTATCAAGAGTATTATGCTCAATTCTTGACTGAGGTCTCCTGCATAGATTAGTGGAGATTTGGTATGCTGTGGACTGGAGGCAGCTTTTACAGCCCCCTAGAAAGGACATAGTTTGTCACTCTACAGTGGTGACACCAGTTGGGTGCCTTTTAGATCCTTGATTGCAGGGTTCTGGAAGGATCCCCAGTGCATGGTCCCTGGCTGAGAACTATTGCTGTAATGACTGGGCTGACTGAGCTGGGAGGGAATATAAAGTAAGGGAAAATGATCCCCAGGTTTTGAATGAAGGCCTGTAGCGTTAAACTCCAGTCTGGTTTTTTTTTAATGGACCCATCAGTTTCCTCTTCTTACACCACTGACATACCCAGAAGGCAATCTTTGTGTGGGCCACTGGGTAGAATGGGTAAGCACGATGCATTTCCTCTCCTCCTCCCTCACCCCCACCAAAGTTATAAATTGAAGACATACTCAGCCTGTTGAACCCTGGGCTGTCAGAACACTGTGGTGGCAAGTAGTGGCACTCCTAACTGCTGACACTGGCATCCCGCGCGTGCTCATTTTTTTGCATTTGAGGTGCTGTTTTCAGCATAGGTGGAACTGGGAATATTTATTTCAGTAATTCATCCTTTCAGTGATTCATTAAACCTGAAACCCGGGCAGAGCACTTGGATCTGTGAGCCGGCACTGATGCACAGGAATCCTGCACAGAGTCTGTTGCTGTTGCCACCACTGTTCCTACTGCCTTCATGCTTTTAGATAAGAGGGGGAATTCAGGGAGAGGGGAGTGGGGGTATGCTATTTTGTTTTTATCGTTTGAGGCCTTGTGATTTTTAAAGGGTTAAAATCGTGTCCTATTGGATAAAGGTTTGGGAAGCATTGCTCAAGTCCATTTAGTGAGTTACTGCCACGTGTTACTCTTGGCTTGGATATTATTGCATGGTAATAAAATGTGTGCCAACGGTCCACAGGTTTTTTTTTTTTTTTTGCAGCTGCTTTTCACCCATGTGCTTAGACCACAAAAATGACAGGATATGTCGTCTTTCCTATGAAAATTATTTGGTTTTTTTACTGGAGCAGGTACACATGTCTCAAGATTTTTCCCTTAACAATTCAAATACATCTAATTTTAGGCAATGAATTAATTAGCGCTAACAGATTAAGCTTCAGGTTTATTGAATCATGCCCTTAGTGTTTGCATTTTGCATCCAGGGTTATGATTCATTAGGTATAAAACCTTGAACAGGAGACTGAGGCATACCTTCAGATAGCTAGACTTTATCGTTGTTTGTGTCTATGCTTAATGTAGCAAGAAGATATATAGCTGATTCTGCTTATAACATTATTATTTCAAGGTTTCTCCAGCCTTCTTGGAAGCCTGATGTAGTCATACCACTGCTGGTGAGGTAATCTGCATGGAACAGTGGTTACAATTCTAATTTATTCTTCAAAGCCATATGCAGCCTTATTAAAGCCAAAACCAGAATTACAGGTTACCTCTGTTGGTTGTGTTTCACGGCCTTTGGTGCCACTAGTTCATGCTTCTCTCAAGGGTTGTCCATTCGATTGAAACAACACGGAAAATGTCGGTGAAATTTCCCATGTCATTTTATGTTTTTAACCTGAAATGGGAAAAGACAGTGCAAAGAGGGGGCCTTTTATAAAGGTGTGTAAGGGTCTACGCGCATCCAGCATGCACCAAATCATCAGTACTGCCTGGCTACCATGTGCCCCGGGCGATAATTCCGAATTTGTTGCACGCCAAAAATATGCAGTGGAAAATATTTTCTGTTTTCTACCGCAGGGCGCGAGTAGTGCGTGAGGCCTTACCACTAGGTCAGTGGGTGGCAGTAAGGTCTCAGGCTGAAAATGGTTCCTTTCTGGTTTCAATTTTTAGTGCACGTCCATTTTCCGGCCCCTTAAAAAAGGCCCTTTTTCCTAGACGCGGTAAAAAATGGTCCAGTGCGCCCAAAGGACGAACTCTCGCAGTACCACAGGCCATTTTTTACCAAGGCTTAGTAAAAGGACCCCATAACCCTTAAATTTTGTTGTCAATAGGGTGCATTATTTGTCAGTAGACACACCAGAACAGGGCGCACAAGCAATAGTATGTGCTATTGACAACAGCACCACCTGAAATGGAAACTCCTGCGAACAATATGAGAAACTAAACAAAATGAACATTTTTTAGCCTGCACATCCCTTTATACTATCCTTTTGCTTCTTGAAAGTTAGGATACTCTGTTTATCTCATGCCTTTTTGAAGTTTCTTACCATTTTAACATCCACCACCCATTCTGGGAACACATCCCAGGCATTCACCGCTCTTTATGTAAAGATATATTTCCCGTCTTTGTTCCTGTATCTACCCCCTTGGAGCTTCTTCACATCATGACCCCTAGTTCATGCCTAGCAAAAGTTATTGCTTCTGAGTGGTGGCCAGGAGAGCACTTTGGCTCTGACACTGGCCTGCAAAATTTTCATCAATAAGCAAGAATATTTTAATCTTGAAATTGAAAGAATTGTAAAGGACCTAGTGGAAAGAAAAAAAAAGCATTACTGAGTCTATGAGATTTTCTCAAAGAAACCTTGAAAACAGTTAATAACCAAAGAATAACAATTGCTATCTTGCTTATTTCCAGATATGTGTATATGAAAAAGATTTGAGATATTTGGATAAGTTAAGATGTTTGCAGTCTTGATGCTTGGTTAGCAGATATTGTCAAAATTGATGCATAATAGAGGGGCCTTTTTACTAAAGCTTAGCACACGCTAACAGACATTAGGGTACACTAAGAGCCATGTGGCCCATAGGTAGAAAATAGGACGTGCAGCATATAGCTTATACTAATTCCGTTAGTGTGCATTAAGCTTTAGTAAAAGGGCCCCCAATTTTTTTTTTAAATCACATATCTTGTAATTCAGGGTAACAAAAGGCAAAGTAAAATCTATAATAATTTCTGACTCAAATATTTTGCAAATTAGGGCAGTAATTTCAAAACTTCCAAAAATATGTCTCTAGAGGATTACTCGGTTTTCAGTTTCCACCTTGTATGAGATTTCAAAAATACTAAGGGGTGTGACGGGGTTTATAGGTCATTGCCCCTCGCCCTTAAGAAAAGTCCCTTTTTGAGTAGTCTGGACCACCTTAAGAGAGCAGGTTCCACTCTGGGAATAAGTAAGCCAGGTGGACTACTGGGAAGTTCAAAAGACAGGGCCAGGGAGAAGGTGAGGACACCCAGGGGAGGAAGAGGAGAAGCCCCAGCATTTGTCCTGACTGATTACATCTAAATGCTGTGATCTGGCTGAGGTAAGCCAACCGTTGTAGTTTCATTAAGCTTTACAAGTTTTGCTGAGGTCTGGAGCAGCCAGACCTGAATTTTGACAGAGATTTGAAAACTGACGGCTGTGTTTAGGGGGTTCCAACCCTGGCAGCCACAACTGTGGTAGACCTGCCGCCAGAGCAGGGGCTTAGCCAGACAACAGATTTTGGGCAGGCCTAGGCAAGAATTGGGTGGGCACCAAGTGTTCTCCCCCACCCCAAAAAGAATTTATCTCAGCTGGTGGGAAAACGCTGCTTTCCACCTTGGCAGCAGGCATGCACTGAAAACTGAGCATGCGCAGGTGCCGGTGTTGTGGAGAGTAGCGTTTTTGTTACCATCAGGGGAAAATCTTCAGCTAGCGGAGCTTGGGATTCCCACCAGTTACCACTAAATATGTGCTACTGTTGGATGGACCTGAGCCATAAATGGGTGGGCCCTGGCCCACCCAAGCCCACCTGTGGCTACGCCACTGCGCCAGAGGCCTGTTTAATAACATATCCTCGCTATGACCCGGGCCCCTTTGAAGTAACCTACTCAGGAATTTTGTAAATACTTATTTTGCATTCATAGCTGTTTTCCGGCAGTGTTATTTGACTGGCCCACTTCGAGCTCTCACTCGGAGTCTCACAGGGTCCTTTTACATAGCTGCTGTAGAAAGTCGCCTTAGTGCACCCTTACACGGGTCTTTCCTGATTCCTATGGCCATTTCTACTGCACCCGTAAAATGTCTGTTTTTTTTTTTTTTTTAATTAATGGCTCTGCACTAATGTAGAGTGTGAGCCCTTACCGTCACTTAGAGCTTACACGCTAATCAGCCTGCGGTAGTGCTGATACATTAACTGATTAGCACAAAAAATGTCCAGTCTCTGCTCCTAGACACCCCCGTGGCCAAATATAAAATACTTTTTAGCACTTGGGTAGCGCACACACATTTGAAACATACTGCAGGACCTCAGTGCACCCTGTGATAAACCCTTTTAGCACATGATAGTGCTCACTGCAACTTAGTAAAGGGACCCCTAAACAAGTTAAGAATGATAGAATTCATCACGATAAAAGAATCAGCTAGCAACTTTATCAGATTGCTAAAGCATTAATAAGATTAATGTAGGTGTTTGTGTAACGAGCTCTGTCTGGCAGGCTATGCACTCCTGTATAGTTGAGTCAGTGCAGCTGGTTAGCGTTGCAGGGTACTGTCTCAAAGGACCACCAGAACATATTTTTATCTATTCTCAATCTTAATGTACTACCTAACAAGCAAATGTCTAATCAGTTTATACAAAACATAATAGACATTCAATAAAGACAGCTTAAATATGGCGGAGTTCAAAATGGCCGCCGTGTAGGTCAGACGCATTTTTTGAGCTCCTGTAATTTTCTTCATATACTTACTGGCTCTTTGGTTAAGCGCCACTAAATTCTTGTAAAATGCCGAAGCGGCGGGGGAAGGCGGCTGCCGTTGCCCACCAGCGCCTGGGAACCCCCGCTCGAAGCGGCCCGATCGATACCTTTGTACAGCGGGCACATCAGGACACTAGTACGCCGGTGAGCGGCTCGTTGAATATCCCTGCTGCGGTTGAAGGCTCGCCGGGATCTCTAGAGCTGGAAGTCTCCTTAAGCCCCAACACTCGAACGCCTCCACCACCTCCAGGACAAAGTAGGCCCGCCCCTTTACTATTAGCGTCTCCTAATCCACACCCGGAAGGGGAGAAGGACGAAGGAAGACCGAGGGCAAATGGAGATCAGGAAGGAGCGGTAACTACACAGCCCGGAATATCTGTAGAAGGTGGAAACTCTCCTACGGGGGTAGGACTTTCTTCACAACAATCGGAGGTACGAACTTTTTCACTTGATTTATTTCAAAGTAAACCCCCTGAAGTTACACTGGACTGCCTTTGGAATTTAATTGTAGATTTGGGCAAAGCTATGATACCACAGATACAAACCCTTAAACAAGATGTTGCTGAAGTTCAAGATAAGGTAAAAGGATTAAAGGCACAGGTGGAAAATCAAGCAAAGGAAATAAAACAGACTCAAGAAACTCAAAACGTAATGTTAAGAGATTTGGCTAATTTGAGAAGGAAGGCGGAAATTATGGAAAATTTTACCAGAAATAATAACTTGCGTTTTATAAACTTTCCATATATGTCAAGTATAGCGTCGAAAGAAATGCTAAATCTGTATTTAAAGCAAATTCTTCAGATAAATGAACAAAATATGCCTCCTTTTACACAAGTATTTTATATTCCTTCTTTGAAATTACAGCAGCAAGAGAGTCAACCCCTAGATGTTTCTGCTCTTTTGGAAAGCTCAGATACAGAGCTAGTGCTACCAGCTACACTGGTGGCAACTGTAGCTCTATTACCAGACAAACAATAGATACTGAGGCTTTTCTATAAAAATCGAGTCAAAATATTTAAGGGGCTAAAAATCAATATATTCCCGGATGTATCAAGGGAAACACAGCTGCGCCAGAGAAAATTCTTACAAAAGAAGCAAGAAGTGATTAACCTGGGAGCTACTTTTTTCCTTAAATTTCCCTGCAAGTGTCAAATTTCATACGGTAATGAGAAATTTACCTTTTTTGATCCATCCCAATTGGAGTTGTTTATAACATCTAGGAAGACAGATGGAGCAGTGGCCCCACCTGTTGTTAATGTTTGATATAAATGTTTAAGAGTCCAGAATTCATCTGGCCTACAAGTTGTACTGTAATATTTCCTTAACTTTTTCACTTCAACAATGTTTGTAAATTTTTGAACTCCTCATAGTGGACTTATATCGGACTGGAAGAAATATTGTTTTAAAAATGATATTTTTCTTTTAAAAAATTTTCTCTCTGTTTATCCGATTTTTCCTGTTGCAAGATATTAAGCTTGTAAAATGTTAAAACTTAATAAATAAAAATTGAAAAAAAAAGACAGCTTAAATATATAGAGGGTCATTTGCTTATAGTTAGCACGTATTAATTCCATTGTTGTGCGATATTATATAGGCCCATAAAATGGGTTTTACGTCAAACAATGCATCATAATGGCTTTAGTGCACAGCTAAAGTATCCCGAAATAATCCCAATATCTTCCGGTAAAATCAAAATATATCCTCAGGTTATCATCCCCAAACTAATGGTCAGACAGAAAGGGTCACCCAGATCTTAAAGTCCTTCCTGCGTAGCTACCTATCTACCCAGCAAGATGACTGGTCACAGTTGCTTCCCTGGGGAGAATTCTGCTACATCCATGTGAGTGAGTCCTCTGGAATATCCCCCTTCAAGACTGTGTTTGGATGACACCCGAGAATACCCCTGCTGGTACCCCAAACTTCTATCATGCCAGCCGCTAAGGCCTCTATTAAGTTCCTTTGTAACCTCAGGAAAACTGCACGAGAACTCTTGCTCCAAGCCACCGAGAGGTACAAAAGGCAAGCAGGTAAGAAGAGATGCAGCTCCTTAGTTCTGCCATGGGGTTCTAGTCTGGTTATCTACTTAGAATGTGCGTCTGAAGATTCTGTCCACCAAATGCACCCACCTCAATTCATTGGAGCATATCTAGTTGTCCAGCTGAAGTTACGCGCCAATCTGCGTATTTATGACACCTTTCACTTGTCTCTGCTTAAACCCTGGATATTGAGATGCAAAAAAAAAAAAAGAACCTCACCAGTGCCAGCCTCAATTGCCGTGGACCTGGATTTGAAATATGAAGTCCAGAGCATCCTGGATTCCCGGCGAATATAGGGCAGGCTCCAGTACCTCATTGCCTGGAAAGGTTACGGACCTGAAGAGAGCTCTTGAGAACCAGTAAGTCAAGTCTGTTTTCCATTGCTCCTCAGACAGTTCCATCACCGGTTCCTTCATAAACCTGAACATAGGCGCCCGGTATAAGAGGCTTGGGGAGGCTAAGCCTCCCTAGCCGATCTCTCTCTCTCATCCACCCGGTCCCACGCCCCCGATTCACTGTTTATCGGTCGCAATCTCCCTACCTACAGTCCCTATAATTAGCATCGCATCTCTATCCCTCTCACTCCCTCCAATGTGCTTTAGATTGCCCATCGCTGCCGGTAGCGGCACACTAACCTTATTACAGCTTGCTTCGGGGCTTCTCAGCCTGACGGAACGACGTGCCCCGCCTCCTCTGACCAGCCTTCCTTATGATATATCCAGCCCTCGCGGAAGCAGGAAGGCTGGTCAGAGGAGGCGGGGCACGTCGTTCCGTCAGGCTGAGAAGCCCTGAAGCAAGCTGTAATAAGGTTAGTGTGCCGCTACCGGCAGTGATGGGCAATCTAAAGCACATTGGAGGGAGTGAGAGGGATAGGGATGCGATGCTAATTATAGGGACTGCAGGGAGGGAGATTGCGACCTTGGAGTGGAGACGAATGAGGGGCGGAAGTGGCTGCCCTGCCAGGAGCACATCCTTGCTAAACCCCGCCCCTTTAGCCTCCCCAAACAGTTGGGCCACTGACTGCCTATGAACCTAAACCCGGTCTGTGCCGAGAAGGGCCTTTGGGGAGGAGGCACTGTCCTGGTCTGGGCCATGCTCCACACCCCGACTCACATGCGGGTCCCAGCGGGGATTGGAGAGGGGGCTCCATGACCTCCATAGAGGACTCCTGAGCTGGTCCCTCATCATAGCAGACTGCTGGCACCATTGCCTCCAGTGCCTCAGTGTGCTCATCTGTTCACATCTTGTGCTGGTGGGCACCAACTTCCTTAGGTGCCCGGGCCAGTAGATCTTTTAAAGGGCCCGCAGCAGGAAGGACTTGGGATGCTGCCTGTCAATGTCATCCAATACTTTAGGGGCCTGGAGATCTCATAATGTTGCCTTCACAACAGGTTGTCTTGCCTGCATTGGTGCTCCTGCATGTTCTTGACTCCACCCCTGCCTCAGCATGTATCTGTCTTCAGCTCTGCTGCACTGTGTTCCAGTTCCCAGCCTTATCCCTGTTTGTCCTGCCTGTCCTAGCCATTTGGTTTGGCACTTCCAGGTCCTGATCCGTCAGGCCTTACCTCAATGGATATTTTCAGAGCCATCCCCAAGGGCTGTTTTCAGAGCCACCTCCAGGTCCTGATCTGTCTTCACTCCCAGGTCCTGCTCCTGATGAGCCTATCACCCAGGGTTACTCCCTAGTTAGCCCCGTTCTCCTAGGGTGTCTCACCTGCCACCAGTCGGGGACACTTGGCATCCGAGTTGGGTTCCGGTGTTCCTCGACTGTGGTCCAAGGGCTCAGCAACCTAGAATTGTGACACATACGACCTGCCAGAATGAAGAAGATAGTTCTGTTTGAGAAGGTGCTTAACACAGACTGTACTATTTCAAAACAAGAAATCTGAGAAAGGGAACCTGCTGGGCTAGCTGGATTTGACGTAGGTACAGAATAACATAAATCCTCATGATCAATCAAAACAAGCAAAAAGACAGTGAAGGTGTATTGTCATCCAAGACTCGACACACGTCATGTTTCGGTCTATTGGGCCTGTATTAGGAGCCTTTAATGGAATTTGTCCAGTGTTTATCTGTACAACATAAAAAAACATTGTGTGAGGTAATACTCCGGTGGCAGTGCCGCTTTATACCATGTGTAGTTTAAATATCGGTCCAACAGCAAGGTTGGCCAAACACCTTCTCTATAGTCTGTGATGACATCAGGCACTGAAGTCAAAATAAACTAGCTGGATTTGAAACATAACGTCTAAATAATTTTTCACACATAATACAAATTTCAGTGACATCTTGAGGCAAAAATAAGGCCACTTTTACTTTTCTGTATTATTAATGAACACACTATTCAGGGCTCACAATGTAGAGATGTTTTCAATTTAAAAACAACAAATCTAGCAATATATAAAACATTTTTTTTTTTTCATGGACAGATGGACAGGTCTTGGAATACAAGTGTAATCATAGTCTGGTATTACACTTTCATCGGGATCAATAAGACTGTCTCTACTGATAGAATTATTAAGGACTGATGCTGAGGATGTTACTTTGGCAGGGTAATTGCTTGATACAGTTAAGATGGGAACAGTTCCAGAGGCAGTCAATTACCTCAGAGAATATCTTGTAGATTATTCTGCACAATCGTTTTTCTATGAGCTGCAATCAACTGCCTAGCCAAGATGCTGAATTTTGCCAAAAAAAATAACTCCAAATGATCTTGGCTTACTTTAAAAGCATACAGGAATTTCATTTGTTATTCAGGTTTACCAATCAGCAGCCATAGAGCATCAGCAAACTGTCAATGCAAATTATTAACCCCTGAAATCCAGTTTTACAAACTGAGTCTAATATAGACTTGCCGTGCCTGGAATAGACTCCCTGAGCCAGTACGTCAGGCTCGGTCTCTGGCTGTCTTCAAGTCTAGGCTTAAAGCCCACCTCTTTGCTACTGCTTTCGACTCCTAACCATGACTCTCTTACTCAACACCCTCACTTATCACCCCTACCACTGCAATTTCCCCACCCCTAGCTGTCTGTTCGTCTGTCCAATTTAGATTGTAAGCTCTGTTGAGCAGGGACTGTCTTTTCATGTTAATTTGTACAGCGCTGTGTAAGTCTAGTAGCGCTATAGAAATGTTTAATAGTAGTAGTAGACTCTTTCAAAAAGGTTATATAACTCGGTGCAGTTTGGAAAATGGACTTTCTATCAGCTATGTTTGCTGCTTGCAGTAGAACCTTGTAACCTTGACAGTTCAAAATTCATGATGTCAGCACATCAAAAAGGCAATTAAAAATGTGAATAAAGTGAAAGTCACTTTGCACCCAACAAAATTCAATAGCTTCTTATTATTACAAAACTGAAGAGAAGAAGCAACGGATTCACTGAGAAGTTGTGCTGCTAATCTGGCATTCATTTTGTTTTGGACCACAACATATGACGAGCTGTCAGTTTATTACCTAAGTGTAACCCCATCATTTTCTTGCAATTTGTGAAGCGTTTCAGTGTATTCCCACTTTACTAATTCTCCCTCACCATCAACTAATGACTTCTTGTCTCATAGTGTATTTACAGTGGTGGAAATAAGTATTTGATCCCTTGCTGATTTTGTAAGTTTGCCCACTGACAAAGACATGAGCAGCCCATAATTGAAGGGTAGGTTATTAGTAACAGTGAGAGATAGCACATCACAAATTAAATCTGGAAAATCACATTGTGGAAAGTATATGAATTTATTTGCATTCTGCAGAGGGAAATAAGTATTTAATCCCTCTGGCAAACAAGACCTAATACTTGGTGGCAAAACCCTTGTTGGCAAGCACAGCGGTCAGACGTCTTCTGTAGTTGATGATGAGGTTTGCACACATGTCAGGAGGAATTTTGGTCCACTCCTCTTTGCAGATCATCTCTAAATCATTAAGAGTTCTGGGCTGTCGCTTGGCAACTCGCAGCTTCAGCTCCCTCCATAAGTTTTCAATGGGATTAAGGTCTGGTGACTGGCTAGGCCACTCCATGACCCTAATGTGCTTCTTCCTGAGCCACTCCTTTGTTGCCTTGGCTGTATGTTTTGGGTCATTGTCGTGCTGGAAGACCCAGCCACGACCCATTTTAAGGCCCTGGCGGAGGGAAGGAGGTTGTCACTCAGAATTGTACGGTACATGGCCCCATCCATTCTCCCATTGATGCGGTGAAGTAGTCCTGTGCCCTTAGCAGAGAAACACCCCCAAAACATAACATTTCCACCTCCATGCTTGACAGTGGGGACGGTGTTCTTTGGGTCATAGGCAGCATTTCTCTTCCTCCAAACACGGCGAGTTGAGTTCATGCCAAAGAGCTCAATTTTTGTCTCATCTGACCACAGCACCTTCTCCCAATCACTCTCGGCATCATCCAGGTGTTCACTGGCAAACTTCAGACGGGCCGTCACATGTGCCTTCCGGAGCAGGGGGACCTTGCGGGCACTGCAGGATTGCAATCCGTTATGTCGTAATGTGTTACCAATGGTTTTTGTGGTGACAGTGGTCCCAGCTGCCTTGAGATCATTGACAAGTTCCCCCCTTGTAGTTGTAGGCTGATTTCTAACCTTCCTCATGATCAAGGATACCCCACGAGGTGAGATTTTGCGTGGAGCCCCAGATCTTTGTTGATTGACAGTCATTTTGTACTTCTTCCATTTTCTTACTATGGCACCAACAGTTGTCTCCTTCTCGCCCAGCGTCTTACTGATGGTTTTGTAGCCCATTCCAGCCTTGTGCAGGTGTATGATCTTGTCCCTGACATCCTTAGACAGCTCCTTGCTCTTGGCCATTTTGTAGAGGTTAGAGTCTGACTGATTCACTGAGTCTGTGGACAGGTGTCTTTCATACAGGTGACCATTGCCGACAGCTGTCTGTCATGCAGGTAACGAGTTGATTTGGAGCATCTACCTGGTCTGTAGGGGCCAGATCTCTTACTGGTTGGTGGGGGATCAAATACTTATTTCCCTCTGCAGAATGCAAATAAATTCATATACTTTCCACAATGTGATTTTCCGGATTTAATTTGTGATGTGCTATCTCTCACTGTTACCAATAACCTACCCTTCAATTATGGGCTGCTCATGTCTTTGTCAGTGGGCAAACTTACAAAATCAGCAAGGGATCAAATACTTATTTCCACCACTATATATAACAAGCTTGAGCATATGACAGGGATCCAAAAATATAAAAAACATTCTCACCTGTTAAAGGGTGCTTAAAATATGGCTTATAATCAGAACTTCCTATATCTAAACAGGCTCCTAGCAAATTTGAAGCAGCACCATCAAAAATTAAAGACACAACAGATAACACCTGTGGTATGCAACTTCTGCAAACATTTGTTCATCAAATTTGCCCGCTCTGTTTCACCAAGGCCACCTATCAGGAAATAACCTACTGGAAGCTTCAATATATGTTTATTGTAACAATCATGAATGTCAAAGCTTCCTTAGTCAGTAGTGTGGTAACATTGTCCAGTTCTGTCTCAAAATCAATATGGCCAATATGTTTCTCACTATCCCATTCCACTTGTCTGATGGCAGTTTTGTCCATCAAACTCTCACAGACAAGTTGTCTTCTAGAGCTTGATATGGCATCTCTGACCTTCAGTGCTGAAAAGGCTTGTTCGGTAAATCCTGGTTTTCCATCTATAATTTGTTTCCACTTCTCAATAGACCTTGGATGTGGCAGATGTCAAACATTTTGCGAACATAACAATAGGCATGTGGAGAGTAAAAATGCAGGGTCAAGGCAAAACATTGCAACTTCTGGGGAGTAGGAGGCAGGAAGTGCCTGGCCTGATTTCTGGGCAATCTTTCTTTTAAGCAAATTTCCAATGCCACCACCACATTTTTCAAGGATTTGCAGACTATCACTGGAGAGCATATTATGCTTCCTAAGGTCAATTATGACTGCACTCAAGTTAGCTGATTTCTTCTGTAACCAGTATTTGGGACTCTGTATACTAAGGTGCGCTAGCGTTTTTAGTGCACACTAAAAATTAGCACCCGCTAATGATAGAGACACCCATGGGTGTCTCTAGCGTTAGTGTGCGCTAATTTTTAGTGTGAATTAAAAATGCTAGTGCCTGTAGCATGGCTTAGTAAATGGGGCTCTTGGCTTGTAGCAGTAATTTAATTTTCTTACATGATGATGAAAGTTTACTTTGTGCATGTTTAAGTTTCCATTTTAGAGCTTGGTTTCCTGGTGTATCTGTGTTATTTAACGGATCTGTTTCTGTAGCGGTAGGTTCAGGAAGTGGCAAATGTATTTCATTATCAGGATTTGGAATGGGTGGTGTATTTGATCAGTGCTTTGGAGGTTTTCGGGTCTTTTTGACTGTTTGATGATAAGATGGAAAAGCATCAAATATGCTTGGCACAGCACCTTCTTGCAAACGGAAAGCTGACATGCTGGTTCTGTCGATGCCTTCTTCCACGAAGTGCTTTGAGCACAGAACTTTATACTTTGAGGGAACAAAATATTCATGTCAAACTGCAGTAATCCAATGCTGTCAAAGAATGGGGTCTGATGGAAATTTAAGCAAAGAACATGTGACAATTACCAAATTGTGAACTGATATTGTATGAATGGGTTAGCCTAACAACCATCAGAGGCAGACAAACATATATATTGTGCATATTCTGAAATCTCACTGGTTTTACGGTACTTGGGGGCCTAGTTAGGAACTGTTGGGCTGGCATGTTTCTAAATATAACTGATTCTGGACAGAACTGCATGAAGGTAGCTCTTCCCTCATTATTCATTAAATAGTAGTAATAAAAATATCAAGTGAATTTTTATAATATACCACACTGTATTCCACAAAACAAAAGGAGCATGTTCCCACATACCATCTTTCATTTTGATCTAGGCATAGAGAAGAAAGATTTTTAATGCTCCCAGGTTTCAACCTAATTAAGGTTTAAACAACCGTTGTAGTTAAAAATAAAAACTGTGAATGTTGAACACATGTCTGTTTCGGTGACCCTTTTCTAGGTGAAAAACATCGCAGTACACATCATAACCAGCCCCTCAAAATGACTGATTATGATTTAGAACTAAATACTACTCTAACCGATAAAAAGTTATTCTGTTCTGATAGGTCCTCTGTGTACATCCATATGCTGCATGTTTCTAACTATAACTGAGATAAAATAACAATGAACAACAACGTGGATACAGTGGCTGATAGTTTCTTTTGTTCTAACCAATATGGTGGCTGCGGGGGGGGGGGGGGGGGGAGGGGGGGTAGAGAGGTCAGCTTCACCCTTTTGACATGTCGGCTCCTGTCATAAAACTTCCTTACTCACAACAATAGAAATCTGAGTTTCCAGGTTCATTTTGAGGCTGAATGTTCGAGTGACAGCCATGCTAGTGTTGGTAGCTAGTGCTTCCTTCTAATATGCTGCAGGGCTAACTCCCTCCATCCCATGCCACATATGTTCTCCTTTATACTTTGGCAACTTCTGCCTGACATCATAAGGAGGTAGAAGTGAGACACGGTGAAGTTTGCCAGCTGCCTGTAAATGTATAGGATGTATGAAGACATAGATAAGTCATAGATAAGTCTGTTTAACTATTTTTATGGGCAATCTATAAATTTATGGGTTGTTTGCAACCCTGAAGGGAAAGGGAGGGGTATTTATTTTTGATGATCTGGTAAGCTCATCTACCCGAAAGAGAGCATACAGAGATGGAAGACGATATAAACTGATGTCTTACAAGCTGTCACATTTTGTGGCTAGCAAGTGGAATATCCTGTGCAGTGTGGGCAGAGATAACTGCAAATACTGGGTGCACTAATTGGTCTTTTTCTGCTGTTTACTGTGCACTCAAATAATTTTTTTTTTTGGCATGGAATGCCGTAGAACCATAATTAAGGAGGTGCATCCAGGACATTGCCTGCATGCAGAAGCATAGGGACTGACACTGTCTTGCTCCTGTTCCTGGGATAATGTTGTGCTGTGTAAAAACTTTTCCCGATTGGACAACAGCGCTGCACAATGGCTCTTTGAATCTACATGAAGATAAGTGTACTTCGAGTGACATTTTAAATGATACTTAGAATTTGCGAAGATTTTGGACATTAATAAATATTAGTAAAGAGTATTGAACTCTGGCTTTTGGGAGGTTTTTCTGACCGATGATTACTTTTTCAACTGAGAGCTGTAATGACAATTGATTTTTTTAAGTTAACAGCTGCAGTTTGACACAAACCTGTACATGGTACAAAGTTAAACACAAAACGTATGCCCTATTGCAACTGAATAACTGCAAGCAGCAGGTTTGTAATCCTACTAGGCTAACAACTTCAGGATAAAAGGATACAAAGATGAATGAAATGCATGAGTACATAAATAACTTGATTTTCAGAATAAACTCTTCAATAAAACATTGTGCAAAGGTCAAAACAGCATAAATGTTGATTTTCAGAATAAAGTTATTTATCTACTCGTGTTTATTCATTTTGAGGTTGTTAATCTAATGAGATTCCATACCAACTGCTCACTATTACTTCACAAAGTTAAATGCATCATTTTGCAATTTCTAATGCATAGGTACTATTCAAAATAAGACGACCATGAATATGGCAGGTACAAAGGTTTGGACACCCTTTCAGTCAGTGCATTCTAACACTTCTTTTGCCGAAATAACAGCTTATAAGTGTTTTCTGTGGTTAGCTAAGTCTTTCTATTCTTGTTTTGGGAGTTTTCCCCAATGTTACTTGCAGAACTGTTCTTGAGCTCCTTATGTGCACTACATGTTTGAAATCTCCATGTAGATTTTCAATAATAGTCAAACCTGGGGATTGTGAAGGCCATTGTAAGTACTTCATAGTTGATTTTGAGGTATGTTTCACAACATTGTTTTGCTGAAATATCCAACCTCTCAGTTTTGTTTTGTTTTTCACAGACTGGGGGACTTTACCTTGTAGAATGTGTTCAGATTTAGTTGAATTAATTTATTCTTCTGCCTGTACAGTATTTCCTGTGTCGTCAGCTACCACACAGAACCAAACCATTATAGATTGAGCCTCATACCCATTGCTTAACAATTGACAAGGTGTTTTCTTTAAATGTTCACCCTGTTTCTACAAATGTATCTTGCATGGTTGTAGCTGAACAGTTCAATTTTCATTTTGTCTGTCCAAAGCACTTTGTTCCAAACACTCTCAGGCTTATTAAGGTTTTCTGTTACATATCTTTAGAACAACTGTTGTGGTAAAAGTTTCCTTTTGGCAACTCTCATGGAGATCACTGTTATATAACAAATGCTGTACTGTGAATCTGTGGACAATTACTTCAGTGTCAACTAAACTTCTAGCAGGTCATTTGCCATGATTTGTGCTTGTGGGCTTGCTTTTTTTTTTTTGCCAGTCTGACCAGTTTTTTTGGCAGTTCCATCAAGAATTTTATGGTCTTGACATCATTCCTTGTAATGCCCATTTATCAACAGTATTTCTAACAGATGAAATTGCTAGCTAGAAGAATCTGGAGATTTATTAGAGCATTTTCCAGCTTTGCAAGCATGAATTTTCGGTGATGTGGTACCTTTTAAATCTTTCAGTGCTGGGCCAGCAGTGAGCAGTTACTCAAACTGGCTGATCATGCTGGCCCTGACGCAACTTCCTGTTTGCGGGACCAGGAAGTTGTGTCAGAGAGAATAAGTTGCTGCTTGCTGCCAACCCATTACTGAAGGATTTAAAAGAGCCCATGGTTATTTATTTATTTTATTTAGATTTTGCTCGCACCTTTTTCAGTAGTAGCTCAAGGTGAGTTACATTCAGGTACACTGGATATTTCTCTGTCCCAGGAGGGCTCACAATCTAAGTTTGTACCTGAGGCAATGGAGGGTTAAGTGACTTGCCCAAGATCACAAGGATCAGCAGCGGGATTTGAACCAGCCACCTCTGGATTGCAAAACTGGTGCTCTAACCACTATGCCACGTTGATCACTAGAACAACAGTTACAACCTAAGATTAGTAAATAGACCTCAATGAAAATTTTCTGTAGTATTTCATATTTGCCACAGATTTTATCATTTTGACATTTTTTTTCTATGAGAGCTACTGTTTTAGTAAGAGCTTTCTACTGAGAACTTAACGGCTTCATCTCATGTCTTGAGCAGTGCTCCACAGTGCACTGGATTCTCTTTGTAGCACTACTGGAGAATTAATAATAAAATCTTTGGGGCTGATATTCATAGTGCAGGAGGGGCCCAGCTAACTCCTGCAGTCGGCGGTCATCTCGGATATTCAATGTTGGGCCATTTCCAGTGACCGGCATTGAATATCCAGTTTATTTTTAGCTGGCTTAAACTTAACTGGCTAAGTTGATATTCAAAGATAGCCAGTTAACGTTAAACCGGCTAAAAATAAACCAGTTATTTAAGCGACCAATGTGGCCTTACAATATCTGGTTATGAATTGAATATCGGAGATAGCTGGCTATATTGTACGATATAGCTGGTTATCTCCTTGGCGCTAACTGGGAATATTCAGCAGGGGATAACCATGTGTCCCCCGCTGAATATCACTGGCTAGCCAGTTAGTACCATTTAACGGCAAGGTGCCATTCCTGACTAGTTAAATGGTTTGAATTTTGGGGGGTTTGTCTTTGTGGTATCCACCAGGTCAAAAATATATATGAGATCAATGGTTAAGATGAGAATACCTAGAATAAAAAGTAGTATTTAGTTAGCAAACAATTTCAAGTGTCATTTGAAACAGGAAATTGATACATATATTATTAAAGGAAACACATTTAAAAACCTATACATTCACTAATGCACATAGGCAAATTTCATCATATTGCTTTCTTTTATAGCTCATTAAATATCACAAGAGGAATCCAATAGTAAAATCAATGGCAGTAGAGCACTTTTATTTTTTGTTTCGGGAGAGGGTGGCAAACCATCCCTCTGCTTTTGCCCCCACCCTGGCCTATCCCACCTCATCTGACTGCTGATGCTGCATTGGGTATAGCTTGCTTGGTCAGACTATGGCCATATGGCCCCACCTGTTCTGCCTACGAGCCTAATAAATAACAATCACCATTTAATAAAGTCAAACTCCATGTCCCCAGTACTATGTGGGTCTTTTACTAAGCTGCCAGTAGCGTTTTTAGTTTGCAGTAGAAATCAGCTGGCGGTAAACACCAAGATGCCCATTATATTCCTATGGGTGTCTCGGCGTTTACCGCCAGCTGATTTCTACCATGATCTACAAACGTTACCATGGCTTAGTAAAAGACCCCTTATGTTATTAATCTGAACGCAAGCTTAAGCATCCACACTTCGTCCTTCCAAAAGTTCTGGAGAATCTTAACCATCAAGAACTCGGTCTTTTTTCTGAGATAATACTTAAGACATTATACAGAGCTGATGGATAAATTTTACCGTCTCGTTGCTAAGGCTAAGATATTTATAGTAAGGGAGAATGCAAGAAAGTTATGGTTTATTAAAACGCGATGAATCACCTTTCCCCGTTAAGATAAGGCGATATGCAAATAAAATCAATAAAACGAAGAAGTCAGAAAAGAATTCCACTAAATTAAATAGGAAAGAGTACTCATGCTACACATTCTGGGATATATAAGGCTCTCTCCAAACCTTAATTACATAAGCAGAGCTCTGAATTGATATGTTCTACTTCATAGTATTTCGGATGCAGAGAATTTTGAGAAAGACCTAAACTTACATTGGAATGTCAAGGTTAACTTGCAATAACATCCTCCGGCATAATATTTTTAACCTGGACAGCTGCTTAAATGCCAATTGTTATTTTTAATACTGATTTTGAAGACAAAAACAGAAGGGAAAAAATCCTGCAATAGAATGGAAATAACAAGCAGTGTACAACATAATTCTATGTACAGTGGCAATCTTCTCCTTTCTGTGAGAGAGGCAGCAATTATGGCTTTGTAACTAAGTATTATAGTTTACACTGCTGCTTTTTGTTGGGCTTTTAAGCTAAGAATGACAAACAAGGACAGTGAGGTCACTTTGTACCAGCAGCTTGCAAAAAGCCATTTTCCCTTCTGATTGAAGGATTTGCTGCATGGCTGACTGCTTCGTGGCATAAATGACGGTCTAGCTGATCTGAAGTGTTATAATACATTACACAGTGCATTGCATTTAGGTGACAAATAAGAAAGAATCTGATTTTCTTTAAAGGTGAAGCTGACTGCAATGGCATTTGAAATGAATCTTAACATGACTGGTGGAAAATTCTGCAAATCAACTTTTTGCTTGCTGAGTCTGAAATCTTCTAAAACTTCAATGGTGGCTGTTGTATTATTCTCAGATGTTGGTTCATTTGACTGCATGCTCCTATTTCTGTAATATTTATTATTAGACTTGTTCAGTGAATTTTTATTTAAAATCTTTGAAACTTGTGGTGTTGGGTTGTGAGTTTTATTTTGAGTTGTTATAAAATTAAATTTAATACAAGGTCTTATAGCCTGTCACTTTCAGTTAAAATAGCTATAACCTGCTCTGTACAGTTATCAGTCTCCTTGCCAGTGGCATAGCCATGGGTAGGCCCAGGCCCAGCCAGCAGTGGCACAGCTGGCTGGTGAAGATCCCCAAGCCCCACCAGCTGAAGACTCTTGGCATTCTGGTACCTTTTAAATCCTTCAATGCTGGGCTGGCAGTGAGCTGTGACTCATACTGGCTGATTGTGCCGGATCTGATGCAACTTCCTGTTTGCGGGACCTGGAAGTTGTGTCTGAGGGAATAAGTTGCTGCTTGCTGCCAGCCCAGTACTGAAGAATTTAACAGGTAACTGGGGGTGGGGTGGGGGGTGTGAGGTTTAGCGATGTGAGATCACCTGTGGCAGGACTCCCATTCCTACCCATGTGGGGCTGAAGCACACCCAAAATTGGGTGTCTAGCTATGCCCCTGCTCTTTACAACCCATCCCATTTAAAACAGTTTATACAATTCTTAAAATTGGGTACCATAATATTTTTTAAAAATCCAAGTTTTCAACTACTTTCTAAAATTCTCTAAAGCTTGTCAATTCTTCAAGTTGACAGGAAGCTTATTCCAAAACCCGGGAAATGCTCCCAAAAAGTATGCACACGCATTCTTACAATCCTGATTCCTTAACTGATGGTAGTTCTAAATTCCCATACATCATTAGAGCACAATCTGTCCCTGCAACGTAAATTTTTAAATGACTCCTTAAATAGGCTAGGCCTATTCCATGAATAACTTTAATATGATCTAGTCTGTGTAATATTCCACAACCTTTTACAAGTAATCATAAGGGTAGTGATGATTTGAATTATGTTATTTATTTATTTATTTATTTATTTATTTATTTATTTATTTTTACAACGTCTTTTGGAACAACCAGATATACAGTTTTACAGTGATTAAGGTGTCCTTATACAATTGTCTGAACTACTGGGTGGAAATCCTAAGCTTGAAGGTTGGTTCCCAGTTGTAGGGCTACCTTTAATTTTATCAAAGCCTTTCATGTCACTTGTTCAACTTGAGTGTCTAATATGAGTGAAGATGAGAGAAATAGCCCTAAGATTTTCACCTCTGATTTCACCATAATGTCATGGTTTAAACAAATTATTTTTGTCCTCTCCTTCAGCATCAAAGAAAAACCCACCCTTAAAATTTCTGATTTTGCAATATTCAATTTCAAGGAGTTATGTTATCTATCACTTGATAATTATCATAAAGTTCTTTCACTTTTTTCATTTCATTTATGTGCTTAGAAAAGGGCATAAAACGAACATCATCTGGATATAGAAATAAGCAGTCTCCAAATGGCCTACTTGTGCCACTTTAACTAATACTGGTGAAAGGGGGACCGTTGAGGTAACATCTGGGTTTCCCTTGTTTCTGTCCAAAATGTAAAGGTTCTGTCTTTCAGAAATGAAACAAATCATTCTAAAGCTGTACCTCCTACTCATGTTCATGTGGAGGAGTGGCCTAGTGGTTAGGGTGGTGGACTTTGGTCCTGGGGAACTGAGTTCGATTCCAGGCACAGGCAGCTCCTTGTGACTCTGGGCAAGTCACTTAACCCTCCATTGCCCGCCGCATTGAGCCTGCCATGAGTGGGAAAGTGCGGGGTACAAATGTAAAAAAAATAAAATAAATAAAAATGCTGTGAGTTGTCCAACTAGCGCAGACCAAGGGTCCAACTAGCACAGTATCCTCTTTCCAACAGTGGCCAATCCAGGTCACAAGTACCTGGCAGTCCCAAAAAGTAGCAAGATCCCATGCTGCTTTCTCCAGGTCTACTTTTATAACGGCTTAAGGCCTTTTTCTGCAGGAACTTGTCCAAACATTTTTTTAATCCATCTCCGTTAACTACTTATACCACTTGCTCCACCAATGAGCTCCAGAGCTTAGCTATATATATTAAGTGAAAAATGTTCTCCTATTTTGTGAATGTGCTATTGTGTAACTTCACAGGGTGTCCCCTATTCTTTGTACCTTTTGAAAGTAATAATAATCTACTGGTTCCATACCATTAAATATTTTATAGACCTCTATCGTATCTTTCCTCAGCTCTCTCTTCTCCAAGCCCTAACCCAGGCCTCAACAGACTTATACATAGGATCTTGGATCTGGGCTTGGAAGGACTAGAATTATTTATGCACATTTATAAATTGCACATTCATAATGTGCTCAATATGATATACAGGACCCTACATATTTATTACAGTAGTGGGGAAGGAGTGGCTAAGAAGCTACTGCTCTACCCATCACCCACCCACTCATAGTGTATCTGGCAAAGGAGAGAGGCTTTAGGCTGTGGTTGCTGAGCAGTGTTGCCAGGTGGGCGGTTTTCCGCGACCCGCCACGGGAAATTTTTGCCCGCGGCGGGTTGCGGTTTTATGGGCTTGTTTTGGGGTCTTTCAGCGGTTTTTTTAGTGGTTTTTCGGGCCGCGGGGGCGGGGCTAGTGGCGTTTTGGGCGGGGTTAGTGACGTTCTGGGTGGGGCCAATGACGGGGAGGCGGGGCCGTGATGGAAGAGGCGGGGCCGATGACAGCAGGGGCGGGGTTGATGACGGCGGGGGTGGGGTATCAGGGGCGGGGTTTGACTTTGGGCAGGTTTTGGGCTGGATTTGGGCTGATTTGGGTGGGGAAAAAATTTTCCACCTGGCAACCCTGTTGCTGAGGCAATGGGAGATAGGCTAAAGCTGTAGCTGCTAAGGGTGGGCAAGTGGTACACCCATCCACCTACCCCCAAAAATCCTTAGCCTCTCTCCATTGTCCACCTACTCCCAGTAGTTGCATGTTTTAACTCCTCCCCATTGCTCATTCACCCATTTCCAGCAGCTGCAGCCTAAAGCCTCTCTTTATCACCTACCCTGGCACCCCAGCAGCAGCAGCAGCAGCAGCAGCCTTGGTGTCATATCTCCACCCCCTTAGCAGTAGCCTTTCTCAATCCCTCCCCTGCAGCAGGAGTGTCACAGTCTCTCTCCTACCTCCCACCCAGAGTAGTCTCTCTCAACTCTTTTCTTCCCCTCCCCTCCCCCTCCAAAAAAGAAGCAAACTTTAGAATTTTAAATTGATTCTACTCACAGGACTGCTGGAAAATCTCCTCTCAGTAACAATGCTCCTTATGAGACACTTATGCTTCAGATCTTCTCCTGATTCACAAGGCTGCAATGGAGCTGCCTTTCCAGGGTGGGTACCCCTCGTGCAACACACACACACTCACCTCTCTCTCTCCCCCCCCTCCCCACCCCCCAGTTCTATCTTCATGCCTGCTCTTGAAACATAAAATATCCCTCATGGCTCTCTCTTCAACCCCCATCCTCCAGCACACACCCTCATAGCTCTCTCTCAATCGCCACTCTCAAACCTATCCACAGCATATTCTTCTGTAGCAGACCCCCGCCCCCTCCAGAGCTGTCTCCCAACAGCTATACCCCATAAGAAACTCTCTATACACTCAGTGGAGTGATGGAGACACTATAATATTCTTTGATGTATTCTCTTTTTCTTACCTAATAATTTCCAACGGTCTGTGGTTTTTTTTTTTTTGGGGGGGGGGGGGGTTCCACTCTGCATACTGAACAGAAGATATCAGAGTATCATCCATGACACATGGATCCTTTTCCTCAATGATGCTTAATGTAGAGCCTAGTGTTATGTACCGTATTTTTCAGACTATAAGACGCACTTTTTTCCCCCAAAATTTGGGAGGAAAATGGGGGGTGCGTCTTATAGTCCGAAGGTAGAGATTTGGCTGGCTGGCTGGCTGGCCGGCTGGCAGGCCGCCCGCCCTCCCTCCCTCCGAGTTCGGGATCGCCCTCCCCCCGGCCCTGTCACCACTTCTCCCTACTCACGCGATCTTCCCTGGTGGTCTAGTGACGTCGTGGCAGGAAAGAGCCCCCTCTTTCCTGTCCAGCGTGCTGCTCTCCATCCTCCTGTATGCAGCCTGACGGTCTCAGCGAGATTCAAAATGGCCGCCAAGACTTCAATTCTCGGCGGCCATTTTGAATCTCGCCGAGACCATCAGGCAGCAATGCATACAGGAGGATGGAGAGCAGCGTGCTGGGCAGGAAAGAGGGGGCTCTTTCCTGCCCCGATGTCACTAGACCACCAGGGAAGATCGCGTGAGTAAGGGGAGAGGTGGTGACAGGGCCGGGGAGGGGGGAGGAGGTAACCCTGAGGGCGATCCCGAACTTGGAGGGAGGGATTCGGACAAGACGCACCGGAGCACCTAGGTTTTAGAGGAGGGAAAAAGCAAAATTTTTTTTCCTATTTCCCTCCTCTAAAACCTAGGTGCGTCTTATGGTCCGGTGCGTCTTATAGTCCGAAAAATACGGTATCTATAATTTGGGCTATTCTTCCCAATGTGCATCACTTTCCACTTGTCCATGTTAAATTTCATCTGTTTGGATGCTCACTTTCTCCAGTCTTTCAACATTATAGTATGATTTAGTGTATTAAAGGCTGCTATTAAGTCCAGCAGAACTAGCAGTCCTGCCTGAGCCACCATGATCTAAACATCTATGCATTTCCTCCAGTAAGGCCACTGACACTGTCTCTGTACTATATGCAGGATGGAAACTGGATTGTCCCTGGACTTTCTCCAAAACATTTCTCGTAATTCAGTGGTTAAACACATTTTGTTTGTTTGGTGTGGCTGTGTAGAGATTTGTGTTTATTTGGTATTCACTGATTAATGGAATATTTTATTAATTTATACATCACCTGGAACCTGCTTCTTTAGGTAATATACAAGTATGTATAAAATAAATGAAGGAATCAGTTCCCTTTCCTACCTGCTCCCACATGTCCAACATCTCTCCCTTTTACCTTGTCAACTCTTCTGCACCTGCCCTGCCTCCCCCAGATCCAACTTTAAATGAGCAGTACAGTGGCACGTCTTTGAACATAACACATGCTAATGGCTGGGTCCTGCCCCAATGGAAGCAAGCTTCCTATTGGATGGGGTGGTATGCTGCAGCTTTTACGAGCACAAGTGATCAAAAGCCTACCACTATATTGCTGCTCTGCTGCTGTCTTGCTGCTGACTTGCTGGTACAATGTCTTGCAACCATCCCCTGTCCCCAAAACTTGCTGCCCTGGGAGGATGCCTAATCTATCTAGTGGTAGGGCTGGCACTGCTTTTGAGTGAGATTCATTCATCTTATGGTATATGCAGTGCTTTTTTTGTGCCGGTACGGTGTACCGGCACCTTTTTTGTGAGGTCAAGTGGTGTGCTAGAGCTCCCTCCAGCCCCCCCCCCCCCAGCGATTCTCCTCGCTCCCCTGCCCCACCTCCTCCAGCCACCCAGGTTGTCCAGTGGATTCTTCGGGGCAAGCAGGAAAGATCCCCAGTCTTTCCTGCCCGCGCTGGCTATCCCACAGCGCTACTGCATCGCTCTTTAAAAATGGCTGCCGAGACGTCCAGGTGCAGCCTCGCGAGACTTCTGCATGACAGAGTGCTTTCAAAAATGGCACCTGAACACAGAATGACAACATAATCGTTCTTATAGACAATGTGCTTACGTCAGCAGGAGAAGGGGTCATTCAGTTTTTCAATGAATCCTATATAATAATTTGCACCTCCAACATTCTACGTCTGGATGCCTGGGTTCGTATCATCCATTCCCACTCATTGCCCCGCCCTTGCGTCAAAACGTAATGACGTCAGAGGGTGGAACAATGAGGGGGAAGGGAACGCTGGAGGCGAGATGATGTCAGGAGGACAGAATCGCGGGACATTGAGGGGAGGGAGGGAAGGGGAAGGCAGGGCAGAGGAGAATTGATGGACATGGATGGGATGGAAGGACAAACTCATAGGCACCCCATATAAGAGGCTTGGGGAGGCTAAGCCTCCCTAGCCCAACTGTGACCTTCCCCTGGCTGTGGCCCCCCCAAACACAGGGCTGCCTGGCGCAGCAGCGCTGCAGCCAGGCAGCTCTCGAATGGTCCCTCCGCTCCTTCCCACCCTCAGCTCCCCGATCGACAGCCCTCCTCTCTGTTCCTCCCCCCCCTTGTGCGTGTTTAACTCTTTTACTTTCAGGCGCAGCGACGGCAGTGAAGAGGGCAACACAGCGGGCTCGCCTCCAGCTCTCCCTTCCCTCACACAGTGTCCCGCCTTCTGCGATGATGCATTGCCTATTTCCGCGAGGGTGGGACACTGTGAGAAAAGGGAGAAGCTGTGTTGTCCTCTTCACTGCCATCGCTGCGCCTGAAAGTAAAAGGTTTAAACGCGCGTGGGGGGTAAGGAATGGAGAGGAGGGCTGTCAGGGAGCTGAGGGAGGGCAGGGAGAATCGCTGGACATGGATGGAAAGGCAGGGGGAGAGAAGAGATGGCTGGAATTGGAGAGGAGGGGAAGGGGAAAAGAGATCGCTGGACAGGAGAGGAGGGCAGGGGAGAGAGGAGAGTTGCTGGACATGGATGGATGTAGGAAAGGGCAGGGGAGAGAGGAGAATTGCTGAACATGAATGGATGGAGGGGAGGGGAGGGAAGTCAGGAAGGAGATGCTCATGGATAGAGAGGAGGGAAGAGAGGAGAAATGCTGGATATGGATGGAGGCGAGGGGAAGAGAGGAGAAATGCTGGACATGGATGGAGTCTGCATACTCTTTATCTTTTAAAAAATACTATAAATAAAAATCACAAAAAAAGATTAAAACAAACAAAAATAATAAAACAATCCATATCTCATACCCCTGGAGCATATTACTCATTATACACCCTTCCGAATTACTTATGACAGAATATTATGTCTCCTAACGGTTCCTTAAAAACATAATCGCCATTACATGATAACCTTGCTAGCGCCCGTTTCATTTGTGTGAGGAACAAGCCTTTTTTTTACTAGTGTTTTAATAAAAAGTTGGCCATTGAATATTAGTGTTTAAGCCACTAGGTTTGATTGTGTTCAACTGGTGAATCTACTAGTAATAATTTCAACTCACAATCTACTCCAAGTACTGAACACTTAACTTGTTCAATTATAAAACACTTAGGGGGGGGGGGTCTTTTACTAAGCCACAGTAGCATTTTTAGCTCATGTAGAAAACAGCTGGCAGTAAATGCCGAGACACCCATTATATTCCTATGGGCCTCTCGGTGTTTACCACCAGCTGATTTTTACCATGAGCTAAAAGCACTAGTGTGACTTTGTAAAAGGCCCCCTTAAAATGATCAAAAGCATGTTGAAGCATTTTGCAATGAGACATCAAAGATGCCCCTAATTTTTCATTACTCACACTGGATCTGTGCTCATTAACTCTGACATACAAACTATGTATTGTCTTACCCATGTATGATTTCTGACATGGGCAAATCAAAACGTTCATTGCAAAATTAGGTTTATAATTAGTGGCACATTTAAGTAAATAGTTCCTGCCAGTGACTGAATTTTTGAACTTGGTCACTTCTAACATCACAGTGATATGCTTTGATGTCCCCATGCATACCTCCTACCCACCCCCATCCTCCCACCCTGTCAGACTGTCATAGTAATGCTTGAATGTTTTCACTTATATACACTGTCAGCTAGCACATTTGTTTATTTCCGATCTGATGAAGAAGGGCAACCTTCGAAAGCTAATCAAGAAATGTATTAAGTTATGTCCAATAAAAAAGGTGTCATCTTATTTTCTTTTCCATGTTTTATTTTGTATAATTTCTATTGATAACATCACAGTGCAAATTTTGTAATTACGCCCTCTGCAACATCTGTGTCCAAACTAATGGCACGAATTAACAACCTGATCTACTCGTAATGTAACGGAACTCAAGATCTCTTTAAGGTTATGTGTCCTGGAAAGAGCAATTTGAATCTGATGATCTTTAAACACCGGATGTGTTCTCATTATGTCCCAGTTCCTTTTCAAGATATTTGCCGCCACTTCCCCCCTGTCGACAACCGTAATACACGTTTGTACATCTTTCTCACACTCTCTTCGTCTAGAAGACTGCAAAAGCAAAGTTCAGTCACGATATTTAAATGTCAAAATATATAAATGGTTAAAAAGAGTGCATGATTTGAGTGAAAATGTTTACATTTTGCACACAATAGGAGGTTTTTTTTTAGAACCTATGGATATAAAGGGACCTTAAATGTGGACTTTTTCAGCTATTTAAGTCTATGCGCTTGGCCATATGAGGTCCTTTCCCCCTATTTTTACATCAAATTCTATTCAATAAATCTGTTTATTCCATATATTTAGTTTAGTAGATATACTTCTTTAGTATTGTAGTGTAATTTTTTTCCATCTTGTTTATTGCACTAATATATTTGCACACAGATTAGTACAATATGCACCTGTTTTACAGTGAACACATTTGTAGCTCAGATTTTCTATCTCATTTAGTTGGATTGGTCTTGAAGAAGAATGGATTTTTTGCAATGCATTTCATTGACACATCATAAGAATTACGTATAAGCAGTAAGGTTTATGATCTTTCAAAACCAAATAGGAGATTTTTTTCAGCTCCCTGTGCTGACTTTTCCATGTAAAATAGTCAGTAGGAACTGAGAGTCCATCCTGAATGAATTATGTTGCCTATTTTAATTCTAATACATCTTAAAATTGTAAAGTGCAAATGCAATCTTTCATTGCATCTGGGACCGAACAGATTAATTCAACAGCACAGTCTGCTCTAGTTAGTACTTGTGATTTATGCAACAGTTTTCCATAACTTTACATGAAATATCGGCTTTGACCAGGGAAAAGTTAAAAATCTATATACCATGATAGGAAAGGAACTGCCATGTCAGTTTAGTGTGTTTGTCTGTTCTAATGGTGAACCTAGACTTTTTGTATAGATCAGATCTTCAGGTACTTCCTTCTATCTTGCTAACATAATTGAGGCATATATTAGAAGAGTAGATATTAGTGTGGTTTCTTTTTTGAAAGAATAGTGTTTGGGAGAGCTGCTGAATTTATTACAAAAAATACAGATGAGTAAAGGTTTCTCCAGTGGCTGTTACAGCTGCTGATTTGGAATACTGTTGTGCAGCACACAGACAGAGATATCACACAGGCACTGAAGGAGGGAGAAGTTGGCCTTGCAGAGCAGAGAGCCAAAGGGAGCCAGAATTAGAAAACCAAAAAAACTTCATGACTTATTACGAGGGAAACAATGGCACAGAGATAACATGGATAGATCTATAGAAAGATGCAGAGTCACAACATGCCTACATACCATGGTATATAGATTGTGTACTGCCTGATAGGGTTTATGTTTTAAAAACAAGTTACCCTGTTACCTCTACCTCTTTTGTGAAAGCTATTTTATTTTCTATTTTGCTACCATTTTGTTCGCTTTTCCTTATGAATTTGCTTCAGAAACTTGTCACCTGTGTGCAGGAAACCCTAAACTTGAAATCTTCCTCTTTTTGTTTTTCTTCTAGGGGCATTTGTTGTATGCTGGACCCCCGGAATGGTAGTTCTGCTACTCGATGGTCTGAACTGCACCCAGTGCAGGGTTCAACATGTAAAAAGATGGTTCCTTTTGTTGGCTTTGCTGAACTCCGTTGTGAATCCAATCATATACTCTTACAAGGATGAGGAGATGTGGAGGACCTTGAAAAGAATGATCTGCTGTTTCTTCTATGATGCTAGTGACCGACGGCCCTCGAGGGTCCATTCAGCAATAATGAGTACCAGAAGTAATGACACCACCAGCCAGTATATGGATGACAGCATTAACCATGGGACTTTAAATGAGAAAGGAAAGTTCTGAATGATGAAGGAATGTCTTTTTCAATACAGCTGCAAGACAGTTCATAGCAGATTGGCATTTATAAACAGCCTATGTGAAGAACATCTTTTCATCTTCAGAGCAATTGAATTCTTCAAAACATACTGTAATATGATAGTTGGAAATTTTTAATAAGGAAAATCCTATACCAAATGACATTGATATAATGGAATACTCTTAAACAATTGACTGCTACCAATTTTATGGAACATTCTTAAACAATGGACTGCTACAAACTTTACATTTGCACTGAAGTTATGCATTTATAGGTTTCTTTATGCAGAAAGTATTTGTGTATTTAATATTCATGTTGACAACAAAAATCAGAATGGTTTGCTGGTCAGATCTCATAAGCTTGCATCTCCCATGCATCTTAAACTTCCCCGGGTGTGCTGCTTGCATGCAATTAACTTGATTCATACATTTTTATCCATCAGTGCATCAGTCTTGGATGTAGGCTTTACCTGCCAAACTATTAATAATAATAATAATAATAATATTAATAAGCATGGCCTGTCAGAGTGGCTCATTTGACTTTGTCCAGCACACACAACCCCACCATGTGGCCACTCATTTGCAGGATTAAAAAAAAAAAAACTTAAGTTTGACTGAGTTATTATTTCAGAACAAGAAACGCTGAATGCTTATTTTATATTTTTTTTAATATACAGTTTGCAAATTTTAAATAGAACATAGAAAAGTATATATATCTAAAGGCAGAGTTCCATATATGTAATGACCATAGTGATCTTCTAATATTATTGCACAGTCATCTGTTCCAAGGATAAGATATTGGCTAACACCTGCTATGTACATTCTTCAAGATTAACAGTACTGGCGGAGCATGTTTGTCCCTGAATAATTAGAAGATGACCATCAAATTATATGTGTACAGTTCACAACTGTCTTGACTACCAAAGTTCGGTGCATACACATTTTAACAAGCCAACCATAACTGTCCCGTTGAAAGATGAACTACCACGTTGTAAAGGCATAACACATTGCATTGTACTTGATCTTTGGAATAGAGAGGTCTGATTTGATGAGAAATTTTGTCCCATTTTGTGCCCGTGAGAAAGAAATCTTTTAGAATTCTGCCCCAAGGTGTGGCAGTCAAATAAAAAAAAAAAAGTATTTAAACCTTTGTCATTAGGATCTCCTATATTATTGGTTCTCAATCCATTCCTCTAGAATAGCCTGACCAATTGGAATTTAAGAAGATCCACAATGAATATACATAAAAGATATTTGCATACATTGGAGACAGTGAGTTCAAATATAATATACAAGGAGGCATATTTTCAAAGCACTTAGCCTTCCAAAGTTCCATAGGTTTCTATGGAACTTTGGAAGGCTAAGTGCTTAGGTCTGCATATCCTGAAAAATAGAAGACTGGACAGCAGTCTCCAAGGAATAGGCTGAGGATCACTGTTCCCATACAACAATTTCCTGCTATGCATAAAATGGCAGCACCTTATGGCATCTGCCTTTGATATATAGAAGTTTATTCAAGTTTAAATATTGCTGATGGCTAGTGTGTAATCTTTTGATGATACACTGTCTTCCCATGTGTCTGTTATACGGCAAGGCACCTACTCCGTTTTGAAAGCTTACTTGTATACTTGGCACCAGAAACGAAATAACAGTCAATTTCCCCCAGAATTGGCTGCATGCATGTTATAAAAGTATTAAATGGTAAAGTGTGTCGGTTTGTGATAGCATGAAATGCACTTTGTAATTTCATAGAAGTAGTATTGTGTATAAAAATCTCATTTTAAATCAACTCATGCACCAAGTACGCATTTGCATATAATCTAATGAAGATGTTTGTGTGCTGTATAAAACACAAAATGTTAAAATGTGTGTTGAACAGACCAAAAGTTGTTACAGATATTTTAAGTTAGCAACAAAGTAAACGCGGAAGGTCAGCAGGTGAGTCCTGCATTGATCCTATTGTCAATGGTTTCTGGTATCTGTGCTGTCTCCTCCTTTCCACTGCCTTGGGAATAGTGTGGAGACGTCCTTTTCTATTCTTCAGATAGTCTGCTGTTTGATATGATTTGACTGGAAAGATTGGATGTGGCATACTGTGGGATTTTGGAATCTCTTTCAACTATATTAGCATTACAGAAGATTCTGGTTTCTTGTAAACATGGTGTCATGAAACGCCTAGCCACCCGCCTGGGATTACCCTGCGTCCACTTAGAGGGTCTATCCCCAGCACAGCTCAGGTCCACCTGCACCTGCTGCTCATGCTCTATACTAGCACCCTTCTCCCACTGACTGGGTCACAACCGCCTCTGGGCAAGTCTCTTGTTCTCAAATTATCCCCAGTGATTTCTAGGTTACTGGAGCCACACTCCCAGTGGTCCCACAGTTCCCAGAAAACAATCACAAGCCCAACACACAAACCACCAGGATTCTTTATAAGTCCAGACAAACAGGGCGAAAAACAATTATGTTTATTCTCTTAAAAAATATTGAACAGTGGAACAAAATAGTGGAGTTGGCAAACAATAACAGGTAACTGAAATATGGATCAATTATAACACTAACTAAACACTTGCATACTTCCTAGAAAGTACCTGGGGAGATCAGGACATATATCTGTTCACAGAGCTTCAGCAAAGAGATCTCTCTCTCCTTCTCCCGGGCTGAAATTGAAGTAACAGCCAGCATCTGCTGGGTAATTTCAAACTCCAGGCCAATCAGAGCCCAGAACAGTCAAGTTTCAAATAAAAACTGGTTACATCACTGCAAGGCACTTCCTCTTATCAATGTGCTAGCTAAGAAAGAGGAGTCAAGTCCTCTGGAAACAGCTTTAAGCATAAACATGCACCATCTGCTGGCCAAACTAGAGAAATACTCTTCAAAATTAATTTAGGCAGGAAAATATCCAATACATTTTACAGGCTTAAAACACACTGTTTCTTCATACATAGGAATATCCTTCTGTAAATTGAATGCCATTTTATTAAAATCTGTCCCTGGGGGTTTGTCTCAGTGAAGTAAGTGCAAGTAATTTCATGTAAGATTGACAGATACATCATAACAACTATAGGACTCTTCCAGCTTCAGGTGCTTATGAGTGTGCCTTACATTAAGTAGTGCTGAAAACCATTTTAATTTCACAGGAAGTTCTTTTAGCTTCTTTTAAACTATTTTCTTCATTTTATCATTGTTGCCCTTTTGAAAATTAAATGCTGCTACAGTAGATTTCCTTAGTGACTTCACTCCAGATATCAGCTCAGATTTTATCATGTTATGAACACTGTTTCCCAGCAGACCAAACACATTACCTCTCATTCTATGCCCTGCATTCTACTAAGGACTAGATCTAAATAGTTACTTCTCTTGTTGGTTCCTGTACCAGTTGCTCCAAGAAGCAGTCCTTTATTAGATCTAGGAATTTTACCTCCCTAGTGCTCCCTGATGTAACATTTATCCAGTCAGTATTAGGGTAATTGAAATCACCCATTATTATACTGTTGCCCAATTTGCCAACTTTCCTAATTTTGTAAACATTTCTTCCTCTGTCTGTCCTGTACTGGCAGACAGTAGTGCAGCCCTATCATAATGATGTCATGCTGCTGTTTCATGTAGAATGCTTATTTTATTTGACTCAATTCTCTCTTTACCATGTAGCACAACCCCTGCCCCCTCCAATTCGATCCACTCTATCATTGCGATATAATTTGTACCCTGAGTGCCCCATTGATTGTCCTCCTTTCACCAGATCTCTGAGATGCCTATTATCTCCCATATTATTTTTTAGACTTGTAACATTTGTATGTAGACATTTCAAATTGTCTTTTTTCCTAGCATCCACAAGCTGCTTTGAAGTTGATGGGGATAATTTGCATCCTTTACTCTGTTCTCACATTAAACACTCCTGGCTTTCTTTCACCATTATTGAAATCTCTCTAGTGGGATTCCTTAAAGATCCTGTTTCAATAGTATCTTTCAAGTATACTCCACACCAAACCATGTGCTCCTGGGTGACTGCCAGTTTCCCCCCTCATTTTACTTTAAAAGCTGTTCTATCTCCTTTTTAAATGTTAGTGCCAGCAGCCTGATTGCATCCCAGTTAAGGTGGAGTCCGTCCTTTCAGAACAGGCCCATGTATTTCCATAAGTAAAAACAGTTTTATGTGGAGAAATTGCCTTTATAAAATTGTTCAAATTATATTCAGATAAACCTATGTGGTTATAGCATGCATGCAAAGAAGTTAATCTGATCTAAAGAAAGGAATTCCTAGGGGCAGTGCTGGGAAGAGGTTTAATATGCACATTTCCTAAGGAAAGCTGGGAAAGATATGTGTACAAATATCAGGTGTAAATGTGTATGGGTGTTTTCCATGGAGTAAATTTCAAAGTAGCAATGTAGTATCAAGAGAACTCTACAAATGGTGCTGAAAAATCAGCGCTTGAAAAACTGATGCTAAATCCCAAAGAGAAAGCCAGATGTCTTCCACAAACAATCCAATGAATCGACCGCAAGGGTGGAAGGAAAAAAAATGTATGAAGACACTACAAAATGCTGAAAACGTGGTTTGCAAGTTCCAGGCACGTAGACTCTACACTGTCTGTTTTTTGGCTAATCGAGCCTTCATCAGGAATCAACTGCTGAGTCTTGGCCAGATGTGTAAAGTCATTAAAATTGTCTATGAAAAGACATTCACAGGTATGTCACTGTTTGTTTCTAATCATTCTTACTTAACTGTTGAGCTCCCACGTTTACAGCAGCCTACACTATTATTACAGCTGCTGAGCTCCAATCTTCATTGTAGCCTGCTCTTGGGAAGGCTTTCCTCAGCCATCATCTACCATCTTTCACAACACAATTTCAAACCAGGCAGATGGTTGGTGATGCCAGCAAGCACCTCCCACAGTAAGCAGCCTGCTTCTGAGGCTCTACTTCCATCAGAACTGCTGAGCTCCCACTCTGTGTAAGCCTGCACATACTTTAGAATTGTTGAGCTCCCACTTTTACAGCAGCCTACACATTTCTTGGAACTGCCGAGCTCTCATTTGTCAGTAGCCTACACTCTTATTAGAGCTGCTGAGCAGGCGGTTTGTGATGCCAGCATGCACCTCCCACAATAGGCAGCCTGCTTCTGAGGCGTCGCACCAAAGGGGCACATCCCTTTGTGCATCCCTTCGTGCATCACTTCAAACTTTATTGAGGTGTGATCCCTCAGAAGAAGAAGATCCCATATTCTAGTACCTAATAAGGTCTCCTATCCTCTTTGAACTTGAATACAACTACTGAAGTGTTAGTCCATCCTACTCCTCCCTCTAAACATAATCAGTATGTGCAGTTCAGAACCCCAGTCTACCTAGGAGGCTATATCGGACCTTCCTTGATCACTGCATTGCAACAAACCAGTCAGAAGGTGCACCAAGCAGTTGATATTACTTCCCACTCTACTTTGAATCTGATTACAACTGCTGAGGCGCCCCTTCATGCGTGACTTCGATAGCATCTTTGGAAGGTCTCTGAACCAGGTTTCTTAGTCAATGCCTTTTGTGAGTAACTTCGATAGTAACTTGACAAATGCATTCCAATGACCTAAGAACTGACAGTCAACAATAGCAGAATATCAAAGTGCATCATTTCCCCCTACTTGGATTTGCACAGATGTCAGTGAGTTTACTATTTGTTAACTCATTTATCTATAATTAGTTTATCTTATACCTCTTTATGTCCTTATTATTCGACTCCTCACTCTAATTCAGGTCATTTTAATGCTGTAGTCTGACACAGACAGTATTTCTTACCATTCCATGTCTATTTTGGTTTGCAAGAATTGATAGATGCCTTCTAGCATCACTAGGAATCGCCACTCATTATTTTATAGACCTCTATAGGGATCTCCAAGCTGAAGAGCCCTAGCCGCTTCAGCTTTTCCTCATAGGGAAGTCGTCCCATCCCCTTTATCATTTTTGTCACCCTTCTCTGTACCTTTTCTAATTCCACTATATCTTTTTTGAGATGCGGTGACCAGAATTGAACACAATATTTGAGGTGCGGTCACACCATGGACCGATACAAAGGCATTATAACGTCCTCATTTTTGTTTTCCATTCCTTTCCTAATAATACCTAACATTCTATTTGCTTTCTTAGCCACTGCAGCACACTGAGCAGAGGGTTTCAACGTATCATCATCGATGACGCCTAGATCCCTTTCTTGGTCAGTGACTCCTAAAGTGGAATTTTGCGTTACTTAGCTATAATTTGTGTTCCTCTTTCCCACATGCATCACTGTGCACTTGCTCACATTAAGCATCATCTGCCATTTAGACGCCCAGTCTCCCAGTCTCGTAAGGTCCTCTTGTAATTTTTCACAATCCTCTTGCGATTTAACAACTTTGAGTAACTTTGTGTCGTCAGCAAATTTAATTACCTCACTTGTTACCATCTCTAGATCATTTACAAATATGTTAAAAAGCAGTGGTCCCAGCACAGACCCCGGGAAACCCCACTATCTACCCTTCTCCATTGAGAATACTGACCATTTAACCCTACTCTCTCTTTTCTATCTTTTAACCAATTTTTAATCCACAATAGGACACTACCTCCTATCCCATGACTCTCCAATATCTTCTGGAGTTTTTCAAGAGGTACTTTGTCAAATGCCTTTTGAAAATCTAGATACACAATATCAACCAGCTCACCTTTATCCACATGTTTGTTCACCCCTTCAAAGAAATGTAATAGATTGGTGAGGCAAGATTTCCCTTCACTAAACCCATGTTGGCTTTGTGCCATTAATCCATGCTTTTGAATATGCTCTGTAATTTTGTTCTTTATAATAGTCTCCACCATTTTGCACGGCACCGGCGTCAGGCTCACCGGTCTATAATTTTCCGGATCTCTTCTGGGACCTTTTCTAAATATTGGCGTTACATTGGCCACCCTCCAATCTTTCAGAACCAGCTCGATTTTAAAGATAAATTACATATTACTAACAATAGGTTCCACAAGTTCATTTTATCAATTCTGTCAGGACTCTAGGATGAATGCCATCTGGTCCAGGAGATTTGCTACTCTTCAATTTGTGAAATTACCCCATTACATCCTCCAGGTTTATAGAGATTTCATTCAGTTTCTTCGACTCATCAGCATTGAATACCATTTCTGGCACCGGTATCTCTCCCAAATCTTCCTTGGTGAAGACTGAAGCAAAGAATTCATTTAATCTCTCTGCTATGGCTTTGTCTTCCCTGATTGCCCCTTTTACCCCTTGGTCATCTAGAGGTTCTGATTCTTTTGCCGGCTTCTTGCTTTTAATATACCTAATATACACATGCCCTAATAACCTTATAAAATTCGCCCCCCAGCAACTCAAAACAGACCTCATGACGCACCTGAACTATATGCTACAAAATGGTCTCTTCCCAAAGGATAAAGGAAATATTCTACTTACCCCTATACCTAAAGACGCAAAGAAAAGTACAAGTGACTTAACCAACTATCGCCCAGTAGCATCTATCCCGCTGATAACCAAACTAATGAAAGGCATGGTGACGAAGCAGCTCACTACCTAAATAAATTCTCGATTCTTCACGATTCTCAATCAGGATTCTTGTCTAACCATAGCACCGAAACAGTACTAATCACTTTACTGACTAAATTTAAACACACAATCGAACTGGCAGCAACATACTTCTCTTACAATTTGACATGTCCAGTGCCTTTGACATGGTTAACCATGGAATATTACTAAACATCCTAGAATACTTTGGAATTGGAGGTAACGTTCTTAGCTGGTTTAGAGGATTCCTGACCACAAGATCATACCAAGTGGTAGCTAACTTGATTACATCAGCCCCTTGAATACCTGAATGTGGAGTTCCCCGAGGATCTCCCCTCTCGCCAACCCTTTTCAACCTAATGATGACACCTTTAGCCAAGTTACTATCCAATCAAAACCTCAATCCATACGCATATGACGTCACGATCTACATCCCATTCAAACATGATCTAACTGAAATCACCAATGATATAAACCAAAGCTTCCAAATCATGCATTCTTGGGCGGATGCATTTCAACTAAAACTTATGCAGAAAAAACACAATGTCTCATACTTACTTCACAACATTGATCCTGTCTTACCTACAGCCTTGAATAAACTAATTACCTGTCTAATGGGTTAAGCACAACAAACTTTGCCTGAACCCAAATAAAACTGAGCTTCTCTGGGTCCCTAATACTCTGGTCATGTACCTGACATCAAAATCTCTTTTGGGAAGTACAAATTCTCCCTCAAATCATAAGTCAGGAACCTTGGAATACAGATCAATTCAACACTTTGATCCCCAAATTCAAGCAACCTTCAAGAGCTGCTTCTACTGCTTACAACAACTATGCCGCCTCTCTCCTTACATCGAGAAGGGAAATGGGACTTGATATACCGCCTTTCTGAGGTTTTTTTTTTTTTTTTGCAACTACATTCAAAGCGTTTTACATATATTCAGGTACTTATTTTGTACCAGGGGCAATGGAGGGTTAAGTGATTTGCCCAGAGTCACAAGGAGCTGCAGAGGGAATTGAACTCAGTTCCCTAGGATCAAAGTCCACTGCACTAACCACTAGGCTACATTAAGACTGGATTACTGTAATGCACTCTACAATGGTCTTACTACAAAGGGTCTGCACCAGCTCCAATTGATACAGAATGCTACAGCAAGACTCATAGAAGGTTGCAAGTGACGTGACCACATCACACCATTTTTGCAAAATTTAAGTGACTACCAGTACAATATAGGGCTAAATTTAAAACTCTGTGTCTGAACTTCAAGACCCTTAAAGGAAATGGCCCCGCGTACTTAAAGAACAGGATGATCCACTACACACCTCCAAAGACACTATGGTCCTCCCAAGGGGAATCCCTAACCACACCCTCTCCAAAGGACATTATACGATGTGATACCCATAAGCAAACCTTCTCTGGAGTAGCCCTCACACTCTGGAATGCTCTCCTTGAAAGGCTCTGCTTAACACAAGACTATCTCTACTTCAGGAAGCAGGTGAAAGCTTGGCTCCTCAACCAGGCCTTTGATGGAAGAAGTAAGTAACCTGTTAGTCTCACACACACATATACAAGGAGTGACACGGGCTGCACATACTGCAGCAGTACATGTTTATCCACTCCTACCCCAGGTAAGGTAACATATAATCATGTCTCTGACCTCAAGTTCAACTTTCTTTAAATTAGTCGCCTTATTTTCTAACTCCTCTTACCTATTTATATGTTCCATCTTTGCTTATACCCTACGCTGTCTATTAAAATGTTCTATTACATAGTGTTGGTATTGTAAGTAGTATAGTATGCCATACTTCGTATTGTTATGTGAATATTTTTACTGCTGTAATTGTCTATTGCTTATGTTTGGATTGATTTATTCTTATTGTACACCGCCTTGAGCGAATTCTTTCAAAAAGGCAGTAAATAAATCCTAATAAATAAAATAAATACAACAAACACATACTCATCAAAGTCCCATTGTCAGTTACTGACATGCATTCCTACCTGCCCCTACCCATAGGTTATACTAGTGCTCACTCGGATGTCAACAAAAATGAAATCATCAAAGATTGGATAACTGAAGCTCAATTTGGTCTAGCCCTTAACTCTGAAACTTGGCTACATGCAAAAGATGATCCAGCAATCCTAGACATATGTCCACCTGGATACTCCATTCTTCATTTCCTCAGAGCCAAAAAGAGAGGATGTGGCTTATGTGTTATTTATAAATCATTCCTTCAGGTAAAAACTATGACTGAATTGCAATCTCCTAACCTAGAAATTGTTGACTGCTCTATAAAATATGATTCCCTATCCAAATCTATCTGCCTCCTAGTACTATATCGACCTCTCAATAGCTGGAACCTGGCCGAGGCCGAACTAACTGAATTTATATCTAACATATGTGTCATTGATGACAATATCATTTTGATTGGAGATATCAACTTACATCTTAAAAATCCTACTAATCTACATGCTAAACAATTCCTTGATTTCTTTAATGCCTGGCAATTCTCACTCTTCAATGGAATGCCCTTCCAGATCAAAGGACATCAGCTAGATTTATTAGAAACCTATTAACTTTCACATTTCTGAACCAAAGTGGTCCCTGATATCTTGGTCAGATCATAGCAGCCTTTCTTTCAGCTAAACTGGAAAGAATCCACCCATTCATCTAAACCTACTAACACATCACATACCTTCAAAACCAGAGGTAAAATTGGTCCCTCAAAATTTTGGTCAAATGAACAACTTGGTAACTTATTTACTCCAATCTTTCTACTAATTTCATCCAACAATGGAACAACACTTGCAAAACTGTTCTAGATGAACTTGCACCAATTACAAACAAATCCCAACCAAAAAAGAAGTTATCACCATGGTTTAATGAAGACCTACAAATAAAACGTAAATGTAGAAGACAAGAAAGAATTTGGATCAAAAACAAATCCAATAAACAATGGACTAATTGGAAAAAACTCCTTAAATCATATGAGCATGATTATCAAAGGAAAAACCACTTATTATTTAAAACTAATATGCAAAAAAAATAGTTAATCCACAAAACCTTTACACACTGGTAAATAAACTGTTGAGTACTCAACCTGTAACAACTACAAATGAACCCACTCCAACAGCGGATCAATTGGTGTCATATTTCGAGCAGAAACTAACTAAAATCAGACAAGAACTAAATAACTTCCTAATATCAATAGATCATTTTCTTAATCTTTATGATCCTTCACCACAATGCTCCCAAGCAGACAGAATCTGGTCAGCCTTTCACCCACTTACAACTGATCAAGTCAATACATTCTTCACAATTACGCTAAATTACAATGCCTACTTGATAACTGCCCTAGTTGCCTTTTCAAATCAAACCCTAATTTACTCATAAACTATTTGCAGTCAAACGTAACTTTAATGCTATCTCAGGGCCTATTCCCCCTTCAAAATGGCAACATTATTTACACTCCCATACTGAAGAATACCCAAACCAGCCTAAATGTAGTCTCTACCTACAGACCAGTAGCTTCAATCCCATTATCAGTAAAGGTAATGAAGGGGTTATGCTATCTGAGGGCCTATTCCCTCCTCAAAATGGCAACATTATTTTGACTCCCATACCAAAGAATACCTAAACCAGCCTAAATGCAGTCTCTAACTACAGACCAGTGACTTCAATCCCATTATTGGTAAAGGTAATGAAGGGGTTAGTCATGCACCAACTAGTAGATTATCTCCGACTTCACTTCATTTTACATAGCTCACAATCCGGTTTTAGACCTTCTCACAGTACTGAAACTGTTCTCACCACCCTCCTAGCTAAATTTAGATGAGAACTTAGCTTTGGTAATAAAATATTAATATTCCAATTTGATATGTCCAGTGTCTTTGACACTGTTGATCATAATATCCTTCTAAGCATCCTTGACCATTACTAAATTTGTGGAGCTGTGCTAAAATGGTTCACAGGCTTCCTAAGATCTAGATCATACCAAGTGGAACAATCGGGTATAATTTCATCAGCATGGTCCCCTGTTTGTGGTGTGCCCCAGGGCTCTCCATTGTCCCCCATCCTATTTAACATTTATGCAGACAATGTTACCATCTATATTCCATTCACTAAAGAAATAAATGAAATTACTCATATTATCAGATTAGGTATCTCTCTAATGGAATCTTGGGCATCCAATTTCAAATTAAAACTAAACACCGATAAAACTAAATTCTTTATAGTTACTAATCCTCATCACACTATAAATTTAAATCATTTACTATTGAGAATATTACATATCCCCTTGATTCAACTATGAAAATCTTAGGAGTACAATTGACCAATTCCTCACTCTAGATAACCAAATTTCCAAAGTGGTCTCAAGTATCTTTAATTCATTATGGAAACTGAGGAGACTAAGACCATTCTTCACAAAATCAGTCTTCCATACCCTAGTTCAATCCCTAGTCCTAATAAAATTTGATTACTGCAACTCTACTTACACAGGACCTAAAGGGGATCTCAAAAAAACTCAAAACACTGCCACACATCTCATATTCAGGCTACCATGCTTCACCAAAGCAACCCCTCTTCTGTATGATTTGAATTGGCTGCCAATAAAAGAATATCATACAAGCTATGTACCTTCATTCACAAAATTGTGTATGGTTCTGCCCCAATATATATGAACAACCTCATTGAATTACCCTCATGCAATTCTTCTAAATCATCTAGAGTATATCTTATTCTACATTCCTGAATTGTAAGAAAGTAACCTATAAAGCAATCCGTACTGATAACTTTTCATATCAAGGCACTAAAATTTGAAACGCCTTACCTAAAACCATCAAATGCACCAATGATTATTTGTTATTCTGAAGTCTATTGAAAACTTACTTCTTCAGTCTAGACTTTAAAGAAATAATCACTCTTCTCAAATAAACTCATGTCTATCCCAGTTAATCTTAGCCCTTTACTTTTTTTCTCCATATTTCAATTATCTAGTTTAAATCACTAAGGACCCCTTTTACCAAGCTGTGGCAAAAGGGAGCCTGTGCTGGTGTCAGTATGTGTTTTTGATGTGCGCCGAAGCCCCCTTTTACCTCAACTGGTAAAAAGCAGGTCTTTCTTTTTTTTTTTTAAATGGCCATGCGGCAAAAGAAGCACTTGCTGCGCACCATTGAGGTGGCAGTAAGGGCTCCAGTGCTAACCCGGCGATAACTGGGCAGCACATGGCACTGCCCGATTATCACCGGGTACACACTGGCACTACAACAATAAATATATTTTTGTAGCACCAGATATGATGGCATGCTTAGGGTGGGAAGTACTGCCAGGCTGCTGCAGTAGCCTGGCGGTACTTCCTTTTTAGCGCATGGTAAACCTGCGTTGGGCTTACCACCTCTTTGTAAAAGGGGCCCTAAGTATTTAATTACATCTGTTCCTAACTCAAGGTTTACTGGTCTAACATTATATGATTTATTTTAATCTCTGTTAATATATTTTGAACATGTTCATGCTTTTCTAATTGTTATGTAAGCCACATTGAACCTGAGTTCTACTCAGGCTAATGCAGTATATAAATGTCATAAATAATAATAATAATAATAACTCTGCCTGCTGAAGTTAACATTCATGTGAGATGAAGGGCCACTGGTGCACTTACCAAAAGAGAATGATTAGAAACAAACAGTGATATACCTGTTAATGTTTTTTCATAGACAATTTTAATGACTTTTTATACATCTGGTCAAGAATCAGCAGTTGACTCCTGATGAAGGCTCATTTAGCTGAAACACAGACTGTGTAGAGCCTACGTGTCTGGAACTTGCTTATTAAAACCACGTTTTCAGCATTTTGGAGTGTCTTGATACATATTCTTCCATCCTTGCAGTTGTTTCAAAAATGAATGCTAATTCTATAAAGGGTGTTCCAAGATGAGATCACTTGATAGAATAGCACTTAGAGCCAATTCTCATGCTTAAAGTTCAGCATGGGTATTTATGCCAGCTGAAACCTGGTGCAAATGCTGGCTCTCAACTCATGAAACACAATCAGTCCCAAGCATCTAATTCTCTCAATATCCTATATCAGCAGAGTGAGCATTAAAGCAAAATTATATCCATTAACTGTTTGGTCATGCTCCAAAATGTCTTCTTATAATAATATCAATATTTTTAAGAGGGATCATCAGAATTCACTGCATCTGTGCTGCTTAAAGAATTTTCGTATAACAGCAGAGTGCAAATCATCATCGATCCACGTTTTTTCTAAAACAAAATTTTTTTTAAAGGAAAACATATATTTTTCCACTTATTTCAAGAATACCCCTGGATTCTATATATATTTCAGCGCCATATATAGAATCCAAGGGTATGTGCATATGTTCCCTCAGAAAACTGGTGGAACGTATGCACATATTTGTCACACAAGTTAGGTTGTGTGCTGTAAAACGACCTTTGGTGCATTTGTCCAAAGAAAGTGGCAGAAGTGGGATTTGAACCTTGGTTTTCAGCCCTTTGCTCTAACCACCAGGTCTAAGAATAAGTTCAATAAGATGCATTCAAATCAAGAAACAAGCAAGTGAATAATCAGGGAAATTTAAGCATAGTACTGCAAATGGCTGAATTGGTTTAGAAAGTAAATCCAAAGAGAATCTATGCACCCTATAGAAAGAATAAGATACTGGTAGTAAAATGGGCAGGGAGCCCTATTTTTTGGGTTATACTGCTTTAATAAGTCTTAAATAGTTCAAACATAATCTGAAAACAGAAAGACAAATATCTAACCATTATCTTGTAAATGAAATGAAATACCTTTTGTTGCCCAGCTAATGCATAAATAGATAAATCCCAGCAGCCCTGAAGTTCCTGATAATGCTCTCTAATTATTCCCTGATTGCAAAAACATCACGCAAACCTCAGAGTCCAGCACTTATCTCTCTTAATTAGTGCGATTTAAAAGATGACCTGCTTTAAAGATTATTCCTAACAAAAAAACCTTTAGCTGAGGTGGAGCTTAGTTAATGGAAATAAAAGATCTGAAGAGATAAAACAGCAGAATAGGAGACGGCAAGTCTAAAAACAGAAAGAAATTGGTGTCCTTTGGTTCATTCATCACTTTTCAGCCTTGGCCGACTGAGGTTCTCCTGATGCCAGAGGCTGAGAACTAGAACACTGCTCCTCAAAAAGGCTGTAGAAGAGACCTCTCAGGTATAACGTCTCACAAATTTCATATACTGCGAACATCCTTTCCATAGACACCCCTAGAATGATATGGCATGCATTGCAGCACACACATAAGGCATACATTAACATGGCCATCATAAAGCACATACATATGTAAAGCAATGCAATATATATGTACAGGCAATAAATCTATTAACATATACATATGTATCATTAAATCATATTAATACTATATACACACTGTAGATCTTTACACATATATAGTATATAGACCAGTTCAAAACACTCAAATCATAGCTGCTATGATATACTGTGTGTGTATATATGATAATACAGTATGTAAAATATATGGGTATATATATAATACACACTGCATACTTCACACTCATACAGCAGTATGAAATAGTGCATGCATTGTGTGCAATATATGGAAAACCTCTGTAGCATTAGCTCACAACCCAGTATATCATGGCATATTTTCAAAGCACTTAGACTTACAAAGTTATGTGGAAGGGCATTTTTGATATGATGTCTAAGTCCGATTTTGGACGTTTTGCGCAAAACGTCCAAAATCCGAATAGGAAAGGTGGTCATTTTCTAAAAAGAAAAATGTGTATTTTTTTTTTTAAATACTGTTTCAAGCAAGGTTTTGTGCTTTGGATGTTTTATTTTTTGGTCCATTTAAAATTTTTTTAAAAAAACCTTGAATAAGTGCAAACATAGAGATTCATACCATTGAGATGTAGGAGGAGCCAGCATTTTTAGTAGACTGGTCCCCCAGACATCCCAGGAGAGCAATTGGGCACCATAGAGGGCACTTCTGTGCACTTCATGAAAATGCTTCCAGGTACACATCTCACCTTTGCTCCCATATCTTGTTCCCTGAGCCCTCAAAACCCACTCCCTCCCCCCCCCCCCCCATTGTGCACCACTACAATAGCCCTTATGGGTGAAGGGGGCATCTATATGCGGATACAGTAGGTTTTTGGTGATTTTGGAAGCGGTCACACTTTCCACCACAAGTGTGACCGGTAGAGGGAGATAGGAACCTGAGTCACCCACTCCATAGGGCACTGCAACAGCCACTAAACTACTGCGTGCTGCTTTAATAGACTTTACTTTAACACCTGAGGCTGTCAAAGAGACTGGTAAGTTATATTTTTATTCACATTTTTTGGGATTGGGAGGGGGTCAGTGACCACTGGGAGGAGGATGGGGGGATCACCCCTAATTCCCGACAGTGGTCATCTGGTTAATTAGGGCACCTTTTTGTGCCTTATTCATTTTAAAAATAGGTCTACCTCAAAATGTCTTGGCTTCAGGCCTGGGCAGTTTTGTTTTGTTCCATTATGGCTGAAAAATGTTCCAAGTTGTAGGAATGCCCAAATCCCGTCCTTAACATGTCCCCAACACGTCCCCTTGAGATGTGGATGCACTACAGAAGAACAGCATAGAAAAAGCCTGAAAAATAGGTTTTGAAAATACTGATTTGGATGTTTTTGCGAGAAAAACGTCCAAATGCTGCTTTATGCCACATTTTAATGTTTTTTTTTCTTTTGAAAATGAGCCTCATAGTAACCTATGGAACTTTGTAAGTCTAAGTGCTTTGAAAATGAGCCACGCAGTATATCATAGCATCTGTAATTGCTTACATGGACTTCTGTGGACCCTCTGGGGTTCAGCTTATTTTTTTTCCACAGTTGAAACACCTCCTAGTGCTGGGAAGGAAGCAGCGAGTAGAGAACAGAGCTTGGAGCCAGCAAGAGAGCACCAGTTTTGTTACCTGAGTACAGAGTGAATCACTTCACGGGGAAGAAAGTATTGGATACCTGTATGCAGTAGAGAAAGAGTGGATTAGATCCTGGAGTCATCTATTCTTATGTCTTTCTCTCATCTCTCTTATCTCCAAATGTTATACCTCAGATTTATCACCTTGGTTCTTTTATCCTTGGTAAGTAAAATTCTCTAAAGTAAAAATGTCCATTTCAAGAAAACATTTTGGCTACCCACAAAATTGTGTTTTTGAACCCTTCATTCTGACATCTGCAGCCAAACTTCTTTCCAGAGCAGATTGCTTAAATAGCATGGTGGGGGGCAGCCAAAAAGAGAAACATTTTGTGGGCAAATTTATAAAGCGCTGTCCATGTGTAAAACATGTTTTAAACACAGTTTGTAAATATTATAGGCGGTATTGTGGGGTACCTCAGGGATCGACACTTGGACCAATCCTTTTTAATATTTATCTTGCCCCCTTGGCCCTCCTCATACATTCATTAGATTTTATCTTTTTTTATTTAAGCATATGACATTCAGTTACTTCATGCTGTAAACTCTACCTGTCTTTCTTTTATCTCTGTCTCTACTAGGCTTAACAGGATCACTGACTGACTGGCTGATAATGTACTAAAACTTAACCCTCTCAAATATAAACATATGCTCTTCTCAGATTCTTACTTTCCACCTTTAACTACTGTGCCTTCTGTCCATGGGAGTCCCATTCAGTCAAGGGACATTTTGAAAATCTTAGGGGTAACTTTTGACAGTAACTTTTTTTTTCACTTGCCACATTTCAAACCTAGTGAAGGTAATCAATAGAAATCAAACAAATAAAACATGGAAAAGAAAATAAGATGATACCTTTTTTATTGGACATAACTTACATTTCTTGATGAGCTTTCGAAGGTTGCCCTTCTTCGTCAGATCGGAAATCAATTCCGATCTGACGAAGAAGGGCAACCTTTGAAAGCTAATCAAGAAATGTATTAAGTTATGTCCAATAAAAAGGTATCATCTTATTTTCTTTTCCATGTTTTATTTTGTTTGATTTCTATTGATTACTTTTAAAAGTGGATTAACACAGCTACCACACCTCTAAACCTAGTGAAGAAATCTTTCTTTACTCTGTCAGTTAAGGGCAATCCGTTCATTCATCAATAATAAAGCCTTATATCCCCTGCTGCAATTCCTAGTTATTACACATTTGGATTAGTGCAGCTCATTGTTCCAGGGTGTGCCACAATCACGACTTCACATATTACAACTGGTTCAAAATACCACTGTCAAGCTGCTTTTTGGTGGTAAGAAGATTGACAGGGTATCCCTCCCCTTCCTGTCTAAGGAGCACTGACTCTTGATTGTATACCACAAACTGGGTCTATTACTCAGAACTATCTCCTTTTTCTCTATAACTCTGTAATTCCTTACATGCTATTCGTAAAAACAACTCTGGGTTGTTCCAATCCTGAATGCAGATTTGTTTGGATTCCACTTGTGACTCTTGTTTTTCGGTTATTGCCTCAGTAGTTTGGAATAGTCTTCCATTATACATTCTCTCAGAGAAATAATTAAATAAATTTGTATCCACCCTTAAAACTTTCTAGTTCGCTTGGGCCTTCCCCCAGGATTAACTCGTGACTATACCCTACGCTTTATTGCAGACTGTGGCTGGTTTCAGCAGCTATGTCTTTGTATATGTGATACTCAGGTCTCACCTTGCCTTATGTGTGTCCCTTATATGTTTAAGTTAACTATTTTTTGTGTGTCTTGGCAATTACTATTTTATATTATTGAACTAATATACTGCCTCCTTTTTTTTCTTTTTTCCCTTTGTGCTGTTCTCTCTTGTTTATATTTTATGTCTGTTTTTCTCCTCTCTTTGTCTCCCTTCTTTCCCCTTGATTTTTATTGTAAACTGCTTAGATTTTTTTTAAATGAATTTGTGGTATATCAAATAAAGTTAGCTACGAGATGAGTAACCGTTTCCAGCTCTTTCTTACAGAATCTACAAATGTTGGTTGTAACAGTATTTTCTATGCTTGCTGTGAACCATCTCTTCTGTAACCCACTGCCTTGGGCTGCAAGTATCAATCTCTCATCCATGGGTTTCAGCTCTCCTCTCTTTAACCATTCATGTATCTGGGCTTAATTCACGTACGGTTCCTGGAGTAACACTTTATATTTCCCACTCTGCATTTGCCATTTGTTTTAACTTGTTTGCTCAGTGGCGTTCCTAGGGGGGGGGGGGGCGGTCCGCCCCGGGTGCACGCCGCTGGGGGGGTGCCGTGTGTGCCTGTCCTCCGTTCGTTCCATGCTTCTTCTCTGCCTCGGAACAGGAACCTGTTCCAGGGCAGAGAAGAAGCATGGAACGAAAGGAGGACAGGCGCGCGTGGCACCCCCCCAGCGGCGTGCACCCAGGGGGGGTTCTTTCACGGGGGTCCTTTCACTGGGGGCGGTTGCGCTGCATCCGGGGGGGGGCGCTGCACCCGGGGGGCGGGGCGCATCGGCGATCCGCCCTGGGTGTCAGCCCCCCTAGGAACGCCACTGTGTTTGCTAATCTGCTTATTTAAAAAAGCTTTTTTTTTTCCTGTTTGGCATATTCTGTTGGTTCCATTCCTTTATAGGTGGATTGCTTGTTGAAATGCCTGTCCAAGCTTAATGATAGAACTAAATTCTGGTCACTTGCCCTGATTCTTCAACTCTTTCTGTGTGTTTGGATCCATTGATGCTCTAGGAATGTATAGGTGCCCTGTTATTAAATAATGCCCCAGATGGAGGAATGTTGTAGGAAAGAGTGAGGAATCCACTTCTACTGTATCTGAGGAAAAAATACTAGAAAATATATGATCCATATTGCACTCAGTTTCATACTTCATTCATTCTGTCTCAGAATGTCGACCAAATGGCACTAAGTTAAACTCCTTGAAATATTAACTTGTGTGATTCAGAGAAAGATATTGCTCGGTTACCAGAATAAGGCTTTGACCAGTCCTCTTTTGTATATTCCCATCCCATTGCATTGTGGTGTTTGTAGTTCTGCTTCTCTGGTTATGTTGGAATAAGTAACACAGCACTTTAAAATGTGTCCAGTGTAATTCATTCCTTGGCTGTTAAATGTTTACCTTCTTGCTTGAACAGTGTTGTTACAGTGAAGAGTAATAGTCTTATTTTGCCATAGCATTTCTCCTGGCCTGATACTTCAATATCAATATAATTTTTAAAGACTGCTGTTTCCCCAGCATAGGTTCAGCATGGTGTATAAATTAAAATTCAAAACTATAAAAAAAAAAGACAAAGAGGGGTATTTTCGTTATGACATCTAAATCCAACTTTGGACGTTTTGTTTAAAAGTAGCGCATGGCTATTTACTGCCTGAGATCTTACCACCACCCATTGACCTATTTATTATTTATCGATTTATTAGGATTTATTTACCACCTTTGGGCTCACGTGCTACTCGTGTGGTAATCGGGCAATGGGTGCCAATGTGGCTGTGCTGCGGATTACCATCAGGACCGCCTCCCCAAGGTAGAAAATAATTTTTCTACCATGGAAAATGGCGCCTGTGGTAGTGCTGATTTGTCATGCGCTATCCACATGTTAGACATAGCGCTGCTTAGTAAAAGGATCCCTTAGTGCATAAGATTGAGGGGGTTGCACATGTGGCTAGAGAGTGGGTAGGTCATAGGCATGTCTCTGAAGTATGTACATAACTTCTAGAATACTATTTACATGCACATCAGGGCACACCTAAGTGCTAACAGTTACAACTGCCATTGACTTCGCGTAACTGTTGGCACTTAGCTTTAGGCGAACTAATGCCAACGTACTCTTGTATTTTGTAACAGAATTGTGGAGTGCAGATGCAGTTATAGAATTGGCTCTAATCAAATGTCATGGGGGGGCTAAATATTGTATTAATTTATAGAATTGACAGCTTTGTCTATTTATTTACAGAACGTTTCTTGTTGGCATGATCTGGACAACACTGAATATGACTGCTGGCCAGTAGAGCAACCAAATGAACAAAACATGATTGATTGTGGGGGTCAGTATCTTTTGTTAACCTTCTTGACTGCTTCAGACATGTTCAATTATTATATATATGCGCTCTTTGTCATAATTCTCCAGACACTATTTCAGCAAAAGTCACTTGTAACAACAAAGCTGAAAGATTAACTTGATTCTCGTATCTCTCACTGTGAATAATAATGAGTTATCAACCTTAAATTCAGATTTAAATGCAAATGAAAGTGAAGGAAAAAGACCTCAGATGTCTCGGCTCGGCAACAAGTATAATCTCTATGCCAGCACATCGCAGATTCCAATCTTATCATTGGTCAAAAAACCTCCAAATTTTCAATTTTATTAATGTTATCATTTTTAAAATTTTTGATAATTATGCATATAAATCTTGCACTGTAACTTATTCCATATTCTTCAGCAAATGATCTCCCACCGTAACATCAGAAACATTCCCGCGTCAGTTCCGTTACTCACTGCTGAAACATTTCTTGCTGTAGAGAATCCAAGATCTCTTTGCTTCTAGATGACTAACAGGCTCATTTTCGAAAAAGAAGAATGCCCATCTTTCGACACAAATCGGAAGATGGGCGTCCTTCTCACAGGGTCGCCCAAATCGGTATAATCGAAAGCCAATTTTGTGTGTGTTTAGAGTAAGAGAAAGAAAGGATAGGGTGTTTGTTCAGAGGAAGAGAGAAGCCTTGGGGCTGTGCTGCAAGAGGTATATAGGTGTGCAGAGAGAAAGGAAGCTGTCAGCCCCCAGAGCTCTGTGCTCTGGGGCTCAAGATGGTGGTGGGCAGAGGGAAAGAAAGAGAGAGACGTAGTGCCCTGGACACAGAGACGTGCCCTGGACAGAGAGCAGTGCCTTGAGCATGTGCTCTGCTTTTAAACCTCCAGAACAAAGAGATCAAATAACTTATCTTCCTTCCCAGCCAAACTTCTCTGAAGTCCGGAGAGGTGACCAATTTCACAGGTTGTCCTTTTTGAAGTCCCAAGCTATGGAGCCTCTATGTCTGGCCTCCTTTGTTCTCAAGGAGAGCTCTGCTCCCAGATGGAACAATAGGTATGCTGATCAAGAGTAATTAAACACAGGGCTAGCAGGCAGCTCAACACCATTTGTTCCATTTTGCCATCCTCTGATTCCTGAAGGGGAGGGGGAAGTTCTCAGAGGTCAGAAGCTGGTTTAATATTATGTCAAGCTGGTTTCATATTAATATAAGTATGTCCAGCAATAATTTTGACCTCCAGCACTCCTGACATCTCCACCACTTCTTTTTTTATTTCCATGGAGGCAAGATGGAAGCAAACCTGGGTACCTGATCTGTCACTGTAGTAACAGACTATTCCTGTTCTCATACCTCCAGTTATATTGTTCCTGCTAATTCATATCTCCACAGTAGTGAGATGTTTAAATCTCATTATGAGTCCGAGCCTCGTGTCTTAGGTTGGGCAGTCCTTAATATGCCACCTTACCCGTCTTAGAGCAGAATGGATAGTGCATAAGGGATGCAGGCATTTGGGAGGTTAAGGCCTACAGGTACCAGGATGCCCGGTATAAAAAGCTCAAATTAACCTGCCAGACTAGAGTGGCTCTAAAGTGGATGATGGGACTGTTAAAAAAAAATTACCATGCCAGATTAAAAAATATTAATATAAGTATGTCCAGCAATAATTTTGACCTCCAGCACTCCTCACAGTGTCCTTGAAAGATGAACACCATCACCACTCAGTAGCTCTTGGAAAATCATTCCATGGTCTAGGAAACCAAAGCACTCACGTTGGCACCATCCACGTAGCCACACATTTAGCTCCAGGATGTGAGCTTCCTTCATTCGGCCTTTACCTTCAACAGGAAGGATTGATGAGAACACCGCCTGTACACCTAAGTGCTTTACCCTATGACCTAGAGCCATGAAGTCACATTTGATATGTTCAGTAGAATACCAAGCAGTATCATTTGTGTCAACATGGATAAACAGCATAGGATAGTGCTCAGTAGGCTTGATGAGTCTAGGCAATCTTTTGCTACATCTCAAATCTTGGCACCAGGCAGACAGCACACCCCCCTGGATATTGTATCTGGTCGGTAGACATAATGTCTGTGCTGGAGGCACACAGAGGACATGAAGATGATCCTTGCACGGCACCCCTGTGAATTTGTTGCAGCGAACCAGGGTGCTGCAGTGCACAATTTGGGAAACACTGGTATAAACTTTAGAGCTCATTTCTTTCTAAAAGAGGGAAGTAATATGCCCCTTAACAGAGTCTAGCCTGCAATTATTGTTTAAGCTAGATTGATCAGGGCACTCTGTCAGGGGTCACTTAACAGCAAGAAGACAGTGTCTAAGTTGTAACCAGTGATAAAACTCTGAACTGGGTAAATCAAACTTTAACATAAGTTGTGCAAAAGGTAGTAAAACACCATTAGTGAGCTGATGTATAAACCATATACCTTTCCTTTGCCAGTTAGGCAAAGAAACTGTTTGTTAATCTATATTTCAGAATTAAACCATAAAAAGTACCTAGAGACTTCCAATGATGTTTACTGAAATCAGAATGAAGCACATTTAAGGCAAAACAGTGGGGCACTAATTTAGGTAACATAAATAGTAGTTTATCGCAGGGATTATGGACATTTTAATTGCCTCAGTACTCCCCACCAAGATAAAGTTAGGTGTGACCATTGGTTCAGATATTTATCAAGAGGAGAAAGAATACAAGTCATATTTAACTTCATCAACTGGTCTCTATCCTTATGAAAAAAAGTACCCAAATATTTTAATTGAGAAGATGACCATTTAAAGTTAACTGATCCAATGTCTGATTGAGTTGTGACATCATTCAGTGGCATTGCCATTTGTCCCAATTAATACGATATGCCACAAATAAAGAGAATTGAGAAACTAAATCCAATAAGGCCGGAATAGAGGTCTTGGGGTGAGTGAGAAAAATTAAAAGATCAGCATATGCTAATGTTTTAAAGTGATGTATGAAGTTTAAGGCCTTGTACGTGTTCTGAATTCCTAATAGCAATTAATAAGGGTTTCAATGCCATATTGAAAGTAAAGGGAGAGAGGACAAACCTTTCTAGTGCCTCTAACTAGACGTATACCCTTAGATAAAGAATCCTTAATTTTAAACCTAGAACTTGGATTAGTGTACAATATGGATATACAACAAACAAAATTATTACCACATCAAAACCATCTAAGGAAGTTGTCAATAGTAAATTGAACAACTTCATTTTACTTTTGACAACTTCCTTAGATGTTAGAATTAAGGCAGGTAAATCAATATAAGTCAAAAAACAAAGGGAAAAGCTTCAGAATATTATGGAGTACTCAAATGTAGTTCCCCATTTCAATCATAGGCATTAAAAACCTTTGTTATGACTTTTATACATAGTGCAGTTCAGAGCCTGCTTCAGTGTCAGTGTTGATGGTCAGCGTCCAGGCTTACCAGTATGAGAAACGCTGGTCAACATGCACAGGGGGAGGGGGAGGAGACATTACTACTCAACTATAAACTGAGACCCAAATTTTTGAGCTTTCTTAGGGCCCAAAAATCTCAGTTTATAGTCAAGTGCATATGATAATATTAGTAGCACCATATCATCAGGTTAATCTGAAAACATTTAAAAATAATTTGAAATGATACTTCATACATTATCTGTTCTTTAGGTCTTGAAATGGCATGGGTTCTCCGGCCTCCTGAAAAGGTCACCAGTGGACAAGAGTTTAATGTCACATACTCACTGACTGTATCAGATTATTTCTATGAGAATGCTGTCAGACGAAGCATCCTTCCTCATGGGTAAAACCTTTGTATTTGGTCATCTATAACTGAATTTCATATTTATTATTTATTCAATTTTAAATATTACTATTCAAACATACTTGAACAAAGAAGTCCTGACATTGCTAAAAATGTGGTGAAAAGGGAGTACAGCATAAAATTTAGTAGCAGTGGCTGGTAGATTGTTGTACATTTCTGAGGGAGACAGAATAAAGTTCTGTCCTCAGGTCTTGCTGACTACCTTTACATGGTGTTCACGTTTTATAATGTTTTATGATAACCTGAGCATGTGCAGGGTGAGAACCCTTCAAAAACAAGAGTAAACAAAAATCTTTAATTGTGTAGTCAATAGGAACACATACAGAAACCTGCTCTTGTCAAAGGCTGATAACACAGGAGTATACTTAAAGCAGTTTGGAGTACAATAGCAAACAAACAAAAGGGTCTGGTACCAGACCACAGAAGTGTCATGGTGTAAAGAGTTTGCAAGGTAAAAGCTTTTCCTAGCTCAGGTCCCTCAAAGGTATGTCAAATGAAAGTATGCTGGAGGTCTGCTTCTTCCTGCTCTTGACCTCTCTGCCTTTCCCCACACTAAGCTTTTATTTCTCCTGGCTGAAACATGCCCTTCTGGTTACAGTTCCCAGGCTTTGGCCTCTTAAGGTGAGAGAGTATGTTTAAGTGGGGCAGGCATGTTCCTATATGCTCCTTCATACTTCTATACCAAATCTCAGCAGGGGATCCAGAAAGGAGTGCAAGTAGAAAAGCTGATGCAGAGAGGGAACTAAGGGATGTGCAAAGCAGCAAAAAAACAAAGGTTGGTAAGAGAGGAGAAGGCTCAGTGAGAATGGAGTATTAACAGGGAAGGATGATGTAATGACATTTATAGCAAGAATTTAATTTAAACTCCTCACCATGACCTTCAAAAGCCTTTATGGTGTCACACCATCCTACCTACAAAAATTATTTCATCTACATCAACCAAGAAGATCCCTAGGATCACTGAAGGAATTAGCTCCACCCGCCCAGAGAGAATGCTGACAGAAGAAAACTTTAAACTTTACATTGAGAGGTAAAGGGTCTGAACTATGGAACTTATTATCACAAATAATTAGAGTACTACCAGACTACATGAAATTTCACAGATCCATCAAAACATGGCTTTTCCAGAAATATTTTGGACCTGCAAGTACCTCCTTGAAGTCTAACAGCACAGAATAAAGACAACTACAGCACCTAATAGACCTATTATGATCATTTACCACACTGAACATTCACCATACCAAGGCAAAACCCCTAATAGTCCACTCCATCTCAACAATGACCGCCAAACTCTTAACCATGCAATTATAATAGAAATTAACTTAAATGTAGAACTAAGTGGCACAACTATGCTTAGAAGGCCTAGAACATTAATAGCCCTGGTCATACAATTTCTATAGCTATCAGGTCCAATATAAGAACAAATCCCAAAATACTTAGCTCATTGACTATGTAACTACTTGCTCTAGACCCTAAGGCTTAAAAATGCTGCACTACTACCGATATATCTACAACTATTAGTGTAGCACAGATTTGAAATATCTTGCACGTCGACCATGGAATCACCATGATTTAGGTCCTAAGAACCAAAATGTTTCATTACTGCTATACTTAAGATTTTCTTCCTGACTATATTCATGACATTTGCCTGAGACTTAAGATTAAATATATTTTTTTGCTATCATCATTTAAGCTCCCTTTTGATCATTTAAAAACATTCAATGTACAAGAATTTAACTGATGGTTAAATGTCAATCTACACCTGGAAAATCAGACTAAAAGACTTAACCTTAGGTTTCTCAATTTTCCCAAATCACCGTTAATTTTTCCCTTGGAGATGGTTAAAAAATATTTGGTGGACATCCTAGGAATGGACAAGGACTCACTCCCTCCCATTACACGGGCTTATTACATCGGGAGTACTAGAGTGGTGGTAGGAAACACCCCCCCCCCCCCCGTAATAGGGGAAGGATTAAATCTTACTTCTTTCCTAGAAAGCTCATTAGAAATAGTTACTCAGAGGTTAACTCTGCTTCTCACTTTTGCGCTGGAGCCTGATAGGAATGCCGTACTACGGCTTTCGTTGAGACACTTAGAAAATCTGTTTTTGGGCTCAAAGGTCCGTATCTTTGAGCCTACACAGATGAGACGAAGGGCCTTTTTGGAACTTCGCCCCAGGGTGGTGGCATTGGGAGCAAATTTTGTTTTGCGATTTCCTTGTTTTTGTAATGTGATGCTTGAGGGTAAACATTTTCAGTTTGTAGACCCAAAACAGTTGAAAGAGTTTATTGATGCAAGAGTTGATGTGAATATAATAAACCTTCCCTAATTAGCAGGCTGGGGTCTGAACCAGAGGAAGCATCTATTGATTGTTAATTTTTATATCCTTTTTTCTTTCTTTTTTTTTTGAATTTCCTTAATCTTGGAATCAAATTTCTTTAACTTGTGGACAAACGGGCTGTAAAGATATATACTTATTATTTTTGTTTCCTAATGTTAAATAATGCTGATTGCATATTCACTTTAAGTGGTGATGTATTGAAAAATTTAAATAATTTAAAAAAAATGTCAATCTACAGTTCATTGTACTCTGCTTAGAACTTAACAACCAAGCGGACTATAAATGTCAAATTAAATTAAAATAGAGAGAAGAGATCCAGAATTGCAAGGGAGTGACATAAATGAAAGACAAATAAGATATCAACTGAAGAGAAAGAAGAAGAAAGACCCAGAACTGGAGCAATTAATGATTGAACTCTTAGCCTATTTGGAAGTAGATATATATACTGAGTTCCAAGAAGGGGAAAGATTATCCAAGTTGAATTTAATACCTAGAGTAAAGAGTATGGTATGTAAGATGAATAAGACCATAACCTGTATAAAGGAACAATCTACTAATATCACAGAAATAAATCAAACATATTATGGTTCAGTGAAAATTATTACCTGGAGAATTCTATCAACAAAGATATAGGGGCAGATTAAAAAGAGAAAGAGCCACTGACCAAGAAAAGGATCTAGGTGTCGTCGTTGATGATACGTTGAAACCTTCTGCTCAGTGTGCTGCGGCGGCTAAGAAAGCAAATAGAATGTTAGGTATTAGGAAAGGAATGGAAAACAAAAATGAGGATGTTATAATGCCTTTGTATCGCTCCATGGTGCAACCGCACCTCGAATATTGTGTTTAATTCTGGTCACCGCATCTCAAAAAAGATATAATGGAATCAGAAAAGGTGCAGAGAAGGGCGATGAAAATGATAAAGGGGATGGGATGACTTCCCTATGAGGAAAGGCTAAAGCAGCTGGGGCTCTTCAGCTTGGAGAAAAGACAGCTGAGGAGAGATATGATAGAGGTCTATAAAATAATGAGTGGAGTGGAACGGGTAGACGTGAAGCGTCTGTTTACGCTTTCCAAAAATACTAGGCTAGGGGGCATGCAATGAAGCTACAATGTAGTAAATTTAAAATGAATCAGAGAAAATGTTTCTTCACTCAACGTGTAATTCAACTCTGGAATTCGTTGCCAGAAAATGTGGTAAAGGTGGTTAGCTTAGCAGAGTTAAAAAAGGTTTGGACAGCTTCCTAAAGGAAAAGTCCATAGAACTTTTAAAATTGGACTTGGGGATAAGCAACATAAAATGTTTGTACTTTTTGGGGGGATCTTGCCAGGTATTTGTGACCTGGATTGGCTACTGTTGGAAACAGGATGCTGGGCTTGATGGACCTTTGGTCTGTCCCAGTATGGCAATACTTATGTACTTACGTAACAGCTCCTCCTTAGTGAAAAAAAAATACATTGAAGGAAAAATAAAATTATTGTGAGCAGCACTGTCCTCAATACATGGGTATCTAAAAGGATCAAGATCAACAAAGAAAATGAGAAAAATCTAAAACATCAAACTGAAACATGCTGCATTAACAGAGAAAGACTTCACAAGTATACGTACATTAAATTAGCAGCTGAAACACAAAATTGCAGAGAAATGAAGAAAACAGAGATATCAACATAAACTGTTTAGACAGAACCCAAAACAGTTCTACAGGGAACTGGGAAAGAGCATAGTTACAGTGAAATACTACAGAAATATTCTGGAGAAACTTATATGAGGACCCTGTAGAGTACAATTGAGAAGCACAATAGCTACCCTGCATACAAGGAAATCTGGAAAAGGCTAACGTTAAAAGTTATGGAATAACCTGAAGTAACAACAGAAGAGTTGGAAAATAGGTTAAAAGAGCCCCAAATTGGAAACATCATGGCCCAGCTGGGGGTGACCAACTTTTGGCTCAAGCAACTATCATCACTCCACCAAGACCC